>NC_040903.2:93087771-94359996 GCF_004126475.2 Phyllostomus discolor | reverse complement strand
GGCTGGCAAATTATTTTAGAAAGAAAAAGTCATCAAGAACATGAGACTCCAAAGAAACAGATGTAAGAATAATTTTTTATAAATGTTGTTGCAAAAATTTTCCCAATTTTCCACTTTTAGGAGTTATGTAGTATATGTATCAGGATGATTCAGGAAAATGATGTTTGGAGTTTAGAAATTTAGAAAAAAATTGACATTGCACTCAAATTTGATTTCAAAAAGATTAATTTATGTCAGCTCTGGATAATTTGGCAGTGTATAAGCAGGTGGACATCATGCCTGCTTTTATTAAGAAAAATTAGAACAATGCTGACAGCAAAAGAAGTAAAATCATTTTAGCATTTCTACTTCAGAATTTTTTTCATGCCCTGTTTCTGTTTCAGTTGAAGAATTCTGTTTTTCTTAAACTTACCTATTGGACAAAATTAATTTGTTGTAGAACTAGAATCTGTGTGTTTTTTCCTGTGTGCAATCATAGTCACTTGATCTAAAATTAAATAAAAATAATAGCAAAAAATAGAAGTTTTAGGACATAAGCATGGGAGTAATTTGAGGTGTATTTTAATTGTGAGATAATCATTTACATATTATGTACCAAGTCAATTTTCAGCAATAGTTATTCATATTAATATTAAAGTTATTTAACACCATATTAATACTAACATCTATATGAAGTATTTAAAATTATATCTATGTTGTTATTTATATTAATATCTTAAATTATTCACATTAATGGTATTAAATATATATTCAGAATGTAGAATGGGGTCTTAGAGATTTTGGTCAGCCAGCCCACCCACCATAGGAACCCCTTGCATAGTGTCCCATCTATGCCTTTGCTTGAATGTTTGTGATGGTAATCTCCCTACTTTATAATGTTGTTTGCTATGCAGCATGAAAAAAAATCTGATTTTGAGCTAAACTCACCCATTTCTATCTAGCTAAAGTGGTTAAAAAGTCGTGTTAAAAAATGTGATCAAGAGAATAGTAAAAGACAGGGAAGGGATCCTCAAGTAGTTTGCAGCTGGGCAGAGGACCTCACCAAAGACATTGAATGCTGACCCAGGGAAGGGAATTTTAAAAGCCACACCCCAATTGCCCCATGTTCCTAGCATTAACAGTTACCTCCAACTCCACCAGTTGCTAGCTTTCCAAGAGCTCAGGAAACTGTTTAACAAACCATAAAGGAATCAAGTATTTTGACTTTTAAGGATTGGGGTCATATATTATCTTATGTTCAAGATTGTTATGGTATTTTTTTTTGGCTAGTGTCTGTTCATTAGATACTTAAAATGTTCTTACTGCTATGGAGTAGTTCAGTACACTGACCAAAGCTGAGGTGCTGTAGCCATACTGCCGAGGTTTCATACCTGTCTCTTCCACTTTGTAGCATGGTCTTGAGCACAATGTTGTCTAACTTTTCTGTGCCTCAGTTTCCTGATCTGAAAAATTGAAATAAAATAATACCTACTCTACTATGAGGCTTCAATGTATTAACATTTGCAAAATGCTTTGTAGTAGGCCTAGTGCATGGTAACTACTCAGTAAAATTGGCTTCTATTAGAGAAGCTACACATTTCACTAGTACTTATACATTCTTAACTAGTGAAGATTTAAATACTTCGGTTATTGAGAGGTTTGATCTCTTATTTTATGTATGTAGAGTCAATGCATTAGCAGTGGGGAAACACCACAGCAGTATGAATTGGGGGGAAAGAGAAAAGATTTCTTCCTTCTGCTGAAATATTTCCTTCCCCTGACTCCAGGGATATCTCAGAAAAAGACAATCTTTTATTCAACATTGACAGAGAATGATTTAAAAGCACGTGGTCTAGAATGTTACTTAACAAAGTATACCTTGATTTATAATAAGATATTAATGGTTATCAGAACTTCTTTAGTTTTGCAAGAGGGATAGACACAAAAGGGGAAGATGTGGGAGTAAGGACAGCCATGGAGAAGAAACAGCGGGAGGAAAGGAGAAGCTACAAGTACAGAAGCCAGCTCGCCACACAATTACTTTGTTTCTCAGGTCACTTCTGTGAATTATCAAAATAGCCTGAGTCTAGCAGAGTTGGGCAAATATCTTCCTTAATAAGAAATATGCCTGTGAATGTACTCTTCAGTCCTTTCTCTTGCTGCCCAGGTGTCCTCTTCTGCGATGCTTTGAACTTTTAGATGATTCACTTTTCCAATTGGATAAAAAAAAGAAATCGTGCTTTTACCCCAATTTGTCAGGCCACCGAACTGAGCCCTTCTCTCTTCTCGTCTTCAGTAGCTCCTTCCCCAGTGGTCCTGTTGCATTTAAAAGCAACACCATTCCAGGTTGCAAAGCAGGGAATCAGCTTCAACAACTCTGAAGTGGCTTTCAAGTCCCCTAGTTATCTTGATAGGCCTTATCACTACCTTGGTTCAGATTTTTACTCTTTACATGAAAGACTCCTAATGGGTCTTCCATTTCTCCCTCTTGAGGTACCTCAAAATGATGTTCTGAAAATCCCAATCCACCATTTAACTCCTTGCTTTAAAAATCTCTGATGATCCCTGTCGCCTAACACTGAAAAATGAATTTCATTAGCACATCTGACAAGGTCACTCCCGAACCCTGCTTAGCCTGAGAGTCATCTGCTGTACTTGCCGTATGTGGCTTGGGAAGCAGCTCTGAGCCACCAGCTCTCTGCAACGCACTGTGCTGTCTCACACAACTCCTTCCACTTAGGTAGCTTGTTCTCTTTCTAAAGGCCCTTGTTCTCTGAAGATCTTTCAGGACCCTGATAAAATGTGACCGCTCTGTATTTTTTCCTGACATTCCCAGGCAGAGCAGTTTTACCTTTTGTGCTCTAATCGTTGTGCGCTCATGTGTTGATTACTGTACTTCTCAGAAAGTGTTCTAATTAAAAAATGTGTGTGTGTGTGTGTGTGTATTCTCTTTTCCTGAGAAGCAATGGACAGGGTTTGAATCTCAAGCATGAGTAAGTGACATGCCATAGGTGAAACATGTTGATTGTTCAACGGCTTATTCCCCAAATTCCCCATCCCCACCTATTGAAATGCTGCTTTCTAAGGCCCAACTCAAACACAGTTTCATTAGTGGTGCCATCCCTGATTCTCTTCCACCCAAATGCTTAAAAAAATAAATAAATAAAAATCTATGGAAATTTCTTTCCTCTGATTTGGATTTTTTAAATATCTTATCATTAAAAAAATCTTACATACTTTTTTTGTAAGTTAGTTGAAATGGAATCTCTGTGTCTTCCCTGGATCAGTGTCTCATGTGCCATAGATACTTGGGATATTTGCTGAATAGAATTAAGCCGAGGATAACTAATCTTTAGTACAGCTTCTAAAAAGATATGGGTAACTCAAGTACTCTCTCTTCCAAAATTTTTTCCATAACATCAGATTTATTTCATGGAAATTGTGAGGACTGAAATTCTAAGAGGAAAAAAGATATAAAAATATAATATAAATTAAAGTTATCCGTAACTCATGCAGTAGGAAGGGATCCATTTAATCAAGTTTCTTTTCTCTTTAAAGCTAGTTCATATTAGAGGACTCTTCATAAATGCCTGAACTACCACGTGCTTCTAAGTGGGAGCTGAGTGAAATAAATTTATACACAATTGACTTTATTTTCATATTCACAAGTTCCAAGGATTATATTTAATGTCTAATATAAAAAAGATTTAATGCAAATAATCTAAGAAAAGGGAGGATTTGAAAGAAAATGGTAGGCTAAGAAGTAAATAGACAATAGAAATAAATGTGAAGAAAAATGGAAAAAAGCTATGTCAGAGTGAAATTGTATTATTTAAATCACATGCTTGATGGTGACTAGAGAGATTTATTAATATGGAAGATGGCAAAATTTTACAAAAGGAGGAAATTAATTCTGGAAGATAGGCGGCTGAGAGGCACTGGGAGGAAAAAATAATTTGGAAGTCATTAGCTCTTTCCCTGGGAGATAGCGTTGGCCAATGGCTGATTTTAAAAGGCTAGCTAGCTCTTCTTCCTAAGTTTTTTGAACGGTTGGGGACTATGTTAATTTATATTCACTTTCTTAGAAAATGTTTCAACACTTAGATTTAGCGAGGAGACCACAAAGACATTATATACTTTTCCAAAGTAAACATTACTAATTGTAAAATTTCATCAAATACAGTGGAAGGGATTTTTTGTTTTTATTTGCTTGTATGTGTTTTTTTTTTTAACTGTTTCAAGATATTTCAAGAAAGGAAATTTTCATTTTATGAAGAGGCCCAGCTATATATTTCAGGGTTCCTAAACTCCTCGTTCAGAACTGCAGACATAATTTGATGTACATGTGTATTTTTTTGAGGTGTGTCAACGTTTCATCAACTTCTCTGGTGTTAATGGCCATGAAAAGCTTCAGTCCCCTAACACGAGGTCATCTTTGGGACGCCCTTCCTGCTCTCACTGTGCAGTAGAATCTTTGTTCTTTAGACCCAGTTTTTAATAAAACCTTTTCCTGCACATTAACTTGAAGAGAGGATCTATGATGGAGATGGAGGTGGTGCTCTGTGAAGCTGACTACACTTGGAAAGTCTACCGCTGATCCAGGGCTGGGGACTGCGCAATGCCCTCAGGCCACCCCAAGTCTCTGCACCCTTTCTCACACAGACAACTCCGCTGGGCTGTCCAAGTGCGTCGAGAAGTATAATCCCTCCTCTAAGTACTTGGCTCTCAGTCTCCAATCACTAGTGGGAGCTGGAGAGGGCAAGTTAAAAAAAAAAAAATTCCTGAGGCAGCCGAGTTGCAGAGGGAAAAAAAGTCCGGAGGCGGCGGCAGAGCGGCCACTGCAGCCAGAAGTTGATGGTCGCTGTGGTCAGCGCGGGGCGCTGAGTTGGCCCGGGGCCTGCGGGGGAGCAGGGTTCTGGACGCAGGGTTCTGCGGTGCTCGGAGGACCACCACGGTGCCGGAGCGGAGCGCAGCGGAGGGTAAGGTGAGGGGACAAGGCTGCGGCAGTTCCCGCGTGCGGGAGCCGGTCTAGCTGGGGGAGCTGAGCGGGCAGAGGGGGCGGTGCAGGGTGCGAGCGGGCAGCGCGGGGCTCGGTGGCGTTGCCCCTACAGGCATGGGCGCTCAGTGGGCGGAGGAACAAGCAGCCACAGCCGGGTGGCTGCGTGGAGGGGGTCGGGGGCGCTGCTGGAGCTTTGTGAGAAGGCAGCCCTGCCCGACCCCGAGAGCTCGCGCCGGAGCGGGCGAAGAGCCGGCTGGGGGACACGTGCTCCGGAGTTGGGGAGTCGGCACTCGCTGGCCCGGAGATGGGGCGGGAGGGCCAGCGAAGCGCAGCCCGGGAATCGGAATTGGGGACACGGCAGGGAGCCCGCCTCTGGGGAGGCACCGAGCCCGCAGGCTCCCAAGTCCTGCGGAGCCACCTGCCTCGGAAGCCTCCGGGACCCAGCCTTGAAGGCGCAGAACACGCGTAGCGGGGTGGTCCGGGTCCGGGCTGGGCTCGCTCTCTGCTGCTGCAGCTTGTCACTTCCCCTTGGTCTGTTTCTCTCTGTCACACTCCCAATGTTTCTTTTCTTTTCTGTTTTCTTCCTCTGTTCTCTCTGTCTTTTCACCCCCCCCCCCCCACCCGTTGTGCCTGGGTCCGTTTGTCTCCCGCTGGCTCACCGTCCTCCTCTCTGTGTATCCCCGTCTCCCACACTCTCGGACCCACTCATTTAGACGCTCTCTGCTCCTCGCCTCATTGTCTCTCTCCTGTCTCTAGCTTTCTGCCCCCTCGGTCTACTTGCACCCGTTTAGGTCTGTCTGTCCCTTGCGGTGTTAAGGGTTTCAGACATTAAGAGACGATCCTCCGGAAGTTGTCTGGTGCCGTGTTTTACCCCCTTTGAGTCGCCACTCCAGGTGGATTTGGGGCCCTTTGTATTTGTTTTCTATAGAATGGGAATACCGTGGTTTCCCTGAGTTGTTAGGCATTGCTCTGGTCACTGATCTCCAAGGTGAGATCATGCCTGAGCAGCCACAAAGGTGTCAATGAGAGAAAACAGAAAAGAGCTGCTTAATTGCCCCCAAACATGTAAAGAGAATGTACCAAACCTACCTGCAGTGAAGCACAAGATCACAAAATAGGGTTGTGTGCTGTAAGCAAATCATAGTACGGATGGTTTTTTATGGGAAACATAACTGGGAAATTAATTGCTCTGATTTTCACTGTTTTCTTTAGTCATGTATAATGTACCTTTGTTTTTAGCCAAATATGGCCCAGGGCTGCAGAACTTGATACAGTGCGTTATTTGTCCAATCTGAATTACCATTTAGAAAACTACCTTTTCCCTTTGCTCACAAGATATAAGTTGATATGATCTCATTACTCATGTGCTGGGGTCCACTGATGAATTTTAATGGCACTGATTTGTGATTTTAAATCAAAATGTTAGTTTTTGGTGAGTTAAAATCTTGATTTATGTCACGTTAGTGAATCATCACCCTTTATGGGGGCTTTGCCACCTTGTCCGCCAGGTGCTGCGCAGCCCTTGGCCCAGGCAGGGCTGTCTGAAACTCCCTGTTCGATTGTGTCCCCGAGTGACGTGCTGCCTCTACTCATGGCATGTTCACATACAATAAGCCCCTCAAAATGTTCCAGTCATTAAATAACGTTATAGTAAAAGATGATTGACTTAATATTTTTCACGTACACTTGGAACACTGTGTGTGAAATGGCCTGATAAATTATTTTTATTAGAGTAAATGCTGATTTTATTATTTGTTTATAAGGCAACTTAAAATATGGTATCTTTTGGTACATAGAGCAACCTCCACTCTTCCTCAGCACTCAACTCATACTTATCATCTGAACATAAAGTCAGTTGTCTCCTACTCCAACCTAACAAAACCTTTCTTGGTTTTCATAAGCCCTCTTATGGCTGCCTGTTATGCTTCTGAACTCACCTCTCTCAGCATTCACCTCTCTGCTGTGTAATTACTTGTGTGGCTCTTCCTCACTGGGGTATGTTTCTTGTTGAGCTGGGATAGTATTCTTTTTCTTTTTTTCTCTGAATTTAGGAGATCCAGCCGAGTACCTAGCATATGAGAGATACTCAAAAACCTTTGAAGGATGATTTGTCCTCTTCCAATTTGTCTCTGACTTGTGACGTTAATTCTTTGTAGCTGTAGTAGCTTAAGGGAAATACTTTAGCATGGAGTAATCACAAATCACAGACCTCGGGATGAGAAGAGTCTTAGAAAGCACCTTATCACATACACTAATATTAAAGATGAAGTGGGTGAAGCCCAAAGAGTTTGAAAACCGTGCTCAGAAAGAGACTGAAGCCACATGGGCTATGGAGCTGAGACCTTGTGCTGTTTTTTACTGGGCCACACTTCTTTTCACAGGATGCATATTTGCTTTCTTTCACTAGAGGTGGATAAATCTGTTATTAAAGGCTAACAATTATTATCTAAGTACTAAAGATTTCTTCTCATGCCAACCAGTAAAAGTCATTTATGAAATTTGTCCATCTGCAATAACTGGTCATCATTTGTTATGTGTGTGTGGAGGTAATATGCCTTTTAGAACACTGATTTCTAAGTGCTTTTATGTTTGGAGTACGCTGTAATCTTGGGCAGATTAATTATTTCTACCTGCAAAGAAGATTTAAGTTCTTGAGACTTAATTTTTTCTCCTCTATAACTTTCTGCTTGTGTATTGAAGGGGATGGGGAGAAAGGGAAATTTGGACCAGATTAGGGGTTCATTTTGAAATTTTTCTTCAGAGACCACCGGTGTAACTCGGAACAACTGCAAATTCATCTGTTTTACATGTCGGACTTCCCTGTGAGCTTTTGTTTGAAAAAGGCTACCACAGTTTTAAAAAGTCTTGAAGACCACTTCACTTGATGTTTTCCAATCTTCCTTCCAGTTCTTGGGTTACATAATCAAGATAATTTCTAGCTTTTAAATCTTGGTGTCTGGAGGATATGTGAGAAAGGTATTAAGGATACAAGGAGAAACTGCTTTTGCATGAGAGATACTCATTTCAGGTTTCCATATGCTAGATTTGACACAATGGCAGAAACTGAAGTAGAAATGTTGCCATATATAAATGCAGGCCACAATTCAGGGGAGAGAGGGGCCATGGCTAGAAATAAAGACTTAACAGTCATTCCCATGGAATTAATGATTCAAGTTGAGGAAAACTAAAATTTTTTAGGAATCTGGAAAACAAAGTCAATGAAGATTTAGGGGTGGACAAGAGGGACATTTTGTGATACTTCTGAGTATTTTTTTTAAAGACTTTATTTTTTTTTAAAGAGGAGAAGGGAGGGAGAGAAACAGCAGTGTGTAGTTGTCTCTCGTGTGCCCCCTGCTGGGGACCTGACTGCAACCCAGGCATGTGCCCTGACTGGGAATCCAATCTGTAACCCTTTGGTTCACAGGCTGGGGCTCAATCCCCTGAGCCACACCAGCCAGGGCTGGATATTTTTTTAAAGCTCATCTATAGTATTGTGATAAAAAAGATAATACATAATTTACATCAGACAATCATCTGTTCTTACAATTTTTAGAACATCTACTTACATGCTGGTTATCTTAATTACATTCATTTTTACTGAAATGTTCAAGTGCCTACTCTCTGCCTGTCATTATTGCGTACTTTGAGGACACTCAGAGACATTGAACTTACATTCTAGAGAGTGAAAACACAATGGATTATAAACAAGCACACCCATAAGATCACTTCCAGTAGTGACATTGTCATGAGAAAAACAAGATACGGTGATATGACAGCAAGTGACTGGAGCTACTTTACTTTGGATGGCCAAGGAAGGCCTCTCTAAGGATGTTCTGAACAAGAAGGAAGAGTCATCCCAGCGAAGGTCTGGAGAACTTCCTGGCAGAGGGAACATCAAGGCCATCTCGAAAGGAGCAGCAAGCGGGGTGCACATTGCAGTCAGGCGTTCAGAGGAAATGGTGGGAATGGGGTCAGGGAGAAAGCCAGGCCCATGTTATGACGTATGGGTTTGACTCAAAGTACGTTTTATTTAATTACCCTGGAGGATTTTAAACCGAAAAGTGAGCAGATCTGACTTAGCCTGTCTGTCTACAGTGTGAGCAAGAATGTCTGAAGGGAGATGATGTGGGAGGCTGCAGAAGGATCAGCTGAAGTTTGGTGGTTTGGTCAGGGGTGGAACCGGGAGAGACTGATCCGACATTGTTCTTATCACTGAATGAGTCACAGAGTTGAATCAGGCTCCCCCTCCCTTTCTTTTTTCTTTCTTTCTTTCATTTTTTCTCTTTTGCCTTGATCTGCATTACAGCAACCCACTGGTTCAACAGTTGCTTTTACTTTTAAATTGCAGACCTCAGTACCTCGCAGTTCCCAGATGTCACACAAAGTTTGTGTTCTGGTTACAAAGGAAAGGAAGCAAATCAGAATTCTCTAATCAGGTTTGAGTGTCATTTTTCTCTACCCTTCGGCTTCGAAAACTTCACATGTTTCTTGAAAGATTTCCCTGCAAAATCCTGTTGTTAGATCTGGAACTCACCCTCCATTGCATCCCAGTCCTTTGCAATGAGCTGGTATATGGTAGGGATTCAGTAAATATTTGTGGAATGTTGTTGGATGTAGTCTGTTGAGACCCATTGTTTTGATTCAGCTGACTTTTATTTTTCCTGTCAACACGTATATGGCTCCATGTGCCTTCAACTTTAGAAGATATTAAGTAGCAAGCTAAGAAAATGATTTTTCTGAAAGTTGTATTTACTTATTGGCTAAAGGAAAAAAGATACAATCCAATATATCCCTATAACATTTCTTGCCTGGCTGTCTTGAGATAAACAATTTTGTCATTTTTATAGCCGTTAGATAGATATGGACTTAAACAAGTACAGACACATCTGTCACTAGTTAATTTGTTGATTTATGAATCTAAAGCGATTCCAAGGAAGTCTGTAATGATGGTGCCTTTGTCTAAATTAATCTCTTGATAGAAATCAGTGAGTTTTATCTAACTAATACACTTTACAACCATCTATAAAAGGTACTAAATTATCATTTGTCCTTTTTCTGGAACAAGCTACTCTTCTGCTGTCGTCCAATAACATTTAGCTGCAGTAGAACACGTACTGGGGGTGTACCCTCCTGGTCCTCACATTGCAGAATGTAATGCCCTCCTCAAATGGGGTTGCAGACAATGTGGTGTCACATTCTCGTGTATCTAGTAGTTATCTTTCATTATTTTTTTAGTTCCTTTTCAGTTAGTCGAGAGTCCCTTCTGTATTCGAATGTCTTCTCTACCTCTGTAACTCGATTTTGCTCAAACCTCACACATTCTTCCCATTGACCGCTGTGTCAGGTGTCTTCTGTTTGCCTTTCCAGACCTGCTTCTCCCTTATGCTCTCTGCCCACCAGGCTGCCTGGGGGAGCTGCTGATTTCCAGACAGCTCAGGGCATTGGGGAACCCCAGCAGGACATTAGAGGGAGGGTGGTGAGAGGGTATTTACTCTCCTGGGTCCTTCCCTGCTAGACCTACTTTGGCCACCTGTGTCCACTGTCCTCTTAAGAGAGCCTTTCCTGTATTACTCTGTCCTAGATTCCAGTAATTTCTCCAGTAGCTCTTCTTTTACTATCCTGATTTACTCCATTGTTATTTAGGTTATTTTACACTCCTACCTATACTTACTAAATTGTTTGTTTGTAAATACATTCTCTTCTGCTTCTCAGAGGTTATAACAATTAAGGTCCTGTTTTTGGTTGATGCAGCTTTTGAAAGCCTCTTCTTTCTGGAACTTTCTTGGACTGATAAGAGCAGTTGACCTCCTTACCTCTGTTGGTCATCTGCTTTCCACCCCAAATTACAAACGTAATCCTATCAACTCGAATGGAACTTGGAAAACCCAAGCTGTTATTATAGAAGTACTTTTCTGTCAATCAGTTTACTTCAACTTCTTACTTGATAGCCTGTATACTGTCTACATATGTAATTTGGTTGTTTCATTCACTCTTTTATTCATTCATTAATGCATTGCCTATTTATGGAGTCACTTTTTATGGCCAGACACGCATGGTGTTAGGCGTTCTGGATACAAAAAGGCAGACGTTTGCCCTTATTTGGGATGAGGAATGGGGAACAGATAGGGAATAAAAAACTAAACTTAATATCTACAAATCAATAACGTGATTGGGGCTGTGAAGGATGTGAACAGGGTGCAGTGTGGGGGTAATAGCAAGGACCAGCATTTGCTTGAGATCACAAGCAACCAAAAGGCAGGGGCGTTTCTATGTGGCTTTTGTTGACCTGCATCTGTTATGTGGGCTCTTCACACGTGAATTTTAAAATCGTTTCCCAAGGATACATATAATAAGCCTTCTTGATAGGAAAGTTAGAAATTGCAGGTAAGCCTACAGAAAGTAAATTGCCTTAAACCATTACCTAAAATTAATATTTTGATGTACATACACATACATATATGTATATATATATACCCTTGAAGAATGTTCTTGTACATTTTTTAAACAAAAGTAAGATTATGTGCATTGTTTTGTTGCTTACATTTTCAAGTAACCATACATTGACAATACTGTTCTATATTAATATATTAATTTTGAAATATAATATTTAGTGAATAATAACTTAATGTAAAATCTCAAGCTTCTTCAACTCCCTGATGTTTGTATTTATTAGATTTTTAAAAATCCCTTACTCAAGGATGTGTTATTGACTTTAGAGAGAGAGGAAGGCATAGAGAGGGAGACACACACATAAACATCAATGTGGATAACACTGATCAGTTGCCTCCTGAATACACCCTAATGGGGTATTGAACCCACAGCCTAGGTATGTGCCTCGATGGGGAATCAAACCCATAACCTTTTGGTGTACTGGATGATCTCCAACCAACTGAACTACCTAGCCAGGGCTAGAATTTGTTAAAAATTAGGTAAGTATGAAGAAGAAATTGAAAATGACCAATAATCCCACTATAAAAATAATCTTTGGAAATTATGAGGCATTTGGAATTTGAGAGTATGGTAATGGCCTAAGTCATAAATATATTTGTTTTATCATAACACCTCAGTGTTATGGTATCTGATAAAATTGATTAAACAACAGAGGGAAAATAATTGAACCAAACTTCTCTTATTTAGTAATCACATTCCAGGAATTTTTAGGCCTAATACCATTGCTAGTTCTTTTTGTCTTGTCACATATTAAATGAAAAACTAGGGTTTGAAGTAGTATGAGTTATTTGACAAATTCAATTCAGCAATTTACATATAACCATATGTTTGACTTGACTGCATGTGTTTTCCCAATGTATTCCACAGTACAGTGGTTTTGTGGAATTTCAGGTGTGTAGGCAGGCCAAGAAGGAGCCCATAGACAGTAGTGTAGCCTACTGGGTGATTGTGGGGACTGTGGAGGTGGCCTGGCTTTGAATTGTGGCTTTATCACTTGTTAGCTGTGAGACCTTGGCCGAGTTACTGAACCTTCTGTGTCTCAGCTTCATCATTTGTAAAATAGAGATGACAAAAATAGTGATTACTTTACAGGTTTGTTTTTTTTAAAAGATTGTATTTATTTATTTTTAGACAGAGGGGAAAGGAGGGAGAAAGAAAGGGAAACATCAATGTGTGGTTGCCTCTCACGTGCACACCCTACTGGGGACCTGGCCTGCAACCCAGGCATGTGCCCTGACTGGGAACCAAACCAGTGGCCCTTTGGTTTGAAGGCTGGCACTCAACCAACCCATCGAGCCACACCAGCCAGGGCACTTTACAGGTTTATATGAAGATTAGAATAGCAAATATTTGTAAAGTGTTTAGAACAATGCCAAGCACATAGAAAACACCACAGAAGCATTTGATAAGTACATAAATGATAAAAGCAATCTGGGAATTGCTGACATTTTAAAACTGCAAGCTTGCAAGCCTTCTCCGAGCCTTTATTATGTTAATGTGCACTGTGACAATCCTGAAAAGGGGTATTTGACCACAGGACTTGTAGTTTTCCCCTCATATGTCACTGGACTAATAGTGTTCCTTAAACTCACTTTGGGAAAAGAAGGGTACAAATAATTAACTGAATCTGGCTCACCTATCATATAGTAGGAACCCAGTTCTTTGTTGTTTAAAAATTTTTCTTTTCTTTTCTTTTTAGAGGTAAAATGAATGTTTTTCTTCATTACCCAGGGAAAGGCTTTCTGCCAGTATAGATGTTAGTATCCTCTGGGGATCACTGAACTCACAGTTTACAGTGTATATTATTTTCTAAAAAGCTACTTATTGTTATTTTTTGTAATAATAAAGAGTACATATTCATTAGCATGAACTTGGGAATAATAGGGAACTGTAACAAATAAAATAAAAATCACTCTTTTATTACCATACAGAAATAGCCACTGTTAACATTTTGGGTCCTTTTTTCTTTACAAAATTGAGAGTATAATATAATATGGTTTTGTGTCTTGCATTTTCTTTTCCCCTTGACTTTATTTATATAATATTCAGTCTTTCAGATGATTGGTAATCTGCATTTCAAAAGAGCTTCCTTCCTTACTTACCAAATTCTGTGGCCAGAGACAATATGAAAATAAAATGGTGTATCTAGAATGAGTTTCTCTCTTATTTTAAGTATTCTCGGAAATTGGAACCACCTGGTAAGCAGTTGGCAATTCTGTTTAAAAGACCTGGAGTAGGTGACCTCAGGTTGCTTCATTTTTATGAGTCATTCCAGTGTTCCAGCCAGCAGCCAGATGGACGCATAAGAATCCATGACCAGTCTGGTGTGGAGGCATTACTTACTCACCCTGAGTGACTGTGAGCGGACTTATATAATGTTGAGATTAACTAGGAAAAGTTATCCAGGGAAACCTGAGTTACTCCAAAACAAATACAAGTATTATTGTTTTTTTAAGATTTTATTTATTTATTTTTAGGGAGAGGGGGAGGGAGGGAGAGAGAGAGGGAAAGAAACATTGATGTTCAAGAGATATATTGATTGGTTGCCTCTCGCACGCCACCTACTGAGGACCTGGTGTGCAACCCAGGAATGTGCCCTGACTGGGTAAGGAGCCGACGACCTTTCCATTCACAGGCCAGCACTCAGTCCACTGAGCCACACCATCCAGGGCAAATACAACTATTATTTAAGTTTTAAATGATGTGTCTGTTCCCTCCATTCCATGTTGGAGGTAGGGTTCTCATAATATACCGATATTGAGGACAGGCATAGTCTCTAAGTATTTTATCTTGTCCTATATTTTGAATAGGGAATAATATTATATTTCTCTGCAGTATGTAAGTAAGGACTTTAAAAATACTAATTGTTGTAAGTTTTACTCTGTGTACTTCATAATGATTAAAAGATATCTGCTCAGTAAGTCGTTTTTCATTCATAAGTCCTTTTTAACAATTTTGAATTCTCATCTCACTGAAGATTAAATGAATCACTCTTTAAAACACTTGCTTTTAACATCTGTTAGCAAATTAAAATATTTAAACTCTTTCTGAAGAGGAAAACCATGCTATGCTGTTTAATTGAATTAAATTAGCTTTTCATGGAAATTTACCTAGGAGCTGTTTCTGGAATCAATTTGGAAAATGATCTTTGTATTCTGTGGCATTTATGTTTGATTATGTTTTTCTTAGTAATTCTCAATGGACCTGATTCACTCCTCGCTTTAGTCATCAAACCCTTGCAATTTTTGTAGGCAAATTAGGCATTTCCTACCCTGTAATTATGCATATTTATGGAATAATATATGCTGCCTCCTTGTATATAGATGGTATAAGAAAATTTCAATTCTATAACATAAAATCACCTATTTTATCATTTCAACACTCTGTGGAATACATTAAGGCTGAGATAACTTCTTCCAAAAAATGTTTTGTAGAATGTAAGTTTCAATATCTTCACCAGTAAAAGCAGGTGCTGCTCTTTGTAAGAAGAATAAAATAAAGTGAAAAATGGCTGATAATGTAGAGCTTCTTTTAAATCTGTTGCCTGGGAGCAATCTGTATCTCAGGCACATCAAAGATTGTGCATACTTACATTTTTTGCATTCTCTCTTACCTTGTAATCTGTTGATTCCTAAAACCATGAAGTAATGGAAAATTGCTTACCCAAAACTCAATTTCCAAGTTTTTTAACTGTAAAATTTAATCTTTGTGATCCACAGCATGGAAATACATTTTATATGCTCAGTACAAGGATTATAACTTAGTGTTTTTATTTCTGGACTACTTCATATTTAGCAGTTTGAAGATCTTTAAAACATATTTAGCTTTTAAATAAAAACCTTTGAATTATCTGCCATAATCTGCATGTTAGAATTGTTGCTGTTTTCTCATTAGTCCTATGAATCATGAGTGTTCAGTGCATTCTCTTTTACTCTCCACCTTCCCTTTCCCCTTCCCCTCTTCCTTCACTTTTTCTCTCTCACTTTTGCACTTGACTGTGTTTTCCTCTGACTAGTTTTTTTGAACTAAAGGTTTGGGAGGGGGGGCAGTTAAAACATACTCATTTCTATGATCCCAAACCTCTGGAGTACTTCCAGAGTCCTTTCTAGCTTACCATCCTGTGATGGATTAGAGTTTTGGCTAAGTTAGCATAATGATGATTGGTATTCTATAAACATGATCTTAAAATACTTTAAATTAAAAAAAATCACAAATTATAACAGTAAGGTGCATTTGTTTTGTTATGAAATCATTTATTTAATTACATAATTTCACTTAAAATATTTTTATGAAATGTCCATGTTTTGAACATTTAAACAGATGTGCACAGGTAAAAAAAACCAAAAAGTGGCACAGACATATAGTGTATGAAATATATTGTAGATATTACTTGGGTCTAGACGTTTTCATTCCTTTATGTAATCTTACACATAAAAATCTATATTTTATTAGATAGGGTTTCCACCACATACTCCCTAGTTCTTATTTGATTTGAAATTTCATGTATTTATGGTTGTGTTTTGAAAGCTGTTACGCATTCTTGATCATTTTCCTTGTAAGTTAGTAACGTGTAGCTTGACTTAGCATGAGACTAGAAACTGCATTTTTTGCTCACCTCTTCTAAACCTGGAAGGTATAATATAGTTTAGCAATAATATTTTACATCTTTAGTTTGTGAATAATGTCTTTCTTACAAATGAGATTATTAAATATTTATGCAATATGAATGAACTTTATACCATATATGTCAAAGACATCGTTGTGTCTTGCTCTAAGGCGAAAGGTGTTTAAAATCACAGATAATACACTATCAAAAAATAAATGCAAAGCCCAGATAGACTGAATATGAGAAAAACAAAATAAGTTGATGAGAACATTTATGAAGTGCCAGTGCGATTCAGTCTATTATTCTGTCTTTACATGATGCCATCAGGGCGATACGTTAGGGATGGCTAGGATTGGTATTTCATGATTTCACTTAAAATTTAGTTCTATATCCTCTAAATATCTTAGTTTTCCTCTGTATAAACCACTGCTCTCTTTGGGAACTGATTAGAATTTCTTAGTTTTTTGGCTTTTGTGTTTCATTCCTCAATCAAGTTGTGTATTGTAGTTGAAGTATAGCAGCCATTTGCTGGCTTGGTATTTGTCTGGTCCGTATTTCCATTGTTGCCCAGTCTGTGAGTCTTGACATCTGTGACACTTCCGTGTACTCTTCCCCTTTCTAGACTCAAAGAACACTGATTTTTCTTGTTTTACTTCATAGGCCTGTTCTGTGGTCCACTTGATCATTTATTTTTGTTTGGTTGGATTTTCCTCAGTTTCTAAGTCTTTTTCCCTTTTTTGAAGTAGAGTTATAATTTTTTTTAGACTTAGCAGCAGATATTTTTAGAACCCTAGGTTGTGTTAGACAAGAACTGTATGCAGTTTTTCAAGTAGAGGTGAACTGTGGTGTTAAATAGGATGGGAGTCATGTTTTGCTCTTGAGTGATGCTGGTGCCATTGTTAGCCTTGTTGGCAATGGGAGCACATTAATTCAGTGACTCTTAAGCTCTTTTCTATTATATCTAAGGCTTATTATCCCAAGAAGTACAGTCTATATATTTCCCCTCCTGCATGCATAACCCTATAGTTTTCCACTTTGAATCTTATTTGATGTTTTCCCCCTAGTAACTCATAAAATTTTGGAAATCATGTAGGTTATCCCACTGGCTTGGCATTCCATGTACTGGAAAAACTTAGTATCTTTCACAGACCTGGAAAATTTAATCTACATTTCCTCTCTACATCATTTATAAAGATGTTAAATAAGACCATTTCCAGCACCTTCCCTATTTATAGTTTTCCTGCCAAAGTCATGCCTTTTTTCACTGTCTTCTTTGTTTCTCCAGTAAAAGTTCACTTAATCCTATGGTGACTCAGTTCTTTTTAATAACTTTTGTGGTAGTACCTTGTCAAGGGCTTTTTTAAAAAATGGAGTAGATTACATCTGTTGATTTCTCCCTTGAGGTTCTACTCAACTTTTAATTTGGCAACACATGACTACCCTTGAAAAATAATCAGAGCTAGTCCTGCCCCATTGTTTGCTGAATTTTTCAGTGACCTTATGCTTTAGCATATATAGACCTCACAAATTTGTCAGCTGGCCAAGAAATAATTATAACACTAAACAGGAAATTTGAAAGGCTGTGGATAAAAGAGATGAAATTTAGCATTAATGTGGATGGTTGAACTGTATAAGCAAACAAATAACAAAGAGCTTACCTTATTGAGTCTTTCCTACAAATTCCAGGCAATGTGCTAAATAGTCCCATCTTCTCTGAGAAAGTAGTGGCTGTCATCCCATTTTACATATGAAGGAACTCAAGGCCTGGTGAGGCTCCCCAGGTGGCAGTCCAGGATTCTAATGTAGGACCGGCTGATTCTAAATCCGTACTTAAACATTGGAGTGCTGTTAGAGCCAGACATTGTGTTAGTGACTGAGGATACAAAGATGACGGCACTTGCCCTGATCGTTCAGGAGCTGGGAAAGACTCCAGGGGAAGGAAGGGACTTGGTGTAACACCTGTGTGACATGGGAAGCGCATGTGAGGGCCCGGAGAGCACAGACGAAGGTTGCTCATTCAAGAGTGCTCAAGTGAGAGGCTTGGGTTATCGATCATGTATCGAGAAGAGAGATGGGTAAAGAAAGAAAATATTCTGAAACTTTGGAAAAATATATTTTAGAACCATAAGTAGTGTAATCTTTCCTCTTTTTCCCCATTTAGTTCTGTCATGGATCATTTGTATGTAGAGAGTTCTGGCACTGTTTTTTAGAGCAGATTTACCACATGTTTACTAAGATTGGACTCCATTTTATTCATGTGGTGTGTATGTGTGAGTGAAAGAGAGAGAATGGGCATTTAATATGGGTTAAACGTAGTGACATATTTTAGTGAATTTTGGAAATCAAGTAGTTCATTTAATTTGCCAAGAAGATAGACATGCAAATGATGAAAAAAAAGACCATTTAAAATGGACCAATTTATCTGAAATGACACTTTAAAATTTAAACAATTATTTTGAAGGAAGCCCCATAAGATATACCTAATATTTCAGTAGTAAACATTGAATTGTGGGGTTTGGCAAAAGTTCAATTGTTTCTAGGGAACGAGAGGTATGTACTAAAAAGATAATAAAAATCTTCAAGGAGAGTTTGATCTTGAAGCTCTTGTAAACATTTTTGTTTCCTAATATTTAACACTCTAGAGATCATCATGTGTAAGAGAGATATCACCTACATTCTATCTCCTCTGTTTTGATTTGCTAGAGTGAAAGGAAATTTCTGCAGTGGTTTTCCAGGCTGGTTTGCCCCCTGCCCAACTGACTGCCTGCCCGTCAGACAGTTTGCTTCCTATCTTTTTCATGGGTCTCTTCTACAAAGTGTCATGAGACCTCTTTGTTTGTTTGTTTGTTTTATGGTTAATGCTATTGTGTTTGCAGGGAAAAATGCAGTGGGGTCCCTTGGCTCTGGCCCTGGAGTTGAGCTAAGCTAGAGTTATTGAATTAAAAAAGAAACCTTTGGTTTCCCAAATAACCAGATTAAATGTATATTTTGCATGGAACTAAAGTGTTATGGGGAAAGCAAAATTTAAAATAGATTTAGCCATGAAAGGTAGAATGGTAAATTAAAACAAATTAATATTAAAATAGTATATATGTTAAATCAACACATTTTTGCTAGCCCAATAATCACCATTTGATTTTCCAAAGGAATGCAAATATCGCAAGAACTAAGCTGTAGTATACTAAGCTGTAGTATAATTTGTAACAAATAGAAAGCTTCCTTGGAGTGACTTCTTATATTCCAAAATACAATTTTTCCATTATGGAAAATTGTATTTATGTTGAACATAAATAATCAGATATTTGCTTCACTAATGTTCCAGATTATTTTGAAATCATGTTACTGGATTTAACGATGCAACCTCTGTTCTGCAACCTTGTGTATACTGAAGGCTTGTTATGCATGTCAAGGGTATTTCCTTTTATTTGTTCTAATTTTACCTGCCATTTGTATCATTGAATGACCCTTCATAATTCTATTATGAAACCATATAATAAGGAAGGACTAGTTGATTATTTTTTACTTTAACTTTCATAATCTTATATAATTCAAGTCTTCTTTGTGTTCTCATTTCTCAGGTCAAATAATTCTTGTTTTGCAATTTCTCATCATGGTAATGAATGGCATAGAGTGATATGTTTCAGTACATTTATTGTTCTTATTTTAGCTTTTTGCATCTGTTCTCTCTTTCAGGGAAGGAGGGAGGCAAGTAGTGTGTTGAAAAGAGAGCATAATTGGGAGGCAGGAGAGGCCATAATTAGTTTTGGAACCTCAGACTGATCACTAAAATAAAAGATTGACAAAGCTCTCCAAGGTCTTTCTGGCTCTGAAATGCTATGACTGTAACCCAAATTGGCAAATCTTATCACAGTGGAAGAGGACTCACGGACCTGGACAACAGTGTGGTGATTGCTGGGGGAAGGGAGGTATAAGGGGACTGAATGGTAATGGGAAAACACAATAAAGACTAAATTAAAAAAAGAACTGTAGTGTGGATCTAGTTTCTTAGCACATGGCACTGTGACTGCTTCACAGTTTGTATTTTTTCTCTTCAGGCGGCTGTGGAATTCCAGAGACAAAAGAGCGTACCCACCAGTTAAGCCCCCTTCAAATCTTATCACCTCTGCATTTTATAATTCTTTACAGGAAAGACTGGTACTTAGAAATCATACAATTGTATGCCATTTCACATCTTATGTAAACTTTTTATTTGGAGGTTGCAAATAATTTTGGTTAGGAGGAAGTAATTCTGCCTCAATCAATACTGTACTTTCCTGGAATTATTTTCTAGGAACTTGAAGGCAGTTGCTGAAAAAGGTTTTGTTCAGAAAGCAGATTCACTTTCATGTTTGACTGTACTGGATTGTAATGCTGAAATGTTCAGTTAAACTGATTCTCTCTATGAGAAATTTATGTCTATTCTATCTTTTCCTAAACTATTCTTTTTCATATTGTTCTAGAACTGGATTAATATCCTCATTCCTTTAAAATATACAGGTCACTTATTTTATTATTATTTTTTAGGTGATTCGTAATTTTCTTTTAACAACTATGCTTTTATATAGAAATCAATTCTTATTTTTGTATGTATGAAGATTTCAGTGGTATTTTTTAGATTATTCATAGAAAATTCTTTTTTTAAAGATTTTATTTATTTATTTTTAGAGAGAGGGGAAAGGAGGGAGAAAGAGGGGGAGAAACATCAATGTGTGGTTGCCTCTTGCACACTCTGTACTGGGGACCTGGACCACAACCTAGGTATATACCCTGCCTGGGAATTGGACTGGAGGCCCTTTGGTTTGCAGACTGGAACTCAGTCCAGTGAGCCACACTGGCCAGGGCATATCCATAGAAAATTTTTAATCCTACCATGCTTCTAGGCAACCTTTCCCTATAGTATGTCAGTATGTGTTGAAAGAATCTAACCTAACAGTAAAATTGTACTTAATCAAACTAAGTAAAATGGAATTGAGAAAACAGATTATCAGTGCCCCTAGAAATTTGTTGTGGAGCATTTGCTATTAATGGGAATCAGGAAGCCTCTACTGAAAACTACAGAGTTATTTGTCTTACATGACTTATTTGCTCTTATGAGATAAGGTAAACAAGTAAAAAAATTGAAGTCCTTAAGAAATGCTGAAAGTGTTCTTGCCCATAGTGAATGAATTAGGGCTCATGACACTAGAACTCTTGAATTGGAAATGAGAAGGAATGTGAAGCAAAGTAAAGCGAGTCACCCCTTCATATGGGCACTTTGGAAGTTGAATTGAAGATGGAAAAAATAATCTGATTACCTTTATGCCCAACATGTATCACTTTATTTATGAATTTCTCATCTCAATACTATTCTTTTTACTAGTGCTTTTCTCTTCTTTTGAAATCTGGTTTGTATTTTACCTTGAGAAACTACTGTGTTAATCCCATTCCACTGGATTCATTTCTTCCTTTTTTCAACCTGCACCCTCTCCCATCCTTGTGCACTCTTCTGCACTCCGTCAGTTTGCAGTGACCAGTTTCCTGAATCGTTAGTGTAATGATCAATTTTGTCATATTAACTGTATTGGGTGATAAAAACTATTCTGTTTCTCTAGTTTTCCACGTGTTTCACAATATGGATATGACAACCAACGATTCTCGGTCAGTGTCGACTGGCTTTCCTATCTTGTATGATTTTAACCTTTATTTCCTTGTTATTGTGACAACTTTCGCAATTTTTGAAAATAGGTAAGGGGGCTTTTGATTAAAAAATTTGACATTTGTTATATTTGTTTAAAAAATACATTCTGGGCCATGAAACAAACGAACAAAAATCCTCTTCTGGATTTGAACTAAAGCCAGTGCAGGTGTTCTACATTGGAATCTGTAGGCCAATGCCCGGGTGTGTGTCCCGGCTCTCCCACTCAGGGTCCTGCCCTGTGAGATGGGGGTGGAAAGAGGACTTTCACAGTAAGGGTATTGTGGGACTTACATGGAACACCCAGAACTCTGCCTTAGACAATAATTGTTCAGTAAATGTTCTTTCTTGACCTTTAATTTAGGTGTCTTTAAGTGGCATTGGCTCTCAGCCTACTTTACTGGGTATCTGTATGAGAGCATTCTACTGAAATAGAATGAAGAAAATTTATAGTTAGTGAATCAGTTTTAATGAGAAATACTTTTCTTATACCATGTTTCCAAATGCAAAATTTTTAGGATACAAATATTCATATTAAAATGTTAAATGCCTAGTTAGAAACAAGAAGCTTTTAGAAACAGTTATTTCCTTCTTTTGTCTATTCAATTTGGGATCCTTCTATTTCTATTTCAAATGCTTGCTTAAAAAATTATATAATGAAATAAGAGCACAAATTATGCTCTTACTAATTTGAATGACATTTTTCCCTTGTATGAATTATGAAGAGCCTGCTTAGGTTGAACGTTAGTGGAGCTTGAAGAGATGTTAATATTAAGCATGTGTTTAGTTGCATGACATGATCAGTTTACACTATTGCAGAACCTTAATTAAAGTTTTATTAAACTGTGTAAACCGTGATCCAGTTTGGATTTGAAAGCAGATAGACATCTGTTTCAAATATTATTACTACAGTTAGATATTAATAGCTTTTTTCCTCTGAAAGTCCGGCAGTTTTCCTTTTGCAACTTTTGTTTCTATCTCCTCACTGTTTTCTCTGTATTGAAATTTTTGAAATGTTAAGGTTATTTTAAACATCACATTTGTAATCTGTACACTATGGAGTGTTTGGAAGTACTTTAAAGAAGAAGAATAAAACAACTCCTTTTGGTTTTATGTTAAAAGCAAATTTCTACAGTGATGCATCAGACGCATTTAAGACAGTTTCCTTGATTGGGGACCCTTGTGCCCCCCTTCTTTCATCCACCTTACCTTTTTATTTTCTTCCTCCCTCTCTGGCTTTTTTCATTATGAATTGAAGGCTAATTCTGGGCAAATTTTGGTGTAATTTTCCTCACTTCAGCAGTAAGCATAAAGTGCCATAATTTTCTCATATTGTTTCTTTGCCTTAATGACATTAAAAAATTCTCCAGTGTTTGTATGTATGTATGTGTGTATATACACACACATATATATGTGTATACATATACACCTATAGTATATATGTACACACATTTATATACCAGATTGTGTACATGTTTTATTCTTAGCTCTGGAAAGGAATCTTGATATATTTCATGCAGACAGAATACTGAATGCTCTCAGTGTAAAAATACCAGAATTTAAACTTTCTATTAAACCATGCTCACTAAAATGGTAGAAAACATGACTTGGAGTCTGTTATTTGTCACCATTTTGCTTATATTTTCCTCACTTTCATGTATTAAATTTTAGATTAAAAAAACTGGGAAGTTACCATCTTAATTTTATATTTTATTTGATTTTGCTTGAAATTATATTTGAATGTTTTCTCTTGTCATTAAATTTGCTTCAAAACATTTTAATTAGTAACTGAAAATGTAATTCATTGTTTATATTTTTATTTTTATCATAAATAATGCTGTAGTGGATTTTTTAATGAATGTATCTTTCTTTTCTATGCAAAGCTTTTATATATAACATCAACTTGCTTACCAGTGAAGTCATTCTAATTTATATTTTTACCAGCAGCATGTCTGCTTAATTTTACTCATATTTTTAGATGAGTTAATAAATATTTCAATTACATTCACAAAATCTCCATTAGGCTCAGAAAAGACAAAACAAAATGTGAAAGACCCAAACAATAAAGTAGTTCTGAATAAGTGGGAACATGCTTCATGTTATTTGTATTAAGAAAAGGAAAACCAGGAGTTTTTACTTCTTATAAATACTGTCCATTACCTTTGATATATAATTTCATAAAATTTACAAAAGAAATGCAAATTAACTAATAATTTTGCATTATATGGTTCTAAGTTTAATTTTTATTTTTTAAATAGAGTCTATTTATTTATTTTTAGAGAGAGAGGAAAGGAGGGAGAAAGGAGAGAAACATCATTGTGTTGTTGCCCCTCATGCACCCCTACTGGGGGGCCTGGCCTATGACCCAGGCATGTGCCCTGATTGGGAATCAAACTGGTGACCCTTTGGTTCATAGGCTGGCTCTCAACCCACTGAACCACACCAGCCTGGGCCTAAGTTTTAATTTGTAATAATAGGAATGATTTCAGGAAAAAGTTAATAATTCACACAAGAATCCTTGAAGTCAAAGGCAAACGTGACCCAAGGAAAAAAAATCTAATCCAAATTTTTATTTGATATGCAAATGAGATATAAGATCATTTTATGCTGTGTGAAAATACCCTTGTATTGTGTAATTGCTTTAAGAGGGACTCATTCCTGCATCCACAGAGAGTACTATGCTGAGAACTAGGCCCGGGATATAGTCATAAGGGTGGCAGGGCTGCCCAGCAGATGCCCTGGACAGTTTGGACAGGTCACGTATGTCAAACTCTGAACTTGGGTAGAGGCAGAGTAGAACTCTGAGACTGGGGATAAGAGACATTCCGGTGGATGTGCTTGACTGTATTGAAACCTCAAATTTCCCTGTATTTCTTGGCCTGGGGAAAATAGCCTTCCCTTCACTGGAGTCTATGCAATAATGTTATCTGAAGTTAGTGCTTTATAAATTGATGCTAATGCTTTTTGAGACCTGTCACACTATCTCTCATTATTTTCAGGTTGAATAGTCTGAGTAGGGCCTCATCTTACCACAGGCTAACTGAGGGATTCCTGCCTCAAGAAGAAATATACTCTATGTCAAAACAATTGCAATATAATATGTATTTTCAGGGATTGTGTGAACATTGTGAGCTGTTAAAAGATGGTAAGACATGGAATGTAAGATGCTGTTGTGTGAAAAGTCATTATCGTGTGGGTACTTAACTGTGACTTGGGAGTAAAGTTTGTGGCTAGGACATGTGGAAATGTCAGAATTTTTTTAGCATGTTATTGAGGAAAGGGTCATAAATTTTAGGGGGGGAGTATTAGAAAGGATTTGCTTTGTAAGACTTGAGAATCCACCACTTATATTTCCTAGGACATTCCCTTCACCACGAGGGATGCACTGCTGAACCTTCTGCCGAGTGCCTAACCTGCTATAGAGGTGGACACTGAGTCCTTGATAGTGCACAATCCAGCCAGTGCCTGCTGGCAGATGGATTATCTTGGACGCTTTTGTCCTTGGAAGAGGTAGCATGTTGTCCTTACCAGAATCAATATACATGCCATTGGAGATTTTTTACTCAACTGCTTGCAGAGACCTGGCAATATATTTATCACCTGCGTTTTCAATCCACTGACCGAATGCCTAGTGTATCAACACAATACCGGATGAGACATGTCCTCAGATTAAGAGCCTATTTTGCATTTGAGCCTTGATCAAGGATTCTTGCATCTTAATTTCTTCTCCACCACCCAGAAGCATGTGAGTAGAAGGGTGGAGGGGCCTGTGGAGTAGAGGAAAGGTTCAGCAAAGGTAGCAACTTGAGGAGACCTCTGTAAGGTTGGGTGGACTGCACGAGGTGCTGATTCAGTAGCCGGTAGATAGTACTGAGTTGGTACAGATTACAAGAATCCAAAAATGAAGGGGCGAGAGTTGGATTTGCCTTTACCATCAGTCCCAGTGACCCACTTGCAGACTTTATACTTTCTGGCTTTGCAGTTTTAGGCTCTGCTGGGAAAGAGGCCCTGATTCCTGGAGGGTGGGACGAAGAACCCTGTAGCCAGAGGGTAACAGCAAGAATTCCATTGAGTGGAAACTGTCACTACCACCTGTTCACTTTGGGCTTATGACAGTGTACCAGCAGGCATAAAAGAAGTTTCAGTTCTGCCAGTCAACCTTGAACACCAGGAGAAGTTAAGGGAACAGTGTCTCTGGCCATGGTCTGATGCTTTCCTGCCTGTGGTAACTGGAATAGCACAAACAACCATAGCCTGACAAAGGCAAAGCAATTGGAAGCTCAAGCCCCTTGGGAGTAAAAGTCTGAGTCACCCCTAAAGCAAAACCCAGACTACCCAAAGCACTGGTCAAGAGTGAAGGGAATCTGAAATGGGAGGTGGTAGAGGAGGGGATGGCAGACGCAAATCGACTGAACCAGCTGTGCATGGCACACAAACTGTAGCTTGGTTTGCTGACTGATTGTCTTTTTCAGTGATTGCGAGTCACTGCCCTGCCCTGCACCTTCTCTCCCGGAGAAGAAAGAGGGGCAGACTTCTCCCCACAGGGGGTCTGCATGTCTTAAGAGTGAAAGTCACCTGAGTGGCGCAAAGGGAGGGTTGTACTAAATCCAATTTATGTGTCCTTTGTAGGTCTTCTGGGTCCTGCCTGCCCATAATCTTAGCAGCTTCCTCTGCTTCTCTTTAGAGCAGCCCCAGGATATGTCCTGTTTTAACTATGCTGCCTGCTTCAGCCACCACCTCATTTTTATCCCTTTTGTCCCAGCCTCCTCAGAGGAGATGCAGGCCTGGCTTCTGCCCACCTCCACCACCCCCACTGGGACAGGAGTGTCAGTAGCTCCAGTGCTGGGGTACCTCCTGAAGAGAGCTTCCTAGGAAGCTGCCTAGAAGCATAGCTTGGAAGAATGAAGGAGATAACACTCGGGGGTGGCAGGCTACCTAACAAGAGATAGAAGATGGGAAGGAGGCAAATAGTTGTTCACCTTCGCTTCAAGAGCTTGTTCTAAGATGCAGTGGTCCTTTCAGCCTTTTGGTATTGTGAAGGATGAATATGACTTTAACAGGTAAACTGAGGCAGGAGGCGTGAGAGTTGTTCTAGAGAGAGAATGGCAGCTTCTGTGGCATTATTAAGATTGCAAAAGGCATCCTGTAATTGAGGAATTGAAATAGTTTGGTAAGTTGAGATCATAGGCGAACTGAAAAAAGGTGAGATTTGAGGGGCAGATAAAAGCCTGATCTTAAAGGTGTAAGCTTTATGAGTCCTTGAGTCTAATAGTGATTTCCAAAGTAGTGAGCTTCTTCATTGGGGTATAAGAAAAAATAGTAAATCTTCTATTAATACTTCTTTTTACTTTTATCCTTTATAAACTTCTATTTTATGTGTATAAATATATTAGTATAGTAGATTTTATAGATACATCTTATGAAGTATTTGAGAGAAGCCAAGGAAAGCCAATATGAGTTGTTACTGTTGTTGTAACATAATGAGTTAACATAATTGGATACCATGTTTTAGAAAAATAACTCTACTGAGTGTCAGGGATAAATTTCAGGGTCAGGGTAGTAAATTTCAGGTTCTGGAGGCAGGAAAACTGGTTAGGAAGTCTGTGACTTCCAAATGCTGAGGATGCAGCCTCACTGCTCTCTCCCTCTTCCTCTGTGTGCTCAGCCCTGGCTCCTGGCTCTTTCTGACTCTCTACAGAGTTGTTCATAAAGCAGGCACCTGGTGGCGCTCTCGAGACCATCCTCTGGTTTTCCATTGTTCATGTTTAGGTTGTCCATTTTGATTGAAGTTCTCACTGTGTGTTCCTACAATTTGCTGAGGTAGGAGAATTTCTTGTGTATCATGGTAACTTTAAAAATCATTAATGCCCTTTATTTTTAGAGCAGTTTGAGGCTTACTCAAGGTAACTTTTGAGTGAAAAGAAAGGATGCCTTTTAATCTTTACCTCTTATTACCTCCAGTATCTTCATTCTTCACCATGGCGCATGGCTCCACAGTAGGTTGTGGCAACTGTTTCATAGAAGTTCTCTGTAGTCCTCCTGGATTTACATTCTTGCACTGCCTTTGGTAACTGCTTTGATAGTTTTATTGAGTTATGAAGTATAATTTTGAAATCCACTGTACCAAGTAAAACTTTTTGTTATTTATTATTACCATGATTATTTTTATTTGGGGTAGAGCTAAGACTTTTACATCCATAAAGTTTAGAAATGAGTCATTCAGTTGTTTTTTAATTGTCCAGAATGAACTAAAAAATATGTTCAAACTATTTAAATGCCCAAGGAAAAGTCTTGTCTTAATTGTGCTCTTGTTATATTTTAAAATATTTTTGTGGAAATTTTGAGTTTTCTTATTACTTGCAAAAATATTGGTTATCTATTTTTTAATTTACTTGATTTAAAATATAGAATGATATACAATCAAATGCATGGAAGTAAAATGGACTTAGGTCTGCACCTTCTTTTCTTTATGGCCAACAGTTTTGTACTCTGAGTGAAGTTTATTCTAAAGTAAATGCTTTAGGAAAAGCTACTTAGCCAGAAAGAGGTCTTTCTCTGCCAGGTCTATTTTTTCTGAAATGAATAGCACTTACTTTATTTTATTTTCTAACCTTATCTTTACTGGTTATTTTAAAACTGTTCTTTCATCCTTTGATCAGTAGCCTAAGTTTTTCATTACTTGGCACTATTTAATTTTTAATATTTTCTGAAAGGAGGCATAAATGTTGAAAAATCACTAAATAAAATAATTAATTATTTACCTGGCATATTTGAAGAGTGGATTTTTCAAATTAAGAGAATTTTTCAGATAACTAAGTTTTACATTTTTGAACATTAAAATATTTAAATTTTAATTACCGCTGAGAGGCAACTTTAAAAATGTGTACTTTCTTGCCACATAAAATAGGTTATGTTAACATCACTTAATCTCTTTTAGTTACCCACTCAAACCTTTGAGAAGAGGTTTGAAAAGGTGATTTTAAGGCTTAGATTGAGTAAGGATCAGGGCTGAATGAATAGAATGAAGCACATTGTTCAAGCACATCTCTGGATCGCTGTTCAGTCTCATTACAGACACTTTAGGTAACAGATTTTCCAGGGAGAGGGTACTCTTTCTGAGCCTTCAGATCTTACATGTTATGCATACGTCTTCATTGGGCTTCCTCAGGTTACATGGATTGCATAGTTCCAACAGTTATTTTACAGTGCTTCTGGAAATGATTGTATGTGACAAAAGGAGGCAATAACAAACAAATACCCTTCAAAGTAATTTTTGCTTATTTCTCATTTATCTTGTAATTTGTAATTGTGCTCAGGTTTGGTAAGATTTACTCATTTATTAAATACTGACTGTGATATGGAAGTGTATAAAGTGTAAATAGTTTAGCCTGTGCT
Organism: Phyllostomus discolor; assembly: GCF_004126475.2. Taxonomy (NCBI): domain Eukaryota; kingdom Metazoa; phylum Chordata; class Mammalia; order Chiroptera; family Phyllostomidae; genus Phyllostomus; species Phyllostomus discolor. The sequence goes on along the minus strand of NC_040903.2, from coordinate 94,330,893 downwards.
AGAGTACTCAGAGTTCATAAGAAATTAATACAATTTAGTTGGAACCATTATTTTTTAATTTCTAGAATACTTATTTTTAAAGTGCTAAAGGAAATATTTCAGAAATGTATATTGCTGAAGTATCTTTTCTGTGAGCTAAAGTGCAGTTACAAATTGTCATACAGATGAAATGATACAACTAAATATTAGCTGTGAATTCAAAAGGTGTTGGGAGTTATTGAGGCAGAAATTGTGACCAACTTTGGGTTTGGTGATTAACAGTGAAATGGAATTCACATCCACCTGGGTTGGACTATGTAGCAGTTCCCAAATTGGCCAAAAGACAAGGCTTTTCTGAGTGGTGGGGGTGTGTGTCTGTCTGTGTGAATGTTTTACAAAACATTTCCAGGCCCTTTCTGGAGAGATTCTGATTGAGTAAAGTGGGGGTGGGGGTGGGGCCCATGAATTTGTATTTTTAACAAGTATTTTGTGATTCTTATTATAAAGCATGTTTGGCAAACACTTGAAGGGGTGAAAGAGTTAGACGAGCAAATAGTGTCCACTGACTGCAGGTGCCGAGCAAAGAGCAGACTTTGTGCTGTTTGCTGAGGACTGTTTGCCATGTTAGTTTAGTGGATGAATTTGTAACGGTGATGATGGAAAATAGTTCTGCCATATGTACTTACATTGTTTCCTCATCTTAACAGCTAGAGTTTATTTAGTGTTTAGGGTGTATCAGACATTGTGTTGGTTTAATACACATAGCATTTGTGATGATTATTTGTAGATCTCATCTGATTTCCATCTCGTTGCAGAGATGAGGAAACCAAGACTCTGAGAGTTGTGACTTAACTAGGGTCAAATGTAGTGAGCGGGAGAGGTAGGATTTCAATCCAGGCAGTCTGTGGCCTGAGTTAGCCCTCTTAACTGCAAGCACAGACTTGCTGTACGCTTTGATTCCCTGTTCCTTTGAAAAGGGTTTACAACTCCAGGGCCTTCGAAGTAAGAAAGTGATTGTGGTAAGAGTCACTGTCGGGAGTTTTGTGAAGGGGCTGTTAGCATTCCCAGCGAAACGTGTCCCGTAGCTCTAAAAGAGAGCTTTGGTGTAAAGAGAGACACCAGTAGCCTGATGCAGTCCTAGTGCATCCCCTACTCTTAGTTACGAGTCTCCGGATGATTTCAGCTGAGAGTCGCACATAAGCAACTGAATCACTCCCCCTCCCCCCAAATATCCCATTATATCAAGTCTCCCCCACCCCCCACACACATTTTCTTGAAGCTGGGAAGCATCCTTCACATGTGTTTTTACTTACTGCCAGGCCTTTGGCAGGTTTAGTTGTCTCAGTCCTGAGTGATAACTTTTATGGTGACATCTGCCCGTCAGTCAGAGCTGCAGAGTGGAGAGTTTGGTCAGGGTGCTGATAATCCAAGGTGTTGACCGCAGGGGAGGTCAGGTATGGTTGTGTGTGATTTACCCTTTGAGTCCTCAGGATTATAAATACTGAAGGTTTCTCTTCTCCTACTCCTGCACTCTTCCTCCTGCCTTGCTTTAAAGCAGATTAATTAATCTCAGTGTTGAGATCTGTTCACTCATGTTGCTCTTCCAGAAAGCAGCATCCGGAGAGGAAGATAGAAGGCAGACAGTATCTTCAGCAAGATATTTGCTTTTTGTGAGTCACTGTGGTTTTCATCTAAAACCTCCCAGTGAGCATCCCAGGCGCGTTTTGGTGTAAATTCTCAGACTACCCCCATAAAGCTTTTCTCTCCAGTCAAGCTTGAAACAAAGAAAGAAAAAATAATAGCAGTCACACTATACCTCTAGAATGTAATTTTTCAAGGCAGATTTCCCCTCATTCATGTTGGGTGAGAACTTGTTTTTGTGATGTCTGAACAGACTGTACCTTCGAGATGCCCTGCTGACTAGGATTCATAGTGACTACATCGTTCAGCCACACCACCCACCTTTCATCTCCAGGGAGAGAAGACATTGGGAAGTTTCTTCACACTTTTTAGATGAAGGGGAACTGAAAGACAAATTGAAAAAAAAAAGATAATTTCACTCTTGTGTGATTTAAAAATGACTGTATGTTTCTTAACTCATGATTTTTTTTCTTCTTTTGTTTTGTGTGCATTTGATCGAATGGTGTCACTTTTTCCAAGTGGAATTCAATCAGAATAGTGTAATATTAGTGATTGGAATACATGTCCTCTGGGCAGAGCTAGAAGACAATTCCAGATTTCTCTCATCATTGCTTTATGCCGTGTTTAGCGAAAGACATTCTTTCACTGCTGTGTCTACGAAAGAAATTCCAGATGGGTGTCAGAAGCTCATTGGCCGTGGTAAGTCAGGAGTTGCTGCTGTCTCTGGGTTTATGCATTTATAATCAGAGGTATCATTTGTATAGGAGGAGCTTTTGGATCCAGATATGAGATTTTTGTAGTAGCTTAAGGTTTTCATCTGAAGAGTGTGCAGGAGAATTATTTTTTGCCATTTCAGGGATTGAGAAATAGCCTGATATAAAAGTTTACTTTAAGGATTGTTTAGACATTTACTTATGGGAAGCAAAACTGTTTTAAGGTCATGTAGTTGTTCTACTGTTTTCTTTGGTCAGCAAATGGTCCTTCACTGTACAAGACAAGGACTATCAAACACCTAGTGTGAGTGCAGCGCCCTTCTAGGGCACAGGTGGGCTGCTGTGGAGGGGCGAGGTCGGCCGCCGGATTGTCCAGCTTGCCCCTGCCACTCATTCGCCCTGTGACTCCAGGCCAGTCCCTTCCCATCTTGGGACTTTGGTATCCTCAACTGTAAAATGGAGCTGTCATATTATTTCCCTTACTGATTGGATTATATTGAAGATCAGGGAAAGTTATGTCTTTTTCAACTATTAAATAATTACCTGAAAGTTCATTGGTACTGTTTTTTGATATAGTCACTATCCTTAAGGAATTTACAATTTACTTGTTTTTGTGGTCAGGGTTTATGTAAAACAGATATTTAGTGTAAAATAGGATACCATCAGATGCCGTTCTTTCTCAGCAGTTCCTGTGTTTTGTAGGAGATCAGGGAATGAGAGATGCATGTGGGTGGATTAGTTAGAGGAGGGTTCCGGGGATCGCAGCTGCAGATGTCAGTGGGCACAGGGCAGAGTGACCGTAGGAAGGAAGGTGGGTAAGCTGATTGACCTGGTCTCACCCAAGTGCCATGGTTTGAAATGTTCTGCCTTCCTGTGCCATTCAAAGGCCTTCTTAGCAGATCCCCGTGGGACCTGAGACTCAGCTTACTCCTTTGTGCACAGTATTTCTCTTCCTGGAATTTCTTTCCACCTCTTCTTCTTCTGCCGGGCCAGTGTCACAGATCTCATCAGTGATGAAGTACCCTCACCCCAATGCCCTTGCCCCACCATTAAGCCTGCCCTCTTCTGCCTTCCCGCAGCACCTTCCAGGGTGCTCCGTCAGTGCTGACGCTTAGCCATCGTTAGATGGGTGCCGTGTGATTTACATATATCATTTCATTTCTTCATTACAATAGTTTCATAAGTTAGGTAGTAATATTACTCTTCGAATTTTATAAATGATAATAAATCCTTGAGGCTTTGAAAGTGTAAAGTTGTGCAGAGTCCTCTAGCTAATAATAGGTGCCAGGACTTGTATATATGAACCAAACATATATACCTATTCTTCTAATGATGGGGAATTGAAAGATAATATTTTAAGTATTTGATTTTCAGAAGTTTGTACACATCAATGTGAGAGAAAAGATGAGATAAAAATAGACTTTGGAAACTTTTGGATTTTGCTGAGCAATAGATAAATTGAACTTTATGGTTAAATAAATGATAAGTAATATGTTGAGATACTTAAGAGTTAATTACAGCTGCCTCAGGTTTTCAGGAATATATTTTCTCTTCTTTTCACTGGTGAGACTTTATATGACATTAAGTCCAAAGAATTCTTCATTCTGGTTATAGGATTCTTTTATTTCATATTTTTAAGATGAATTGAATACACACCAAAGCAAATTGATTCGTTGTTTAAAAGTGATTTGGTTAATTTTTTTCTGGGAGGAATACTTTCCTTGAGGTCAAAGGATATTTTTGTGCAGAATAGTTACAGTGGTTGCCTCCTGTAATTGTGAGCAACAGGTGGGTAGACATTGAATTTATTGGATGTTGGACTTCCTGCTTTTTCCAGGTCATTGGTTCTGGCTGAAGCCCCAGCATTTGGGTTGAGATTGGTGTGGCCTGGGACTGTGACAGCGGGACTGTGTCCCATGGCAGCAGGTGCCAGGAGCTTAGTAAACTCTGCCACTCTGGGAGACTCCTCAGTGTTTTTTCTGAAGGTATCATTGTCATCCCAGAAGTTCAAGCATCTAGCCTAAAATTATCTTTGAGGAAGGAGATGAGTAAGATAAAAATAGAAGACTTTGTGGTAAGTATGGAATTTGCACTGAACTCTGGGGGCTGGTAGGGCTGACTGAGCTGTGTTGCATAGAGGACTTGAGTGTAGACCTGGGACTGACACTATGTTGAGGGTCGTAGTGGAAGTTTTGCTATCATGAGAGAAAAATATTTCGTGGGGCCATAAAACTCACTTTTATTAAAACTCAGTTGTTCAGAGAAGTATGTACTTTGTGTATAGTTGATCTTGGCTTTCTAGCAAGGTTCATTTACTCATTGCTTAAAAAGGGGGAAAAACTTTTGAGCCAATTTAGATTAAAAGTAGTTTGAATTTATAATTTAAGTAATCTACTTGGGTAAGAATACTTCTCTCTAGGAAACAACACTCATCTCTTAGATTTCTCACCCTCTTTCTTCTCCAAAATGGTGAGATGCACAGGATAGTAGGTAGGGCAGAGTTATTGACCTTGTGCCCATGGCCCACTGTCCTGTTCTTTGGGGCGCCTCGTTTCCCTGGTTGCTAAATGCCCTACTGACCTCCTGCAACTGTTGAACTCACGGCCTATTCTTTTTCGTTTCTTTTGAGAGTTCCCTGGCTGCTCCAGACTTCTCTTTGGCTCTTGGTGGACTGTGGAACCTTGGAGGTCTGGCTGTGAGACGCACTAGGTCATGCCTGAGCAGTGCACCTTGCAGGTGGTGTTCCAGCACTACCTCAGTTTATGGCCGTGATCTCCCTCTGAGACACTTCTTGGCCAGATTCTTAGCTATGTCTGGGTCTGGTCTGCTCCACACTGTATTCCAGCACAGTTCGGGAAAGTGAAACCTAAGCGGCTCCCTCTCTGCCAGTAAGCTGTGGTTTACTTTGATATGGCCTCATTCCAGTTTGTTAGGAGTAGCCTAAGACTCTCCAGTGAGAGAGGAGCTTGTGAGCAGAGCGGGACTGTGAGAAGTATAGGAGAGCTAACGTGTGTCTACTCATCTCTGTTTCCTGCCCCTCCCCTCCTTTCCCACAATTCTTCCAATGTCACAAAATAGGCTGGATTCCTCCTTCCTCTTCCTCTCAGATCTTTCTTATGTAGCCTTCTGTAGTTCAGCTTAGCATAAATGGCCAAGGAAGGATGAAAGGGGCTTTATGCAATCTTCTGTCAAGATAATAACTTGATTTACACAGCTCTTGTTTTGCTGCACAGCCTTATTTTCTGAATGTTACAAGTTGAATTTTTCTTCTGTCTTGGTCTTTGCATTTGCAAATATTCTATGATAAATCTTATTCTCTCCACGATGGAAGTGTGGGGCAGATGTGGGGAAAGGTCATGTGCTCAAAAAGTCAAAAGGGAAAAACATGTTAACATTTCAAAGTAGGTTTGTTAAAAGTGGTAAAAAGTGACTCAGAAAACTGACCCAGGATCTTTGAACCAGACTTTTGAAACAGTATTTTGTAGGATTAGTTAATATATGCTTGAAATGATTTCTTCCAAAAGGAATGTATGGCCAAACAGCATATCCGCTTCTTGGAAAGAGGCATTAAAAATGTATTAAATTTTGACCACGAGGCTTTGAAAATTGTTAAAAACCTACTGATTCTTAGAGCCTAAAATCAAACAGAAATCAGAGATTTGAATGGCTGTTTATACAACTTGTTTTGTCTTGCATTTTTGCCAAGGACCATTCCTGAGCCTTTCAAAGTAAATGTATAGTTCAAACCTGTTCTCCTAATATTTACTTTGAACTACACCTCAGGTAGAAATCATTTTCTCTGGGAATTATTTTTTGGTAGAGTAGTTCATGTGATGTGGAAACCATTTTTGAGGGGGCGGGGAGGAAGGTGGAGGGATTAGCAAAAGAGAAAAACCTTCACGCACAGGGACCCCGGTGTGGTGGTTGCTTGGGGAGTGGGAGAGGAGGGGTCGGGGTGGGGGGTGGCAAATGGTGATGGACAGAGACTTGGCTGGGGGTGGCGAATGCATAGCACAGCACGTGCACACATGCTGTATCACAGAGTTGTGCCCCTCAAGTCGGTATAATTTTCTTAACCAGTGTTGCCCCAGTAAATTCAATAAATAAGGAAAAATAAATAAAATGAAACCATAACACATACACCTAAGCAAGTGAGCCTTTTGTTAGATCCAATTAGAATTTTATCCTCTGATTAAAAATGCAATTCTGAAATGTTGTTTCACTTGGCTATAGGCAAACAAATTCACTTGGGACTTTTTCTGCCTCAGCTTTCTGTAGACAAAGAGTGTAATATTAATAATATTTGTTTCCATAGTTCTAGAATTCATTACAGACAGAAATAGCCAGGATGTACACGTGCTCAAGTAATAATGTACCAAGTAATAGCGCTTATTTGAGATTTCTTCTATTCTACAAAATGAGTGAATAGATATGGTACGCCTGTTAAAAAGACAGACCAAGACTTAGAGTTACAGAACTAAGGACACACAGAATTTTGGAACTGGGAGAAAGTAAGTCAGTGTTTCTTTACGGCATGTATTGAAGCAGAGCAATGAGGCCCAGAGAAGGTAAATAACAATTTGAAGATTCTGTAGTAAGCACTAAAATGTAATAAAATATAAAATGTGGCTTTATTCAAGGAAACCAATCTTTTATTATCTAAATGGGTCATTCTACTTATTGTGTCAGGTGGATCTTAAGTGGGATACAGGACTTAAACTCAGGTTGAATCAAGGCACTTTTAATAATAGTCAGTGAATTCAGTCAGTGTTGACAGTGAGTTCTCTACACATCAGGCCTGGAGTTAGCATCTTCTGCAGCCTAGCTGGGAGTGTGAACAGACTGACTTAGTTGGCGCATTCACTTTGACCCACTGCATGTAGCAGACTGTGAACTGCTGGACTGTAAACTATTTGCGTAAGCTCACAGAGACTTTGATTCCTCAATCAAAATGAGAGTAATATCTGTCTCACAGGGCTTTGGTGAGGGTGCGGTAGATCATTTGATATGTCACAGTTTTTTACTTTCCCTCCTCTCTGTTATGTTACTATATTGCAGGTCAGAATATAAAGAACTGAGTTATGCTGCTTCCAGTGTTTTGGTATTTCTTTCATCACTTGTAGGGCTGCCAGATAGAATACAGGACACCCAGTTAAACTTGAATCTCAGATAAACAATGAATGAGTTTTAGTATGAATTTCTCCCAAATATTTCATGGAGCATAGTCATACTGAAAAAATTATTCATGTTCATCTGATATTCAAATTTAACTATTTTTATTTGCCTAATCTGGCAACTGTATTACTCCATGCTGAATTTCACATTACTAACAATTGATATTTTTATTACATTAAATATATTACTATTAAATAAATTCATAATGAATAATAAATATATTGTTGCTAGTAATTTGTACGTAACAATATTATATAATAAAAATCATATATTAAAATCAGATTTGATATTAAAATTTGGTATGGTTTTTATTATAATTGCCTATGATAATTCTTGAATTAAGAAACCACTGAGGGAGAGAGATAGAGAGAGAAGGAGGGAGAGAGAATGAATCAATTCAGTAGACAGAAATTGTGAATGTGCTTTGGATTTTAAATCAATTAACTAATGAAATGTATCAGACTTGTATAAATAAGAACAATTTAACTTCAAGGAGTGAAATGTGGTAACAGCAGATCCCATGAATGTGTCAGCCACACCTCAGACTTGGTGACCAGAGACAATAACATACGGTGTTTTTGTCTGTGAAGAGTAGAACGAAATTCTGTCTGGACCCAGCATTATGTTTAATGGAACTTTGTTTTTTTATTGCTTCAGCATTTAAATAGCAAATAATTTGAACCCAACTCCAGATAGAAATAATTTTGGGAGGAACTATTATTTTTTTTGTAAAATAGTTCAGAAATATTTAGAAATTTAGAATTCTTTTTAATTTTAAAATTAAAAACTTTAGACTTTTAAAATTGTAGCATTGTATTACTAATGTTTGCAATTTTCTACTTTGTAGTTATTTGTAAGTGGTACTTTGTAGCGTTTCTAAAATGAAATGAACATTGTATTTGTTTCTAATGCTATTTTAAAGGTTTTTACATTTTCTTTTCTATATAGGCATTTCGTACACAATGTAAGAAAACCTGGAATTTAAGTAGACAAAAGACATTATTCATGGCTCCATTACCCAAAGACAACTACTGGCATCTTTTTGGTATTTTAATCTTCACCTTTGTCTCTATATGTATTTTAGATTGGTCATGATTATTGGGCTATTATTTTATAATATAATTTTAATGGCTACTTAATGTTGTATCTGGCTAGGGTACAATAATTTGCTCCGCTTGTGTAATGTTGTTAGACATTTAGTGTGGTTGCAGCTTTTTTTATTAGAAGTAATGTTGATAAGGAATATTTTGGTATATGGCTTTTTAGATGATCAAGATTTTGCTTCAGGTTAGTTACCAAAGGTAGAATTATAATGATTCAAAGAAACATACAAACATAAGGTTCCAGATTATACTTTCAAAGTTATCTGAAAGGATTATGCTTATTTTTGTCAGCACTGGCAGTGTGTCAGAGTTCATGGTTTTATCCCACTATTTCAGCATTGGCCTCTCCTGTATCTTCAGTAGTCTTTGCTAATTTGATAATAAGTAAGATTTTTACATTTATTTGATTAATTTTACTGTCGTTGAACCTTTGTGTGTTTGACCACTGAGTTTTTCATTCACTTTACTCTCTATGATATTTTAATCAGACTTTGGAGTAGCACTGTACCATGGGCCTATGAGAGGAGCTGAATGGATGTCTGTTGCATGAGTATTGTATGTCGGTAGAACATTACATAAAATTGTCCTCATTGGACACTTTCTAGTTTCACTACTAGTTCACTTCTTTTACACCATTATAATTAAAAAACTGCACAAGTTCACTTGAGATGAGGTTATTATTACTCTGTGGAATGTACAGCCCATCAGTGCTCTCATAATGTATGAGCCTCAGACGACATCATGGGCCAGTCACTGAGGACCACGCGGACTCTGAGTCAGAGAGCACAACCAACAAATACTTGGTACAGCTGTTTTCTTCATTAGTAACTAGTGTCATTAAAGCTTTTCCCCCATTCACGTATTTTCTCTCCCTTTTGTGTACACTGTGCAGTTACAGTTTCTCTGTGCCAACTTGGAGAAAAGAGAACCAGTATTTGCATGAACAATTTTTGTCCTTCTCTTTCTAAAACACATTTGTTTTACTCTTCAGAAACAGTGGCCAAGAATCTGAAGGACTCAAAAATACCAGTCAGCTTTCTACTGTAGGAAAAAGTTTTTGCATAAAGCTAAATACCCATCTGGTCTCTGACAGTATCCAATGTTTGAGGTAGAAGTACAGCCAAGTGTGAACCCGTTGGGGGGGTCAGGTGGCAGTTGTTATTGTAGTCTAGAACCCCAATTCTTGGAAGGAATGAAGTGTGTGTGTCAGTCCCACCTCTTAGTTGTTTTGCAGTTGTCTAAAACCGCAGAGAAGCAGGTGAATTTACAGCTGTTTTGACCCTAAAACAGGCTGGCAATGGACTAAGATCCAAGTGGCATAGTGTTTTTTTTTTTTCCTTACGAGCTTTCAACTGAAACTCTCAAGAAATAAGGAGAGTATTATGCAAGCTGTTCACTCTCTAGCTGTACTTTTTCAGGTGGTGTTCTCTTGTCATTCTATATGTTGTCATTTATTTACTTCCAAGCCAATTCAAGTATTTTTGATGTTTTCTGTTAAAGACATGCTACAATTTGTTCATTACTTGTGGGGCATATACTGTCTTCAGTGAGTACCATAGAAACTTAATTAAACCCACAATGCTAAGCAGTATGCGGAGGTTTGAAAAACATGTGACCTACAACTCTATACATAGGTATAGAACCAAATACTGCCAGTAGTTGAAAAAGTCATTGTGTTGTTGTCTCTGAGAGTAATGTGTAGTCCTTTTCCAGGATTAGAAAATCATGCAGTGGGAGAGGTTGAAATGTGGTGTGTGCATGGGAACTAGCAATAAATTTTGTTGTGTTATTGCCCAAGGTCAGAAATATGGCAAGACTGGGGTACGGTCAGACGTTCCATCACAGAGACAAAGCAAAGGCGATTTGATTTGTGTTTTGTGTGGTACAGAGAGCCAAATTGAGAAGTCTGTTCCCAAAATACTTGAAATATATTTCATACCTAAATCTCTCATATTGTAAAGATAAAACTTATGCTGTGTTTCTTGAAGCTGTTGGTTATGAGGAAAGCCGGAGAAGTATCCCAAGTATGCGATCCTACTGTGGTACATGTGTTTTCAACCTGGTGTGTGGCTTGGCCACCACAGCGCCAGGAACACATCCATAGCAGGGGAGTTAACAGAGGCTAATCGGATTAGTTAGGCACGATTGTTTAAAGCAGGGATCAAATATTAGTTATGTGTAATATGTTACATATATCACGTATATATAAAAGTCTCTTATAGTGCCTAACAGAGTGTTAGGAAGATTATGTAGAAGATTTACTGTTTAAAAGGCAAAAATCAGATGTTTATATGATTTTTTATAAAATGAGAAAAAGGTAGTATAATAAAGGTGATTGAATATGTATTTAAATCCTCAAATTATTAATTTTTAGACTCAATGGATATATTTAGTTATAATGCTAACTGTTGCATAATGAGAATATCCCCAAATGTGTAGTGCTTAAAAGTTAGAACAGATGGAAGTTTACTTCTTGTTCATGTAAAGTCCAAATGGGTTTTCTGACCAGTCAGTGGGTCTCTGATTAGTGATTCAGAGACCCAGGCCAATCTTGATTATGTCTTTGTCCTTTTCCATGGATGACTTCCAGGGGCTTATGTGCCTCACACCAGCTGAAGGGAGAGAGCAGGGAAACTGCCCACCGGAGGCTCTCCGGGGCCAGGCCTGGAGAGCCTGCACAGGCTTCGAGTCGCATCCCATTGGTTAGAACTCAGGCATAGGCCCTCCCCTAACGGTGAATGTCTGTGAACATAGTCTGCTGCACTGGACTGTGGACAGTGAACTGCAACTCGGTCTGCTTAAATCACTGCTTCTTTTCACTGGTGAATAAAATGACTCCAGTATGATTATTATACTCCAGTCTAGGCTGATTATTAAGAGAATTAATGGTTCTTTTAAAAATCAAGCTTATACTGAATGTTTGAGTACCAAATTCCTCATTTTAAGAACTGCTAAGCTTCGATACCTTGGTCATGACAACTTTCTGCAGTGCCAAGGAGGGAACATTTGAATCCAAATATTTTCTCTGCGTAAAAGGCCCACCCACAATACCATTCATTTGCAGAAGGAAATGATTTATTGCTCTCTGTGAATGAGTGCCAAAAAAAGTTTTCTACTGAAATATGGTGCCAGTATTTCCATATAAACACAATTTCACCATATTCAGAAATGTGGAAATTTATTTTTTTGCAGAATTTATAGGTTTTGAGATGTAAGGGGTTCTCATAAAGTCCTTGTACAGTTTGAAAGCTTGAAAACATTTAACTTTTATAGTTCAAAAATTTATCTTCTAGCAATGATAGAAACAATATTTAGAGGACAATGAAAGCTTATTCCTTCAAAATAATGTGGTCTTCTGACCAGAGGATATTGTTTCATTGTTCTCATCCATTTAACAAACATTTATTAGGCACCAATTGTGTGTTGTGAAATGGGCACACGCTTATTCCCCAGTCCTCCAGAATTTAAAGGCAGTTAGGGAAGAAAAGCTCTAATCTGTGAACTCGAACACAATATCCATCCTCATATAGAGGGAATGGAGAAAGAGGAAGAGACATGTTTTTGAGGAGAGTTTGTGAAGTTTTCATAGAGAAGATAACACATCATCTTGTCCTTGAATAATCAGTTGGTATTGCCCTGGAATAGAAAGGGGGTAGAGTGTTCATGGCGACGAACAGGATGGGTAAAGTGGTGAGTATTTTGAAAATGCATGGCATGACTGGGATCTTGGAATTCCAAAAGGCTGGAAATTTGGCAATTTGGGGAGAGATTGTAGTATGTGAGCCCTTTTCAATAGGCTGAACTAGTTTTACACATCAGACTGAGGCTTTTGCTGCTTCTTGTAGGCACTGGGTAGGTGTGTGAGTTTTTAACTTGGGCAACGAGATAGTCAAATCTGTATTTTAGAAAAATGGCTGTTAGCTCTGCAAATGATGTGTAAATGTTGACAGAATTAGAGGCAGGGAGAGAGGCTGAGAGGACAGTCACTGAGAGAGGAGAGCCCATAGTGGTTAGCATTGTCTGCAGGTAGAATGGCTGAAAGTTTGTCATAGTTTCTGAAAGTGTTTTTCTGGTTTGTCACAACACATTGCAGGGTAACAATAAGTAAAATTGAGTAGCCTATTTGGTCCACACTTAAATACATTTATTTTAATTACAGTTTGTAGACTTTGCACCATGTATCAAATCCAGGGAAACAAAAGTTAAAAATATACAAGAAGATTAAGACCACCTTTTTTTCTTTTTATTCTGAGAGTTTTTGATGTTTTACTCAAAGGCTTTTTTCTCACTTTATCTCACATAGGGATTTCAACCATTGTACTAATTTTATTAACTGACATGTTACATAATTACACGAATGTTTAGAGACCACCCACATATGCTCAGAGATGATCTAGGTGTGAAGAGAAATTATACCATTCTTGCCTGCATGAGGCTTAATATTTTCTTAAAGGGAGGAAGATAGCATGTCACAGACACAAGAAAATCTATGCAGTGGCAGTAGGTTTTAACAAAGAAGCAGGGGAAGCAAGAAGGCGACAGTTGAAGGGCCTGTTATTTGCAGAGAGATCGAGGAGAGTCACTCAGAGAATGTAACATGTGGGTCTGACTGAAGTTTCAAAGGACCACATTGGCTGCTGGGTTGAGAGTAGACTGTAGCTGGTGAGGTGGGCAGTGGTGAGGAGGTTACCTGGACAGTCCAGTTAAGAGACAAAATGGTGGCTTAGACCAGAGTGATGGTGGTGGAGGTGGGAGAAGTGGCCAAATTCAGACCATATATGTTGGCAGATTGCATACGTGGTCTGAGAGAGAGGAGTCAAGGAAGCCGCCGAGGTTTTGGCCAGTACAAGTGGCAGAATGGAGTTAGCAATATCAAGTGGGGAAAAGAAGTATGTGGGGTGGATATATAAGGAGTTTAGTTTTGGGCGTCTTCAAGTTGCTGTGTCTGTAAGACATGCAGGTGGAAGTGCCAGGTGGGCCGTTGTCAGGTAGACTCCCTCAGAGGTCAGAATGTCAGAGTAGAAGTTTGAGTATGTTGTGATTAGATTTGGGGGCATAGAGTTAATTTAAAACTGGTTGCAAATAACTCAAATATCATCTGTTCATAAATATTTTAAAAGATTATAACATTTACCAATGAATAAGGATATGCTATAATGACAATAAAAATAGATTGTTTCCATAAAAATGTATTTCTCAGTGACCTCTTTCTGTTTTAATAATATATCCTAAAATTATTTTTTAACAGATTCTCATTTTTATAAATCTGGAATTTGGTAAAGGAAAATTTAAAAGATGATTTCTCTTTAATTTGAGTTCAGAAAGTAAGCTTTCTTAAATCCACAGCATGTTATTGCCATACATAAACATTATGCTTACTAATTGTTTACCTATGTCCTTATTCTGCTTTCCAGTAATAAGAGTTTTTGACAAGGTCACACGGTGAGTGCCAAAGAGCAGAATTGCTTGGTGGTTAGAGTGTGGGCTCTGGAACGCATCCTGGCCCTGCTGTTTATTAGCTGGCTGAACTCGGGCAAATTACTTACTATTCCTCTGCCTCGTTTTCCTCGTTAGTAAACTCAACATAATATAAGTACAGGCTTGTTGTGAGGATCAGAGATGTTAATTCATAAAAAGTCCTTAGAAGAGTGCAGGGTTTTGAGTAAGTGCATAACTGTTAGCTACTGTTATCTGCTATTGATTAAATGGTTACCATATGCCAACATTTATACTGGGCACTTTGCATATATTATTATACTGTATAATTTTAAAACTATATTTCTGTGCAGAATATCTTGACGGTACAAAATAACTGCATTCATGGGAAAATAAATTTAAAAAAATTATGTGAACTCTACCATCTAAAATTAATAAGGTGTTTCATTTCTTTGTCTTTCTCAGACCCATTAACATTTATAACCCTAAGCATATTTAATGTATCTTTTTGTCATTTTCTATGTTGTAATATGGTCATAATGATTGTACATTTTTAAAGATTTTGTTATTTTTTAAAGATTTTATTTTTTTATATTTAGAGAAGAATAGGGAGGGAGAGATAGAGGCAGAGAAACATTGATGTGTGAGAGAAACATCAATCAGTTGCTTCTCGTACACCCCTAACTGGGGATCTGGCCCATAACCCAGGCATGTGCCCTGATGGGGAATCAAACCAGGGACCTTTTGATTCGCAGGCCAGTGTCCAATCCATAGAGCCACATCAGCTAGGGCGGATTATACATTTTAATGTAACAAATCAGTTCTATTTCTGTTTGTGGATGTAATTAGTACTGTTATATAATATTATGAATTATGCTTATTGTCCAGCAAGTAATTCTCACTTATTTCACTTTATTTTACTTATTTCTCAAGACTATATTCCTAATAGTGGAATTATTAGGGAAAGGAATATATACTTTCTTGCTCTGGAAACATTTTTTGCTAAATTTCTTCAAAACTGTACAAAATATCCTCCTATTAATGATGTATAGTTAACATTGGTAATTTTTTTATTTTGCTTATATGGTGGTTTAGTAATAATGGTAAATTGATATCAGTAATATTGTTTTTTGTTTTGCTAATTTGAGGGGGGACATTGTACTAAAGAACATGGGTGCTGGAATAGGCTGTCTGCATTCAAATCCCAGAATTACTCCTGACTAGACGTATGAGCTTGGGAAAGTTACTTATGTATTCTAAGCATTGGTTTACGGGTCTGTAAAATGTGAAAATACCATAGCCTGCCTAATCTGGTTACTCTAAAGAGTAAATTAGATGATATGTATAGAAAGCGTAGTACCTGACTTTTTATAAGGTTATTATTTTAACAGCCAATTATTTTCTTTCTGTAGCTTTGGCTACTGGCATGATCTGCGATGTCGATTTCAAAACAATTTTGATATTTATTTGCATTTTTATTTGTTTTATGTGAATTGTCTTTTCAATTGCCTTGAACTATTTTATCCTAAGCAATTAGTATATTTTTCATAAGATGTAGTGTATATGTTGATATTTTATCTGTCATTTTTGCATTTATAATTTCTTTGGTATACTGGTTTTCCTTCCTTTTCTTATATTTTATTTAAAAATTTTACATCATTACAACCCCTTTTAATATATCTGATAAATAGTCTAGTTTGTGTTAGCATTTATATAGTTTGAACTGTTTTGATGTAACTCTTCATTCTATTTGGAATTTAGTATGAACTGTGAAGTGTGGTTCTAAATAGTCCTACATTGTTGACCATTATTCTTCACTTTGCCATCATTTTTCAATAGCTCAAGCTACTTTTTTATAAAAATAAAAAAATGATATAAAATATTTCTTAATAAAAGTCTAGCTGTTGCATTGTTTGCTACAGTTCATCTTTCCCAAAGTGAATTTTGCAGGAGCTACAGTCAGTCATGTGACCTAGAGGCACTGCCACTGAGGTAAACAGCAGTCCAGGCGCGTCCCACCCACAGTCTTTGGTTGGAAAGGCAAGGCGCGAGTGGTTTCCCCATATGTCTGTCTGTGTGAAGGTAGTGATTTCACACCTGTAAAGTCTTCTGAGAATTCTTGGCCAGTGCAGAAGACAACAGTTTAATTCTGAGAAATATTTGTCATATTTCTCAGAATATGACATACATAATTCCCTACATAATTTGTTGTCAAGCACTGAACTGTTCAAATACTACGTGCTACTTTCCTTTCATAGTATCAGAAATTTACCCTTCCCAGTCTTTGATTAATTTTGGTCTGGCTCTACTGTTTCTTAGTTTCGTGGCCTTTGGCATATTAGCCCCAGGGCCTTACTTTCTCTACTTGGTCTGCAAAATGGGAGTCCTCATGTATCCCTCATAAGCATGGCTAATAATTAACCACATTGTACTTTGTTGTTTTCGGCTGGTATCATTCTGATTGATCAATGCTTGTGTCTCATTGGTTGTTAAATATGTTTAAAATTTTCCCTGCATCCAGGGTTTCTGTGAGGATGAGAGACAGTTTCTACAGTTTGCTGCAGGGTCAGGGGCACTGGGATGGGAGACAGGTGTCCCCTGAGAGAAGGCATCTGCATCAGCATCGTGCAGACACACCTTTTCTGATGGCTCCACTCTTCTCCTCCTGCAGTGCCATTCACAGGGAGTTTTTCCTCCTGCCGGAATGTGTTATACACCTCAGATGCGTTGAGGTGGGTAAGAATGGAAACCATAATGATAGTGGGGTGGTTGTTAACTGTTGCTTCTCAGTAGGATAACCTGGGGGAATTTTAAAAATTAATTTGGAAACTCTGAAATGCGGCCCAGGCAGGAGCTTTCTATGAAGCTCTGCTGATGATTCAATTAATATAGGTTTGGGGACAAACACGTAGTCTGGGTTATTTTTCTGTAATAAAAGAAGTACTGCTCTTTCTATTCTCTTTCTATTTATGACTTTATTAGAACTCCTTTCTAGATGTCCCTGTGGTCAGTTCATTACAGTACCTTTGTCTTGTGTTTTTGTTTATACCCTTGCTATTTCATGTTAGCCTTCCAGGTCTCCTCCTTTATTCAACAAACAACAATAATAACACCCAATATTTATATACTGTTAATTTTGTGTCAGGAGCTGAAGACTCTCTCTATTTAACTCATTTAATTTCCATGACAGCTACATAGGATAGGTACTATTATCATCCCCATTTTTACGCACGGGGAAACTGAGGCATGAAGAGGCTAAATGCCTTGCTTGGGGTTACACAGCTAATAATAGACACAGCTGGACCTCACTAGTAGAGTCTAAGCTTTTAGCTTCCAGGCTCTACTGTCCCTGTAGTAGGGCACCTGTTACATTCCTGGGACTGTTCTGGGTGCTGAGAACAGTGAACAGAACAGACGGGAAACCTACTCTTCGTGGAACATACAGTGTAGTGGAAGTTTTAAGTGTGCTCCTGATTTTCAGTCTGATCTTGTGTTTTAGCAAATGCTCTACCTATAAGCTATTTCCTCATCCCATGTCGTTACTTATAATGGTGTATAATTGAAAATATATAGTATTCCTACTTCAAGAAATGTTTTTATTAGTCTAGACTGATTTAGGGGTGGGGGAATGAATAAGTGGGTATTTATAGAAAAAATATCTCATACCCATCTTCTAGACTTTTCTAAGTCTGTTTAATTTTCTCTTATTGGGTTAGCCTTGAGCTGGAGCAGAGTTAGAACTTGCTCTGTCCCCCTCAGAGAGAAGGGCCCTGATATATTTCCTTCTGTTTTTTCCCCTAACTAGAGGGAAGTCAAGTAAATAGACCTTTATTAACCTTCTTTTACCTTTATAACTCTTCTTTGTGGCATCTCATTCTCTCTGAGCCTTGTTAAATGATACAGGTGGCTGATAAACTAAACTAATTTGAGCTGAAATATTGGCTGATAATACCCGTGGCATTTTAGCAGAAGGTCTTCTGTGAGCCCCAAAGCAGGGACGTGTGGGAATTTCAGGCACCAGCACAGCCAGTGCAAGAAGCACTTTCAGCCTCAGGCCTTCTCCACACTCCCTCTAGTCACACCACTTGAGCAGCTGCTTACTCTGTGTGTGTGTAAACAAGTTCTTCCCCTTCCTCCCCAAGGACCTCGATTTGAGACCCTTATTCAGTCCTTCACAAATATAGCATTGGTGGTGACCTTTTACTCTAATCTGGATGCTCTTGAGATTTTCAAGTACATGCTGACAGAGATTTTATGGGAATATGTAAGTATCTGCTTCTTGGTGAGAAGCAAGTATTTTAACAGAGAGCTCACCCAGTACATTTAGACCCTGTTGGTGATACCTTAATAGTGGAACAGAATTTACTTAGGGACATTTTGTTTTATTAAAGGTTGGCTCGAAAACATTTTATTCAGCTGTAGTTAGAGGAGCTTTCCTGCCAAAAGGTGCAATTCCTGAAATAGGCTGTCGTCCTGAGCTTTCATTTCCTGCTCATTCTCCTTAGCTCCATCCATTTTGCCTCATGATTAGTGAGTAGCTAAACAAATCAAAATTGCCTGGATATATTATCATTGTTTACTGCAGAACCGTAAGGTCCTTCAAGCCTGGAAGCACATGTCCAGAGGGTTATTCCCGCGCCTCCCGAGCGAGGCCCCCTGAGGCCTCCTCGTGGACCTCCATCCGCAAAGATGCGAGGGATGCAAGAGGATGTTTCCAGGGACGCTAGACCTGGACAGTGTGGGGCAGGCACTTCAGTCAGGTGGTCTGATTCCAAAGTTTATGGCTCAACTTCACCAAAAAATAAATTATTAAATGGATTTAAAAACCAGGGGGACATATAATCTCACAACAAACCTTTGTTTTCTTGGAGAGCTTTACGGAGCTCACAATAGGTGAGTGGTTGCCAGTAGATGAAGCCCGGCTGCTGGTCAGCTGTTTCCGGGGCCCTGAGCTCCTCCAGAGCGGAGAGAGTGTGTTGTTCGTGGTGTGTTCCTGGACTACACAGGCCGTTTTCATGAAAAAGTGTTTTAAATTACTAACACCTTGTGATTAAAACATTTTTTTCATAATGTTACAGTAATGATTTGCACCAACAACAGAAATCTTTTCTGAGTACTTGAAAGAGGTCAGAATGTTAAGGAGACTAACTTATTCTCAAATCGCTGTTGTCTCTGAGATTCTTAACTCAGGCTATAAAATATCAATGACAGTCAGAAATGTAAATATATTTTCAATTCTTATAGGTACTAACAAAATCACATAGATACCTAATCTAATTATGTTCAGAAACTTCATGTATTAGAAAAGGTAAATTTAAACTGATTAGGAAAAAGAACCCTATTCATTCTACTTTTAGCACTAACTTCAACCAAATAATGTATGTTGCTAAAACTGGAGTTTTCAAAAATATGGTATTTGCAATAATTACAAGAATGGATTCTAAGAGAGATCATTAGAGCTCACAATGTGCCTTAACTCTTCCCAGCTGTGACAGGGTGCACCATTGCTGTTCCTCAGATTTTGCCTAGAAGCTCTCAAAGAATCTGTTTATAAACTGGAACCAATACTTAAGTGTCACTGGATTAACACTTCTGAATTTCATGTTTACACATATATTTCACAACTCTCTTTAATATGCTTTAAAGCTGGCTGAGACTTATTTATGTGTTACTCAGCTACACTGGGTTCCATAATCTATAGTTACTTTCTTTTGAAATTAAATTTATTACCACAGAAAATTGTGGCAAAAATAAAGCCAAAAGGTGTTGCAACCTACTAATTGAAAACATGTATTCTGAAACTGGTAAGCATTAGTAAGCACTTAAGAGGTAAGTTTTATTTAGCATATTTGATATTTAATACTAACAAAAAATAAAGATTTAAAATATTGCCAGCCAAATTTCTTGAAAAAATAATATTAGCTAGATTATATACACATATCATAGCTTTTAAAAAAAACCTTAAAATAATCTAAACTGTAATCCCAAGTGGAATTCATGAAAAGTGTTAAGGTTTGGCTTAAGGTAATGTTGGAAGTGGTTCCTGCCTGTAAGGGCCTTGCAACAATTGAAATCAGTGAAAGTTCAGTAAAAAGCAGTGCGCATAAGTGATCGATGTGATAGAGTGCCTACTGTTTGTGAGGCATTGTGCTAGGCAGGGTGGATGCAGAACGAACGAGATACAAGTGCTCAATTGTATGGAGTTAATTATAAGAGTAATAAGGACAAGGCTCATGAATGTTTTCTTCTTGTGGCCTGGGCAGAGCCGTGTGTCAGCAGCTAATTTTAGAAAGAATGGGTTGCTTGTGGTCAGCGCATGCATTCAGGTGGCAGGTGAGTGAATCTGCCAACTCCCGTTTTCCCTCTCCCACACTCCTTTCTATGGGCTGGTACCAAGCTTCACGGTGGCCCTGATTTTATTGTGTAGTGATTGTTTATCTGTCTGATTTTTTACTGGGCTGTGAGCTCCTAGAAAGCGGAAACCACCCTTAGGTTTACAGTCCAGAACTTCATAGAACATTGAGCATATTTAATGGTGGTTGGATTTATGGGTAGCAGACTAAGTTGAAAAGAAGGTGGGAAATTGAAAACGAAGAGGAGAAATAGTAAGGAAGAAGATGGACAGGGTAGAAGAGAAAGCAAGGAGGAAATATAAGTGAGAATAGGAGATGGTTTACCTTCTCTTTCCTGTCCTCTTCATTTAACACTAACCAAACTTCTGTTGCTGGGGTGGGTAGAGCATCATAGTAATGGCTTTGCAGCTGGGCTTGGGCTTAGGTGAGTCCCCAGAGCTCATGGAAAAGTCACTACCACACACGTGACACCTACATGGGTAGATTCCAGAAAGGCACTCTAAGCTGGGCAGTTGGGGGACCTGTTTACCCCGATTCGGTCTCTGGAATGGCAGCATTACCTCATCAGCTGCTGAGCCAGTGTGAAGGCTACACCGGCAGTTTTTAGTGCAGTTCTCTCTAGCTCAGTGTTCTTTCCACAATACTGTGGTCTTCCCTGTCAGATGAACTCTAAATGATGATTGCATTTGAATGGGAAATCACATTCCTAAGATGTGTCATTTAGGTAGAATAATATTTTTTTGCTTCCTAGTGTAAAAACATGTGAAAAAAATAAGTGTTTTTGAGTTAATTTTTGGTATCAACATTTGGCAAATATTTCCACGGGCAGCCCTTGTCTGTGCCTTACTGTAAGCTTTCCCGTTAACCAGAAGCTGTTTGAAATGCTTAGTTGAAACATTTTGAAGCCATCTGCCCCTGAGGGAGGTCGTGGTGCCTCTTCTCAGCTCACATCCTAAATTTCCCTCACTGTAGAGCAACATAAGGTTTTAAAGAATTCTGAGGCAAAGCTACTTTTTGAAATGTTGGTTAGAACTAGAGAGGTGTGGACAAAGGGAAGGGGTTCGTTGCTCTTGAGGGGTTGGTGGGAAAAACGAGTTAATGGAAAATTAGCTTTGGTTCCCTTCCCTTCCCTGCTTCTCTCCTGGTGGGCTGCCAGCTTCCCTGGGTAGAGGTGCATGAGCTATGGGAAAAAGTTGGGGGCAAAGCCGTTTTTAGATCTGTGCTTTGAGGAATGCTGCCCCCACTTTGGGGAACCCGTGGCTGGAAAGTGACTCTGAGAGATAGCTGGCAGAGGAGAAGGAAATAGTGGTTATGGGTTATGAAGAAAAAATAAAAAACCTGAGATTACATACATTATACAGAGAGTCCTTTCCTGCACTAACCGGCCAGCCTCTCTGCATGCCGTCGTACTGACCCTGCGCTTGTTTCCCAGGGCTGGCTTCTGCCTGCAACACAAAATGGAGAAAAGGTTTGCTGTGCCTATCTGAGCAGCCTTCAGATGGAGGAGCATTCATCTTGGTGTTCTTTTAGTTTTCAGACTTGAAAGTCTCATTTGGTGTTTACATTTCTTTCAGAATTGTAGTGAAGTGAAAATCAAATGTATAGTTGAGCTACTAATTGAAGTGTTTAACAGTTGAAAGCACTTCTGTTTGGCTGTTGATCATTAACTTATCATATAACTCTAGTTAGCCTCCCCATGGCCAGCATTTCCGCAGGCATCTTCCTGGGTAAGCTGAAGAAACCTTCCCATTGCCATACATTGTTCCTTCTTTGTGAACTCCCCAGTTAAAAGGTATCTTCCTGCAGGCTGGTGCACAGCTCTGTGGTAGCACTCACTTTATTAAATGGCAGTTGCATTTCTTTCCTGTGCCATAAGCTTGTCAACACAGTGGGTATCTAATCACCTGTTCAACTTCCATGCTTTAACCACTCCAAGGTTTGGCCCCAAGTGCATCCATGTCACCTTGGAAGCTCTCCACTTTATTTTACTTATTTTAGACAGAGAGGAAGGGAGGGAGAAAGAGAGGGAGAGAAACATTGATCTGAGAAAGAAACATTGATCAGTTGCCTCCTGTATGCTCCCTGACTGGGGACTGACCCTGCAACCCAGGCCTGTGCCCTGAGGTTTTGCGGGAGGTGCCCAACCGAGCCACCCCGGCATAGTGGAAGTGACTTGTTTTAAACGTCTTAGTTATTTTCCCCAATCTCACTAGATCCAACAGATTATAAAATCACAATTCTTTTTTACATGTTGTTTAGAGACTTAATTTATTTGAGAGAAGGAAAGCATTTAATTGTGAAAAGAAGAAAAATATGAACTCTATTCAAAATGTTTGAGTCAGAAAAAACTTTTCTGTTAAATGGGGAAATGAGTAGGGGGAACTTGGTGGTAGACGTCTGAGGAAAAACATTTTAATATTAGGAAAATTTCTATTTTGCTCTGTAAGTTTAAAATGATATGCTCAAATTACTGTCACTTTTGATTTTCTATAAAATTTTAGTTACTGAATGTCATAGATGTTAATGGAGTCCTTGAATCAGTTTAATCTAAATGGACATTTTATTCCATTGTGTATCAATGTTAGAATAATTTTGCATACAAATAGAAAATTTTGATTCATCCTGACTTGAGCAGGAAAGGAGTTTATAATCTCTCCTAAGTGGATGTCAGGGTAGGGTGCTGCAGCGCCAATTGATGCAGACAAGACGCTCCATGTTTAAGACTTGGATGTTTCGGTGGTGGTCCATCTCTGCACTCTGACATTCTGTGTTGGCCTCCTCCTCTGGCTGCTATATCGGACACCGTCTTCAGATACAAGGACTTTAAGAGGGAGAACAGGCATCATCTTTCTTTTCTGCCTTTTAGTATGGAAGACACCTTTCCCAGAGCCCAGAGGAGACCTGTTCTCTCTTATCACTGGAAGGGTTGGGGCACTTGCCCGTTCCTAAGTCGTCATTGACAAGGGAAATGGGTGACAGTGACTGGCTTGCACTTTCCACGTGTGGTGAAATATATGTTGGGGAGTAAACACGGTGGTTCCCAGAGAAGGCAAACCTGCACTGCCTACATGCTGGGGTCAAAGTGCTTTGTCAAACATGGAAACAAAGTGCGTTTCATTGCACAGCTGTGAAAATAGTTATATGGGAAACTAACACCAAATCTGATAAATATGCATTATGTTGTGAAGAAATAAACATTTTCCTTTGTTGTAGTATTTTTTAAAATTTTTTTGAACTGTGGAGCCAAGCACGTGGTAATATTTTTTTTTCTATGTCATATCTTTGCATCAAGAGTGTTACTTCCCCCCATGCCATTGATTCTGGGGCTGGATCTAGAAGTTTACTTTTATTTGTGTGAAAAACATTTTTCAGTTTTTTTCTTTAAAACATACGCAATCATATTTTATTTCTTACCTTCTCTGATAATAGCCAGTCAGTGGACAGAGTGGTACTGGATGTAGAACTTAGATTTTTGAAGCCACATTGCTAAGCATAAATGAAAATTAGTTACTTACATATGAACTGGACAGAACTCTTACATGAGGCTTTTTGCTACAGTCTATTGGTGGTAGAGTTTGTAGCTGGTGAAGAATGCTAAGGTTAAGTAAGGGTTGAAGGGATACTGCAGATGTTATTCTTCTGTCAAGCGCAGCCATTCGAACACCTGCGTCACCGAGGCCTCCTTTCAGCGTGCGGGAGCAGCTCACCAGGGGCCGGACTGTTTCCAGATTTACTTCCTGCTCACTTTCTTCTCTTTCCCTCCCTGCTTTTCTGCTGTGTCTTTGCTCTCATTTGTTTAAGCCACTCTCATAAGGGATGTTATTCTTGTGCAGTTTAGATTTTCTTGTAATATAAAAGATGTGGTGTCTTTGAGATTCCTATTAAAAGTTTTTTTTTATTCAATTACCCTTACCATTAGTAAGGTGATTATAGGGGGAGCCTAGTAAATGTATTCTTTGGGGAACACCAGTGAAGGAGGAACATCTGGAAAGTTCTGTACAATAATAAAAATGGAAACAGATGCATAATCGCTACCCTGCCTCCTGTCAGAGTCTCTGTTATTAGTAATTTAGGAAAAATTTTATTCTGCCTACCCACGAGGAAAGGTAAATATATAATCATACTATTAAATTGTTGAAACTGAACTCAATACTTTTATGTTAGTCTTAGAGATTTCAGTGAAAAAAATCTTACATTTCCAAGAGTAACAATTTTGCCAGTAAAATGTAGGAATTAAAAATAATAACTTTGATATGACTTGCCAAAGAGATGTAAATTCTTTAACTAAAATATTTACATGATTTAAAAATGCAGTATATTACTACTTTTAAAATGATATAATTAGAAAAATAACCCCCCAAAACTGAGTTCTTAAAAAATCTATAGGTTTTTAGGAAGCAGTTTTTCTAATATGAAATATAATCTGATTTGGCCCATCAAATGAACACTCTTCCTAAATGACAGCCTGTGTACTGGGTGTTCTATTTGCCACATTCCCGACCCCTGCTGTGCGGCTGTGGTTGTGTTGGTTGACACTCCAGCAGCAAAAGCATCTTCTTTTGCAGGATGAGAGTTTTAAGTGGAGTTCCCCTGTCTGGACAGCAGTATGATTGTTATGTAAGGTCTGTATTGCCCTTTGGAAATCCAAATAATCCTTACAAATAAAGTTTATATGAAGGACTAAATGCTGTCAAACATATTATTGAAGTTTCTGTGCAGTTTTCAAATTACTGCCTCTCAATCGTTTATTCACAAACTCAATAAATATATGTGGAATGCCAACAGTTTGCCAGGCACTGGATTAGTCACTAGAACTGACAATAATCTTTGTGCTGGGGTTACATACTTTGAATCCTAGTAAATATTCATGGATGCCTTCACTAAGTATTAAGTATTATTTTTTTTTAGTCCCTGAGAAATTTATCCTTGTTATCCTTAGGGTAGCCAGCAGTGCTTAGCTTTATAATATAGTGCTATTCAAACATATCTGTCTTTCACTATAATGTGAAAGATTTTAAAGATGCATGTATTTTCACATGCAATTTTTGTGATTAAAAAGAAATGAGAAAAAGAAAAAGGTAAAGTGCTAGGTAAAATTGACGAGACGAGTGAAAAGTTACCTCTGAGGCGGTGCAGTGTGATGGAGAAATGACTGGAACGTGAGTCAAAAAGACGTGTCATTACTTAGCTCCATAAACGCGTGACTCACTCTGCTGCTCCTTTTCCCATTGAATGGACTCGTGGTAACACACAGAGAAATGCCTGCCAGACAGCTTCACACCAGAGCTTTGTGAACAGGAGATAAGATCATGGGTGAGAAAATATTTTGACCTGAACATACTTAAGATCTTTTATTCCATTGCTTCAGATATTTTATTACTAAATGTGAACAAATAATATAGATTTGTGGCTGTCAGTATTTCAAATTCAAAATGAAGTTAAATTATGCATAAGTTTTAATTAATTGATTGATGATTGAAGCATTGTGAGAACTTGGTGTTTACTTCACTCCAGAGGTACAAAAGTTAGCATTGTAAGAAAGGGTGTGCGTGATTAGATGAACCATGTCTGATTGGAAGTTGAGATGCTTTTATTTTATTTGGACAGGATTCATACATGGTAAGAACTTGGATTATTTCCAAGGATGGAATTATTTTCTGCTGAAATACATTTTAAGGAACAGTTCGAAAGAGTGAAGTGTCAATTTTTCCAAAGTGTATTCCACAGAGCCTGTTAAGATGTTAATAATTGCCCTTTGATGAAAGGATTTCAGGATTAAACAGTTTTGTTTGATAAACAACCTAAAACTGTTAATTCACTTCAGAACTTTTTAGAGCTTGGAATATGTTAATGTGCACAGTGACATTTTAAGAGGGCATACAGAATATGTAGCATTCTCTGACAGTGTTCGAGAATGGATGTTTTCCTCTCACAGAACATCTGCTGCCCGGACACTGGGGTGTTAGTCTGCAGAGAGTGGTCCTGGGACCAGCAGCATCTGCTGTCCCCTGGGCCTCGTCCCTGAACTGACTGCGTTGGAACCTGAAGGTTGGACCCGCAGTTGTATGCGTGTGAGAACTGCTGCACTGGGCACCTGGAATACAGTTTGGAAAATAAAGATTTAATGAACTTAAAATACATATGCTTTTAAAATAAAGCTAGCATTCTATTCTGAGTAGTGATGTTTAGGTCTCAACTTTTCATGCAGGTGTGTCTGTGTGTGTGTATGTAAGAAAAAGTACATGTATTCTTGCCAAGTGGAGTAGGTGTGGTAGAATAAAAAAAAGGTGTTGAAAGTTTATGATTCAGGATTTGGTGAAAGTGAAGTTGGATTAGCCTAAGATTATGTATCTGACCTTATTATACACCACACCCTGACTACTTCAGATTTATACTTTCATAAATTGGGGAATTGCATACTTGCACACCACAGATTAGAAAGAATTTCTCAGGATTTAAATTTGCAGGAGGAGCTTTGCCTTTACCCTTTTTTTCTTAAAGCTTCTTGACTGTCTCATGTTATTCCAGCAGGTCATTATTTCCTTATGATGTTACTTCTAGGAAATTCTTTCAACAATTCCTTACTGGCTTACTGGCGGCTTGGTAGGCACTGTGCTAAGTGCTGCACAGACTCTGGGAGATAGAGGGCCGACCCTCACAGAGCTGGTTGTGTATGAGAAGGTAGAGGCCAGGACACAGTGGTGCCTAAGCAGTGACGTGCTCCAGTAAGGAAGGCCAAGATGCCAGGGGAGAAGGCAGAGAGCGCATGGCCTAGACCTTGGGCATTGTGGAAGGCTCCTCAGCAGACGTGTAGAATAAAGTATTATGATGAGATTATGAAGTTATTTCTATCGCACAGTGGTTAACTTGAAAAACACTCCAGTACTGGAGTATTCTAATGCATTTCTAAATTCAGGAGGCAAAAACAGTCCTTAGTTTGGGAGCACCTCTGAGAACAGGGGTGTGGCATCATGTGAGATGAAAGTCAGTGCGTTTGCCTTTTGTAGGTTGACTTGTAGAAAAAACAAAGACTATAATAATCTTGAATTAAAAAAGTTTTCAAACTGAAATTTAATAAAAGAAGTATGTGATGATAGTTATATATTACTGATAAATAATATATTCAGACTGTCATAAAAAGTATATTTATATTAAATAAATAGCTCTTGCATATATTTGAGTTATTGTGAATTCCTCTGGAAACAAATAAGTTATTTATTCAGATATCTTCCACAAGGAAAACTCTAAACTTAGGAAAAATATTAGAAATATTTAATGACTTGGAACCTTTCTCTGGTCTGTTAATATGTAAACATGGTGTGTGATTGTAGAATTCTGTGTGTGTTTACATTTATGTGCTTCACTGTGTTTAACTATCTGTGAACATAACTGTCTCTTTAGACAGATAAGCTGCACATACTGTGTGAATAAATCTAGTCTTAATATTAAAATTCCAGTATTTAAAATACATTTGTCACTCATCTTTATTAATTACCTGTTAGTTATTAACATCATATATAGGATTTAATTCTGTCTAGTTTGTAATTTTAGACTCTTCCTCTCTCCTCTTTTTACAACTTTTAGGTACTGTTGTCACTGGGGTTTCCTTTCAGGAAATTTACCTGTAGATACTGCCATCATGTCTGAAATAGTAGAGGTGGATATTAATAATGGAAGTATGTATGTATTATTATTGTTACTATTATATGGTATACTGCTACAGGTAAACGCTTACCTATTTCAGACACTGTTATTCCTCCAGTTAACTAGAGTCCCTAAGAGTTAACAGGGAAGGTTTATTGGCTCTGTGGAGCAGCTGGTTTACATGTATGATCGGGTCTATCTCCTTGAGAAAGGGGAGTAAAAAGTCACGCCAGGTAGGTCAGATCCCCACTGTGCACACACGTGAAGCATGTCATGGAACTTTTCTGTCCACCACAGAGTTTCTTCACTTTTAAATAAGTAGGACCTGCTTCATAGACTCATTATGAAGATGAACATGGTTAATTAGCATTAAGTCCTCAGAATGGTGATCAATAAATATTAGAAATTGTCATGCTTTCTTTGACCTTGAGTAACTTTTATTTTTCTGAGGGTAAAGAAAATACCCCTAACAAGGCCTGTGTAACAGCCTCGTCATCTGGGCACTATCTGTTCCCCACCCTGGCCTTGTTTCCTCTGAATCTTCCAGTTCTTTTCCGTCTTTGGGGGATTTTTGTACCTGTTTGTTATTCTCTCTCCTAAAGTGCTCCTTCCTCATCCTCTGTTAGGCAACTGCTTTCTCTTGCTTCAGATTTTAGCTCAAAGGGCACACACTTGCTTAGCCTAAAAGGTTCCTGATATTCCCACTAGCACTCCATACCCACCAGCTACTGGCTGTGTTCCATATAGAAATTTCACAGTTTATAATAATACAGTTGGTTGTTGTTTCTTCACACCTAGCATATTATGGACCCAGAACTGTTCTGAGCACAGAGTAGGCACAGAATAAGTCCTTGGTGAGTGTGTGAGTGAGGAAGGCAGTAAATTACGAATAAACAAATTGCCCTGTGCATATTTGGGTATTACAAACACAGGTACCAGATAATCCTGATACATGAGATTAGACATTTTTGTTCTTGAAACTTGAGAAGCTAAATGCTTCCCTGTATGCAGGTGTGTTTGAGAAGTAGCAACACAGAGTGTAATGTTTGGTTTCGTTGATGAAATGAAAACATTTTTTTGACATTTGCAAATTGGGCAAAGTAAAATATTATTGTGCTTGAAATATGCTAATCATAGTTTGACCAATGCCAATCATTTCCCATTTTACATGGGGATTTAAATATCGCCAGCTTAAACAGGTTTCCCAGGCTGCTGTGGGGCTGCAGGAGGCTCAGGTGCATCCCTGGGGGTGTGTCTGCAGGTGATCACCCTGAGGCATTGCCTGCAGGAAGTCACTGAGAATCAGTGTAAGTGGATGCCAAGGCTACTGCATGTGCCTAACAAGTACAGATTTGTTTGGGGCACAGGCTACTTCCTTTAGGTTGTGTTCATGATATCTTCCTTATTTTCTCCTATCCCTTTTTTCCCCTTAAACTTGTCCCACCACCTTCCCGACTTTTAGTATATTTCTCCTTCCTTTTTCCCTTTTTCCTGTAGCTTTGCACCCTTGAAAACTATGCCCCGCCTTCCTCTTTAGTTTGAAATGCTGAGGGAGGCTTTTATTTCACTTTGAAATTCTCTTTTCCCCTTTGAACGATTTTCTTTTTAGTGAATCTGAAGTCTGCTACAGCTTTGACATAGGCAGTGAAAAACTGGTCAGAATTAAACCTGTTCAAAGACATTAAACTGCTGTTTCACTAGGAGATTAAGGTTTAGTGTAGGAAATGAAATTCTATAGTTTAGAACCTTATGAACCAGAACCAATAAAATGGTTCAC
This sequence comes from Phyllostomus discolor, assembly GCF_004126475.2. Lineage (NCBI taxonomy): Eukaryota > Metazoa > Chordata > Mammalia > Chiroptera > Phyllostomidae > Phyllostomus > Phyllostomus discolor. The sequence continues at coordinate 94,301,072 of NC_040903.2, read as the reverse complement.
CAGAAAGGGAGTGTTTTATACTTTCTGGATCACTGATTATTCAGTACAGAAAGTTCAGCATCACCAATACACAGCAGTTAGCAGCTCCTGCGTATCTTATTCAGAAAGGGAAGCAGCAGTGGCTACTTTAGATATTTTGATAATAAAGGGGACTAATTTTTCCCCACTGATTGAACCCAGCAGTTCTTAAGGAGGGCTGCCATTGAAATCTCCGAGGAATCTGAATATTGTACAGTTTATTTATTTTTCTTTGAAAATATCCTTTAAACATAGGGAATAGTCTTTTCTCCTCACCTTGATGAGTTGTTATCCATTTGACAAACATTTACTTTTGTGGTTTCCAAGCCCGTTTTGGAAGACATAGAGATTTATTAGTTGTCTGAGTCATCATCTTTGGTTATGTAGACAGCTGTAAAATTTTTCTACAAGGTGTTTTGGTTTTCTGTAGAACATTGGGGCTTATCTTTACAGCAACTTTTAAAATGGTAAGACGTGATTTGTTAACACTTTTGTGGGGGAGGGGCAGCAGTCTGCATGCAAGCCCCTCAACTACAAAGTTATTCCCTGTACATGGTGATGCTGTCTGAAATTATTTTCTTAAAGAAATGCCTTAAAAAATGGAATGACTTTCTAAAGTAAGCTTTAAAAGTTTTCAAAATTGCAACAAATTGTATCAGTTGACAAAACACTTTTACTTTGTCATAGGGATGATCTTTTTGGTGATAAGCAAATATGACCAGAAAGGTGCAATAACACATTTTTTGGATACCAGTTTATATTGAAAATATTTTTAAGTATAAGTTTTATAAAACTCTACTATGTAAAGATTCTGTCTCCTAAAACCATGCTAATTTTTCTTAAAAAGTGAGATGACGAGCCACTTGAAAGCTGCCATGTATCCTGTTGATGGTGATGATGAAAATAACTGTACATGAAGTGGGTGTCAGTGATGTTTCTTGGTATGCATGCCATCTTACTGTAGGGGAGTCTCTCCTAGAGAGCCACGTCAAGGCAATGACTGCTGGAAAATCGAAGGATGTTATTTTAATGATAACTCATCTTATTCTGGTTCTTCAGCAGGGATACAGGTTTTACAGGCTTGGTGTGACAGGGTAAAAGGGCTTAGAAATTTGCTTTTAAAAAGTACATAATTTAATATACTAGGTGAGTAGGTTTTCTTAGGCACATGGTACAAAACTCAGAAGCTACAAAAGTAAATCCTTCTGCTTCTGTCTGCCATCCACTTAGATGTCCTCTTCAGAGACACTTGCTGTAACCAACCTCATCCTTCTGTAGATGTTGTGTGTATGTGTACATACACATGCACATGCACATAATACAGTGTATACAGCATATATATTACACATAAATACATTTCTTGCTTTTAAGTACAAATTAGAGTAGCTATATATGCACTGTTATGTATCTTGATTTCACTTAATATATGTTGTTTGTTATTCCATGTTAATGCATATAAACCTGTATCATTCTTTTAAATACAGCTTACATATCTTTTAAATGCTATGTGTGGATATCATGTAATGTTTGGTTTCCCAGTGATTTTCTATTCATTTATGTGAACACAGAGCTGCAGACACGCTTCCTAGGGCATAGTTGTGTGCTGCCGAGCTTGCACCGATTTCCAGGCCCGCCCGCAGTGTGTGAGCTGTCTGCTGCCCTGTGTGAACCAGCAGGTGTCTTGAGCACAGCAACTCTTGCAACACTGAAAAGTAAAACTATTATTTCTTTGGTTTTTTAGTCTGCATTTTCTTAATGTGAGAGAGGTTCAGTGTCTTTTCATATATTCAAAAACCACTTATGTTTGATTTTTTGGTAAAACATTTCTTCACATTGATTATTTTTCATGAAGTGTTGGAGTTTGTTCTTATTTATTTTTAGGCACTTATTATATATTAGGGAATAAATAGCCCTTTGTGCTGATTTGGAAATATTTACTCAATTTGTATTTTCACTTGATTTATGATTTTTTGACCCAGAAGCATAAATAACTTTTTTTTTGCCATTTACTTAGAGTCAAGCGCTCTTTAACACATTTTAATTTGTTGTCGTAAACTTATTTCTCAAAAAATAAAAATAACTCCAAAAGCTAGGGGACTTGGCTAAAATTGTACACTCAATTGAACTCATGTAGTCTGAGCTCAAGGTCCATTATACTGCTTAAACCCATTTCTCTTAAACATTAAAATGAAATGTTTCTGAATTAAAAATTTATAATTCACAAGATTATTTCTTCTTGATATGGGCAACTGATTATTAGCAGATATACATTTTAATAATTTTTTTTCAAACAGATATACAGGGATATGTTTACTACTTATGTCAACATAAAATTAGCAGTCATTTGTTCTTGTGATTAGAGAAACATTTTTATACTCAAATTTTTACATTTGATGAAAGGAATTTTAGGCATGGAGGGAACCAGTAGCTGAAAGGTAATATTTACTTATAAATAGTAGCACATTTCGATTTATCTTCTTTTGTCCAGAAAAAATAAGAATACTTATTTACTGTGATTAGATTTTAGATGAGACGTAAATGTTAGACTATTAGGAATTTGGGGGGCATTGCAGAACCCTATGGCAGGCAACACATAGATGTGGAATCAGGTTTTTATGGGATTCCCAACTTCAGAACAGTTGGCAACAAGCCAGAGGCCATCTAAACCTTAGCTAGCTCTCCATTACTCTTTCCTGGTTAAGCCTATTATTGAACAAGACCTTTGGTAAACACACTAGTTGGTTGTTTTCTGCCTTAAATGTAAAAAAGCCTTATTTTAAAAAAAGACACTTTTTTTTACATGATTGCAAATTTTAAAATGTTGCTTCCTTTACAAACAGTATAATTTAAGGGTGTATCTGCAGTCAAGTTTTATGGGTCTATGATAAAAATCAGTAAATTGTATAGTGGGTCACAGAGGAGGAAGACAGTTTCACTAGGGAGAAAGGAGGGCAGGTGGATGAGGTGGCCCTGAACTAAATATTGAAAGAAGGGGCAGCGGCATCATTGCAAATAGGGAACTGCCCCCTGGGGGTGTGGTGCATCGTGAGCCACCCCCTGGGGGTGTGGTGCATCATGAGCCTGAGGGCTGTGGGCTTTCAGTGTGGTCCAAGGGGAGAGAAGACACAAATTCAGATTGGTGGCCTCTGGGACAGTGCAGTGCAACAAAAATGTCATACGAGCCATGTATATAATTTTAAAATTTTAGTAGCTCATTACAACAAAGTAAAAAATAAACAAGTAGAGTTAAAGACTTTCCTTTATCTAAGTAGAAAAGTTAGATAGTATTTATTGGCAGAAAGGAGAACTTCTCCCTGAAACTAGAAGCAAGAGGAGGAGGAGGGAAGGACAAGTAAAAAATTGTTTATTGTTGGAGGTTTTGCAAATCTAGGGAAAATGAAAGATTAATTCTGAAGTACAGATTTTCAGGAAGAAAAGGAAACGTACAAAGTAAGTCAAGAACTCTGTTTCCTGCGTTGAGTACCATGGAATGTCGATGGCAAGGAGCATCATGAGAGAAACAAATGCAGCTCGTTCAAAGTCTGGTTGGGTGACTCAAGGTGCCTGTGCCACAGGCAGGGATCTTGGGCGTTCTGACTCCATCATAAAGGAAGGAATGGATGTGGATTGATGGGCATCCTTGATGTCAATACATGGGAATAGTGAGGGAGGGGAGACTGTGGGGAGAGAAAAAGGGACTGACTTGGTTAGTAGAAAAGATGAGTAGCTAATAAAATCTTTGTTCTCTTGCTTTCTTAACCTTTTTTTACAAAAACATTTATTACATGTTACAGAAAATGGATCTCAAACCTCTTAAACAATGAAAGCAAGGTACTAGCTGTTGGAATCAAAAAGGTCTGGGTTTTCAGCCTTCAGGCAAGGCTTAGTCCAGAGGCTCAGGATGTCATAGGGATCCGGCTCTGTTTTCTGAGACACTCTGGACTCTGCTCTGCTCCACATGTTTCGACATCCTCAGGTGGGATGTCCTCATTACTTCACACCTTCATGCCATATTATCCAGAGTAAGAGCCAAGTGCATTTGCCCTGGAAATTTTAGTGTAAGTGTTGAGACTCTGATTAGATGGCAGCTAGGTTGGGAACTCCATCCTTGGGGGCAGAAGTAGAGTTAGGGTCCCCGGGATTACCTTAGGGTCCCCAGTGGACACTGAGGCATGCTGGGGAGTGGGAAAACGGATGCTGGGGATACAACTGAGAGTCCCCATAGTACCAGTGGGAAGAGAGAGTGAAGACACATCCGTGGATCTTGGACGAGTAGCCTGAAGCACCAACCTGAAAAAACAAATCTCCTGGTTTATATTAAATATTAATTTCAATTTTACATTATATTCCATAATACACTTAAGTAGAAATAAAAAACTATTGATTCTTTAAGTAAAAAGAATGATCCAAAGCTATTATTTAACTTAGGACTTGACACTTCCCTTGGTACCAACAGGTGTTTATTTGTAAACAAGTCTTACATAATCTTAATCTAATGGACTCTTTAAAATAGATGGTTATGTATAAAAGAAAACACTGAAAGATGTTTATTAAATGTTATATCCTAGATATGTTTTAACCATGGTTTTTAGAAGTTATTGTCCATTTTAAGGGGCAAATTATCTACAATTCACTTGTATTTACAGCTACATACAGTTTGGGGAGTTAATAATAATAACCACAGCAAACGCATTAATAACCATGGCAAACACATCTGAGAACACACTGTTTTTTAACATGCTTTGTACCCTTGGCCATTATAAATTAGTCTGTGAATGTGTTTAGTAGCTCTAATTGTGATCAGGACATTTTCAAAACTGGAATTGAACTCTTAACCCCAGGTTTCCTCTCAGATAATTACAGCATGAAAAATCACTAAGAGAAAGAAACTCTGTCTTCATTAATAAAAATGCTTCACTGAAGGTACTGTTCAGTACCTTTTAAATTTAATATTTTCATTTTATACATACACAAACACATACTCGTATCTGCCTGTTTTCAGTAAATAGAGTTCTCCCCTTACCCTGGTACCCAGATCTCAGATGGGACTTGGTGAGTAAAGAAAACTCTGAATTATTTCCACCAGGTGTAGGATATCTTCTATGGCAGGCACTGTTTTAAGTATAAAATATAATTACATTTAATTTTTATACCAACCCTGAAGAACTCAGGTTCCAGCATAGCTGATAAATAATCACATTTTGGAGTCCTGGCAGCTGGGCTCTGGTGTCCGTGGTCCGAACCACACGCTGTTTTAGCCCAGTTATTTTGTTCATAAGGAGAAAACCTTTGCTAGATAAATCTGTGGGAGTGTATTATGAAACCAGTTGGGGGTGAACTGTTCGTGGTCTCTTCTCATTTGAAAGTGGCACGCCATCCCTGTGTCTGAGCTCTGGCATCAGGGCAGGCCGGTTCCCAGAAGCTCGCATCTGTGCTGCACCTTTTGAAGTCATGCTTCGCCGGGTCTTTGATGTGTTCCTTCTGTCCAGGTTCCTTTCAGGTGTCTGACTGCAGATGAATGGTAATGGTGCCATTCTTCGCTGGTTACACAGTAGAACTGGGGCTCTTTTATCCTTGTGATGTTGGCCACAGCGTGCTGGATTATAGGAGAAGTTTATTTTCACTAATCAGAATACTGAGTTTAAGGTTTGCTTTTGGTTGTTATTTTATGTGTCTAGTCCATCCAATGACAAATTAAATTAGAAACTTAAAAAAAATTTATGGAAACATCAAATGCTCTTTTCAAAAGCAGTGTGGTGAATGAATTTTATTTCTGTTTTGGTAAGCAAGGCCTGGATAAAAAGTCTTAAGGATCATTTCCTTTCTGGCCCTCACCTTCACCTCCTTTCTGTGGGGCACGCATCTCGTGCTTCTGTTAATTCTGTGCTGCACTTCCAGGCTTGTTGGAATAGTGAAGGATGAGCCGTGGCTACAACCCTAGACTGAGAACTCTGAAGAAACAGTAACTGTGAATATACTTTTCTTTCTATTTTGAATCATCAATATGATTTTCATAATCATAACTTATTTGCATTATTTGAATAATTTCACTCTGGATTGTTTACTTTGACTCTTTTTCCATTGTGGCTTGCTTTTTTTTGTTACCTGCTCCCATCCCACCCTGCCCCCCCATTATAGTTACAGGAAACAGAAAAAAAGTTAAGGAAAATAAATTCATTGGGAAGATTCAGAGTGGCTCAAAGGATGCGTTAGACAATGAGGCTTTAGGATCGGAGCCAATTGCCTGTTGACTTGTGTCTAGATATTACTGAGTGTGGAGGACTTATCTCTGGTGACCTTCTCTGCTCAAGACTGCAGTATCTGGGAGAGTGTGTGGGAGGCCTCCAGTCAGTTCCCCATTGGAAGCCTCCTCTCGGCCTCAGGGGTCCGGTGCTCTGTGTAGCTGAGCTGCTGCAGAAGACTGTGGAGACGGGATGCAGGCCCAGTCTCTCCCTCTCTGCTGTCCTCTTTGTCTTTGTCTCTCTGGGTTCCACCCACACTCACAGAATAGGCAGTCTAATTGGATGCAGGATTTTGCTCAAGGGAGGAAAGACATGCTGAAAAAAGAAGTAATGGCTCTGAATCCCAAATCAATATCGATCGCTGGATAATTCTCAGTGAGCCATGTTTTTCATTAATCAGGAGTGCAAATTGATAAGATTAATGAATGTGGCTGAGAGGATAGTAGTGTGCCAGAACCTAGAAACCACATATTTCCACCTGTGTTCTTCAGGGAAAATTCAGAGAGGAAGGAGGAGGAAGAATTAGATTAGTAGTTGCGCTGGCTCTTCTGGTTTAGCTCCTTGGGAGACCTCTCTGCTGTCACCAACTAGGAGAGCAGAATACAGTGTTAACCCTAAAGGATGAGAAAAAGAAAATCATCAATATATCAAAGATGACACATATTATAGTTATTTACATAAAGAGTTAAGTGACTGGGTAAAAAGATACCCGAGGGAATATTTTTTTGCTAGATAAAATTTATATTTTTTAAGTATTTTTAATTCAGTATCAGAAAGTTTTAAATTTTAAGGCAGTTCAGAATAAATTGTTAGGTTAGAAAAGGTGAAACTGATAATAATCAGGACATTCTTGTTTTAAGAAAAGACTTTTCAAAACTAGAGAGACTCCTATTTGTTTCAGTTACAACCTGAAGTGTATCTCATATTTATATCCTCTATGAAAACCAATTTCTAATTAAAATGCTGTCTAGATATAAGCAAACATCTTGGGATGTAGTACATTTGCTTGTAACCTTTTAAGAAGAAATGCTAAATCAGTGGGCGTTATAATTTTGAGTCAATAGATCACGATACAGTGGGAAATTTAGGAAGAATTATCCCCCCCCTGAATTTGTATTTAATCTTTGTTAATTTATCAAGTATATTAAAAGGTATGTTGCAAACTTCAGTGGAAGTAAGCATCAAAATATCCAGCTTAATATTGTTGAAGGACTGGTAAATGAGTTCTGGCCTATGTGTTATAATCTTAGGGTTCAGTTAGGAATTCATAGAAAGGTTAAGCTAAATTTTAGTTAAGCCCTTTTATTAGGTCTTTGCAAGTCATTTTGGAAGGGAAATTAAAATTCATTGAACTGCTATATATAACAATTCTCTGTAATCAATGCCTCAAAGTACTCAAGGGGGACACCTTTCAGTAACAGAGGTATAAAAAGGAGAGGAATTATTTTATAGAATTAATCATGGCCTTGATTTTCATATATTAGGAGTGAGGTGAAATTCATTTGACACTGGCAGAGGGAGGAACAAGTGCAGATAACCCAAGGCAGTGATGTGATGTGCCTGAGTGCTTGCAGACCAGCTCCGAGGCCAGCCTGCCTGGAGTGGCAGGATGCAGGTGGAGAGAACCGAGAGGGCATTCAGAGAGGTGACAGCAACAAGGTCATGTTTGGACTTGCAGACAAGTCTTAAGGATTTCAGCTTGTATTTTTAGTGTTATGGGAAGTCATTGGAATGTTTTAATCAAATGAGTAACATGAGTTGTCATTGGCTTTAAAAAGATCATCCTGACTGCCGCATGGTGAATGATGTTCGGACAAGGGGTGGAGATGGAGAGACCTCTGGAGTCGACTGCAGCTGGCCCCGTGACCAGGGTGCCAGGCATGGAGCTGAGGACAAAAGAAAGATCCAGTGCATCTTATCTTAAAAGAAAAATGGAAAGGATTTGAATTGGATGTGGGAAATAAATAATAGCAAAGCATCGAGAGCAAGTGTGAGGATTTTTCCAGATCCAAGGATGAAGTTCACATTTATGGGGCTGAGGGAGAGGAGAGGAGAAGGGGTTCCTTTGGCTGTACTGAGATGTTCACTAAATGGATGTGAGAGGCTGGAGCGCAGGGAGGAGCCTGGTGGAGACAGAGATTTGAGTTTCCATAGCCAGTCAGTTTTGCCTAAAGTCACTAGACTGGATGAGACCATTTAAAGAGTGAGTGTAGATAGAAAATAAATTTGAAGACTGATCTTAGAGCACTCTGAGATTTGGCAATTGGGGAGATGAGGAAGAACCAGCAAAGGAGGACAAGAGGAGTGAGGCAGAAGGTACTCAGGAGACTGTGTGAATCCAGGCAGCCATGTGAGGAAAGTATATTAAGGACAAGGAATTGATAACCTTAGTGAAATTCTGTTTAAAGTTGAGCACCTGGGAGGGTCAAATGGTGACCTTGATAAAAGCAGGCTGGAATTTGGAGGAAGAGCCTGATTAGGTTGTATTTTTAAAAAATATTTTATTTATTTGCGTTTAGAGAAAGGGGAAGGGAGGGAGAAAGAGAGGGAGAGAAACATTGAAATGTGAGAGGTACATCAATCAATCGTCTCTTGCACACCCCATACTGGTGACCTGGCCTGCAACCCGGGCATGTGCCCTCACTGGGAATCGAACCAGAGACCTTTCAGTTTGCTGGCTGGTGCTCAATCCACTGAGCCACACCAGCCAAGGAATTATAGGCAGCAAGTGTAGACAGTTGTTTTGAACAGAAAAGGAACTGAGTATTTGGAGTAGGAAATGAATCAAGAGTTTTTGGATTTTCATTTTGTTTTTTAAAGCATGAGAGCAAAACCCCAGCATGGGGATGATCCAGTTGGGAGATACGAGGAACACGGAGTGTTGGGGTGATACCTGCTGCACTGCTGTCCTTGAGTTAGCCAGACCGAATAGGACCCAGTTCAGAAAAGGCCCTGGGTGGGGTGCCGGTGGGGGCCTGGGACAGGCACGCACACTCTTTAGTCTGTCAGGGGGACCAACAGAGTGTATGGGCACGGATTCAGGTTGGTAATTAGATGTGATAAAATGGGAGGGTTCTGGGTGTTTATTTATTTACTCATTTATTTAATTTGGTTTTTAGTTTTGGTGGGCTGTCCTAGAGAGAGGAATGAAGGGTGTGCAATTGAGAAATAAGGGCTGGGGAGAGCAAGCAGTGCTAGAATGAAAGGAAGGCTAGTGGGCAATGGATTTTTACAACAGCTGTTGCCTGCTATAGGGTCTATTGTATTCTGTCTCCATTCACTCCAGCTCTTCAGTCAAAACCTCCAGCACATAGAGGATTGCCCCGACTTGCTACTTTCCCTTCCCCATGCCTGTTGACACTGTCCCATCACATGGACATCAGGCCCCTTGTGCACAGCACACTTTGACTAAGGAGCTGAGACAATGCAGGGAGATTACAACATAGCCCCTCCTGCCTTTATCTCTTAAAAATCCTTTCCCTCAAGCTTCAGAGCAGTTGTTCCCCCTTCTGTGTGCACTGGGGAAGCCCATGGACACCCTCCTCAAGATAAATTTTAAATGAAAAAAAGAGTCATAGTATTACAAAGGAAACCAGTTAATGGTAGACAGTTATCAAAATATAAAAACACACACGAGTCTTTTTGTGCATTAAACAATAAGCTCTAGTGGCAGGTCTCACAACAGCCCTAATTTCGAAATAGTTGCTAAGTAAACAATGTGGTAAGATATTTGTAACAACTGAGATATGATAGGAAAATGTTTGTGATTTTCACTGGTGACAAGGTCATAGTGGATTAGCACTGAGATTTGCTGCTTATTTTGATAACTAAAGGAAATGCTCAATTTCAGCTGAAGATTAAAAAAAAAAGATGAAATCTTCTCACCCATCCAAGTTCTACCCTGCATTCTGTGCACGAACCTGTATTTAGGAGTATATAGATTTCAGGTTAATCACTGTGAGTCCAGCCTCCTACCCCCATTTCTCTGAGACCTCCTCCAAGCAGATAACCCAGATTGCTTTTATACCTTGAACCTCTTTCTATCCATGGGCTTTTTTTCCTTTCTTCTTAGAAGGCTCTTGAGTTTCTTCTGCCTTCTGTTTCTCACAAGGGCAGTAAATAGCCTTACTTGCCTTGTGTGGTGAGCACAGTGATTGACCTGCGCTTTTTAAATGTTTACTGCTTATAGAAGATACCCATTGAATGTTTATTAAATACATAAATAGATGCTTCTCTGTCCAATGGAAATTCACAAACCTTGGTTTAAATTAGAGAATGTTACAACTGTCTTCCTTATAGTGAAGGGAAAATCCTTGCAGGATTAATGAAATCATGCAAACCCCATTGGGGAACTCAGCACAGTATGTAAATTCATCAGTCACTCCATGAAAGTGAATATCCTCACAAAGGAATATGCTAGGTTTCCAAATTTAAGTAATAATGTTGAATGCTTTATTACTTATTGCTAAATTTAGAAATAAAAAGTATGGTTAACCTTAATATTGGGTTGGTCAAAAAGTCTGTTTAGTTGTTTTTTTCTGTAAAATAAACACATTTTTCATTTTCACAAATAACTCTATTGATTTGGATATTTTGAGTATATCAGATATTTCCCACTATTGAATTCTAGTGGGCAGAGGCTAGGGGTGCTGCTAAACATCTTCCAATGCATCAGACAGCCCCACAGCAAAGAATTATTTGGCCAAAATGTCAATAGTACCAAGAAACTTTGCAAATCACTTTTGACATGTTCAGTTGGTCACGGCACCTTCTCCATACACTGCACAAATCTTTTTTGTGTGTTTCAGTTGTGTTTTTACCTTTCTTGAAATAATAAAGCATAATACACCAAAGTGTTGCTTATTTTCTTCCATCTTCAATACTAAAATGGCTGCACAAAAATTCACCAATTTTGATTTGTTCTAGTACATTCTGACATGACAGCTGTCACAATGCAATCTAACAAAATTGTTTTGAATGAAGTTAAAGACAACTAAGCACTACTAGAGCCATCATATGAAAAAAAACCTAAACGGACTTCTTGTCCAGACCAATATCTTTAAATTGCATGTTTAAAAATATACTTTTGATTTAAATTTTGCAGAAGATTAATGTAGACATGAACTATCTCAGATTAAAGGGATAGAATTCAATGGCAATAGAATTTAGTTTTGAGGCCCTGGCTGGTGTGGCTCAGTAGATTAAGTACTGGTCTGTGAATCACAGGGTTGCCAGTTTGGTTCCCAGTCAGGGCACAAACCTGGGTTGCAGGCCAGGTCCCCAGTAGGGGGCATGTGAGAGGCAGCTACACATTGATGTTTCCCTCCCTCTCTTTCTTCCTCCCTTCCTGTATCTCTAAAAGTAAATAAATAAACTCTTTTTTTTTAAAAAAAAAAGGAATTTAGTTTTGGGAAGTAGTCATTATTAGTTGTTTTTTGCCCTTAATATGCAGTTACTTTTTTTTTTTTATCAATTTCCTGAATTAATTTTCTCACAGTCAAGGGACAGATATTCTTTGAATACATACCTCTAATTTATACAGCTATTAATTATATTTTATCTTACAATATTTCTGTTGTTATTTTCTGTGATTCTTTAATTATTGAATGGTTACTTGAATTTTTATGTTTGTATTTATGCCAACATGAATAAGTCATTTGAGGCAATTTAAAAACTGTTAGATCAGGGCGTGGCATATAATAAGTATTATATAATAAAAATAAGGAACTATAAACATACATATACAGAAACATTTATTCTGTCCAACTAGGTTATAAACTGTGTAAACTCTTTGAATATGAGACTTTGTGTTTTGTAATCTTTGTTTGTGTTGTATGTCTGCTTCTCCCAGACACACCTGGCACAGTGGCCCATAGTAGGTTGTCAATAAATGCATGTTGTATGAATGGACACCCTTAAGGAGGAGTGGTCATATAGAGTGGGAACAGATGGAGAAAATAGAGATTTTTCTGATTACTCCTGTTAAGAATGAACACAGTTCCCCTCTTACCTATTTGTAGTCAGTGCAGTTAGTATTTCTCACACATACAAAAAGAGTGTGGTTATTGCAGGTGGAAGAAGTGTGACAGGTACAGTATTAAGCCAGGACACTCTGGCATGGCTGTCTTGATTTTGGCCAGCCTCTGTTCTCATTGGCTGTATATAGGCCACATCAGTTGGACAGCATTTTGAATATCATCTGTGGGCGTAAGTGAATATTTGGAAGAAACTATATACAATTACTCTGTATAGATAGAAAAAATATGTATACGCACACATACATGGATGTTTATATATATATATATACACACACACATATATCTGATATGAAGCATTGATAGAAATGTTAGCATATAGTCAATATAAATCATTTATAAATTAAAGAATCTATATAAATTAGTAAGCTATATTTTAATATGACAAAAATATGGTATTTAACATTGAACATGTTGCTTTTTCTAATTCCAAAAGGCAGTCATAGTAATGAAAGTGCATGATTGGTTTGATTACATTTAGGTACTTGCCAGTTCAGTAGGGGGTTCAGCATTTTATTGGGTCATGAAAAGGAATCAGTAGTATTTTCTTCATGTAATGATAAGCACCCACATTAAAATTAACTCACTTCATGTACTTTATTTTTTGATCATCATTGTCTTATTTCTCCCCTTAAAAAAAGCAGAGCAACTACTGCAGTGTATATAAAGTAATTTTATACTTGCTAGTTGATCTTCCCTTGGGGGCTACTGTAGTTTTTATAAATAGCTTGCTGACTTCGAAGAAACGTAGTTCTGTTCTTAGGAACTCATCTGGAAAGGGGATTTCTTTGGGGATATGGAGACCATGTGTGGAATTTCAGCTGCAGGAAAAATTCTGGGATCTAGACAAAGAAATATTGGGTGGTTTCAAATTGAAAGTCCGTTTGTGAAAAATTGGTTTGCTCTTAATAGCCACATTTTGTTTTGAGAACCTAATATATTGTGGACTCATGTCCCCAGTCTGGAGTTTTCGGACTCCTAGGGACCTGCAAACACAGATTGGTATTGCTGGTCATATTATCCTTGTCAAACATACTGATTGGAAGTCGTATATTCTTGATTTATTAAAATGAGCAAATGCTATTTGTTACTTAAAATGAGCAATTTGTGTAGTTTACTAAATTTTTCATGACATGAAGTTCATGGAGTAAAAATAACAAAAAGGTCCCTTGGGAAAGACTCATGATGGTTTGTAGCCTGACCTGTACAATTGTCATATTATGAGACTTTACCTCTAAAATTTTTTATTGACTGATTTAATATATTAATTTGTAAAAGTTAAGAGCATAAACTATTTAACTGAATTTAACCAGTTTTGAAAAATGAGCTGTAATTGACATGTTATATTGGTTTCAGGCATACAACAAAAATGATTGGGTATTTGCATGTATTGTGAAATGATCATCACAGAAAATCCAGTTAATATCCATTCACCATATGTAACTACAAATTTTTTCTTGTGATGAGCACTTTTAAGATTTACTTTCTTATTGTCAAGTACACAACACGGTATTATTAACTGTTGTCACCACGCTGTGCATTACACCCCAGACTTACATATTTTATAACCAGAAATTTGTACCTTTTAACTGCTCTCACCCATTTCTGAATGTTGCTCTATAGTGAATATCAAAATTTGAACTACTTTTTAATTCTGCATTGAAATTTTTGATTAAAGATGCAAGTGGTTTTACAATATTTTTCTGGTGAGAGTATGTGTGGAGGCTGATACACCTTTTATATATTAATTTCCTAAATTTAATGGATGTGTGATACTGAATTCATATTCCTCAAAATAAGTTTTATTTTACTTGGCTTAAAAGATATCCAAAATCAGCTTTGCTATTTTCAGGGCCAGTATTACTTTTTCTTTCTTTGTTTCTTTTTACTTTTTTTCCCTTTTTTCCTTGAAGAGGCAAGAGGAGGTCATGGTTAGACTAGCAGCACATGCCACAATCTAGCTTTAAAATCTCTGAACATAAATTGCACTTCACCCTCAATTTCTCCACATCAGTTTAATAACACTGAAGCTGTTATTGAAGACTGAATTTTATATGAATTAATTTTGAAACATTTTGAAATTTTAAAACAAACATTAAATGAATAATTGTAGAATTGCCCTGGTTTATAGTTCAATTTAATTTTAAGTAAGGTTTACTTATCACAAACTATTTATTTATTTATTTATTTATTTATTTATTGTTGTTCAAATACAGTTGTCTTCATTTTCCCATCACCACTCCCCCGCCAACCCCAGCCATTCCCACTCCCCACCTTTGATCCTACCCTCTTACTTATCACAAACTTAAATAGCTTAAATATGCTGATAAATTTCTTGTTCTAGCAATTTATATTTCTTTTCTTGATGGTGTTACAGAAAATATGTAACATAAATTCTTCCTACTCAAGTTAAATTTACTCTTTCTTATTTAATCTGTAGTTGAAGGAAAAGTAACTGAGCTATTTGTATTTTCTCTGCTCTACCTTCCCTGCACGTGAAGGCTGCCATGAACTTGTCTAGCTCTCTTCCCTTCAAATCCCATGCTGCCTTGTTTAACAGCCTTAGTTAGCATCCTGAAATGACAAAAGTTAATATGATACTCTACTATAATCCTCTTGTATAAATAATGCAAAAATTATATGAAAATAATTTACTTTTTATAAAAATTTTTAACAAAAACATTTTAAAAAATGGCATGAATTTCTATATGGAAATGCTTGGGCATGACCATACCAAGAGTGATAAAAGAGTTGGAGTCTTGTACATATGTGTAGCATCATTATGAAGACCATAGCTACAAGTGCAAGCTTAAAAAAATTTTGCTGTATCAGCGATGCAAAAACAAGTGGTGTTGAGGTGTGGATGCAAGTTTTTGATAGGGTGAATCATTTTTGACAAGGCTCTGAACAGAACAGATTCCTTAATTTACGTAGTTGTGTTCTTGAAAACTTCAACGTGTATTAAAAATCTTTAGTACTATGTGTTTCTATAAAATGGAGTAAGGTTCTGTATTCAGATAATTATAAACGTATTTTTCACTCTTATGAGTCTCGATTCATTCATTCAAAATCTTGAGGGACTCAATAATAGTCTCTGTTTGAGGTTCTTCTTTGTGGTGCAGTAAACATGGCTGGACCCTTTTCAGCCCATGAAAAGCAAGTAGTATTTGCTAGCCATTGTGCAAGCCAAAAATGTAATCACTTATTTTCAAAAAGGCCAGCCCTAGGTGATTCTCTTGAGAACCTTTGCTCGAGGGTAAATTCTTAAAGTTAGGGTCTGTTTTCTAATTCATCAGGGTTTTTCTCCCCTGTGTAGACTAGCTACATTTTCCTATTTCATACTTTAATATAATCAATAAGTATAAGGTATTCACATTCGCTTATTTCAGAAGAAGGTTAATACTTATTGAATGGTATAGGCTCTAATAATCTCCGTGTAACAATACATTTTTAAGCAAATCACTAGTCGCTAATGAACTGTTGTGGGTGACTACCAAAGAGATTTTGTCTCCTTTGAAAGGAGTTTCACTTCATATAAAGATTGAGCATTTTATTTTCAAACATGTGGGAGTATGATAATACCACCAAACATTTGTAGAGCACTTACCTAACAGTTTTGTTGTTTGCCTTCTCTCTTATTTTTAAGATGGCTAACCCTCTGATGAAGCAGGCATTGGTAATATCTTCATTTTACAGAAGAGAAATAAGAGACAGAGAGAGGTTAATTACCTTGCTCAAGGCCACAGAACTATGAGGTAGTGGAGCCAGGATTTAAACTCATGTTTCTCTGACTCTATGGCAATTGCTGATAAGTTGCAGTGGTGTTCAGATGAATCTTTTCAAAAGTGGATCATCACTGTTGAAATCTGTCTGGTACAGACCTTCAGAGAAGCATTCCTAATTTTCTTTCTGATAACATTTATCTGTAATTCCCTTTATTTCCCCTTCTTTCTAGTCAGGTAGATGTATGGGATATAAAAGTGAACTATACACAGAAATCTACTTGGTGTTATTTAAGTGTCAAAATAGCAATGAGAAATCAATGGGGCCTGAGTGCTTCAAGCTTGCCAACATCCGATGCCCATCAGTGATAAGCAAGTGAGCTTAATCAGCCTGTGAGGTCTAGAATGGTAGAAAATATGAAAACACTGCCATATTTTCTACCATTAACAAAACTATGAATAATAAAACCCAGAAGGCAAAAGACAATGCTTATTTTTTTTCTTAACCCTCGCATCTTCAACTGATAGGAAAGCCTGTATATTTTTCATTTTTCTGATGCCCAGTACCAGCGAAGACGAGGAGTTTGCATTGCTGCCACTAGTGATACCTTTGGAATTGCTACACAGACAGTGCCTCCTAGTCTCCTGTGTGTTGTCCTTTTCAGTATTTATAAAGTGATTTAAAATAAATTAAGTTATATGAACAGATCAAACGAGTTCTTGTTCTTGACTAAAATAATCAGATTTTAACTTATATTTAAAATTTAGACAGGCTCCCCTTTAAAAATAATATTTGGTTGCAGTTGCTGAAGCAGCCTCATCCAGTTTTCTGCTAAATGACTAATGAAGACCTAGAAACAAACAAACACAGTAATGGAGGAACAAAGTCTGACACTAAATTGCTTGAAAATTTAATGCTTTTTTTCTGCCTACAAGAGGCTGGACTGGGAAACCCAGGATTATTTCATGAAACAACTAGCCTAGCCAGTCTAACACTATGACTTTTTAACAGTGGGAAAATGGGGCAGCCCTTCCTCAGATGCATGGGTGATGTTTTTTCTGAGGATGCTGTTGTGGTTACCATCACTTATGCCTTCATTATCTCATGTCTTTTCACATCTGTCTAGCAGCTGCAAGAACATGGAAAGCAGCAAGTGCGTGAAACAGTGGGAGAGTTGGAGGCACTAACTACTCTATCCTGAAGGGAACAGGTCACCTCAGGTAGAGGGATCGAGGTGGGAATGGAGAATTGAAGGGCAGGCATTTTAGTCTTCAGGTGATTCTTTCCAGACCAGCAGTAGTTAAGGAGGAGGTTCCTCTGCAATCCTGAATGTCAGCTTTAAATTAACTGAAATCACTGAGAATAGGACCTGTAACACTTTATATTTAACTGTATTCCTGCTGCAGGATTGAAAAGAGATTTCTTTTTAAAAGTATTTTATTTATTAGTTTTTATTGTATTTTTCCATTACCATTTATCCCCCATACCCTTTTCTACCCCCAGCAACCCCACAAGCACCACATTGTTGTCCATGTCCATGAGTTTTTTCTCTTTCATTTACTTTTGCTCAATCCCTCCACCAATGACATATTTCACAGAACTAGAAGAAATATTTCAAAAATTTATATGGAACCACAAAAGGCCCCACATAGCAACAGAGATCCTAAGAAAGAAGAATGAAATTGGAGGAATCATGCTACCTAATATCAAACTATACTACAAGGCCGTAGTAATCAAAACAGCATGGTACTGGCATAAAAACAGACACATAGATCAAGGGAATATAATAGAGAGCCCAGAAACAAACCCACACATTTATAGTCAATTAATATTTGACAGAGGAAGCAAGTACATACAATGGGCTAAAGATAGTTTATTCAATAAATGGTGCTGGGAAAATTGGACAGATATGCACAGAAAAATGAAACTAGACCACCTTCTTAACCACACACAGAATAAATTCAAAATGGATTAAGGACTTAAATGTTAGACATGAAACTATAAAAATCCTAGAAGAAAACATAGGCAGCAAAATCTTAGACATTGCTCATAGCAATATTTTATCAGATATAAGTAACCAGGCAATGGAAACAAAAGAAAAAAATAAATGGGACTAAATCAAACTAAAAAGTATTTGTACAGCAAAGGAAAACAGCAACAAAATAAAAAGACAACCCACAGAATGGGAGAACATATTCACCTATACATCTGGTAAGGGGTTAATAACCAAAATTTATAAAGAATTTATAAAACTCAACACCAAAATCCGCCCAAACAACCCAATTAAAAATGGGCTAAAGACCTGAATAGACACTTCTCCAAAGAGGACATACAGATGGTCAATAGATATATGAAAAGAGGCTCAACATCACTAGTCATCAGCGAAATGCAAATTAAAACCACAGTGAGATGTCATCTCACACCTGCCAGAATGGCTGTCATCAATAAATCAACAAACAACAGGTGCTGGTGAGGTTGTGGAGAAAGGGGAACCCTTTTGCACTGTTGGTGGGAATGCAGACTGGTGCAGCCACTATGGAAAGCAGTATGGAGATACCTGAACAATTAAATATGGATCTGCTTGAGTCAGCAATCTCACTTCTGGGAATATATCCAAAGGAACCCAAAACACTAATTTGAAAGAACATAAGCTTCCCTATGTTCATTGGAGCATTATTTACAATCACCAAGACATGGAAGTGGCCCAAGTGTCCATCAGTAGATGAGTGGATAAAACAACTGTGGGACATTTACAAAATGGAAGACTACTAGGACATAAAAAAGAAGAAAATGTTATCCTTTTCAAAAATGTGGATGGAGCTGGAGAACATTATACTAAGTAAAATAAGGCTGTCAGAGAAAGACAAATATCATGATTTCACTCCACAAGAAAAATAGAGACAGACTCATAGATAAAGAGTGGGATATCAGCTAAGAGTTGGGGAAGTTTGCAGGGATGGGGGATTGAGCAAAAAGGAAAAAGGACTCATGGACATGGACATGTCCAGTGTGGTGATTGCAGGGGGGAGGGGTATTAGGAGACTAAATGGTAATGGAAAAATATAATTAAAAATTAAACCTATAAATGGAAAAAAAAAGATAAATACAAATGACTGATATTTTTAAAATCAAGTCTTATTGTTATGCAAATAAATGCACATGAAAATAAAAATGAATTCTCACTTTGTGCTAATCAAATTAACAAATATTATAAAGTGTACCCTTTTAACACAAGTTCAATGAAAAAGTCCCCTTTGAAATGTACATTTAGATAGTTTGGCAACATTCTCTTAAAAAGGTTAGCATCTTATCTAAAGGAATAATGCATATGTAATGAAACATGTATAAAGATAAGAGAAATTGAAAAAATTTAGTAAACTATGACAGACTTAGATGTAGTAATAACTTATAGCTCTAAAATTATGGTTTTGAAATTGTTTAATGCAATAGAAAATGATCTCCCCATGTAATACAGATTCAGTGTTTCCTAAGCTGGATGCTAACACATGAACAGGAATAATGTATTAAGTGGAAAATAAATTTGGGAAGCTGCTTGCTACCCAAGTTTGTTATGGTTTGCCTCCTAAGACATTTATGATTTGAGAAGTCATAATGAATGTTAGCACTTTAGAGGCTCTGAGAAATCCTGCAATAAAGATATCTGCGAACTTTGCTTCAGCTGTTTTATAGCATTTTATATCACAGAACACTGTTTTTAGTGGAACAATATTAAGTGGAAACATATTAACATATTATTGTTTCCCAGAAGAATGTTCCTTTAATACCAGTTTGGGAAACAATATATTAGATTTAATAAAATAAATGGAATTAAATATACCAAACAACTTAAAATTATCTCTGAACAGTGGAATTGTTTTGTGCTTACATGTAACTCTTAAATTTTCCTTAATAAGAATTTATTCAACAATGTACTCCCTTTTTTAGTAAGAAAATACAGCAATTTTTTTTTTTTTGAAAACTAAGTTTGGGGAACTGTAGCTGTAAAACTTTGTAGTCATTAGAGGATATAAAATGAGCCCATTATCTTGATGGGATTTCATGATGTTTTGTTGTTATAGAATCTTGGATTAGGTATTTATTTTGAAATGTAGAGAGAGAGAGATTTTGACCTACTCTTTGATGCACACAGAGTTGCTTCCTCCTTAATTGTGTGAATGATGAGTTCCAATGGACCAAAAAACTGACAGTTATCCTCAGTCACAGTAGAGTGAACAGAGTTGTTTTCTATTTCATTTTTTTGTCCTAATCATAGAAATGAGTACAATCTTTGTCTTATGTGTTATTAACCCCAAATATGAGAAATGGACAGAAAGGTTAGCGTTGATGGTGGAGGGTGTGTATGTTTGTGTGCTCGTGCACACGTGTGTGCGTGCTGTGTCTGTTTAAGCTCTCTAACTTCTTCCTCATTTTCCTCACTTGTAATACATCAAAGTGAAAGACACTGTAAGCCTATCTCTTCGGAGTCTTTTCCACCCTTTCCAAATGAACTTCAATTCTTCTAATTATTCACAGGTGAGATTAAATCCAAAAGAATTTCTGTTCATGTTATTATTCTGTTTCTCTTCTTTCTTTTTCTTTTAGAGATGACTACCTTTCTTTTCACAGGCATGTTAATAGATAAGCATGTCAATATAGTTTACTATTGCCATATCATATTATTATATTAATATAAGAATTTTAGACTAAAAGGCAAATCTGGAAGTGATTTAGATCCTTGCCTTTTTGAAGAATTTGAATTGTGGTCCCATCAGACTGTCTAGAGCAAGTTAAATTGGGAGGTGAAAGAATTAAGCTTCAAGATGTTACACTTTCTGTTACAAAGGGTAGTATTCACTTTAAGTTGCAAAGTGAAGTTGAAAGAAATGTATGTTCGAGTTAATAATTCTTAAAAAACCCAGTTTTTCATCTTTTCAGTTATTCAAGTTAATTTTTTCGTGATATAAACTGAGTACAGTAGCACACACAAACACCTTCTCATGAGGGATGCTTTAATGCTGTGGAGCCGATAAGCCAGTCTTATTTTACGTACTGTAGCACACACAGGGTAAAAAGCATTTCTCCCCCCACGTTAATTAACTAGGTAAGACACTTTCAGAAGATCTTGTGCACATTTATTTTTAGAACATTCAAAGTCCTGGAATCCTCATATGGTCAGCTCCTGCATTCTTGATTTGGCGAGCACTTTGATCAGTGCAGTGTGGCAGTTTTGCAGCCAGATCCCAAACCAGGTGGCATAAAGATGATGAACCTTTAAACAGCAGGCTGCATTCAGTGACAAGGCTTTTTAAAAAAGAGTTCATGTGCAGTAATAATAACAATAATTGAAAAATCTGTGAAAATAACAAATAAAACATTTTTGAGTTACTTTGGCCCAGAATGTGAGCAAATTACTTAATAATATGTAAATAAATGATTGGTAGTGTGGTTAGGATTTCAAAAGTAATTCATTTCCATTTTATCCAAGGACAAATCCCCCTCTTCCTGGTCCCCAGGAGCTCAGTTAATGATTTGCATTGTGATCAGTGTGGTTTTGGAGATCTTCATTTGTAACTTATTAGAACTTGTTTTTTTGTTTGTTTGTTTGTTTGTTTGCTTTTATTTCTGGAATTTCTACCTCTTTGGTGAAACTCCCTAATTGGAATAAGAGAAGCTAATTTCTCTGCAGTGATTCTTCCTTCACAGATGGTTCCCTAACCCTTCCTAAACTGGGTGAAGTACTTCTGATAAAGGGAGAAATTGAAAGTTGAAAGAATTAATGAGGCTATTTATTTTATATGCAGATTTCACTAATGAAAATTTTGTCACCTTTGGGTGAGGAGGAAATAAAGTAAGGTCTGAGAATTACATGATACAGGCTGCATACTTGAAGAGCAAAAATTGTGTATTTAGAAGCATTTAGAGACCCAGAACATCATTAAGATGCTGAGCAAGTATAATCCTGTTTTCAAAATAGTCATCAGATGTTATGGACTGAGATAAACATAATCTCAAAGGGCAGTGCTTGAGGGCAAGGGCCACTTCCTGTTTATTTTTTAATTCCTAGGTCTTAAATAGCAGTTTTCATACAATAGGTTTGCTGAAGTATCCATCAAGAAAATTAAAAAACTGATGCATAAGGATTCAATATATGAATTAAATTGTTTGTATCTATCTTATTAAACTTCTGTTGGTCTCTGTAGCTAGGCATATTCCTTTTTTTAAAGATGTTCAGTACTTACAGGTACTCATTTTATTCAGTTTTTCTAGGAGTTTGTTCTTCTTCCTGTTAATAACCATTAAGATCACAGTATAGTAAATTCTGTTTTACAAAGTTACCAACTAGCTTGGAGTTTTGGAGGCCTGAGTCATCTTGATTTTAGGCATTGCTGGTACTACTACGTCTTGCAGGTTTTAGAGTTAAGTCCACCTGGAAGTTCACTGTCATGTCTGTGTCTGTTTCGTGCATGGATTCCCATTTCACTCCGTGTCATCCCATCCCATTCTTTATTCCTTCATATGCGTGTATATATTTTTCACTTTTGTCTTAAGAGGTATCTTACAGTGCAGTGATTAAGGGAAAGGATGATGTGGCTACACTGGATTCAGAATTCAGTTCTGCTACTTATTAGCTGGATGATCTAGGATAAATTATTTAACTGCTCTGTGCCTCAGTTTCCTGATCTGTAAAAATTCGGCCAACAGTATCACTTATTTCTCAGGGCTGTTGAAAGATTAAATGTGATGATACATATAATGTGCTTAGAACAACGTGTGGTACATATCTAAATTCCTTGGCCTATGAAGGCTGATTAGAACTTGGTATTACATGTTTTATCAAAGAGGTTTCCTGACCTAGTTTGATGTTTGTATTTCACTTTGACCAAGTCTGAGCTCTGCCTTTGGTGTGCCCTGCATGTTCCCTGAGAGTTCCTCCTCTCAGGAATAGGAACTGCTCCAGTCACCCGAATTTCATCTATCTTTAGAATTAGGAGGGTCCATGCCAAATGTTTCATCCTACCCCTTCTTTTACTACCAAAGTAAAGGGTTAGCATCAGTCCTTTTATCCTACCCTTTTCCAATGCCGAAGTAAAGAGTTGGTTCCTGAACTCACACAGCACATACACCAGAGGAGATGGCAGACTTTTGGAGTGTTAAATACAGAATCATGCTTTTTAGTATCCCTGTTCTTTATTGCAACACAGAGCAAGAAAGCTCCCTGAGAAACACATGCAGATTGTAAAATTGTGCTGGTTGCTAATCTCTTTTCCAAAAGAGAAATTTAGGAATGATATATAATGACCTGGGTCAGGATAGACTTACGCTATGTACAATTTCAGTTGCGCACTTACTAATAGACTAGGGCTCATCAAAGGCTGTCTCCCATTTACAGTGTCTCCCATTTACAGTCTCTGTTTGAATAAAATAGAATCATCATAAGGCTGAATTTCCTCTAGGTAGGTGAATAGTTTGTATTTACTGCTTATTAAAGTTTGTTTGTGAGGACATAATACATTTTAGTGGAAATAATAATAGCAGTTGCTAACTTCATGTGGCGCTACTATGTGCCATACAGTACCTGTCTACTGGCACCAAATCTTGACTGAAAAACCTTAAAAAAAAAAAAAAAGGCAAGATGACTTGGAAGATTCCAAATTTAATAAAAATTTCAAAACAGTTTTTAATTAAAGATTTTCATTTAGAAGAGCTTTGTGTTTAATAGAAATGGCACTTCTAGGTGGCTCCCCAGGCTGTGTCTGGTTCTGGAGGATGCTGGCTGCTGGTTGTCCCCACATTAAGTACCGCCGGACAGTAGGGGCCCCTGGCCTTGGCAGTGTGGAGTGGAGAACAGCAGTACTGGGGTGTTCCTTTCCACTAAAATCTCTCTGAGATCTTCAGCCTGTTCAAGCTGAAAGGTGAAGAAATTAGTAGCACTCGGTATTTATTTTGCAATTGCTATTTGGTTTCTAATTTGGGTTGTGTATTTTCCTTTAATGTTTCATTTTGACATAATGTATTTTAAAATGGACTTTTCCTGTGGATAAACATTTTATGATATGATTTTTCTCAAGTTCTAGGCGACAATGTGGCTGTGTTTTATTTACTTGAATCATTTGTGATGAGAACCAGACTCAAACTTATTTCAGAAATAGTGTTAATTATACAAATGAAAGAGGCAGATATCTTTTTGATTCATCTACACATTTCAAAGTTGCTCTGTAGTGCATTCCTGAAACCATAGCTAAATAATCACACAACATCTTTTAATGTTGGCAGATATTTTATACTTGCCCATTAGAAGTTATATTTATTTAATGACTGCATAATATCGTGTGGTTTCAGCCAGAATGAGATTCGATACATGAGTAGGTGGTGTATGGTAATGAGGTTAAAGGTAATGGAAGATAGATTCAAATCTACATGAGGTGTTGTAGATTTAAATTGTTCCTTTAATTAATGCAGATGTTGGTTGATATCATATTGGTATTTATAAAAACAAAAGAAAAGTGAACAAGATGGTAGGTCAGGCTTTGTTCTCAGGTATCAACATTTTGTGTAGGCCGAATTCAAGGAATATGTGCTGTAATAGCACTATTGGAAAGAAACAGTGGAAGTGGCTTGAGTGCCCCCCATTATAATGACTGGAATCCAGTCTCCAGAAGAGCCTGCCTCGGGCACAGCTCAGACTGGATTTCAGGCTGCCTCCCACTTTGCATCTCCTCACAGCAGATGGGAAGTAGTGGTGGCAGGTGGGAGGATGTCATAATAAACCTTTGATTATTGAAAAATCACCACCAATGTACTATTTAGAAGACTTTGGCAGGGAAGATTAGAGGTAGAGGGACGATTGAGAAGTCATTCTGGGTATTAGGATGACCTGACTTCCATAGGAAGGAAATATTTGTTAGCTACTGTTTCTGAGCCATGTAGTTTAGTCTTTTTGTTTTATATTTTATATTACACATAAAAGTATTATTAATAGCTTAGTGGTATATATGGTGGTTTAGTTTATATTTTACAAATGATATACTTCAGTATTATAATTTATAGAATTTTAAGGTTTAGGAATATTTCAGAAAAATGTAGATTTAGTTATTTTTATTTATTAAAACTAATATAGAATGTAGTACATAGTTCAAAACAAATCTGTTCATACTGTTTCCCACTTAAAATCTTTCAACAGTTCCATCGCCTTCAAGATGGAATTCAGCATTGCTATCACAGAAGCCTCATGTTTTTCAGTTCTTCTTTTGCAGAGCTGTGTTTGTCTCCAGTCAGCTCTTTCTGCCATTCCCAAGAGGGGCTGTGCCATCCTGCATCTTCTT
Organism: Phyllostomus discolor; assembly: GCF_004126475.2. Taxonomy (NCBI): domain Eukaryota; kingdom Metazoa; phylum Chordata; class Mammalia; order Chiroptera; family Phyllostomidae; genus Phyllostomus; species Phyllostomus discolor. The sequence goes on along the minus strand of NC_040903.2, from coordinate 94,275,731 downwards.
GCGCTCTCTCCACCAACATTTGTAGTTTTTCAGAGGATGACCACTTTGTTTCTCTGACTGAGAAGGTACAGGTCATGAGTGATGTCCATCAGCTTTATGCCTCGACCAGTAACCTCCTATATTCCCACATATTCATACTGCTTTCCCTTCTTTCTAAAAACTATAAGGTTTTTCCCCATTTAGAACAATAGACTTATTCAGTCATTTTGTATTTCCTCTCCCTCCTATTTTCTTCTCTGCTGGATCCTTCTTTGCCAACTCTTTCCCTTTCAAACTCTCCCCTGCCCAATGTCAACCACTCACTGCTGCCCGCTGCTGTAACTCTCCCTCTAGAAAGTTGTCTGTGTTCCAGACCACCCGTTTGTGGTTGCCTCGTTGTCTGTAGCTGGAAATGCTTTTATTATGTCACTGATGACCATTGATTTGCCAAATCTCATAAATGCTTGTTTCAGGCCCTGGCATACCCCCTGTATCCAGTGGTGTGACATATTGAGCACAATAAATATTAGTTAAATGAATGACATTTTCCATTTATATTATCGTACTTCTCTTCCTCTTATTTATATGACTTCCCCTTCTCTAGGTTCTTATATGGCTCTTAAATATCTATTTTCTCTAGGCTCTGAGAGACCACTTTGTCTCTTGCTCTAGCTTGATTTCCTTTCCTCTGGACACATGCATGTATGTGTCCAGAGAAACATCCTTTCACAAGCATGCCTCCAAATTTATAGCATGTATCTCACCTCAAGTCTTGACCTTCAGTAAAAGACTGCACTCTTTTTGTATGTTTCATAAATACCTCAAACTCAGTATGTCCAAGTTCGGGCTCCGGATCAATCCTGTTAAGGGTAGTTCTTTTATCTTATTACCTGTAAGTGAGATCCCTATTAGTGACATCACCAGATACACAAACACTAAACCAGAAATCTAGGATCAACACTCTAATTCTTGATGCCTCTAGTTTATTAATAGAGTCTTCCTCTTCCCTTTATTCCTATATTTAGGGCCTTAATTCAATGCCATCTGAATTCTCGGCTGAAATGGCCTTAGTTTAGTCTCCCTGCCTGCCTCTCTAGCTTTGGCTATCTATGTTTTGTTACTTTTAATTTTTTTAACCTAAAGAAAACTTTTTAGAGTTTTACTGGAATTAATGATTTTTTTTTTTTTTGAGCAGATGGAAAATGCTTGTTTGTGAATGCTTGGGAAAACAGAATTTTTCAGAACCTTCAAAAAGTGATTGACACATTGCTCAATGTTTATGGTTTAAATTTAATTATGGTATTTTTGAAGATTGGTTGGTTTTAGCTGCATATTAAGATAATAATTTACTTCCTTATTTGGTACAAAAGAGGGCTCCCCACTGTCACTGGTTTTGGGCAAGGGGAGACTAATGGAATTATATTTCCCTAGAAGGGGACAGGAAGTGTCCCTTGTTTCCAGTGTTGGAGGTTAAACATAGCTTTAACTGTTGTATCTGAGGGAAAGGCCTTGCTGGGTAGAGAAAAGACAAAAGACAATCCTTAATGCCATAAAAAGAAGCAGAGTGAAAATATTCTTGGAACATGAAAATGTTTGAATTTATGCAGATGCATTTAACTTAGTAATCTAAAATATTGCATAAGAAGATGAGTGTTTACGTTCAATTAGTCACTTTAATTCATTTAAAAATATATTTCATCTCAGGGATTCCAAGTGTTGTAGAATAGATGTGATGGATTTAATGCTGCCTTTAATTTCTCCCTTAGCTCTAATTTCTTGTTAGCATTGCTTATTTACTTAGTAGCACGAGTCTTCATGGAGTCATTTAAAAATTAAATGTTAGAGTTAAAAAATCAAAGATTGTATCTTAAATTTCTATAAACCTATTTTTCAAAAAAATAAAGAAGTTGTGATTTGTCTAAAGTCTTACTATCTTGCCCATACATATAAGGGAGCAATGATGATTTGTTATGCTATGTGGTAGATAACTTGTGAATTTCATTTTACTCTTTTCACCATATAAAAGATAAAAACTCCATAGCCTTCCTTTTAAAGTCTAGAATCATTATTCATATATTGTATGAAAACAATTTTACACTTTTTTCCCCTTCAAACCTCTTTCGTTTATATTACTAAGTACCAGAAGAAAGTCAAATTTTTCCTGTGATGCTAAAATTTCTTCCAGATCATATGCTGAAGTACCCTTTCCTTTTTTCCTTTGAGGCCCTTCTTAAATGATCAAATGTAGACTTTTAAGTATATATGGCCAACTCTTTAATCTGAGTTACTTCTGTCTAAATTTATACTGTTCAGATAGCACATATCTTCAATATTCAGCTTCGTAAGTGGGCTATGTGGTAATATTTTTTCTTTTAAATTTTACTGAAGTTACAGGTGTGTCCCATCTATATTGTGTATAAGGTTCAAAACACCTTCTTGGTTTTGAAATACTCTTATTCATTACAACATAAAATGTGGCTGTGTTTCTAAGTACAAATACTTTTCCTAATTAAAAACATTTAAATTTATTTGCCTTGAGATCATGTAAACATTTCTTCTAAAAAATCAGTTTTTATAAAATAGTTTATGTTTCATATATGGTTGGCCTTCATTTTTTCTGAAAGTACGAGGATGAGTGCTTATAAAGAACAGTGGAACACTTTCTGCATTGAGGTCTACTCAATATTTGTGTGAACCTTACAAATATCGTTCAGATTGAGTAAATCATTAGTATTCCTTTCAAGGCGATATTAGAATGTTTTAATAATAGAATTGAAAATGCATTTAGTCTATATGTTTTAAAAGTTATGTTAATAATGAAAGAAGTTTAGAGAAATTTAGATTTTAAGGACATTTATTTTATTGTCCTAAACAGCCTTGTAAAATTCTATTTTTATAAATTATGACCAATCTTAACAAAATTTTTCTTTTGAACTGTGGATAAAAATTCAGCCCATGTTGCATGGGTTCCTGCAGTGTGAACTTAATGCCGTATTTGGGCTTGTTTTTGTAATTTTCTTCTACTAAACTTGGAACGCAGTCTTGAAGAATAGGCTTTTGGCTCTCGTGGGCCATCACAGTCACACACTAAGTTCTCATCGCTGCGTCTGTAGAGTGTCTTGCTCTCAGTATATTGACTTCCCCTCCTCTCTATTTATAGTCAAGATTTTTTGAAATGTTTCTACCAAAAAAAATGAGAGAGAGAGTTGCAGTTTTACCACTTGTGATAGAGAACATCTTTACTTGGTTATACTATTTGCTGTATGATGATTATGGAATTACTGCTATAATAGAAACTGTCAACTTCAAGTTATCAGTGTGTGTTTTGGATTAATGGGATCCTTAGCTGTTGTTGCTCCTCAGTCCCTGTGCTTGTTTCATTATAACTTAGACAACAGAGAATTGGGAAGAAAAAGAAGTAATATAATGTTTCATCATTTAATTCAACTTTTCTCGAGTATGTGAGAGTAAATTAAAATTTTTTTTGATACAGTGAGGCTTTTGCATTATTTGTGGGACTGATATTTTTTTGTGCAAAAGTTGTTCTTTGTTAGCACAGTAATTGATCATTACTCTAGCAATATTGGAAGTCTTGCATTGGATTCTGACCCTACTCTGGAAGCTTTTTCTCTAGAACTGAGATGATACCAAGTTCAACATAATTTAGCCTTTGGGATTTCCCATGTCAGTGCTGGAGGGGGTCCTGTGTATGCTCTTGATGAACAGTTGTCGAGCAGAGGAAATAGCCTCAGCTGAGCAGCTGAATAATCTGAGTTCTCAAGTACACTCTTGTTTACTACGAATTTCAGACATTCATCTTTAAATAATGATGATTGGTTTTTTGTGTGTGTGTATGAGAGGTATTATATTAAATGCTACATATGTATTATTTTATTTAATTCTTACAGTAAATGTGAGCTAGACATTCTTGTCCACAGTTTACAGATGAGGAAACCAAAGCTCAGGGAAGTTGAGTAGCTTGCATGATTGATCACACAACCATGGAATTCATTCCCAGGGACTATCTGACCTTAAGACCTGGCTCTTCACTACTCTGCATTCTGCTCCTTGTGAAGTACCCTGTGCTTATTGTGAGGAGTAATATGCCAATGTATATACATCCTTTGTAGAGTAAGCTGTTAGTCTCAATATAGTAAAATATGAACATATTTGGAACTTGGAACTGTTGTTAATCCCTTCGGCTATTTTTAGGCTGCTGCATTTACTTCATGATTTTATATGTAAATATTTTACACCTTCATGATTGCTCATATTTTGCCAATGTATTTTTCTTGATTTTTTGAGGTATTTACATCTTATTTTTAAAACCTTTACTAAGAGGGAAGAAAATCTATGATTCCTAGCCCCCTCACTTTGTATCCATGGGTTTTTGTTCTGGAAAATGAATCAATAATTTTTTTTCCTCAGACTCTTCTTTAGGATTTTTTGGACTTCAGAATATAATAATTTGTTATATTATGTACTTATAATTTTATGCTCAAGAACAGGATCTTTCACACTTCACTATTTTAAAAAATAATAAAAGGCAGATAAGTGATAATTGAAAAATACAATAAAAATAAATATTAAAATAAAAAATAATACAAGGTGTACATGTACAGAAAAGGATTAATGTCAGTTAATGTCCTTCAATAAGGATACTGAATAGTCAAAAACTTTTAAACAACTTAGTTTACTACCTATATATAAAGTTATTTTGACTGTTTTGTATTGCTGAGATACCCGAAGGGCTTATTTACTTAGTATACATTGCTGAAATACCCTAAGGTTTGATTTTAGAATGCTTGAAAAATTTTAAATTGCAGGAGGCAAACAAGTGAATGCTTACTCATGTTGTAACACTTTTCTGTAATTTCCCTCAATTTCTGAGGTTGTCCTCTGGTACCTTTTTTTATTTTCAGTTTAGGAATAGATTTTAAGTACTCTTGATTCCAAGTAATTTGTTTAATTGTCTTAATGCTATCTTTATAATGACTTTAAGCTGTGGCACTCTGCGAGCCAGTGCCCAGGGGCTGGATAATTGACATCCAGGCGGTGAGGTCTGCTTTCTCTTACTGGCCTCTTGGCAGCCTCCGTGACCTCACAAGGGCAGTTTTAAAAATCTTCTAACCTCTAATAGCTTTGAAGGCAAAGTTCTAGAATATGGTTTGGAAATTCAAAAATGATAATTTAATGTAAATATTTGTAGACAAAGCCCTCAAGTCTTTACAGTAGTTTAAATATTCTCTAAAAGTATAAAATTTTTTTCAATAGCTTTTTTTAAATTCAGGAGCAAGATGGTATAAAAAGTCTCTATTAATATCACCTATTTAGTGATGTCTTCCAATATTTGAAGTAAAAATTTTTGAAATTCTGTTTTTTTAATTAAGCAGAAGTGCGTGAAATTATTAACCTTGCTTTTTGGATGGGAAATGTAGAAATTTCTCCATTGTCTTTTATTAAAAAACTGGTGAATCTATTTTTTGGTATATTTAAGACATCTTTTATTAGCAATTTCAGGTGTTTAGAATAGCCCCATGTAAACATTCAGCAATAGAAGATGATCATTGGTTACCCATCTACTTATAAATGCTTTCTGTGAGCATAGATTGAAGGCTATGGAAATAATCTCTGCTTCTAAGAAGTCTGAAGTGAAGACATTTCAATTTCATACAATTCAAATGGAAGTTCATACTGGCTTTAAAAGGTTTTATAGGATGTCTTCATTTATGATTCCCTTAAGCCAGACTTCCTGGGACAGCTAGGGGCAGTCTTGTAACAGGTGTTCCTGATGACATTCACTCGCTTCTATGGTCTGTCTGACCTGAGGTGTTTTTTTTGTTTGTTTGTTTGTTTTGTTTTGTTGTTTGGTCATCTTAGAGATTCTTCCTTCAGTGCTGACCACCTTACCAGATGATCCTTAGTGTACTTTTCTAGTGTGAATTTAGCACACTCCTCTTATTTGCCTGTTTGCCTGATATTTTGCTTTTCTCCTTCAAATATTTTTGTGTAGGTTGGATCATCTGCCTGGTCTTTTCACTCCTTCTCTGCTTTTCTAAATCTTATCCATACTTTAAGCACATGAATCCTGACATTGTAACCTCATTCATGTTATGTATTACTTATGCCTTATTGCCTTTAAGAAATTGTGGGACAAAGAGGGAGGGGACAGTGGGGAGAAGGGTTTTTAGGAACTACTATAAAGGACACATGGATAAAACCAAGGGGGAGGGTGGAAGCAAAGGAAGGAAGTGGGTTTGGCTGGGGTGGAGGGGAGTGGTAGGGGGGAAATGCAGACAACTGTTATTGAACAACAATAAAATAATTTAAATTAAAAAAATAAACTGCAAATAAGGTAAAAAGAAATTGTGAGATAAAGGGATTAAGAACTACTAACTCAGGGGGAAGGTACAGGGAATATGAAAGGTAGGCACAAAATAGACAGGGGGAGATTAAAAATAGTATAGGAAATGGAAAAGCTAAAGAACTTATATATACAACCAATGGTCATGAAATTTTTTTAAAAAAGCAAAAAGAAAAAAAATCTACTAACTGGTAGTTAAGAAAGTCATGGGAATGTAAAGCACAGCATAGAGAATATAACCAATAATATTGTGGGTACTTGAAATATCGGGGGTGCACTGTATAAAATGTATGATTGTCTAACCAGTATATACTCCTGGAATTAATACAAAATAATATTGAAGGTAAACCAACAGAAAAATAAAATAAAAATTATTTCAAAAAAGGAAATGTGTAACATACAATTTACCATCTTGATCATTTTTAAGTGTACAGTTCAGTAGTATTAGGTATACTTACATTTTTCTGCAACAGATCATGACAACTTTTTATTTGCAACACTAAACTCTGCGCTCATTACACAACTGCCCATTGCCCCCTCTCCCCGGCTTCTGGTGGCCACTGTTCTACTTTCTGTTTCTGTGAGTTTGACCTGTTTAGTTACCTCAGGTAAGTGGAATCATATTGTCTTTTTGTGACTGGCTTATGTCACTTTGCATAATGTCCTTAAGTTTCAACCACGTTATAGCATGTGACAAGCTTCTTTTTAGGAGCTAAGTAATAATCCCCTGTTATGTATATACCACATTTTGTTTATCCATTCATCTGCCTGTGGCGCTTGGGTTGTTGTCACCTCTTGGCTATTGTGAATAGTGCTAACATGGGTGTGCAAATATTTCTTTGAGATCCTGCTTTTAATTCTTTTCAGTATATCTGGAAATGGGATTGCTGGATTATATGGTAGTTCTATCTATAATTTTAGAAAAATTGCCAGACTGTTTTCTAGAGTAGCTGTACCATTTTATATTCCTACCAACAGAGTACTGGGGTTTTAGCTTCTCCATGTCCTCCCCAACACTTGAGCGATTCTCTTTAAAAAGAAATAGTAGCATCCTAATGGGAATGAGGTGGTATCTTCTTGTGGTTTTGATTTGCATTTCCCTAAAGATTAGTGATGCTGAACATCTTTCCTTGTGTTTATTGTACATTTGTATATCATCTTTGGAGAAATGTCTATTCAGGTCCTTTGTTAATTTTTACACTAGGTCATTTGTTTTTTTGTTGTTGTTGGTATGTTTAGCAAACAGAACCCTTACCAACTATGTAACCTGCAAATATTTATCCCATTCCATAGTTTGCCTTTCCATTCTGTTGGTTGTGTCTGTTACTGTCAGGAGTTTTTAAAGTTTGGTGTAGTTCCATTTGTTTATGTTTTCTTTTGTTACCGGTGCTTTTGGTATCATGTCCAAGAAGTCATTGCCAAATCCAGTTTTTGGTATCATGTCCAAGAAGTCATTGCCAAATCCAGTGTCGTGGAGCTTTTCCTGTATGTTTTCTTTTAGGGATTTTAGTTTGTGTTAAATTTAAGTCTTTAATCCATTTTGAGTTTATTTTGTATAAGGCAAGGCGCCAACTTCAATGTTTTTCAAGTGTGGATATCCAGTTTTCCAACACCATTTGCTGAAGGGACTGTCTTTTCTCCATTGAGTGGTCTTGGAACCTTTGTGGAAGTACATTTGACCTTACACATGAGGGTTTATTTCTAAGCTCTTTATTCTGTCCGATTGGTCTATATGTCTGTCTTTATGCCTATACCACACTTTAAAAAAAAAATTACTGAAGCTATACTCCTCCCCCGCCACCCCCCTGAATTGTTTGGCTCTTCAGGGTGTTGCCTATAAAAAAACTAACATCATTTGTAGCTTATTCATGTTTGTGTTGTCTGGACTTGTTTTGATGTCTGGCATACAATAGTCATTTAGAAAAAATTAGTTCGATTACTGCTGTAAGCCCCCTTTGCGCTGAACTTGTATGAGTTGGATTCTTTGCTAAAGGGCCAAGGAAGCATTCATTGTAAAGGTGTTTAGCTGGTCTTCCAAGACAGTTCAGTTGCACACAGTCCATGTTCTATCTGTGCTGGAATGAAAGGAATGCAGCTGCATATTGAAAATTAATTTTTGCTACAAAATAAGCAAGTGAAGGAAGCTACAATGTCTGAATGCTTGTCATAACAAGAAAATATATAATTCTTAGAGATTTTTTTCTGAGAATATAAACAAAACTCCTTGAAGTAAGAGAATAAAAAGTATTCTGGTATGATGTGAACTAAGATCGTTAATCTATATCAACCAAGCTTTCTTTTGGTGAATTAAAACAAAATCAGTAAAGATCTAGATTTTTAAAAAGGAAGATTATAGCACATTCAAAAGCCTTCCTCCACAAAGGATGTGTTTTCAACATTTATGAAGCTCTGGTGAATGAAAGGAAATGTGAATATTTAATTGCTTTTTGCTACCTTATGAATTCAGTCCCTTAAGTAAGGAAAATGTTGCATATTTAAAAATAATTCAACCCCGATAGGAAAGTTAGTGAATGAACAGCTGACATTTGCTTTTCTTCAGATTGGACCCCTGTGGTGCTCTCCTCATCAGCTGATGTCAGACCCACAGGGTCAGTGCTGTAACGTGGTCTGAAATTCCTGAAATCAAATCAGCATTGCTTCCTCTTAGACATATTCTCTATGCCATTGCCATAGAAATTTCTATAGGAATGCTCTGGAGACTTCTTTTTGTCCCAGTGTCTGCCACTGGGCCTTGGGCGTGCTCTGCCAGTGAGTCAAGGCAGGTTGCTGCCTGGGAGTAAGGCATGGGGTGACCCTGGAGCATCCGTGTCGACAGCGAGAACTGTTGCCGCAGAAGACTGTCCAACCTAGAAAGATCGCTGGCATAAAGCGAGTAGTCCTCAGCCTAACAGGTGCATTTTACCAGCACTGCTCTCCTTTTAATTTCACTGTTAGACATCAAATTTTCACCTCCTTGCTTTCATCAGTTTAAGTTTATAGGGACATGTCTGGAAGAGATGGGGGCTCGCTCTAAGCCCTGTTTCTCATACTCCTCTTATTTTCAGAGAAAATTACTAGTTTCTCACAGTCAAAATTCATTTTTTAAAATTCTTTTTTTGGGGGACAGAAAACCCCAGCATCATGTGATTTAAATATTTGTGCTGGATTTAAGGCTTTTACCAATTATCATGTGTTTGCGCCTTTCCATAGTCACGTGTCCTCTGTTCTTCAGGAAAGAGATTATTACGGGGAGATGGATAAAAAGAAATAATAAATATTTTGGTTTTTGAAAGTTGTAGTATTGGGTTGTCTTCTCAGAATCAAAATTTCTGTCATATAGTAGGCACTCAATATTTATTTGTTCAGTGAACACATAAAATTTTAATGTAATGATCTTCAAAATGATCTAATCCACTCCGTTAATCATACTGAAGCTAACATTTATCACTGAGTGTTAGGCATTTTCAAAACACTGTGGCTTTTTATAGATGAGGGGATAGAAGCCCAGAGGAAATTCAGTAGCTTGCTTATGGCCAGGATGAGACGTGTGTATCAATTCATTAATTCCTACTTATTTATCAAATATCTATTGTGTACTGAGACTGTGTTCCTAAGTAAATTATTCTCATTTAGAACAATTATTTCAGGCAAGAACGTCTACTCGATGTAAGCATTTTAATCTGATGCTCTCTGTAGAGTGATGTGATTTATGTTGATTGTGCCATTTAATAATGCTTTTTGTATGTGATATGAATGCTTTTAAATTTGCAATAACTTTAAAACACAGGGTCAATAAAAACTAATTTCATGTTTGGCATCATAATGCCATACAATTCTGTTTTGTAAACTATAGAAATGTTCTCTTTTGAGAATCCAAATCAAGGCCTCTTTGATTTTGGGTTAAATACAGTTATATTTTAACAAAATTCTATGGTAACTTTGATTTAACTATATATGAAATGGATTTTATTTTGCTTTGAAATACTGGGAATTTTATTACACAAAATCTGGCAGTCAAATCACTTTGTTAGTCTAACTCACATATTAATTTGCTTAACGACTTTATCTGATACTGTTGTAAAGATAAAATTTGTTATAACCTAATTTTCAACTGTATCTGACTACATAGGCATTTTGCTTTTAATCCTCGTCCTTATTTTATGCCTCTCTTATTTATATGTTTTAACTGAAAAGAACATATACCTAATTAAGATCTAATTATGGTTTATACAGATTTTATTGGAATGGAATATTGGTGATGTGACTATGAAAATAATCTTTCAAGACTATGAAAATTTGATTATTTTTCTTGCTTTCTATATTTTAGGATTTAAAGTTTATTAGAAAATATTATAGATGAAATTCTATTTACTGTCAAAATTTGTGCTTATTCTGTTAAGTAAAATCTTTGCTTTAAAGAACATCCTCAAACTACAGTCCTACTTAAATTTAACATTTTCTTTTTTTGAGAGATGTCAGTGAAACTTTATGCTGTGTGCCATTTTATTATATGGAGTGTACTGTATTTTTCTTATTTATAAGCTATTTATTTTTATTAAAGCTCAAAAGTTAGAGCTTTATGATGCTTAGTACAAATAATACTTTAAAACATTTTAATTATTTATTAGACTGGCACTGCATTTGAATTGGTAGAACATCACCCACTTTCCTCAGGCCGAGGGACTACAGCTAATAGCAGCTCACTTCCCCTCTGCTGACAGGTGGGATTCAGTGTGCTGTTTCTCAGATGTGAAAGGAAGGAAAGGCCATTTCATGCTTTGTTGATAAAATTAAGGTCATAGTAATTATTAAAGAGTTTAGGGTGTTTACTAGGCATCACTTTTGCTTTTTGACATTTTGACTTTGTGGTATGCGTGAAGTCAATAGAAAGATAATATATTTTATACAATGAATAGAATGTATAGTTGTTCCTTTAATTATCAGGAAAAACACATAAGATAAGGAAACTGGTGTCAATCAGCATGACAAAGTGGATGTGGATATGTTGCGTGATGAGAAAGTAACTTATGCCTTTCGTTTGAAATGTTAGCTTACATGCTTAGTCTGTTCATCAAACATTTACACACTTTGTAATAACTATTCCAAAATACTGCTGATATCATCATGTCATGATAACATTTTTCAGGTTAATACAAACTAGATTATAAAATTATGCTGTTTTCAGGCAAATCCAATTCATCATGCTTTCTGGCTGATAGTTCTAGTTGGCTGCACTTGCTTGACGGGGCAAAAGTGAAGCAGGTGTGTGGACTTGCGGCCCTCCCTTGCAGACTTTGCCGTGGACCTTGGTGACTGTTCTTTTGGAGTATGCTTTCTAACCAGTTTGCCCCTGTGTAGCCACTTTTCATAGTGAGCTCTAACGTTCAGACAGCGTTACAGCTACTTCATGTGTATTCAATTTATTCTTTACGAGAACTCCGTGGGGACTAATCTGTTCATATTTTCCCATTTTATAGATGGTAAAGCTGAGCTTTGGAAGGTTTAACAATCTGCTCAAGATTACCTGGCTAGTAAGTGGTAGTGCTGGGATTAATCACAACCTCATGATCTTTATTGCTAATACTGCACTGAAACCTGTCACACCACTGACAATCACCAAACGGCTGACCCTTGGCTACCATGTTCCACTGACAGCTTCAGCCACAAACTCATATTCTTGGCCAAATCCCACCTTTGGGCAAAATTCTGTATTTCACAAATATCTCTTAATTTTTGACCAAAGTTACTTTCAGTCAAAAACAAAATATATAAAAATTATTTCTGTGGGAATACCAATGTATTGATTCTCTCCTAATTTAATATCCACTCTTCTGTCCATGTTTTTCAAAAGATTTAAATTGTTGAAATGAAAGGTAGGAATAAGATTAAATACAAGAGAACATAATTTTTGCCTTTTTGTTAGTGATTCATTGTATTTTCTAGTTTTTTAACAAGATTGTTCTGGAAAACATTTGCTTCATTATTTTATGTTTCCTGGCATATTTGCTCAATATTACATGATAAATGGCAAATTCGATGAGAGGAAATCACTGCATATTTTTTTGAAAATGAAATATTTAAGAACATGAATTCAGGACTTGTTGGAGTGAAGAAGTTCATTTTCAAAATACAACAGGTTACAGAGACAGGACAGGGACAGAAAATCTTATGAGCACAGAGCATGGGAGACCAGGGAGAGCTGAAAACCTGTGTGCAGGGGCTGTATCACTTTCACACACATACTACGACATATTTCTATTGAAAGTCTTTTGGTTACCAGTAATTGTTTAGTTGCTCTATTTTTATGGTGTTCCACAAAATTTCTGAAATCATTCACTCTTTTTTATGCTCTTTCTGTAAAGAAAGGTAGTTCTATCCCCCTGGTAGCAGCCTCCTGAGTGATACACCTAGTATAGAGAGAAAATACAAAGGTTCCAGAAGCTTTCAAAATGAAACCTGTTGATTCACAACCAAATACATCTAGGGTGAACAGATATCTCTTCAATGTGAGACAGAAAGTGTTAGATGAAGGAAAAGAGCAATGAATATGAATTAATAGCTGTTAAAGATCTGGATGTCAGATAATTTATGACAGTGTAGGTTCCTAATTTGCTTTTGGTAACTGGAGAGTGAGTGAAATATTGAAGCAACTTGAAACTAGAATGATTTTCACCAGGTGCTTCAGTGAGGTTGAGTCATTCATATTCCGTAAGAAGAAAATAAGATCATGCAAGACTTGATTGACACTTGTTGTGGGTGTATATTGCAAAGTGAGCTGGTTCACAATAATGATGGGAAGGTGTACTTTATTTTTCTTTTATCTTTTCTAATAATGTATGAGCAGTAGCAAGGATAGAAGTTACACTTCTTAATGTGCTTGACTTGAATTTACTACAGTGAAGTCTGTCAAAATTTTTATATCATTACTAAACATAATTAGTAAAGTTTTCAGAAAGTTACTCATTTCATATTTATAAAAGATTCCTTTGCTTGCTTTAAAATAATTATTTTAAAATACAACAGCATGATTTTAAGTAAGAATGAAGAAGAAATATACAACTTAGAAATATTATTACTATTACTGCTTTTGGGCTATCAAAGCAACGTAATTTTTCTCCCCCTGGGTTAAGGATTTTGAGGTTAAATTTTCAACGTGGTTAAGTCCAGAACCACTACATTATGCCATTAGACTGAAAACTCAGTGTTGACTTGGGTATCAGAATCATGGAATTTTCCTCAGTGGGAGAGATGGTAGGAGAACAAGCCAGAAACAATAGGTCTTGATCTGGCTGCTCTTTGTTTCCAAAGGGTAGCATCTGGGTCCTGGGACAGGTTCAAGTGCCAGGGTGAGGAGTCTGGAAAAGGTTTCATTCATTTATGAGTCATACTCGAAGTTGTTGATGGAATCAGGGGTTGGCTTCAGGGTTGGGATTTCTTGGTAGTCGGTGAATCAGAACAGATTAGAAAAGCAGGGGGAACCTCAGTCTGTGAAGCAGGCCCTCATCATTCTGCTGGGAGAGAGGGTTCCCACAGACTCCTTTCCCCAGGAATAAGAATTGGGATACTTGGAGACTAAAGGATTAGTCTTCACCCTACTCCCCAGTAAGTAAGGCTTCTAACACTGCCTGGCTTTGAGAAGATATGCCCACACAATGGGGCATACAATTAAACTCCTAACTATATTTATAAAACAGTGAGAACAAGGAAATTAGAAACTGAAATGCATATATATTTTTACAGAGCTGTCAGCTGTCAGTTGTGTTGAATTTCATTTCATATATGTACTGGTCTAGAGATATAACACAAAATAATTTTTATTAGTGAAAATAATGCATGTTTACTGTAGAGACAGCAGAGGTGGAAGGAATTCTACCACTTCAATACTGGCATTTTTATATTCTCCTTTCATCTCTCTCTCTCTCTCTAAATCTCTTTCTGTATTTAAATTGGAATTATACTTCCTGCATTGTTGAATGGTCTTCTAAAACACAATTTTAATGGCTGAAGAATCTTCCATTGTACTGTTTCAGATTATGTCTTCACGATATATTCCTGACAGTGGAATAATGAGACTAAGAAGTAGAACATTATTTAAGGGTCTTGAAACATATTGCAAAATTTCTTTCCAGAATGTTCTTTAATTTATATTTATTTCAAGAATATATGAGGAGACTCGTTTCAGTGAGCAGTATTATTAGGAAAATCTTCAATAGTTACATAGGGGGAGATTTGTATTCCATTGTTTTAATATATAATTCTTTGATCTCTTCTGAGGTTCTGTTTTTTTTTTTTTTTTTACTTCTGATAGACATCTATGCTTCACTTTCTTTGTTTCCTGTTTATGAGCTTGCCAATTTATTACAGCTTTAGCTTATTACTCATTTATTTGATATTCTTATGTAATTTCTTTAAAGATTTTGTTTATTTTTAGACAGAGGGGAAGGGAGGGAGAAAGAGAGGGAGAGAAACATCAATCTGTGGTTGTTTCTTGCATACTCCCTATTGGGGACCTGGCCTGCAACCCAGACATGTGCCCTGACTGGGAATCAAACCAGTGACCCTTTGGTTCGCAGGCTGGCACTCAGTCCACTGAGCCATAGAAGCCATGGCAGATTTATATATAATTTAATTAAGATTACTGATTATTCAGTTGTTATATCAAGTATATTTAGTTTGTTGCTTACCTTCAGTTTTAATCAATTTATTGACATATAGATGTTTCACATTGGATATTCAGGTCTAATGAATTTCACCTTATAATTTCTCCTAGTTTCCAGATTTAGAAAGCCAAAAAAAATGATCATTTTGCTTGTAATAATAGTTAATGGATGGGCCACGTACTGTATTTCTTCACCTATTCTGTCATTCACTCTTCATAAGTCTTAGGAAGTAATTGCTGCTAGTAGCTTGTTTTGCAGATCGCAAAACTAAGAGATAACCGAGTAAATAACTGGTAGAGCTGGTATTTGAAGTGGTCATAAGACTGCAAGTGCCACCCTCTGCATCACGACTGCACACCTCCTGGTAGAACAGAGCAGACACAGACACACAGAGTGATTCAGGTCTTAATGAAATGCATCATGAAAGATACTTACTTCATTTACTATTGTAATTTGATTCACATTTTTTCTAATGTTCAGAGATTCCTTTTATGATTATTCCAGAAGATCTTTTAAATGTTTTTTCTATTTGTATAGAATTAGAGCAGCATCACAGGAAAATGTTTTGTCTAGCCACAGTGTGTATGTTGTCAAGTCAGTGTGTACGACAGGACTTACTAGACAATGAACAATCACCTTTTAATGCAAAACATGGTATGTTTAAAAATTTCTATTCATTGAAAATGCTGTAGTTATACCAACCATATACATTATTCAGGTTTCCTAGATTCAATTTACATAATTATAGATTTGTTATTTGTGGCTTTCATCAGGTGTTTGAGAGAAGGGATTAATCACATCAGCAAAATTTTTTATGGAACATCCTGTTATATAAAACAGCAAAACAACACAAAAAATCCTTCAATTTACTAGTATTTTTTAAACATGTAAGAGGCTGTTTAAGTGTATGTGTGTGTTTGTAACTTACTCAGAAGTAGACTTTCCCCAGCAGGAGAGACCTCCTTTAAAGTGGCGGAACACTGCGTGCTGGTGTGGTTCTCATTCAAGACCTAGCGGAATTTCAGGTAGAACTTTCAAAGTCATGATTGTCTCTGTTGATTCAAGGCAAAACAGCTAATTTGTCCTCAATACAAGAAACTAAAATATTTTAATTAACTTTTAAAGACAAGAATCCATGCTTTTTTTCCCTCCAAATCTTGTGTGTGAAAAAGATGCAATGTAACAATTTTCAATGAAAGGAGCTGGGTTCGAGTTCCATGCTTATGCAAATATTTTAACTCTCTAGGTCTCCATTTCTTCACTGGTAAAATAAGGCCATTGGTTTCACCTTCATGGATGGACGGCTTTGGTCTCTTCCACCTCTAAAACAATCTTTGTAAAACAGGCCTAGATATCCTAGGGTAGTGTATAAGTGGAATGACTCTTAACAGTAAGTCAGTGTCCCAAGTCAGGCTGTGCACCTGACCAAATTTGTGAGGCTTTGAAAAATGCTCATGCCCTTCTCTAAAAGGTAGTGATTCTGAATTTTGTCTTGCAGACTCAGGACTATTTACTTTTAAAAACTCTGTCTTGTGAACCTAATGGATAGCCAAGTTTGGAATTACTGGCATGAAAAAGGCTCCGATGTTGCTATCTGTTACTGTTCTTTCTCCATTTAAGGACTGGGGGAGAGGACATCTTTCCGTGGATTGTTTAATTTTTGTGTGTTTCTTTCTATAGAGAAAGATTTTCTTCATAGCATGCAGAGGGAAGTGTGATAGTTTTTGTGTCTTTCCAATTCCAGGAAGTAAGACTATTCTTCCATAAGATAAATGCTTTCATAGGGGAACACACATAGCTATGCCTTATCTGGGAAACAAGAGACAATAGTCCTCTCATCAGAGTTTAGCTTTGGGGATGAAAATTTAACTGGATACTTGGCATTTTCCCTTTTTCCTCCATTATTATTTTTTTGTTAAAGTTGGCTGCTCTTTGTCAGGTACTATGTAAATTATTCAGCTTGTATTTTTTCATTTTGTCTTGTCAAGAACTCTTTAAAGGAGAGGAGGTTATTATGATCTGTTCGTTTTACAGAATAGGAAAATCAGAAGCAGGGACTTTATTTACCTGGTGCAGATAACCTGGCCAGAATTGGTAGAGTGGGCATTTGAATTTAGGCCAGTCTGACTCACACTTCTTTTAAAAGACAACAGTGTCTGTGGTTTTCAAATAGGGTTGTCAGACTTCTTCAAAGATCATGAGATAACAATGTGGTGGTTGCCAGAGGGTAGGGGGTTGGGGAGCTAATATATGGTGAGAGAAGATGGTTTAACTGTAGGCGGTGGGCAGCAGTGCAATATACAGATCTAGTATCATGGAAATGTACACTTGAAACCTCTATGACCCCATTAACCAATGTCACCCCAATGAATTTAATAAAAATTTTAAAAAGATCATGAAATAGAGGTCAAATAAATTAGTTTTCATAAGGAACATATATCAGATACCATAATTACAAATGTAGGAATTAGTGAGTTTAAAAAGTGATCACTGCTCTGATTGGGTTGGCAATGCAAATTGAATGGGTAGTTCCTCACCTTCAGAGTTGCGTACATGTAGAATCAGAATTGGCACCAGGCAAAATTATGAGACACAGTGGTTCTCCTTCTTCCCTTCCTCCTCCTCTTCTTCTTCTTTCCAGTTACCTTGGCTCTTAAGACATTATTCAGTTCTCAGTGCAGGTTCTTTCTACCTATTGCCCCTTCTGGGCAGTGTCTCATAAAAACACTGAAAAGTGGACCTGGAAAAGTAACAGTTCTAGTTTACCTTTCCTCTTGCACTGATGAGGCAACTGTCAGATGGATTCTAGTACAGAGCTCTTTCTTTTATGAGGTGATTGTGAATCTGAAGTAGCTTTTTTGGACAGAGTGTCTATGAGCTCTTACACTACATGCCAAATTTTTCTGTATGTACATTTTTTGGTCCATAACTTCATCAGAATCTCCCAGGAATCTTTGTTCAAAAATCAAAATGGAACAGAAGAGTTTTTGCATTCCATCATATGGACATTCTGGATAGCCTTATCATGTACTTGCTACCTCAGCTACTAATCAGATGTTACTGTGATAGCTTACTCCCCAAGTTTTTTTTTATTCATTGCTAATACACGGGATCATTTATTTGTTATTTATACCTTTCCTATATTTTCACAAAGTATGTGAAACATCAAACAACTTAATTTCATTTTTATTGAATGAGAATAGATTTTAAAATGTAATATATTATATATAACATTAATACATTTTACAAACATTTTAGTTGATAAACTTAAAAGATGGTTTCTAGATGGAGAATTCTTTATTGTGGTCTAGATATGTATAAAATATAACATTTTAAGGTACAGAATATAGGATGCCTATTTAGCCTGCCCTTTTTTTTTTCACAAATTAATTTTGCTACATTGTCATGATTTATTTTCAAGTTTTAGTTAGACTGTTTTTCTAATCCACAGATTGAAGCTTGAATGCCTTGTGAGTTGATGGCAGTAGAGCAGGTGGGGGGCAGGACAGTAGGGTATAGTGGGAACTGTGACAAACTAGGAAGTGATTGCTCTGAGAAAGCATTTTCATTCACACTGTAGGAAGTACACTGATAGCTTGACAAATAGGGGCAAGACCAGATATCTGTGAGCCCTGTTTTACTCCCTTTGTAGTCCTAACGAGAAGTGAACAAATTAGGCTTATTTGCAATTAAGCAATTATGGGATAAAGCAAATGATTTTTTAGTCATACTTTGAGGAGCATGTTGTTTTTTATTCATGCCTCTGTTCCTCATTGAGCTGAAAATTACATGAGTAGATGGACTGTTGAATCTCTCGAATTTACCAGAGTAACTGGCACATAGTAAGTGTGTTGGCAACACATTTAGCAGTATAGTCAGTTCCACCTGCTGATTACCCAGCCAAGTCTGCCTACTCCTACACATCTGTTTTGTCCATACCCTGATCTAAGATACTTCCTATCTTTTGCATAAACTACTGCTATTACTTATAATGTATTAAAACATTTTTTTTTCACTCTAGTCTGGTCCATGTTGATCTACTTTCCACACAGAAGCTAAAATGATCCTTCAGGGTTTTAGAATTAATGATATATTTCCCTCATTTAAAAGCCTTTAGTAGATGTCCAGTGAATCTTAGCTATTCCTGCTTACTTTTCTAGCCTCATATAAAAAACTCCTAACCTCAAGTCAGGTAATTGGAGAATCCCCTTAAATCAGATGAGAGTTATGACCTTTAAAGGGAGGTATAAGAATATTTATATTTGGGTATTACAGAATTTTTAGACACTAATAAGATAACATCTCATGAAATAGCAACTGCAAACATCATTTCATATTTACAAATTGTGGCTTATTGATTGCAGAAATGGCCCCAGTTCTTCCCTTCTCCTTGTGTTTATGTCCTCCTAAAGTGATTTTACATTTCCCCCTGTTAAAAAGTGGAATGCATTTCCCCACACCTTGAATCTGGCTGGCCTTGTGATTTGCTTTAGCCAATAGAATATGGCAGAAGTAATGGTGTGCCAGTCCCCTTCCTAAGCCTCAGGAGCCCTTGCTTGCTTCTGTCCTCTTTGGGAACTCTGCCATTGCTGTGAGAGTAAGGACAGGCCAGCCCAGAGGAAGGGGACTGGCCACGTGGCGCACAGCCAAGCATTCAAGGCTAGCTGTTCCAGGCTTGCCACCAGACAGTTGACCCTGGAACGTGTACGAGATCCCTGCTGAGGTGGACAGAGCTGCCTGCCCAAGCTGCACTGAGCTCATGTTCTTGAGTTAACTCAGTTGACACCTGAAGAACATTCCAGCTGACCCATAGCAATTAATTTTTAGAGCCACTGAATTTTAGAGTAGATTATTTTTGTAGCAATAGCTAATAGATAACACAGGTATCAGTGCCTTTTTAATGGAATTTATTGGAGTGATAGTTAATACAATTATATAGGTTTCAGGTATACAATTCTGTAATGAATCATCTGTATGTTTTATTGTGTTCACCATCCCAAGTCAAGTCTTCTTCTATTACCATTTATCCCCCCTTTACCCTCCTCTACCTCTGCCACCCCCTTGCCTTTTCTAGTCACTGAAGACTCAGTAAAATGAGTTTATTGAAAATCTTGAATCTTTATTTGGACAATCATTGCTGTTTAGAAAGATCTGACAGTTGCATCTGCCTATTCCCCAAAATTGGCATAGAATAGTAGTATGTAAACATTTTCCTATTCTGATTTATTTTAAAAACCATACAAAGGGAACACAGAGTATCTTTGTTTTCTTACTGGAGCCACTGGAAGCTAACAGAGAAGAAAGTTGTACAAAAAGCATTTTACCAAAAGTCTGATTGTCCTGTGCTTTCCCAGGGAAATGTTGAATTTATATAGAAAAAGATCACTTGACATCCATTTCTGACATTTATGCAGAATAAACATTGAAAAATATTTCAGGATTTAAAAATATGTAATATAAAAGGCATAATCTAATGTTAAATATACTTTTTAAGTGCATTGCTGAGCTGGCAAGTTTCTAAGGTAAATGTTCAGAGGCCGAAACGAGGAAAACATGGATCAGGAAAAATAGGAAAGCTCTGGGTCTCTCAGCCCTGGCGACCCAACTCCAGAAATGCAGTTTTCATGCTGAAGGGATGCACAGGGACCAGCAATTATAAGTATAGGTGAGAAAATGAGATGATAAAAGTAAGTCCAAATATATCATCAATCTCAATGTAAATGTACTGCACTTTGTAGTCAAAGATAAAGACTGTTTCACCACATTGGAAAAGGATCCAGCTACATGCTGTTTACAAGTACCATGCCTAAAACGGAAGCCAAAAATGCCTGAAACCAAAAAGTGAAAAATACATATTAACCAAATAATAAAAAAAATACAATAAGCCTGATTAGCTATAACATAAGATGGAATAACACTTTAAGATGAAAAAGCATTATTACAGATAAAACAAGCTTAGTACATTTTTGTAAGAGATTCAAATATTCTGAAAGAATAATTCTTGTTTGTATCAGAAGGGCACAGCTTATGTTTTTTAAAATAAAGCTAAAATTAACCGAGTTATAAGTAAAAGTTGACAAATGGACCTTTTCGGTAGGAGACTTGAATGTGATGGTGTTGTTACTGTTTGAGCAAGCAGGGCCCGAGTCGGTGTGCATTTAGAGGAGTGCAGCCACACAGATTCAACCTTCGATGTAATCTGCCCTTGTGTGCTGCGCAACGGCATTGTGGAATTCCAAGTCATGGAAAATGTTTTAAAAAAATGCCTGTAGACCTTCCAGATAGCTAAAGACAGTAGAGGATAGTGTGTTAAGTAGCCTCCAAATGACATGAAATAAATTCATATCTACTACATTTCTATGCAAAAGTACACCTGCATTATTTGAAGAGAGAGAGTGTGAAATTGAAAATAACTAGGGGTCCTGTAATCCTGGCACACCACTGTTCTTCATGAGGCAGGGCTTTCGGTACAGACACAGTCTCAGGGAAGCTCCCGGGGTGTGCTTAGGAGAGGGCTGGGGCTAGGGCCTCTGAGGAAGACTTGGAGACACCACTGCAAGGACCAAATACAGCTCAAGTCTGAAAACAATAAAAAAGAAACTGGGAACTCAGAGCAAGACTTCAGGAAAAGAATTTTAAAGTGTGTGTTACTTAAACTACTAGACCCACAATTTGATGTGAGAGTTTTACAAATGTGTAGCTTTTCAGGGAGGGGACAAAGGTAAAAAGGACGGAAGAGGGGTTCTTTGGCAATTGGACTGTGAAGTGAACAAGAAAGAAAGGGGCTAAGTTTTATATTTTATAGAACAAAAGAGCACCACTGTGATCTTTCGGGACTCACAGCCCTTTTCCCCCAACACCAACTCAAATAGACGAGTGACCAAACAAACCAGCTAGTAGTCTCTGCACTTCACCAGGCTCACAGGAGAGAGCACTGAAAATATTCCAATAACACAAAATGAACACGGGGAAATGAAATCTATATAAAGCTATTGAGGAAAATCAAGAAATGAATTTTCACACAAATCAACATACCAGAAACAACCAAGCAAATGGAAAAAAAAACCCACAAAAAATCAAAACTGTGTCTACACTGCTAACAAAATGTAGTTTATTCTACAAGCATTTATGATAATCCACCTTTGGGGATTTTTAAAAACTAAAAACAATTTGGAAAAAAGTAAGGAAAATGAAAAATAGTATTAAGTTTTGAACTCAGGAAATAAGTAGAAGTAAAGGCAAAATTATCTCAAAAGTAAAAGTAAATTACAGGGCAGCCAAGGGAGAAGAGAGTCAAATGAAAATTAATAAGGTATCAAAGAAAAACACAAAAACTACTGAGAGAATACAAATGACATATAGCAGCAAAACAGATCAGAGAGAATGTAGTGAAAATGGAGGAGAGGCAATGCAAAAATACTGTTTGCATTATTTGACTCCCTGAAGAAGAAAACAAAATAATATATAGAATAGCATAATATTTAAAGCTACAGTACAAGAAAACTTCCAGAATAGAAAAAAAACCAAACCCTGAATATCTGTACATTGAAAGAGCTTGTAAGGGAAAACTAACCTCAAAAAATCAATTCTGAGATTTAGCCTGTTTCAAAGATAGTCATAAAATCCTCAAGGCTAATAGGTGAAAAGAACAAGTAATGTACAAAGATAAAATAATTAGACTAGTATCAGAGTTTTCAACATCCGCATACAAACAAAACAAGGCAACAATGGAATAATTTATTATCATTAAAGCCAATGTAAGAAAACTTTAGTCCTTCCTAATGCTATCTCAAATCTTTTAATACAGCAAACATCAAATGTAATAAATTATATGCAATTACACAAAATTATGATACAGTTTGGACTAAATGACAATAAGTGTAAATGGTGTTAACTTACCTAATTAAAAAGATTTTCATTTTGGCATCCAAAATAAAACCCAACTATATACAATTCTTTTAGAGATACACCTAAAACAAGGTTGTTTAAAGAGGTCAAAAATAAAGGGATGGACAAAAGTATATTAAGAAACAGGGCAGGAGTCCTGATATCAGACAAATTAGAATTCAAGCCTCAAAGCTTTAAGTGGCACTTTAGTTCTAAAAGCCACACTCTGCAGTGAAGCTGTAGTACTTCTGAGTACTCCTGTTCTGTATAACCCTGCAACAGTTTTTATGAAACAAAACCACAGAAGAAGCAAGAAGACAGAAACCCATGAATGGGTGACTTTGATACATGACACTGAACACAGGACAGACCAAGCGGACAAAAGATTAGTTAGGAAACCAAAGACCTGACAGCATAGTCAGTAGGGCAGGCCTTATGAATGGGTTCGCATGTGCTCTACACCCTGACAGTGAGCACTCCACATTCTTCTCAGGGGTCTGTCCCATGTTCACAAACATCGGTCACATCTCAGTCACAAAGAAACAGCAGTTGCTTTCAGAAAGGAGAATATGGCAAATAGCATTCTATGATCACAGTGCATTAAAAGTAGAATTCCCTTTAAAAAGGAAAGCATGTTAGGAGCTTTGAGGGAAATGGAAATGATCAGTTTGTAGAGAGGAGACCAGGGGCGGATGTGCCATGCTGGCAGGGTGGCAGGGGTGTGGATCTTCATTGCTGTTGAGGTCACCATGTTGTTGGGTTTCGAAAAAAAAAACTGTCTTTATAGAATCAAATACAAATTTTAATTGGCTAGAGCTAATGTTCAATTCAGTAAACTCTATTTTTCCTGCTTATGCACCAAACATTTTGTGTTCAGAGATGAAAAAGTAACTCCCGGCAGACATGGGTAATTGTAGTCCTTAGTACAGTGGCAGAATTGAGCAAGTACTGTGGGAAAACACCCAACATCTCTAATGGAGTATTTGTATAGTTTTGCTGCTTGTGGAGGAGCTGGATGCTCACATCAGCAGAGTCCCCAAACCCTGTATTGTTTTTCTCCTGTTCCTTGTAGCTTAGGTAATGGAAATCCTGTGTTATTGACTGCATGTAGTAGGCATTCAGTTCAATTGAAACCCAACTAATGATTTTTATTGATCTCACTTTTGCACTTCATAAGTTCTTTTGTATCTTTTTATTATTTATGCTTCATAACAATCCTTTAATTAAAAGAAGAGGTAGTAACCTCTCTTGGTAGATGAGAACCTTCTTCTAAACAGGTCTTTTCTGAGCTGCTTCCTGCTCGAGGGTCCTTTCCTTGACTCATTTTGGGGTTGTGGTGAGATGGCCACTTACGTCTTGTTTTTATTGGTAAAAAGTAACTTTAACTTTTCAAATTACTTGCCATAGACTTGTTTTAGCCTAATTAGAGAGTACACATTGCAAAAAGAATAAAAAATATTCCCATTAATTCTGTCGCTCAGGTGAGCCCTTTTCATACTTCTGTCTACATTCTTCCTGTCCTTTCCCCTCCCACTCCCCCCTCCCTCCTTAGCGCCTTTCTTTCTTCCTTCTCTTTCACTTGCACCTCCCACATGTGTATGAGTTTTCACAATCGTATGAGGTAGGTGCTGTTATTAATCACGTTGCAGATAAGGAGAATAAAGCAAAGAGAGATTAAGTGGTAGTTTGGTTCAAATGACCCAAAATTTCTAGGCTCGTCCCAATTTCAAATTTCGTTAAAGGTTATTACATAGGTGTGAATTGTTTTATTAGATTTTATTGTTTGAAAACTTGTTAATGATATATCTCTGAGGAAACCACCTAGTTTATTGTTTTTTTTACACTGAAAATCTGATATTGCCAGTATTAAAACATTCTTAATAAATGATTTTAATTTTTTAAAATGATTTTTAAATCTTCCAGTTTTTAGAGAGGGTGGCAGGAGGGAGAAAGAGAGGGAGAGAAACATCTATGTATGACAGATATATCAATTGGGTTGCTTCTTATATACTCCCAGCTGGGGACCTGACCCACAACCCAGGCATGTGCCCTGACTGGAAATTGAACCTGGGACCCTTCAGTTTGCAGGCTGGCACTCAATTAATTGAGCCACACCAGCCAGGGTGAGTTTTTAATTTTTTAAATATATTTAATTAATTTATTTTTAGAGAAAGGGGAAGGGAGGGGAAAAGAGAGGGAGAGAAACATTGATGTGAGAGAGAAACATTAATCAGTTGCCTCTTGTATGCACCCTGAGTGGTGACTGAACCCGCAATCTAGGCATGAGCCCTGATCAGGAATTGAACCAGTGACATTGCCCTTTGCTGGGTGATGCCTAACCAACTGAGCCACACCGGTCAGGGCAGTATTAAAACATTCTAAATTTTATAGTACACAATACTAAATTAAAATGAGTAGTTTTTAAAGAATAAAATATAGGCTTCAGTAGTTTTATTTTTCCTATTTTAAATGGATTCTGGAGACTTAAAGAATGGGAAAGAGATTCATAACAAAGTTCTTTAGTATACCAGTACCAGAAGCATCATGTGGGATCTAAGAAAGACCCCCATGTCAACGAATTTTTATTGTAAATAGTACAGTGGTGATGTTTCAAATGTGTTATCCAAAAGGGAACTTAGTAGAGTTTTAGTAAAGATATTTTATCCCTTGTCTTTTCTACTTGTATCATAATTTGTCTGCAGTTAAAGTGTTTCTGATAATATATCATAGTACACTAGATTTATCAAATACCTTAGAGCTGATGGATATTGACATTTTCTGAGTCAAATATATATAACCATGTTTGACGATGGTATTATCTCCATTTTCTAGATAAGGAAACTGAGGCTCAAATTAGCAAAATGCGAATAAGTTAAGATTGAAATTCGGGTTTGTGAAGCTCCAAAACTCATTCATATTCTACTTGGCAGTGCTAAAAATTGGTTCCTTCAATTCAAAAAGGGTCACTAAAAAATGAAAGGTTTTACTCTTTGTTCCGATATATATGTACAGGCGAAATGCTTATTAGTCCCTGCCCCTTGCCCTCCTCCCCCCAGTTTGTTGGTTGATGCTGCTGTCTTGCAGGGAGCTTTCCCAGGCAGAATAAGCTTCAAGTCCTACAGCCTTCATGTTCCCAAAAGGGAAACCTGAGAAGGAGCCACAGCCTTCCTGTAAGCAACAGATGGTTACTGTTTAAATGAGGGTACATTCTGGATCTCATCTGTGAAGTGATTTTAAGGCCTTGTGGGGTGGGTGGGTTTGGAGAGTTAGTCTAGGGAACAAGTTAGTAACAAGATTTAGGAGGAGGAGGAAGAAGAAATAAACAAACCAAATTTGTAGCTTTTTCGCTCTTATATACTCTTTAATCACAATCACATGGCAGGTTGTATTTTTCTGCCCCCTCCTCCACCCCGAAGAGAGGGGGAAGGGTGAAGGCAGGGCACTGCAGGCTGCTGAAATTTGTAGTGTGCTGGCACCCAGCAAGTGAGTTTTGCTGTGGGGTAAGTCCTGTGGCTTGTTTTCTGCCTTCGTGAATAGAGTCTTTCCATCTTTGCCAAGCCTACAGTTAATGCGGTCAAGGGATTTATTATGAAATGTACTAAATCTTGGCATGGAGCTAATTGCATATAACAAGAAGCGTGCTAGAGGCTTGGACCTGAGAAGTGACACATGCAAAAAGCATTCTCTTTCTGATGCTGCTGAAAGAGGTTTTGTGTAGGGGAATGTCTGCATGTCTGCGCTTATTGCTAATGAGGTAACCCCTCACCCATAGCGTGTTTCTGGGTTACTTGTTAAAGTAAGTGCAGAGTTAGTGCGCACACACTCTCTCTCCCCTGGATATTTACAAACAATTGGCGATTCAAGAATTAGTATTTATTTACTAACTCCAGCTCGCATCTAAAACTCTGACTATATTATTAGAAAACATATTCATGGCAGTTTAAATTACAGAATTATAACCCAGAATAATTCTTGTGTAAATGTATAAAGGGTGACCAGATAAATTGTGTTAGCTCAGGCTGCCATAACAAAATACTATAGTGTGGTGACTGAAACAACAGAAATTTGTTTTCTTGTGATACTGGAGGCTGGGAGTCTGAGAGCAGGGTGCCACACGGTAGTTCTGGCGAGGGCTCTCTTGCTGGCTTGAAGATGGCTGATTTTTCGCTGTATCCTCACTTGGGGTGGGGGTGGGGTTGCTGGGGTGTATAGGGCTGGTGGTGGAGGTGGGGGGAGAGGGAGAGAGAGGGAGCTCTGGTCTCTTCTAACAGCACTGCTCCCATCGTAAGTCCCCACCCCCACCCCATGATCTCATCTAAACCTAATTACCTCCCAAAGGCTCCATCTCCAAAACTATCACATAGATTCAGGGTCTCAATATGTGAATATATATGCGGGGGTCGGGGGGCAGAGGTACATGATTCCGTTCACACCAAAAGTATTTAAAGGAGAAGACAAGTAATCCATCTTTAAGCCCAGTATATGTCCTTAAAATTTTATTCACTTGAAAATTTAATTTAAAAGTAATTGAATAAGTTAAAAATAATAAAAAAATAAACATTTTTTTTCATCCTTTCCTGGTTTTCACAAAGTTTCACTGGGCGAATTTTCTCAAAGCTTTATTGGGATATTTATCTTGATATTCCTCACATCACCCTGATGGATGCGTTGTGTGTCTCAGGTCTCAGTATTTGTTTGCTGCATTAACAACTTAAACAGTTGTAGTGCTTTCCCGCAATGCATAGCTCATATACCTTAATTTACTGAATTATACAGAGAAAAACCAATAAAACTTGGTTCAGCAAAAATGGTTACGTCCTCTCTTGAACATTATGAGCAACATTCATCTGTATAACAAAACAAAAAGAAGTAACAAAAATGTTTAAAAAGGCACATTGAAGAAATAAATATAAAATTTTATTCATATCTTCCTGGATGAGCAATTTTTGTGTGCATGCGAAGCTCGTGTCCTGACACTTAGAGGAAATGGTGAGAAAACGATTATGGTGGTTTCCATCCCACGGTTAACACCAGTCTTCTCGATACCAGCGGTTTTCGAAGTGGAAGTAATCCTGAGCTTAAAACGAAACAGCCATGGCCACAAATTTCAGCCCTGGAACAGCAAAAAGGAAATGTTGGGATGAAAATGTTTGACCCATTTGAAAAAAAAGTAGCATTCAAAAATAGAATGGTCCAGGGATCATTTGTATCATCCCTGAAACACTGTAAATTCATTCATGTTTACAGCTTGCCATATCAGTTTGAATTTTTATCGACTGCCAGATAATTAGCATTGATCAGGATGAAAAAAACCCCTGATGATTTACAGCGAAGGAATGGTTTGTTTGCTTGTTCGTTCATTCATTCAACATTGATTTACTGAGGTTCCCCTGGGTGTGAGGCACCATGCCAAGCCCTGTGACAGGGAGATAAACAAATCAGTGATAGCACTTACCCTCGAGTACTTAATTTTGTACTTACTCGACTAACGCTAAATTGAGTTCTTCCTACATACACAGTACTGTCCTGCCCCTTGTTACTGAAAATACAAACTTCATTAAGAATAGTCCTTTTCAAAAAAGCTTGTGTCTCATCTAGGGAAATACACATAAACACATAATTGCCCCTAGTTATTAAGTTTAATCACTTGAGGTTTGGTGCCAGGTCTAAATGGAGGTTAACATTTAAGAAGAACATGTGGCTTTCCAAACCATTCACTAAGTCCGGTATGTGCTACCCCAGTATAGTTTAAATCTCTGCCACCCGAAGGGTGGTCTGAGAACCAGCAGCAATGCCATCACTTGAGAGAGACACTGGGAATGCAGGATCTCAGGCCCTACTCCAGACCTACTGAGTCTGAGCCTGTGTTTTAATGAGTTTTACATGACTCATATAGGTGTTGAAGTTGGGGAAGCTTTAATACAAGGTTTGACTTGTATTCATAATTATGTAAGAAGACATTTTATCTGATCTCATAGCTGCACTGTTTTATTTGCACATGTATTTTTTTAACAAGCACTTATTGAACATGCACTAGATATTGTACTGGGAGCCGAGGACCCCAAAAACTAATTGTTAGCTACTAACAAATTAACTAGCTAATTAATAGCTAAATAAATTTTATAACCTAATAAAGAAGTAATTATATCAGTCTACAAAGTTAGGATACCTGAACTGGACCTTAAAAGATCCGCAAGCATTTGTTCGGGATGGGAGGGGGAAGTGTCTCAGATTTTTTTCTCAGATGCCATATATGAGTCACCTTTTGAATAGGGGTGAATTGTTGAAGGTCTTTTAAAATTAGACAGGCTCCTAAATGAATGTTTGTATATTTTGGTGCATTCTATTAGCAGGATGAGTATACTATTTCTTTTTTTCTTTTTTTTTAAGATTTTATTCATTTTTATTTTTAGAGAGGGAAGGGAGGGAGATAGAGAGAGAGAGAAACATCAATGTGCAGTTGCTGGGGGTCATGCCTGCAACCCAGGCATGTACCCTGGCTGGGAATCGAACCTGAGACACTTTGGTTCACAGCCCGAGCTCAATCCGCTGAGCTACGCCAGCCAGGGCCCAGTATACTATTTCTTAAGGAAATATTATCTAAGAAGCATTGGAGTCCAGTGTGAGTAATTTTACATTCTAAGCCTCAGTTTCTTCATCTGTCAAGTGGGAATATCAGTTCTACAAGGTTTTAATGAAGATTACAAAGAATTTAGCACTCTGGAATCCAATAAATTATAACTGTTATTAATGATTTTAAGAACAATTTTTTTCTTAACATAAAGTTGCTAGTTTATATTAGAAAAAGGAAAATACAATGTGACACATATTTAAAATAAAAAATATTCCTCTACAATCCTGCGTAATCTAAGACATGATAACACAAAAAATGAGAAATCATGAGTCATAATGCCCCAAAACTGAAAAAAATATTTCCACCTTCTCAGAGGGGAAACTTGCACACTGGCCCATCCTCCTGTGGCCCCAGGCTCTGCACGGCGGGGCTCACAGTCAGCCTGAGGACAGACCCTCACTGTCAGTGGGAATGGGCCATTTGGGTCCTTCTTAATGAAGCTTCACCCCACTGCCTTTTAAATATTTGAATAGTAAATGCGTGTGAAGTGGACTCTTCACCTTGTTGTGTGTGGGCTTCCCAAGAGGAAATACATGCACGTGTTCTTGGAGAAAATACAACTTTTCTTTTTCCTTTTTTTTAAAATTTCACAGATTTGGGAAACATGTAAGTACCAAGCTAATAAAGAACAGCTGAGTCTTTCTCATATAAACAGAAATTGAAATTGGTTTTCTCTAATCGGTGAGAAAGAAATGTTCTTTATTCAAGTTCACTCAGTGTTCCATAGTTGGAGTATCGTAACTTCATGCAAGATTTCTTGGTACCTTTCCATTTCTATAAAATGGCCATCTGAGAACCACCAGTAGAAGGCAGAAGGCGAATGGAAGGTATTAACCTGAGGAAAGGTGAGAATGATGGAGAGAACCGACTGCTGTGTGGCAGAGTCAGAAATGGATAACACCATGAAGTGGGCTGAGGCACAAAATTTGAGGCCTGCAGTGAAATGTGCTACTCTAGGTAAACAGTCCGGTGTTGTTGTCTTTGGCAGTTCTTGAGAACCTTGTCATGTTAATGTAGTTATTGAAATTGAATTTGGAAATTGTAATGTTGCTCTCATGTTTCACTTAAAAACAGTGCTAACTCCCACCTTGAAAGGGATCACATATATCTCATAAGCAGGGCACTGCTAATATTTTAGTAACCCCACAAGAAGGATAATGAAATGAAATACTGTAAAAAGCACAACCAATCTGCATTTTCTTTTCCCAGTGTGCTTGCAATGAGATACATAATGTAAAAATAACCCACTACCAAGTTCTCTTTGCAAATGCTCAAATGGTACCCATCGTGTGTCAGAGATCACCCAGGTCTGTGTGAGCTTGGCAGCATTTCAGGGGTCACATTTTCACTTGAATCAACTGTTCTTGAACAGTTTCTCCAGGGGATTGGCACAGACCCTGTTTTCTTAAACAGTGAGCATATATACCTGCTTTTCTCACCTATTTTCCCTCAGCAAACATAGCCATTATTTCCTTCATAAAAGAAAGGGGGTGGGTAGGGGGAGAGAGAGCAAAAAAAAGAAAAAGAGAGAGAGAGAGAGAGAGAGAGAGAGAGAGAGAGAGAGAGAGAGAGAGAGAAAGAGAGAGAGAGGGAGGAAGAAAGCAGCCCTTTATAACCATTTATGTAGAAATTTCCACCTAGTTGCAGAGCTGTGATGCTTGATCTTGGGTCATGTTTGTCCCTGTTTGTATTTCAAAGGATTTGCTATTTAAGAACTCTTTTATGAGAATATTTTGCTTATTGCCCCCAATAGAAAAGTTTAAAAGATATTTGTAAAACAAGACATGTTTTTGACATAACTTTTGATAATTTTTCTAATAGTAAGTTGTTGATTTGATGTTGCTTATTTTGTAATTATTTGAAGAACATAAACTTGTATTTTTTCAAACTGGGTAATCTTAGGCACTAAATACTGAAAGAGGCTGCTAATTCCTTTTCTTTTTCTTTCACATCTTAGCATTCCTCTCAGACTGGCTATATGAATAAGGTCAGTCCTTTGAACGTTATTGAATATAAAAAGTACATTAAGTCTATGATGAAACTACTAACTTCTTTCTTTTGGTCCTCTGAGCACTAGGCAGAACAGTTATTCTGGAAGTACAGAAGAATAATAGAAAAGAAAGATAGTTCATCAATGTCTGTGGTTCTTCAGTGTAACTTCTCATTGGAGAGACTTGGTGATATCATGTCCAATTTTCAATGTAAACAAGGATCACAAAATTCTTTTTTTCTCTTGGTTTTACAGCTGTATAGCTGGTCCAAAGTTGAAAATGTGTTTGTTCTTGTAAGAAAAATAGCCCTCCTTGCCTAGATTAATGGTGCTTCAAGACATGTTTATTCGAAGACGGCAGCAAAGAGGTGAATGGAGTGAACGCTCTGCGTTAGAGATCATTGTGTCACACGTAACAGATGCAGTCAGAGGGCTGTTTACACAGCAGCCTTCGATTTCTCTTTGATTTATAATCTATGAAAAGTTGAAATGTTTTATCTTTATGTTTCCTTTTTTACTTAACAAAATAGGGCAATTTTAGATAAAACCCCACTCATTCTAAAAATTAATTCATGAAGAAGGCTTAGTTTGCTGCACTTCAGCTGTGATCTTAAATTATACATTCAGGTTCTTTCTAGAGTTGTTCCATCATGCAGTTGGATCCAGGACAATTATTTTGATCTTGATATCTTAAAGGCAGCTTATAGCTATATATATATATAACCCATCAGTTCCATATAAACACTGTACTTCAAAGTGATCATTAAGAAATATGCTGGTGTTTATAAGGTGTGTGACATTTGTCTTTTTTGAAGGGTATCAAAAATATGCTCTATGTATCACTTATTTTTTAAAAAACAATCTGAGCTTTTCCTAAACTTATGCTTCTTTTGTATTCAGTTACTGGAATTCATCACATTGAGTGCTCTAAAATAGGCAAATATGACTACACTGTATGATTTATTTAATGCTAACATGTGATACAAGCATATCAATTATAAAAGGAAAAGAAACTAACTTCTCTGTGTTTATTTGTAAGCATTTCTCAAGGGAGCTTCTGGTTGGCATTTGAGTTCAATTCTTTTGGTGACATAAATATGTTTTTCTTTCTCTCTCTCTATTTTTGTGACCACTCTTACCTGTATTTCTTTCTATATGCAACTTTTTGCAAGGATGGCAGCAAAGACTTTTTACTTGTAGATTTTATTTTTCATTTAATGATGTAGTTCTGCTTGAATGCTCTTTGGGGATTTATAAAAAAATAAAACTTATATTAACTCAAAGGATAAAATGAACACTATTTTTTAAAGATTTGAAAAACATCTTCTTATTCTGTTCAAGTTGATGTAACTTTTGAAATTAGTGATGTACATGCCTGTGTATGTATATATAGCTCCTGAGTACAGTATTTTTGACAGTTAAATCTAGGCTTGATGGTCAAAACATTTGTTCCAGTACAGAAAAAAGGTTGGGAATAGAGTTTTTAAATTGACATTTGATAGCTGGTTTTATTTGATTGAACTGATGTTCTGAACTTCCTGCATCCAAATATGAAAGTACAAAAGTAGCTCTAATTTGAGCATGATCTTTTTTCTTCCACCAATTAATTATGAATATCATCTCTTTGATATTTCTTTGAGAACTTATCAAGTTCAAAATTAAAAAATAATAGAGCTCTGTAGGGTGTATTTACCAGTATAAAATGCCCATAAATTAATTATATAATCTAAATGAGAATGGGAAAAAATGAGTTACAATATATTCTTTGTGTATTTTAGTGTGACATTAAGTTTCTAGAGTTTTATAGCAGTCATTTTTTTTCATTTGTCCCAGTAGGTGAAATTACAGCTACAAACAAATATTTACCAAACATTGTTGGCTCTTAGATTATTAGAACATCTAAGATTAAGATGTCAAAACCAAGGTCCTATTGTATGGAGAGACTTGGACTAAAAATTAAATGACAGCTATCCTTAATCAAAGTAAGTGAAATGAAGAGATAATACTGAATTGAAAGATTTGTTATCTCCTACGTATTTATGATTATGTATAGTAGCCAATATTCATGAAAGTCTGGTGTATAGATTCATTGTCTTACTCACGAACTGGAAAGGGTTATAGGGAAACCTGAGATATTTTACCTGATAGGCTTTCCATACTCAAATAACAGCCAGTCAGAATGGGCTCGAGGCCTCAGCTTTGTTTTCCTAAAGCTTTCTGGTAAGAAGAAACACCGTATGGTCTCACCTATAAGAGGAATCTAATGAACAAAATAGAACCAGAGGCATGGAAACATGGAGCAGACTGACAGTGACCAGAGGTGGGGGGATGATGGAGGAAAGAAGGGGAAGGGACTAGTTAAAGAGAATGTGTGAATGACTCATGGACATGGGCAACCACAGTGTGGGAATTGACTGTGGGAGTGGGGGCTAGGATGGACAGACGAGGGCAAAAGGCAAAAAATTGGGACAACTGTAATAGAATAACAATTAAAAAATCTTTTTTAAAAAATATTTTATTTATTTATTTTTAGAGAGGGAAGGGAAGGAGGGAGAGAGAGAGAGAGAGAGAGAGAGAGAGAGAGAGAGAGAGAGAGAGAGAAACATCAATGTGCGGTTGCTGGGGGTTATGGCTTGCCACCCAGGAATGTACCCTGGCTGGGAATCGAACCTGGGACACTTTGGTTCCCAGCCCACGCTCAATCCACTGAGCTATGCCAGCCAGACAATTAAAAAATCTTAAAAAAAAAAGAGCTACCCTTTCCCCTTGGCTGAACCTGGTTTTGTGCTGCTCCATCATCATGAAGGCGGGGACTCAGTCCCCAGTCTGAAATGACATGATGTGCTTTGTCCCATCTCTTCCTGCTTCTGTAGGATGACTTTGGGTGGACTCCAAAACTGCTCCCAGTGTAAATAAGTGATAGTGACATCTATTCTTGCATGACTCATGGAGATTCAGTCATTGTAGACAGTGTGATACTTTGAAGGCATTTGGGGATTTTGCTTGGTAAGGAATTATTCTTATGTGTTCTAGTCACCGAGAAAATTGTACCATTTGTACCTGCTAAGTACCCCTTTTTGAGTAACCACCCCCTTCCAGCTCTCAAAGTGTCTGGTATATTTTAGTAAAACCTAAAAAAAAAAAAACTGAAAGAAGGTAAAAGTCAGATATTGTCCTATATATTTCTTCCCAGTCTTTTAAATAAGAATTAAAAGCAATAATGTATAAATTCTTCATGCTCTTTTTATGTGTAATACCATCCTGTAAGTTCTTTTCCCTAAATTCTTCTCAAACATTATTTTGGATGAGTGAATAAGGTGTTCAACAAAGGAAACATACTGTGGTTTACTTAACTCTTCTTCTGTACTTGGATGTTTAGATTGTTTCAAGTCCTTGATATTATAGTTAAGTGCCACTAGGAACATCTTCATCTATAAAATTTGATCTGATTTCGGCATGTATTGTTTTTTCTTGTTCTTAGCTGTGGAAATACTGAATTAAGGGGAAAGAGCGCTTTAATGCTTCAGATAATTACTAAGAAATTATATTCTGGAAGGTTTTTTTTTAAGATTTTATTTATTTTTAGAGAGAGGGGGTGGGAGAAAGAAAGAGAAACTGATGGGTTGCCTCTCATATGTGCCCCAACCCACAGCCCAGGTATGTGCCCAGACCAGGAATTGAACCAGTGACTTTTACTTGATGGGACAATGGCCAGCCAGCTGAGCCACACCTGTTGGGCTATCCTAAAGGTTTTAATTGTAGTTTAAAATTGCTCCTTGTGCCAGGCATTCTTTTGACTTTTCACACATCAAATATTCTGCATGTTTCTAAGCCTCACTCTTTCAAAAACCCTTCCTAGACACTCCCCAGCACATTTGAAGAGGATTTCCCGTTTTTCCCAAGTGGTTGGGAAGCCCTCATTCCCAGATTTATTAATTTAATTGAGATTTCAATGTATTATCCTGAGATAATAGCAGTTATACTGGTATTAGTTTCCTGAGGCTGCTGCAAAAAATTAGCATGTGTAGTGGTTTGAAACAACGGAAATTTATTCTTCCCAGTTTTTGAGGTCAGAGCTCTGAAACCAGTTTCACTAAGGCTACCCGGAGGTGTCAGCAGGCCTTTGCTGCCCCTAGACTCCAGGGGAGAATCCATTCTGGATTTCTCCCAGCTTCTGGTGGTGGCTGGCGTCCCTTGACTTAAGCCACACCACTCCAGTTTCTGCCTCCTGGTCACATGGTCTCCCCCTTTTCTGTGTGTGTGGGATCTCCCTCAGCCTCCTTCTTACAAGGATACTTGTGTTGGCGGTTAGAGTCCACCTCGGATAATTCCTTATGACAAGGTCCTTAATCACACCTGCAAAGATATTATCATATAAGATAACATTCACAGGTTCTAGGTAACAGGACCAATGGCTTTGGGGGCCACCATTCAGGTCCTTGTGATAATATATTGCTAAGATGAATAACTGATTTAATAATTGAATAAGATTTAATTTCTTTAAATCTTATGTATTATTTCCTGTAAAATAACTAACTGCTGGGAAATAATATAGTTGAATATGAAGTGTGTATATGAATATAAAGATATGAAGAGCTCTAATTAGTAGTATCCCTTACTACTATTATGTGACCTGCTATTAAACATGATATACTTATACTTATTGAGATAAAACAAAAAAGTTAATATTTTATGATTGGCTTTTAACAATCTTTTTATTAGAAATGTGAAATTTTCTAATTCATGAAAAATTATTGAGAAAGTTAATAACAGCCACTGTCAAAATTAAAGAGGATATAAAATCTTTTTTGAAGTGGGAATGTTTCCAGTAGAATTAAATTGGGCATGTTTTTCTTCCTACAAATATGTTTGATGTCAGTGAAGTTTCCTTGTTCACCCACACATTGTATAGTTATAGTTTCAGGTATATATTTCTGACAGTCTTATACCAGGCACAGAAGTTGCTATTCAAATTGCTACTGTACAGTTCCAGAAAATAGCAGGTTGTCACTTCTAGACTCCCAGTATGAGAGAAGAGCTCAGGGAAAGTGGGAGAAAAGGCAAGGGTTAGAAATAACCTGCCAGTTCTAATCTTCAGAACCTTTGCATAAACAAGATTGGAATGAAAACAGAGGTTTTTTTTTAAATTTGGAAACCTGTAACTTATCCAATCATAACATTCCATGCTGAGTGCATGTACGCTTTTAGAAAGACACCACATTGTAATGTACTAGGTCCCCAGTTCTGCTTCAGTACTGGCTTTGTGTAGAACATGAATTTCAGACGTCAGATGACTGGATGGTGTATTTTTATATTGCATCCAGTAAAATGGAAAGAAAAGATAAATAGCCAGAAAATTATACTTAGCATAGCAATAATAAGTTCTAAGAACATTTTACATATTAATCCACATGTTAGGTCCTTTATTTATAATTCAAAACTATAAAGGTACAATTTAAATTTTCATATGTATATACAAATACTTAGATATTTTCAGTGCTTAGGATTAGCTAAATACAATGCAAGGTGTTAAAAACAGGGCAGAGTTGTGACAAAAAGAAAAGTTAACAAAAAAAGTGGTTTTAAATAAGCCCAACATCCTAAACCCAGTTATTGTTTTCAAGAATGCAAATGTGTGTGGTAGTATTTGGGGCCATAGTTGGGCCAGTAATGAATATGTCTGTGTAGCTGAATGGTAAGAATAGCAAGTAATAAGTTCCTTGATAATTTCCTATGGGCATTGAAAACGATTTTGTTATTTTGTTATGGTAAACCTTGGGACTCAAATAACTTAAAAATTGAATATGCTTGCAGGCCTATTCAACATATGCTCCTGGTGCACATCTATGGAAACTGAAAGACAATTTATCAAAAGGTCAAGCAAAACAAAGCAGGAAAACCCCAGAATAGTTAAAGTAGCCCTTAATAACATGCCCCAAGAACATCAGCTTTCTTCCAATCCTGCCCTCTGCACATCCATGTGAAAAGGGGAGCCTGTAACACTCACGGGCTGAGACCCTAGAACCCATTGTGCAGAAGGCTGGTTATGATACTTTGAGATTGAAGCTCACAAGATATTCTCTTCTTTCTAAGTAAATGGAACATAGAAAAGATCCAGTGGTTTTCACATGGAGTGTGGTGACCCATTAACGGGGTTATGGCATCAATTTAATGGGTTTCCACTAGCAATTATAAATAGATTAAAATAAAATACAAAGTATCAAACTGGTTCATATGTAAGGCCATGGGTTGTATTGTGAATGTTTTGTTTAAAGTCTGTAACAAAATGTATGAGTCTTGTAATAAATTATTCTTAGGTCTCTCTCAGTAGTGGGGAAGGGTGCTAATATGCTGCTACACCTTTGGGTTCAGATCTTGGGAGAGGTGGAAACACCGCATGGCAGTTTATTATTGCTGGCAGGTAAATGGGTGGGAGCAGGTACAGAGTGATCTGAAGTGGTAAGCTGTATTTTACGTGACTAAGAGATTTTCCCCTCTATTCCGGGTCAGCTCTTCACTCGCCTGAAGTTGTGGACTCAGCTCAAAAAGGTTGCATATCATCTAGGAAACAGGTACTAAAACAGCAATGAAATACCACTTTATACCCATTAAACTGGCAAAAAAAACAACCCCCAAATCCCAAACAACAACCCACAAACTGATCTGTATCTCATTTTCCCAACATTGGCAAGAGAAGAATTATTTTCCATTACCTTGGAAAGCAACCTGACAGATCCTGGTGAAGCTGAAAATGTGTGTACCCTCTGACCCAGCACTTTGCTGGCTGTGTGTCTACTGAGAGCGAGAAACTCTTCTGCACGTGCATGAGAAGATCCGCTGGAGGTGCAGTGCACCACTAACAGAGGTATGTATCTGTGTCTTGATACAGATACTATCAAGACATGGGAACATACATGACTACATATGATATAAATATAGGCATGTGATGTCTGCTATATTCTGCTTCATTTCAAACAGGATGGTTAAGAGGGTAACCCAATGCTTTGATTTTTTTTCTTGTTTGTTCTCAGTACCTCTGCACAAACCACACATGAGTGTGTGTGTGTGTAAGAGAAATAACCTGACCATCCTTCTATTCGGGAACAAATAGCAAACTGAGGTTCGTGTATCCTGTAAATAGTCTGTGCAGTTCAATCGATGAGTTCGATCTACCTGTGCCAATGGGAAGATAGGAAAAAGCTGAAAACAATATATTTTAATTCTATTTATATAAAACTTTGACCCACAAAATATTAGGTGTTTATGTGTACTAAAACAGAAATCTTCAATGGGGATAGTTTTCTGAAGACAGGCTATCTTTGTAGAGCAAGAGAACGAGAAGGGATGGTGATATGCAGCGGTATTTAGTGATGGTATTTTAACTGTTATTGGTAACATTCTATTTTTGACAAAAAAATAAAGGTCCTGAAGCAAAAGGGCAAAATATTATATTTGGTAAATGTAGTTAATAAGCACATGGGTGTTATAATTTTTCTGGTTTTCTCTTTCTCTGAAATATTAAACAACTTAAAATATAGTCTAACAGTTAAAAGTCAAATGCTTTAATCTTTGAGTTATAAAGTAATAAATTAGTTGGAATTTCCATATCTCTTTGAATACATTCACTGTAATTGAAGATTTTGAAGAAAAGTGTTTAACTGTTTAAATCTCAACATTTGTATTTGCTGACCTGTGCTATTCTCGGCTTCCTTTCAGTGAAGGGAGTGTGCAAACAGCTGGATTTGGTTTCTGCCCCCTCAGTGTGTACTCATCAGGACCGCACTCTGTGAGGGCTGGGACGTTGGTCTGGCTCGCTTCTAGAGTAGGTATTCCCTGGCAGTAGTAGGGTTCAGTAACATTTGTTGCATGAATGAATAAGGGATAAATAATGAATCTTCAGCTGTGACTGCTTTTTTACAGTCTGTTTATGCATGTAACATGACTGGCGCCTCTTACATGCCAAGTGAAATTATAGTAAGAGACATTGTGAGATGCTTCCATATTAATCCATTCCTTACTGGCTTCCTAGAACTTACTATCAAGGCAAAGTTTCTCTCTGGAAAAACTTGTAAGCTACCTTTCTTTGAAAGATAAGAACCCAGTTACTCCCATCTTTACCTGCTTTATATATTCAGTTTCTGATTAAATCAGATTAAATTCAGTGCCCAATTTGGCATGTTAGAGTGAGTGTGTGTGTATATGTATTTCCACAGTGTCAGGTGGTTTCCAGTCTCTGTTTTTACTTTTGTCCTTGTTACTGTTCTAGTTCATCATGTTCCACATAGTTTTAACAATGTACACTGCCTCACCTTTTTTTGAAAAAATTAAGATATTATTTCTGTGAAAAGTTATACTCCTATAGAGTTGTATATACTTACTTTTTTTTTAAAAAATGCGATCATTTACAGTGTAATGGAGGTCCAGTGTTTTTTGTATAATTCCATTGTGAATTTTATAAAACAGATGCTTCTGTAGTATTATGAGCTGAGTTGTGTCCTCCAAATTTCATGTGTTTAAGTCCTAACATCCAGTAACTCAGAATGTGACTATTTTTGGAGATAGGTTCTTTAAAGGGGATAATTAAGTTAAAATGAGGTCATTGGGGGTGGACCTTCTACCCCAATTCATTATGACTGATGTCTCCGCAAGGCGAGGAGATTAGGGCACAGTGCAGAAGGAAGGCTGTAATGCTGCAGAGAGGACAGTGGGCATCTGAGGAGAGGGGCCACAGAAGAAGCAGACTCTGCCAACACTTTGATCTGAGCTTCCAGCTTCTAGAAGTGTGTGAAAATAACATTCTGTTGTTTTAACCAACCAGTGTGTGGTATTTTTTTTTTATGGCAGAAGGCTAGATAACTAATCACTTGCTAAAGTGAATAAATGAGTATATATGAGTATATATGCACATTTATCTTTTATTTTGTAAACTAAATTTTAATAGGCAATAACCTGCCTCTTACATCTTACTGCAACATGGAATCCTTATATTAAGGAAATTAAAATATGTCAGGCATGCATTCTGTGTAATAATACTTTATGTTTATATAGTTCTTCATACTTTAAATGCAATGGCATACATCATTTAATTAGATAGCAAGCTGACACTAGTGATTTACTTTAAAATGCATTCCAGGGCATGGCGACATTTCAGTATATATTTGGCCATTTGATTTACAGATATGCAGTTCTGTAATAAACATTAGTGCATGCAGTAGTGACTTAAAGTATTAGTACCTTCCAGGCCTTGCCTCCATTCTCGGATAGATTTAGTGTTAATTTTATTCTATTCTAAAAAGTGGTAAACAACGTATATTAATATTGTAGCAGAAGGAAGTCAGCATGTCAGATTTGCTCAGATTGCTCATTCCTTGCTTTGGGTAATTACTAAATAATATTTCCTGCATTGGCTTTGCAGTAATTAGCTGTGCTGGTTTCAATTCAGCTACCCCAAGTGATTTGAGAATTACTAGTAAGAGAAATAAAAGATTATAAAATTGTGATCAGTGGTGAAGTATTTTGCTTCTAAAGTGAAAGATGTGACAACCAATAATGCAAAACATTCCTTCCTCTGTTAGCAAGCATGGAGGTAAGTTGTCTGAGGTTTAAGATAGACTGTGAGACTTCAGTGTGGGAAGGATCAGTTCTGAACCTAGTCCCTTTTTAGCATTGCTTTGCTCTCATCCTACAACATGGCAAATATCAAGAAAAGCAAGCTTGGGTTATTGCATTCCTCTATTACTTGATTTTGTTCCCCATCCCTCAAAATTCTATATGTTTACTTCAAATGGTACAAGAAAATAAAAGCAGTATTTTATATTAAATAAACTGCCCTCGATTTTGAGTACTCTATTTTTAATAACACTGAGCTTTAAAAGTCTTGGAATCTTTAAATAATCCCTATTTTTGGCAGACTTCATGAGAATTGTTTTGGGTAAATTATTTTAAAATAGATTTCTTCACTTAACTCATGTACTGTTTGTGAATTCCTCACAAATGTTGTCCAAAGATGGGGACATTTTCCATCTTGTTTAAGGTAGTAATGATAGAGTGTCATGAAATTCTCACCTGATCCAATAGCATGCATTAACTTAAATGACTTTTCTTATTTTTTATTCATTACATAGAAAATTGTTTAATTTTTTCGTTTCCCAATTTTAATCATATTCCATATATATAGATTATATTACCACTTACTATTGCTTCTGTACTAAAGGCAAATAATTACTAACACAGAGGAGTTAATAGGTTAAAGACTATAGCTCTTATGGTCCTGGCTGGTGTGGTTCAGTGGATTGAATGCCAGGCTTGAGAACCAAAGGATTGGTGGTTCGATTCCCAGTCAGGGCACATGCTTAGGTTGCCTGCCAGGTCCCCAGCCGGGGGGCACATGAGAGGCAATCACAGGTTGATGTTTCTCTCCCTCTCTATCTTCCTTCCTTCCCATCTCTTTCAAAATAAATAAGTAAAATCTTTAAAAAAGACAGCTATAGCTCTTATAATCAGTTTATCACTTGAAAACAGCTATTAATAACTACAAATCTTGTATATACAGATTAATCAGTGAAAATTAATTTTTCTGTGTTTTCCATTGACTTGGATTTTATGAAGATCAGGCCTCTTTTGACTAACCAGATCTTATTGTTACGTAGCCTTCCCTCAATTTCCCCCTTTGATTAACTCTATTAAACAGGCACCCAAAGGTGGTCGGTGTGACCATGTTGCACGTTCTGCACTTCTCTGCATCCCTGGCGGTGGTGCTGAGGGCTCTGCACACACAGTGCTGCCTACCTCTGGCTGCCTCCGCTCACCCGTGCCTCAGCCGGGTGTGTGGAGGGTAGGGCCTTG
Organism: Phyllostomus discolor; assembly: GCF_004126475.2. NCBI lineage: Eukaryota > Metazoa > Chordata > Mammalia > Chiroptera > Phyllostomidae > Phyllostomus > Phyllostomus discolor. The sequence goes on along the minus strand of NC_040903.2, from coordinate 94,233,372 downwards.
CATCTCTCTCTCTGATTTTCTCTGAATTTACTTTTGTCTTGATGGAAAATTTGGAATTTTTACCTTTACTGAGAGAATAATGATATATTTTACAATTTAAACAGTGGCATTAATCTATTTTTTTACTGTTCATTCTGATTTTTCACTAATAGCAGATGTTTATTTTCTTCTGTGACACTGTTAAGCTACAAAGGAATAGTTAGAGGATAATAAAGTTAGCAAGGTAATTTTGGTGATTTGAAAGAAGTGTGTCACAACTAAGCTTTGTTCCTGTCAAGGAAACTCTTCGTTTCTGCTCAGCCAAGATTCTTCCCTTCTGAAAGGTATTTGGATGTAATTCCTATTATCTGCAGTGACTCTGCTTTTTCCTGGCACTAAAGCTGAATAACCCTTCAGAGTGATCATTTGTTTCTGTAGGTATTTTGATAAATCAACCTGTTTTTAGTCAAGTCTAAGGAACCCAAATGGGTAAATGCTTTGAAATTACCTCTGGAGATGAAATTAATACTAAAACCTTTTTTCTTTTCTTGCTTTCTTTTTGTGCTTGGTATTTGATATTTTTGTTATGTCAAAAAGCCCAGTTCAAATGCTAAGCATTTGAGTTTTAATACAGGCAAAAATCACACAAAATACTCATATTTGAAGGGCAATAGCCAAAAGCAAAAACATTTCACGACTCACTAGTGGTCTTCCTGATCGTTCATCCAAAACAGACACATCCCTTCATTTACATCACCTGGCCTGATCTATCAATGCCGAATTAAACACTTGAGGGCAATCATCTGCCTTTTATTTGCAATTTTTAGGAGAGACCTCACATTTTAGCTCCTCAATACAAATAAGGTCTTTTGCTTTATATTTAGTCAGTGTATGGGTTTTGCAGAGCAACTTCTGGATTATAAACTCTGCCCAGATTATCCCACCCTTATCCAGGTGGATATCACAGAATAAGGCAGGTACTCACGCCTGTTTCATGTTTGAGTACCTTCTAGCATCCTGTAAGCTGTAGCCCACAGATCAGATCAGGAACTCTGGGCTGTGTAATACAGTTGGTCACCTGGGGAGGTTCTGCAGACTGCCCATGGTGGTGCCCTCTTCTAGACCTACTGATTTAGAATTTGGGAGGTGGTAGCTGGGCACGTGCATTTTGGAGAAGCTCAGAGTACTGTGAAACACTCCTGTGGTGAAGAGACATTGATACTACTGCACGACTATACCATAAACCCTGAAAATATGTCACTGGCAATACTCCTGTTCAGTGGCGATGAAGGCATTGCCTGTGGTTTCTAACTCAGAATGGCGTTGCCTATGGCAGGTGAAAGGGAATCAGACTATGAATGAGCAGGAAACAGTCATTCAGCCTTAAATCACTCACTCAGGAAATACTTATTTAGGTGCCTATTATGTGTTACAAGCACTCAGGATTCACCACTCAGGCCACAAACATACACTCAGTCATCTTTCTCCAAAATTCCTCTCTTCTCCATTCCCTTTTTTTCCTAAGTAACTGACCTCTGAAGACATAAATCAGGAAATGCCGTCTCATTTCAGGGAACCTCTAAATGGAAATAAAGGCCATCTCGATAGAGCTCACCAGAATCCTTAGCCCATTGCTGTCATCTTTGTATCATACTGTATATAAATCTTCTCATTATTTATCGCTGACTCATGTGTGTCCCCCATTAGCCTGAGTATTCATTCATGGAAAGGTTGATGACTTACAGCCTGGGAAACCTTTGTGTCCCCATTGCTGAACATAGAGATGGCTTGCTAGCATTTGCTGAATGACGCACTACTTTTTCTGTCTAGTCCTATAATGAATGGGAATGTATGCTTGGCTGGCATCTTTACATGATGTAAGGTAAAAGGGTCTTCAGGGAAGGTGGATTCCAAAGAAATAGGGGAGATTTTACCTGTTAACCTTGAACAAGAAGAATTGTAATTCTTGAACAGGAGACAAGCATTTTTCACCCAGTATTGCATTTTTTTTTAGACTGAATTAGATTTAAAAGTATATTGGAATTCAGAACTTTATAAGGGTAAATTTAACATATTACTTAGTGTATCTTATATTTTACATATCATATTTGAATTTGGCTCTTTGGTCACTTGTTACTTCATTTAACAAGCATTGTTCGAATTTCCCCCTAAAAACTTTATCTTTCGTCTTCTGGGGTACTCTTCTGGTATCTTTAAACTCTCAGCTTCTCAGTCTGTTTTGCTTGCTTCTCATCCTAACACTCTAAATGGTAGAGCTCCTTAAGGTTCTGTTCAGATCGACTTCCCTTATTTTTATACACCATCATCTGTAATAAGATTATCCTTTCTCAAGATTTTTCATGCCACCTATATGTCAGTGATATCCAAATTTGTTTTAATCTTTAATCCTTTTCTAGGTAGTAGTTCCAAAAGCTCAGTCATGAGTAAAGGGTAGACTGATGCGTATCTACAGCTGAAGACAGGACCTTTCATTACATCCAGTGGTGCCTCATTACTGTATCCATGTCATCTCTTACCTTTCTGAAAGAACTATGAAAAAACCTGTATTCTTTGCTTTATTAATTCCTCCATGATTACAGTTCTTATCTACTCCTCCTGATCTAACTCTTTGTATTAATTTTCTAGGACTGCTGAGAAACTACCACAGACTTGGTGGCTTAAACAACAAAAATTAATTTCCTCGGTGCACTGGGGGCCAGAAACCTGGAGGCCTTGCCTTTTCCGAGCTTCTGCTGGCTTCTGGCAGCCCTTGGCACTTTGGCCTCCTCTGTCTGTGTGTCATTTCTTCTTACAAGGATACAAATCACTGGATTTAGGGCCCACTAATCCTATATGACCTCATCTTAATTGTTTCTGCAAAAGACCCTATTTCCAGTGTTCTAGGTGGACATGAACTTCTGGAGGACACTGACCCACTGCATTATGCATGCAAATACCTACCAGGAGAGGCAGCACTCCTGTGGAGCCAGAGGGCAGAGTATGGGAGACGACTGCCGAATTCAACTACTTAGGGGGGGTGGTCTTGGGCAAGTGACTTCGTTGCTCTTTGCTTCAGCTTCCTCATGCATAAAATGGAGATATAATAATATCTATCTTATGAAATTGTTATAAAGATTAAAGTATTTAACAATATATGCAAGATGTCTAGAATAATACCTAGCACAAAGTAAGAAAACTTTGGTGATAACTGCCACCGTGGTCTTCTTGCTTAATAAACCTGTAAAAATTCTTTCCTGAAAACTTTCTCTCAATTTTATTTCTCCTTCTCCCTTTTCCTGATCTTACATATTAATTTTCCCTCTCACTGTTTTTCCTTCTCACTATTTCTCCTTTTCACTGTAATTATTTGTGAGGTGGCCCAAAAGGTGCAGTACAGTAGAGCAGCTGGCCGTTGCACACCTTCAAGGTTGGTTCTGAACCAGCCCATTCAGGAACCTGTGCATGGCTGAGTGGCTGGGGATTGTGGGGCCATTGTGTCTCCAGATGGTGTGGTTGCAGGGCATCCCTGGGATGTTAATTACTTTTCACATTTCCCTCTAAGTTACTTCTGTAGCTGTGACAAAGAGTTTCTGAACTGGGTCCCAGAGTGGCATTCTCATTGGCTAACACCCTCACAGGAAACTCTATTTGAAGCTTTCTTGCCATTTTTAAGACTCTTAAAAGGCATCCTAGGTTTGCAGATCTAGTTTAAAATATGCTCAGGTGTAGCACTGGCACTTTTGGTGACACATTTACACTGAAGATTCTGGATCACTTTAGACTGTGCCTGACAGTAGACTGATGTAGATTTATGGCAGTGAGGAGCCCTAGGTAAGGGACAGTACTCTCTTCTTTCCTCTGAGCATCTTCTGGCTTTATTAGAAGTGATTTCATTTCAAAGAATGCATCATTTATATTATTCTCTGCAGTATTTTTTTCTCAAAATTAAATAAAAAAATCAAGTATCTGAGGTGATAGTAGCACTCTGAGCTTACTTTGGGACTCCAGATGTATTCGTTGAAGTACATTCAAGTTTTGTGAATTCTTTCCTGCCAATACAGAGCAATGGCAAAAAAAAAAGTACTCAGTAAAGCCAAGTAATTTTATATGTAAGTTTAGGTGTTCAATATAATTTGTAAATATGTATTTTTTAGATATAATTGCTTATTTCTACTATACTTTGAATTTGAACTACAAGTATTAAGTATTTCAGGTAATTCAGTTTGAAAATTCTTATTGATAAAAAAGAGACCTTATTGAACAAAATTGACCATCTAGTACTTAACATCAACTGGCTATACTATACCCTGCTTTACACCTCATTAACTTGGTTTGGGGTATTGATAGATACTAATGTATTCAAAACAGACTAGTCTAGTTTTGTGTCTTTGTATAGTGAATGAGCTGAGAAAATTATTCATTCATCAATGTTATTTAGAGTATAAATTTTACTGACTTGGTGTCAGACTCAAAGGATATGGAGATGAATGAGATGCTACCTTTTGTTCAGGGAATCTGGAACAGAGAATGGATGTGTAAACCAATAAACTCCGATACAGTGTGAAAAGGCTATAAATGGCAATGATTAACTCTCTCTAGGAATGAAGGTGGACAGAAGTGTGCTAAGAGGAGGTGATACCTGAGCTGTGCTTTGAAACAGAAGGAAATCTTGTTGGCTGATAGAAATAGAGAAGAGAGTGAGCAACGACTTCTCGGGTGCCATGCATCCATAAAAACAAAACAAAACAAAACACGGTGATTTTGAGAACAATAAGCAACTTGGTTTTGCTTGAGTTTACAGTGCATGGTTGTTCTGTTTTTAAGTCTTATCTAGTAGTTGTGGTCTTTGGTGTGGTTTGTGGAAATTTAGGAAAGTTTATTGCCATCATGACACTTGCCAAATTATTTTGAAGAGATAGTATCAGTGAGATGTGTGATATTACACCCTGATAACTAAAGTCACAAAATTAGAGATTTGAGAAGTATTGGATAATCGTACTATTTTCATTCTCCTTTCTGCTTCAGTTTACTTCTGTGTATTGTAGTCCCATTGGTAACATTGGCTTACCAGGACAGTAACTTTTAAATTTGGCCAGTGGTATGGAAATATGCTCAGAGAGAGTAGTGTGTGTGTGAAGGTCAGTCTTGTTTCTGTAGATCAATCTTAAAATACAATTGGGTTAATACACTAGATACTAATTTCCCACCTAAGCAAAGTAGAGCAAGAGTTTTGACTAGTGATAGGGTATGAGGTGGGTGGAGGTTTGTTGAGAGGGAGTGGACTTAGCTCCATTTACTTGCCCAGGGATCTAGGCTGACAGATGCTCTGCTCTCTTCAACATAGAGCTTCCAAAGTTGCCTTGTATGCCCCCAGATGCGTGTTGTATTGGAGAAGAGAGAATATACAGAAGGCTCATTAGTTTTTTATCTACCCTTAAGCCTTGAGGTTATACACACATAACCTCTGCTTATGCTTCCTTGTTGAGAATCAGCCACAGGACCCCACCAAAATGCAATAAAGGTTGGCTATTTTGGTCCCCTGCTGGACCACTGCTTCTCAACAACTATATGCTATAGAAGATGACCACCAATTTTTGATGTATAATCAGCTGCCCCTGCAACCATGATGTATTAGAATTTCTAGGGGGAGTAAGATCAGTTGGAAATAATACATAGTTTGAAAAAGGCTTGCAGTATGCCCCTTTAGGGCATCTTCATCTGCTCAACTTATTAAAATTAGCCAAATGTCTTCCTGTGCAGGTATAGACCCTAAAATTCGGAAAGGGTACATTTTGGACAGAGTTAAATGTTACATTTTCATTTACTATTTCATGGACATAATTCTGATTTTGTTTGATTTTTCTCCTAGTCATAAGGTGATGGTGATGCTGTTGCTGCTCCTCCCCCTCCTCTTTCTCTTCCTTTCCTTTCTCTTATTCCTTCTCCTCCTCTTTCTTGTTCTTATTATTGTTCTTCTTATTATGCTTTTCCACCAGTTTTTAAAGTGCATTTTCCTTAAAACCAGAATTCTTATAACTCTTGGAAAGTTCACTTTTAAATACTTTCCTAAAATTATATTGCTTTGGAAGAGAGTAAAAATCCTTAGGTTCATGCAGACTTGATTTAATTTTTTATTTAAACATGATTTTAGTTATAGTTAGTAAAGATTCCCTTAGGAAATCATTTTCAAGTAGACAACATGTATGTACTGTTTAGCTCCAGCAGAGACTCAGTGCGCTTGCTTCTTCCACCTCCAGTTCACCCACAGATGCTGTGACATTTACATTGTTAACTTAGAAACTCACTTATCTAAGAGGCAGTAATGAGTCTTACGATTAACAACAACAAAACCTGGGAAAAAGATACAGAATTGCTGCCACTGCTGATAACTACTTGATTTTGAAAAAAGCCACTTCCTTTTGTTAGCCCTCATAAGGAGTGGCACCAGAGCAATAATGCATTCTGTAGTGGGGCAGATTTGAACCACAAGTTTCCAGTCTTCTGAGAGAGCCCTCTATTTAAGCATATACAACTTGCTCTGCTTTTTAAAGAGGTTCTTATAAAGAAAGTTAAAGAGATGTGCCAAACAATAGATAGTGTTTAGGAGACAATTTCTGGTCATTATTCCATTGTCTTATGTTCATTCTCACTAATTATTTCACTCTGTGCATAACAGTTAGACATGCTGGCTGGTGGCTGTCTTACTGGAGAGTGCAAGTCTAGGGGAAAATTATACATTAGTAAAATAATCACACCACAAAATGTAAAACCTCCAGACTGTAAGTGTTGCAGAAGAGACACATGTGCTGCTTTGAGCATGTGTAGAGGTTTATTTGACTTGTACAGGCAGGACATTAAAGGTCTGCTTTTGAGTGGCAGAAATAGAGAGAAGTGGACACGTTTGAAGGATCAACAGGGTATAAAATAGAAGGGATCTGGTGATTGCTTTAAAAAATTGGGTGAAAGTGGGTGAATTCAAAATGGCCTCTAGATTTCTTGTTTGTATAACTGAAAAGAAAGGCCTATTCACTGAGAACAAGAACATTGAAAAAGGACCCAGCTTGCTAGTGAAGCAGATGAGCCTGTTTTTGTAATATTGGGTTGGAATACACAGAACAAGGCTTGAGATGGACATAGACATTTGATCATGGAAGCTATGAGCTTCAGTTTGTTTGAGAGTTCAGTGGAGTATTTTATTCTTTATTTAATTAAATATTTTGTCTATAATACATGAAAAAAGATAACTCATGTGACAGAGTACTGTAGTCTGTGCTTTGGCATGGCCTCCTTGTTTCTAAGATGAGCAGTTTTCCCAGTGGTTTCAGGATCTGACATCAATGCTCGTCACAGGCTCTTCAGTGGAAATTCACAAGTCTTTCTTCAGATGCTGCACCATTTTCTTTCACCCCCCTTTCCCTCCGTTGTTTATAAAAACCCCACTCTAAAATCCAACCTCTGTTATAAAGTTAACAAAATCAGAAGTTAATATATATATTTATCACAAAGATATGGGCAAGAATATGCTCTTTGAGAACGAGAGTATTAATTGAGACGAGAGGCCCCAGGACTGGGTGAGGCACTCCAGTCTTTAGTGGGGGGTAAGCATATGAAGGAAGGATAATGGGTTCTGAGAGAACTGAGGTGTCCATGAACTTGAAGTTCCAGTGAAGCCACAGAATGGTCTTAATGGGTACAATTATACAATTGAGTGAGTAGACTTGGAGGAGAGAAGGTGATGGTTCCTTAAAGATACTTGAATTGAGTGAATTTTGAGATGGAACATTTGTGGGGGTCATGATAACATTCAGGATCTGTCTGTGGGAATTGATGACTGAAACAGAGAAGGTAGTCATGGAGGTTATGAAAAAGAGACCATACAAATTATTTACAGTGAAAATATATTTAATCCCATTTTGACTAAAAGGCAGCCTAAAAGAAATACAGAAAGTGAGATAGTGTAAGGAGCCTGAAACTCTCTTTTTAGAATTATAAGACATTAAAATATATCTATAACTTGCATATATATTTAAGTAATAATACATATATTTCATGCAACTCACTTGGTATGTTACATAATAAAGCACATGATCACATAATATATTTTAGGGAGGTTTTAATCATTTAAAAAATTGAGGTTTGCTATAGAATCTCACTTGAGAATGATGAAAGATGATTTACTTTGTTAAAAATTTATATGAACTTTTCAACCTTGGCAGGTACCAATAAAAAAATGCCTTGAATATTGTATTTGTGGCTTTGAAGGTATATTGTGAATTAAATCACCTGTCCATGCTTTGAAATCTTTAAAACTGAGTATTTGTTCACTCATTTTTCATATTGGCATTGACTAATTTTTGGCTGCCCTTACATTTTTTCTTCCTTTTTTATAATTAACTAAAACCACAACCTGGAAAGAACACAAGTTATTTGAATGTTGTTCTGAAAAAGCCATTGAAGTTTTAATACCTGAAGGGAAATAGATAGTTATCACAAATATTTTAAATCACTCTCTCTGAACAAATTCTCACCCCTCCTTCCATCCTTGCAAAAATCACACATAAGTTGGCCTTTCTACTTAGGGTTCAGTTGTAAAATTTTCTAAAATTATATTAAAAATAATTTGAAGCCCTGGCTGGCATAGTTCAGTGGATTGAGTGCGGGCTGCAAACCAAAGTGTTGTAGGTTTGACTCCCAGTAAGGGCACATGCTTGGGTTGCAGGCCACGACCCCCAGGAACTGCACATTGATGTTTTTCTCTCTCTCTCTTTCTCCCTCCCTTCCCTCTCTAAAAATAAATAAATAAAATCTTTTAAAAAAATAAATAAAAATAATTTGAATAAAATTATTTAGTTTGGCAAATGTTACATCTTCTCTTGCTTTACTTTAAATATTTTAATATCAAGACAGTTAATGTAATGAAAATATTAATATAAAGAAATTATATAAATGGTAGTATAAAGGAAAGTATAATTGTGATTTATTTGATTATTTTTATTACTTCCTAGTTGCCACTTATTTGTGTATATGTACAATTACCCTTGATTGTCTAATCAACGGCTCTACAAATAACAGCAACAGTTTTTTTCTGATTAAATTATTCTAGAATGAAAGATACTACTTTCTAATTTTACCCAGACTTAAATGTTGGGCAATTCCATTAAAATTGTACAAATATACATATATTATATTACATTAATGAAAAATTAAGTTCCTTATTCTTATGGGTAGCCTCATCTTAAATGGCAGATACAGCAAAAGAGTAGTTTTATTCATCATTATTGAAAAGAAATGCAACTTCTATCTATAATGAATATAAATGTCCTCATTAGCTCACTCTTTGCTGAGTACTTGGCTATTAAAAATGTAACTTTTTGCTGCCATTGATAATGGAGATAGAAAATATAAAAAATAGTCAGAAATGAAGAATACAATAATTGAAATAAAGAATACATTATTGGGAATCAATAGTAGAGTAGATGAAGCAGATAATCAGATCAGCAATTTGGAAGACAAGAAAGCAGAAAACACTGAATCAGAACAGCAAAAAGAAATAAGAATCCAGAAAAGACAGATAATATAAGGAGCTTTTGAGACAACTTCAAGCATACCGACATTCACATTATAGGGGTGCTGGAAGGAGAAGAGGGAGATAAAGGAATGAAAAACCTCTTTAAAAGAAAAAGATGGAAACTTCTCTAACCTGGTGAGGGAAATAGACACAAAAGACCAGGAAGTACAGAACCCCAAACAAGATGGCAATAACAACATACCTGTCATTTCCTTAAAGTGTAAAGGTATTAAATGCTCTAATCAAAACACGTGGGATGGCTGAATGGATAAGAAAAAAGATCCTTGCATATGCTGTCTTCAAGAGACTGGTATCAGATCAAAAGACACACACAAACTGAAAGTAAAGGGATGGAAAAATATATTTCATGAAAATGGAAATTTAAAAAAAGCTGGGGTAGCAATACTTACACTAGACAAAATAGACTTTAAAACAAAGGATATAAGAAGAGACAAAGAAAAACCCAGCAATTTCACTTATGATTATTTATTCAAAGGTACCCAAACACTAAATCAAAAAGACATATAAATCCATATGTTTATTGCAGCATTATTTACAATAACCAAAATATGGAAGCAACCTAAATGTCCATGAATAGCTGAGTAAATAAAGAAGTGGTGCAAACACACAGTGGAATATGACTCAGTCATTTAAAAAAGGATGAAAACTTGCCATCTGCAACAATGTGGTAGATAGACCTAGAGGGTATTATGCTGAGTGAATCAAGTCAGACAGAAAGAGACAATGCCATATTATTTCACTTATGTGTGGAATCTAAAAATCAAAATAAACAGACAAGCAGAATAGAAACAGACTCATAGATACAGAGAACATTTTGATAGTTGCCAGGTGGGAGGAGGGTTTGGGGAATGGGTGAAAAAGGTGAAAGGATTAAGAAGTATAAATCAATAGTTATAGAACAGTCACAGTGCAGCATAGAGAATATAGACAATAATATAATTGCTCTGTATGGTGTCAGATGGGTAATGGATTTATTGGGGTGATCACTCCAAAAGTTATATAAATATCTAATCACTGGGTTGTATACCTAAAACTAATATAATATTGTAGTCAACTGTAGTTGAAAAAATAAAAAAATATTAAGAAAAAAGAGAAAACATAACTTTGCCAGGTAATAGTATTTTAGCCAATTCTGGTTAACAAATTCTGTTTGGTGTTAATATTTAATCTTCTATTTTCTCTTAGTCCTTCTGGTGTTATTCTGTAAGATAGCATCTGAACTCATCTCGGGATCCCCCGTGGCCATGAGTCCGTTCAGTGTTCTCCTCATCATTGTGAACACTCTGTTATTGCAAACTTGGTTTGATCTGAGCCTAGCTAGATGTGTGTCTGTTGAGGGGTGACTTGTTCTTTTTGGTCTTCTGGGTCGACATGTAGGTATATACCAACGAAGCACATGATCTCAGATATTTACCCCCTCCATCCTGATCCTAGCACTCAGTCAGCCCACCAAGCCCCTCAGCCTGTGTGTACCTCTCAGTAGGACCTGCAGGAAGTTCTGAATCCTTCTCAAGGCATGTCCACACCATGGATACTCAGAAGCACTGCCCAGGGGTATTCATCGCTCACCATTGCTGCATTAATACTCCTATGTCATGTAGGATGTGGAGTTGAACTGATAATCTGTCTACTTCTAGGAAAATTACTGTTCTGCTGTGAACTATAATAAAAACAATAATGTAGCATGGAAACAAAATTTTTGACAAGTACTTACCCTTGCTACTTGAGATACAACTGATATTTTATATAATAGCCCCTTTCATTTTTAAAAATGCTATGTGGGACCTGAGAAATTCATTTGTGACTTAAATCTTCACCACAAATTCAATCAATGCTGTTTTAGAGCCTAAGTCAGACAGTCTTTGGGTGCCTTCTGTCTACCTGGATGTTTTGACAGAGACACTTCATCACTCATTTTCCTCACAAAAGGTTCAGGCCAGACAGTCTGGTTTAGTAAAGTAACTTAAATCTGGTCTCCTTGCCCTCTGTCTGTCTTTCCTTCCCATACTGTCCCAGGGGTTGACCTTCCTCCTTCTGTATCTTGGGGACTTCCCTTTTATGACAGGCTGAGCCTTTCTATGCTATGGGTAAACTGTATGATCCAGTCATTCCTTATATGTAAATGGGTTACTGATAAAAATGTTACTTGAATTTTCCAAAAATATCACCCCAAAACCATGATTAGGATCATGCTACTAGATTAGGAGGTACTTTGAACCATTCTTTTCTGTTCTGGAAAAATCTGATGAATGAAAATGGGGGCAGTGATGTTATTTTGCTACCATATTCTTTATTATTATAAAGTATTTATTCTTAGTTATTTATGAATATTAATAATTATGTAAATTTAGTGGGAAAAGTATGTTTTTTCAAGTTTTCACTGTCTTTGGGTTAGGAATTTCCAGAGGATTCTTTATTTTTTTTTTTATTTTTTTTAATATATTTTATTGATTATGCTATTACAGTTGTCCCATTTCCCCCTTCTCTCCCCTCCACCCTGTACCCCCTCCCACCCACATTTCCCCCTTTAGTTCATGTCCATGTGTCATACTTATGAGTTCTTTAGTTTCTACATTTCCCGTACTATTCTTGCCCTCCCCCTATCTATTTTCAACCTACATTCTATGCTACTTATTCTCTATACCTTTTCCCCCTCTCTCCTCCTCCCACCCCCCTGCTGCTAACCCTCCATGTGCCCTCCATTTCTGTGGTTCTGTTCCTGTTCTAATTGTTTACTTAGTTTCTTTTGGTTTTGCTTTAGGTGTGGTTGTTAATATTTGTGAGTTGGCTGTCCTTTTACTATACATGTCTTTTCTTTATCTTCTTTTCTTAGATAAGTCCCTTTAGCATTTCATAAAATAAGGGCTTGGTGATGATGAACTCCTTGAACTTGACCTTATCTGAGAAGCACTTTATCTGCCCTTCCATTCTAAATGAGAGCTTTGCTGGATAGAGCAATCTGGGATGTAGGTCCTTGTCTTTCATGACTTGGACTATTTCTTTCCAGCCCCTTCTTGCCTGTAAGGTCTCTTTGGAGAAATCAGCTGACAGTCTGATGGGAACTCCTTTGTAGGTGACTGTCCCCTTATCTCTTGCTGCTTCTAGGATTCTCTCCTTCGTTTTTACCTTGGCTAATGTAATTATGATGTGCCTTGGTGTGTTTCTTCTTGGGTCCAACTTCTTTGGGGCTCTCTGAGCTTCTTGGATTTCTTGGAAGACTGTTCCCTTTGCCAGATTGGGGAAGTTCTCCTTTATTATTTGTTCAAATATGTGCTCAATCTGTTGCTTTTCCCCTTCCGATTCTGGTACCCCTATAATTCGGATATTGGAACGTTTAAAGGTGTCTTGGATGCTCTTAATCTTTTCCTCAATTTTTTGAATTCTTATTTCATCATGCTTTCCTGCTTGGTTGATTCTATCTTCCTTCTGGTCCACTGTATTGTTTTGAGACTCATATTCCTTCCTTTCACTATTGGCTCTCCTCCGCGTGTCTTCCTGCATCTGTTTTATGGTAATCTGCATTCTTTCATCTAAATTTCGTCCAAAATCCACCAGTTCCGTGAGCTTTCTGATCACCAGTGTTTTGAACTGTGCATCTGATAGACTGGCTAATTCTTGGTCGCTCAAAAGGATGAGTCCTGGGGGACTGATCTGCTCTGTTGAAAACATATTTTTTTTTCCCCTGTCTCTCCTTTTATTTTCCGGTCTGGTTGCTCTTGTTACGGTGGGGGGTGGAGCCTTAGGTGTTCACTGGGGCTGAGCACCCCGGTCGCTAGATTGTGACGTTTATATGTGGGGGGTGGGGCAGGAGCGGGAGCGGGGCGGGAGAAAACAAGGGTGGTAGTTCCGTTCCCCTGGACTCAGACCCTTTTCTGGGCTTCTGGGCCGTGAGTTCTGCCCTGGTCCACAATCGCTACCCCTCTGGGTCTGCCAGCCGCAGCTTTCGTACTCAGGGATCACCGCTGCCTTCTTGAGCCCCCGGATGGCTTTTGCGCCGATTTCGCGCCAAACCTTCCCCCGACCTCCGCGCGCCGTGGACCCAGCCCCGCGCCCGCCCGGCTCGTCTTCTCCTACCAGTCCGGATGAACGCGTCTACTTCAACTTCTTGGCTGCCCGACTTCCATTCAGATAAATCCTCTGCCGGATCTGGGTGTTATTCTGATAGTAAATTATTGTTGTAAATTATTGGTTTTCTAATCTTGCTTGTACGAGGAGGTACGGTGCATCCACCTATTCCTCCATCTTGCCGGAAGTGACCAGAGGATTCTTTAAACACAATCTTACATGAGTTTTAAAACCATACGTGGTGAACTTATTTATCTCATAACTAGAAGTTTGTGCCTTTTGACCACCTTCACCCATTTCACCTCCTCTCCACCCTGCTGCCCCTGGCCCTTGGCCATCTCCTGTCTGTTGTCTGAGTCCTCAGTACAGCATGGTGACTGTAGTAACAATACTATATGAATATTGAAGGGAGGAGACCTTAGTTTCTCATCACAAGAAAAAAAAAAGTTTGTACCTATGTGTGGTGATGGATGTTAACTAAATTCACTGTGGAAATCATTTTTTAGTATAGACATATAGTAAATTATAATGTTGTATACATAAGACAAATACAATGCTGTGTGCCATTATATATCAATAAAAAAATAAATGGTATTAGAAAAAGCAAAACCAAAGCAGATTTTCCGGGTACATTGAAAAAGGAAGAAAAGAGGCATTAGTGTGTTTTCTATGTTAGAAGACATTCTGACAAATTCTTCTAAATGTAATAACAATCAAAATCACCTTAAGGTACACAAGGAAACCCCTCTGTCTAAAGAGCATCTTTTTCAGCTTCTTTACATATGTAAACTACTGCCAAGATTTCTTTTTTTATTGCTTTTTGATTATTTTTATTGAAATGCTTATTGTCTGTTGTTAAATAACTACATTAATTATACAGCTAAGGCCCAGCTTCTCAACCTTTTCCAGAAGAAGCCCCTAGTTTCCATTAAAGAGTTTTATGGGGGCTCCCCACACGTCAAATTTCACACAGCCGGCTACACTGACTTTTTATAAAGGTCTTTGAATGCAATGCCAAGGCCTCCCACTAATTGGTTTATGGGCTCAGTGTGGGATCTGTATCCCTGACTGGGGAAGCCCATGTTAAAGGGCTGTGGGAGTGAGGAGTTTGTCAAACATACCCAGAAAGAGCACTAAAAAATCCTGGTTAGCTGGACTGTTGTTGCCAAGGAGCATAAGCAGAGCACAAAACATGCCAAATGCTGACGGATTTTAAACAGTGACCCCTATTTCAGACTAGACTCACTTCATTACATTTTTGGGAGAAAATCAAATCACAAATAGCTCCATAGTGAATCTGAGCACTCATTTCGAAGTTTGGCACTGGTAGATTGTTGTTTTCCAAGTGGTTAAAAAAATACAACTAACTGGATATTTTTGTGTGTTCTTTCAAGGGGAGATAAATCATCACAGTTATCTGTGAACATTTGGTCTTGGAATAATGTGCTCAAAGTTGTGTGCTTTATCATCTTTTTTTCCTCTGAAAAGGTTAAAGAACCATGTTTTTACCCTCTACTACCCATTAAGCTGCATGTGTCTATACTAAAAAACATAATTTCTAAACTTGAAGGAATTAGAGTGGCAGCATTAAAACTCCTACTCCACCTGTCTCTGGAATTTTTTCTGTCTCAAAAATCTGTTAGGCATTCTGAACCTGTCTTTCTTGTAGAGAGTGCAACAAGGTATTTTTGAGGTGTGCAGTGTGACTGCAGAGAGTGCTTTTAGTTCAGTTCATGTTGACATGTGAATAGCATGATGAGAGCATGATGAGTGCATGATGAGTACTTCAGTAGGCTTAGAACAGAAGCACTGCATGTTGTAGGAAGATCAGTACAGCCTGTTTCCTTGCAGGTTGATAGCGTTGAAGTTAAATGACGTGGAGATTTTTGTGAATTTTAAAGCATCTTTTTGGAAGTTGGTGAAGGAAAAAATTAACTAGAGTCCTTTTTTTGTGATCTAAATATGCCCACTTTGAAAAAAGAGTTATACATTTCAAATAAATAATCTTGGATTAGCAATTTTTATGAAAAAAATACAATTAGTTTTTGTTTCTTATGTTTGTGTAACATGGGTATTTCTTGAATATGTCATATTAATGCTTGCTCTTCTGTTATACCATTAATATAATAGCAATATGTAATGTATAGCACAGACCACAAGTTAAACATTATATGAAGTGCAAAATTAGTTTGGTTCTGCAAACTACAAAAAGTAGTATCAATAATTAATACTCCTTTATATAGCTTGTTTTTCTTCATCACTTTGCTTTGTAATTGTTCTATTGAATATATTCCTGTGCATTTTTTATGTACGTATGTGATGGTCACTTTTTAAAATGAAAACAAAATTATACCACCTCAGTAATAGATTAGAATACATATTAATTGTTTGAATTATTTTCAATTAATACTGCCAGTTAACATATAGTTGATATTTTCTCAGTTCTAAGTGTACTTCATATATTTTCTTCTCTTTTCATCCTTTAGAGGTAGCATTATGTTACATGTATGTCTTTTTGCAGATGAGTAAATTGAGGATTAAGAGAGTTAGGAATCTATTCGTCAGTTACAGAGCAAGGAAGCAGAGTTGGGACGTGAATGCAACACGCTCATATACTGTGAAATTTTATGTTTATGAAATGAAATATTGAAATTCAAGGGGTTGTTTAGATATTCTGATTCATTATTTTAAGGTGGTGATTGGTGTCTGGCTTATAGAGGCTGCTCTAGGTACATAGTCATAGTAGATGCATAATTGTTGCTGAATGAATTCTAGAGTCCAGGGTCCAGTTCTGGCATTTATACTGGATACTGAAAAATGATGGAAACTTCTTGGACTTAAGTTTCTCAGATAGAAAAATAATGAAGTTAGGTGTTGAAAAATGGGACATCCATATGCAAGAAAGTGAAATTGGACCCTTATTTTACATTGTACACAAAAATTAGTGAAAATCAGCTCAAAATGGATTACATACTTAAACTGTAGCTGTATAACTCCTAAGGGAACACACAAGGGAATATCTTCATGACATTAACCTTGGCAGTGACTTCAAGGATACAACACAAAGAGCACATGCAGCAAAAACAAAAATAAACAAGTGGTACTCATCAAATTGCAAAGCTTCTGCACAGCAAAGGAAACAAACAACGTTAAAAATGCAACCCACAGAATCAGGTAAGAGTTAATCTGATAAGATAAGAGCTAATCTGATAAAAGTTAATCTCCAGAATGTA
Organism: Phyllostomus discolor; assembly: GCF_004126475.2. Taxonomy (NCBI): domain Eukaryota; kingdom Metazoa; phylum Chordata; class Mammalia; order Chiroptera; family Phyllostomidae; genus Phyllostomus; species Phyllostomus discolor. The sequence continues at coordinate 94,216,506 of NC_040903.2, read as the reverse complement.
GGAGAGACTGCTACAACTCAGTATCAGATAAACTAATAAGCTGACTTGAAAAAATGGGTTAAGAACTTGAATAGACATTTTTCCAAAGAAGCCATACCAGTGGCCAAGAGGTGTACTTAAAAAATGATCAGTATCACTAGTCCTTGGAGAAAAGCAAATCAACCCACAGTGAACTGTCATCTCACGGCTGTTATTAAAAAAAAAAAAAAAAGACAAGTGTTGTCATGGATGTGGAGAATTTGAAATCCTTGTAAACTGTTGGTGGGAATGCAAAATGCTGTAATTGCTACGGGAAACAATATGGAGGCCGTTAAAAAAATAAATGTGCAACTACCATATGATCCAGTCATCTCACTTTTGGATATTTATCCGAAGGATTGAAGTCAGTATCTCAAGAAGATATTAGCATACCCATGCTTATTGCAAAACTGTTCATAATAGCCAAGATGTGAAAAAACCTAAATGCTTATTAGCAGATGAATGGATAAATAAAAAGTGCTATATAATATAATGGAATACCATTCAGCTTTAAAAAGAAGGAAGTTCTGTACCATGTGGTAACATGGTCCATACGACCTTGAGGTCATTATAGTATAAGTGAAATAAGCCAGTCAAAGAAAGATAAATACTGTGTGATTTGCTGTATCTTATTACTTCATGGGGTAGCTAAAGTAGTTAAATTCATAGAATCAAAGGGTGGAATGGTGATTGCCAGGGGTTGAGTGAAGAGGGACATGGGGAATTACCAATCAACAGACGTAAAGTTTCATGTAATCACGATGCAAACACTCTCAAGATCTGCCACATGGCACTGTGCATGCGGTCAGCAACACTGTATCCGACACTTACCGCTTGTTAGGAGGTTAGATATGTTGTGTTTATACCACAATAAAATAACATGAAAAAAAATTTACATTAACTCTCCTTTCAGATACAATGCTCCTTGTTCAAATGAAAAGTATTTTTCAGATGCTATTTTTTGTAGAATAAATAAAATCAGTCATGTTCTTCCTGGAGATGCGGTAGTGGGGGGGGGAAGGGGTGGTTATAAGCTTTCTTTGCTTGCTCCTACCCCTACACAGTTTGAAATGTACTGGATTATATTATCTTTCAGCTCAATGATAATTTGAGTTCTAGATCTCCTTGACCATAATCTTCTGAAAGTTTGACTTGTACTTGGAGAGGGCTTTAGGAATGTGTACAGTGTGGAGCTAAACAATAGCAGTGAACTACTGTTGAGGGGGAGGGGTTCCTGCCATGCTCACTGGTTATGGGATTCAATTTAAGGATGTAGTCTTGACAAGCGTTTGTTTTGTTGGGGACTGTGGTATTATTCTCTTTTGGGGGGAAGAAATTTCTCTTCCTTCTGAAAATACTTTTCCTTTTCCTCCCCGCCCTTAGACATTTAAAACATTTACTTGACACATGTGTATTCTCCTTTTTTTGGGTACTTTAGTTACTTGTCTTCAGTTGTACTGGGACAAGCTAGGTAAAATTGGAGTTTTAGATTACAGAAATCCTTCTACCAGCTGAAATATTTCCTTGTATAGTGACTTCTTGCTCTTACACTTCTAGGCAAAACTTACTGTACTCATAAACTGGAGAAAAAGATATTTTTCATTTTTCAAATATATAATCTTGAGAGAGCTTTACATTTTGCTTTCTCAAAATTAAAAAATCTTTTAGAATGGGAACTATAAAAAAGAGCAGAGGCAGAGGTCTTCAGATGTAGGGTCAGAATATGTCCCCGACTTGATCGGTAGGGTGCACTATTTGATGGCCTCCTCAGCATTTATTTGCCAATTTTGGGGAACCTAACTTCATGTCCTACAGTTTACACCAAGACAATCAGTGTATTTCATGGCTCTGGCCCTAGTGAGGTATGCAGGGTGAGTTATGTGACCTAAGCCAATTCAGTACAGTGAATCACAGGGCTTTGGTTGACATTTCAGAACAACAGTGCTTTCTTCCTTGGTGAATTTAAGCAAAGGGACTAGTTAGCCTTAGGTATTGCTGGCCCTGTGTTGGAATGAGCTAAAATGGTACAGTGGAGAAAAGAAATGGAGCTGGATCTTTGGTTATTTCTTTGAATCATAGGATCAGGCTGTATCTGAACTCATACTTGTTATCTTTGCTGTTATGGGAGCCAATAAATCTCTTTTATGTGTAAGTTAGTTTGAATAAGTCATTGCCACTGAATGAATTTTGCTGGATATATCAAAGCCTTTGGTACTTTTGCCTGGATCTTCCTAATTTACTTTAGTTTCCTAGAAGTAAAATCTCCTGTCTGCTTAGACCTCAATTTCCTCACCTATTAAGTGGAGAGTTTGTATTGGGCTGTATAAAGAATATGTTGGATTACTTTCTCTCTCTGCTTCCAAGAGGTAGAACTCATGTCTGTTAGATCACAAATTTGTTGACCTCCCTCTGCTATTTAGAAAGACGCTAGGAATGTGGATTTCTCCCATACCATATGTAGAACAGCTATAATGTCAGATACTTTTAGTCAATTTTACAATCTATGATCAACTCTCTCCTTTTTTATCCCAGAAATAATAAGGAAGCTAAGATTAATGATACCAAAGATAAGCAGTCTGTCCCAATGTAAATCTGTTAATTTTGCTGTTTTTTTAAACATAACATACTGACTTTCTAACCTTAGCTAGCTATATTCTAAATGTTGTCAGTAGTTAAAATAATTATTTGAGGATTTTGCTTTCTCAAAATTACAAATCTTTGTAAATTTTTTTCTTTTACAGTTTATTAATTTTCTTTTATAAAATTACAATTCTTTTATTACAAATCTTTCAGTACAGATCTTTCATCTAGTGTTAGAATGATAACTTAGAGCAGATGCCTCAAAGTCCATATCACATTCACATGTAAAGAAAAGCATAGAAGTGCTTTGAGACTTGGACATTGTTCTGGGGGAATTTTAATGAGAGTTTGGAAATTAAAGTAAGGACTTTAACACCTATTTATAAAGATAGCTAAGGAACCAAGTAGATTTTTGAAGCTGAATGGTTGGTGATGGTGGTGGTCGGGAGGTGTTGGTGGGAAATAACATTTATTGGGTTGTGCCAAACGGCGCCAGGCAGCAGTCAGGACTTTGCAAGAATTCAGTGAGTGGTAATTTGCAGCAATCCAATTTCATGTAGCGAAGATTACCTGCAAGGCATACATTTCTTTTACTTTTTGAAAAATGACAGTTTTGATATGTGTGACTCAGCGATGAATGATTTTGCGAAATACTATTTATGAAAAGTAGATGTGTTCTTCTAGATTGCACTGCAGGACATTTAATGTTTTTTTTTTTTTCATGAACATACACTTTACAGATTTTGCAGATTTTGTATCAAACTGTTCGTGGTCTTATCTATGAAGAAAAACTACACGATCGTATTTAGGTCTTATATTGCTGTATTTTTTGTTATACTTGCTAGCCAGACTTTAACAAAGAGCTTTCCTGTGTTCTGAAGTATTACTTAAATTAAAAATGTTTAAACTTTACAATTTTAATTTAAAGCCAACCATAATATTAGCCTAGAGGAGTTTGCCCTAGAGTTCAGATGCATCTGCCATTTTGAATGGATGCTCCAGGGACCTGTCTTATTTTGTTTGTCTCAAGAACACCTTGTTAAATTTGGTGATCATGTCCAAAGTCAGCAATGCATGCTGAGTTTCATGAGTTATTTGGCTATACATTGGGTTGCATTTTTTAAAGCTGTCACTATTTTCATTGAATTCTATAGTGTTATATTGATTTATAGTTTGTGTGTATGTGTGATGGCTACATTGCTTTCTGCAGTTTAAAAATAGCTTAAAATAGTACCTTTTAATCATGTTCATAAGGTGAAAGTCTAGTAGATAAAATTTAGAAAACAGATGACCTCAAGTTAACTTATGTGTAGGCTTTTTAAAAATAGGTTTAATTTAAAGTATTTCATTTTTTTCGTAAGTTATTTAAAGGGTACGTTTTCCTGTGGTAGAATAATAGGAGTTACTTTAAAGAAAGGTATTTCCTCTTTCAAAATTGGCCTAATATTTGCTTTCTCTGCTTGGAAGTTATTTGTATATAATCTTTTCACCCAAAGTCCCCACGTTTTACCGGCAATAACTGGTAAACTCAGATGATCTGGTCGCAGCTAGCACCAGTCGCAGGCTTGGTTCACAAGCAAGGGGCGGCAGGAGCTCTATTGGACAGAGCAGTTCATTCAGTCCTTGTGGGTCGGTGATGAATTGATCTACCTCCAAACCTGCGTTGATGCATTAGTATTTCTATTAAATTTCTATTAAACTATTTTCATCCAGCCAGTTCTGATAGCATTATCATGATCAGATGCCTGAGCGTCTTGAGATGAGAAGTATCTGTGGCACGTCTCCTGTCCCCATGGAGAGGGTGGGTTCCTAGTGGCCAAAGGTAAAGCAGAGACACAACTGAAGACGTGTAGGAAGCATGCAGGGCGCAGGCACTCTGGGAGGGCTCGTAGATGGACAGGGTTGGAGGCAGATGGGGAAAATAAAATCGTTAGGAAAGAACCAACGTTTGAGATTCATTCTGAAGCATTAAACAACTTTTCTGGTGAGAGGAGATGGGGGGAGAGCATTCCGTTGGCAGAAGGGGCATGTGTAAAGACTGGGAATTTCAGATTATTAAGCCTTAAATAGGCTGTTCATGAAGAAAACTGGCATGTAATTGTGTCTTAAGTGCCAGTTCCAGGAGTGTTCACGTACTTTGCTAGGCAGAGGGGAATCGCCCAAGGCTTGAAAAACAGTAACTTGGAACTGGGCTTAATGGAGAGCAGTTGAAACTGCTTAGGAAGAGCTGGAATGCATTCGGAAGTCACTCAAAGAGTAAAGGGCCTGACTGCATTGCAGACAAAATGGAAAGAAAGAGACAAATTCCTGGCAGATTGAGAGTGTGGAATCCATTGTGTTTGGCAATTCCTTGGATATGAAGGATGAGGGAGACGTGTTAAAGAAAACTCCTAAGTTTTGAGGCTGTGTGTCTCTGGAATTTTGGTTATTTTATTAACAGAAATTGGGGGAATCAGAAGAATGAAGTTTCTGGAAAGAAAATACAGGAAGTAAGTAAAATAGATCCCCCATCATTCTAGAAGGAAAATGTCCCATCTTACGATTAAATGTGTTTGTTTTTTAAATGTTAGTATCTGCAAATCATCCTCATTGACATACAAACTTCTTTTATAAATTTCTCAGGCTTGGAGATATAGGCAAAAACCTGTATTACTGTGTGTGATGGCAGACCAGCTCCATTGTCATCTTGGTAAACTAGAAACAGTTCAGAGTGGAGATCTCATCTAATCTCTGATTGGTTCTTCTCAGACAACACTGGGTGTGCACCTGTTCCTGTAATGTCATGCAAATGTAGTCGAAGGCTTGAATTTTTTTCTAGAAGTCTTGTATTAAGAAAAGAGGAAAATACTGTTTGGTCAGGCACATTAAGTAGTCCCAGACAGCTGGCTGGAACTACTGACTTTTTGTCTTAGATATCAAAACCTGTTTAAGATGACAGGTAATACAGGGTCCTTCCTTTGCTTTTTGGTCTTTGGTCCATATCTGATATTTTACAATAAGGTATTTTATCCTTTTAAGCACTTTTATGTACCAATGTTCTTTACAAATGATACAATGCAATTCTTTAGTACTTATAAGCTCCTAGAGTTCAATGTGCTATTTAATGGGTGATAAAAGAAGACAGGTGAATTCATAATAAATTGGTCCTATACTGCAATTAATATTTATAGTAGTCAATCAAACAATGACTTGAGGTGATTTTACTAAGTCACACAAAATCCATGACATAATTTAGTGTGATGTTATATTTGTATTTTGTAAGTTTTAACTTGACATATTTTTGAAATATTTTAGATATGGCTAAAGTGATTTTATTGATTACCTTAAGATTTACTTAAAAAAAACAAATGAAATGATCTGTGGCATAGATATATGTGGCACATATATTTAAAACCAAACCAAAGCAACACCTCCTAACAATTTTAGCTTCTTTAGGCTGAGGAACTTGAAACTTGGCTAAGATAATAATGGTTTAAAGAATCCTAAGTGCTTAATACAATGAGTGTCCCAAGGCACTTCTCTTATTTCCCACTTATAGTTGTAGCTGTCATAAACATTTGTTTGGTAATGTTTCGGTGGGTTGTGGTGCATTTTTCAAATTTGGGCAGGGTGACATTAAGTAGAGAAATGTAAGATAGAAAGAGTTGGTTTTCTCAAGATCTATCCATGTTGTTGCAAATAGCTGAATTTCATTTTATGGCTGATTGGCATTCTATTGTACACCAGTGTATGTACCACATCTTCTTTATCCAGTTTTCTGTCAAGGGACACTTTGCTTGTCTCCATGTCTTGGCCACTGTGAATAGTACCACAGTGAACATAGGGGTACACATATCTTTATGGATAGATGGGTCTTGAGAATATCGTGCTAAGCAAGATAAATTAGATGGAAAAAGTCAAGAATCATATGATCTCACTCATACGTGGGATATAAGACTGAAAGTGATAAACGATCAAAGAATACAAGCAAATAAAACTCATAGACACAACGATAGTGTGGTGGTTACCAGAGGAGAGAAGGCTGGGGAAACAGTGAGTGGTAGAGGGGTCAAAGATATGGTGACCGAAGGAGAATTGACTTTGGGTGGTAAATATACAATACAATAGACAGATGATGTATTATAGGTTTGTGCACTTGAAACCTATATAATTTTAGTAACCAATGTCACCCGATAAATTTAATTTTCAAAGGAAATAGTAGGAACCTTTAATATGTGCCAGTAGTTATACTAGAACTCTTTTCTCTCTGTTCTCACATCATATTTGCTCCTTGACAACTTTTGGATCTCTTCTGTATTCATCTCACTGCTGAAACTATTTTTGCAAAGGTCATGAGTTACCTCTTCTGTTGTAAAATCCACTGACTTCTTTTTAGTCCTTTTGCTATATCAGGATCATTTGACACTTAGGTGTTCCCTTCTCAGAACTATTCTGTCCTCTCATGACCCACTCCTTACTTACGGCCTGTGCTGATGCTTCTCTGTTTCCTTTGCGGCCTTCCCCACCTCGTTCGCCCCCTCCCCCTGTAGGTGCTCTCATGAGTTCAGTCTGAGATTTTCTTGCCTGGCCCTTTCCTGGCTCATTCTACTTTCATGATGACTTCATTTATCAGCACCCACTGCTGATGGCTCTCATATCTTTAATCCTAGAACAGGTTTCTCCCTTACAGAACAGACCCTTCCATACAATTTCTACACATCTTCACTTGGAATGTCAACGGGAATTTCAAGTTTGACATGCGCCATGTCCCAAACTAAAGTCATCTTCCTTCCCTTCCTCCACTGATTCGCTTCTCTTCCTGTGTCCTCTTGTGTTGGTAAACTGCACTATTATTCTCCCTTGCAGCCAAAACCAGAAACCTAGGAATTGGCCACAGTATCTTGACTGCTATCTATCTCTTCAAGTTTTTATATCCTTCCTGTTTTATTTCCTTTAATACTTCTCTAGAATGGCCACCAGTCTGTTTTGATTGCTACAGCCTTAGTTTGGGACTCCATCATTTCTCATGGTGAATCGTTTTTTGACTGGTCTCCCCACAGCCAGTTTCACTCCTTCCATTCTAGTATCTGTTTTATAGTCAAAGTGACTTTATTAAAACTAATTCTTAAATGAGTTCCTCAGAATAAAATACAAAATACTCAGTGTGGCACATGAGGTTCTTGAATACAAGGTACAGCTTAAGTCTTCGGATCTGGTATTTCATCACAGGTTCTGTGGCTGGCTCCCAGCGGTCTTCAGCACCCAGATGAAGCTTCTGCTGGGACTCAGATCCGCCCAGTTCCCTGCTTCTCCAGTGAGCTCTCTGTCCTGTGTGCTGCTGTGGCATACTGTCTTGAATTCTGAGACAGTGTATTGCAATAAGTTCTTTGTTATACTTTTAGTATTTATGGATCAGGATTGTGAAGTTTTTGCATATATACTTATTACTTGTAAAGTATTTAACACAAGTCCAGTAAATATATAATAGGAATATTAAATAAATTAATGGATAACTAAACTAAGACTAATAAAACCTATATTCTGTTCTGAAGTAGCTCACAGCCTAGTGAGATTTGTAAGGATTAATAATTTTAAAAAAACATCAACAAACAATTGTGATAGAGTGTGGTATAAGCTATTGAATATCATGTTTTCAAGTAGGAAATGATTACATGCTATAATCTCAAGAGAATGTCTCTGGAAGATAGATAATAATAAATGACCAATGTTCAGGGCATGGAACCATGTTTCTTAGAAAGGAGGTATTACTGTAACACTTAAGGTGTTCAGAGTACTTAAAAAACCTTTTTATTGACTCTTTAAAATGTTACCTGTCTTTTTTTTTTTTTGGATCAGTTTTAGGAGAAGTGAGCAAATGTGAGTCAGTGTGTCTTAAATTTATGGACGTTTATGTGGTCAGGTAGGAGGCATGGGGATCATTGCTTATTTTTCTTTTCCTTTCTGAAACTACTGCAATAATTTCTATTACCTAATAAGATTTTACATGATTCTGGCCTATGACTATGTGCTTTATAATTAATTCACTAATTACAAGAAATATAGTTCTTTTTTTCTCTGTCGAAAGCATTTAAGAGGGCATAATGTATTTGGAAGAACTTTGGCCTGTTTGATAAACTCCTAGATTTAAAGATGCCATTGTGACATAGTTTTCCTCATTTAATAATGTGGCAGAATTGTGCTGAAAAAATTACTGACCTTTCTCATTTGTAAAGCTGTACATGACCATGTGTCGTGGACTTTTATGTTCCTTCGAATAGTCAACACTGTGAATACTAACTCAGATTCCCAGGCCAGGATCTCTTCAGTTGGTTTTCTGATCATGATCCTGGGGCCCTGGAATCCTGAGTGTGTAAAGGAGCCTGTGAGGAAGCTGAGGAGTAGGTGGGCAGGCTGTTGCTGGAGCTCTGTGGCCCTTCCTTGCATGTGTCCCTCTTCAGTCAGACCATCAGATGAGCTGTTTTGATGTTATCTATTGGAGGTTTGTTTTTTTAAAAAAAGATATAAGAGGGAAAGAAAAGGACTTCTTAAATAGTTTGAAAATCATTGGTTCACTTAATGAAAATATTCAATGAAATCATCTTGTTGACAATGGGGAAACCCACAAATACAGAAAATATACAACTTTTCTTTCACTAAGTACCCTTTCCATGAGTCCCTTCAGTGACATTGTGGGGAGCTGTATGTTTAAAAGTTCAAGGCCGTCAAGGTGTCCTGCCTCATTTGTTTTCCATCAGAGACTTTCACTCACCACATGGTATTTCTGTGGTCTGGTCACTAGAACCTTTGGACCAGGGCCTGACTGTGTTTGGGGAGCATGGCAGGTGGAAATTCGGGGGATGGTGAAAAATAGAATTTTAATGCTTCTTAAGAGCAGGGGGAAGGGGGGCTGATTTTGCCATTGTCACAGTGTTCACAACATAACGCTAAGCCTTCCACACATGGAAGCTGAAGGGTCAGGTCAGAGTTTTACAGATTTGGGCCAAAGGCTATTCCAAGGGAAAAAGTAAATATGTAAAGGTGCTGACCATTGCCCTAATTTATTTTATTATTTTGGTCCCATACTTCTCTCTCCCACCCCAAATAGGGTTAACTTAAGTATAAAATTCAGGTCACTGCCATAGTAATCACAGACAGACAGCACAAAGAAGTGCTATCTGTTTTAATTTCATAGTGATTGGAAGAAAACTACACATAGAGATGCTCGTAAGGGACACAGACGATGGTACAAAAACATTGTCTGCAAGAGATGGGTTGGAATGGACTTTGCCTATAAAATAATTTGCATCATAGAGAAAGACAAATACCATATGATCTCACTTGTATGTCGAATCTAATGAACAAAATAAACTGATGAACAAAATAGAAGCAGAATCATGGATACATGGAACAGACAGCTGTCACGGGGGAGAGAGGAGGGGGACTGGATGAAAGAAGGTGAAGGGATTAGCCGAAGAACATATGTGCATGGCCTGTGGACACAGCTAACAGTGTGGTGATGGCCACATGGAAGGGGGTCGGGGGCTGGGAGGAGGTGGGCAAAGGGTGGGGAATGGAGACATCTGTAATAGTGTCAATGGTAAAAATAAAAAATGTATCAGAGAAAAGGAAATTTGGATTTCTCTTCTTGTAGAATTGGAAAAATTATATGTGTCATTCCTTAAGAAATAATTTATATCTTAGAAGCACAATCTGGGGAGTAACTGTATCTTTTTAAACACTTAAAAAGTTGGTAGTGTTGATTCAAAATGCAATTTCAAAAACTCACTTTCAAATTAGATTTTTTGGGAAAATTGTAACTGTCAATTGGAAGGATGGAATTCTTTGCAGTAAAGATAGTAAAATGTCCATTGCCATATTAAAGAAGGTTTAGGGTAGTTTATCACCAGTAGATGAGTTTGTCAAATATATCCACGCACACACATCCTTGTTTTGGCCTCAGAGAAGAAATTCCAGGGCCATAGATCAAGAAATACTGTGTATTTGTATAATGTATCTCTCAGATAAGTGGTCATTTTATTAATGCACATATTAAGAGGAAACAGTTTAAGAATAGGAGTTAATCATAACTGGGGCAAAGATAATATTGGAGGTTATCCCACTTGCTGGACTGAGCTAGAGTTGGGGGTCAACGCAAGTGGTTAAGTATGTCACTCAGAAGGTTCTGATTCACAAGGAGCATCACTGGACTCACAGTACTGTCATAGCTACAGTCACTTCATTTCTAACTGTAAAAGCTATGTGTTTATAACCTAAATTGTGTTTAGTTCTACTGCTTAAAGGAACCTCTGTGTATATTTGGTGTCCTTTTTCTTTTTTTGGTATGAGTGTGCATATTATGTAATACATTTTTATATATGTAAATGTTTGTATTAAAATTTGAATCAAACACACATATGGTTTTGTAAGCCGTATTTTAGTTTATTTAACAATTCTCATTCTGTGCCTACCACAGCCCCTAGATTTTCTATCCCATTAGTTATTCTTTGAAAGCATGATTTTTAATGATTTCTTGATACTCTACTATATGACATTTATTTAACTATCTCCTTATTGTTGGACATGCACAGTGCTTTAGTTTTTAGCTATTAAAGGCATATTAAACTATTATCATTTTATCACTTTCTAATTTTTTTCTATTTCAATGTATTGGATTATTTCCTGAAGAAAAAGTCCAGTAAATGTAATAGGATTTTATAATCCTCAATTAATGGCACTGTATTTGGGGAAAATCAGATGACCTTAAGCTTTTATAGAGCCCAAACAATAGGATATTCAGGAGAAAATGTAAGACATAATTACTGTGGTTGCCTTGTCAGTGCCCAGCATTCTGGATGGAGTTTAAATGGCCTGGACTTGAACATGACTTTAGTGTGGGTGTATCAAGGTTGTAACATGGTGTGATTGCCTAATATGTACCAGATATCTGTTACAACAGTGTCATTGTACACTGAGTTAGTCATTTCTCGTTACTGTTCTTGAGATAACCTCAATACCTGATTCTTACGCACAAAACAACTATTAGAGCCTACCAATCTCTACACTCTTCTGGGTCATTGATGCTAAGAAAGCGTTTCACTGTATCATGACTCCCTGAACAAAAGTACAGGAAAATTTTAAAGAGAAAATCCCTACCCAGTGTGTAGGTATTCTGTTGTTTTGTATGATAATCAACAAAATTTGCTTTTATTGAATTTTGAACTATGAACGGTATGTGGTTCTTTTAGAAACACCCTGCAGTAGCTAATGGCTGTAAGATAAAAGATAAGCCACAGTTCTCCCCCTCCCCTCCCTCTCTCTTCTCTCTGTGTGGGGGTGTGTGTGGGCATGTGTGTGCGAGTATGTGCATGCACACACATTCTCACATGTCTGTTTTTTCAAATAGGCGATTTGGTTCACTGCAGTCATTTGTAGCATCCACAAATATTTAGTCAAAAGTGTTTAATCTTCCCGTGAAGTGCTTCAGAGATTCGTCATATGAGATCATTGGTTTCTCTCTAGTGCTAAGTCATAGCAAATTATCATCTTTTTTAAGTTTGATTTTGTAGAGTGTTAAATGCTATTTAAATTTCCCTTAGATATGAAGCCATTTATTTTCTCCTAATCACTTAAAATAGCAAGAACTAATCAACTGGAGTTTTTCTCCTTTTATGAATACACCGACCCACCCCTGACTCACGTGCATGTTTCGGCTTTTAGGTCAGTGGGAACTTTTCCCAGCCGTGTTTTCTTTTTTTCCCTTCATTCCTAATTTCTCTGAGGAACAAATGGCAGCATAGTTAAGCATTAGAAACTTGTTGCTGAAGGTGCTAACCTAAACATCAGTGCCAGGATACGACTGAGACTTAATAGACTAATTAATTTGTCTACTGCACCCCTGACCTGGGAATTTCATACAATGGGCTATACTTAAGGAACTGAGAGTCTGGTATCCAAAGTGGAGAAATGCAACTTTGTGTGCTTTATACATCAACATGCAATTAATACTGGGTTCTTTAAGAAAATAGATTTTGAAAATGGAACTTTATTCCATTACATGTTTTGAAAGTACGATACTGCAAGATTTTGTGTGCCTTTTTGTTTGAGTTTTCTTCTTTTCCATTTTATAGCAGTACTAAACAGAACCCTCACATTATTTGATCCGAACGTGCAGCTGACCTCCAGAGGAGCCTAATTATATAGACTACCACAGTTTCTGTGTTACCTACCCTAATGCAGCATGTTCTCATGACCACAGTAACTCTTAGGAAAAAATAGGAACTTGAAACTTGAATGACATTTTAAAAAGTGTTTGCATTATGAATTCCTGACAGTGGTATTCATGTTTCTTTCAGTACGAAGATTAGTTTTATTTCCTCTTATATTCCTTTTCTTGTTTCTCCTTCATTTTGAAGACAGTTTAAATGTACTTCAAGGGCAGTTAACATTTATTTCACTGCCACTGAATTCATGGCACTGGACAGAAGCTGAATTGAATAAATCCATTCATATAAGCTTGTCAGTGTGTGGGTTATGCATCTTTCTGGATCTTGTGAACTCGCAACTACATAAATGCTTTCCTGTTAGGGTTTTATTTAGAACAGAGTTTTGACGTTTGGGTCGTTTGCTCATTTGGAAGCGCTCGAGAGACCACCCGATGCCCACTGTGCGAGGGCAGGCTCTGCAGATGAAGCGGCACATGAGGCTGGCTGGTGGGCCCAGCCCCACTGAGTCTCGGAGTCCAGCTGTGGAGTCGCACAAAGCGCAGTAGTTATCCTTGTTTGAGGTTTCGCTTTCCCTGATTTCACTTGTCTGCAGTCAACTGCAATTTAAAAATATTAAATGGAAAATACTAGAAATAAATAATTTATCATTTTGAATTGCGCACTGTTCTGAGTGTTGTGAGGAAATATCTTGCTGTCCCAGGGTGGCCCTCCTGGGAGGTGAACCATTTCTTGGCCCAGGGTGTCTGTGCTGTGTACACTGCCCACCCATTCATCAGAAGTAGCCATCCGAGTTATCAGAGAGACTACATTCATATAACTTTTATCCTGGTGTACTGCTATAGTTGTTCTATTTTATAACTAGTTATGGTTGTTATTCCCTTAACTGTGCCCAATTGGTAAATTTAACATTATCATGGGTATGTTTGTATAAAAAAACCATAGTATATTATATGTATTCTATGGCGTCCACTGAGGGTTCTTGGGATGTATGTCCTATGGACAAGGGGGACTTCTGCAACACGAAGAGTAATGATACAACTCAAGACAAAGCTGCTTATTACGCACAATGAAACAGGGCAAAGGGATAGAAAAGTGACTGGAATGCAGTGAGATGTCTTATTAGCAAAGTGTTTAGGGAATAGCGTTCTGGAAGCTACGTTAGAGCTGAGAACTAGACGATGAGAGAGAGGCCTTCGGGTAGGTGCTGTTCTCATTCAGTTACTGGCAGCCGCTTCACTTGAAGGCCTGTGCAAGATTTCATATGCTTCTCAGAACAGGCACAGTGTGTCGACATAGAGGATGCTCAGAGGATGTTGGCACAACACACAAAATAAGTATTGGATCATGATTTAAAGAGAAGTTGCTTTATCTTTCTAAAGCTATGTTACTTCCAGTAGCAGAGTGAAAGATTTAGGTTTTGTGTGTGTTTTTTTTGTTTTTATTAAAATGTAATATGAGCCTTGCATTGAATGTTTTTGTATTTATTTATTGTTTCTTTTGTTTTACAGGTTTCAGCGTGGTCAAGAGAGTGACTCTGTCTAACGACAGAGTTGGATGTACCTTGTCTGAATCATCAAGAGCATCGTGTGCCACAAATATCTGCAGCATATTTATCTGGTTTGTATTCTGAATCAAGTCTGATTTGCCATGATAGTACACCTTGTGGAAATTAAATCACTGGTATTAGGGAAAAACCATAAAATGATTTTGTGTGTCAACGTATATTGAGGCAGCTCACCATAAGTCTAACCAGATCACATAAAAGCTAGTTAAGGTGTTAACTCAGCCATTGAATTCTTGTGGGGGGTGGGGAGAAAGGGGTGGTACTCGTGAAGTGAAGGCAAGATGTCAGGGGGCGTAGAGGCCAAACGGAGAGAGTGATTATAGACTTTATTTACTGCCTTCAAGTGAATTTTGTTTGTGCCCATTTCAAAAGAAAACCTGATGAGCAGGCATGTTTGCAGCCTTCGCTTTGACAGGTTGGGGGTGGGCAGGAGGGATGGAATTTTGTTACCTGGGAACACTTAGTGTTTGAAAGACAGTCCGAGATCAGTAGCTAGATAAACACAGCTTCCAGTTTAGACTTTAAAATATTATTCTTGACCTGTTTCTTCTTGTTTATACATTAGGAACCGGGGTTTTAAAGATAGAAAAAAAATTTAATTTGTTCTCAAACTAAGACTGGATCTGACTTTCAGTAAAGATTCATGTTAAATGTTGATGTTGCTCAGAGCCCTTTCTTTGCCACTTCTCTCTACTCACTCAGTTTGATTGTGTTCATCTACATCCATGCTTCCAATTATCATGATTCCATTCCTACATCTCTTAGATCAGATCTTTATCATTTCTCAGTTATGCTCTAAAATAGCTTCCAAACATCTGTTCATTTTTCCCCTTTCCAAACTGTCTCCCATCTTGTCAGCTGAGGGTATGTCTGATCTTACCACTCTATTTTCAGTGACCTTAGATGCTTCCAAGATTACGACCTGTGGTGTATAGGGCCCTTCAGCTTCATCAGATCATTGCCTGCCATTCTAATCTTGTCAATACCCTTTCTACCCCCGTACTCACAGCCTATGAATAGTTTCTCAGTTCCTCTGCTTGCTCATTTATTCGTGGTTCTGTTCGTTTGCACTTCCTGTTCCCTGTTTCTTGAATGCCATTTCTACCTCTTGTTTACTTGGGAAATTTTTATGTATCCTTCATGATTCTACTTAAGGTTTAATTATTTTTCTTTGATTTTTCCCTTGGCAGAGGTAGGTGCTTCTGTTCTCTCCTCCCATAAGCCTTGAAATACACTGCTGATTTGATTTTCCATGAGCACCGTGAAGTGTTCCCGTGGCCCCCTTACAGTGCTCAGGAAACCCTTCATGGGGAGACACTGCCTTCGGTTTCCCTCTTCATCCCTAGCCCTCAGCACGCTACCTGGTAGGGATTCAATTGTCAGGAGCTGAATGAGTAAATTAATACCTGTTTTGTGTTTAGCACCATGATATTTATAGTGGAAGGAAAAATCTAAGTATGTTTTACTTCCTCTCCTCAATAAGGTTGTGATTTTATTTGGTGGACAAGACTTAAACACATGAAATAATTAGGGAACACAAGATAAAGCATAGTATACAAATGAATTATTTATATCTTAAAAGTTTAGTAGATACACATACATATACACTCATATGGGTACAAACATACCTGCATGTGTCAGTGAAGGAAGAGCAAAGGTCAAGTTTAAATGTGACAGAGGCTTCATGAGCTAGATAAGAATTAATGGGATAGTGAGGGAGTATACCTTACTAAGTCTTAGATAGTTTGTACAGGCTTATCATACAGTCAACATTGATCATTTTTATCTGTAAATGGCCAAAAATCAAGCAGGAAAATTTAGAACAATGAATAGAAGGTGAGGTTGATTCTGAGTAGATGTTGGAAAGAGATTAATCCATATACAGTGAAGTCTGTATAATTAAGAATAATTATATTCTGAATAATTAAGTCCTATATGCATATGTCCAAGTAGGAAGTGGAATGATGGACAATTAGAAGAATCTTGTAGTGACAGTAAGGTAAGACTTGTCTTTGGGCTTTAAACAGTAGTTGTAAACAGTATTTATTGGGATTCAAGATGTTATAACTGAAACACTGTTCACCCTTGTGGGGAAAGTGAAAAGAAAACCAGAAATAAAACAAAACAAGCCAGAGTCATGCTTGCAGTTGAACAGTGAGAAGAGTTTATATTGAATTGGGCATGATTCCCATGAAAAAGAAACTGTTTTCATGGGAGTCAAAAAGGAGAAAACCAGTTGGAGTGAGCAGGAAGTTCACAAACAGAGCAATGAATTAAGTATACAAAGGCTGAAATCTGTAGCCACAATATGCAACTGTACCTTTCTCATTTACGTATTAGTTCCCAGGGTGCCTTGAACATAATGCTGACTCAGTCAAGGATATGTGAGGCAGAAGGAAAATTTAGGAAACTTATAACCCTGTTGTTCGCCTCAGATCCCACGGGCCTGAGCTTGTCATCTCCTTTGCACTTCCCATAGTCTTCTTGTGTATGTTTTGTATGCAGTGTCCAGAAGTTTTAGCTGTACTAATGGGAGAAATAGAAATAAGTACTTATACTCCATCTCAGTCCAAATTACTTAGATTAAAAAAAAATTTATTGTATTTTTTTTCCATTACCATTTATCCCCCTTATACCCTCCTACTCCTTGCACTCACCACACTGCTGTCCATGTGCATGAGTCCTTTTTCCTTTTCAAAGTTCCTTTTTGGTCCCCAGAATTTAGGACTGCAGCATGTTCAAGCTTTGCAAACATGGGGAGATAGTAGTAGCTTCAAGATACTGAGGATTCTGTGGCATCACAGAAACTAACTAGATTAATAGTTACATCTGCCACATACCAAACCCACTTTAAAAGCACGTTATAATTTTCACAATACTCTATTTCTATGACAATCCTATTTGGAAGGGAAACTAGGGCAAAGAGAGGTTTTTGAGCTTTGCCCAAGACCCCAGACAATCTGATTCTATAATCTGAATGTTTAATTACTGTGTCCTCTCTACCATTTGAGAAGTAAAAAAATAAAAAATTTAGGGCTCTGACATCCTAAATTGGGAATCACCAACTTTCAACAAATGATTAAGGAAATTGATGATGGAACCAGATGCTTAAAGTGATGGATTCTTAAAAGAATTCTGTATGTGAGCCAAAAAAGAACTATAACTACCAATTTAAATTTTCCCCACATTTCTTCTTTGCTCTAGAATTAATTTCACAGCTTCTATAATTAAGGGGTAATCCAATACCATGAGTTTGATACTAGGGTAATAACTAAACTCTTTAACATGAAATTAATAGTTCTTGACAAGATGGTGGTCTGTGATATTATTAGGTTGTCATGAAAATTTTAAAGTTATAATTTGAAAGTGGGCTTCAGTGCCTATTGTACTTGCATATTTGGAAATTTTCCTAGACAAATGCAGTATGAGTTTTTCTTGATTTTGTCAAGTTTGTAAAATTCATGAACTTTGTTATTTCAAGTCAGGTCCAAAGGACACTCGTAAGTAACATTTAATATCTAGACATAGCTTTCTTATTTTCTCATAAATCCTTGATAAAAGCAATCAGGTGGAGGTGGTATATCACTAATACAATTTTATTATATGTGGCAAAACACTTCAGTTGTTATTTTACAGGTTTTCAGGTTTTCTGTTTTCTGATTTTCATTGGTTGGTGTAGCTTTTTCCAGATACTGCTGAGGAACATGTCTTTCTTGTTCTGGTTTGAGACATTTTAAAGCAAAAGTCGTTTTAGGACACCTCTGCCACAACTGAAGGAAGCCAACACTCATGAAAGTACCTGGTGAATTTGAACAGTATCCTAGTTAGTGTGGTCAATGCTTTAACGTGAATTGTTTGTCTTGAATCAGATACTGTTTACAAGTTAATCTGATACTACTCCCCACTTTTTATTTTTTATTTTTTTGGTCTAGGAACTGGGCCAACAATACTAATGCATTTGTGGTATTATTATGATGATGTAAAAATCAAACATTTATGAAATAACAGGACAAGAATTGTTCAAGATACAATTAGACACTGGATCTGGTTATTTCTTCCATCTGAGTTCTTATAAATTGAGGCTTTTGAAATATTGCTTCTGGGATTTTCACCGTGCCATAGTCTCTGCAGATAAAAATTTCTGTAGTTTTACGAGAGCTTTGTTTTTAAGGATTCTTTTTTGTTTCTATCACAATTATTGAACATGTGAAGAAATAGCATTTCCCAAGCTGCACAATACATACAGGCTGCCATAATAGGAGGCTGCTAGATTGCTAGTTAATTTAGATTATCATTCAGTTCAGCAGTTTTTTCCTCTTTTATTGAGTTGTCAGCTATGCACTAAGGCCACTGTAATGACACTGAATTTGTACCTCTCCTTTATGCTCAATTGACTATGTTTCTAAGCTCTGCTACTTTATTCTCTGTTGATCTCCAGAATTCACCCCTGGAGTCCATTCTCACTTTCACAATCCTCTTCAAGTCTTCATCCTTGAGTGACCAGTGTGTGGCACAGACTTTTACCTGATTTCTGTTTCTGATCTTTCCAGCCCCTGCAAAAAAATGTTGCTTTGAATTTTGAGGTACATGGTGTAGTTGTGTACCTCAAATGCAGAAAATGCTTATTGATTGGTTTGAAGTGAATTCTCGGAGGCAGAAAGTCAGATACTTCATTTGACTGTTGTGTCTTCTAAGGATGAAACCATATACATATATATATATATATTGCTTGGTGACAGATCCTGTGAAATTCGGCTAGGTTCTTTCTTTACATACCTTCTATGCTTTAGTTGTAAAATGTGAACCCTGGCTCTCCTGTAGGTGATAAAAGAGAAAAAAAAACTGGTAACTTACTCTGGGTGAGTAAACATGCAGTAGTTCAGAACTGTAAACGCAAAATTAATATTTTCTCTATAGGTATTTTCTATGTTTATTTGTAAAATTAGACATTTAAAAAGATAAACATTATGAAAGCAGGTATATGGGCAACATAAATCAAAGTAAAAAAAGTTAGCATTTTTATAGAACTTTTTCACATGTCTGTGAGATTGTTGAATTGGTAACCATTCACTTTTGGGGGCTTATTTTCAATGGGCTGTTCTGTGTTTTCAAGAAGAAAAACAAAATGCTATGCTAATTCTAGTTTGTTGCTTTTTCATCAGAGTCTTTCAATGAACTTAAAGTTGTTGATGCCAAAAGTGTGCCGTGAAGGCTGTGTGAGCAGCCCTGGCCTTCCATTGTTCTGTGTTTCAAATATCATTCATCCATTTCCAACAGGTGTTCTGCCAGCTGTGCCCAGAACGTTTCAAATGATTTAGAATCTATTTCCACACTTACCTTGTATTGTGGCTATTTACTGTAAAAGGAGTTCTCTGATTACATAGTTTTTTTTGGCGGAGCAAAAGACCAGCAGACAGAGAAGCGAGCCTAATTGGCGGTGTACCTGCATGTTGTTATTGCTTCCAAAGAAGGAAGAAGTGGGAGGACTGGGGTTGTTTGGTGTGTAGCTCTGGTGCTGATAAATAGGTTTTTCCTTTAATCTTGTATATTTTGGCACGCATATTTATGTTGTGGCAAGAAGGAATTTAAATGGAGTCAGGATAATTTTATTTTCACAGCTGCTTGAAGATACAATGTAAGTTTGAATTCTCTGAAATTTTAGAGGTAGGTGGCTTATTAAAATGGAAGGAAGGATCTCTTATGTTTTTCCTCCCCAATGAAAAGTGAAAAATCTATAAGGCTTTTCTATCTGTAAAATTAACTGGTTAGTGATCATGTGACTGACTGGGAACATATAAGAAGTTTTATTTCTATATCACATTTTTGTCAAAATATTAAACAAACTTTAAAACTTGTGAATATTTACATGTTTCATGCTACCGAGATTAAACTATTCTTTGTTTACTTATTAATCATCCATCAAAAACAAACCCAGTCTCAATAGGCAGTAAATTAAACAAAGCCGTTTCTCATGGTGATAAGTAGAGTTTACTTCGGCTATAAGTGATCATGGTCAAAACATCTCATTTCAAACTGTAGTTATTTGTAACAGATACCATGTTTAAATGTCATCTTATAGCTGATATCAAATTTAACTATTGCTGTTGCTTTATGGCATACCATTATTGGATTGAATTCTAGCCTCAGAACGCTGCTCCAAATATAAGCAGGTGTTAAGAAATGTTGCCCCAGAGTTGCAGGCATAAGATACAGTACGTCCATGCAGATGAAATGGTCTTATGTGCAACAGTGAAATTATGTTTACATTTTATGGACAGAATACAACTGATCAGGAACCCTAAGGAATTACCTAATACTTTCTCCACTTATATATAGGACACTATTGTAAAACTGCTGTGATCTAAGGTACTGCAATACCCTTAGTCATTAAACCTTCCACTATTAAATTCTGACTTTTCCTATGGACTAGAAAATTAAAACAACCAGACCTCTCCATTCCAAAGAATATGCTAGTATATGTAGCCTAGTAAGGTGGTGGAAAAAGCTGGCCCCGGAGTTAGTCAGCCTGGACATGAATTCTCACTCTTCCATTCACTACTTGTGTGATGCTGGGTAAGCAACTTCACTTGTCTGCTCCTCCATGTCTTTACCTCTGAATGAAGATGACGGCAGTGCCTACTACACAGGGTTGCTTGAGGGCTAAATGAATTAATATGTGCACAGTGCTTATGTGTGTGCCTTGCACTGAGCAAGTACAGTTTAGCTGTCATCACTCATATGCTTGGTCCTCCTGTCCCTCGCAACTGTAGGTTGAGAAATACTACGTGGAAAAGTGGAACTTCACATATCATCGTTTGTCATGATCTTCATATTAAGGTTAAGTAAACTCAAATTGAATGCCATTAAATGATTCTTTCAAAATTACACAATTAGTAGCAGATTTGGGACTAGAATTTAGGACTTTTTCAATGTCTTGCATCTGTTCTGTTTTTATCTTAAGCATTCAAATTATGTTAATAGGTATAATTTACATATTTGATGTTCAAAATTTCTTTTTCTCTAATTTGGAATTTCCCTGTGGTCTAAGATACTGCAGTATCCTTAAAATGGTGCAAACGTGTAAAATGGAAACTTTGTAATATTCATGCATTTCTAAAATCACTTTAAAAATTCTCACTTGGAAAATGGTCGGTGTGTTTTGTTGTAAGATAACACCAAAATAAGGAAACCAGACCCTCCTTCTATATCTCCTCTTCAATTTCTGCCAGAGGGTGAAACTACTTAGCATTCTGTACCATTTTCAATACATAGGTAAGCTCTTAAAATTAGTTGCTTTGCATTTCTTTGAAGACCAGGATTCAATTTGTTGTGCTTTCTATGTAAATATATATGATGAGTAAAGTGAAATAGTTTTATTTGTTTAGATGAAATTGTACAGTTTCCATCAAGGGCCTAATGATTTATACTGTAATTTTTGAAGCTTTGTGGTTCACAATAGTGTATCAGACAGTGAGATGGTAATGTTGCCACTTCTTGTGTAGTTCCAGTGGTAAGTAAGGCTTCCTGAAGGCAGAACTAGGAAGAAGCCCTAATTACCTTCCCTCTGGGATTCATTTTAATGACTTTTTTGTCTTATTGTAATACTGCCACAATGTTTCTGGTGCAACCTGTATACCTGCATTGACTGGAGAGATTGAATAGCTTGTCTGTCTGGGACATGTAATACATTCCAGGCTTTTTCCGTGACATCATCGTTATAACAGACTTCTTTGAGAGTATGAACAGCAGCTGTGCACTTTTGTGAGTTTTACATTATGAATCCTAACAACTTTTTCAGGTCTATACAAGTGATAGAGCAGCTTGATGCTCAACAAGTGAAGCCAGACTCTGAGCTGTGAAACTGTTAACAGACCAAGCAGTGACACGGGCCCCGTGGGCAGAACATTTTGTAACCCAAGAAGGGACACAGGGGGACTGTCATTTAGCACATTGGCTAAAAGGTTTTCTTTATCTCTTTTTTAGTATAAAACTTCAGAGAATCAATGTAGAATTACAGTTTTGTCAATAGATGTAGCATATCTTCAGTTGAATTTATTTTGAAGTTTTACCAGATTTTCTAGGATATGAGTATTTTATTTTCCAGCCTTCAAATAGAAAACAAGAATAATTCTTCCTTAAAGATCAAAAGTATAAATGCTTATATTTACATAAAAGTAAGAGTCTAATCTAATATAATGATGGGAAAAATTTCTTGATTAAGGATCTATGGATTATTTATGTGTAAGAAAAAATATATATCTATTTCTAATCTATGTAATAGTAAAGCAAACATAAATCATTATACCAGAGAAATTTATTTAACTGGTAGGCCTACCTGAAAAGTTCTTTACATATTGTGACTCATTAGACATTTTCTTCTTCTTTTTTAAATCCTCACCCTAGAAATATATTTATTGATGAGAGACAGAGAGACAGAAAAGAGAGAGAGACAGACAAACAGATGGACAGAGGGACATCTACATGAGAGAGAAACATCAGCCAGTTGCCTTCTGTACTTGCTCTGACCGCGAATCAAATGCACCACCTTTTGGTGTATGGGATAACACTGTAACCTGCTAAGCTACCTGGCTAAGGCATACATTTTCTTCTTGAATAGTAATTTATTACTGTGACTTATAGTGACAAACTTTATGCGTTCCATGTGTCAGTTTTCTGTAGTTAACCCAGTAACTTTGAAATAATGTCTTTTCCTGAAATATTTAAAATTCTGCAGAGTGTTTTATTTTTTATCCTCATCCAAGACTTACTTTTTCATTGCTTTCAGAGAGAGAGGAAGAGAGAAACATCAATGCAAGAGAGAAGCATCAATTAGTTGCCTCCCATACTTACCTGGAGCGGGTATTATAGCATCCTGACCCAGATGGTGGATCAGGGATCAAACCCATGACCTAGGTATATGCCCTGACTGAGAATCGAACCTGCAACTTTTCAGTTATCAGGGATGCTCCAACCAGCTGAACCACATTAGCCTGGGTTCTGCAGAGTATTTTGAACAAGAAATCAAAATTCCTGAGATGGGAAAACTTTTTACAAGAATTTAAAAAATAATGTTCTATTTCATTATAAATCTAGACATTTAGAATATCAGCTATCTTACAAATATTTATGCACTATCCTTGCTAAAAGTTGTGAGTATTTCCATGAACCATTAGTGAGTATATTTATCGCTGTGAATCTTAATATATTTTAATACATAGATAGGCTCTTAAATAAATAACATATTACTGATTTGCAGTAACAAGCTCTACTTTTTAAGATTTTTATTATGATTACTTTTTTGAATGAGGATTGTTTCCTGTTTAGCAATGTAAGAAGACAAAATGTTTATTTTTATTTTTTAGATTCCCAGTGAAAATAGAAATTGTTTGTAGTTCTAAAAAATATCAAATCTTGACCTGAACCATGTGAATTGGTTGGGCATCATCCCATAAAGTGAAGGGTCTCTGGTTCAGTTCCTTGTTAGAGCACATACCTGAGTTGTGGGTTTGGTCCCTGCTTGGGGTGCATGGAAGAGGCAACCGATCAGTGTTTCTCTCCCACTCCTTCTCCCTCCTTTCCCTATCTTTATAAATAAATAAAACCTTTTAAAAAATATCAAACCCTGAATTCATCAGGGAATAGTAAGTCTAAACTTCTACAATTTTCCCATTGTAGAAGTTTAGACTTACATACATCCTATACATCACTTAGTTTGAAATGAGGGTTTATGGGTGAGGCATATAATGTTGTAGAGAAAAATGGCTCTGGGGAAACCCTTACAGAAGGCATAGGAACAACTCTGAAATATGCTATGTAAAATGAAATTTTTAGTGGCAAGAATTGACCCAGTGTAGTACATGTTGTTAAGAATACGCTAGAATTATGAATTATGAATAAATTATGAGTTATAGTTTTTAGCTTCAATCACTAAATTACTTTATCCAGCCAAGCAAAAAGCCAATATTAAATAAATATGCTGTTTGCTTCAAATAGTATATTTTGAGATTAGAGCTCGTAGTTTATGTCATGATATTCAGATGGGCAAATTCAAGTGGAAGACCTGATATTAGAAAAGATGTGAAGTCGTCATCTTTGTGTTCTTATCATTAAATTTACATTGATTGTTATTAGTCAGAGTTGAGAGATTTAATGGTATGTATTTGAATATGTCTGGGAAGAAATTCTAAACATAGCTATTTTGTTTACTCTTTTAAACAAGTGATGTTTTTTAGTTCATAAGATTTCAGCTGTACCTACAGATTGGCTTAACAGTGTTTACATGCTTATCTTGTGAAGGGAGCTTCATCTGGCTGGATAAAGTGAGATTTGCTGGTGCAGGACTGCTTATGAGTATTAGTATGGAATAAGCCCATCTTAAAAAATAGTCACAATTCTTCCCAGATGCCTGCTTGTCTGCATCTTTGAGCTAATTAGTGACAGTCCTTCATGTGTATTAATCTTTTTTGTATTAGATTATAAAGTCCTTGAGGGTTGGAGCATTTCTTTATTAATAAACCCTTCCCCCTCACGATTGGGATCAGACTAGCTATTCAATACAAATGTGTTCACTGAAGCAATATGCTTTTTAGCTGGCTAGGATTTGGGAGTCAGGTTATATACCTTGTGTGATAGGACCAGCTGGAGAAGTAGCTGAGGATGGTACAGCAGTGAGATTGCATTTTCTGGCTTGTCTTGGCACCTTTAACACTGGTCTTTGTAATTTCATTTTATTCCCATGCAGAGGCCTCGTCCAACCTGCACCCTTTCCAGCTATTCGTGGCTGAATTCTAATTCCCCTAACGCTATTATTTTTCCACTACTCACAAATTCCGATGATACTGCAGCAGGCCCTTGAACAACGTCATTTCATTCGACAATGCCATAGTATAACGTTGATCAGGGAAAAAAATCGATTTCTGGCTGGGGACTCTGTCTGGGTGGAGTTTCCATGTTCTCCCCATATCTACATGGGTTTTCTGTGGGAAATCCAGTTTCCTCCTACATCCCAAAGATGTGGGTGTGCAACATGAGTGACATGTCAACATTGTCCCAGTCTGAGTGTGTCTGGGTGTGAGTGTGCCCTGAGCTGTCAGGATAGACTCTGGCCACACTTGACCCTGAATTGGAATCAGTGGGTTGGAAAAGAATTATCTTACTTGTTTTTATTTACCTTTCTTAAATGTATGCGTAGCTTACATTTACCCCAATGTGTAATATTAAAAGTGTGTTTGGTCTTTATTTGGAAGTTTGGTGACAGTTTTGTGATCAGAAATAGGACGTAGGAACTTAACTCTTGTTTATATCAATTAACCTGTGGTAAAGTTGTCTTTGTCATGGGTTATTTTGCTTCTAGTCTCAGTTTCCAAGGACCTGTCAGTGACATTGAGGACATACTCCACTGGGTGTTCTATGACTGGCTGCAACTTATAGACTGCCATTATGTGTTCAGTACTTCATCTTATATGAAGATTCATTTAATTCTCATGGTCCTGTGGGACAAGCATTTTACATGCAGAAACAGGTAACATGTCTAGTGCCGCATGCCAGCCAGGGTCTGGCCAGGACTTTCTGACTCCAGACCCCGGCTCTTAGCCTCTTCCTGGTCACATCCTATTTCTCCCATCAGACCTGGTCCCTTGCATTTCTTTAACTGTTTAAATCCTACGACAATGCCTTTGACCACACAGGGTGGTATTTCCTACAGCAGTACAACCAAAATCATTCTGAAAGGTCCTAGAAAAACAAGCATGTGGGAGAAATATGGAAGACATGCCAGAGGTAGCGCTAGAGAGAAGGCAGGAGAAATGTTTATTCACAGTGCCTTTGCTCTCTGATTGCAGGTATTTCAGCACAAAACCAGTATTTCTGCCTAAAACTAAATGACTAAGTAGGACTTTTGAGGTAACTGATCCTTCTCATTCAGATAGAAGCTAAACACAAAGAAACTGGTAATGAATGAGAACGTAAGTAGATGTGGCTTTATAGTTCTTATTCTTGAGGAGTTCAAGACCTTATTTATTTATTTTTAAATGTCTTTTGTTCATTTAAAAATATTTTATTGTTTTATTTTTAGACAGAGAGAAAGGGAGAGAGAAAAAGAGGGAGAGAGACATCAATATGTGGTTGCCTCTTGAGCACCCTGTGCCAGGGAACATGGCCCACAACCCAGGCATGTGCCCTGACTGAGAATTGAACCAAGTGACCCTTTGGTTCTCAGGCCGGTGCTCAATCCACTGAGCCACACCAGCCAGGACTACTTAAATTTTATTTTTATTAATTGATTTGAGAGAGGGAGGAAGAAGGGGGAAGACAGAGAAACATTGATTTGTTGTTCCATTTATTTATGTGTTCATTGGTTGATATGTATGAGCCCTGACAGGCGATTGAACCTGCAACCTTGGCACACTGCGGCAACACTCTAACCTACTGTGTTACCCAGCCAGGGCTCAGGGCATTTACTTTAAGAGTTTATATAACTTGAGGTCCTTCTTAGTCACCCATATGACCTTGGGCAACTTCTGAGCCTAAATTTCATTATTTGTACAATGGAGATTGTAATTCCATATTCATGCTATACAACAGAATCTTCTGCCCCTCCCCATATACATTTAAAAAAAAACTATAGGTATCTAGGTTTCTGCTTAAATTTGTTAAATTACAGTCTCTGCCTGGGCTTGTGTAGAGGTAGGGAGATGAGGCTGGGGTGGGAAGGTAGTGAAGCATGCTTTGCTAAGGAGTGTGGGTGCTAATTTATAGTGGGTAGGGAGGCAGTGAATGTTTTTGGGCAGTATTGATGTCCTCTGACAGCCATGGATGAAGGTAGGCAAAATGTATGCTATCGGAGAGGTACTTAAACATGTATTTTCTGAAATGTGTAACTTACATGAATGTATTTGTTAATACCTTCTCTGAAAAGAATAAAAGTTGAAGTCAGTTAAGAGACTAGCTTTCTTTTTATGGATGGATTTATATTTCTAATTTGTTTGCAAATGAAAATTCATTCAGGAATGTTTATTGTGTGCCAGACATAAATTATGTTGCTCCCTCAGAGAAAATAATTTAATCTTACTGAATGGCTGTCTGCATGTGGAATAGTTGAAATAGTTATTTGGATCAGATGAAGACGGCTAGCTTCTTAGGACCTTTTAATTGATAGAAAAGATATGTATTAACTTTCTCTGTTTCTCATTTATACATTTCTCTTACATATGAACATATAAATACAATGGTAATTTTTAAAAATCACAATTGTATTAGCCTTTTAAAAGGAAAGATGTTTAGTTTCATTACCAGGTGCAGAAGAATGTGCCACAGTCTGTGTGACACCCCTTCTGGAGGCATTCCTGGTTTAGTCTCCAGTTACTCTTGTGTGTGCTTGGAACCACTGTGTTTCTTTTCCAGAAATCTTACTATAGGTAGCGAACAAATCTCATGTAGACTTTGGTTGTCGTATTTGCAATTAAATTTCTTTCATCATTGCTATTAAAATATTAGTTGAGATTCTCCTTATGAAACATTTTTACAGTCGGCTGGAGGCATCCGAAGCTATTTTGTGTTTGCTAGCAGGCCACAGACAAGAGTCCCTGTGGTGGGCTTTCCGCAAGCTCCTTTCTGAAGGGCTAGAGATCCCCAGGATAAACCTACTCACTCAGATTTATGAGGTTTTTACCGAACTGATTGATACCCAGAGCCTCGAGACAGGATGGTTTGTTTAGTGGAAAGAAAAACAGTTCTGGATTTGTACTCACATTTCTGAGAGGCTGTCAGGTTGCCGGCCTTTCCCCTTCACAAGTTTCTTCAGTAGATTTCTTAACCAGGACTCTCTTTTCTCATCTACAGAATGGCTGTATTTATTCCTATCAGATGGAGTTGCTAAAAAAATAGTGTCAAATTTAATAATCTTTTAACATTTTTAATTTTTTAATTACCATTGACATTTAATATTGTATTAGCTTTAAGTGTACAGCATAGTAGTTAGACATTTGTATAACTTATAAAATGATCCCCTGGTAAGTCTTATGCTCACTTGACACTGTACACAGTTATCACAATATTATTGACTGTAATACTGAGTCTTGGTAAGTCTTACTTTCTTCAAAGAATGGTTCCAGCTTCTCTGTAGCAGTGTGAATGAGTATATCGCATGTGTATATCATGAATCTCAAATGTTCTAGTATGTTTGATTGATTGCTTTTTATTAACTTTATTTTTTAAGAGTATTAAGACTTTTTTTAAAGAGAAGTTTTAGGTTAATAGTAAAATTGAGGAGAAGGATACTTCTCTCTACCCCTGCCCCCACATATGCACAGCCTCTCCCCCACCATCCACACCCCTCACCAGGATGTGCACCAGTCGCCGGGGGTGAACCTGCATTGACAGACACGTCATTGTCACCCGGAGTCCATGGTGAACATTACAGTTCACTCCTGGTGTCACACATTCTCTGGGTTTGAACAAATATATAATGACACGTGTCCATCCCTGTGGTATCATACAGAGTATTGTCATTGCATTCATTCCCTCCTCTCCCCAGTCCCGCAGATGCCTGGTGACCACTGATCTTTTTCAATCTCCATGGTTTTGCTTTTTCTAGGATACCATATCGTAGGAATCATGCAGTTATGCAGCCTTTTCAAATTGGCTTCTTTTACATAGTAATATGCATTTAAGTTTCCTCCATGTCTTTTTATGGCCTCTGAGCTCATTTCTTTTCATTGCTGAATGATATTCCATCATCTGGGTGTACCACAATTATGTATTCACTCAGTTACTGAAGGACAGCTTAATTGCTTGTGTAATATTTTATATTCTCTTTCACTTCTTTCTTCCTAGTCATTTGAAAGAGATTTAAGTAGTACAAATGTACTAAATACACTTGATTATATTTTACTTTGTAACTCATTGTTCTCACTTTTTTCAGGTAATTTATAGTATTGCAAGTGTAAAATACAAATACAAAAATGGAACAACATTGTATGGAATAGACTCCGAGTGATGGGGAAAACTACTGCCTTCCATTCCACCTGCATTCAATACAAGTTGCTTCCCCATTGTTATAGGCTAGAACATGTTGCATTTGTAAAAGTTGTCCTATTTCCAGAATATTTTTAATCCTTTAATAAATTTCATCCTATGACAACTCTATTTTAAGCATTTTTGCATGTGGTTTAGAGTTTGTCCATTCTTGCCACCTCTCTGATGTAGAGTCTTTAGTTACTGTTCTTTTTGCTGCTGCTTTAAGTTTTCTTTCCTTAAAAAAGATGGGACATCTTACAATTTGTCTTGTAATATACTATTGATAGGCTCACCTCTTTGAAACAGTGCTTTGTACACTGTGATTTTCAGTAACATCCAATGGATTTTTCTTCCACCCAGTCCTTGGAGATCAGGTTAGTGAACTAAGATGAATTAAATGCCCTTATACTTTCTCTTTATTCTTTCTCTGATCAAATCAAACTGGTTTATTCTTTGGATCCCAGAACAAATTTTGCTTATTATCATATCTAGGCTTTGCTGATTACATGTCTAAGTGAAAAGAGTGAGAGTGACTGTGTTTCCTATTTTGACTAGACAAACTATGCAGCTCTGGCTAAATTATGAAACCCTGTGCCCGACAATGCAGAGTATTTTGGCTGCCATGGAGAGCTGCTCAGACCGGGCGCTGCACAACCTGGGGACTCTGTGCGTGTGGGTCACGTATGTTGAGTGCACGGCTTCCTGTGCAGGGCTGTTTTGAGAATCCCATGAGCTCATAAAGAAAGTAGTTTAGCATAATAATAAAGAGTTTGGACTTCAAAGCCTGAGTTCCTTAGATTATAACTCATCTCTTGCACTTACTAGCTGTATGATCTCAGGCAAATCATTTAACCTTCGCTGTGCTTCGCCTTTGTTATGTTTAAAATGGAAACAACGGTACCGACCTCATAGGGATATTTTGAAGATCAAATGTGTTAATATTTATAAAGCACTTAAGATAGTTCTTGGCATATATTGAACACTAAGTATATTACTGAACACTCAATATATGTTAGCTATTTTTCTTATTGTATGAAAATTATTTACTGTGGTGTTGATGGTCTTTGGTGGTTCTTAGTATTATCATTATGTAAGACTCTTCACATTCATGGTCATTCTCCATTAGGTCTTTCCTAACCCCCTTTTACTTCAGTTACTTGTTTTTCTTTAGAATTCCATACAGCAGGAATTTTTGTAGGTAGGTGATTTAGCTTGGAATTGATGCTACTTTATAGTATGCATGTTTCTCTTGTTAAAGTGGAAGATACCTGAAGGCCAGGTCCCTAATCTACAACTTTAAGGGAGTCTGTACCACTAAGGCGTCCCACCTTGTCTATGTGAGTGTTAGTTGAAGACAACTCAGTGTCTGCCCTCTGCTCTGAATGGAGTTGTTTTCAGAAGTTGAAGTTTGACAACCAGAACAAACAGCAGAGTGTTGTACTCATGGCCTCTTCCTTGAAGGATTTTATAATTCCTTTGATTATATAAGATTAACATATACAACAGTGAACAATTGAACATGTAATTAAATTGTAGGCCATATGGTCAGATTAACAGCCCTCAGTAGGAGTTTAGAAGAGAGCCCCCTCTGTAAGAGCTGGATTTAGCAAGAACAGCTTCCTGTGGGGTGTGATGGAGTTTTGTGTGAACAGACAAAACTGGACTGGCCTTCAGACAGTGCTGATAATGCTGTTGTTAATACTAGTAGCTAATACGAGTATTAATCCTAAGAACAAACACTAACATAGGATGCTATGCCAGGCATTGTTCTTAGTGCTTAATGCTTATTAACACATTTAATGCTTACAATAAATGTATGAGGCAGTGCTACTATTATTCACATTTTAAAAGTGAAGAATGTGGTGTTACTAATAGATTTCATGTAGTTGAGATCACGATTATAAGTTTTACTTTTTTTCCCACAAATTCAGAATGAAATGAAAGCCTTTACAATTCCATGAGATCCAACATTTTGAAATTATGTTTCATCATATTTTTTAAATCATGCCCATAATTTTTCTTTTTAAAGAAAAGTTATTTTTTATGATACTCTCAATCCCACAAAGACATAATATAATTATCAATAACAACATGAAAAGATAAAAGGCTTTCATGTTTTGGAATGTGGGGTAGCTTATTTTATAATTTCATAACTTCTTTTATAATTTAGATCAGCACATCAGATTTTAATGCTTCCTTATTTGTCTGATTAAAAACAACTGGTAAAGCTCATCTCTAGTGAGAAATAGAACAGAATGTTGAGTTTGCAAAATATTTATGGTGGTAGAGTTCTGGATTTAATTTCTAGTTTCTTGAGTGCATAACAGACTAGAATTTTCTTTTTAACAACTTTAATAGACACAGTGTGCTTTTGTCAAACTTCATAACATAAATTGGGTATCATTGGCAAATCCCATCAGTAGTTTTTTTTGTTTGTTTTTGGCAGCCTTTGGTGGAAATTGACTTTGATTTTTATTGTGTTGTTTAAAGGAAAAATAATTCAAATTAATCTATCATTTTTTCACTCATTAAAAAGTTGTTTCAGTTTCAATTTGATTTGATTGTACCTCTGTATTTTTCCTAAAAAATATTTTATAGATTTATTTTTAGAGAGAAGGGAAGGGAAGGAGAAAGAGGAGAGAAACATCAGTGTGTGGTTGGCTCTCGCCTGCCCCCTACTGGGTACCTGGCCCGCAACCCAGGCATGTACCCTGACTGGGAATTGAACTGGCAACTCTTTGATTCACAGACCAGTACTTAATCCACTGATGCACACCAGCCAGGGCTGATTGTAACTGTTTTTTTTCTAGTTATATGTAGGCTGTATTCCTTGTGACATCAAGGAAAAATCCTGTAGTTTTTAACAAAAATAGAAATTATTTATGAGATAGCTAAAGATGAACAAACTGGCTTACGATAAAAAGTCCTTCATATTGTGGATTTCTGTGTTGAGCACACAGCATTCAATGATTATTATTGGTTTTTTCATTTGCCAAAATAACAGATAAACAATCAATAGGGCAAGTGTTGAGTCCTCTAATTGGGGCCATATTTCTTGTGGCTATTTACCTATCTTTTTTCTCTCTCACGGATCTTGCTGTGGATTAGTGTTAACAATCCTGTGTTTGAGCATGGCTGTGAAACTTGATGCCTCACCTAGAAGGCCTGCCTTCCAAGGTGGTATATGAGGTGTGATCATAAAGTATGAGACTGGCTTCCACTTGATGGGTATGCTGTGCCCTTGAGTTTGCCTCTATTGGGTGGTTTTTCATTTTGCAGTGTGTGTGTGGTAGAGTGTGGTAGAGTGTGTGTAGGAATTCTTTGTGGCTCTTCCTTTTTGTCCTTTTTCTTACAAGACTGAATGATGTTTGAAATGAACTCTAGTACTTACCTTGCTAAGCTTGCTATTCATTGGCTCTTCTCCATGGTCTGTAATTTTGGATGAGGAACATTTTTCGTTGGCTGGCTCACCTTTCCTGTATTCCTTTAGCTCATCACAGGGACACTTCATAGATGCTTATGTTATCATTCATGTTTTTACTCACATCTAGGAGGTAACATGTAACTTCAGTTAGTAAATTAAAATACATCATCAACTCTAAGATACATGTTCCAGTCTCAGAGGTGTAGCAGTGTGAAAACATGTTTATCATAAAAATGTTACTGATAGAACATGTATTTTTTCAAGGATATCAAAATAATTTTAAATATCCACTTATTTCACTACACTATTTTGACACATCAGTGAAATATGCTGGCTAATATGGCTTACACTGACTTTTGATATCTAGTATGAGGCATAATGGGGATAGAACCAAGGTAAACATGTATGCCAAATTCCATTCTTTGAGCATTTCTGTAAACGACTCTTTTAAATAGGAAATTCTTAATTGTGAAACCTGACTGCTACATGTATTCTTAAAATTTTAGGAGGGTCATAAATCATTTTTTACTCTACCAATCTCGGTGTATTTTTAATATGAAAAGTAAGTATGCATTCACATATTACTCATGTGATTAATAAATACATTGCCAAAACATTTGAAATGATCTGGTTAGCAATCCATGATAATGGTCAGATGGTTAGCAGCCTCATAAGATGGGTGGAGCACCCCGAAACAGTGTGTTCAAGCGCTCCCCTTCTCCCCCCATTGTGAGGTCCAAGGATTCTTCCCAAACCAGGCAGGTTGGCTTCCTGGGTAATCCCTGAGAGAGTCAGTAAGCATTTTACAGAGATTCCTGAAAGTTGCATATTGCTTTAGATTATTCAAATATTTTTTACTTCTCACATTTCTGTTAAATATTTTCCCCATTATTACTGTCTGAGCCATATTGGCTATCTTTTTAAGGATAGCATTCTTTCTTGAAATGTAATATAAAATTTCATTACAAAATATGTAGCTGAGCTCCATTTCATAAAGTTAATTTACTTCCCAGAGCTTTGGAAATGCTTTGGCTAGTGAAGTTTTTGATCTTTGATTAAAATGTCAGGTAATAAAAATATTATGTGAGTTGAGATACATCTGAAAATCTAGGTTAGAGAGTATAACTTTGGTTACAACTTGGGAAGTTTTGTGCATTATTTATTATTTTCAAAATCCCTTTAAAAGTAAAAAATAAAAAGGCCAATATGAGAGATAATTTAAAAATTAGTTTCCAGAGATTTAAATGTTAATTGAGTTATCTACATGTTTTCAGTGTCAAAGTAAAAGCTTAAGAACTCTTGAATTATTGTTTAAATTGAAAGTTAGTGTCAACACAGGTTGAATCACTGCGTGATCCTAAGGATCAGTCCTCCCTTCATTTGTTAAAGTTGTCTGGGGTGCTTAATTTTTATCTATTTTTGTAGTATGAAAGTTCAGAAACTTAATGAATCTTTTTTTTATGTTTTCAATTTTAGTCATAAATCATCTTTTAAGTAAAGTCAAATTATATCTCAATATAAAGAAATACTGCATCTGTGTTAGCAGTTCTAAGTGAAATAATCTTGTTGTAGTGTTAAGGCTCCTGCTTACTTTAAGCATAAGTTCACATTGCAAATCTCCTGTATACCAGAATCTTTAAGAGATTGTTATCTTTGGATGTGATGGGTTTTTTCTACACATTATGTCAATGAACCGTATTCAGGGACAACCAGAGCGAATGGGTCAGTTTCTTTTGTGTCTGTGTGTTTTTGGAATAGGTGATAGTAATGTTAGAATACAACAAGAGAAAACTATTTGGCATTCTGAGGCAACTTAGGTACAAGGGTCTACTTTAATTTTAAAAACAAAAGCTCTACTGTGTCTAGCCAGAAAACCAAATATCTTGGAGTTAAACATGGAAAATGTTTATAGTGTTGTATAGTTTTATTACTTCAGACAGAAGGAAAACAGTTTATTGAGTGACTTTCAGCCAATAAGAAATTTTATACAGGCCAACAAATAAGAGGTGAACCAAAAATATTTTCTGTTTTAAGGAGAATGAATGATAAAGGCTCAAAATACTTAGCCATTAATTTTGAAGCAAGTGTGATTTTTATTTTTTTGGCTTTTATGTCAGTGGATAGCTAGTCAAGTAGAAAGGTTTTGTGAGTTACAGAATTGCCCTTAAAGTGAAGGACCTTGCTTTTTTCTTTTTTAACCCTTCTTATCTGCTTGCTGAAATGCTAATGCCATGGCTGCAACTCAAGCAAATATCTTGAACCAGCAGCTAGCAGTGACACGCTGAGGATGATGAAAAGAAGAAAGATATAGAAGGAGACTGGGTCTTTTAAAATTGTGGAGTTGCCATACCAAACCTGTCTGTTACCTGGGGATTTTGTTTATGAGAGAGAAATAATTTTTTCTTGTTTGAACCCATTATTTTTGGAAACTGCGGTCTGCAGGTCAAATCCAGCCCATAAAGTTTCATTGGAACACAGCCCCACCCGCCTGTCTCCAGGTTGCCTGTGGTGGGGAGGCTGCTCTCCAGCACAGAGGGGAGCACTTACATTAGAGACCATGTGGCCACAAACCTGGAACGTTTATGACCCGACCGACCATTTATAGACAAAATCAGTCAATCGCTGATCTAGTCTACTGATTGACTTCATTTGTTTTTCTTTGAAAGTGTCTCTTTTATCCATCTT
This sequence comes from Phyllostomus discolor, assembly GCF_004126475.2. NCBI lineage: Eukaryota > Metazoa > Chordata > Mammalia > Chiroptera > Phyllostomidae > Phyllostomus > Phyllostomus discolor. The sequence continues at coordinate 94,181,018 of NC_040903.2, read as the reverse complement.
TTTTCTGTATTCATATGGGTCCTTTACCAGGCTAAACATTTTCATCTCATATCTGAATTACTTTAGATATCTTGTTGTAAGTTTCCTTAATTCATTATAGTTTTATCACTTTATTCATTTCATTAGGTATACTATAACATGCTAAGCTGTCTTAAATATACTTCACATTATGTCACTTGCTTGATCAAAAATTTCCTGTGACTTCCTATTTCCTATAGCATCAGGTCATAAAATTTTTACTCATCTTTTATGATGCATTATATTCTTGCTGTACTCTAGCATGCCAACATTATTTCCTGCTCATTTATTAATTAATCATTTAATATACTTTTTGAATACCAAATATGTACTAGGAATCTAAGAGATCCACAGTTCTAGTTATCCATGCTTGTGAAATAGTAGCAGCTTCTGACAGGACTCATTGCCACTAGCCTTCCCGTTTCTGGTCTGTCCCCCACATTGCGTTCTGGGTGCATTCTGATCATGTGACACTTGTGATCCCAGCCTTAGTTTCCCCACATTACCCCCATGGCAGGCTGCGCAGGTTGGACCTCAATTTGTGGCATAGTGTACAAGGCCCTGTCTGGTTTGGCCCTTGCATGGTTTTGTAACTTCATTCCTTTTTTGATGCAACCACCTTTAATCTATCCTTGAGGATGGCTTGTCTTTATTTGCAGTTCTACCCAATTTCTGGTCCTTTGGCATATACAGTACCTCTTTCTGAGGCATCCTTCTTTCTCCCTTTTCCTATAAGAATGTGTCCTTAGTAACTCTTCCTAGATGAAGCACAAATGCTACCTTCACTGTGAGGTGTCCCTTCTCCCTCTGGCTGAGTTCACAGGCCAGTCTGTGGTATTAGAGGGTCTTGTGCTTACTTATTATTGAACAGTTATATTCATAATAGTTATTGGTTCACACTGTCACTTCACCTCTACTAACAGTGACTCTTCAGACTGATGTTGCCTGGTCATATGTTCTCCTTGCATCTTGCAACCTTCCCTCATTCCGGACATCACAATTGTGCTTTATATGTCTTTGCAGTGTTGTGTGATTACTGTCCCTCTGGTTTACCACCTCCTGACCGCAGGCCAGACCTGCAGCTTTTTGTTTGTCATGGAATTTCCCAATGTATAGCTAAGCAGCTGGTATACAACAAACACTCAATGCTTGATTGTAGAATGAATAAATCAATTGGTTGAGGGTAAAGGCTTTTTTTTCTTTAATATTTGTTTCTGCGTCACATAGCTCAGAACTTAACAGCGTTAATCACTAATGAAGACTTGAAGAGTACTCTTTGTTTTAAACACAAAGGGGCTCTTCAAGCATTGTCAGAAGCCTAATACGTAAAACAGATATAATAAAAGCAGAACTTCCATGTTTGAATACTCCTCCCCTGGTTCCCCACTGGACTCCTGAGGTGACTTTATAGATCCTCTGACCTGGCTTTACTACTAGACGGTGGGTGGAAATTTCTTAGGCTGAGCAGAGTTTTTCATTAAGCTCTGGTGTAGCTGTGTGACTGGGCAATCCATTTAACTACTCTGGGACTTGATTTTCTTATCTTCAAAATGAGAGTTTCATCCTAGTGTTCTTGGTGTTTCTTTCCAGCTATGAAAGTATGTTGAAAAGTTTCAGGTTTATCCCAGCCCTTGGTCCTCACTTAGATGTAATCTCTTATTGGAGTACCCTGGTCTCTCCCTTACACTAATATTAAATTTCTCTCAGGTCCATGCCAACTTCCAACTCATCTAAGAAGTCTTCTCAAGTGACTTCTTTCCTGTTTGAATTCATCATATTCATTGTCCACTTTCCCAGTACAGAGTTTCCATGCAGGAGCGTGTTTCAGCAAGTACATTGGCCAGATACCCATTTTGCTTATCTTCAACAAGTTAATATTATTTCAGCATATTAAGGTACTTTACTTTTTTAAAAAATATTTTCTTTATTTATTTTTAGAGAGAGGGCAAAGGAGGGAAATAGAGAGGGAGAGAAACATCAATGCATGGCTGCCTCTCACGTCCCCCCTACTGGGGACCTGGCCTGCAACCCATGCATGTGCCCTGACTGGGAATCAAACCAGCGACCCTTTGGTTTGCTGGGCAGGACTGGATCCACTGAGCCACACCAGCCAGGTCTCTATCTTTTTTAAAGGTACTTTCTTAATATGTATATTATTTACTTTCTGAAGTTATTATGTACATTTTATAGGAACACTGTGTAGAGTGTCTGAGTAACTGAGGTTATTGCTCAGTTACCTCAGTTAGCTTAGTTTGATTAAATGCAGAGACCTCATCTTATATTTCTATGCATCACCTATCTATCATTTGCTATTTATTTCTTGATTGATCATTTGAAAATTAAATAACTGTTTAATTGCTCAAGTTAGGAGAAATAGATGAAAATGTGCTTTGGATGTTTTTTTGGTGAGAGTGCAGTTCCAATGAGATTGTATTTACTTATACAAGAGGGACAATCCATTAAACCCTTCTCTGTCCATTTTTTTTTATCAGATAGAAGAGAAGAGCAGAAGAGAGAAATGCTTTTGTAGTCAGACAGATTGGATTAGACTCAGAGCTCTGCACACTTAGTCAAATTGAAATCTCTCTGACTTTGGCTTTCTTATTTTTAAATGGGGCAAAGCCCACTTTCTCAGGACTGTCTTGAGGATTAGTTAAGCTGGAATATGTCAAAAGCTCTTCACATAGTAGGCACTCTACCAAGGCTGTTTATGGTATTTCTTATCACTGTGGACATCTGAGCTGAGCTCTCTATAACCAAAGAAAAGGATTCAGGTTTTTGAGAGAATTCATGCAAATACAACTATTTTCTGGCATGGGTTATATAAGGTATTTCAAATTAAAGATGTAAGTTTTTTTATCCCTTTCTTCAGGCTAATTTTCTTCTAGTTTAAAAAATGCTGGAGAAAATCAGAGAAAATATGGGGAATTAATAACTTTGATTAAAATGTTTCAAATTTTGTGGGACTGATTGTTTTCTTTTGAGTTTATTTGGTGGTACATCGAAGAAGTGTTCTTCTTGATGAATGTTTCAAAGAAAATATAGTTTGATTTAGACTGAAAGAGTAAATTGTGTATGTTCCCATGTTTACATATATGCACATGAGTATTGATATGATGAATACATCTTTAGGCACTCAACAGCTCTGAACAATATTTAAAGTAACAGCCCTGTGATCCAACAATGGAACATTTGTGGAATTGGAAAAGACAAAGAAACATTGGAAAGCAAGGTCATTGGCACATAGGGAAAGCATTAGCCAGCAAAGCACTTAGAGTGAATGGACATGCGACCACACAGTTGTAGAAAAAAGACTTTGAATCTCTCAACACAAAGTTTTGGCTTTGGACTCCCTTAGTTTAAATATTGACTTTTGAAATGGGATGAAAGTTGATATATGCTGTGTTGCAATATCTTTCTCACCACATGTTAAGTGGAAGTAATGCAATCTTGTTGGATAACTAGTGCTGTGTTTTTCTGATTTACAGCCCTGGTAATTTTTCTGGTTCTGGGAACATATCGCATGAGAACACATGTGGCAGCTAAAATTAACTCCAAACCTACCTAAGTAAAAGTAAGACTTCTTTTCATTCAACCAACTTATAAATATCTAGATTTTAAATGCTGTTTAAATCTATATATTTAATTACCTTTTCTGAAATTATCAAAAAATAAAAATATAAGCATAGAAACAAAAATAGCATCAGGAGTAATTATAATGAATGATAGTTCAGTTTTAGAAGAAAATAGAACACTTAAATACCCATTAAAAAAAGTAAAAGTTTTGCTGTAAGGAAAACAGGTATATGAATGTACTATAAAAAAATGCAAACTTTTGAGTTGGTTACAGTTTTTTTTCAATAAGTAGTTCATTTTACAGTGGCTGTTAAGCCATGAAGTCTCTATACTGAGCTATATGAAAATTCTCCCAGTAATTGGGTACTTCAGAATTTTCACTTGGTGTATGTATATATGGCATAAATGTTCTCAAGAGTTTATGATTTTATTGTTTTTCCCAAGAAATTTTAGGATTTTAATTAGCTTTAATTTAAAGTACACCTAGAGTTGAAAACCTGAAGTTTGACAACTAAATTCAGATTATATGCAATCACTGAGAAGTATTTTATATTGTATGTTTATACTGGAAAATTTTCATGAACACAGCCAGCTGTACCCTAAGAGATGGTGTGGGAAAGTGGAGCAGATTCTGTAAGTTTCATGAAGGGAACAAGGGCCCTTGGAGAAATATTAGTCTGTAATGGAACAATTATTTTATCTTGGGAGGTAACAAGAGGAGGCAGAAAACATAAGTATGTGAGATATTTTTATTTAATACTGACCTTCAGCAAGAATATAGGAATTTCAAAAATATCTCAAAATTGGGTTATATGCAACTTCTGTACATTTATGGAAAATAATACTATAGAATTAGGAGAGAGTTTTCTGTTATTATTTTTGCCCCAAACCAAGCCTTTTTAGGTCTTTTGAGCTCTTTTCAACTCTCTTAAGTAAACACACAAATACCTTTAACATCTTTCTTGGGCGCAGCGAATACTGGTGGTGAATGGAGAAGGCTACATAAAGCCAGGGCCTGGACTCTTACAAATGCACCCGCCCTGTTACAGATTATGCACATTGACCACATTTATCGGAATTTTCTAAAGTTGCATCTGTTTTCATATTAATTTATATTAAAGAACAGGTAACTGTCATTTGCATGTAATTTTGTCCATGTGAAAGAGATTAATTTTCCTTTAACTATTTAATAAAATGGTAAGAATATTAAAAATTCTGGTTGTAGTACTGTAAGAGCTCAAAATAAACAATACCCAGACATTTTTAGAGGAACAGGAGACACCACACATAGTAGAAGAATGGACATATTCTTTATCTCATTTGGAAGGTTGGAAGGTATCTCCACAAAGGTGGTGATAACAGCATGTTAGTAGTTTTATTAACTTTCCAATTAGCTGTGTGAGTATCACTTTACATTCAGGGAGATTTTGTTTCTTTTCCTTTTTGTCATCTTTGGACTGTCCTGACAACTCTCTAGATGTCATTACTTAGTAATAGTTGCATGGTTTTATTAAGCTGTATATGGTCAGAAAGGAAGAGGTAGCTAGAGACCAAAGTGATTACAGCTTGCGAGTCACAGTGGCTCCCACCTGCCCGGTGTCTGTCCCCCTCACACTCAGGACCAGGTCTCTCCGAGCCTCCACTGGGAGGGAAGTTACAAGGCTACACTCTGGCACATGGTGAGTAATTAATTTTTATGAAAATAAAGGCATGTTTTAAAAAGCTATTTTTATGGGCTGCAGCTTAAAATGAAATAATGAGAATGCTGTATTGAGTTCTGGGCAAAATACATTTATTTAAAAATTAGATATCCTACTTTTATTGGACAAGGGAATATCGGAAAGAAAATTTTCATCGCCCTTTTAACCACTGAAATGTGAGCATGGGGGATATTTGAGAAGTGGCCACCTCAAAGTCACGCTATACTCCCTCAGTTTGTTTTAGCTTTGGTCCTTACTTGGAAACTTGAAGGTGGCTTGTGGTGCTGGGCAGGTGGGCAGGCCCACAGCCTGGGGGTCTCCGGGGTGCGAGAGAGCTCTAGAATCCATCCTGTGCTAGCTCGAGGAGAATTTAAGATTTTTTTTCTAGTTTAGCCTAACGAAACCCTGATTATTTGAAAACACTTTTGAGTCTTGTTTATTATTTGTCTTCCCCATTGGAATGTAAGCTCAATTTGGGCAGGGAATTTTGTCTGCTTTGTTCTCCTCTGTATCTTTAGTTCTCTGAAGGGACAGTGGCTGGTACTCAATATATATATGCTCAATAAATATTTGTAGACTGAAATTCTACATTTGTCAAATAATTTTGTCTTGATGTTTAGAAGTCTGGTAAAAAGAGTGAATCATCACTGTATTCTGATTGTTTTATGGTTCCTTATATGTAAAAAGAGTGTGACACTTTTGAGTTTTTAAAGGTATCCAATACTTTTAAATGTTTCAATATTTACTACACTTAAGATTTAGAATTATAGATGAACTTTTTAGGTACTTGCAAGCCAGGATTATGTTTTGTCATCTGTCTTGTTCTATTTTTCATAGCTCTTTCATGTTTATAGCTTATAAATACATTAATATCAGTGATACCTTATTAATTGACCCTAAGACACACAGTTTTACCATGTCTTACATTTGGTGAATTTGGAATATACTTTAATATCTTCCTATGTCAAGCATAGCATTTTTTTTTCACAGTGCTACATCAAATGGTGGTTGGGGCATCATACAAATAATGATATTTTATATTCAAAATACTTTTCATTTACGTTTTGAAGTTTTCAATAGACTTTAAGGATCATTGAAGTTTAATATCTAGAGTTATTTGTTCCCATTTGAAGGACAAAACTACTGAGAACCCACCACAAAAACACTCGAGTGTCTTTTTTCATATACTTTGTACACTTCAACTACTATAACAAAGGGCTTGTTTTGGAGGGGAGTTTGCTATCACTAAATGCTGACCTAGAAGGAGTGATTGATCGCCCTGCAGTGATTTCAAGGTATTCCTGATGTTGCAGGTAACAGAAACCTATCAGATGGCAGTTAGACAAATGAAACCAGCTCAACCACGGAGATTCAGAGTTTTAGAACTCTAGAAGGCAAGTTGCTTAACGTGGAGTTCCCTGAGGGCTGAGGGGCCCTGATGCCGCAAGTGGAGGCAGCGTGAACACAAACCCAGATGCTCCTAGTGTGCGCCCTGCTCTGTGCAGCACACTGTTCATCTCTGAAATACACCAGAGGTGCCCTCTGGAGGCCTACACAAATTCTGATAGCCTATTAGAGTCACATGTTAAACAAGCGTTTGTGAGAATCTAGAATATAGGCGGCACATAGGGAGGCAGGGAACTAGTAGGAGTTGTCAGAGAGAAACTGTAGCATTGCCAGGTTTTGAGAAGCTATTTGAAGCTTTTTATTCACTGATTGACTTTGTAGAAAGTCACCTGGGCTCTCTGGGCTTCAGTTTCAGTACTTACGACATGAGAGAACTGGATCATGGAATATGATAAATAAAAATGACTGTTTTCCCTCTAGAAATTGATGTGTTTTAGAAAGGTTCATTGGATTTAAGTAAAACAATTATTTGAGCATCCACTGGTTGGAATAGAATGATCTCATTGGTGTTTGAACTCAGCACTAAACACTAAATCTTACCCAGATACTTTTTGTTCTACTTGTCACTGTAAGGAAAGACAATTTATTCTGACCTCTGTCACCTATATCAATTAACTGCAGTGTTTACTTTCATGTGACAATTAAAACCTGATTGATACGCATGTACAATCTAATTTAATTCAGAGATGCCTCAACTGCAGGCAGCAGCTCCATATCAAGTGAAGTCCATATGTATTTCACTTCCTGAGTATAGTGAGCCTGGCAACGAAAACATCAGATTTAATCACTACTTTTCTTCTTGCTTATTTACTGATAGACTTATTGCTTTTAATATGTAGTGTTACAGAAGACCTCAGATTGGTTAATCCAACAAAATCCAAGCTTTGTTGTGGGATACATGTAGTATGAATGTGCATGTGTACACACACCCCATTCCATCACCTCCGATAGCCACAGATAAAAAAGAGCATTTCTATGGAGCCCAGTTCACAGTAGCTGCTCAGTGTTGGCAGTGCAGTGATAATTGATAATCATTAATCTTTGATGACTATTCAGAATTTATTTATTGAACTCAAAATTTAGTCTTTGAATTTATTACTTGCTTTTGATAAACTTCTCGGATGTGATTTACTAATAAAAATATTTAAGGTATTGACATTTTAAAGACTCTACTTATACATCCAAATTGCTTTCCAGAAAGTTCGTATTTATTCACGCTTCCACAGTCGGGGTGCAGGTGTGCTGGCTGTCTCTACACCCTCACCAGGATCATTGAAACTTATGCTGATTTGCTTTTCTGGAAGCTCTCATTGTTGTTTTAATTTTCCCTTGTTTTATCATCAATGAAGTTAAATTATTTTCATGGTTATGGCTTTCTTTTGTCACTTATCTATGCTTTTGTTTATTATTTAGTATTTTTGTTACCAATTGCTATGTGTTATATTAAGGCTATTAAAATGTCATGTTTCTAAAGAGATATTATTTATAACTTGGTATTTATCCTTCATTTTATTTATAAAAATTTAACGTGCAACTTCAATAGATTTTTTCAAGTATTTCTTCTTGTATGTTGAATCTCTTCTTTAGCAGCCTTCACTGACTCTCATTAGCCTACCTTAGACTGGTCTGCAGGGGTCCCCATTTGGGGGTCTTCGACTGCACCCCTCTGCCCTTTCCCAGTTCTGTCCCCACATCGCTTATGCAATTAGAAAAACCTACTCCGTTAACATTCTTATCACGATGCCCTTACTGTGCCCCTTAATTTTTCCTTTGTATAATTTTTCCTTAATTTTTCCTTTGTATATCTTCTGTGAAGCCTGAGCAAGGCTCTCATATCTAATATTATATCACAGTTTAGCATTTGATTATTTTATTTTATAAGTTGTTTTTACTAATTAGATATCTCCTCAGTTGCCTTAAAACTTGCTTCCAAGTAGAATGCATGGTTGTCCGTCCTTTTATATGTCCCCAAATCTTGTAACACAGGCAAGGAGCATATAAGTCTGCAGTGAGCACTGGTTAATTTATAGAGCTACAGATACTTGCCTTTCTCCTCCACGACCACTTCCCCTCCCACCCCCTCTCCTCTCTTCCCCATATATTATTTATTTTTACCTAGTGACAGAGCTACTGAGATAAGTTAACTGTAAATTGTTTGGAATAGATATTTCATAGTTTGGTGCTTTGTGTTTTCTCAGTTGTGCTGTGATTTATACTGATCCCGCATAGCATCAGAAAAATAGACCATTTCACTTTGAGGAGCCAGCAGACTGCACCAGGAAGAAGCTTCCACATTATTTTCAAGGGATCATGAAAGGTGCTGGGGCTACTGAAGACTCCAAATTGTCCTCAGGATGTGGGCTTTGGCTGTTGGCCAGATGAGTTAAGTACCTGTCTTTGGCCAGCATTGCAAATAGGGTTCAGGATATTGCTGGGTTGTGAAAGAGTAAAGAACAACCAACTCTGTCCAAGAAACATCCTCAGGGGTTCGCAGAGATCCAGATCCTTGTTTGGAGACCTGGGTAGTTTGAAGACTAAATATGAACATCTTTTAATTTGGCTTTCTTTAATACCTTGAGATTGTAATATCTGGCCACTTTTTGGTTTTGTTTAGTAATTTCACCTAAAGATCTCTATATATTGTCTTTAAATTTTTTTGTTTTTCTTTGTAAAGTTTGATCAGAATATCAGTTTCTATTTTTAGTAATTTTTATGGCATTTCCTGTATGTTGCTTGAATGAGATGTAATAATTTGCTCTTTTTATTACTATTATCTCTAGCTGTATAATGAAATCACTGTAATCCATAGTGATTTACAACCGCAATTTTTGCAGGTTGGAAATTTGTGCAGGGTTTTGCTGTTTGCTTTTTAGCTCAGGGTCTTGTAAGCATTTGTAGTCAAACCATGAATAGAGTTGGGACAGCAGGGAGCTGAAGCAACTGGGGGCTGGTCTGGCATCTCTCTCTTCTCCTGTAGTGGCAGGGCCTGTCCACCTGGTCCATCACATGGCCTGATGTGCGCTTCTTCACAGCATGACAGCTTCAAGACAGTTAAACTACTAAGGTGTCAGCTGAAGGCTTCCCAAGTGAGCATTACTGTGAGCAAGGTGAGAGCTGTATTGCCCTTTTATGATCTAGTCTGCACATCACATAGCTTCACTTACGCTGTAGTAAAAACTTCAGGGTGAAGGAATATCAACTGCAGTACTTGGTAGGTGGAGTATTGGAGTTACAGTATGAGAAGAATGTGGTGGTACAGAAGATATTGTTGGGGTTATTTTGGGGAAATATAATCTGCCACTGTCCATCCCCCTTTGCCTCCTGCCCCCCAGTAAAATATGCTTGTTCTTGCTCCCAAAGCCCTTAAGTCTCATTCTGTTACTGCATTAGCTTGAAAGCCAGAATCAAACCCAACATCGAGTGGTGTTACAAGCATAAGAAGATTCTGTGATTCCTTCTGTTCAAAGAGGGAGAAATGACAGGCTATTATACTTCATTGCAAACCAGAAACCCAAATATTCCTGCTGCCTTTTGCATGATTAGGGGTCCATCTAGGCCCTGGGAATTGTTTTTTGTGACTCTTTGCTTCTCGCACCGTGTCCTTGTTACTATCCTCCAAATCATCAGTCTTTTTCCAAAACCAACCAACTACCCAACCAACCAACCATGGCTTGTGTTTATAGCTGGCAAAATTTCTCAGCCGTTTTCCTATGTTATAGAAGTTTGGGGTCCAAAGGCCACTTTTACTTTGCATTGTCTGTTTCTTTTTAATTTCAAATGGATAATTCTTGAAGAATCTTAGGGTTTCTTATGTATAATTTATAATCTACTCTGTTAGCAAAAGCCACCCCCAGAAAATTTTGAGGCTACCACTCCTTTACCAGGTGTTCCCTGTGAGGCTGCAGTGAAATGACACCCTTCAGATTCTTAGTTGTTCAGCAGAGAAAGTTCTGTATGTGTGCCGTTAAGACCCCTAGAAAGCCTTTTCTCTGTCCTAAAGGATGTCTGAGGCGTTGCCTGAGTGAGTGTTCCTGAGGTGTTCAGAGAGGGAATTTATAGTAACATGCATACCTTTGTTTGTAGACCAGGTCTGTCCAACTTCACCTGGTGTATTACTCCCAGAGACTTCACTCCTATTTTGAGACCCCTTTGCTCTCTGAAAAGTAGTTTTATTTTCAAACCCAGCTGTTCTGTTTTATAGTTCCTCCAAATTTTGCTGACCACCAAACAGTTTCTTTTCAAACCCATGTATCTCTACTCACATCTTGTCATAAGCAGCAGAAGGAAGGCAGGGGTTCCTTTCGGTATTCTGCTTGTAATCTTCCTGAACTAGATCATTTGGTTTCATCAGGTACATTTCCTATTTTCCACATCACAGCGGGCAACAGTGTTGCTAACTGATCTGCCACTATGGAACAAGAGTCTTCTTTTCTTTTCCTTTTGAAAGCATAAGGCTTATTTTTCTGGAGCCCTCATAGTCCAACTCTGAGACTAGCAGGCTTCCACTAACAATCTCCTTCAGGCCTCTGTCTTGTGTCTGGTCCAGACACCGATACCATTTGTCTTGAGTTCACTTTATTTTTTTATTGTACTGCTTCACTTCTGGTATCAAAGTATGTTCCAGTTATCTGTGTTTTTTAAAAAAGTCACTACAACATAGTGGTTTAAAACAGCCAAAACAAAGTTATCGTCTCTCATGGTTTCTCTCAGCCAGGATTTTAGGCAGAACTCAAACGGGCAGTGCTGGCTCGCCATCTCGCATGTTTTCGCTGTCAGATGGTGTCTAGAACTTGAACAGCAGGAGGCTGAAGCAGTTAGAAGCTGTCTGGGCTTATCTCTGTTCATGTGTTCTCAAGGCCTCTCTGATTTCTCACATTGGCTAGTTTGGTCTTTCTTGTAACATCATGTCTCTACACAGCCAGACTGCTAATGTGGCAGCTAAAGGCTTCAGAAACACTGATTCGGATGAGTAAGGTGGGATTTAATCACATCTTATTACCTGGCCTTGAAGCACACATGGTGTCACTTCATCATAGCCGTAAGCTCATCCAGATTCCCGGGGAAAGACTTTAGGCCCCACCTCTGTGTGGGATGTAAGAAGAGCATTGGGATGGGGGATAGTGTTATGATCTTTGGAAAATAACCAAATAAGTATGACCTTCCATACTTTTTTGTATCCAGTCTTTACTGGTTCACACCAAGTTACACAACATAGATATAGCTGTCGAAAGAGATCTAATCTAGATAGAGCCTTTTATTGTCAAATTTTACCATTTAATCATTCAGTGAATTTCTAGTTACAGTATTTAATGGGAATCTAAATTGGATGTTTTTCCCTTGGCTAAGCCAAAATTCTGATTGTGGGTGGTGCATGTTTTAAGTTATATCAAGTTCTCAGATGTGCAGAATTTATGAATGGTAATAGTTTGAACTGGCCAGCTATTGAAACCTTGTGTTTTTGTAAGAAAAGAGGGAAAATGTTTCCTAAAAATGAAGAGAAATTACATCTCTTCCTAAAAATCTACCTCTGTATAAGTACTGACAGGTTGTCCCATTGATTCTTAAAATTAATCTTTGAAAATATCAAGAATCATTTGGTTGAACTTCATGAATATGAGCAGTGAAAACGTCATTAAAGGTGATGAATGTGCAGCTGCTAGCATCTCCTTTCCTCTGGGCCACACTGGCTCAGCTCGCCTCTGTCACTACAGAAACCTGTGCTTTGGAAAATGTTTGGCACTTTCAGATGTTTAGTCTGCATAAGCTGGACCCTGTTCACTGCATCTTATTACTTGGGTTTCCCTTCTGCTTTTAGCAACAATGCTCTCCAGCGAGTCCGTGTGGGCGAGCCAGGCAGGAAGTAGCCTATGAAAGCCAAAAAGCCAGAAAACTGTTACCTGTGTGAAACTTGACTGTATCTTCCCAGGGTTGTGGAGGCACTGGCTTCTCTTTAGCTCTCTTAACAAGATCAAAGGGGACAAGTAATGAATGGAAAATACCAGAATAAATCATCACAGTTCATGGCGATTATTGTACCTAGGAGAGCACACCACTCCCTGGCCATCAACCAGGCTGCCTGACTGAAATTTTGGGCATTGCTAGATTGAAGGTAGGGCTGCTTAGTGAATTAATAACTACAGTTTGTATAGTCTTTTAAAATACATGCAAAGTGAAGTTAATATAATAACTTCTAACATAGGATTGCTTATTTCATGTTAGAGTCATAATTTGCCTCAACAGTTCTCCCTCAGGTAAAATTCTCTGTGATAAAATATGAACTTCAGCAAACAGCCTAGTGAAATATAGGTAAGTTTGTTCATTTAACTACAACCTTATTTTTGAAACTATTGGATTGTTTTTAAACACAGGAAGTTAGAGCATTAGGCAAATAGCAAACCTATAAAAGCAGCAAATTATAAAACAACATGAAATCATTGAAAATTGGATCATAAGTAATATGAGGTTACCATTAGAATGTTGAATTTTTATAAAAATATTTTCAGATCATTTCAATTTAGTTCATTTAGCACCTTAATTTACTACAAAAGTAGTAATAATTTAGTTCATTTAGTGTTATTAGTTATTCATGAAAATCAAACTGTTACTCATTTTCAGTAGGAGTTAAAATGTTCTGTGTATTAGTTTTCTACCCAAATCCTAAAACATATTTATTTTTAAGGAGGATATTAACTCATTAATTATCAAAGCAGTAATTATGTAAGCATGTGTGTGGCATTGTGTAGGATCAGATAACCCGAATTTTGTTAATGATTTTAAAACAATCTTTTTAGGCCTTTATACTTTTTTGCTTGCCTCCTCTTTCATACTCCCAGCCACTCTCCACACAGCTCCACAAATCTTAGCATGTGGTCCTGCTTTTCAGAACTGCTCATTGGCTCCTCATTGCCTGGCAGATAAAAGTTTAAGGTACCTTTTCATGATGCACCAGGCCATCCCTGATCAGGCTCCTTCCTCCCCATCACATCGTATCTCCTGCCTGTCCCTCCACTGGAGTCTCTGCTTCATCACAGAGACTTACTTCTCATTCCTTGCACAGACTCTCCTATCCCTCCCAGCTATGCCTCTGCTCTGCCTTTTTCTGGAATGGATCCCCCTCTGCCTCTTCTCCTTGACTAATCCCTGACCAACATGTTAAGACTTAGTTCCACGACCACCTTTCCTCTGCAGTGAATTAGTTCCTTATATTTTATCACCTACGTATAGCTCTTGCATTGCTTTTCTTACTCTGCCTTATTACAAGTGCTTGTTACATATTAAATATTCAAAATTGTTTTCAGAACGATGGAATGATTTATGGCCGTATTTTATTTTTCATTTGAGTCTGCAGTCTTTAATCATTGAATCCTCTTTCTCCTTGATTCAGCTTTCTTATTGGGAGCATACATAGCAATACCTTTCACTTCATATTTTCAAGCATTTCTCACTTCTCTCTTTATGTTACCAATCAGGAGACAGTAGGGTCAGAACTCTAAAGTGGTAATGTGTGTTTGCAGAAGCTCCTACTGGCACTGTGCTGCTTTAATGTTTCTTACCTTCATCAGTGGAAGGGTAAATCTTCATTATACATTTATTCATCAGGTGTTTGTTTAACACCACAGGGAAAGGTACTGTGAATATGGAAAAATACATAAAATGTAGCTCCTGATTTCAATTAAGGTATTGTATACCAGGACGGGGAAACCAGATATCATACAAGTTGGGAATGCTGTGGGTTTCCTAAAGGTAGAGAAAGAATTCAAAGGCTGTTTTAAGATAGATTACCTTGGCTGGCTTTATCACACAGAGCTTTAAGAAGAAAGGTTTGAGTAGGCGTGGCCATTCATTTTTTACTCATATGCTATGAATTCCATGACAAATGGGCTGCAGAAACTGTGTCAGCTCTCAGCTTCTTTGAAATACCTTTGAATAAAAATTGGTTGTAGTGTCATATTTATATATGCAATTTTGATAAAATACTGTTTGGTATATGTAAATGAAGAATAAAAGTTTATGTTCTATGGAGTGGTTGAATTTTTAAGTAAAATTCCTTCAGGTAGTTAGTGGATTTTAGTGTGCTATTAGACGCTGGGGGAGATGCTGTATCAGCAGAACTCTTAGGAATATGGCACCATGTAGCAGTTAAATTAATTTCTGGCTGATTGGTTGCTTTCCTGGAATGTGACCAGGAGTTGGTTGCTTTTGCTTTTCTTACAATTTAATTTTGGTTCCTCAGTTTGTGCATGATTATTAGCTATTAAAAAATAAGAACTTAAATGGACACTTACAGATGGAAAATGTAACCTCTACTACCCCTGGGAAACTTCATTCTCTACTAAATATACCCCAAGAAAAAGTATTCTAGCATATTTATTTGAACAATAGAAATGTCGTTTTTACCTAAAATTGTATCTAAATATTTCATTCAGTGATGATTCTTGGGTTTTACCAGTCCTAGTAAATCAACCCCATTTTCATCAAAGGTTATTTCCCAGTGAAGTTTTAGTGGTTTGAACTCTTATCAGAGTTACACACCACAAAGTGATGAGCCATTTACAGCAGACAGGGAGTCCCTCGGTCAATGTTACAAATACAAAGAATAATGTAAGCAAAATTCAGTTACTTTCTCAAATGTTTTGTGTATACCTTTTTTTCTCAATATATAGATAGTTAGTCACAAATGATAAGCAAATGTATTCCAGAATTTACAGAGAGAATACATAAAAGCAACGAATCAGAAACATGTAATTGCATTGGATATTTCCAGAAAAACTAATTTTTACCTAAATGATTTGAATTTTTAGAGGGAAGTATTTCAATAATTCCTTCCTTTTTTTGTTCTTAAGGAGAAAGTGCCTTAGAAACTAACATATTCCTAATGTGGATTGCTCCTTTTTACCAAATACCCAGATAGAAATTAAACACTTTAGTTGCCTGACAGAAATTTCAGATGAAATTTTAATCTTCCAATGGCTGTTTATGTAATTAGACCAAAATTTAAATTCCTTACCATAGCTTTAATTAGTGCTTTTTAACCAGAGCTGCAAGTCAGAATTACGTGGAGGGATTTAAAGAATATTGGTGATTCTGATTTACTTGATCTGGACTAAGGCCTGGGCATCTGGGTTTCTCAAAGCATCACAGGTGATTCTAATATATGGCACAGTTTAAAAACCACTGGCCAAAATCATTCAGTTACTGTCTGATTATTTTACTTCACTATGTGCCAACTTTTGCCTGCCTACCCCTTTTTTTTGTCACGTGAATATTGAGGGTGGTTCTGACCCACAGATTTTTTATTAGCAATTCCTTCTTCCTGGCATGCTCTTCCCACACATCTTTGCACAGCTGTTTCCCTCTCATCATTCAGGCCTCAGCTCTAAGAAAAGGTTTCCTTAATTTCACCTGTCTAAGCTTTCTTTACCCAAACATTATCACATTATTCTGTTTTAATTTTATTATTGCATGTTGTTTTTTGGTATAAGATGCTATTATAGTCACTGTTTAGTTTTCTTTTTACTCACCTCTAGAACGTGACATCCAGGAAGGCACGTCTAGCGTATTCAGTTCACCATCATATTCCCAGCACTTGAAACCAAGCCTGTCATATAGCAGTTGCTCAATAAATATTTTTTTGAGTAAATGAATAAAAATGCTGATAGAAAAATGATTGTGGGAATAGAGGTTATTAAATCCTCCCCCCCCAAAACTGATCTTCCCAAAACATGGGATTCCATTTTAAAAATTAGAATAAATCATATGATGAAATGAATGAAAATATCAATAGGCAAAGAAGAAGTGAACTTAGAAATGTGGCAACTCCCGGCACCAAAACTGTAAGGGTGTGATATTAAGCCTGGACTAGTTACCACCACTTGAGGCTCTCACTCCACGGCCATACTTTGAGTCTTCTCATTATTCTAAAGTGCCACCCACCTGAAACCTTCATATACTTTATGGTTAACTTCTATTTTAATAAATCAACGATCACCCCCTTCTCCAAAAAGCCTTCCCGGAGTGCAGCATCCAGGCGGACTTGGGCTGTCTGTGTGCCGCACCTCTGTGTCTCCCCAGTCTTCTGTCCCCTTCACTGGCCTCTCGTCTCCTGGAGAAGAGGCACTGTGTCTGTAGTGCTCAGCAAGTATGTTCTTGAATAAGTAAATATGAAATTTTCCAGTAGAAGCATCACAGTCGCTACTGAAAATTATGAAATAGATTTGTCATGGATAGAAGTAAGTTGAAACAGTTTTTGGTAGACTAGAGCAATAGGTAAGCAGCCAGTGGGGGCAGGCACGCTGCTCTGCACACGTAGGAAATTTGGGCAACACTGGTGCCAAGAAGTCTGAGCGCTGCTTCCCGCTGACAGGTGGCTTGTCATTGAACAAGTTTTCATCATTTACTGGGGATTTTTTATACATTATTTACCTGTTTTGATAAAGTTCTTTTCAATAGCTGCTTTTCAGATGGACTAAGTTTCCAATAACACCTGATATGCATTTTAGAAGTAGAGCCTTTGATTGGTATTGATTCCTGGTAAACCCAATGATAATTTCATTAGTGTGCTTTGAACTTTGATGTACTGCCCGGAAGCAAATGTAGCGATCTTTGGCCATGTAAATACTTAAAAATTCTCTCTGTAGAGGCCTTGTCAGTTCCATGGGTACTCTTGGAATAATTGTAGCACTTAAATATTACTCAGGGCCACTCTTTCAGATTATATCCTGCTTCAAAATCTTGACAGCACTAGTATGTATAATTTTATCTGAAAGTTGGATTAGTAGATCTTTCAAAAGGAAAATGATGCAGTGGAAATGAACGTAGTTTTGTTATTGTTGTAGAATTACTTATTGCCTCATTTTCTGTCACAGCGATTATAGAACAGAGAAAGAAGAGTGGACACGCAGGACAGAAATACTGGTCAGGTCCCCTAGGTCACCCTGAAACGCACGGTGTGAACCCTGCCCTGCTACTATGGATCTGGGGCCGGGGCTGTGTTTAGCAGGAAACCCCACTAGTACAAATGAAACAGTTCGTCATATTTTTAACAAGGAGACATCAAACAAAGAGAGGAAGGAGTCTGGAGACACAGCATCCAAAGAAGTTTTTCCTTTTTAAACTTGCAATTGCATCCCACAAATTTGGAGCAAGTATGGCACCAGCTGCAGTGTTGTCCCGTAGAAACAAAGGTTTACGGGAGGCCATTCTGTGAAGAGAAATGGAAGCGTGGAAGAGCTGCTGTACCAGCATTTCCAGTGAATGCAGGGATGGGTGTGGTAGGGAGTGCAATGTGGGACTTGTGTTGTAGGCCAAAGGGAAAGGAAACGGCCAGCTTGGGGCCAGGTCCAGACGGCCAGCAGGCCTGGATTCTGTGCTGAGAAGTTCACACCCTCTGTTGTCGGCAAGAGAAGGTGTTGAAAAAAACTCATTAGTGCAATGGCACTGTAGGAGATTGGTGAGGGGGAAAAAGGAGAGTGGTGACAGGAGGCTAGATTGTGATTTGTTCAGTGTTTAAGGTTATATAAAAGCTAAACCTGAATTTTGGTGGGAAAAGAGGGCAGGGAAAAGAGGGGGCAAACTCGAAGGATATTTCAAAGATAGACTCTTGAGTATATGCGAGGAGTAACTAACTGGAACTAGGAGAGAGCAGAAGTAGAACACTGAAATTTTTAACTTGGGTGACTAAGTAATGGCACTGGTGTTACGCAGGTTGTGTGTGTGTGTGTGTGTGTGTGGCCATTGTCACCAATAATATGCATACTTCAAATTGGAAGAATTCAGTCTGTCCCCTAGAAGTTATTATTTTTTCCAGAGAAAAATAATTTCTGCTAAGATCTGGCCCCTCTGATACTATTGAAAACTATAGTGGTGAGGGCCAAGGATTTAATGTGAAAAGACCTGAATTCAGCTTCTGTCTTCACTTTGAAACTTTTACACGTGGACTGTTCCCTTACCTTCTTTATTCAGTTTCCTCACATGTAAAGTGGGAACACTTTCTCATTGGCTTGTCCTGATGGTCAAACAAGATAACATATGATAGAACACTTCTTAAAAATATAAAGTGCCATAGAGATGTGCGTTTTTAGATGCATACATGTCATTAAGAATTGGACAATGAGAAGTTTTACCCCATCAACAGGGGTCCCTTGACCCTGAGGACATGTTCTGAGATTCCTGTGCTTCCCAAGTATTCGTTCATATTCTCTACTGGTGACACTTAGGTGTCGAGAATGAGTAGTAGTTTGTATATGCTTTTCCAAACACAAGTATTCATGCAAAACACTTATTTGGATTCAATGCTGAAGTTTAGTATAAATTATCTTCAAAATAAAATGAAACAAAAATATAAGCAAGTTGATTACCACATTGAGATGCCATTTGTTAACATTATTTCATCTCTTCATTGGGTCATTAACAACAGTGTAGGGATATTCTTTATTCTTACCTTTTCCTTTTATCTACTGTGTATCCTCAGCCCACTTACAGCACTGTTCTTGATCACTTTAGACCACTGACTTTTCAACCTTTGTCACCTCATGGCCCATGTAAACTCATTAGTGAAATTCTGCAGCATACCCCAAAATATATATATTTTTGCCAATCTGACAAAAATAGGTATAATTTTGATTCATTCATGCCAGATTGCCTTTGTGTTAGCTGTTATCATTTTTTAATTTAACCATCTGAGAGAAAAGAGGTCAGTGTCCCTGAATGAAAAGTCAGGTATTTCATGTTTTAAAAAGTCTTGTGGCACACCAGTTGGAAATTGCTGCTTTAGGCCAAATACCAGAATGAAGCAAATTGGAGGAGGGGGGAAAGCCTCAGAGTTCACTCCTGTTCACTTTTCACCTATGCAAAAGTAGCCAGATTTTTTTTTCATTTTTAGTCTTTTTTTCTGCATTACCCCTTAGTTATATTTGATAGCACATTTTAAGAAAGTTTCAGGCCCTGTGAAGCAGAACAGCCATCAGAAACATTTTATATGTGAACCAAAAAAGATGAATGGTTAGCACATTTATTTGTTGTTAAAATTACTTTGCTATATTGTTCTATTCCTATTTTTCTTGCTTTTTTGAAATAGGTTCTGATTAGAAAAAGTGGCATTAAAATGAATAATTCTATTTCTCAGCTTTACAGTTTAAATTGCCCCCATAAAACCAGATTCATCATAGAGCAGTGAAATAAACATATTGTTTTATTTTATGAATGATCAGACTTAATGTACATTTCTATTTTCACTGCCTGTTAAATTTAATCATTCATTGATATTTTTATGAGCTTCTGCCTTATAATTAATAGAAAGTAAAAAAGGTCAGCTTGAAGGTGGTGGACAGGTGTTTCCCTTCTCCATCATGTTGGTTTTGCTGGATGCTTCCTGGCTGGAATTTCTCCCTTTGCATCCTATGAAGTGTCTGGTGTAGCTTGTTTTGGGGAATCCCCAGTCATCCCTGCTCTCCTTTTAGCTGATGTGAGTCCCTCTGATGAGGTGATTTCAGGATGACTTTCCTGCCTTGGAGATGACACCTACCACTTTCTCAAGATTCCAGGTCCACTGTTCAGCAAAGTATACTGTAATTTCTTCCTGGAAATAAATATTCTGTTAAATTAATATCACATTGCTTATCATGGGTATCTTGTCTATATGAATAAAAAGGTCCTCAAATGAGTTATTCTTGAAAAAGTAACAAATATTAAAAGTTTAGCTACATCTTTTGAATAAAAGAAAACTATTCCAAGATTAATGGAATTAAAATTATCATCATAAAGATTCTTATTGTCCCATAGACTTAATTTAATTTCCATTTTGGGGTGATGGAAAAAAGTTAATTAGGATTAATTCCTTAATTTTAAGAAATGAATATTGAAGTTATATGATAATTTTAAGAGCTATATACTTTTTTTTTAAAGTAGGAAATGTTTGAAATTACATTGCAAATAATTATTCACTATGTTAAAAACCACTCTTTGTTAAGGTCCTTAGTATTATATAAGTAAGTATATGTGTGGCTTTAAGAGAAAAATAAATGGCAATGCTGATACATAGCTAGGAAATCAGATATTATTATTAAGCATGAAGAGGCACTAGTATAGTTTAAATATAAGTCCATTTAGTAACAACTGTTGTATAAAAGCAACTTGGTGTTCCTGATACATTTCACGCTTTATGTTACCTTATTTTATTAAACATAATTGAGCTCTATTATTGACCCTGGTTATATGCATTCCATGCCCTATGAATTTCAGAGCAGTTCCTATTTATAAATGATAAAATGTTTTCCTTTAGTGTTAGTTGGTGAGAGGTCAAATGAAAATTTAAAAGGATACACATTCTTTTTTTGTTTATATTTTTCTTCTTTTCAATTTATATTCATCATTGAATATAAACATTGTTCTAGTTGAAAAGAACAAATGACCTATTCACTCATTGTGCAGTCAATTCTTCTCAAACTAATCATGGATAAGTACAATAAACTGGCAGCAGAAAACATTAGTAGACTTTGTATGATTTTCCTGTGGGTCCTGGGAGCCCAAAGTATTTACTTCTTTGGACAAAGAACCTTAGAGTTAAAGGTAAGAGACTCTGCACCTGATACGACCAGTAGTAGATCCACAGAGGTAACAAGAAGGAGAAAACAGCCCATGGTTTTCTTCTAACTAGACACACTGTAGAGTCCGTTTTCTTTCTTCTCAGTCATTTACCCTGAAAGTCAAATTCTCTCAGGTTTTTCTGAAACATGATGACAAGCTGGAATTACTAATATTTTTCTTGTACCCATTTTCCCTTGAGAAGTGTATCATTTATATATAGTGTTGGGTAAATCTGTAACATTTGTATCTGATTAAGTTGGTCAACAATAATTAAAAATCATTCACTACTTAATCAGTTTTGTGCTTTTTTCATCTCTGACTTCAGGGAAGCCTTAAATTATAAAGCATTACTGTAACTGGATTTTAAGTCCAGTTCCCTAACGATCTGAGAGAGTACTTATTATTACCAAACTAAACATACTAATATAGATACTTATCATAATACTAAACAAATAATTAGCATATTGCCTTGGTAATTGTGGTTTTTAAAAGTTTTTTTCCTTTGAAATGTACCTTTCCTTTCT
Source organism: Phyllostomus discolor (assembly GCF_004126475.2). Classification (NCBI taxonomy): domain Eukaryota; kingdom Metazoa; phylum Chordata; class Mammalia; order Chiroptera; family Phyllostomidae; genus Phyllostomus; species Phyllostomus discolor. The sequence continues at coordinate 94,159,210 of NC_040903.2, read as the reverse complement.
ATTGAAATTGTAAAATAATTCAAATGCCTAGTTTAAAAACTGAAACAACATAGTAATACATCAAGTATTTCTAATTTCTAATATTTTACTTGTTTATTAATTTATTCATTTACTGAGCTAACAAGTGAGTGGCTATATCTATGCCAGATACAACACACTGGATCCCTGAAAATACGTTTTAAGCTTTGTTTGGTCCTCGGATTTTCTGAAATTATGTTTAGTGGAAGTGAAGAGTAAATAACCGAAAGGCCAGTAAGTAGGTGAAGAGATGCTCAACATTGTTAACCATTAGGGAAATACAAATTAAAACCACAATGAGATTCTACTCTGTATTCACCAGTATTGCTGTATGAAAAATACAGATAATTTCAGGTATTAGGAGGATGTGGAGAAATTGGAACCATCATATATTGCTGGTGGGGATATAAAATGGTGCAGCTACTTTGGAAAACAGTTTTACAGTTCTTTAAAATGTTAAGCATAAAATTCCTATAATACTTAGCAATTTTACTCCAGGCATTTATCCAAGAATAATGAAAACAAATGTTTGCATCAAAACTTGTATATGCAAGTTCATAGCAGCATTATTTATAATAGTTCAAAAGTAGAAACAACCCAAATAAGTACAATGTGGTATATATATACAATAAAAAATGTTGAAAAATAAAAAGGGTACTGATGCCCAGTGACACAGGAAGTGATATTAAACCCATTTTATTGATGATGAAACTAAGGCTATATTATTTATGTAACTTGAAACAAGTGAAAACTCAAGTCAACTGGGCTTCAAAATCATCTCTATACTCTAAGGAGTTGTTTTGTTTGTTGTTTTAAGTTGTTACCATTATCTTTCTGTTTTCTTCCTGGCCATACTTTGATGGAGAGATTTCATTCTACATCTCACTTCATTTGCCTGCCTCTCACTTTTTTTAATACTTGCTTTGTTGAAATATAATTTACGTACCCAGAAATTGGCTCCTTTAAAATATGCAGCTGCGATGTTCATTGTCACGGTGCACTGCGAGCGTTGTGTACAACAGTTCACTGTTTTCAGTCCCTTTCATGCTCGGTCTTTGCATGGCGTTCCTCAGTGGTGACCATTCATTCCTGAATATTCCATTCTCATTCATTTTCTCACTTTCTCCTCCTTCTCCTGCACATACAGTTGTTTTACAGTCTTTGTGGGCTTCTCTTTCCTGACCCGCCTTCTAAATGTTGGGTTGGGGTTACTTCTCATACATGCTATTGCTGAGAGGCCCCATGTCTTCAGGAACTGCCTGCCTGGGTTGGAATAAGGCTCACAGATCTCTAAGTTATTTATACAACACATAGTTATTGTGCATTTATTATGTGCAAGATTCAGTTTAGGCTGAAATCTGCGCTGTTATTGAACCTACATTCAATTGGGAAAGGCAAGCAATACCAGTCAAGTCACAAACAAGGAAGTTTGTAATTTTACACAGCATGGTAGGGGTAGGTTTTGCTGAAGGGTGCCCTTTAAACAAGCCTTGAAGGAGGTGAAGGAGTCAGTCGTGAAGCTGTCTGCAAGAGAACATGCCAGTGCAGGAAAGGCAGATTGAAGGACAGACATTAGGGGAAGACTTTGAGGGTATGCTTAAGAGTAATAGGAGGACAGTTGGGCTGGAGCTGAGAAAACGAGGGAGCTGGAGTCCATGATGTCAGAGACATGCTGAGGGGCAGGCTGAGTAGGGCTTTATGTGTTGTCATGGTAAGTTGAACTTTTACTCCGAACTAAATGGGGAAGCAGGTAGGGTTTTGAATAAGAGGTGAACATTATCTGAGTGAAATTTTTAAGCCACTACTTTGGTTTCTGTGTTGGGAGGTAGCCTATATTAGTTTCAAGCCCCCAAACAAGAATAGAAGGCTACTGAATTGGTCCAGTCTTCATCCCTCCTATATTATGGATCAATAAATTTTAATACTTTTTGACAATATTCACTTGGATATAGCACATATTTCAAGTTCATCACATTAAAGACTAATCTATCTTCCCTTCCAAGCTCCTAGTTCCCAAACTGCTATCTGTACAACCCCTGCCTTGGCAAAGACCCAGATACCAGAAGTATCAGCCCCCTTTGACTTTTTAAAGACTCTAGTTTGTTAGAGCAGTTTAAAGTTCACAGCACAATTGCGGGGAAGATGGAGAGATTCCCCCATACATTCTCTGCTCCCACACATGTGTAATCTGTGTTTTCTGTGTTCCCCACCAGAGTGGCACACTTGTTCCAGTTGGTGGGCTTACATGGACACATCGTTATCACCCAAAGACCATAGGTTAGGGTTCACTCTTGGTGGTATACATTCTGTGGGTCTGGGCACATGTAATGATCTGTATCCATTATTGCGGTGCCAAACACAGTATTTTTATTGCCCTAATGATCATCTGTGCTTTGCCTTTATCCCTCTCATCCCACCTCCCACAAATACTGATCTTTTCCCTGTCCCCATAGTTTTGTCTTTTCCAGAATGTCAAATAGATGAAATTTTGTAGTATGTAACCTTTTCAGGTTGGCTTCTTTTACTTACTAATACACATTTAAGATTCCTCCATATCTTCATGGCTTGAGAGCTCATTTCTTCTTAGCGCTTAATAATGTTCCGTTATTTGGATGTACCATAGTTTGTTTATCTACTCACATATTGAAGGGTATCTTTGTTGCTTCCAAGTTTTGGTTAAAGTTAAGAATAAAGCTGCTGTAAACATTTATGAGTAGGTTTTGCATTGATGTAAGTTTTCAACTACTTTGTGTAAATACCAAGGAACATGACTGATGGATCACATGGTAATAACCTACTAAACTATCTTTCCAAGTGGCTGTATCATTTTGTATCACCACCAGCAGTGAGTGAAAGTTCCTGCTTCTCTGCATCCTCACCGGCATTTGGTGGTGTCAATACTTCAGATTTTGGCAGTTCCAATAGGTTTGTAGTAGTATCTCATTGTTTTAATTTGCATTTCCCTGATGACAATACAATTTGGAGCATCTTTTCACATACTTATTTGCTATCTGTATATTTCTTTGGTGAAGTGTTTGTTAAAGTCTTTGGCCCATTTTAGCAATTGGTTAGTTTGTTTTCTTGTTGTTGAGTTTTAAGAATTTTTTCTAAATTTTAGATAACAGTTCTTCATCAGATGTGTCTTTTGGAAATATTTTTCTCCCAGTCTGTGGCTTATCTTTTCCTTCTCTTAACATTGTCTTCTGCATAGCAGAAGTTTTTAATTTTAATGAAACCCAGTGTATCAATTATTTCTTTCATGGATTGTACCTTTGATGTTGTATCTAAAAAGTCATTGCCATACCCAAGGTCGTCTAGATTTTTTCCTATGTTACCTAAGAGTTTTATAGTTCTTCATTTTATATTTATGTTTTATAATTCATTTTGAGTTAGTTTTTGTGAGGGGCATATGATCTTTGTCTTGCTTCATTACTTTGCATGTGGATGGTCCAGTTGTTCAACACCATTTGTTGAAAAGATTATCTTTGTTCCTTTATATTGTCTTTGCCCCTTTGTCAAAGCTAAGTTGACTATATTTATGTGAGTCTATTCCTAGGTCTCTTTTCTCTTCCATTCATCTATTTGTCTATTCTTTCTCCAGCACCACATTTTCTTGATTACTCTAGTAAGTGTTTATATCTGATAGTATCAGCAGCCAACTTTTTTCTTCTCCTTCAATATTGCATTGGCTCTTCTGAGTTTTTTGCCTTTTTATACAAACTTTAGTATAGGCCTGCCCATTTCCATAAAATAACTTCTTGGAATTTTGATTTAGATTGCAATTAATCTACAGGTAATGTTGAGAAGAACTAACATTTTGACATTATAGGATCTTCACACCTTTGATTCTTGACGTTTTCCTTTCTCTTCATTCAGATTAAATATAAAACCCTCTAAGTTCTTAATAAGGCATGTCAGTTATTTCAATTTTGTCTACTGGTTTCTACTGATTAATTTGTTAGGCCCTTCTTTTTGCTGCCATTTAATACTCAATATTAAAATTCTTGCAGTTCCTTGAAGAAATGCAGGGAGACTTTCATTCCTTTCTGATTTCATGAGAGTGCTGTTGAGTTCACTTCCCTGCCCAGCCTGGCCAGCCTCTACATCTCCTTTCAATGACTGTATGTGCTACTGCAGTGCAATCAGATTTGGGCTGAATTTCAAATCTATTTATTAGATAAATGATTTTAGATAAGCCACTCAATAACTCTAAGCCTCACTTTCTCCATCTTAAAAAAGGCAAAAGTGTATCCATCTATCAGGGTTGCTTTTAGTGTTACAGAAAATATTTCTAAAGCCCCAATTAGATAGAATTTGCTCAATAAATAATAATGCTTCTCTCTCTAGACACATGCTTCAGAAAGACAAGGAAAAGGTGTAACTGAAGTCCATAGTTTTTATTAGGGCTTTCTGTTTGTGTGGTCCAGTTCTAAGGTTTTGCTAAAGGCACAATGTCATGTATCTACCATAACACTATCACACAGGATAGTTTCATTGCCCTAAAATCTTTTTAAGAAGGAGAAAGGTGATGAAAAGTTTTATATACCAGGTTGAAAACTTGGGTTTTATACAGTAGGCTAATAGTCGTTAACTGTTTTTGTTCACATACCTTTGAAAGAATTTTGAATAACTCTGTAACCACTCACACATTACCAAGTTAACATCCACAGGTTTCACCTGTGGTAAAATGTGTACTTGCAAAGAATTTAACTTCTACCCTATTGGAAATATTGACATTTAAAAATAAAACTTATACCAACTATTTTAAGAATACTCAGTGGAATCTAAATCCACAGCAATTTAATAAAACCATTATCCATTTAAGTAATAATGAATAGACTCTTCTGTTAAAAGCTGAAAATTTTATATTACTATTTTATTTTCTTGACCTATATTTCCATCTCACTTCCTCATAGAATTTTTATGTGATATAGTTTACATTTAAAAGTCTTTAACTGTTCACCCTGTCATACTTCTCTTTAACAAAACTTAAGACATTAATTGAAATTTTAAAATTGTTAAATTTTCTATGTCCCCAGGGCAACGTACCATAGTAATATTTGGGAAAGATGAGAGTGTGCCTTTCTTCCCTGAAGTAGGAGAAGGATTGTTGTGAATAAAGTATTGCCGTCAGCCAGGTCGATAGTAATGAAGAGTTTGTGTAGAAGAGAATTTGGACATTGACTCCATTAAAACTGTCCATTTAATCGTTAACTGAAAGAAACCAGTCTGAAGAGGCTATATCCTGTGCGATACCAACTGCATGGCATTCTGAGCAAGGCAAAACCATAGAGACAGTAAAATGACCAGTGATTCCAGGCATTGTAAGGGGGGGCATGAGTAAGGAAAGCATATTCTTTTAAAATTTTTTAAAAATTATTTCCTGCTTTACATTCTATGCTGCAGTAAGAACCATTTTAAGTTCTATATCATGTTCTTTCCTGCTTGTTTGTCTTACTGTCTTATTGTTCCTCTTCTTTGCCTCACTGTCTTCTACTCGTTTTTTAAGATGCAGAAGTCTCCATTGAAGAAGCCTTGTTCCCTACCCTACCTTCGCTCTGTGCTGGCTCTGATGCCGTGTTTCACACAATCCCTCACTGCTGTCCTGTGGTCTCTGTCATTCCATGAACACATGTTTATTGTAGATAACTTTTTTCCCCTTTGAAACTGGACTGTCAGATCCCTGAGAGTAGGAACTATGTATGATGTTTGTCTCCTCAGCCCTTGACTATGTACCTCTCCTAGTAATATGTTAATTTGTTGAGCAAATATCAATTATTGAATGAAACCAGGCAAGGTAGATTTCAATTGTTAGAAAGTTAATTCTTGTATATAACTTTTTGGGGGTCAGTTAAACTGTAAAAGTATATCTTTTTTATGCTAGTTACTTTTCTAGCTTATGGTAAGGTTTTCAGTAAGATTTCACATGAAGATAAGATTTCAAGCTTAAAAGTAAATTTGAGGCCCATTCTTGTGATAGAAGGAGCACACTGCTGTGAGCAGTAGGGCGAGGGCTTTGGCTTGGGACCTGATGCACACTTGTGCTGTGACCACGGGTAAGTTAACCAGTCTTGGGAGCCATTGTCTTAACTCTGAAATGAATTAGGGACCAGGTTATTTCTAAAGTTTCCTTCACTGTTAATGTAATTGGGGTGGGGGACATCTCAATAAAAGAAACATATGCTTATTCTTGGCAAAAAGAATAAAAAGCATGGCCTTCATTCACTGTCTAACAATTCCTACTGTGGACGTTGTGTGTGGTAGATGTGTAATGCTGACCTTGCTCAGCATCACCTGCAAGCATCATGGGTCAGAGTTTATTCTTAATCTAAAAATAAAAAGTAAAGCAATTGTAATTGTCATCATCGAAAATCTAGTCGTAGTTAATATAATAGGCTGATTCATATAATTTAAGATTATGTTTTAGCTTTTTTTCACCAAACAAAATTTGATCTATATTAATATTACACTTTCTAGTGTGTTTCCATCTTTCTGAAAGAGAATGTATGTTCAAATATTTCTTTGCATCCAGTTACTCAGTCACTGCAGCCTTTTTCAATGAGAAGTAATATTAACAACAGTTACAGAAATGCTTTTCTATATCCTTTGGTCATTTATAATATGTAGAAATTATAGTAATTTTGTTTTATAAAGCTTGATTGAGTGATATTTAAGTATGACTTTCACAAAGGTTTTGAGATTATGTTGTTTGGCCAAAACAAAGGCAGTATTTCCTTTCTTGTCTTTCCCTACCCCCACCCCCCCCTTGTTTCCACCTGCTTGAGGAAAACTGTATTTCTTCAGAAAAACCTCATAATTGCTCTTCTGTGCCTGATTTGCACCTCAGGAAAGGCCCATAGCATCTGTAAAGCTGGCAGCAAAATAGTATTTCCAGGCAAGCACAGGGTTGCTGGGTAGTGAGCCAATCCACAGCTTTGTCTGAGCAGCTGAGAACTTTGCCGAGTATTACCACGGTGTTCAGTAACACGGACCTGTGCCATGAGCAAGTAAAGCCCTGAGCAAGTGTCAGGGTCAATATTTATAGACCACTACGTAGCTTGCCTTGCAAAGAGAGAAAACGAGAAACACACACAGAGGGCAAGGAAAGAAAGACTGCAGTGGAGGGGAACTTTAATTTCCAATATTTTTTTTATTTAAAAAGTTCTTTTTAGCTGTCAGATTCAGACTTCTGCTGAATCATAACCATTTGCTGCTGAGCTATGACAAGAGAGGAAACAAAAAGGTAGGCGAGCAAGCCTGCAATAAGTGAGAAGGTAAGTAATTAGCCAGTTCGGGCTCACTTTTACTTGTGAACTCCATCTCCCTGTTGGCTGCTCTGCGTCAGCACACACAGGGCTGTGTGGTGTGTGAGAGCTAATGGGAGGGGCTGCCTGCTGTTTTGGAGTGTCCTTGGTGGCAGTGGAGGTCTGTGTGCGTTCTTAAGAGTGCCATGCACATTCATTGTACACTTAAATAACGTGGATGGCAGAAATGGCTTTTGACACTAATTTCATGCTGTGTCCTATCAGCAAGTTTCTGTTTCTTCATTCTGTCAAACTTGAAGTCTTCCTATTGGTAAATTTCTATTTGCTTTTCCATCACAAATAGAAAGTTTATAGAAGTCTGTGGTCTAGAAATGAAATAGGGGGAACATTCCGATGAGCATGTGAAGATGTAGTAGAACTTGTCAAAATGTACAAGCAATGTGGTCTTTTTAAAAGAAGGTTAATGTCCATTCGACAGTGCACTGAAGCGAAATAATGATCACTTGTGGGAACAGAGAGAACAGAAGGATGGAAATAGGAGCAGTCTTCTCAGTCTAAGGTGTGTGAGACTAGCATTTAGGAGAGATTCTCAGCTTGTCCAAATGAGTTGTGAGATTGGTTTGTTACAAAATGTGATTCTCTACTAAAGATGTTAACCAAACATCCCTTGCTGTGCGTTAGTGGTTTGCTTTTTCCATTCATCACCTACAGGTGATGTAGAGTGCTACTCACTTTACACACGAATCTGGTATGTTCAGCGTTGTAGTATGTTCATTGAACATCATTGCTTCACGTATTCTATTAAAAGTGGTGTTGCTGAAGGGGACAACAAAGTTGTTTTCTATCTGTTTTCCAATTTAGAAAACCCATGGAATGTTTGAACATATGTTTTATATCTCCTACACATAGCTTGGAAAGGAGACATGCTGTTTCGCTGGAAGTATGGCATTAACTCAATGAGACCTATCTACTGACACTGGGAAAGCTTCCCTGTTCCTGTGGGTTTTTTAAATTGTGGAAGATAAGCTTTAGGATGACATTTAAATGTTTTAGGTTGGGTTTTAGATTATAGTTGATTATATAATTCCAAAGGGTTTGACTTTCGGTGGTGGGCACACACTGCAATATCCATGTCATGTATCATGGAAATATACACACTGTCTTATCAACCAGTGCCCCCAATAAATTAAAACAAAACAAAACAAAGGATTTTCTGTATTACATAGTCAAGTTAAGAGTAAAAATAACAGAGTTGCTGTAGAGCTTAAACTGTGGGCCAAAAGTGATACGGAGACGAGCTAATTCGCTGGCACAGGTTTGTGCTGGGGCTAACATGCAGGGGCCAGCTCATTCTGGGATAAACCATATCCAGAACAGCTGGAGTAGGTCTGCATGTACAGTAAGTATCTTAAAGTGAGGCCAACCATTGTAGTGTATCTTTTTGAAAATTATGTATAATTTTTAAATAATACAAAATGGTTTTTATTATATTTTTTCATTACCATCTAGTCCCTTATACTCCCTCCTCGCAACAATCACCACACAAAATGTTTTAAAATAAGTTTTATCAATTCAGAAATGCTTAGGGCTAACCTAATATCTACACATCCATTTAATTCTTGTTTTAACCTCTGAACCAAGCTTTTCCTTTATACCTCTCAAAGGTCTGCATACCAGTTTATTAATGAGTTTGATTTAGATTTTTGACAACAATGTATTCATTTTGAAAATGCAGCCATGAGTGATAAAAATGGGCATTTTTTAGTTAAAGTTTTCTTTCCTACTGCCTTTGGGTAATATATCATGATCAAGATGGTAATTTCAGTTTTTAATTCAATATCTTCTATTTATTCACTTTACATGTTGTATAATTATATGATACTGCTTTCTTATACCATTTTTATTGCTTTTACTTTTATTCTCCTGGCTGTTGTTTCTGTGTGGAAATTTTGGGAAGAAAACAGGCCAAATAAAATTACTTCAATAAAAAGAAACTAAAAAAAGTTCTCCTTCTAATCAAGAGAAGAAATGGAAATTGTGATACTGGTTGACAGTGTCTAAAATAGGCTGCATTTTCATGGAAGGCTGGTTATGCAGCCAGGTCAAGAAGAAACTCGTTGTACCAAGTAGCCTGACCTTTATCCACAAACAAGAGATGGGAGGTCTCTAACAGGAAAGTGAAGTGTTCAGTGATGTGGGGACCAATCCCTCTCAGGGTCACAGAGCCTGTAATGTTATTTACAAACATGATAAGTGACTAATTTCAGATTAACACTAAAGGCAAAAATATACTAAGGTGGCCTTTCAAATTTTAATACTACCCTCCTAATGGATCTCACTGTCCCTTGTCTCCTTCTACCAGTCCATCTGCTCTGTGACCCTGAGAGGCGTTGGTCCCCACATCACTGAACACTTCACTTTCCTGTTAGAGACCTCCCATCTCTTGTGTGTGGATAAAGGTCAGGCTACTTGGTACAACAAGTTTCTTCTTGACCTGGCTGCTACTTTTATTGTGTAGTCATCTCTGCTTTTCTTTCTGGACTATTTTCTTTATCTCTCTTGCCCCCACCTCCCATGAGAGTATTACCCTTTCCTCTGCCTTATGCTCCAGTCGTGTTGAACATCTTTTTGTATTTCTCAAAACAATGCACATGGCTTCACTCTTTCCTGGAATATTTTATGTTGCTCCCTATATCTTGAAAACCCTCTGCCCAGACTCCACCTTTTATCCTGAATGAAGACTTCTGTCCCTGAATCCCTGTGGTCCACTGTCAGCCTCTGGGGTTCAGCCTCCTGTACAGACCTCTGTCACAGCACTTTGAAAAGTCTGACATGTTTTGTGCTCTTTTTCCACATGAGACTGTAAGCTACTTGTAGCCAGGTTTTAAAATTTATTTTTTATGTTCCTCCAAAACCTAGCATTTAACAGATACTCAAGAACCTGAACTAAAAGAAAAAACTTTATCATGTTTATCTTATACCCACTCTTTTTTATAGACATTTTATCTTAATATGTTTCAAACTTCGATTAAATGGATTGCAGGAAAGCCCCTCAAGTAGAGAGTAAATGCTTATGAAACAACAGCAAAGCTTTTAAACTTTGTCTCTCTTTCTACCACCAATCACAGGACATGTATGTGTGTTTAGTCATGTAAGGAGACATTTGTTGAACTCATAAAGTTACTTGAATAATAAAAATATGACATGATATTGCTTATACCTACAAATTCAGGATCGATAGCCCCAAATATTTAAAATTAATTTGTTTTTGCAGTCTGTCAACAAAATCCACCAGTTGTCTGTTCTCACATAGACAGCTCTGATAAGTGATGCCCCAGCGAACTGGAGATGGTGTTACAACTTCCAAAAGGCCCAGAGAAAATTTCAAGAGAGCCCACGTTTCCTCCTCATACACACTGCAGAGTTATAGCGCAGAATGGCTCACCGTGTTACTGGACTTTATTCACTATTTTAGAGATAGTAAGGGATTTTAAAGAAATAATAGATCATGGTTTAAATATTCTCAAACCTTAAAGGGAATATTTAATTCCATTTAGAAGAATTTGCTCCTCAAAATAGAAATGTTGAAAGAAAAGGATGTCAATGTTTAAGAAAGGAAGTGAGAGGTAACATCTGTTTCTTTTAGTTCTGATATGCAATAAAAATAAAACTTATTTTATTTTTAATTGTGTTTTATTTTCTTTCCTACCATACATGAAATACTTACTTTGAATATCAAACATTTTGTAAACCAGAAACAAATGTAAAGCTTCATGTACAATTTAGGGTAATTCACAACTTGTAATTTGATTATTTTTACTTCTTAGTGTATGCCACCTGCAGTTTCTACTACTGTTGGAACTTCCAAACCTCTTCCAGACATTTAATATGACTCTTTTGTTTGTTTAACCTTGAATTGTATCTGTTTTAGGAATGAAAACAAGATATATTTTCATAGGAAAATGTAGTAGCCTTTTAATTTGCTTGGAATGGATCATAATTCAATATAGAATTCCTCTTCAGATATTTTTCACCCACTTAAGTGTTCTGTGGTGAAATAGGTATGGAGAAGATGCCTCATCACAAAGAGTTATAGGCACAGAGTTTATATATCTTGCTCTTATATCAAATAATGTAAATATTGTAAAACTGGAAGAACAGGGGTTTCTTTGGTCATGGACATAAAAACATGCCTAGCTCCCATCAGCCAGTGATAAAAGAAACCCAAAGTTGTCTCAGTAATACAAGATTATTGTAAAAACAAAAACAATACCATCAAGTAAAAACACCACCACCAAGAAGAAGTCAGTGACCTTTGTGGTTAGAATGAGGCAAAAAGGATTTTGGCAGAACAATAAAGTCTTATTTTAATATTGTTAGCAGCTTAGTCTGCCACAGTTTTTCTATACTTACATGGCATGGGATTCACAACATTAGAGGAGAAGAAGGAATTAATCACAAACGTGGAAAATTAAACCTCTTCTACTTTCATTTTATAGATAGAGGCAATGTGGTAGGAAAAGTAATGCAGCTTGCCAAATATCAGCTTTTAAAGTTGGTAATTAAGATTTTGATTAAAAACAAATAATTGTAATTATATTTTATCACTGTGATTTTTTTCTGTTTGTGATTACCCTATTTTTATTTTGGATTATTGCATGTAAAGCTTAATTTGGCCTATGTCTGTGTTCTGTGTTGTATCAGAGTCCCTTAGATTATTTCGTAACTCCTGAAAGTTAAGGCTGATAACTACTGTCCCCAGCTGGGGCAGGGTGCTTTTCAACTCAACCCAGGATGTCTATGTCCTTTCTGGCTTTCCTGACTTCCCCCTTTTTCTTTGGTGGTGCAGTCAGATTTGTGCCCCATAACTGTTCTCCGCTTCGGTAGAATGTGGCAGATAACCCTGAAGCAAGAGACAGAAACTGAAGAAAACTTTGATTATAACTAAGGGATTCTGATAGAGCATATAGGTTATGTTTTATTTTATAACTTTGTTTTTGAGATGATTTTTTGTTCCAATTAATGGTTGGAAAACGTTTCATTAAAACAAAAATCAAGGGACCAACTGTGCTTTTCCAGATGACATAGACTTTCATCTGGGGTTCTTTAAAAACTGTAAATAATTAAAGGGTCGGGGGTCAAAAAAAAGCTTGTTTTGTACCTGTCAACGTCTAGCAAATTTGGCTCTGTTATTTCTGTTCCCATCACTCCCCTCCTCCAAACTGGGGTTCTTTGGTTCCTTTTATTCTCATAGGTATTAAGATGCATGGAAAAAAACCATGTGTATACCTAGGGATGAAAGAGTTTTTGAGCAAAAGCTGAAGGTTGCTCTTAGCCTCAGGCTATAATTTCTGTGCCTCCTGTTTCCTCCTCCCTCAAGTCAAAATCAGAGTGACCGTTTCTACTCACCACCCCCATCAATGAAAAAAAGTCTGATTAACTCTTGGTGAACACTTTCCATTGGATTCGTACATTGTACTTCAAATATATATATGCCTATCTTTTGAAACTCTTCCCTGCTAAGAGATTGATCGTTTTAGATCTTTCCTGACAAGATAGAGGAAACTGGTATTTATTCAATTACTTGTAAACTTGAATCTGAGGGGATTATTAGTTATTAATATTTTATTCTTAACAATTGCTCTGCTTATGCACTTATTCTTTTTTTCTGAGCTCTTATTGGTTTAAAAGAGTGCTTTCTTTTTATGTCAAATGAAGGATCTTAATTCTGTAAAGTTCTATTAGTTACACTTGTCACAAACTTTTGATTACTTTTTATGTTTGATCTATATGTTTAGAAAAATTAAGTTCTAAAATATCTTTATTAAATCTAATCAATATTTTCTTCATCTTCTTTGAAACTTAAAAAGTTCTTTTCTATCCTGCAATGGGATTTTTTTTATTTCATCATTTAATTTATTTAACTGTTAAAGCTATGATTCACAGGGAATTTATTAAGCAAGTGTCTCAGTACTTTTCCTGGCTTATTATTCCCCTTCCTCCCCTCTTTTTTTTGTTGAAGTCACCTCTTTCTTGTATTCCTGTGCTGCAAATTTAAATCTTTGTCTTACTTCTCAAGTTGTATTGCATTTAAATTTTTATCTCTATGGAATAAAAGTTCATGTTTCTTGTTAAATGAAATTTAAACATTGGAACATGTTAGAGTGTTGTTGGATTTAACTTGGCATGCTCCTTGAAATTACTGTAGATGAGAGGCTGTGAATATTACTTGTGCTCAAGCAGACCTAATAAGAATATGATTCTGTGTGAGTGAGAAATTATACATTAATAATAGTCACCATTCATCAAGGATTTCTAGATATATATCTGGCATTATGCCAAGAACTTTAAATCCTTGTAACAGACCTTTGAATGACTTATTCCTATTTCTTTTTTTCAAGATAATGAAACTGAGATTCCAAAATGTAAAGTAGCTTGATCAGGCTCACATAGTAAGTGATAGGGTCATGATTTAAATTCAGATCTGGCCTGAGTCCATCTCTTAAGGAAGCGTTGCCAAATACAGAGATTATGTCTTTTGCCATAAGTGATAATAAGTACAGGTCAGATGTCAAAAGTCTTAACTGGGGTTCATCTGTGAAGAAAACGAACCCAGGGACAATGCCTTTCAAAGTATGCAGTCAAATCAGTGAAATCAGAGATATCAAGAAGCTTTTACTGTTTGGGATCAGCACCGAAGATATGATTTCAGTCTCAGAATGAGCAGAAATAATTCTATACTTTACTCATTTTGGAAGATGCTGAAATAATCTTTTAACTTTTTTCCAATTTTAGTACCTCTGTTGGATTTATCATTTTCTTCCATTTTGCATCAACTTTACCTCAGTTCTGCCTCATATGATCAACACACAGCACCATTCCCCCCTCACACACCTGCTCCTGACCTTAGCAGGAAAGCTGGCGAGGAGCTGCCAGGTCAGCAGGAGTGACCGTTCCGTCTGGGGCCCTGATTTTGTGACTGCAAGTTTCATTCAGGGGAGAAATGAGTCTACCTAACTGGCATCCCTCACTATCATCTCTATTTTAAGCTCCTCAGTTGAGAGATTCACAGTTGTTGCTGTGGTCTAAAGCTATGGTATTTAAAGCAGGAAAGGACATTCTAGATATATTGGTATCATTAGAACTCAGCACTTACATACTAATTGGTTATCTGGAATGATGTAAAGGAGAACTTAATCTGCTGTGAATGGATATACCTAATAAATAGTTTGTGTGTGTGTGTGTGTGTGTGTGTGTGTGTGTTATGGGGATCCATATATAAAACTTTACACAAAGGCATAAACAATCTTGTTTGTTATACATTTGGCCACCATGAAGTCATCTGTCTTTTTTTTTCCTTTAATTCAAGGCTACCAATTTTACTTAAAGATAATACAGGATTTTTTCTTCTTGGGTCACTCTGCCCATTGTTGATACATTAGCATATCTGTGGTGAGATTTACACTACAATACACTGTTTTTTTTAATAGCGCTGCTTTGGAATACTTGAAAGTAAATTATACCTTTTGATTAATAAGCAGGTTGTTCTTATGTTATTACTTAGAAAAGTATGCATCAGTCTGTTTCTGTACTGATTAACAATCTTAAGATTTAAACATACTCTTCACATTCTCCCTTTTCAATCATTTCTTTTTAGTTTGCTTTTTTACTATATAGATGAGTAGAACTGCACAGTGCTTAGTTGGAACATAATCCCATATATGATTTCATACATTAATTTCTCTGGTCAATGTTTGCTTTTCCTGTATGTTAAATTCACTTCACTAAGACTCTCTCTTTTCCATTTCTCTCTATACCAGTTTTAACTTCAGTAAATCAATATCTCATTCACAGTAGTAGGTTAGCTTACTAGCCTTGAAATTTATTTCTTTGTTTATTGTTAGAGCTTGTTGGCAAATTGAATTTCGAGATAACAGGGAAGGAAAGCATGGTGACCTAGGACA
Source organism: Phyllostomus discolor (assembly GCF_004126475.2). NCBI lineage: Eukaryota > Metazoa > Chordata > Mammalia > Chiroptera > Phyllostomidae > Phyllostomus > Phyllostomus discolor. Next base: position 94,143,963 of record NC_040903.2, on the reverse strand, counting down.
TACTGTTCTACTGAAGTAATTCACAGTTCTTGGAAAGTGTAATTTTTTTTGTTTTAAATTAACATACAGTGAGTATGGTCTTTGGAGTTACTCATTAATATTCCCTTTGTAATCCTTTAAAATTATTATTGGTAGGAATAGACAATTATTTTGAGTGTTTTTTTCTTGTACTGTTGCAGCCTAGAGAATATTGGTACTTTAAGCTTGTAAAGGACAATGTGAGTTTAGAGTGTATCTACTGAAATCATGTGTTCCTCACTAGAGGAGCTGATCTTGTGGACAGTTTGAAGCTGTTCTTATATTTCATGTTCCCTCTAGTAGAAAATAAATGTGGTATCGCCCTGGCTGGTGTGGTCAGTGGACTGAGCACTGGCCTGCAGACCAAAGGGTTGCCGGTTCGATTCTAGGGCACACACCTGGGTTGTAGCCAGGTCCTCAGTAGGGGGAGTGTGAGAGGCAACCACACATTGATGTTTCGCTCCCTCTCTTTCCCCCTCCCTTCCCCTCTGTAAAAATAAATAAATAAAATCTTAAAAAAAATAAATGTGATATTTATGCTAACATTTCAACTCGTTGATAATCCAAACTGCATAGGGTATGCTCAGAGGTAGAGAATCAATTTTTTAAAATTTTGGTTAGATTTTTAATAAAATATCTTCTGTGACATATACATGTTTGTGTTTACCAACTGTATATTGTCAGTGGTATTCATTGATGCTTTTAGAGACTTGAAGCATACTGCCAATCAAACACTGCCTTACAAATATTATAAGGCATGCAGAACACACAGATGGCCAGTTGTCTTTTGTGCTTCAGGCCCACACTCACTCTAGGGCTGCTAGTTTCTCCACAGTGGACTGTTCAACAAACAGATGACATGGGGACAGCCAAGAATCACCCCATCCATCCAGGAGCCAGTCAGGCTATCAAACCCCTCTCTTTTTCCATTTTCTTTTCCCACCCTCCAACCATCTTTCTTTATCCTCTCTTGTCTTCCTTGTTTCCTGTCTTTTTAAAATCTTGTTCATAAGTGTCTGTTGCATCTCAGTTATATATCATACCAAGTTGTGTGATTGATTTTTAAAAAAGATTTTATTTATTTATTTTTAGAGAGAGGGGAAAAGAGGGAGAAAAAGAGGGAAAGAAACACAATGTGTGGTTGTCTCTCACATACCCCCTCCTGGGGACATGGCTCTCAACCCAGGCATGTTGCCCTGACTGGGAATCGAACCTGTGACCCAAACAAAGGTTTAGCAGGTTGGCACTCAGTCTACTGAGTCACACCAGATATAAACTTTAACATTTTATCTTTTTTCTTTCATTTGTCACCCAATTATATCAGAAAACCTTTGTGTAATTTGAGGAAAATCTTTTCAATTTTAACCGAAATATTAAATATCTAGTGGTAAGAGAAACTTGTATTGTAAACTGTTAAAGTACAGTTAGTATCTTTTATAATTTCCTTAAAGTCATTTACTCTCTAATTTCATAATTAATGGTAACTTGGTCAAAATTATGCAATAGATATTTGTATATATGACAACAGTCTCATTTAACCCTAGAACCCTAGTAATTCTGTGAGGTGTTTAAAAAAATGTTATTATCCCTACTTTAAAGGTGAGGAAATGGAAATTCAGGGAGGTTAAATAAACATGCCTAAGGTCACACAGCTTGGAAAGCAGGACATGTAGGATTGGAACCCAGTTCTTTATGACTCTAAAAACTTTACAGAATGGTATATAGCATTTTTTTAAGTGAGTAATTTCACTTTCCCACTCCTGCACATTTCTAACCATTTTGAGACCTGCATGGTGCTGTGGGCCACTTCCCACTGTAGGAGAGGTCCTGGCCACAGGGCAGCATCTCTACTCCCCACCGGGAAAACTAGGCTCTTTTGGTCCTTACAGACAGAGAAAGTACATCTCAATTTTAGTACTGTATTTTTCCCTTTTTGTTACTTTTCTCGCTTTTGTAACTCTGTCAAGGTTCCTTTATGCAAAGAGACAACAAAACAAATACTTAGAAAGAGTACTCTTTCCAAATAAATCTATACTATACTCAAAAATGATTTTGAGGGAGGTTAATTTTCATCTGTAATTTATATACTTTTTGATTTGAGTTAGACTTAATAGACTTTCTAATGTTATAAACCACACTGGGATGGCATAAAGTTTTAAATCATTCCATTATAAATGTAGACATTTTTTAGATTATTTAGAGATGAGTTACACCGCCTGTAGATTAACTTTTTTTTAAACTTTACCTTGCTCTGGTTTTTTAGGAACTTTATTAGAAGTTTTATGAGGTAGTAAATAACATTTAAACAGATAAATTATATTTTTAGTCTAGTTAAGACATTTTTTAAAGCAGACAATATGGAAGACATTAGAATTGTAGATGACACTGTTCTAGCCCTATATTTGTAATATATAATTTAAGGTTATTATAAATTATAACTGCTCTTTGTAAAATGCTTTATACCTAAGGGCATTTTCATATCCATGTTTCTTTTGACCTTTTGCTCACCAAATACTCTGAAGTAAGTATCTGTATTTTATGAATGGAAAAATTAACATGATGTGAGGGTGGGGTGAAAACCCAGACTGGAAAGCCAAGTGTTTTGACCTTACAAGAATATTTATAAAACTTGATGAGCTTAATTATAATATGTGCAAATGTAGAGAAATAAATATGTAATTATATGTTAACCCATACCAGACACTAATAGAAGTAATGAGTAGCAGGTGCAAGTCACTCAAGGAAGAAAATTATGAGAGTGTTAATATTGAGAAAGTTTTATGAATTTAATTTAGTTGTTTCTGTAACTGAGAAAACAATTTAGTATGATTATAGTGGCAGAACACCTGTATGGAGCTTGTGGAATTACATGGGAGTCTAGTTTGAGAACCACTGAATTATCACATAAAAATTCTTAATCAGTAATATAGTGTAATAGTAATATTTTCCTAAAGAGTTTCATAAGCCATGTTGGTATGTTGATAAAGCATTTATAAGGAATACAAGCCAGTTTAAATATACTACTGAATGTCATCTCACACTGCATGGGATGAGATGCTGACATTGTGATAATGAAGAGTTATATAAACTGTGTAAAAGTCGTAAAAGTTTGAATGAAGTGAAATGATCAAGTTGGTTTTCTTTTTCTTTAATGCTCTCTTTCTTTTATTTCTTCTCTTTCCTATCATCTGTAATGGTATGTTGTGGGCTTCAACCTTTCTGTGCATCCATCCATGGTGGATATCACCAGTTCATGGGTCCTCTCTTCTTTGGAGTCCTGGTTAGCCTTGAATCCAAGCTGCCACTACAGATTTCAGTGATTAGTCCTCACACTGAAAACGGAAGTCGTTCCCTACTCACCTCATTCCAGAAGCAGAAGCAGATTCTGTATGAAAGACTTAATTATGAAAAACAATACTTTAACATATTTAGAAAAGGGATATATCAACTGTGCTTGAACAACAATAAAAAAATTGAAGGAAAAAAGAAATTGTTTAACTACATAAACAGAGAACACCGTAAAGAAAAGGATTAATACATCAAACAACATTAAAATGAAAAAAAAAGTGTTAATTAAAAGGCACTACAAAAGTACAATAGGCTAAAAACTGAGTTAGTATATAGAATATATTAAAGATTCTAATAATCAATTAATAAAGTGAAATCAGCCAATATAAAAAAGGAACAGGAATTCCAAAAAGAGAAAATCCAAATAGTACTTGTATGAAAACTTGCTGAGTGTCAATAATTAGAGAAATGTAAATTAAAACTAGAGTGATATACTATTTTACACCCTCCATGTTGTTAAATATAAAAGTCTGAAATATACTAAATGTTGGTGTTGATGGAAAGCCCCAGGAACTCGTATACATTGTTAAAGGGGATGTAAGTTGGTAAACTGAAATCAAATGTAAGTATACTCTTTTGCTCAGCAGTTCCCCCATAGAAATTCTTGCTCATAAGCTTGTATAACTATTGGTACAAGATTTTCTTTGTTGTAGCCTTATACACAGTAATAAATAATCACAAATCTGGAAACAACCCAGCAGAAAGCAGAACAGATAGGTTGGGAAATATTTGTATACATTGGAATTAGCATAATGAAATGTTAATGATGATGACAATTATAATAATGAAATTGCATGAACCACAGTTACACTCATGAACCTATATGAATCCCCAAAACATAAGCTTGAGTGAAAAAAGCAAGTCACAAAAAATATATAACATGAGTTCATTTGTACAGACTTTGATCAGAGACAGAACTAAGCAATTTGTATTTATGGAACCACTATGTATGTGATCAAACCGTACAGAAAACCAAGGGAAAGATAATAAAACAAAACTGTGGCTCTTTAGTGCCTCTAGCAGGATGAAGGAGTTGGGCTCAGGGGGAGCCCAGAGAACTGGGGTGGTATGTGAGTGTGTGATCATATGAAATATTATTTAAAAACATCATTATTTATAATTATGTGTATTGTTATTGATATATTATTACAAACAATGGGTTATAACATTGTAATTATAATGATAATTATAGTATGAAAATACAATTATGTAGAATGTATGTATGAAATATTTTATAATACAGCAAAAACAATGAGAGGACAAGATTCCCCCCTTTTCCAAAAGACCTTTTAAATTTCAAACTGATTTTTATCAAGTTATGATAATATTTTAAAAATTGAATGTATTGGGTTGGCATTAGTGATATTATATATGTTTCAAGTGTACGATTCTATGATACATCATCTGTGTGTCACATTGTGTGCCCACCATCCAAAGTCAAATCTTTTATCACCACATATTCAACCCCCTTGACCCATTACTATCCACCACTCCCTCTTTCTTTTACTAACCACCAAACTGTTGTCTGTTTCTATGAGTTTTTGTTTGTTTTTCTTATTTGTGCATGTGCTGCTTTCAGTTTTATATATCCATAGGAATGAAATGATATGGTTCTTATTTCTTCTGTCTGACTCATTTTGCTTGGCATGATTTCTCATGATCCATCCATGTTGTCACAAGTGTCAGTATTTCATCTTTTCTTATGGCTGAACAGTATCCCACTGTATGTATGTACCACATCTTCTTTCCCCAGTCATCAATCGAAGGACACTTTGGTTGTTTGGCCACTATGAATGTGGGCAAGTAATTTTTGACAAAGGAGCCCAAAACACACAATGGAGAAAAGAAAGCCTTTTTATAAATAGTGCTGGAAAACTTGGATAGCTGCATGCAAAAGAATGAAACTAGATTCCTGTTTGTTCCCATATACAGAAATTAACTCAAAATGGATCAGAGACCTAAATATAAGACCTGAATTCACTCTGGCCTTCCCCACAGCTGGCTTGCCTAACTGCAGCCTGCCATTTTCTAGAATCAGGTCCTCCTACTCCCGCTGAGCCAGGCCCCTTGATTTGGGAGCAGTTGCTACTTTATAGCATTACTGTTTATCACTGTGCTGTAGAGATTCTTCCTGCCACTGTTCATAATGGTGAGCTGTCCTCTACCACTGGTATTCTGCCTCTCATTAAATAACAGGTTGTTCTGGATTTTTGATCTGTTATTTCATTTGGGCCACATTTCTTTGTCTTGGTGCACCTGTTGAGTTGTAAAGGGTGGAGCCTTAGGTATTTGCCAGGGCAGGGCAACCCTAGTTGCTGCACTGAGGAGCTGCCTGTGGGGGAGGGGCCAGAGGGAACAATGTTGCTCACTCCCTCTGCTCAAGCACCACTTTCCTATGATCTCTCATGTGAGACTGGGAGTTCCTCCCACTGTCATAACCCCCACAGTATTTCACAGTTAGAGGTTTTGAGTCTTCAGTTTCCTGTTCAGCCAGCCCTGCCTCACCTGTTTGGTCTGCTGCCTTGCCAAGCACCTGCTCTGATCCACTGCCTGTCTTCTGTCTCTGCTTCTCCTGCTGGTCTGGATGAATGTTTAACTCCTTGGTTGTCAGAGTTCCATGCGGTTTGATTTTCTGGCATGTCTTGTTGTTTGTTGTTTTTAAATTGGTTGTTTCCCTTCTTTTGGTTGTGTGAGGAAGCAAAGCATTTCTGTCTATGCCTCCATCTTGGCTGGACCCCTAAAACATGATATTGAAGAAGATAAGTAAGTTATTAAAATATACATGAATGTATGATATCACTTATAAAAATGCTTAAATATTCCACAAAATAATATACATAGTTTATGGACACACACATGTATATAGATACATATGTATGTGACATACACACTGATGTACACACACAAGTGCACACATTAAAATATGCCTGATGGTGATGCACAGCAGAATCATTAGAATGATTACCTATAAACTAAGGAGGAGGACATGCGAGAGTGGGATTGGTTCATGGGAGTTGTAGTGGTAATATTTGCTTTCTTAGTTGTGATATCTGCGTGGGTGTTACTTACATTTTTCTATCCTTTTGACATTACTGACATTTCATCATAAAAATATCTGAGCAAATTTCAACTTTGGGATTCCATGGAAAAACCAATGTGCTCCTCAAAAACTTTTTGATAGGGCACTTAATATTTAAAAATAAACTTATTTCCTTATTTTGTCAAAAAATGTAATAAAGAGAAGCCGAAAAAGGAGGAAGAGAAAAATATGGACTGCATGCTTTCTTTTTTTCTTTTTATTACACTCCATTATATTGCTACACACTCCACAAATTGTTTCTTGAATGTTATATTTCCTCAATTCTATAAACCCATTTATTATTGAATAAAGCAATTTGTTATTAGCTTTTTGGGCAAGAGAAATTCTACTCTATTAAATAAATATATATTACAGCTTGGAAGTCTACATATATGAATTTTAAGATTCAAAAATATGAACTGTTAATATTGTATGCATGGATAAAAATTAAGAAAGAATAAATGAGGATGTTTCCCCAAACTTTCTTGAACAATTGCCCAAAAGTCCAGCTTTTGTATAAGAACACACCACTGTACCTGCAGTGTTGTAGACACTGTTATCTACAGCTGCATTTTCTTTTCTTCTAAAGTCAGTGTTCTTACACGTTGACTATTTATCTTAAAATGCATATATGCATTTTCAATGAGGCACAATTTCTTCTTCCCAAAGGAGAGCTCATAGTAAATTGAAGTTGACTTCATGGAATTGAGGAAATACGGTATTTAAGCAACATTTATGAAGTATATGGGAAGTTCAAGCATCAAGTTTCAAGATAATTCTCATTCTTTACTTTGATAATTTATCTGATGGAGTCTTAAGGTTTGATGAGTGGTCGAAAGGGTAATCTCTGAAGTTAGAGAGCCTAAGCACTCAGCCTGTCTCTCCCACCAAGCAATTGCATGCAATTTAACAATTAGTTAACTTTCTAGGTCTTAGTTTCTTTATTTGTAAAGTGGTATTTTTCATTTGGGAAGAGTGTCTCAATTGGTGTGGAGAAAGGATGAACAGTTCAAGGACTAATGAAGACATGGACTTAAGACAGAGGCAGATGGCTGGAAGATAAGGAAAACTTTAAAGACTTTTTTAAATGCAAAAATCGAACAGATTTAAGGAACAGAGGAAAGGAATAGTGATAGATAATCACATCTTGTCTGACCTGGCCAATTGGGTTGATGCTGGTATGGTTTATCAAGATAGAAAATATAGCTGGGGCCCATTTTAGAGGAAGGATGGGTATTTAACACCTTCATGTGTAAGTGTAGTCATCTCATAATTAGAATAATACTCATTATCTTTGTCCTGCTGATAATCTGTACTAGCCACTCTGTATCACTCCTGAAAATTGTTTACATGCATTCCAGTGGATGGCTGTTCATCAGTGTGTTTTCTACTCCTGTGGGAATAGGTCCTTGCGTGCCCCAAAGCTGCACCATTTCTGTTTTGGAGAAACATCCTCAGTTATTCACTATCTTGGAACAAATTTTCTCTAACAACCCCATCATCCAGGACCTTGTTCTGAGGCTCTTCTCTTTCTTTTTAGTGTCTTGGTTTTCTGTGCTCTCAGAATCATCCCAGTTCAGAAAAAAATTTTAACACTGTTGAATTTCACAAACAATGGTGTTAAAACCTCTGCTCCTCAGAAATCACTTGGTCCGTATGAAGATTTATTTGGCTTTGAAATAATTGCTAAGCAGCCAAGAATTCTATATCCCTGTAATCCAGGGCAATGGTGTATCTTTACCTTAGTTCTTTGAATAAGAAAGCCAAATATTTAGTAATAACAAAGGAATATTTGCTTCAGAGTGAGTTTTGGTGTCCATGTCCATCAAAGATGTGTCAGGCCTGTAACATCTTATATGATGGAAGTGCTGGGGTCCCTCATCAGGTATCAGGTACAGTATATATGTTTAATTTCTCATATCCTCTCTTTATTTTTTCTGTCATTTGGGAACTGCACTTGGATGCAAACAACAGAAACTGGAAATAATGGTAGAAAAGCAGAAGTTTATTTCTCTTCCATATAAAGAAGTCTAGGGGTGGGCAGGCAGTCCAGGGAGAGTGTGGCAGTTCTGTAGACATCAGGAATCTAGATACTTTTTATTTTCTGCTCCACCAACCATGTTCAGAGACACATTATGGACCTAGGTGGCTAGTATTGCTCCAGCTGAAAGGGTCAGTTTTTAGGTAGCAGGATAGGTGGACGTGAGGGGCAGGTAATATGGACAAACCTCCTAGTCAAGTACCTTCTTCTAAGCAGTAATTCAAGACGTCCCCACCTCTGGTTGCATTTCATGGCCAGCTCTTAATCAAATGACCACAGAGTGGCCTTTTAGCTGGTTACATTGCTGCCTTGAAAAAGTATTTCACAGATAGTAGAACAATGGACACTGCTCTTGAGTCATTAATTTTATATGCAGGTGCCCTCCTCTGATATATCCCTGATAGCTTTCCAGTCCATTTAGCCGCTTGAAAATGAAAAAGAAAATTCCTGCTCTTTGTTCTCCTTAACACATAAAGTTAAAAAGCATGGTTCTATGAAGAGATATGAGTAACTATTCTCATGAATATGTGAAATATTGAGGAACTAAGGAACCAACTAAAGAAGTGTATGTCTTGAGGTTCAGATGTGTTCAGGACCTTAGGTCTGTTGGGAGAAAGCTTATGTTTTAGGCAGGAGAAAGTGAGGCAGTAATTTGTCAAAGTCACAAGTGAATAAATTGTGAATTATTTCAATAATTTACAGTGTTTATTAATCAAAGAAAAATTGATTCTTGATATGTTTGATTCATTGTAGTCTTAAGTATAAACACTTAACCTAGCCTTTATGTACTTTAATATGACTATAGCTATGCTGCTTCTAATTAATATTGATTTTGAATTAATATTAGCTTGCGACAGTTATTTTTGGTACTTTTCCAGCTGTGTAAATACCTTTATTGCATAAATAGACTAAATTTAATCACAGAATTTACTGTGCTAGCAGTATTTATAACTTCATTGTGGACCCAATGTTTTAAACATCTGTCCTTCATTTACTAGATTTTTTATAGACTTTTATAACACAGGACGGATTATAAGTATTTGCACAAAGACACTATAGCACAATAGTACTTGGAGGAAGGAACAAAATTTCTGAGAAAAGAGTTTCTTTATAAAGAACACTGTTTAGGTTGGTAACACCGCCTCCCATAAAAACAAATAGGGGCCTATCTGATATAAGTAAGAAAGCATTTTTAAGAGAGCTCCTGGAAGACTAAACTTTATAATATAAAAAAATGTTGAAATCAGTGTATTTAAAGGGGAAGTTATATTGTTGTTGTTGGTTGTTGTTTCTAAATGTCTTTGTCTTCTGTTAGGACCATCAGGCAACTTTTCCATGAAATAATGGTTCTTCAAATGAAACAACATTGTCTGACCTTTAGGGTGAAGTAGGAAGATGCACAAAATAGAGAAACTGAGTTAGTAAATGTGACTTTCAAATGTTATTTTTCCCATCAAACAGTGACTCTATATTAGCCCAATTTGGTTATATAAAAGTTGTAGTACTTTATTTTTATAGTTAATTTTTGAGTTTGAGCCCTGCAAGTCTAGTTCCTCGTGTATTTCCTCCAACTGATTTTATTTTGGATAAAATTACTTTTATCTGATTTTCCTTTGAGAAAACATGGACATTTGCTCCCTTGGCTGGCTGACAGGTACGGGTGAGTACCGAAGGACCCACAGGGGCAGGCTAGCGTAGACACAGCCCGCCCCATGCAGAGATGCCTCCCAGGCTGGCCGTTTGGCCTGTGAAAAGGCTGACTTGCAGGAGAAAACAAGCACTGAGACTGCCCTGACTCAGGATTTCAAACATGTTTTCTGTATGTATACGAGTGTATGAGGGCAAACAGTGTTGTTAAGGATGACTAAAGAAATTCAGAAAATGTAAACTTCTAGAACAGTACTTCTGGTACATGGGAATCAAAGCAAATAGTAAGGGCAGAGAGGTGATGAATTAGGAAGAGATATTGCTTGAAGTTATCAACCTACGTTGAAATTTAGATGTCTGTTCATAGTTTTTATTTTATATTATCACATGAACATTTTATTAAACTGTTTATATTATGTATTTGCTTTATATATGTATATTTTATCTTCCCTAATTAGATTGTGTCCTTCCTATGAAAATGACTATCTTTCACCTTTTGGGGATTTCCTGTAGCATCTAGCATCATCTCAATACTTTATTAGCCTAAATTAAACATATTTAAATGGATCTGAGTGGCAAATTTGGTTAAGTTGTGGCTCTTTGGTGCAGTGTTTGGAGGATTCTGAGGCTATGTCTCTGCCAGTAGAAGAAAATACAGTAATAACTTTGGTCAGGGATTCTTTGCTTTATACTGTTATATATCTGTATCTTCTAGTGCCAGACAGTATGCAAGTACTAAATAAATATTTGTCAAGTGAATGAATAAATGATTCTGTAATAATTGAGAAAGTAAGAATGGCACATATTTGCATTGTTACTAAATTAGCTTTAAAGTACCTTCTAATTCTTTTTTAAAAGATTTTATTTATTTACCCTCTCCCTAAAAATAAAATAAACAAAATCTTTAAAAAAAAAGAATGACTGACTGACAAACTCTGACAACTTAGGCGTGGGTATTTTGTGGATATGTTCTTAAAAATGAATGAAGTGAGCCTGTGGAGGAAAAAAATGGACACTATTTGTCCTGGTGATAAAATCTGAGCTTTCACATAAAAATTCAAATAACTCCAACTTTGGAAAACTTGTCACTTCCACCATGGACTTAAGAGTATCCAAATATGTAAAATCTTTTTTGATAATATTGGTGCTGATATTAACAGATGTGATCTTTTTGTGATTGCATAAGGAGATGTGATAACTTGTGTGAGTTCTGTGAGTCAGTGAACTGATACTTTCCAAATGATTGATGCATGATGTTACCATGGATAAAAGATGTAAGTTCAAGGTAGTAGAATGGATTTTTTTTAAAGATTTTATTTATTTATTTTTAGAGAGGGAAGGGAGGGAGATAGAGAGAGAGAAAGAGAGAAACATCAATGTGCGGTTGCTGGGGGTCATGGCCTGCAACCCAGGCATGTACCCTGACTGGGAATTGAAGTAGAATGGGTTTTAATGTAACAGAATACACATTTTATTGTTATGGTTCAGATTTGACATAGCAATTCAACTCTAAGAAACTACTACATGTTGAGTTTTGGTGTAGTATTAAGGAAGAATGTCCACAATATTTGAAAGGCTACTGGAATATTTCCTCCCTTTCCAATTCTCTTTATCTGTGGGAGACAGGATTGTTTTTACACTTCAACTGAAACAACTTCATTGCAACATATAGAATACAGAAGCAGAGTTAAGAATCTATCTTCTGTCAAGCCAGACACTTTTTACCAAATTATTTTTATTGGAGGGAACATGGTTATATTTCATAAAAATATTTATGCTAACATATACTAGATTTGTGTTATTTTAAATGACTTTTATAAATGTCTCAGTTTTAATTTCTAATGTTAAACAAAAACAAAAGAAACATAAACAAAAATAATCATAAAAGTTCTTTTAAGAATATAAAGGAATCCTGAGGCCAAAAAGTCTGACACTTATCTAGACTCTAAATTAGAACCGGGGTCCCTGTGCCTAGCCTGCAGGAGTGTCAAACTCATTTTCACCAGGAGTCACATCAGCCTCACGGTTGCCTGCAAAGTGCTGAATGTAATTTTAGGACTGTATAGATGTTAACTACTCCTTAACTAGGGGCAAGGAGCTCGGCACTGCTGCTGGGTAGAAACAAGGTGCTGGGCTGGATAAAATGAGGTGGAGGGCTGGATTCAACCCATGGGGCTTGTGTTTGCCACTTGTGGTATAGAGAGATGCTGCCGAACATTAGTTTTGTTTCAGTATAATTGTTATTTTACTTCTTTTCATTTATTGATCAAATCAACAAATACTTATTTTGTACCTTTTGTCCTCCAGATACCTTGTTAGGTGGTAGGAGTTGTTTCACACAAAGACTGTGTCCCCTGCTTATCTGTAAGCTCCTCTAATGCCAGTTTTATGTGTTATTTCTTTGTATTTACCCTATTATGTTGAAGTTGTTGACTCTCCTTTCAATTTTCTTCAACCTCATGTATGCAGAGGTGTAGCTTGCTATTCTCATGTTTTTGCCATTTGCTGCCATGCACAGATTGACTAATACTTGAACAAGTCTATCATGTTTTCGCTCCCCTTTCTTCCTGGTATGTTTGAAAGTATGGAAGAGGTAGGTATCTCCGCAGCATATGTGGCACATGGATTGGAGGGAGAAGACACAAGAAGGGCATGGAAAGGGGATAGAAAATGTTAACAAGGTGTCTGCAATGTGTTTTCCATATCTATACCTAACTTTTTAAAAAATATTTTATTTATTTATTTTTAGAGAGAGAGAAAGGGAAAGAGAAAGGGAAGCATCAATGTGTGAGAGAAACAACAACTGGTTGCTTTTCACAAGCCCCGAACTGGGGACCTGGCCCACCACTCGGGCATGTGCCCTGACCGGAAATAGATTTGGCAACCTTTCACTTTGTGAGACAACACCCAACCCACTAAGCCACACCAGTGAGGGCTACTCCTAACTTTTACAAGTCTCAGGGCAAGAGAACAAATAGAGAGCTACATACCATGTGTCGAAATATTTAAAAGTTACAAATTAAGCTAACGCTATTAAATATGAAATATGTTTATACTCCTGCCCTGACAAATATACCATCTAACCCACAATGAGAAAAATATATTTAAAGCAACAGTTTATGCCAAATAACTAGATAGCACAAATCCAGAATGATACCACATGTCAGAATATTTAAAAGTTACAAATTAAGCTAACACTATTAAATATAAAGTATGTTTATCCCCTTGCCCTGATAAATATACCATCTAACCCACAATGAGAAAAATATATTTAAAGCAACAGTTTATGCCAAATAAGTGGATAGCACAAATTCTGTAAGGATAATAATTGATCTAGGGAGACCTAGCAGGATTGACTAGACAAGAGAGAAGTGTAGGGAAGAAGATTTATCCTCATTTTTTGTCATTCTAGCCTCTTCTTCCAAACATTTGACACATCTCAGAAAACACCCACTTTTCTCCTCCTTTGTATAGGAGAGGGTTCTTTCTTCCCCCCTCAAGATGCAGCTGCTGTTGTAGTCTTCTGCTCTTCCCTTAACCCCTGTCTGAGATACAACGTGTAATGCCCAATGGAGGAGCCAGCAAAGTTTCTGTCTTCAATCTCAGTAAGCCTTTCAGGCATCCCTCCTTCCTGGCAAATTGGCTCTATTGAGGTCCCCAGATGAAACTGAAGTTGGAAGGCCAGGCTGTTCCAGTGGAAAGCTCCCAGGTTTATCTGAGTTCTGGGCTGGACTATTGCTGGCTTGAGAGAGACCATCTGACCCTGGCCTGTGGCTCTTGTTCTTCCCCTCTGCCTTCTTACTCTATGACCAGGGACCTATCTTGCAAATGTGTGGACATCTCCATCCTCTTATCCAACTTCTGCGTCACATGGCCATTAACTAGTTGCTCTCAGTTATCCTTTTGGTCTGGGTTTGTCCCCTGTGGTTCTTTGGGAAGAGAACTGCAGGGTTGCAGGTATGCAGAGTAAGATCTGAAAGGAGGGATGGTAGGGTCCGGATAGGCACATCCCGTGGATTCCTAGTGGCTGGTGGGGCATGCAGCCAAAAGAGGGTTGGAGCCACGACCTCCAAAGTGCAGACCTCAAGGTGGTGACCCAGTTTTTCCATATCTAAGGGCAGTACTGCCGTGGGCCATGTAGTACTTGTATTAGGATCACCAGGTGTGCTTTTATAAGAATGCAGATTCTTTGGCTCCATTGTGCCAGACCTAACGAAGAGAGAGCAGTGTGGCACAGGGGCAGGTGTTGGGCATGTTGCCTGTCACAGGTAGTGTTGGAGGTGTTTCCTGGGCCAACGAATGAGGTTCCACTTAGTGTCTATATTTCTCTGTGGTCTTTTAAAGAACCTCTCAAATATGTAATCTAATTTAAGCAGCTCTTTGAGGTTATTATTCACATGCATCAGAATGTATGCTGTAATGTCATCGGGGAATTTGGGCCTTGAAATCGCCCTGGCTGAAGCTTTCTCTCAAGCCAAGGTTCTACATTTTTTAATCAGGATTTGAAAATATTATTGTTATAGAATATGTTCTCTATAGTTATGGTGACTCAAAAGATTAGGTAAACTTATACTTACATCAAAAAGAAAACATATTATTACTGTGAAATGGGGAACAGATATAGAAGGCCTTTGGTGGAGGAAACCCTCTCTACATTTTCAGGAAAACACTATCATTTTAATAAAGTCAAGTCACATGAAGTAAAGCAAATTTCACTATACAAGTGAAACTGGAATATTTAATGATGAAAATAGTTACTAAAGAATGGATGTTAGACACATATACATGTAACAATGTAATAATACTTGCATTTTAATTTTGTTTATAATTTGCATTTAAAGTACTTTTTTATTTTGAGAAATAATTTTAGGTTTTCAGAATAATAATACTGTCCGACTACAGGGAAGTTATGGTTCGAGTTGGAAATTGTATGGAAATATCTGTATTGATTTTGGAAAGTATTTTTTAAAAAGAATGACTGGCCAAATGTAAAAGTAACTAATGATAGTTCCATAAAATCAATAATGAAGCCATTTACTCTACTCAGTTTTAAAAAGTTGTTGGTCTCCCGCCTGTAAAGTGTTGTTTAGTTGCCAGGGGTTGCGGAGAGTTGCTAGTTATCACCAACCACACAGTACTCTAGCTGTTTTCCAGAGCTAGCACTGACCACCATAGATTCGTAATTCATAATGTACAAGTATCTCAGTCACTGGAGTTATCTGGACTACTTAGTATTCTGCATTTCTGTGAAATACTGAATGGCCACTTGTTCATGGGATGATACGAACTTTTTGGACAGATATTTTGGAAATCATTTCACACAACTGATACGTATTTCTAATGATACTGTTTTCCTTTAAAAGGATTCAGTTTCCTTTTAGGTTTCCTCCTAGGAAACCTAAATCCTTTCAGTTTCCTCCTAGGAAGAGGTTTTAGGAAAAACCTCCTAGGAAAAGGATTTAGGTTTCCTCCTAGGAAACCTAAATCCTTTCAGTTTCCTCCTAGGAAGGATTCAAAACTGAATCCTTCCTAGGATTCAGTTTTGGCTTCCATAGACAAATCAACATAATAGGGTTAAGAAATGGGACTCAACTGGAAGAGTTAATCTTGAAGTTCTACTTGAGCTGTGTTTACTGACCCTTTTCTGTTTCTTGTTAATTGGCACCTCAGACTCTACTAATTAATGGGAGAGCAAGGGGCAGGTGGCGCCGTTTTATTTTGATAATCCTTGTCAGCAATGTCTGTGTAATCTTCTTGTTTAATTATAGTGAATGTGCATTTGGGGTGCATGAACTTTCAACAGCTTTTTTCACTGGAAGTTCCCTGGTCAAGGACAGTTTTGCAACTGTCAGCCGCTGCTGCATATTGCATACAAAACCACCTGCTTTACCATGTTAGTTAGGAAATCCCACAAATGAATGTTGCTGAGGTACAGTGTGCTTCTTCAAACTAGACAAGTATAACTCTAACCAGGGGAATGAAAGAGGTCTGCACTTCCTTTAATTGTAATTCTTCTTCTTTTTCTTTTCTTTTTTTTTTTTTTTGCAATGAGAGTAAGAAATTTTGTTGAAATAGGTACATTTAACTTTCGAGCACTTAATGGATGAAAATATTAGAGTAGTGTTTTCTCTGGAAGGAAGAGCCTAGGCAGGAAGTCAAAATAAATGGAACTGATTTACTTAAGAATTTGCAAGTTCAGTTGTGAAATGACTAGATAAATGATTCTGTTGGAAAGGAGGTACCTGCTAGAAGATGCATATTTTGCACATTTGCATTTTAAGGAGACTGTTATGCTTGCAAGAGTGAAGGTGGGTTTAGGTAAAATAAATTCATAACACTTTTGAAGTTTGGGGACCAGTCTCAAACTTGTGTTCTAAGCAATGCATTATTTATTTGGGGATAGCAAAAGAAAAGGAGGGAGGAAGAAGTCAAAAAACACCTCCTTGGCTGTTAATACCTTGAAACTTAGTGGAAAGGAAATAGCACCCAATTTATAAGAACTCCAATGTAAACAAACAGGAGCTATGATAGGAAATAGCACTAGGGCCAATTTATAAGACTTGGTCCATGTTCATTTTTCAGATAAAACTTCCTGTACTTACTTCTAGCCATTTTGGGCCAGACCAAAACCAAAACAAATCTACCTCAAGTAGTGAAAGGAAGCATTTTAATTGAGTGATATTTTTGGAAAATCAGAAATAGCTGCTTCTGCTATTGGTATTTTGATAAAATTTAATGTATTAAGATAAAAGCATAAATTTATATAAACTTGACAGTTAATTATATAATTATAGTTCAATGCAAAATAATGAAGTTTTATATTTTTGTGCCTAACCAGAGAATTTCACTTACTTTAAATTTACAATTTGAATGAAAATCCAAACCTGTCATTCTTATCTAAATCTATGGTTCTCAACCCAAAGGCAGCACCCTCCTTCCCTCCAGGTGACATTTGACAATGTCTTTAGACATTTTTTGATTTTTATCATTGGGAGGGGATGCTACTAGCTCTAGTGATTAGACATGGTGGATGCACTTGGCTGGTGTGGCTCTGTTGGTTGGAATGTAGTCCTGGAAACTAAAAGGTCACAGGTTCGATTCCTGGTCAAGGCACATGCCGGAGTTGCAGGTTTGGTCCCCAGTTGGTGTGTATGTGAGAGGCAACCAACTGATGTTTCTCCGTCACATCGCTGTTTCTCTCCATTTGTCTCTTGATCCTGCCTTTCCCTCTCCCCAAAATCAATAAGCACATCCTTAGGTGAGGATTAAAAAAAAGGAAGAAAAAAAAAGACATGGTGGATGCTGCTAAAAATCCTAAAATGTACAGGACAGTCCCCCACAAAAAAAGAAGTATCTAGTCCTAAATGATGATTGATGCTGGGATTTAGAAACCTGCCCTGCCTAAATGATGCTTTCTTCTGGTAAAACACTACTTATTTGTAATCAAAGGACTGTGAAGATGCTGGATATTTCATGAAGAAGTGCTATACATTAACAGAAACAATCATATGTGCATATGCAAGGATTGGGTTATATGGGATTATCTATTAATAACACATTCCTAATTTTAATTTTTTCTCCTTAAAATTATAAATTATTATACTGCAGGAATAGAAATAATTCACTGTTGTGAGGTGATGGATGTTAACTAAAATAATAGTGAACTAAATGGTTAACTAAATGTGAAAATCATTTTACAGTATGTGCATGTATCAAATCATTATGTTGTGTACCTTAAACTAATACAATGTTACATGTCCATTGTCTCAGTAAAACTGGGGGGAAAGTGATTCAGGGGAAATAGTCTGAAATATGAGAAATAGCAGTTACAGATTTTTTATGGGTTTTTTTATTCAATTTTACTATATTTATATTCAAAACATAAGAAAGCACAATATTACTTGGCTTACAAAGAATATAATGTGACCAGCTCAGGTGATAGGTGCTGTCGTGTTTATAAAGCCCTCATTATTCCCTTGGTGTGGAGTAGCTGTACATTAGAGATTTTCAAGAGGGTTCTAGCCAAGTAGCTAAATTCAGGCCTCAATTCATTCAGCTTGTCAGTTTTTGCTAACCTATGATCATAGATAAAACATTACCATAGCATTTAATTACTATGGAAACGATAGCTTGATTCCAAACTAAACAGTTTATATTTCATCTGCACATTTTTTTCATGACACTACTACAACTATATATACACAGGGCTTATCAAATACCCTGTTTTTGGCATTCTGGTATTCATTGTTGGTCTACCAGAAGTTGCTAAATCAGTTCTTACTGACTTCCTTATACAATAGTGCAGGCATACTATGTAAAATTTAAAAATTATGTAATATTTTATACATACTCTAGAAGTCATATGTAAGTGATGCAGCACAAAAATGTGTCTGTGCTTCCACGGCACCGCACCTCAGAGGTTTACAGTTTGCATTGTTAATGCTGTGTGAACCCTGTGAGACGTTGAGACTTGGGGTTGCTTTTGAACTGGTCTATGCTCAGGTATTTCTGCAAAGTATGTTATATTTAAAGAGCTCAGCAGAAAATTAATACATACTGGAATATGTGAGAAGTGGGAAAGATTTCTATTAACATCAGTATTTCCCCCAAAATAGCTTTCTAAACTACTGAGAAGTAACTGGTTTGAAAAACAATTCAGTAGTTTTTTATGCTTTGTTTGCTGGGAGTGAAGACCTGGGATGGACGCCGTGGCGGGCCATGCTGCAGACCACTTTTGAGATAGCAGGAGGCTTTGTGCACAGGAACACGAAGGCGCATTCAGCTCAGGAACTGCAGTATATTTTATAAGGAAATCTGCATCTAAAAATAGATGCTGAATGAAACTTCTTTTAGAGCACAGGGCCATATGGTTGTAAAAGGGCCACTTTGTTTTATTGGAAAGAAAATATGAAAACTCCTCGTTTAGAAGCAGGTCTTAGCGGTGGCTGTTAGAAAACACCTTTTTGTGCAGTTACTAGGTAGGCGTTCCAAAACAGATGTGTTTTCTAGCTACGCTGATTAAATTAACTACCTTAATCAGCATTTCTCAAATTCTGTTATGTATGCTTCTTTTGGAATTAAAGTAGAAATCATATAGCATAGTTTACTTTTTTCTGTGAATTTTAGTAGGTTCAATATGTGAACCTACATATGAAATTGAAGAAAATTGTATTGAAGTTTTAGGTGGCCCTTGCTATTTGTTCTTTCAAAAGCCACATGATATGCCCCATCCAGAGTTATAATGTTATCTTCTCTGAGAGGAAAGTATTTTTATATCTATGATGTTTATAAGTGCATGTTCCTACAAAGGCCTTTTTTGTAGCACTAATGCAATTTTTGAGATTTTAGTGCATAAAAAGACTGGAAATTGAGTTTTAAATGTGACTTTATTAAAGTGGTATTAAAATAGTGTAGCCATAAAACTACTACTGCTAATTGAAATGAATTAAAAAGATTTAATGTAGTCAATTTTCCTATAACAGAAGAAAGGAGAACAACCTGATTGGCTGCAGGACGGACTGTGTTATGGATTACCAACAATATGTTGGAGCCCCATTTAGATATAGTAAAGAAACTCCCTTGTTAGCAGGATCACATTCTAAAGTTATATGAACACAACTTGAAATGTTTTATTTTCCTCTATGAACACAGTGTATCTTATTTATAGTAAATTGCCACCAATTTTACTCTCCTTAATGTGAGAGTATTTCCCATTTCCAGTGAAAAGCCCATACTGTTCAAAGTAAATGAAACCTAACATGTTTCCAGTTTAAACACCGCCCCCCACCCCAATGTTTCTTCATACCTTTGTTCCCTCTCCTCTGAGACCTCTGCCTTCTACACAGCACATGCCTGCCAACAAAACTTCTGGTATGGTAAAATGTTTTAAATTTATATGTTCTTTCCAACTCTGATGTCAAAGACCCTTGAACTTACTTCAGATCTAGAAGCAATGATGGCAAGCCTTCAACACTCACTTCTTTTAAAATGTGTTTATATGCGCTTGTGTAATACATTTTTTGGGTTCCCTGGTTTTTGAAGCTTATGGCTCAAGTGAAACAGACCTCTCACACGAAATATATTTTAAAATATGCATGTTTATACTATATGAATGGGAAAGTATATATTACAACATGTTCCAATGGGAGGACTTTAATTTTGTGCATTATCTTACAGGTTACAAGCTTTCACAAATGATATGTCGTTTGTTCGGTGTGACAGTGCTGGGAGGTATAAGGAGGTTTCTGTTTTCTAGCAAGAACTGATGCTGGCGGATTAATTGCAGTGGGGCTGGGATCTGTGACCCTGAGTCCAAGGCAGTTTCCATTAGACTACACTAAAAATTCTATTTTAAAATTCAGCAGGATGACACTGCTTGTTAATAGTCCTGTTGAATTCAGAATTGCTGAATCAGTCTGTAATTTAGCCCATGGTATCAGCGTTCTTAGCTAGTCTTAGCTAGTAGAATAAAGATGATTCTAGTAGATAACTTATTAGAATCTCTGGTAGATAACATATTAGGATCTAGTAGATAACAGAACCTCATATTAGAAAAATTCACACACTGCATGTTATTTGTGCATTAAAGAAAGAGTCACATTCATTTATCTGATCTTGCTGTTGGAAAACTCCTTTTTTTCCTCTCTGATGATGAGAAGTGATTGATTTGAAAATGGAAGAAATTTTGTGCATTTTAGATTAAAATATTATCTGCCAGGTGAGTGTCTAAGCCTTTTAGAGTTTCCCAGGCAGTACTAGGGAAAACTTTCAGAAACATCACGGTATTGGGACAGGGGTGTTTGGTCCCAGTACCTTCCTCTATAACCCATTGCATCTGTGGCTGTGAGGGCTGCCCGCCTAGTTACTTGTCTGTGGTCCAGACCACTCCAGGATGCACTCGTCAAGGGTTTACTGCATCTGTAAATAGAGTAGGAATGCACGAAATCCCACTTACTTTATTCATTCATTCAAACAATGTCACCTGTGCCAGTTTTGTGCCAGGCACAGTTACAGATGCTTTGGACATCGTGGTAAACACGAAAAAGTACCTGCCTGTAAAGTGCTGCTGTTCAGGAGGAGACAGACAATACAGGTGTAAACAAAGATTATCAAGCCAGATAGAGATATATGATTTGGAGAAAATAAAATAAGTTAGAAAAGTTGATGGTTACTTTTACTGGGATGGTCATAAAACTGAAATCTAAATAATGAAAATAAGAGCAAAACAAATTTAGGGGTCATGGAAGGAAATCAGTGTGGCCTGCTAGAGGGGTAGGCAGAAGACCAACATTCTTGGAACATTTTGGACAAAGGGGAAAGTGATAGGAAATAAGGTCAAAGTGGGAGGCAGAAGCCAAATCATGTAGGCCGCTGAACTGAGAGCACAGTGTTCTTTGCAATTCAGGTTTTAAGCAGAGAAGTAATAAGTGACTTAACACTTTGTGGATGTAACTTTGAGTGGAGAACTCAGTTGGTGGTAAGACATAGTAGAATCAATAGATGACAATGGAGAGACTATTACACAAGATTCTGCAAGATATGTGATAGTGACTTGGGCTAGAGTTTTTAAGTGCAAGTAGTGAGAAGTGGTTCAATTTGGGATATATTTTTGCCTATATCACTCCCAGGTCTTGATATCATGGGTTGGATATGAGACATAAGAGAAAGAGAGGAACTATGAAAGACCCAGTGATTTGTAAACAGAAAATATCTCTTTTAGATTGTAAAATACTAACAAATTGGCTAGCTGGCTTGCTTGCGTTCTTTCATTGATTTTTGTAGAAATGTGATGCGTCTTAATCAGCTCAGCATTTTGCACCTGATTTGATTCTCAGAAGTTGCTGCTTCAGTAGGTTCTAATATACTTTCTTGGAAGGAGAGATGGGGAATCTCTCCATCTTTTGGATGGATTTCAGAGTCAATTTTTAAATTTCAAAGTAATTTTCAGAAACATCACCTTTGTTAGAAATAATTTTTGAATATCTGTTGTATAATTGTGACCAAAGTTTCAGTTTACTGGAACGTCTTGTTAATTTATTTTTTTTTGTATTTCTGTTTACCATAGTTTAGTTTATTAACAGAAAGTGAAGGGCATTGCTCAGATTTGTGCTGTGAATTTGAAAGCCTTGATGCAGTCTTAACTTACTTTAAGTTAGCGAATATAATTGTCAGACACCTCTAGGTTTTGTTACAGCTCACACAGATCTACGCTGGCATCTTGTGTATCACAGTGCACTTGACGGCGCATCGGCACTCTCTGTGGAGTCAGTAAAATCAGTGTGTACAGTACATCTCTGCCCATTTTACAGAACACAACTTAATGTTTGATTAACGTTAAGGAGGTTCATACTGGAATTTTTAATAAAATTTTTATCTCATATTGATCTATTCAGTTCTGTAATCTTTTTTCTTTTTCTTTTTGATTTAATCTTTATTATATATTTTTTCTATTACCATTTAGTCCCTTTATACTTTCCTCCCCCCCCACAGCCATCACCACCCTGTTGTCCATGCCCATGAGTCCTTTTCCTTTTTGCTCAACCCCTCCACCCCTTACCTCCCTCCCCACTAGCTGCCATCTGCTCTCCATCTATAGGTTTGTCTCTATTTACATTTTTCGAACCATAAGATGTACTCTCCCCACCCAAATTTGGGAGGAATAATGGTTGTTAATGCTGCTGTTAAGTTCTGTTTACATTTACATTGGTGAAATATTATGTTATTTATGTTATTAAATATTTTACCACATTTTTGCTTCAAAATTTGTTTTCCTATTTTCCTCCTCTAAAACCTAGGTGCATCTTATGGTTCAAAAAGTATGGTAGCTTATTAATTGAATTTTTTCATTAGATTTCACATGAGTGAAAGCATATGGTATTTACCTTTCTCTGGCTTATTTCTCTTAGCATAATGTTCTCCAGGTCCATCCATGCTGTCACACACAGTAAAATTTTCTTCTTTTTTATGGCTGAGTAGAATTCCATTGTGTAAATGTCCCATAGTTGTTTTATCCACTCATCTACTGATGGACACTTGGGCTGTTTCTGTATTTTGGCAATTGTAAATAAACCAGCAATGAATATAGGGATACTTATGTTCTTTCAAATTAATGTTTGGGTTCCTTCAGATATATTTCCAGTAGTGGGATTGCTGGGTCAAAAGGCAGATGCATTTTTAATTTTTTGAAGTATCTCCACACTGCCTTCCACAGTGGCTGCACCAGCCTGCATTCCCACTAACAGTGCAAAAGGGCTCCCCTTTCTCCACATCCTCCCCAGCACTTGTTTGTTGATGCATTGATGACAGCCATTCTGACAGGTGTGCGATGGTATCTCATTGTGGCTTTAATTTGCATTTTTCTGGTTAGTGATGTTGAGAATCTTTTCATATGTCTATTGGCCATCTGCATGTTTTTTTGGAGAAGTGTCTATTCAGGTCCTTTGCCCATTTTTAATGGTGTTGTTTGTTTTTTTGGTGTTGAGGTTTGTGAGTTCTTAAATTTAGGACATTAATCTCTTATTAGATGTATTGGCGAATATGTTGTCCCATTCTGTGGGCTCTCTTTTTATTCTGTTGATGTTTTCCTTTGCTGTGCAAAATCTTTTTAGTTTGATGTAGTCCCATCTGTTTATTTTTTCTTTGTTTCTCTTGCTTGGAGAGAACCTGTTGCCCCGTTTTTTTCCTTACGTGTTTTATTTTATTAAACAAATTAAAACTAAAATCAGAAGTAGACATACTAATTCATGGACTAATTTCTTGGAATCTGAAATGTTAAACCAGTTTTCTGAGATTATCTGATTAAAAACATGAATGAGAGAAAACCAAAATTTCTCCATTTCTCATGACCAAATCCCACATGCTTTTTCCTCATGTGATTCTGAGGAGCAAACCCATCTTGCTTTATCATTCATCTTTCCTTTTGAACTGGATGAAAAAATGCTGAGCTATCATGTCAAGCCTGTTCTGAAGATATCCATAGTAACAACAAAGGCTTTGTGATGACAATAACATAGGTTAGCTACTTATGAAGTTAAAAATTGTGAACTTCCAATTTATATCCCAGTTACTTTGTACCTCACCAGTCATCGGCTTACCGATGGGGAAAACAAGAGTTAAAATATATATTTTCTTAAGTAGACTATAAATGTTTTCACTTTCAGTGAAAGTGTTATACTTTAATCCTCAGACTGCTTAGATAATTATTGGTAGATGAGATGCCTGCTTTTGTGCACATATATGCGTATGTTGTCTGATATGTTCTATATTTTGTGTTAAGGGTACGATCATTAATGGTCTTTCATCTGTGTATCATTAACTTCCCAATGCTTTGCCTTGTCAAATACTGTCTTGCAGAGCTAAACTTTCTGAATTAGAAGAGGCACCAGGGTATACTGTTGTTCATATAAATTAACTTAAATGAAGATCATTTCTTCAGTGCAGAGGCAAGAGGAAGGCAGGGCCAGAAGCATTTGCCCCAGGAGGCTTTATATAGGATGATTGGAGACATTCTTAAAGACAGTGAGGCACTAGCATTTGTTTAAGAGAGAGGCTATTTCACTCTGACAACTCATGCTGGAATTAACTGGTGTCATTTTGAAGGAAGGCTTTGCTAATTGACGTCTCCCAATTGTATATAATGCCAACACCTTTTTCTGTTAATTGTTTCCCATAGCATAGCTCAGTAAAGCAAAAATTCGTGCAAACTTATAAAGGTTTAAGAGAAATTGTTGCAATTTAATTAGTTTCCAAAAGCTCTGTGTGAACTGTAACAGTTGGTTGGTATTATTCGTACAATTTTTTGTTGCTTGACGTTGGAAGCATTATGTTTGTGTACTGTGATGATGGCTTGCTGAGCAATTGCAAGGTTCATTATGCTACCAAGACTGTCAAGGGGCATTTACAGATATTCATGTGCAGTGAACCCTTGAACTTGAACTGGTCATTCTTGTCTCCTGTGGCTGAATTTGTATTTACTCTAAATGGCAGGAGAAACTTTAATTATGAAACCAGAAAAGAGGCAAAATTACTGAAGTTTAAAATCATAAATGGACTATTAAGAAGTATGCTGGCAGTTTTTCCTCTCTATTTTAATAATGTTATCTGTGCTCTCAAGGAAACTCATCATAAATTTAATGGTTAACATTTTAAAAAATGCATTCTTGGTGGTAAATGTGTGCTTTTAAAATTTTGTGTTTCTATGTAAAGGATATTAGAAATCCATTATTTCCAATGTAGGAAATCTATCTGTAGACCAAATGCAAATTAAAAATTAATTTGCAGTTTAAAAATGTGATCCAAGCATTATACATTAAAATGATAACTTATGAAAATATGAAAGACATTTAAAAGGCAAAATTCAAGACATAGGCATATGCCCATTTATCAGCACATAATTATGGGTCAACACTAAAGTATATATCACAATAATTAGAATAATCTCTTTATGAGTGTCCTTCCACTAGACTTTTAAGTTCTTGAGAATAAAAGTGTTTTCTTAACTAATCCAGGTATACTAACTCCTGGGGATCAATGCATAGGGCACGTTCAAAGAAGTTTTGTTGAACCAGTTGAAGTATGAGAGAATGTGGTATATTAGAGAGGACTACAATTGGAAATAAAAAGTTACTACTGGAACACGAATGCATGGAGATTGACAGCAGGAGACAGAATGAGAGGATTGGACAGGGCAGTTGCCTCTCATCTCAGTGACTTGGATTAGGTACAAAGGATGTGACGGAGCCATTGCAGCAATGTAAGCAGCAAATCCCTCTGACAGCCTTGTGGAGAATGGGGATGGGGCAGGAGTAAGACCCACACTCTGATTCATCCAGGCTGGGATATGCTAGCCCAGAAGCCTGGCTTGACCAAAAGTTCTTTTTGTTGTTGTTTATAAGAAAAATGAACAAAAAAATAAACCACTTAAAAATTTTTATGTGGTAAAATACACACAACAAAAATTACTCCTTAATCATTTTTACATGTTCCATTTTGGTCATATTAAATATGTTCATATTGCTGGGCACCCCATCTCTAGAACTCTTTATCTTTGCAAAGTTGAAAGTCTGTCTTAGTCTGTTCAGGAACCTATACCAGACTCCAGGAATGGGGTGACTTAAACAACCAACATGTATTCTTCATAATTTTGGAGGCTGGGTCAATATGCTGGAAGATTCACTTCCTAGTTCCTCTTCCTGGCTTGTAGTCTGCTGGCTTTACATGGCAGAGAGAGAGAGAGAGAGAGAGAGAGAGAGAGAGAGCGCAAGCGCAAGAACACATGGGAACCAGCTCAGGTCTCTTTGTCCTCTTCCTAAAGGACAGTGATCCCAGCATGGCAGCCGAATTCCCCACCTCATCTAAATCCCAGCACCTCCCAAAGGCCCCACCCCCAGATGTCATCACATTGGGTGTTGTGGCTTCAACATGAGGCTACCATAACAAAGTAGTCTTTTAGTAACTGGTTTATTTCCCTTAGCAGAATGTCTTTAAGGTATACTGATGTTGTTGCTTGTGTCAGAATTTCCTTAAAATACTATCTTGTTGTATGTGTGTACAACATTTTATTTATTTATTCAGCTATTGAAAGAAATTGAGTTGCTTCTCAGCTTTTGGCTATGTGAATGATGTTGCTGTGCACATGGATGCATAACTATCTTTTCAAAACCCTACTTTCAGTTTATTTAGGTATATACTCAGAAGCAGAATTTCTGGGTTGCATGGTAGTTCTACTTTTAATTTGGGGGGGAGTCATTATACTGTTTTGCATAGCAGCTTTATGGTTTTACATTCCCATCAACAGTACACAAGGATTCCAATGTCTCCACATTCTTGCTAGTGCTTGCTTTTGGGGTGGTGGGGACAGTAGCCATCCCATTGGATGTGAGGTGATAACTCACTGTGGTTTTGTTCTGCATTTCCCTAATGATTAGTGATGTTGAGTGTCTTCATGTATATATCTCCTTTAGAGAAATGGCTGTTGAGCTCCTTTGCCCATTTTAAAAATTGGGTTTGTTTTTGTTGCTATTGACTTACAAGCATTCTTTATATATTTTGAATAATAACACTTTATCAGATATGATTTGCATATTTTTTCCTATTGAGTTGTTTTTTCAAGCTGTTTATTATATCCTTTGATGCACAAAAGTTTTAAATTTTGAAGGGTCCAACTTATCTATTTTTTATTGCTTCTGTTTTTGGTGTCATATTCAAGAAAGAATTGCCAAATGCAATGACATGAATCTTTCCCCCTATTTTTTCTAAGAGTTTTATAGGTTTAGTTCTTAGATTAAGGTCTTTAATTGATTTTGACTTAATTTCTTTGTAAGGTATAAAGTAAAGGTCTGATTTTCTTTTTTGCATGTGGATATCCAATTTTCTGAGAACACTGTTCGTTGAATACTAGCCTTTGCTCATTGAATGGTCTTGGCAGCCTTGTTGATCCTCTTTATGTATTACTGGAACAAAAGAAAAAAAAAGGCCTTTGGTGCATGAAAATGAGGGAATTACTGAAGGCAGACTCTTGGGGAGACACTGGAGACTTTCTAAACAAGTCAGTCATGGAGATAATTCCGGGAATGGTGTGCTGAAACCTTGTCAGATCAAGAACGCAGAAGGAGGGACTTAGAGCATCTCCCTAAACCAGAAAAAAAAATATACATACAATGTTTTTCTTGTTTCAGTGGGATTTCTGCAATAGAAGAAAATGTTAAAAGCATGGACAAAGATGACTGGCATGCACCACAGGAAATATAAACTGTAGTAGGGAAGGCAATGTGCATAAACAGTTACAATACAGGTAGATAGGATATGTTATAGAGATGATACTAATAAAGTGCTGTTAAAGTCTAGAAGAGGAAATAGTTACTTTTGCTTAGAGGGCTAATTGGGTCTTTCTGGATATGTCCATCCAAATTTCAAGATTAAAAGCAACAGGAACCAATCATGATTAATTTACCTAGAAAACAAAACTATTAAGAGGATATTTGCTAGCTCATAGAAATATGAGAGCCAAGCTTGGAAGGGGCACAGCCTAGAACAATACTTACAATTCCACCCCAGAGTTTATCTTGTAATAAGGACACCACTGTCAGCAGAGTTTCATGGAGACACTTCCACTCAGGTTGCCCACACCATCCCTGCTACATCCGGGTGCTGCTGCCAGTACTGGTGCTGCTGCTGCCTTTAGCAGGTGAGTGTAGCTGCTACTGCTCCTGCCACCACTGGTCGAAGCGAGTGCCCTGAGATCCTCTCCTAACTTTATGCAAAGTCTGGGACATGTGCATCTGATTTGGAGGGTTTTACTCAGTAACTCATGTCCTAGCTATAGGAGAAGCAAACTAAGTATGTGGCATTTTGTGGCTTCTGTTTTGGTAGAGTTGTGTCTCAGAAAAATGGAAAATGTCCAACATATAGGAAGTTAGAAGAGCTTAAACCTAGGTGGCTGCAAAGTCTAAGAATGTCCACGGAATTGAGAGACGGAGAAGAAATAATATTTAGGCATGCACTGGTAGATGGAAATATGGAGTGGCAGTTCAGAGGAAGATTTACCCTGGTGGTCAAAGCGATGTTAGCTGAAGCCCTGACATTACAAGGGAACATGTTTGAGAATAAAAGAAATCATTGGGAAAGAGCAGTGATCACCTATATTTATATGAATCTAAGAGGAAGAAACTTTGATGGCTAGGCCCTTGTGATAAACAAAGAAAGAGCTTCTAGCAAAGGCTTTGAAAATTGAATTTGCTCAATTTACTATTAAATGAGTGATGCTTTTAAGAAGGAGAGGACTTGCAGTGTCCAGTATTGCTTAGGGATGAAAAGGATGGAAGACTAAGAAAAACTCATTGGATTTATGGACCTTGAAAGGAGGGTTTTATTAGAATGGTGGGAATAGAGGTCCAATAGTGTCAAGTAGGGATTTTGGAATGGTTTGTGATGGTACATAGAGCAGTAGGGTGGGTTTCTCTGAGTAAGACTTGAGGGAGATGATGGAGGAAGCTAAGTTGTGATCTAAGGGAAGAAAGAGGGCTTTACACAGAGGGGTAGCAGATGCAAAGCTCCAAGCAGGAGCAGGCATGGTGTGTTTGGGGGACAGAATGGGGAAGAGGGACAGTTATAGGAGAGGAGCCACTGAGATCATTGCACCAGCTTTTATAGGACCTTATAAGCCATTGTAAGGACTTCAGAAAGACAGAAAGAGCATCTACTCTAGGATGGACAGCTCTTTGATATTTTCTGTAGCCTAACACAAAGTCAATCTATAACTTTTAAACAATTCAGAAAAACTTCAAGCTTACTTTTCATAGGCTATTTCTATTCGCAACCACTTCCATAAGCAGATAACCAACACAAAGAGCTACTGTTATATAACCAATGCAAAGTGAGGCAAGAGTGTTTATTGTCAAGGCTAGGTAAATGCTGATGAGTAATTTATAGTTCTTTCACCTGAATTCATAGAATGAAGTAACATTTTGTTGTATCATCTTAATAAAAAATGGAATAGTCTTTTAAAACAAATGTTTCCAGAAGTGCAGCTATTTCTTTAGAGCTTTCTCCTCTTTTTTTTTATGCATCCTTTGGTGGAGGTGCTAATGAGATATATTGAGGGCTTTGAGGTGCTTCCACTGTAAACTTTTGGGAGACCTCAGAGTGGAAATTATAATGGCTATTTAAATTGGATTGGTCATCTTAATGGGCCTTAAATCATTTGGATAAATAGGTTTTACTCATTTTGGTTAAGGTTGAATTCGAATGTTTTATTTGGCATAATCCTTAAGATAATTCACTGCTTGACTCATTTTTCACTTCCAGCGGGGTGTTTGGTAGCAGCAGGCATGGCCACAGAGAAGGCTGACTGTAACAGGAAATGCAGAGCAAGGTGGTCCTGTAGAGGCATGCCCAGGTAACTGAGGCTTTTGTGTTGGACAAGCATAGTATTACAGTTTTATTTGTTTCCCTCGGAATGGCAAAGACTTGTTTTTGTGTCTAAATATGTAATTTCTTTTATCTGGTAATTGCGATCACTGGAGCTCATCCTCTGGACTTCCAGAACTTAAGCGTCATGCTGCCTTTGTTTCGCGCACAGTCAGTGTCCTCTGATTCCACGGCTGCGCTCTAACAGAGCCCAGAGAGGAAGGACTGCACTCACGCTGAGGTCTGATTCCACTGTTCTGTGGCCTTCTCTGGTTGAGTAAGGTCTATACGTGGGTGTTCCATTTCATTTCTTTCTTTGTTTTTTTACTAACTAGTTGTTTAAACATTCAAACCGACCTAAGTCCTGTAAAAATTCCCCTTGTAATGGTGTCTGCTAGAAAGGCTTTAATGAGATTATCAAAAACTTACTTCTCATTACAAAAAATTCAAAACACTAAGCAGCTGTGCTTTATATCTGGGGACAGGTGAAGGAAGATAAGGGAATTATATTTATATATATTTGGGATACAGTATGTTTCAGGCATCCTCTTGGTATCAACCATCTGTCAGTAGGAAACTATTTGAATGTACACAGTTGACTTCTGCTGGTAGAAGATATGAAAAGGCTTAGCATGTCATGAATCTGAACTGAAAATCATGGCAAGAAAATCTTTTCTTTTTATGAAAAGACTTTTTTATGTGCATGTAGATTTTAAATGTCACCTTACATGGAGAAAGTAACTTTCTGTAATCTTTGTACTTCTCTTAGCAGCAATTTTTAAGACTACTAAGAAATGTGTTTGTAATACACCGGCAGCACTATTGTTGAGGCTTTCTGTGGAAAGGCTAGTATATGCTAAATAGAAACAAAATTTCTCTCTGTTATAAATGTCTTTTCTTGTACTTTAAGAAACTTTTTACCATGTAATTCCTTATAAACATATTTAGGTATTTTCCAAAAAGTGAAAACTACACTTCCTAGGAGCTGTCTTCATATAGTGTTTGAACTTAAGCCTAGACTCTTTGTGTTTAAATAAGAGCTATACTTCATCTCCTTTTATATTTCTTGTATGTGTGTACTAAAGTGTTCTTTCTTTGTTCCTAACATATAGTCAGAGGGAGTTAGGAGGGAACATACGAGAATAAAATTTTATTGATATTATGGTTTCTATTTAAAGTTTTATCTTTGGTTTACTTATTATTTAATATTAAAGTTGGATTTGTGTGAATTTCATGCATAATTGACTTTAGGATGAAATAGAGTGATAATAATACTCTTTAAGGAATTGATATACATGTGAAACTATGTTCAGATTTTTATAATAGCTAACATGGATTCATATAGGTACTTGAGATTTGATTTTCTGCTCTGGGATGCTTTAGTGCTAATTTGATAAAAAGACAATATACTTTCACTACCTCTGGAATAGAGCTTCAGGTAAGTCAAGTTAGTAGCTTGAGTGGTTCATGATTTTCATATTGTGTAGCTTGGACTCTGAGGAGTCTGGGACCAAAGGGTTAACAATTATGACACCAGGATGTGCCTATTGTTACTAAAACAAATAGCAAAAAACCTCTTTCTCACATAGTTCCTTATACTGGAGCAAAGTAGATCTAAAAATGCCTCCTCATGGGGTGAAGAAAGCCTCTGTTGTTAAATCAAACTCGTCTGCTGAGGGGAGGACTACATTACACGGTTCTGGTGACTTCATTCATCCTCTTATTCTTCCCCCTAAGCGGCAGAGTTGCCTCGTTATACCTCCTAATGCACAGGTTACTCAAGGGAAGGAAATAACAACCTTTCCTCAGTTCCAGGGCACCTCACTCACCTTGGTTGCTTCACTTATAAAATGTGATCGATAATACCTGCATTGAAGAGGTGGGAAAGTTAAAAGGAATGTATACAAGACACTGCTTTAAATTAATGATATGTATCTATTTTAATTGTTATTATCATAGTTTTTATAAAAAGTAATATACATGCTGTGGAGAGGAGGTCCATCTCTCCTTGAATCTGAAAGCACTGACCTCTGAATGCACTATTGTGGCTTCGCAGTGTCTGGTGTCCCTCTTCTCTGAAACTGACAGGTTTGGGATTCAGGGTAAGAATTTCAGGCAATCACCTTCCTTGAGTGAACTTCACCAGCCCCCAGAGTCTCCGAGTCCTCTTTCTACTGAATGGACTGATTCTGGCCCAGTTATTTCTCACAGAGCAAAAACATGCAGGTCACTAGGTGGTGAAGCACTGGAATCAGATCCTGTCAACTCTAACCAGTTCTGGGCCTTGTTGGCCTAGGCACTCGTGGTATTCTTGTCTGCAGATGTCATCATCATCCTATATTCTATCTAGAAATAACTTCCCTGGGTTCCTGGCTTCTCAGCTCCTGCCAAGACCTCTTCCTTCCACTCAGTTTTAGTTTTTGGTTTGGGTCATTGTCTTGACCAGGTTGTGGATTACTCTATAGCGATTAACATAAAAATCATCTCACATTTTATCTATCACCTAGTACCCTATTACTAGGGTACAGGTTTGCCCGCGTTAGCCCTTAGCTGAATACCACTTAAATCAGGAAATACCCTAAACAGAATATTCATACATGGAGTTACGGGATCCTGGGGCATTCTGGAGTTTTGCTTTGTTTTTGTGTTTTGTTTTAACTGTAGAGCTTATCTTAGCACATTCACCGAGTTAATTTTCACTGGTAGTTTAATCACGTAAGTTGCCTTTATTTCTCTTCCTACTCTTTCATGTTAATTGCTTCTAAGTATATTCAGCTTATCTTGTGTGCAGGCTGGGTATATCCTTGTTATAGTCATGGTCTAAATGAGCTTCTAAAAGGAACTCTGCAATCTCTAGGTAAGTGATATTGTCATAGATTTAAGATATTTTTATCATAAAATTCCATGAAGCATCTTGCTCTGATGGTTTTGGTTGCGCTGATGTTCATATTATGCCCTCCAAGTACACAGTGTTCCAGTGTTGTAGAAGAATACAGTTTGGGGCGTATTTGTTCAGTGAGTTGTAGGGAGTAGCAAAGTTAAAAGACCAATATTGAAGGCCCATATCAGATGATGTTTTCATGTACATTCTATAATATTGGGGCTCAGGACTGTTAATAATGATAATATTTGTATTAGGAGAAAATGGTTTATTCTGCAGATTGGTGTTTAATTTATATTAAAATATATTCAGAGTATTTTGTAACAAATGCATTTCCTCTGTTACTTTTATAAATTCTTCAGGAAAGATAACTTGGATGCATGGTTATTATAAAAATTACGTTTTTAGTTCTTGAAATTTATACTTAATGAACAGTTATTTAAAAAAATCTTCTAAAGCCACTGAAACCTGGTTTATAGCAAAAGTTTTGAAATTCTAAAGCTTGGAGTGAAATCTGGATGTCTTTACATTTGTGTGTGAATTTTTTTTGTTGCCAGAGGTAACTGTAGAGAATTTTTTTTTCAAACAGCACCCTTTTAATAACAATGGTCTTCCCAAATATACTGTGGCATAGCTTTAAACTTGATTAAGTCTGTCTTGGACTCCCCCCTCCTCTCCCAGAGTAAATGGAAGAAAAGTTTGGCAGGCTCCATGCTGCGCACTTGATTGATGTCCAGAACATCTGAAGGACTTTTGTGTCCTGCCTGCTCTCCGTGAGTGCATAATGTGTGAATGCTTAAAGAAGGTCAGCCCTTATCACATGTAATCTCGGCCTGAAAGCAGATCAGCGGTGACAGTCATATCCCGTCAGAAAGAACACAAATCATCCTCTCCATGCCTGAGACAAGTTGTGGGATATTTTCTCTCTCTTCTTACCCCTTCCCACTCATGGAGACCTTGGCAGAGCCATGAAAGGCAGAGGAAAGACGTGCTCAGAATAATGTGTCACTCCTTGGAGGGAGGAAGGGATTGTTTGTTTGTAATGATGTGATGGTCTTTCACGGCAGCTAGAAGGGGACTTTGGGCTGTTAATGACCAGTGATGTGGAATGCTGCAAATTAGAGTGGGGTGGGGCGGCAGGGGGCAGCCTAGAAAAAGCCGGCTGATGTTGTGGTCTTTATAAACTCTGAAGTCAGAAAAAAAAGTTTCTGTGCAGTCGAGTTCTGTTGTTTGTTTTTTTCCTCCATAGTGGAGTAACTTTTAACATCGACCAGTGTATGGTGTACATGGAAGTGAATGGCTAAAATTCAGAATAATAAAAGGAAATCTCCAGTCCCTTCTGTGATGCACGTACTTTCCTATTTTGGGCACACCAAGTACGCAAGTTTGAAAAATATTTTAGTGAAAAACTCAGTGGAGTGCTAGGGGTCTCAAATGCTCTGGCTTCCAGTGAGAAGCAGGGAATAGCTGTTGTTTCTAGGTCTCAGTGTGTTTGAACAGCAGTTTAATTAAAAAGTAGATGTTTATTAGCAGGGATGTTCAAGTAATAAAAAAACAACACCTTGCATTCATTAAGGATAATAAGGATATTGCTACATTTTCTTAGATAAAAAGGAAAATATTTTTTATCCTGTCTCAAAACTGTACCAGCTTCCTTTGAAATGTGATCAGCTCCAAGACGTGGTTGCAGTCGGTTCACACCATGGGAAATAAACTGTGCAAATACCTCCTGAGAAATGAAGGCATCGCTTCCCCTGTCTATAGGGTCAAATCAAACCAAATGATGAGATGTAAGGTCCTGCCCAGCTTCTCCCAGTCCACGTGCGCCTGAGCTCGCTGCTCTCTGGGCATATCCAGTCTCTCAGACTCATGTTCTCTGCAAACATTGCTCTTTTTTGCTGCTCGTAAATGTCTGTACTATCTGTTCTCTTAGCTTAATATTCCTTGCCCTCCCTCTACCCATGAACTCCTACTTATCTTTGAAGACCAAGTTTAGATGCCTGTTCTGCACAAGTCCACTCCCCACCCCCAGCCGGTAAATCTGTTTATTCACTGTGCTTCCCGTGTTCCTTCTCTACAGCAGGCAGTCACTGGGCTGTGCTGTCACTATTTCTTTGTATGTTCGTCTTCACTCATTCCCAGGGCAGTTCTGTCCTGGAGGCAGGTACTTTTTTTTAATATACATCATTTTATTACAATTTTTAAGGTGTCTCTGTACAAATAGAAGTTTAATTAAAAAGCAGATGTTCCAAATATAATATTAGCAGAAATGTTCAAGTAATAAAGAAACCAACATTCACCTTATTATTTAATACTTTAAAACAAAATCCCCCAAATTTACAATTGATACTATGTCCTATGAGTTTTGCTGTGCTACCATCCACAAGTCAAGAAATTAAAGAAACCATTAAATAGAAACATTTAACATCAAAACCTTATGATCTAAATGCATGTAGTAGCCCATTAAAAACTACAACTTCCATTTTTTAAAAAAGTATTTTCTCTACAAGGAATCTTACCAGCCACATAGAAGTTTGTATGGTTTTTGTACTGAAGCTAATGTTGAGCTGCACTTGAATGCACACACTTAGCAAAACAGCTGCCTGAACACGCGCATACTCTGTACACATCATTACTTAGTAAAGTTCTCATGTCCCATTCACAAGACTGTCCCCCAAATGCAGTTTAAACCTGTATAAATACATGAAATCAGGAGATCAGGTTTTTTTTTTGTGAAGACAAGTCACAGATCAAATTGTTGAAAAGATATAATTTAACACTTTCATGTAGTTCTGTTTTGATTACATGAATATTTAATGAATTATATAAAAATAACTTGAGTAAATAAATATTTGCCTTTGCAGGTATAATTGAAAAATTTAAAACTTTGATTTAACATCAGATGTACTGTATTTTGCTGTGTATAATATTCACCAAATTTTTGAGGGAAAAACAAGGGTGTGTATTATACATGGGTATGATGATTACCAACTGTGGGTATAATAATGGCTATGATAATCCTGGGTATAATGCACACAAAACATGGGTGCATATTATACACAGGAGCACATTATACATGGCAAAATATGGTGCTTTGTACTTCCTATCCTTGTTTTTCGCATTCACGTTGTTTGTGGCAGGAACAACTTGGTAAATGTTATATTAAAGAATATATTGTTAGTAAGGTGGGTTTGCCTTTGTGTGTGTGTGTGTGTGTGTGTGTGTGTGTATGTGAGAAGGCAGGACAGTAGTGAGAATTGTCAGGAAATTGCTGACTGACCATTTTCTGATGTCCTCTTTTCTGGGTTCCATCATCAGTTGTTTGTATTTATTTTCCTGCCTAATCTATATAAAATCTTAACAGTTGGGTAATGAATAGACAACAGAACAGAGTCTCAGTAGTTCGCCCAAGGTTACGCAGACAGCACAGACAGGCGCTCTCTGCTCCACTGACCCCACAGACCTCGAGCGAGTGGGTCCATGCAGGAGTTCCGCAGTGACGTGTGCTGGTGGCACCTCCTGTTCGAGGTGGCAGCACAGCCTGTGCCCTTCTCTTCTATTTCCTTGTTCTTCTCTTGTGTGTATTTTCAAATTCAGAGTTTTCTTTGAAGCCTCGTTTGGTGTGTACTTAAGATGAGTGTGCTGAATCATATGCAAATAAGGATTGTTTGCTAAGCCAGATTTCTCATCTGCCTTCTGAGAGTTTTATTAGATCATTTGAGCCTCGTTGTCTGGAACGTAATTATGCATTTTATAGAACATCTCCTTCTGTGTTGGCACCCCGAGTATGTTAACCATATAGAGAAAATGGAAGGAATTAATATGGATACATCTTCAATTTCTTAGTATCACAGATGAAAGAAAGAATTCTGTATTATTAACAAAACGTTTGACTAAGTGGAACTCTCTCTGCACATGTCTAATTTTCACTTCTCACATAGTTGGAAGTATAGGTTCAAAGACTCATCCTCTATGCTGGAATCCCAAACCTTTTTTTAAATTTATCAATCCAGTTGCTCAAAAGCCTTTAGTTATTATATAGTATGTAGTCTAAACTTTGCAACCTGTATTCAGAGTCCTGCACAATCTGGTTCTACTCTAACTTTCTTTCTAACTCTTTGCTAATAGGAGCACTCTGCTCCAGTAAGATATTTCCTTTTCATGCTATTGCACAAGGGAAATACTTAATCTTAACTTTTGATTCTTGTTCTTCCCTTTCTATCTCCTCTATTGCTGTCTAAATAAATTCAATTAATATTTCAGCCTCCAGCTGTTTCTTCAAAGTAGTATAATCCATCTCTGACTCGGATTTTCTGTCTTTATTTCAGTTGAGGATACTTCATCCTAAAATATCTTACTTTTTAAAACTTAGTTCTCTCATATATATTGTATATAATGTAAGTTGCTTTTTCTGTGGTATTATACATTTCTTGAGTGCATGTACTTCAGGTAGCGCATAGTACAGAATCAGAAATGATTGCTGATATGAATTGTTTTGAACTGAATTAGGATTCTAGGAAGAGAGCAACTATTCTCTATTCATGCTTTGAACCGTTTGTGGATGCCCATATTGGGGAAATGCGAGCGGTGGGAGCTGTCCCACATTTCAGCCATGTACTCCTCATCCCGAAGCACAAGGCTGGGTTCCAAATTGGCAGCGGAACCATGTTGAGATGTGGCTCTGAGCCAATATAGAAGGTATGAACAAGAGATTCTATTGCTTGATTTTTGACTACTTTTCCCACATGTAACCTCTCTGCTCCTAATCACTCTTACTCATATTAGTTATGCCTCAGTCTCCCTTCTTAGTTGAAAGGGATGTGGATCAATGATACTGGAAGACTGCCTCATGCACCACCCCCAGCTTCCATTTTCCTGACAAGTTGGTTGCATGGCTTCTGAGAAATACAAAATGTGTAGTTTCTTAAGCCTAGTATACTCCCAGATTTCTGTTGAATTTGTCTCATGAAAGTGGGAATTGTAGGTGTTTGTAAAGCCACAGACAGCAATTGTTTGGCTACCTTAAGCCAGAGAACAGACCAGAATGGCATGTCAGAGGGTCATGTTGGGAGGTGCTGGTGCCTGTGTGTAGGGGTGGGGTATCCCTTAAAAGTGAAGATGGCAGAGATTTTTTCCCAAGGTAATCTTAAAATGTCAAGCAAACACATCTGATAATGTCTTAGATGTAACCATCATAGTGAGCCTGTGCTCTCACACTTCTGAACCCTTAGTAATGCCTCCCCTTTGTATCCGTCTGTGTCTGCACATACTGACAGTTCATTATATTCCCTGCTATTCCTTTATTGTCAATTCTCAGAGTGAAAGAAATCAAATAGCCTTTTAAAAGTTTTTTAGTGTCAAAAAAGATCACTCAGAATATCATGGGAAATCATTTTTTACAAAATATGCATTGTTTACATTGAGGCATAATTACATTTAAAATACTAAAAAAACTGAATAACTTACAGTGGTTTTATTTACATAGCAAGTGGTTAGGTTCATAGTACTTCTTATATTTTATATAGGAAACTTCAAACTATAGTCATTTAAAATTAACTGATTAATGAGTGGCTTAACTGAAATATTTTAACTGAAATATTCATTCATCATCTAAAAATAATGCCTTTTACATCCTTTTCCATATCTGAGCACTTGATTCAAAGGCATTTGCTTCATTATTTACATGTGGATACACTGTGAGAAAACCATCAGAACATGACACTTGATGTGTTGCAGTATTTCTATCACTTCATCAAAGATAACATTGTATTTCTCCTTGTCTTTCTATGGTTCCCAAACAGTGACCAATTTTAGCCCAGAGAAAACCTTGAGTGCAGAAATAGAGATAGCCTGTTTCATGATGGTGCCCTGTAGGTGTGTGTTGCCTTGGAATCCCTGCAGAGCTGACCGGAGCTCTGGGGACATGGGCTTGGCCATGCTGAGGGAGGCACCTGCCTGTGCTCTGCGGCCCCTGTGTGGGCAGCTGGGTCACGCCCTCTTCTTAAGAAAACAGTCCTGCTCCGGGTCCTCACTGCCCTTTGTTGTCCTCCCCACGAGGTGATCAGTTGAAGTCTCTGTGGTGACAGCACCAGTTTGTAACAGGCTTGTCTTCCACAGTCCTGTCTCAGACTTGCTGGCAGGCTTGCCTGAAGCTCTGACAAGAGTGGCAGCACAGGCGTCTCAGTGAAAGAAGGAGAGGCAAGAAACAGGAGGCTTCAGCTGGAAGGTCACACTCACTGCTGTCCCACTGTAATGAGTTGGCTGGAAGAACTAAGCTGGCAGCTTTACATTTCCTTGCTCGTTCTCCTGCCCGTGCACACTCGGGGTAAGAAGATCAGTGCCCCACCGGACAGTGCCGAAGGGTGCTCCATTAGTGTCTGGTTTTGTGGCTTTATCACAGAATGGAACGTTCAGGGCTCAACAGTTTCAAACCCCATCCTCCAGCTGCTCTGTAATTTTACTCTTTTCTCTGTTTGGGCAGAGCTTCCCAGATAATGTATTAGAATGACTTTAAGGGGATTTAAAGTTTCTGTTTTCTCTAGCAATTAAGAATTAAGTGCAGTCCAGTTTGGAACT
Source organism: Phyllostomus discolor (assembly GCF_004126475.2). NCBI lineage: Eukaryota > Metazoa > Chordata > Mammalia > Chiroptera > Phyllostomidae > Phyllostomus > Phyllostomus discolor. The sequence goes on along the minus strand of NC_040903.2, from coordinate 94,104,468 downwards.
TTGAGTTTAATAAAGTGGATTGTCAGCATTCTGTGACAGTTTGTTTGCGGAGAACTTAAGAAAATAACAGTTCTAATAAACTTTGTTTTGATCATTTTGAGTTGAATACTGTTAGATTTTTATAGATTAGCTAATTAACTTTGAAGTTTGTTTGAATTTTTATATGGATGTGTGGAGTAAATCTCTATTTTTATAATGGCAATAATTATAATTTGTGACTATGTCAGAAGTTTATCCACATCTAGGAACAGGGCTTAACTTAGCGATCATTTTGTCCAGAAGAATTATTCTTGTATAAAGTTGATGAAAGGGTAACAAAAATTTTTTAAGAAATAAAAGAGTAATTATAAGAGTAGGTGAAATATTTTTAAGTTAGAAGAAAGAAAATGAATATGAAATAACTTAATGAATAAGAAACTTAAGGAATATGAAGCAATTGTCTGTGATGGTGGTTTGCAGTGGGGGAGTCCTGAAGCTGAAAATAAAGAGAAAAAGGTTTTATAAAATTAAGCCAGGGGACAAAGAGAATATGTATGAGATCAAAATGCACTTTAGAGTTCAGCCTCATGTACTTGTGAATGCATTTTACAGAGCCAGTTTGACAATACTACTTATTTGAGATGTACGTATAATCAATTGGCATGTACTTTTGATTGGCACTCATGAGATGAATGTTTTCATAATCTCAGTGTACTCCATAACACTATTCAGATACTGCATTTTGTGGCTTGGCTACATGAAAATGCTTTTAATTTTGGGTATAGATAAGTGTAACTCAAAGGAGTTTTGTGTATTGGTATGAAGGAACAATAGGTAGTTTTGTGTATTGATATGAAGGGACAATGGGTAATTTACCTGATTTGCTAGTTTATTTTCCAAAAAAATTGTTATAATCTTGTAGCTTGTAAAACAGACTGGAAAGGCATCAGGGTAACTATTTCTTAAGGCCGTTTCAGGAAGCTCAAAGCCTGTTACATGTGATGTGAGATTCTTGTTCCTGTATCCATGCTATAGTACTCCTTGATTGCCTGAGAGTAACTTCATTTTCTTTCAGCATTGTCCTTGAAATATATGAATACCTAAATTCATTATTGATGTATATCAATAAAAAGCAGAGAGGCCATTGCTAAAGAGAAAATCTTTGAATCATAAATGTTAGGCTTAGAATATACATGAAAATGATGTATAGCTGTCTTACTTTTCCAAAGAGGAAGTTAAAATTCAAAGACATTCCTTGCTTTTTTTTTCTGAGTAACATAGCCTTTGACTCCCTGTCCAGGCCGTGTGTGTGTGTGTGTGTGTGTGTGTGTGTGTGTGTGTGATTTATTCTGTAGCATAGTGGTTAGGAATCTGAACTCTGGACCCAGAATGACTGGGTTTGACTCTTAACTCTACCGCTTATTAGGAATGTAAACTCAAATGAGGTATCTTATTAGTTTCTCAATTTTTTCAACCATAAAATGAGGATAATAATAATAATACTGACATTAGGGTTGATTTGATTACAAAATGAGTAAATACAAATAAAGCACTCAGAATGGCGTCTGATGCATAGTATTATCTGCAGGTGTGTTATGACTAATGTCATTATTAATAACATTAATTTATGTATTTATAAGACCTTAAATCCTTATTTAAAGTAAATATGTTTCAAAATGATAATTTGAGATATTTGGAGAGTATGAGGTTCAGGCTAATGAAAATATTTTTAAATTAACTCTATGGAAACCTGAAAACTCCATCTGGAAGGAATATGCACACTGTCGCAGTTGCACCTTCAATGGTACAATGCTCTGCGAAGTCTCCATGGGGGAGAGAACTCTTCCTGCTTGGAGCACGTAGCTAGGTTGGCTTGTGCAGAGGGTGATTCATCAGTCCAGATCTTACCACTGTGTAAATCTTATCTTAAATGTTTTAGTTGAGGAGGCACAGGCTTGGAAGAAAGGAAGCAAGGGTACATCTTGGTAGACGTTTTGAACTTCGTGTTTTTTTATATTGGCACATTGTGATCACTTCAGAAATGCATTGTTTAAAACTAGGGATTGTGAAATGGAGGTTTGCCCCCTTGTAAAATTGAAAATGTGGACTGTAATGTGAAAATCTGTAGTGCTCATTTCTATTTGAAATGTATTATTTTAAGGATTGAGATATTTTTACTACCCTGCTTCTTACTCTTCAACACACAGTGCTGAATCACAGAGTTGTAACAAATATAGTATAATGTGCAAATAGTATTAACATATCATTTTAGTCACTGCCAGTCTCAAGTTCTGCTAAAGGAATTTAGTGAGGCTATAGATGTGATGATAGGTTGATGGACCCCAAACTGATGGAGTCTCGCTGTTCGTTTTCTCACATGCTGGCAGCAGCAGCGTGCCCTTCCTGACAGGGATGGGCCTCGTGTTCTGGCATTTTAAAAAGGAGAGCTTTTTCTGCAACTTCCTGTTAAATGTGTATGTGAAAATTTCTGCAGTGTTTTCCCCACTTAAAATTATGGTGATTAATTATTATAACAATCAGATTAAGATAAAAATTGGCAACCACAACTTTTCATCTTCAGTTTAGCACTAATTCTACATCAATAAAGAGTTACAGGGAAACGGGTGAGATAGGAAGTAGGAATGAGATTTTTTAAAGAGAATATGGAATTTATTAGGAATCAGATCTTTTTAAATAGAGGAAAATCCCCAAATCCAATGAAAAAAAATAGGTCCCAATCTCTGTGGTTCTTAGAGTTTTCTATAACCCAGATTTTACATCCTGCCTCTTTCCTGCCAAATCATATGCCATAGGTTTCCTATTGCAATATTTGTGTTTGACTTGGTTGATGCTAAATTAAAATTCATAAAAATCATTGTTATTAAATATTTTAAGTAGAATTAAGGCAAATAAGGAATGCAGTAACAGATGGATAACAACATGGCTGTGACTGTGTAGTTTCAAAAGAAGAATGGCAATATTGCTGTAGGGCATCCGTTTTTGGTGATATTTTAAGTGAAAAGTGATCCGTCTTACCATATGGCAAAATACAGTGAAAATCCGAACTGTTAGACCAACACAGCTGTTAAATGCATAAATGTGGTTCTGTGTTTAAAATATTTTCTACTACAGCTATTATGTGGCACTTTCAACAATTAATCTCGGCTTATTAATTGGCAATAACTGCAAGTTGTGGTGAGCATCACAGATGTAAGAAACATGATCTCTGTGATAATTTACCTACAAGTAAAGTGACTAAACTATAGTTCTCAAATTCTGTGTGTGGATTTGGCTGTAGACATTCACATAACTATTCAGTACAAACTCTGATTATTTGGTTGTACCTTTTCTGAGAAGTTAGTTATGTTTTTAGTAGTAGTGGAAACCATATAGGTAAGTCATGTATATGTATGTATATATAAATATGTGTGCTAGATCATTTTTATTTTTAATTTGAAAGTATGTGGAGGCTTCTGGATGAATAATAGTATAACAAAGATCAGAGACATTCAAATTAAGGAAATTCATAAGTCAGCTGAATCTAAAATAACATTTTATAAATCTTTTATTGACTTAGAACTGCCAGGAACAAATTTATGAATATGTTTTTCCCTCAGTTTTCTAATGCATATTTATTTTTAGAATTCACACAGGTCTTGATCAGATCTTTAAATAAGATAAAGTATTGACAAGTAATTATAGGAAAATACATTAATCAACTAAATTTTCTATCACGTGTTCCCTATGCTACATTTTAGGTCCATATGGACTCTGTGATCTTTTCCCACTTTTTTTATTAAGTTTAATGGTGGGGGGTGACACTGGGTAACAAAATTATTCAGGTTTCAGGGGCACAATTTTGTAACACATCATCTGTACACTCTCTTGTGTGTTCACCACGCCAAGTCAGTGTCTCACCATCACCATTCATCTCCCCTACTCCCCTCCAACCACCCCCGCAACCCCGGCAGTCAGCACACTGGTGCCTTGTCCATGAGGTCATTTTCTGGTTTTTTTTTTTCTCTTTATTGGTCAATTCCTCCACCCCCCAGCCTCCCTCACCTCCAGCTATCAGCCTGCTCTCCCTGTTGGTCTTGATTATTATACTTTTTAAAAATCAGTAAAATAGTTATATTGGCTGTCTTAATATATTTTTTGTGACATTTTAGTGTTAAAGTATCTAAGGGTGATTGTGTGACTGTGTGCTCAGAATAACCTGGTCCCTACTTTTAGGCCCTACCATTTTTCTTCCTACACTGGAGATGCTGTGGCTTTTGGATTAACTGATTTTTCTGCTTAGATATCATCTCTTTTCACATTCCTTCGATAGTTAGCTTTTCATGTGAAATCACATTATTAGCATTAATATTTTTGTCATAAAGGACAGAAGTGTAAGGAGAGAAGGAAGTTGCATGGAGGTATCAAGACAAGCCCAAGGAAACATAGGTCCTGTGGGACCCAGGGGCCCTGAGGACTGGAGCTTCCCTACAACTGTGTCTCTGAGGGGCCTCAGGACAATTCCATCTTCTTTTCTGTGTGTGTCGCTTCCCTTATTTCTCTTTAAAATTCTTTAATGGATGCTGTTTGCATTGAAGATAAAATCAAGCTCTTTCTATGGTCTCCAACTCCCTTTGCAGGTCTTCTCACTACTCATCGCTCACTGACCACATTGGCCTTTTGCTGTCTGGAATGATCCAAACCTTTTATCTCTCGGGTGTCACACACACTGCCTCCATAGCATCAAAGTTTTTTGCTTATCCACTTTGCCTATCCATTTAAATGTCAGGCGAAAGTTTTTCCTACCAATTTAAATTAAATGAGATCCCTTACATTATCCTCATTGTTAGTCATATTTTCCCTCTATAGTACATACCATGGTTTATCATTATACATGCCATTCTTCTACTGGAAGCAGGAGGAGGACACTGTCTGTTTTATTTGCTGCCGTATCCCTAGTGTGCACAGTGCTTGCTGCGCAAAGGAGTCTGTCTCCCTGGATATACTCATTGCTTTGCATGTGACCCAAAACAGTGCCTGCATTCCCTGATTTCCCAAGACATTTTTGAGCTTGACTTTCTAGAGTTAACTGTTAAATGTTTCATTGTCTCTTATTTTGACTTTTTTGGAGACAGAATTTGATTGGCTGCTAACCCTTAAAGTAATCAGATGTAATCCCACTGGGATGCGTAGCCCCCCCAATACCGAGATGGAAACAGAGACACTGTGCTCAAGGGACGCTTTTCTGGAAGAGGTTCTGGATTGGGCTGACAATCAGAAATTTCTGAGACAGCTGCTGCTGTCATTCATCATAGAAGGATGAAGAATTCCAGGACTCCTTTGTTTACAGTGAATTCCTATTGCCTGCTAAGTGACTTGTTTATTAGCTATATGCTTAGAAAATTATAAAAAATGCTTTAATACTTTTACATATTCTTTGCTATCCAGGAAATGTTACTAAAAATAATAATAATGTATTTCTGTAGTTTTTACATAATTATTTTAATAGTAAGTGAAGGAGTATGAAATTACAGAAATTCAAGATATTAAGGTAGTGTCAAAAATAATATATGAAACAAGGTGTTCAATTACTTGGCAGACTTTACTTTTGTCTGAGTATTACATACACTTTTTACTCCTTTATTAAACCAGTAGTTGCAAACCTTATGTCTCACAAACAACAGCTCATAACTTTTGCATTAGGAAACTTAACAGGCCACAGGTTTGAGACTAGCTGTATACATCTTTCATTTGATCAGATACTGGGAAGTTAATATCTGAAACTATGCTTTTGACCTCTTTTGGAGTCCAGAGTAAAATTAATGTACATGTCTAACTTAGGTCTTAAAAAACCTCATGAATATGTGCAAAAAATGGCTTTGAAGTTCATCATTTTTTACTGCCTGACTGTCCTGTGGTACATAGTGTTCCCAGCTTCATCTCGGTATCTTCGCAATTTTATGGGAATTTCACATGTAAAGAAATAGTGACTTAATGCCACTTTTGCCTCAGTTGTGGAACTTCTGTGTTGTGGGAACTGTACTGATGCTCTATCAGCCAACTGTGAGACAATTTAATGTGGCAAGGTGTCTTAAAACTTTTCTGGCCATTTCTGTTTTCTTTCAAATGTAAGCTAATCCAAGGCCAATAGCATATACAGTGTCAGAAAATCTGAGGCTGGGTTTGTTTTGCAAACTCTGCATGAAATTATCTTTCTGTTACTATGTTTGTAGGAATATTTGTGTTCAAACTACGCCTTTGCTAAAGTATTTTGCTTTATTTTGGTTTCCCTTTAAAAGGGAAACCAAGACAATTCTTTTAAAATCTGAAAAAAATAATCTGCCAATTATAATTATATATAATTTTAATGATTATGCAATTTTCAAGGGCTAAATTTCAACTGAATATTTTAATTGGTTCAAGTTAATATACTTAATTGAATATTTTTTCAAAATGTGTTATAAAATCTTTTGTTGTTCCTTTTTTATTTTCAAACGTTAGTGTTGTAGAAAGATATGTTCTATTTCCCCATGAACCCTCAGCTGTTTGAGTGAGAGAATGTGCGGTGGCTGTTCGGAGGAGTGTCTGAGTGGTCCCGGCTCACCTTAGGCTCTGGGATCAGCAGGGTGATTGAAGACTGTGCAGTGACCTGGAAAACAACACTTGAGGGGAGTTGCATCCGGGCACAGTCACAGAAGGGTAGATACTGCTTAATTGAGGTTGCTAAACAAATTGCCTTTTTAATTCCACATTTTCCTGTGCATATTATACATAGCCATACACATATGTTTCTTATATGTATGTTTCCACAGAATTATTACAGCTTATTGAAATCAAGGAATATCACTAAATATTTCCTACTTAATTTCCTATGCCCTGATTGAAAACTTGTTCAAATTGGGGGATGGGTCTAAAGGAAAACACCCCTCATGCTAAATCATGTGACTTCACAGACATATGGCATTTTTGTCAATGGAAATTTCTGGAGATTTGTTTTTGGCCTGGATGTTCTGAATGTACACCAAACCATTTATTTACAACAAGCATTCTAGTAGCTGCTATGAATATTATTAATCTACCCTACTTAACCTCTTATAGTGAAAAACACAATTTTCTGTTTTTTTGTTAAACAGACTTAATGACAAACATCTTGCAAATTTGATTTTTATACATTTCATCTCTTTCTTATGCTCAATTTAATCTATCAAAGCCACACATTGTAGAAGACATCTGGTATTGAGCTTAAGCAGCTGGGTTTCATTTGTAAAGGTTTTGAGCAAATTTTGGTGCTTGCCAACAGTAATATACCAGTTGGCCAATGTGTTTTGTTTGTGGCAGCTTGGTGCAGTGTGGCAGAAGAGACCTGGATGCAGGGTCAGGCAACGTGAGGGCTCCTGCTGTTGTTGCACTGGGCGCTGACTGCTGGTTGGCTGCACTGGCTGTGGAAAAGGGAGCAACCTGTGAGAGTGTGCTATTGTTATTCATCCATTTGAGAAATAAGGAGTCTGCAGTTTTCCTCCTGTCATGGTTCAATGTATTTCCTACATCAGCATCACTGTAGGTCATTTTAAAAATGCATTTCTCTTTACCCTACCCCAAGTCTGCTAAACCAGATATTTGGGAGCTAAGCCCAGAAAGGTGTAATGGATTAAGATACCTCCCTCAAGGGATTTGATTCACCGTAGATTAAAGTTAAAACATTCCAGTTGATTCTTTACCTACAGAGAGAACCTCTCCCCTTCCCCCTGCCCCCCTGCTTCTCTGACCAAGATAAAAGCCTATTTCATTATCATGTATTTAAAAGAAATTGTCAGGAATTGGTTTCAAGAGTAACTCACCCATATATCCAATTTAGACATTCTTTCATAAAATATTACATTAGTATGGCCTATTGTTTAATAAAACAGTTGTACTAGGACTATTAGTGTATTGCCCCTAATTGATGAAGAAAGGATAGTAATTCTTAATTTACTTGGAACAATCCAAGAATGAACTAAAGGATTTCTGGAAGAGTGAACCAGAAATGAGAATCCCGAATTTCCTCTCTTCCTAAAGATATATTAAATAATCTGTGTCTCCAAATAGTCACTGGACACCTGATAGGCTCCTGGGAAATTTTTGAGAGCTTGGCTCTGTGATACCTTCAGAAAGCACCGTATTGTTGTTTAGATGCTCTTCAGCCCTATGCACCCTGCCCCCAGCTATATTCCGAGTGTTATTCCCAATGAGCAGTTTGTCTTTGTGGCCGTATATGCCATTTTAAGGGACTTCTGGAAATAAACCAAGTTATAACTCTCTGCTTCTGCTGGACATGCCCTATGCCAGAATTCTTCCTATCCTAGATTAGTATTTCTGGTTTTGCTGGTTCGGAGTCCAGAATTGAGTTTTCCAGGTAAACATTGTGTGTTCCAGGGCTACATGGAAATGCATGCAGAGAATGTGTGGCTTCTGTGAGGATCATCTCTATGGAAGCTAATAGGTAGTGACCGTCTGTGGTTAAAATGTAGTTAAGTGGAAATGTACTTTTTACCTTATCTCACTTTGGAAATTAGCACTCAAGATAGTGACTTTAGAAAACTCCTGCATTCCCTTGGGAGCTTGATTTAAAATAAACACACACGCACACACACACACTCTCTTAATGTAGGCAGGCAACACCCCGGAAAATATAACATTAAAAGAGGGTCAGAGGAGCGGCAACATAAACGCTTGGAATTGTCTTGTTCCGTGATCCGTGTCATACATGGGCTACATCTGCAGCTTTTTAAAGTTCTGGAGGAAGCTCAGCAATGCAGCTGTCTCTAATGTACTGTGAACCATGAAAAGGAATTTCTTTCAAGTAAAAACGGAAGTAGTTTGTGTGTGGGATGATGGAGCTGGAGGTTTCTTTCAACAGAAAATAAAGTGCTGTTACATAAACAAACATCTACACAACCTAAAGTAAACCCAGTAGAAATACATGCTACAGGCACCCACACTCTGATTTAAAAGACTGAGTTAATTTTAATGATCTATTTGTGTTTCCTCATTTTCACAATAAGGAAAATGATGCATACAGTTGTTAGGTGACTTCCTGAAGTCTCACTATTACTTGTAGAACCAGAACCAGAACTTGGGATTCTAAAGTTTTTGTTCTTAGAGGAATGATATTTAAATTTGACTTCAGAATTGCTGTCAAAACAAAGTGTTTGCCACATGAACATTTTATTTAGGAGACAGATTATAAGAACACACACCTTTACCACCACAAATACATAATTCACTGTATGAATAAAGCTCAGAGCTGATAATGCCTGCTTTGATTTTCTTATTTATTCTAATATATACTAGTTTGTAGAACATACTCTATATTTAACCACATTTAGGTTGTTGTAATTTAGTTCTCAAGGGGATGCAATTTATACACTTTTTTTTTCTGAGCCATTATCTTAGCATCTGAGGTGAGTAGAAGACAAAGTTAGGAACACATCTGTTTTCTGGGAAAAACTATTTGCATTCTGCATTGAAGAGTGGAGCATACTTTCCTTTTTCCTCTCCCTAAGATTCTTGCAGATGTTAAGTTAAAGTGACCATTTGCGAAATATCCTGAGTTGCTATGACTGCAAATAAGAAATGTGATCTGCAGCTTTATACGTTGAGAGTGAAGGCTAACACCTCTACAGATTTATTTCTCAGTGCTAAAGTTACATGGTTTTTGTTCCTTTCCATTGTAGGATATCACTTATACTGAGATCCTTTAGATTTATACATTGGATTTTATGGTGTGGGGGGCATTTGCTGTAGAAGGTCTTAGAATAATTGATGAACTGTCTTTACCAGGTAAAATTTTTGTACTGTTGATCTTAATTTTTCTGCCTCTTCTTTGACTATTTCTTTAGTAAGTTTGAGTCCAGATGATGGTTTTTGTGAATTGAATAAGAATACCTGATCTTTTGTTCTGTGGTTTTGCTTTGGTTCTTGTGTTTGCTACTTAAGGGGTGTTAAGATCTGTTGAAGATTTCAAGTCATCTCTTTGTACCCGCAGGATACTTGAGCAAAATTACCTCCTAAAAGTTCTTTAATATTTCACTTCTCATTCTAGAGTCTTTGTTTATTATTCCTATGGCTTTTAGTGTATCATTACCTTATCATCTACAAAATAATTGAAAAGGTCTAGGGGTAAAAAAAGTATCATTCTTATAGTTACGGGTAGTTCCTATAGCTCCTAATCATCTCATAGACAATAACTGGAATATTTTATTTGTGATTTTATAATTCACAAATCCAAGGATACAAATGTCAGGATTCTTATCTTTTAATTTGTGAATGTCTTCATTTGTTAAGCACAGAGCAAGGTAGGGAAACCTCCTCTTTTTGATATAAAAACATATTATGGTTTTACAGTTTTATAACTGTAATAATTACAATAGTATGGTTATGACCAAAGGTAGAGATAGAACTAGAACAATGTGACATAGTAGAGAGTCATATATATATATACACACACACACACACACACACACACACACATACACACACACACACAAAATACATGTCAAAGGGAACACTGGAGGTCATTGGGGACAGTAGACTATTTGAAAGACTCACCTCATACCATGTATCAAAATCAGCTCCAAGCATATCAGAAAGCTAAATGCAAAATCCAAAAATTGAAAATGTCAAGAAGTAATAATAGCTGATATTCCAAGTAGTAAACGCTTCATGTACTTGAACTCATTCGAGTTCCACACATTATGAGATAGGTGCTTTTATTATTGCCACTGTTTAAATGAGGAAACAGGTTCAGAAAGGTTAAATAGTTTGTTTCGGGTTACATAGTTAATCCATGGGAGAGTCTAGATCCAAATCAAGATAGCTGGTTTTTGTGTCCATTCTGTTAGTGTCTAGTGTTGATACAATGCAACATCTCTTAGAGGAGAAAATTTATATAACTCAAAGTTTAAAAAGATGTAAAAAACTCAAAACAAAAAATATTTTGGAATTTCTTAATAGCAAAATTCATACTAGTTCAACTAAGTATATCACCAATAGGCAAAGAACAATCTGGACACCTGAAAAGCATATTATAAGACATGTAACTGAGAAATATTAATTATTAGTTGCATGTAAAGAATGTCTTCAAAAACAAAAATATACAAAAACAGTGGCAGAGGATATGAACAGGCCATTTGCAGAGAGAAATATGGAAATATAGGGAGAAAAGCTAAATAAATAGAGAAATACAAGTTAAAAATAATATAAACTACAGGGCTTTAGCCAACAGGCTGGCAAAATAATTAGCAGTCTGACATTATCAAGATTTGGCAAGGATGTGCAGAAATGAGAACCCTTAATGACTGTTAGCTGGAACATAAATTGTTTCAACCATGTTGAAGAGTGATATATCATTTATAAATTAGATAGTAATCATATGGAAATATTTATAAGGTTAAGCAGTAGTTTCTTATATATGATACTAAAAGCACAAGCAACAATAAAAATAAAATGGGTTTCATCAATTAAAAAAATAAACTTTTATGCTTCAGGTACATCAACAAAAAAATGAAAAAAGGCCCCACCGAGTAAGAAAATACACTTGCAAAAAATATATTTGATAATGAACATGAATGCGGATTGCATAAAGAACTCTTAAAATCAACAGTAATAAGACAAATAGCACCATTTTAAATGGTGTTATTCATGGGAGTGATAAATAGCACATTTAGGATAACACGGAGAAGGGGCTGGTACTCATTTAGCTTTATTGTATAATTTGTTATTACTAATTAGAAAAAGTCTGTTCAGATTTTTAAAAAAATGAGCAAGGATCTAGAAAGATATTTCTCCAGACAATATATACAAATAGCCGATAATCATAGGAAAGGATGTTTAACATCATTAGCTATTATCAGTGAAAATCAAAGCAAGACTCTAAAGAGACAGCACTGTCACCCACGGGGGTGGCTGCAGTACCGCGTGTCGGCAAGAATGGAGGAGCTGGAACCCTCATACTCTACTTCAGGAACATAAAATGGTGCGGTCATTTTGGCAAATAGTCTGGCAGTTCCTCAGAATGGTAAATATTAAGTTACTGTGTGACCCATAAGTGTTACTTCTATGTATATACCCAAGAGAAATAACAACCTAATGTCCACAAAAAATTTGTACACAACTGTTCGGAGCAGCACATCATCCTAATAGCCAAAAAGTAAAACCAACCCAAAGGTCCAAATGTATGGATGAACAAAACGTTGTATATTTGTATAATGAATATTATTCAGTAATAAAGAAGAAAGAAGTACTGATACATACTATAATATGAATAAACTTTGACATTACTTTTCACCATCCAAGCCAGCTTCTTTCACTGGCTTGGACAGTGAAAGAAGCCAGAGGCAAATATCATACTTTGTATTATTCTGTTTTTATGAAAAATCCAGAATAGGTAAAACTGTACTGTCAGAAAGTGGGTAAGTTGCTCTGGGTTACCTGGGGTGGGGCATGCCAGGGGCAAGAATGGGATTGATTGCTAAGGGGTATGGTGCTTGTTTTGGGGGTGAAAAAAGTGTTGTAAAATTGGACTGTGATGTGGCTGTGCAACTCTGCATACATACTAAAAAGCATTGCATTGAACATGTTACATTGTTGGATTTTATGGCATGTGAATTATATTTCCATAAAGCTCCTGAAATATTCACAGGAGTGATAAATAGCACATTTAGTATAGTGGGCAAAAGGGGCTGTACTCACTTGACATTGTCCTATAATATTTTTTTATTCATAATGATAAAAAATCTGTTAAGATTTTATAAAAATGAGTTGTGAGAACCCAGTATGCTCAAAATTTTGTATAATTGTAGGAATTTATATAATTAAATGGATAATGAGAAACAAAATTAAATACATATTCACTCCCCTTTTTAGTTAGAAAATGTTATGGGTTTTTCTTTTCCCCTAATAATTAAAACCTTTGGTTCCAGGAAATATTCTCTACAAATGAAATACTAAGTTAGGGCTGCTTCATTGCCTGTCTTTTGCTTTTTCTGACATCAATTATAATAAAACAGGGTCTGGCACAAATGGTGCCCCTTTATTATTACATAAAAATCTTTTATTACAAATCATAAGCATGTGATTCTGTAACGTAACCATATCACACTCGAGCCCAGCACACGGCTCACACATTTTAGGTGAGATGTTCACACTGCCGTCCGTTCACATCCCCTACCCACCACACTCCATGGCGTTACTTCTGCTGGACCCTGTATTTTATCTCTGAAATCTGAATTTTAGTGAGGCAGTTTTATTTGCCATTTTATTAGTTAGTTTATGAGAAAAATTCTTTGTGATTAAGAGTCAACATTAGTTCTGGTTAAAATCAGATAATTGTTCTTTTGCTATAAACTTAACAGAGTAGCCCACCTGCAATCCTGCCTGCTTAATTAAAAGGAAAATATATCTTTTGGGGACAGCTGCTATTCATAATTCTTAGTCCAGACTTTGTGGGCATCTGTTAATTTGCCAATGGACCTCTATCATGAACTCTCCCTACACATATTAAGATGGTCTTGGGGACGGAGAGCGTGCCTGTAGGCCAGAGGGCTCATTCCTGAATCAGAGGTGCCCATTACTTTCCTACTTTCTAATGTAGCAGAAACGCCTTTCCTGTCACGGGGTAGAGTGGTTGGGGAAAATGCCCACAAAGTCATAACAAAACCATTTGTTTTCCAGAGTATCGTCTCATGCTTCTCCCACTCAGGGCCTTGGCCATCGCTGGGGTGAGAAAATGACCTCAGGGCTTGATGTGTGTACATCAGAGTATCAATAACAAGCAATGCCAAAGCTGAGTCAAGGTAAATCAGACTACAGTTGTGGCAGTGTTCAAATACAGTTGAAATAAAGTTGCCCTGCATAGTCCAGGTTAAGTAAAAGTTCCTTAAACCCTAGAGTCTATAAGCATAAGAGCATCTCGAATAGATCAGACAAAACGAAAGGATAGGAAATGTGCAGAGCCAGACGTCTGTGTGGGAGAGTGGAAGTTGGGTCACAAATGGTAGACGGTGACTAGCTAGTGGCTTTCAGATTGTGGTCCCTGTGTCAGCATTACATGGGAACCTGCTGGGAATATAAACTCTTGGGTCCCAACCCAGATGTTCTAATCAGAAACCTCAGGGGATGGCTCCAGAAATCTGTGTTTTAACAAGCCATCCAGGTGATACTCACTTGCAGCTAAAGTTTGAGAACCACTGGACTAAATTATGTTGCTTTTTCAATGGCAGGTGAGTAAGCATGAACTTTATCCCATGGGTAGTGGAAATTAATGAAAGATTTGTGAGCAGAGTTATGGAACGATTAGTGTTTTAGATAGCGGAGTCTTTTGCATTTTTTTCTAGTAAAGACATTTTAGTTTAGGAAAATATTAAAATGCCACAATATCTTATGATCTGATTTAATCCATACATTTCAGAAGGATGTATTAGTTTTTAGTTTCTTATAATTAAATCAGAGAGTTTTTAAATGACTTAACAGAACTTTGGAAGTTTCCAAATTAATTGATTTTTCACTATAAATTATAGTGATGTTTTGTTTTGTGTGCCATTTAACTCTGTAAACTTTAAACCTTTTGCAGAATTTATGGGATCTAGGTGTACTCTTAAATCCTAAAATATTGTCCAAATCCTTTTAGAAAAATGGCTGAGGGCATTGCACAGGTCACTTTGCTGTGAAATTTTTCCCAAGTATGTTTTGCATTTTAAATGTTTTCATTTTTCTTCTTAATCTTGTTATGTATCAGTAACACTTGATGTGTTGGCATCTTCTGGAATAACACACTTGTTCCAAGTGAAAAGAACTAGGTTCAGAAAATCTAGCCAGCCAAGAAGTTTATCTGACAGAAACCTATATTGAGTCTAAAACTAATGAGCTCACATTTTCCATCAGAATTAAAATGAAGTGGATCCAGGAATGCACTAGGAGAAGTTTGCTGATCTCAGCCCCGGGAGAACCGTGTTCACTAACTGTGTCGCGTAGTCCTGTAGATAACAGACAACACGTTGGAAAAGAGCTTTCACCTAGAAGTCTGAGAGGGGGCTGACTGCACAAAATCTGATTATATTCTCACTCTCCTTAAGAGTCATGTAAGGTTTAAGATTCACTAGAAGGACTTTGTTTTATTACCTGATGGTCTTATTTTTATGTTTAAAAGTTGGTATTAAAATGCAGTAGGCATATTTACTCTTTCCTGACTCAATCACACAAAATATCCCAGAGCACATCAGACTTAGATCTTGTCCAAGAATTAACTGAATTCTGGGGAAAGGCAGCAGCTTTTCTCATGAGAATCAGAATTGAATTTTAATTATTGCTCCGTTATTATTTACATGACTTTGGATGTAACCTTTGATGTCTCAGAGGATGAGGTGATTTAATAAAATGTTGGAATAGTTCATGTTGAAAGTTGCGTTGAGACATGAATATTGTATTTTTAAAATAAACATAAAATGACTTGAAGAAACCTTTATTTATTCCTTCATTTACCAAACATTTATTATAGACCTACTATCTTCTAATGTTACAGTATGCTCTATAGGTTCAAGGAGAATGTTCCCTGCTTGCATTCTGAAGTAGAGGCAGACAGATAAAAGGAATGCATTGGAGGCAGATAATAACTGACCTAAAAGCAGGTATCAGCAGAGTTGGTAACTGCAGGGGGTAAGGAGTCATCTGTGCAAAGGAAGGAAGTAAACAAGCTCCAGACAGAGGAACCAACATGAGCAAAAGAGAGATCTGAGAGAGCATGGTGTGGCCAAGGACTGCAGAGTTTAGTGTGAGCGCAGAGCTGGAGGTGAGGGGTGGTGAGTGGCTAACTTAAGGTTGTAGGCAAGGGTCAGGAGATGAAGGCAGAAAGAGACACATACTTTTTCCAGTGGTTTGCATAGATCCATGACTCACTTTTAAGGACAAAGTAACATAATTCTATTTCTCACTCTCGTTCCTTTCAGTTAATGGCATTTCCATCATTTTAATTGATTAGGACAAAACTCCTTAGCTGTTTTTTATCTGTCACGTAGCACACATAGTCCATTAGAAAAATTGTTTCAGCACTCGCTATATTGGTCACCCACATGCACCACTTCAGAATCCTCTTGGAACTACCCCTTCCTGCCACCAAAGCTGCAGCAACCAGTTCCACAAAGGCCTGCCCTGCTTTGTGAACGTGGAACTGGACTCTGTCCTACCTCTAGGCCTCCTGCCCTGCAGCCTCTTTGATGCAGCCAGTGGGACAGGACTCTGGCAGGAACCACTCTCTCCCTGTGCACATCGTGCAAGGAAGGAGCAGATAACTACCAGGGGCCAGACATACCTGTGGGACATAGGAGCTGAGGGATAACCCCTTCTTCTTTTTCCCCAGGATAGATATCCCCAGACAGATGCCAAATGCCTCTAGTGGATGGGTACTAGATAACTCAACCTGAATTGCCATTTTTTCTTCTCTGTTTCTCTTCCCTGGTCATGTACTCTTCCTTCCTGGGATGGCATTCTCAAATAAACTACTTTTGTTTATGCAGTTGGCCCTGCTTTCCTGGGAAACTAAGGTGATAGCAGTAGCTTCAAAATATATCTTGAAACTGACTACGTCTCATTGCCACCACTACTACCACCCCAGTCCTAAGTATAATCAGTGCTTGCCTTATTGACTCTCTGCTGTTGTTTTTGCCTTCTATTGTCTGTTCTTGGCACAGCAGCTGGAGTAAAAGTACCAGCGAGGCCCTCTAGGATCTGTCCCCTTTCTTCTCCAACCTCCTTTTGTCTTTCTGGACAGAGTGGCATCTATGGCTCCTTAAGGACACCAGGCACACTTCTGCCTCAGGGCTCTCGCTCTTTCTTCCAAACACTTCCATCCCATAGCTCTCTCATCGCCTTCTCTCAAGAATGACTTCTACAGTGATGAAATTCTAGCCATCCTCTTTAAAACAAAAACCATTTCCAACATATTCTATTTCCCTTCCCTGCTTTATTTCTCTAAATAGCACTTATCACAATTAATATATTTTCATGGTTTTTGCCTACATCTATTTCTCTGCCACAAGCTTTGTCAGGCAAGGAAATGTGTTTTGTTTTGTTTTTTCCCCCAGTGCTACATTCTTGGGCCTCGAATGGAGCCTGGTATCTGGTGGGTGCCAAGTAAATGATTGCTGAGTTAAACAAGCAAATGAATATATATTTTAGAGAATTGTTATTCTAGTTGTGTTGTGAAGTTGGTTAAAGAAAGGTAGGGCTGGGGAGCAGTGATCAGCAGTCTGTTGCAGGCAACCAAGTAAGAAATGACGAGGGCCACATTTAGCATCCTTTTAACAGCATCCGTGGAAAGTTGAGGAAAGATTACAGAAAAAAATTTAGAAGATTAAAATGACTGAGTTGTTGATGGATTGGGTGTTTTAGATGAGAGAGAGGGAGATGCTTGGGAAGATTCTCAGGTTTCTGGCTTTGGCAGCTGAATGGATGGTGACCATGTTCATCAGAGAGACGCTGAAGGAGGAGCAGATCTAGAAAGGAAAGGAATAGGTGGAGAGGCTTCCAGGAAGAGGAAGGGGAACTTCACGTCTAAATATGTGAGTTTGATCTATCAGTAAGACCCCTTAGCCTGAAATGGTAGTGACCCAGTGATCAGGTGAATTAGAACTAGCACTGGGAAAAGGATGCTAGGGGGTTCACGAGTGCCTCGTGAAGAGGTTGTGCCTGGGTGTGGGCTAGTGACCTTACAATGATAATCCAACCAGGAGAAGCCATATATTACTGTGTTCCTATATGAGCCTAGGAATTCTTAACTGTTTTTACTGTTTCTTTCCTAGACCATTTTTTAAGTTAGAAAGAGAAAGCCTCACAAAGGAGTAAATTAAAATCTCCGTGATTCATTTTTGTTGGTACATTTTGAAAGAATGGGAAGGCATTTATCTCAGAATAAGTGTCAGAATGCCCCTAGAGTGCACAGAATTTACCTTTAGCTTGTCCTGGCTAGCCTCAAACTCTATTTCTCGTTCACAGCTGTCTTCTTTTACTGAAAATATGTTGAAGTACTTTTTTCCCCTTTGTCCCCGGAAGTGAGTGATCTCTTTAGTAAAACATCCAGAATGCATGTAATGAAAAATGTCTAAATGTTTCAAGTAAGATTTTTGACATATATGTACCTGCTTAGTTATGTAAATTTTAAATGGTATGCTTTTCACCAATATATTTTTCATGTATTTTGAAGCTTAGTTTTTACCAATAGCTTTCATAGTTCTGGCTGATTTTTATTACCTTATTTAGTAGAAGACAGTCAAGCATCTTGAACTGGTCTTCAACGTAGAAATTTATTAAACAGCTTGATTTCTCAAGGGGGAAGCACTGTTGGAAAAGATTATTACATGAAGATTTCTAGGCCGATGGAGGATAAAGATGAGAACAATATTGCCCAATGAAATTTATAGAAACAAAAACAGAATCACTCTGTCTGATCTGTGATTATCTACTAGTTGATGAGTGCACCTCACTCGGGGTGAAATCTTTGACTTGTTATTGGGACTTAATCCTTGCTGTTTATTCTCATGTTGACACTTTGAATTACTCTAATAAGATGTCGATGGTCTCAGAGTCTTAGGCTGCATCGGATACTCACAATGGCACAGAGGCGTCAGGAGCTACACTACTGGATTGTTATCAATAAAACATAGATTCCGAATACAATATGTGGGATCTAAACGGGATAGCTGACAGTGAAATTATAGTTCTTTATTAGATGGAAGAAATTCTGAGAACCCCAATTGAAGGGCCCAAGATAATTCAGATTTAATTACAAAGAACCTTTTGTATTTACTTAAAAGAAGCCTGGGGTCCTGGCTGGGTAGTTTGGTTGGTTGGAGCGTTGCTCCATACACCAAAAGGTTGCAAGTCTGATTCTTGGTCAGGGCACCTGCCTAGGTTGTGGGTTCGATCCCTGACTGAGGCACATATGAGAGGTGACTCAGGGTTTCTTCCCTTTTTCTCTCTCCCTTCCTCGCTGTCCAAAATCAATGAACATATCCTCAGGTGAGGATTAAAAAAAGTGATCTCATCATGAATAATAAAAAGCATCTAGTACTATTCCTTGTTCCTACTTGGTGCTCATCTTTTATTACATGTGTTAATGTTTTTAAAAAAGGAGAAGAAGAAGAACAATCATGGGTATTTAAGGAAACTAAGAACTGTGTTAGATTTCTCCATAGAAACAGAAGTAAGAGGAGACATATATTAAGATTATAATATAATTTAATATATATCCTAACTTAAACTTACATTATTGTAAGGAACAGGTTTGTGTGATTATGGAGGCTGAGGAGTCCCAGGATCTGCAGTCGGTGAGCTGGAGGTCAGGAGAGCCTGTGGTGCGGTTCTAGTGCCACAGCCGGCACCACGCTGGAGACTAGGAACAGCAGCTGTTTCTGTTTGAGTCCAGAGGCAGGAAAAACCCACGGTCCCAGTTTGAAGTCAGTCATAAAGGAGACATCCCCTCTTATTTGGGGGAGAGTCAGCTATTTGGTCTTTTTCAGGCTTTCAACTGATTGAGTGAGGTACAGTCCCACTAGGGAGGCTAATCTACTTTACACAATCTATCAGTGTAAATGTTAAACTCACCTAAAAACACCCTGGTAGAAATGCCAGAAGATTATTTGATCAAGTATCTGGGTATCCTGCAACTCAGTCAAGTTGGCACATAAAATTAACCATTTTAAATAAACTATTTTAAATCTGTTTAAATCCCTTCAGTCATTGCATTTTACACATAACTCTGTGGATTCATCCTAGGGTAAGACATTCTGGGTGTCTAAACAAGCAGAAGACAGATGTCAAATGACCCTTAATAGACCAAAGTAAACTAATATAAAATCAAGAAATAAATACAGATTTTTCATGTTTACATTCTTCACCAAGACATTTTCATGTATGTTGTAGCTAAATGCACAGACTAAAATTGACTTTCTTTTTCTGAATTGTAAGTTATTGAACAGACATTAATCATATACTTGTTTTTCTTTTTTATTTGCTTCTCTCACAGTACATATTCATCTGGAGGGTGGTAGCATAATCATAAAATAATGAACTAATAAAAGCTTAGTCTGTAAAAAAAATAGTACTATATCTAGAGGATACTACCAAAATTTTTTTTCTTCAGCACTTTTGGCCCCAGGTTGCATTATCCTATTTTTGTATCATATTTGTGTCGCCCTTTTTCTGCTGTGTGTTTCTGAATTCCAGCAGTGCAAAAAGTTTCTGCGTTTGCTGGACAAAGTAGGTAAACAAGGTTTGGTTCATTTTTTTCTTTGAAAAACCGTGAGAGTCCTTACAAACATAACATCTAGCTGCAGAGTGTAGCTTACTGAATGGCCATTACAGACGTGCCCCTTGCTTGCTTACCTGCCTGCATGCAGTCCTATCCAGACTTTATGAATTGAATTGAAAAGTACAAGGCAGTTGGG
Source organism: Phyllostomus discolor (assembly GCF_004126475.2). Classification (NCBI taxonomy): domain Eukaryota; kingdom Metazoa; phylum Chordata; class Mammalia; order Chiroptera; family Phyllostomidae; genus Phyllostomus; species Phyllostomus discolor. Next base: position 94,084,018 of record NC_040903.2, on the reverse strand, counting down.
GGAACAATTTTAATAATTTGATCAGTGGTTTTTGATTATTTAGACATTTTACAGTCAAATACAAGAACAAAAATTACCTGATTATTTTTCAATTAAAAAATTTTAAAACATTTAAACGGTTTAAGGGTTTTGAATTTGACTTATATTGGAAATTATAGAACTCGAGACTCCATTAAATAAGCATACTCATTTTCTTAATATTGGTGTTTTAATTTCTCCAAATTTAAGTACTATAGCTCTTATTTCTGGTTACGTAATAATGACAAGGTGACTACTTTCACAATGCAGAGAATTTATGAAGATACCTTTATAAAATAGAGGTTTATCTCTCTTGGTTGAGGAAACAAAAATTGTGAGAGAAAAGGGAAATAATCATTACTGTACATCTGGAAATAGCAAACATAACTTTTCTCCTTTTACTGGTGTACCTCTTTCAGCCCGATTCAGTGAATCAGACGTGGTGGGTTTGGGAGAGATTTGTTCTCAGGGAGTTAATATTTGACTTGCCATGCAGGGTGGATTTCTTAGGCTGACCTTGGGAACACTGGCATTGTCATGCAATCTTGTGGGCATCCCTCCCACTCTGGGCAACTAGGAAATGATTGACCCTATGGTTTCATCGGGAGAAGTCTGTCTGTGTGATAATAGTCCCCGATCGCTGTGTGGGATTGATATGAACGCCACACTTTGGTGAATGCTTTATTTGAAGACTCAAATCCAGTGTGAAAACTTTTTTTTATCATCTGTCTGAAAAAGTTTGTGGCACTTTTATAATAGCCGGTCTGCCCTGTTGATTTAGATCAAAATAATTTTCTCCCAACATCATAACCATTTTACTGTTCAGTGGTGCAGAAGGCATCATAAAGAGTTGGTGAAATGTTTTAGGTCATTCGGAAACGGATGAGTGATAAAAATGAAAATATCTCTGACAGAGGTGATACTGTGGAGAACTTATAAGGGCAGAAACAAGAGTATCTTCATACTAAGAATTTTCTTAAGTGGCAGAATGATAGAATGATTTGGATAAACATCTAATACAAAATCAAATGTTTACAGTCCCACTTAGTGCCTACTCTGCATTTGCATCTGAGCTGTTTTCCCTTTCAGATTTTCAGGAAAGGATACACAGCTCCTCTTAACATTTAATGAATATTTATTAAGGACCATTTGACAATTAATGACTCATTAGAATTCACTTTAAAAGAAAAAGAGACAAAAGCACTTTAAGACTAAAGCAGAATGGAGTGGCAAGCACAAACTCACATCTTTTTCATCGTGAACTGCCGAGTCAGAAACACTGCAAAACAAAGAAGATTCTATTAAAACGGATTCTAGATAGTAGTTAGAATGTAATACACATATTTGATTATTACATGCCAACTTTAACTCTCATTGGATATTATCTTTGGTGAGTGCTTTTTTCTGGAGATCCTAGGAAATCCTGTTTTTATATGTCTGGCATGTCATAGATCACACGTCGGAGTCAGACTTTTTGTATTTAAATCTCAGTATCAACTCATTATAGCTCTGTGATCTCGAGCAAGTTCTCAGTGCCCCAGTTCTGTGTTGTAATAGGGGGAAAATAATTATATACAAGTCACAAGCTTGTTGGAAGAAGCAACTGTGTTAATACATGAAAGACACATAGAATAGTGCCCAGCACACTGGTGTTTTCTGCCTTGAGAATCTTTTCTGTCAATTTACACTTCCTTGTTAGGGCCCTTTGGAAAGGTCTTCCTTTTCCCCTGGCTAAGGTGGTGCAAAAGAATAGTTAATGAATCCTTACTTCCTATGGGTAGCGTTTTAGCTTCCTGTTTCATTTCCGTTTCCCTCCAGTCCTCTCAGGACACCAAGGCACTGTGTCCTGCCACTTCCAGCTACCTTGGACTGTGGCTGATCTCTTCATCCAAATATGACACAGAATATAGGAATGACTACATGGATATTTAGTTTCTTTCCAAAGCACAGTCTTTTATGAATGAGAAATAGCTAAAGTTCAACAAGCTATTTTGAAGGTAGAGTAGTTATACCATTTTGGTGTTACTCCATGTAAATCATTGCTTTTGGTAATGGAAATAAAGAAATACCTGGGCATGAAATAGGGTAATGAACTAGAAAGTTACTTGCCTGCTCACCATTATTTTAATTGTGAAAAAGAAGTATGTATGTATTGGGATGAGCAGAGAAGTACTTACTAAGACATCCATCCACATATTTCTTTTTCTATGAGGCTTAATGCTTGCAGAAGTAAGTACTGGCCTGGAAACCAAAAATGTGTAGTTCTATTGATAAATGTATTCCTTTAAATAGCATCTCATTTATTCTTAAGCAATTTACTATTCTGCCTTACACATTGTAGGTCATACAATTTCATTTGTCTTTGCAAAGTGCTGAGTCGCTGCTACTTAACCCAAACTTTATCTTTAAGACAAGCCTCATGAATTTAATAATAATTAGCCACAGTTCCCACTGGAATTTTTACTGCCCTCACCATCCGTCCTCTTCAGCCTGCACACGAGGTGTTGGGTCTTTCTCACAGCAGCTGAGGGAGTTTTCACTACTGGTAGTTTTCTCTTGGGAAAGCAATTGCTCTATCTGTAATTCTTGAGAGATGATAGTGAATCCTCTCTGGTTTATTATTCAGTTTTTAGATTCATCACAAGAAGACTTTATTTCCATTTATCATGTGTGCATGATGTAGTATTAGTAATGACCTTAATGTTCAGACATAGTCCTTTTACCATTTAATGGCCATTGTGGACTTGGATGTTTACTCCCACCTTTGATTGTTGTTAAATTTACCTTTATAATGCTTAGCCATCTAGTCCTCATTTTGAAATGGAAACTCATTAGTTTAGAGAACACAACTAGTTATTTCTACATTGTCCAAATAAACATTCAGCACATTATTACCGACCAGTCCACTTCCTGGTGTGTGCTCTAAGGCTGCGGTTTCCCGGCCCAGTGTAGCCGTAGTCACCTTCCCCTGTCCAACTGCTATCAAACCCATCGTCCACTCCCTTTCTGGTTGTAGATGTCAGAGGCCAAGGATAAAAGTTGTTACATTGTCTAATGCAAAGAGATAAGGAAGAGAAGAAGGTCAGATGTTGAACTAAAAATGTCCTATAATTGTTAAACAGGCGTGTGTGTGTGTGTGTGTGTGTGAGTGGCAGAATGTTCAGAACGCAAAGAGTTCCTAAATTGTGTGCAGAAAGGAAAATGTTCAGCGAATAAGCTTATCTTTTCCCAAGAATCCTACCTTGATTTACAACTCTCATCTCACTGTATATATAGTAAAATTTAAGGATGAACTAGCTCTTTGCTTTGAAGGATGATCTTATTTTGTGCTCTGCAGAAATCCATTCAAAGTTTATTATTATTACATGCTAGGAAGGTCTTATAGTATAGTTGGCTTATCTTTTTTTCCATTATGATAATGGATATATTTGCTCATATAAAACTACCTTGAAAAGTTATAAACCAATCTAGCTTTTAATAATTGTTTTTTATTCTAAAAACTTAAATGTCTTTCAAAAATTTGCAGAAGCTAAAATCAGAGTTGGAAGCATATGCGAGCCAGTTAACATCAGTGAAATTATTTGATCACAAATTTCAACTAATAAGAATATATACATTGTTCATGCTTATATGGGGGAAAGTTACTAAGTTACTATTATAAGCATTTTACATGTATGAATGAATAAATAATATCTTCATTTTGCAGATGAGGAAATAGAGGTTCATGGAGGTTAAGTAAGTAGTCTGAGGTCAACACAGCTAATTATTCAAATTAATAATCATTTGGGTAACCCATATGGAAGTCAACTGTACTTATAATAAGAGGGTGGTAGTTAATAGGTCGGACTATATATGTGCAACTGTTGTTCAAGATAGAGTTATTACATATATAAATGTATATATATTATGGTAAAGAGATATATATATGATAAAAAATATATATAAATGGTATTTACTATGCTAATGGGTAATGGTACCCATTATTATGGTGTGTATATATACATGATATATATATACGACATATGTATATTTATATGTGTATATATACACACATACATACCATGGTGTGTATATATAAACATACACCATATATGTGTGTGTGTGTGTGTGTGTATACACACACACACACACACGTGCACCATGGTAAAGATGTATATAGGTGTATCTCTATATATCTATATATCTCTATATATCTTTATATAATCATGGCAAAGTTTCCTGGAAGCATCAACAAAGATGCATATATATCTGATGGGAAGTGTAACATAGATGGTGAAGGAGAGGGATCCTGTTGTAGGCTGAAGAGTATGAGCAAGGCATGGGGATGTAAAAAACACAGTGCATGGAGTGAGAATAAGGTATGGACAGGGAGCAAATCTGGTAGTAGATGAAATTGGAAAGATAGGTTGACTCAGTTTATGAAGAGCCCTGAATGCCTTCATAAGAACTTCAGAACCATTAGAGCCTTTCATTTGTTATGCTTTAGGTTGTTGGTTTTGTGACTTTATACATGTGTGTTGTTACTTTTAGAAGGCAGTGGTGCACATGGTGGATGATAGAATCGGGAGGGACAGCAAAGAATGCATCAGTGTACTGATTAGGGACAGGATTAGAAATGAGGAGCTCCAGTCATTAACTTGTATTTCGCCATCAGGACACATAGCAGATTTAGGAAAACCTATCCTAAAAAAAAATCAAAGCTCTGCACACCTGCTGATGATGACATTGTAGTCATCATTATCATCATCATCATCATTCTCACTGGGTGACTTGATTAAAACTGTTATGTGCAGTAGTGAAAATCTCAGCTCAGCCTCATGACCTGCTTTATATCTGAGCCTCAGTCACTCATAAAAATGGGAATACTTGTATCTACCTTGCTGGGTTCTGATAACACTATATGAAAGCATGTGAAAGCTCTTAGAACTGTTTTACCTGTGGAGTCTACTCAGTAAATAGTTTTCTTTCTTTTATTTATGGATTATTCAGCAGTTATTTTCTTGCATGACATATACGCAGCACACTGTGATACAGCCTTGTAATACGGTGAAGGGTTGACTGACAAGCCACTTTCTAAATATAATTTTTTTGTTTCCTTTGGTTGTCTTCTTACATTTTAAGGTGAGTGTCCATATACCTATATGTTCTTTTAAGTCTCTTCCTATTGAAAATGGTACATTAGAGTCTAGCGAAGTTAAATAACTGGTGTTAAGTGATTTTATAGGGTGGGGCAAAAGTAGGTTTACAGTTGTGAGTATGCAAAACAGAGCTTATTTTTTGCAAGCTCTGAATTTGTACCCAGTATTTACATATGGTCATTTATCATGCTCTAGAAAATAGACTTACGTAAACATATTTTGTAACTGGTATATATCTTTAATCTGGTTCTGGATTCTGGAAATGACTTTATACCTTATTTAGTTGGAGTGAAAGATGTATCCTTTTCAGTGTTACAAACCTTGCATGACGTTAAAATAAATGAAAGGAAGTAACATTGATCAGGCATTTACTCTCAGTAACCAGGCGCTGTGCTAAGTTCTTCATGTAGAACTTCATTTAATCTTAGAAACAACCATGTGAGTAGTAGGACAGTATTGCTCCTGTTTTCAAGATGGAGAAATGGAGCTCTGGAGAAACGAATGAATTTGCCTGAAAGCACACAGCTACTTCGTCGGGCTGGGTGCCATCACCAATCTCCCGCCCTGTGCTCTCTTCTGTAAACGCTGTCCGGGTTGCATTGGCTTCAAAGATGAGGTCTAGGACCTTCCTTCATGCTCACGTTCCAATGTCCCATTTCTTAGTAACCAAAAATATAATTTAATTGAATTGGCTGTCAAAATCTTTCTTGACTTTGAAAATTATATGGGTAGGGAGCAGGGAGTGCCAGAAAAATTCAGCTCCATCTTTGGATAAAGTTAGAGAAAAGCTTGTCTCAATATGATTAACCTTTCAGTGTTCAGATGAAAAACAACATGTGAAAGAAGCAAAAACATAATCTATGGTAGCTCACAACAAAACATTGAAGCAAACAGACAAACAAAAGTCAACTGGAGAATGCCATATTTGACTAACTCTTTTCTTCTTTTTAATTACTTTTCTGAGAACATGAACTTTCTGTGTCTATTGCACTCTCACATTAATGGGTCATTTCTTCTTTTCTTAAGTGTGTGCCAATGTTTCATAACTGTCAGCATATAAGTGGTGCTAACTTAATTAATGTTCTATACTTTGTCCATTTAAAGACCAATTCAAAATATTAAAGCATAAATTTACATCAGTAATTGCTTTAACTTGTATTTGGCATACACAATACTTTGGTGAGTCATCTGGTGTTATTACATGAAAATCTCCTTTAATTCTTAAAAAGGTTCAATAATTGTATATATCTTCTTCATTTTTTCTTTTAAATATCATCTCCTATTCTCACTCCCTTTTATTTCACCGTTGTAAAATTTCTTTACTTATCTTTAAAAATCTATAAATTTTAACCCTGGCTAGTATGACTTAGTGGATTGAGTACCTGCCTGCGAACTGAAAAGTCTCTGGTTCAATTCCTGGTCAGGGCACATGCCTGGGTTGCAGGTCAAGTACCCAGTTGGGGGCGAGCAAGACTTGCACATCAATATTTCTCTCCCTCTCTTTCTCCTTTCTCCCTCTCTCTCTAAAAATAAATAAATAAAATCTTTAAAATACGTATATGTGTATATGAATTTTATATCTGAAATTCTAATGACCAATAGTCAGTCATCTCATGTGGCAGTTCTCAAAGTGTCATTTGCAAGCATCGTCATATAATAAGATATAATATTAACATTTGCACTAATGATACAAAGGAAATAGTGGATAGAACTGCTGGGGGAACCTTAGCACAAATGGAGACAGGGCCCCAAACTATGCCGGTATCTTCATGGCTGTGTGCTCACAGCCACTGCCAACCCAACAACATCAGCTGCTTTATTTGATAGCACCCTGCAGGAAGCACTGAAATGATTAATTTTAACTAAATACCAACCTCTGAATGGATGAGTTTTTAATACTCTGTGTGACAAAATGTGAAGTATCCATCACGAAATTCTTCAGTATACTGAAGATGAATGGTTACCTGAAGACCTTTTACATGAAACACAATTTTACTTGAAAGAATGAGTGACAAGCTATAGTTAGTCAGACATGGGTATGGCAGATGTGTTCTCAAAAACGAACAAAGTGAACCTGTCACTTCATGAAAAGCAGTTGACAGCATTTATTGCTAATGGTAATACTCAAACGGTCAGACAAAAGTTGGGATTTTGGAAAGTCAATCCACAGAACTGATCTTTGTTACTGAGTGAACCAAGATTCTTTCTCCCGATGACCAGTGCCCATTGTTTAATAATCATGCATGTATAAAAACTCCATTTCAAGCACATGATTGACAGTAGATTTTAATTTATCAGAAAAAGAAAATTTTATTGATGGGATTTCAGGTTCTACATTGTGTCCATCTTTTAAGAGAGTCCTACTTGTCTGAATTGTGCATAGTATCAAAAATGTCCACTATTTTATGAAAAAGCTATTAAAATGTTCCCCCTTTTCCCACTATGTGTTTCTGACCATCTGTTCCTCATACATGTCAGCCATGGTGACACAGTGCAGTAGATTTTATGCAGAAACAGATACCCAATTTCTTCAATTAAGTTAGACAAACAGATTTGCAAAATGTAAAACAGTGTCACTTTATCACTATTATTTTTTGAAAATATATTAAGGTGGAATGTGTTTATTATTTTTTGTCAATTCATATTTAAAACAATTCAGTTTTAATGTCTAATATGCTAAATATTGGTAACTATGATCTACACAAATAAAAAATTTGGTGTCATAAAGGATTTTTATAATGAAAATGTGTGCTGAGGATGAAACATTTGAGAACTGCTACTGGAGGAGCCACAGAGGCAGCCCTGGCCAGTGGGCTCAGCTCTCAGTTCGTTGGAGCTCCCTCCCTAACCAAAATGTCGCCCCTGGTTCCTGGTCAGGACATTTACCTATGTTGCAGGTTCCATTCCTAGTCAGGGCTTAAGTGGGAGGTAACCTGCTGCTGTTTTTCTTTTCCCCTGTCCCCACTCTCTTAAATGAAAATAAAATAAACTTTTGCAAAAAAAAGTCACAGAGACCAGTGCTTGCATCCTTTTGCTTGCTGTTCAATTATTTCTTCTTAGGCAAATAATCTCTCCCAGCCCTAGTACCCTTGTCTATAAAATGAATATTTTGAGGATTATATTATGTGAGATTTGTTAATATATAATAGGGGTTAGATAATTGGTTGCATGTTATATAATCACCTCAAAATCCCCTTGAATTGTAAACATTGTTACTATGAAGTGTTTGAGAACAAGGGAAATTAAGAACTTGCTCAAGGTCATGTGACTAATAAATTGCAGGACTGAGAACCTTATAGTTCATTAAGATAATAGTCAATACCCTCTTTTCATGCCATAGATATGAAGAAAAGAATGTATATCAGCAACATAGAAGTTATTATAGAATCACTATGTATCTGAAGTAGAAGGGAGCTTAACAGAGCATATCCTCCAACCATTTAATTTTACTGATATGGTAGTTTGGGGTACTGTGTGACCCCTAAGTTGCTTTGAACCCAGCAGCATTTTAAACGTGATGGTTCTCACCCTTCCTTAGCCCCCTCCTATTCTTCTTTGGTTGGCCAGGCTAAAGAACTCAAGTACCTTTGGCAAGAACTGTATTTACTCACACAGATGCCAATGGAAATAAAAACCACATAAAACAAATGAGAAACAAGACTGAAAGGCTATGGCAAATAGCCTTAACCTCCTATGATACTGATGACTTTCATTGCTTCTCTTGGTAATGAAATTACTAATCGATTTTTTTTTCGGGCCTTAGAATTCAGTACCTGTTAGAAAATCAGCTGAAGTGATTGAAAAAGGGAACAATAGTGTAATAAAAATGAGCAGCTGGTAGTTTGAAACAGAAGAGTCCCCGTGGCAGTCATGGCCAAACAGCCGTCCCCTCAGTGCAGGCTGGTGGCCCATGGCCGGGCGGCACTGAGTCTGGTGGTTTCTCAACGGAGGGCAGAGGACTGTCCTCTGCCTGCTGACAGTCTGCTCTTCATGCACACCCTGAAATAGTGTCTGGAGGATGGAATTCAGGCTTTATTTATTCTCTTTGTTTCTTTGTGATTTGTTCCCATTTGTTTCTTTGTGATTTGTTACTATTAATTAGTAGTAACAAATTAAAAACATAATGTAATCAATGGACTTGATGTGCTATATCAGAGCAAAATTCACCCTTTATTTGACTATAGTTTTTAGTTTTGTAGTTAATAATGTGCTCAAGGGAAAGGAAAGTTATTTCCAGACTACTCTGATATGTTAGTTTTACTTTGGAAATTTATAACTGCTGTTCATTTTTGGCCTTTTGTCCTGTCCTTGTTTTTCTTTTGCTCATTATGGTCTCTTTTCAGTCTTTTCAAATCTCTTTCTCAGTAAACTCATTAGTGCAACTCACAGTATAAACCATTTTATATGTGTGTAATATTCCTTAAATATGTCAATGTAGATGTCAGCCTTAAAGTCTGCCTGAAACTTGGTGGGTGAAGTCAGGGGTATCCATGTGTACATGCATATCTAACATACAGATTTATGGGCTTAATTGTGAAGGATTTCCTGTGTTTTCAGCCAGGCAGGCTTGGATTTATTTGTATTACCTCTGTCCATAACTAGCTATGATTTTAGGCAATGGGAGGTTGGATGTTCTTTCCCCCCAAATTCTTTGTCAGGTAAAGGAAGTAGTTGGAAGTAGTCAGGGGTAGAACACATTGCTGGGATTTGGAACGTTTGGTTACTGGAGCAGCCACTGCTTTCTGCACAGGGTTCCTTTCTTTAGAAACACGCATCGTCACTGTCTTTGTTACCCATCCAGGGAGTGTCGTCATGGGAAAAGCAGTCACCGTGTGGCACTGTTACACTATGGTGTTGACTCGGGTCATTTCCTTCACACTGAACTTCTAATCTAGACAGGTATGTCTGGCTGAGTCTTTTCTAGTGAGCTAATTCATTTCTCGGTGTTCTTCCACAAACATAGCCCCAGAACCTCTGTTTACTGCCTAAACCTTATTTGGTAAATCATCATCAAGCAAAACATTCTGTACCTTCTGGAGATTTTCAAGTCAAGAGCGTAGTGAGGGCAAGAAATCATGGTTCCAGCCTCTATTTTGAGTCTAGTTATCCTATTACACATGTGATTTGGCCTATTGAAAGAGCTGGTTCTTGGTTACCTGTTTTGTGTACAAGTGACTGCATTTTGGTATAAAGGCACAAGCATAAGCATCTCAGGTCTTTCTTTCAGAGTTCCTTTGCCCTTTCTTCCCAATCCACTCATTTATTTTCTCTTTGTCATAAAACCCTTTTTCAGGTGGGCTGATCTAGGCTGGAAAAACTGCTCTTTGTTCACAACCCAGGAAGGGAAGTGTGAGGGCAAACCATCCTTTGTGAGAGAGACTGTGGTCCTGGGTGTGTGCGAAAAATGGGAGCCAGCGGACACATGGCAGGTTAGCATCTGTGAGACAAGAAACAAGGATAAAAGCTCACAGGCAGGAGGTGTATGCTGAATGGGGGTGGGGCGACAAGGATATTCTACATCTGGTGTTTCCTATCTTCTCGGTGAGATTGGGAGGGAAGAGAGGAGACAGCAGAGTCTTTAAGAATATTGAGGTTTTGGAGAAGCCATTGGGGATTGACAACAAATGAAAAAGGAAGGCAGTGAAGGATCTCAGATCAAAATGGCATGCTCTGCACATACACCTGGGTAGAGAGAGCCTTTGCCGCTGTGTTCCCTCCCCATGCGTGGTGGAATGTTGGTAGTGATGAACTCTGGGTTTGCCGCTTACGGACGAGAAAAGTGCAACTGAGAAACTTGACGTGTGTAGTTATAAAAGGTACGTAAATTCATCAGTCACCACCAGCACTGGCGTGCAGAGAGCCGCCATGCGTCCTGCTCTGGGTGTTTGCTCTCATTCCAGGCACTGGATGATGGACTGAGAAAAAGAAAAAGGAAAACTATTTTTAAAGTTTCAGTTTTCTTATCATTATCTGGGATGGAGGGTGTTGTTCAGTAGTGAGATATTTTTGAGGTTTAGAAAAATACTGGGAACATTTGGTGAAAGAGATTTTGTGAGAATTGTTGCTTGTGGATACTCGCTGGAGACACATTTGTAGGAGGTTGTGAAAGGGAAGGATTATATAAATAATAAGTCTTTTGAATGAATGTTAATATGATTGATAGTAAGTTTTTTGTCTCAATGTGATTATTCTGGATCATTAATGAACATAACCAGAAGTCTGTGACAATTATGTCATTTTACTAGTAGGCAGGCTTTTTCTAATCTTGACTGGGAACCCAGTCATTTAATGGCCAGACTTTCCTTCCAGGTACTATGAAAAAATATTAAGGACATGTCATGTTTAAGTTGCTGTTTGTGTTGAATACCGGTCTTGAATGACTGAGTACACTATTTTTAGTGTGAGCCCTGGTAATTTAAGATTTGCTATACCTGCTGCCATCTTCCCGAGTCAGGCTTGTTATACAGGCACTCGAAATATATAGTTTTCCCAAGACCATCTGACCATTATCTGTAAGCATTTGTTACTGATATCCTGACATTTAGTTTTTTGTGTGGCTTGTCATGGTTTTCATGATGTGACAAACACTTATGCATGTTGGTATTGAATATTTTATTGTTGTTCAGCCTGTTATGTTATCAGTGAAACAGAACAGAAGAGGTGATATTGGAGAAGACACTGAAGGTTTACTGAGAGGCGGCAGTGAGTTTGATGTTACCTAGCAGAGATGCTTTTGAACAATACTGCTAAAAAGTAGATCTAATGAGATTTGGGATGTTTTTAAAAAGTAGTCAGCCTGAGTGTACTGTTCCTTCAGGGAGCGTTTGTAATGCCCCCAAGAATGTGTTGGGAGAGGGATCAGATTCCAGGCTAACCTTCCGTTGCTTTCAGTAGTTGACATAACACACACCTGTGTGTTCTCTTCTCTGACCTCAGATTGTTTTGAAAGGCTTCTGACATCTGGAGGTGTGAAAAAGAGCAGATTTTGATTTGTTCTCTGACAACTAGGAGAAGTAAGTTCTAATGGTACTTGCAGTAAGGGCCGTGATTTATCGCGTATCCTTCTAATCAACAGTGATAAAACCTCCAGCATTCCATGATACATTTGTGTTTTTCTTGAAACATTTGACCATGCTAGAGATAGAAATATGTAAGTATATTGGCATGTAAAAAGCATGCATGTTGTGTTTCTTTTTCTTGGGAGGAATCGTTGAGAAATTCTCTCTCAAAATAGTTGAATTGTGAGTAGGGATAACACTGATAAAGAAAACTGACCTGATTCAACCTCACCTTTTCATTGTGAGAGGCAAAGCTTTCCTTGATAACATCAATGTGACCGTAAATGTTGTCACTTAAGAGAAAATATCTATCAAGTACTGGTAAATTTCCTCTGAACTTGAACTATTCTGCAAGAACTTTGGTAACTGGATTAATGGCCTCATAAAATATAGGTTATGACATATATTCTAAGTATTATATTTATACTTATATACAATGTATAATGTTTTTATATTTCAACATCCCTGGGATTCTAGACTGATTTTTATTAAATTCACAGATTTTTCTTTTCAAAATTAAGCTTCACTTGGTTTGCCATCAGCAACTTATTCTTTGCAATCTACTTAAATGAGTAGCTTCTACTGTTTATCCTAAAATGCAGATAAATGGCTTTCAGCACAGTGTTTATAGTTTAATAGTTACTAAAGTGAGTCAACATTATCTGCTAGTGTGTACATGTCATTATTAATGATCTCTCTGCTTATACTTTCTTGCTAGTCAGGAGACACTGAACTCCACAAAGGCAAGAGCCTGGCACAGTTGAGGGTGGGTGGGCTGTTTGGGATGGCGCCTCTTTGCAATGCTTTTTCCCCCTTATTGGTATGAAATGGGAGGAGAAATGTGTGCTCTACCACAATCTTAGCATGCACAGAAGCTGTCACAAAGTGCCGTATTCTAAGAGCTGGGCTAAAAAAAATTTAGGAAGTAGCTATTGGAGTTATTTGTTTTATTCCAGATTGTCTAATTAATAATTAGCACAAGTTTAATACTTTTTTCATTAGGTTATTTGATTTTCTGATGGCAAATGGGAGGTACCAGGAAATTCTCATATTATTACCAAAAAGCTACTACAGTTCTGATGATGAAAACACATTTGATTTTTTGGCTGCCAAGAAAGATGGAGAGAAAATAAATAACTTTATTAATTAATCATTTATCATAAATTCTGCTTATTCATTTTGAAAGATCAATTTTCCTCTTTCGTTAGGGACAATAACACCAAAACAACTGTGAGACTTTGCTCCTCAGATCAACAGCCCCGATGACCATAAAAGTTAAAGCTGACACATTTTACCAATCTCTAATTCAGTAAACGGTGAGAGTCCTGGCCTCCCATCTCAAACAGTTTTCTAGATGGTTAGGTAGAGAATGGCACATTCTTCGGTAAACACAGACAATGGTTTCCTAATAGCTGAAGTACCAGCTATCACATCTTGGTAAAATATTTTGTTTGATCTAGGTTCTTTGTAAATGTGGAAAATTTCCTAACTGAAATAGTGGCCACTGAAGATAGCATTGTTTTTGCTTCCACATTATTGTTGTTGTTGTTGTTTGGAAGCATTTCAGTCATTTTAAATAAAACATGATTTAAGTGTATATTTCTTACCTTCTTAATCTGATACTGAAATTTAAGATCATATACTCAATTTATCAAAATATTTCAGGGTAAAAAAATATAGCACACCCAGATACATCTGCCTTGTGTTGGTATGGCTCAAAATACAGAAACATCTGAAGAAATTATGAGAGTTAATTATTTTTCACGTGGCATCTTAAATTCGGGTTTCCTGTTGTACTTTTTCTTTCTCTTTTTTTGAAGAAGAGAGATGAAACATTTTGACCTCAGAATATATTGTGTGGGCAGGTACATTATTGGCATAAATGAGGAGCTATGAACTGGATAAGGAAAATAAAGAAGGAAAATGTAAAGATAAGATCAATAAAGCTTTTTAGAGCCTGTGCTGCTGAGTCCACTAGGCTTTATACAATTTAAAAAGTTAAAAAAATAAGATAGCTTTTGGAGAAAGTTTTGAAAACTGAAGCCATGTGTTTACCAAAAGCAGGACGGCCTGGGCAGCGTCAGGCTGGAGGGTCCCCAGGTGTGCCGGCTCGGATGTGAGATACACAGTCATTATAGCAGCACCATCTCGGTTCAGACCTCTCCTCCGTGTTTCCGCCCAGAGTCAGCAAGATTGTGCTTTGGCAGTCTTATTCCTGTAACTCAAAGAAACATGGATGATGGTTTAGGATCTCAGCACTGTCTTAATGGCCAATTAAGTATAATTTCAGAACATATTTTTTTCTCTTAAAATATCAGGAGTCATATTATATGGCTAGTCACATACATACCCAGGATCCAATTCAACCATCCTATTTTATTTTGGATGCACAAACCGGATTATGGGCATATTAGGAGAATATTAATGTAACAATTTGTGACCTACCTTCTAAGTCTTGGACCTCTGTTATTTGGTCTCAGAGTATTAATTGGACTTTGAATGCAGAATTGTCTCTGACACTAATGTCTGCCTACATGGGAAAGCTCTGAGACTTTCCAAATTCTGATGACACAGAATGTTTTTAAGGACATAGGAATTTCTTGTGACTCTATTGCTCCTAACATATATCATATGGAATTTGCCTAGTAACACTCTTTATAGACTGGTTGTCTTAGCAGGTAATTAGTACCTAAAGAATGAAAAAAATGAAATATTGAGCATTTTTGTTAATATACACATTTACATTATTTACATTTTGAGATTGGTATATTTTATTGATTTTGGGTCTTTTGGTATATATAAATGAACTTTTTTGTTTTTGTTTTTAAACCATCTGCTCTTAGGAAAGGGTGTCTGTGTTTCGGATAAGGTTTTAGATTATTTATTTAAAACAGCATGCATACTGGCCTGGGGGACAGATGGTTTTGTGTTTATGGAGAGTGTGAAAGGAAGCAGAGTGAAAGTTTTGGTGTGAGTCAGTCAGTGGTCAGCAGCCTTTTTATGACAAAAAAAATAAAAAAGGTAACTTCTATTCCACTCTCCCAGTTTGATTTTAAGTTTCGTGGGCAAAGTGGTTATTTCCTGTTCATCTTTATGAGACCAAAGTGGTGTGTAGAAAGCATTGTATATGACAAATAGTCCTCAAGCCAATTTGGACTTGCTAGCAATTTTATGCGAGGTTAAAATAAATATTTTTTTGCTGATTTACTGTACATGGTTAATAGGATAGTTGTGTTTGAAATATAAATTTTATATAAAAAGCTTTAATGAGTCAAGTCAAATGACATGGTGGATAATAAAGAGATAAAAATTAGTGGTAATCATTTGGTTGTCAGTTTTTGTAACATTTTGTTTGAAAGGTTCCAAACTATAAAAGGAATTTGACAATTAGTAAAAGTAAACCTCTTTAAGGAAAGATTTAAAAATGTTTATGTAGCTGACCAATTTGTGAAGTTGTGCTTATTTTCAAAATAAACTTAAGAATTGCATGTTGAAGTACCATTCTGAATGTCAAAGGAAAATATCAAAAAAATAGATTTCTAGATATTTAAATGTCATATATTTTTCTGCCTTGCATATAATCAGAAGCAGCTTTTTACCATCTGGAAATGTTACATAATACACCATGGCCAGTGACCTTTTTTTTTTTCTTTTCTTTCTTTTTATTTATTTTTTTGATTCTAAGGTTTCCTCTCCCTTTTACCTTTCCACTGTCATATGCCATGTATCCTGAACATAGCTCAGTGCCTGACCGGAATAATCTCTCTTGCCAGCTTATAATCAAAGGGCGTACTGAGCAAAGCAGCTGAGCTGTATTAGGCAACCGCAGTCTGGACTGCATTTCTTAACTGCTGAATAACACATCACAGGTGCAGGATTAGTGCTGCCTACGGTGCTGGTCTTTTTAGTGGAAACCCCTAGCAATTCTGTGCCTCCTCCTCATGTCTCATCCCAGGGAACCTGGCAGTGGTCTTTCAAACACACAGAAATCAAATGTGGGCAGTGGGAAAAGCTTTATATCTTACAGAGGCTGTTTTTCCCCTTCAGAAAATGTAAGCAAGATCGGTTAAGCCAATTCTGGCACACACACACACACAAGATGATAGAACTTAGTCTTTCTTGGCATAGAGGGTGAAATAGAAAAATTTGTGGGGGGTGGTGTCAGACATGCTAAGCACAAAAATCACATGGCAAGAAAATGTAGTTTAGCTTAGCTGTCCCAGCGGTGTATAATTGCTCACTTTTAAACTGCTAAAAAGTTTTCATATAGTATGTAAACTTTTGCCTTGTGCGTGTGCTGGAGTAGGTATGTGTGTGCTTGCCTCTACACATTTTCCAATGCTGTTGTGGTTAAAATCGTGCTGTGCATATGTAAAATTCATTCGTAGTTTCCAACTTTGTGAATTCCTCTGCATATAATTCTAAATTCACAGATTATAAAAGTCAAGGTTGCTTTCATGCAGATATGGTATTTACAAATTTTGTTTATTTGTTTTTAGAGAGGTGATGGGAGAGAGGGAAACATCAATGTGTAGTTGTCTCTTGTACGCCCCCTACTGGGGACCTGGCCAGTACCCCAGGCAAGTGCTCTAGACTGGAAATTGAACTGGCGACCTTTTGGTTTGCAGGCCAGCACTCAGTCCACTGAGACACACCAGCCAGGGCTCATGCAGATATGGTATTTAAAGATGCAAAAATATTTTACAGTATACATTAATGATTTGAATGTTTTGCAAGTAGTTACTAAGTCACTTACTTTTGATCAAGAAGATTAGAAAGTACTTTACTAAGGTCAAGTATATACTCAGAAAATGAAGGCAGTTTTAGTAATTCATGTCATTTTTTGGTATCTAAGAAGATTTTTCTATGAAGCCTGACACATAAAGGTAAACAAAACCATGTAGGTAGTACTGCAGGTTTTGCACATCTGTTTAATTTAGTTTACAGTTTTTTCTTAAAACTCTATAATGGCATTCTATAATGTTCAGGGGTTTTAAAAATTTATTTTGTTACTGGTTATCATCATTCCATATTGTTTCATTGAGATAGAACTTTAAATTCAGTGGTGATGGTAGTAGTTGATAACAGTGTATTTAAAAAATATGTGTACGTTCTATGTATTTTATGCCTCAAATATTTAAACACTTGAAACAACACTGTATTTGTATTTTTAGGTCTGTATGCTCCGTAACTAAGGTACCCTTTAACAAACACTCAGTGAGAGGATAGAGAAAGGATCAGGAACAGAGAGATCCTAAATGCTTTCCAGGTTTCTCCTTTGGGGGAAAAGAATAGCAGGAACATGGTAATTTGGTCTTTGGTCTGTCTGGCTTCATTGTCACTCCTTTACGTAGATGAATCTGTTCAAAGTAGTTTTACACACCACGCTGACTTGGGAGTGCTTCGCAAAGCTGCAGAGTAAGTTCTAATGTGGGGGCAAGCTGAACATCTACTTTGATTAGCTTCAGAGCTTGGGAAGCAGAGCATTGATGGAAATGTCTCTGAATGGAACCCCGGCTCCTGGCTTGGCAGTCTGCCAAGTCCTACTTTCTTCTTTGACATTATTGGCAAAGAGATCACACCTTAGCTTCTTTTCTGACAGTGTGGATTTGAACAGACACATAAAATATTTTAAAATACAGAACTGTTTTTAATTTTTTAATTGCTCTAGCAGCTGTGATTATACTATTCAATGGATATAGATTGAATTTCATGTTAACTTTTCTCTAAACATCGTGGCTACTTGCTCATCAAATTCCTTATTTCTTATATTGATGCTTTTAGTAAACTACTTATATGCATGTTGTATTGAGTATTTTCAAATATATATATATTTTTAAAGATTTTATTTATTTATTTTTAGGGAGGGAAGGGGGGGAGAGAGAGAGAGAGAGAGAGAGAGAGAGGGAAGAGAAACATCAATGTGCGGTTGCTGGGGGTTATGGCCTGCAACCCAGGAATGTAACCTAGCTGGGAATCGAACCTGGGACACTTTGGTTCCCAGCCCGTGCTCAATCCACTGAGCTACGCCAGCCAGGGCAGTATTTTCAAATATTTTTAATTATGTAAACCTTTTGCTTGATTTTCTCAAAATCCAAAAGCATATTTAAATTTGAGGAAGGGCTAACCGCTGTTTTAACTTTAAAGAGTGTATATATGATATCCAAAGAACTGGAATCACTATCATAATTGATTATTATGAATACTCAGACTCATAACTCTATTTGTTACCTATAAAACAAACACATGTAAACATGTATATAGTCTGTTCTGATTTATGTGATATATTCAATCTTTTCATGATTTGCATATCATAATGCAGTATACCATACAATAAGACACTTGAACAATTGAAGCTTTCACTTTTTATCCAGTTTTGGAGTCTCTTGGCAGGACCTTTATGACGTAAAATGTTTTCAACATGATTATCCTGTAGAACCTGGGTTAGGTGGTAATGTGAATGTGTATGGTGAAAAGAGAAACAGTTGCCATTAAGTAGAAACATGTAGAAATATTTTACGATAAAAGCCCTAGTTTCTATAGACAACCGGCATATCTCCAGCATTTTGAAACTAAACATGTGTTTCCTAACCCACTCAATAGGGTTAACAGTAAACCACTGAAATGAAAATGGTCTGTGCGTCTCCCTGGCTTTGCTGCCTATGTTTCCATAAGAGATTGTGGTTGATTACTGCCACCCGTAGTCATCTTTCCTCCTATGCACTCCGACCTAGGGCTGACTCATATTTGACAATTTTATGTGGCATTGTGACATCTATTTTATTGTTTTCATATACTACTTTTGGTTTTCCATATGTAGTTGATTTGTCTCACCAGCAAGATTATTATTTTATTAAGGGTTCTCCCCAGGCTCTGGGTCATTGTGTTACGTAGATGGAATGGATTTTATTATTATTTGCTACATAAATGAAGGTGCCACTGGAAAAAAGAAAATTAATGACAATGTATTAGTTAGCCCTGATTGAACTTTCAGTATTTCTGAAACCAAAGGGCTCTATATTTTTACAGACTTTTTGCACACAGTAAAGAATCTAGAAAGAAAGGGGCAGTAAAAGCCAGTAAAATGCAGTGATGGAAAAGGGAATTGAAGAGAGAATGGGTATGGGGAGAGAAGAAAGGGAAGAAGAATAGAAACATATAGGATGTGAAGGAGGAGGGATCAAAGGAACAACAGAAAAACGAAGTAGGAAAAGAAAAATCTGAAGAATGAAAACAAAACAAAAAGTGAACAGTGAACTTCTTGCACACAGAAAACAACAACGAATTACTGCTATTCACTTTACTACAAAGAAGAAACACAGTAGGTACTTTACTGGGAATATATCATCCAGTTCTCACAGTAAACTCGAGTGCTGCCACTCCCCGAATGCTCTGGAAGGAAGGTTAGTTGACTTGCTAAGGCCAGGAGCAAGGAAGTAGCTGAGCTGGGGTTTGCACTGTTTTGTCGGCTTCACGCTATGTCCTGGTCAAGTCTGCGTCCACTACCCCGTGACCATAACTGATACTGGTGTCTCACCTTCGTCCCCCTGCATAGCATGCCCAGGAACTACCAACAGCATCTTCCCTTCTCCCTCTCTTCTCTGACTCCTAAGATTCTTGAAGGAGAAAGAGTCCTGTGCAGGTAACATCACAGTTAAAAACAGAAAGTCTAGTCTTCCCGTATTGATTTTGCTTTGATATTTTTGAATCAAAATTATATTTATGTTTTGTTACTTTTCAAAAGAATTTAAGCACGTATCTTAATTTTTATTAATCATTGGGTTTCATGTCTTTCATGTATATTTTTCTAAGTTTTTATTGCAAAGTAAATAGAATTATGTTTGAAAATGTGTTAGTAATATAAAAGAGGCTTAGGCAATGAAAATTGAGGAAGCTTAATTGATGGTAAATCGTTAAACTGAGTGAAGCAATTCAAGGTTTAGGTGATGAAAACAAAATTAATTATTTGTTTAAACCTACTACTTAAGATCACTAAAACTTATTTTTAAAATTAAAATTGTTTTAAAGCTCTGATTCAAGTTTTATTCCTGTGCATTATAGACTTTTACTTTTAACCAATGTATTCAAACCAGTTTTGGTTAAGAGAGGAAATAGGCATTGATTCGTGTTATTTGTTATCATAACAATATGGATTGAGGTAGAATGGATCATTCCCAAAACATTGCTGGCCATTCAGTACTTTCAAAATTTTCTTCCACTACTCTTTTTACCCAAAATACTTAATGCGAACTCGTGTGATAAGAATTTCAAGGTCTCTTTTTGCTCCTTGCCTGCCCTCTGGTGTAGAGGGGGTAGAACACTGAAGACACTGAAAATTTTGTTAATTTTTGATATATTCAGAGAGCTAAAAAAGAAGTAAAAAATAAAATGAAGGAAAACAATTACTGGTAGATCCTGTGGCACAAAATAATCCTGTCATCTTTCAATGAATTCTGAAGACTCAAAGTCATTTCTAAGCATACTATGTACTGATACTTAATTTTCCTTGAATTATTGCTATTGATTGTTCACAGAGATTGTTCTCTATATTTTAATGTGGCAGTGGATTCTGATATTCTCTTCACTATGACATATAAAAATTAAAAATATTTTATTTATAGTATTTTTGAAGTGATAAGAATGTTACTGAGAAAAAATCAAAAATTTATTTTTTATTTTTTTTTAGACTTTATTTATTTATTTTTAGAGAGGGAAGAGAGGGAGAAAGAGAGAGAGAGAGAGAGAGAGAGAAGGAGAGAAACATCACTGTGAGGTTGCTGGGAGTTATAGCCTGCAACCCAGGCATGTACCCTGACTGGGAATCAAACCTGCGACACTTTGGTTCGCAGCCCGTGCTCAATCCACTGAGCTACACCAGCCAGGGCAGAAAAAATCAAAATTATATATAGCTGAAACATAATTTGAGATGGATGAATGTAGGAGTTAAATTTTATTTGTTGCAGAATTATAATAGTATTATAATCTTTTTTACATTTTATTTTTGTCTTGTGTCGTCTGATTTTTCTGAAAGTACTCTTGTTCTCTTTTCTCTTGTAAAAATTACATGGAAGGGTTCATAATAATATAAAAATTATAGCAGTATTTTTTAAATAAACTGATTTATTAAGTTTATGCATCAAAAATTTATTTTATTGTGTTTATACCAGGTTTTCAGCTAATAATTGCCCAATAATTCCAAATAAGTAGTTTAAAGAAAGTCTGTCTTATTTCTTAACTTGTGCAAGAATAGATGCCATAGAAAATGTCTATATAATGGTATATAAATACATGTAAAATAGCTGAACATGTATATAATGGTAACATAGATCCAAGAAAAGATAGTCAAGATAATCAAGAAAAATAGCTTTTTATTTAACCTTTGTAAGTGAATGAAAGGCACATATTTGCATACTGATTGTTAAGTTCCTTCATTAAGCTTGATTAATTTGCCTATAAATCTATCTCATATATGAAAATCATAGGGAATATAATTTAGTCATGATTCATTAAGAGGATACACACATAAGCACACATGTCTGGAAGTGATTTTGTGGTTCATTTGTTCCCTAAAAATCTAGTGGTCCTTTGAAAAAGGAGAATGAATTTTAGATTGGCTTCCACATGCCCTACTTTGTATTATCTTGGTAATTTGGATGGTTAACTACCTGAGTTAACTGCAGTGTAACCCACTAAGATAACCAGGTAGCGTCTAAAGTGTTCGGATTCACACTATTGAGCTCAAGATTGGTTCTGAGAGAGAGAGACAGAGACAAGAGACAGAGACGGAGAGACAGACGGAGGAGGGAGGGTAGAAGACAGAAGGAAGCTGAAATATGCAATGGGCTTTCAAAGACTCATTTATTCAGTACAGTTTTATTCCCTAGAAATTTCTAGACAGTTTGACTTTTCTGTCATTTTTCCCTTACATTTTTCTGTCACATTTATTTACAATTTTATTACTAAATATTTAAAAAGGCATACTTGCCCAGAATGCTGTTGGAAAGAAATAATCAATTTTGTTGAAATTCTGTTGAACTTAATTAAATATAAACCATTCACGATTTAGTTTTACTTGGTGCAAAAATGTTTACTGATTTAGAAAATACAATGTACTAAATTATACTTAATGTTTCTTTAATGGTTAGTCATTTTCCAGTTGTTTTCAATGCTTAGCTTCTTTTATATAAAATTTAACTTAAAATCAAGTCACATGAGGTTTTAATTAATAAAGATCTTACATTATTTGAGTGAGCTGACTAAATCAAACTTCATTATCTCGTAAAGCCTGCCTTTCTTTAATTTCAAATGGAAGGATACTAAAAATATAATAAGATGTGAAAAATACATTTTGATAATTATCTTAATCAGATATCCGACATTTGGGATATATCTTCATTATTGTTACTCTACTCGTCATCTGGATGTTCACATTTGTCATAAATACATACCTTTGTCCTGGCTCTTACTTCAGTATCACTACTATCAGGCTAAATCATGTCTTTATAAAATGATTATTTTTTGTATGTGCATTTAATTGCCTTTTTTCATGCCTTAGATGATGTGTTCTTTTTTTTTTTTAATCTAAAATGCTTTGCTTGTGTGTGTGAGACTGGCTGAAACTTGCCCAAATTCAGTATTACTACATGTGAAAGTGACCCTTTCATAAATCCCTTTGAATTTATAACAGTAGATAAAACAGTCCAGTTTCTCTTTGGCCCTTTTCCTCAAATATAGACTACCCCTTAAGGACATCTTATAATCTTTCATTTTAACAGTGTTCTTAGCTTGTAAGGTGAATCTGATCAGATTCTTGCATTCTACTGCTGTTTCTCTTCCCCTTTATTTTATTCATCTCCAAATTAACATTTGGTTATTTTAACTTTATCTGGTGATTGGGAATATTGTGAATTGTGTGATAATGATGTTCATTTCACAGGGAATTAAACACACATAAGTTAATTGACTCCCAAGTACAATTGCACACTTTTATTTAAGTTCCTCTCTGGATTTGATTATTTTGGCAAAAGCAAGTGCCTTCATGAGTTTTAGACTTGTATTTAACCATCCGTTTACTTGTTAATGCTAATTAAGAGCACTCATCGTCTCATCTCCTTGCTTGTACTTATTCAGATCACAGTGTGTGTGTAGGCAACCTTAACGCGCTCACTCGTGATGCTGTCTAACTCACTGTACAGGTGTGCTGTCTCTGTTATCAGCGGGCATTGCTTGTCTTTCCTTTTTGTACTTTTGAATATGTTTTCAGTAAAATAGCATTAATTTCTACTATATGATGAAGTGTTAAGTAATATTAGAAAGGTTATGCACCAATATTTTATCTTCAGAATCTTTACAGAAAGGATGGTTCTTACTTGATTTGTTCAGTGTTTGAGAGCCAAGATTTGACTAATAAAGGTTGCTTGGAGATACCAGGTTTAGATAACTGAAGCAGTTAACTTAGAATATTCTACAGAATGCCAGGAAATAGATTGTTGATAACTTGCAATATAGAATGAGGTATGTAGGTTTACCACAAACTGACGTATATGTGCATATGAACACGTAAAACATGGATTTAGTATTACTACAGAACTCAGTTTATTGGTCCAGTGGTTAAGTCCCATAATGAAGATTGGCAAGGGAAGTTCCTTTTTCTTGGCTGGATACTCTTTTTTTACTTCTTAATTCTTCTTTGTTCACTGATATCCTTTATTCCTTGCCAGTGTATGAGACTAATTACTTCCGTTTTAGACTGAAAAGCAGTTTTCAAATGTTCTTAAGTAGCTCCAACTGTTATCCGTTGCTACTCCATACATCCACGCTGATGTGAAAACAGAGATTAAGGCCCATATGGATGAAAACTGAAAATTTCATGATGCAAAATTAGTGTTCCCTAGCAGAGATAATTATGTTTTCCTACAAGAAGTAGAGTAGGCTCTCCATGTATTTTATCAACATCCATATAGATGTGAGTCCCTCCATAAATTTATCTCATATACATGTATACATAAGCTACAGTGGCATCATCGTGTAAGATACATTATTTTAAAATCTGGTTTTTTGTTGTTTTAACAGCTTAAACGGGCTTTATTTTTTTTTAAAGGATCCTCCCAACCTGTCTTTATCCAATAGTAACTGCAACTATGTCTCTTCACTTCTTTCTTTTGGTATTTTATTGCATATCTCTGAACAAATAAAGCTACTGCTACTTCTCGATTATTCAGTGTTAGGCATTACTTTGGACTTCCAACTATTGAGGGGAAGGATTTAGCTGTCTTTTTCAACCCTCACCCCCACTACATACACACATATTCTGTCTCCCATCCCGTATATATTAAGAATTAAAATGTTACTTGTTTCTATGGTTTCTTATGTTCCTATCACACATTCATTTCTGAACTCTCAATCAGTTTCTATTTAAAATAAGTGAGTTATTCTATTAATTTCAACTTCTTGGAGATCTCTCTCCTGGAGTTTTCTGACCTACCTTCAATTAGGTCTCCTTGTTTCTTAGGTTCATTATATAGGTCACATCTTACTGACCCACTTACTGTTTCACCTTGCTCTTGGGTGGGGTCTTCTATTAGCAGGACCATATTCTGTTTTCTTATTTACACCTTCATTTGGGTGGAGCATCCCCTCCAATAACTTTTTGTGAAAGGTACATGTGAGGTAAATTAGAATGCTTTTTTTTCCTACCCTCAGAGTTGATTTGTGATTTGCTCACAGATTTATTTCTCTCTCACTCTTGCTGTCTCTCAAAACTTAGGATCTTCCTTTGCCTGCAGTGTTGTAAAATTTTGCATGACATACCTTGACTTGGGTCTATTTGTATACTCTGTGGGTCATTTCAAACTAAAAAACCATGATTTTCAATGATGGGAAACTTACACGATTCATTTATTTGATGATTTCCTCCCCTCTATTTTCTCAGGTCTCTTTCTAGAACTATTATTATTCAGATGTTGAACTTCCTGAGTTGATGCTTTAATTTAATTAACTTTTCCATCTCTGTCTTTTGCCCTACATTTGGGAGATTTCCTAGTCTTTATCTTTCAACTCACCTACTGAGATTTTCATTTATGCAGTCATATTTTTAGAGTTTCTTATTTGTTATTCTTTTTTTATAGCAACATATTCTTGTTTCATCAATGTATTTTTATAAGCTGAAAGTATTTAAATATTTATCAATTTTTTATTTGCCTTCATATAATGTTTCTTTCAAGTGACTTTTGTCTATGTATTTATTTTGTTCTCGGTCTTTGATGTTTGAGGCTTTCTTCATATAGCTAGTGACCTTGACTTAGTGGCTTATGAAAAAGAGAATGGAGCACTATGAAAGCTGATTAGCAGCTCTGTGCACAGGGGTAGATCTTATCACCCAAGGGCTTCACTGTAGGATAATATTGCAGTGCTGTTTCACTGAGAGACTTTTCATATCCCTATCTTTAGGTGTTTTGCTTCTTCGTGACCTGGTCAGATTTCTGGAGGATAAAGAAGACATAAGCCAAGCTGCACTGAGTTCTGTAAGCCATGTGGGATGGTGAGGGAGGGTGGGGGACAATGGGAGGTGTCAACATCCCGTGTAAATGTTCCCTGAGTGTTTGCAGTAAGTTTGTGCCCCTGCCTGCCTCTACGCTTGGTTTCCTGTAGTTCCCCACCTTGGTGCGAAATGGGGAAACAAAGCTTCCTGGTGATGCATGCAGCAGACTGACCCTCCCATTCTTCTGTAGGACTGGGGAAGGAGGGCTGCTGCTAGCATGTGGAGACTAGGACAGGGTAGCTGAAGCTCTAACGACGCCTAAAGCAGATTTAAGCCTCCTTCTGTTTTGCTATTCCCTTCTCTCTCATTCCTAAAAGTAACCTGTGGTACTCCTCTGGAGCCTCTGAGAGCTGAGTGATAAAACTGTTTTGCCCCTTGGCTTCTCCCCGCCTTTGGCTTAGGATCTACATTTTTGGCTTTCTTATTAGTTTCTGCTTGTTCTTCCATTTCCCAGGTTTTTATTGCCAGTGTCTTCTCTTCATCTCTTTTATATTGTAGGTTCATTTTTAGTCCCTTTTTCTGTTATTAAAATATAATTTTTGAATCTGGCCTTTTCAACAGAAATCATATTTTAATATTCTTTCTTGTGAATACTTCTATAGCAACATTTTAATGGCTACATAGGAATCTCACTTTAGAGATCTAACTTATTTTCTGTTGTTTTAAAAATAGGTTATTATAAGCAATATTGCAAAAAATCTTCTAATAGATGCATTTTATATCATTCTTTAACTAAAATAAATTTTAAATGTAAAAAATTATGACCCCTTTAAAATATTTCTTATAAAATGACATTCATGAGGATATTTCCCTTCTAATGTAGACCAACCTCTGTAAACATTTCATTTTAATGACTTTTCTCACCAAATATTAAATTTTGTGTGTTTAGTTTATTCTATTTGCAGGCTCTCCCTGGAAGAAGATAAGTACTCAGTACATGTTTGCTAAGTGGACATATGCATAATAAATAAAATTTTATCATTTTGTTTATAATTTCCAAGAGAAGCAGTATATAAGTTTCAAATATCCTATTTTCATCACTTCATATTACTTTGAGGTTATTCAGGCCATAACATTAGTGATATTGAGAACCAGAACTCAACTAATTCCTTATATACAGAAATACTTAACATACAGAAAATCAGGAAAAATCACTACTGATCTTCTAAACCTTTCATTCTCTGATGTCACCAATGACTGGAGGCATTTGTTTGCAGTTTTTAAAAGTAACAGTAACACATGCACACTGTACACATCTATTGTGTATATTGCACTTTGGCCTAGAATTTTATATTTGTAGCCCAACAGTCTTTTAGATAATATTTTCATTGAAGTTTGATTTAATTATAGGCCTGCCAATGTGTTGTGAGAGAGTTAAAGTCAAACACTGCTCTCAGGGTGACAGTTTGTGCGGTAACACACATGTGGGAGAACTTTACCACAATGCCCCAAAACATAGCAGGTGTCAATTAATGCATGCCCCCTTATCCAACCAACATCATTACTTTCCAAAAGTGTGGTCGGAAAGAAGGGAAATTTGAAAACTGTGTTACATAATGAAACATTGTCTTACTATTTAAAATGTGAAAATTAATATATTATTTTAACAATATTAGCTTACATTGTATCCAGTATTACTGTGTGACATATATATTCTAAATTCTTGACATGAGGCAGGTGCTTATAATTATCTCCATTTTAAGGGTAAGGAAAGGAGACACGATGATATTATTTATAAAGTTAGCCAAGGTCGAAAACTGGTACGTAGCAAAACTTGGTGTTGAACCCAGGGAGTCTGTCTCTAGTGATCGTGTGCAGTATAATGTCTTCCGCCACAGATGCAGGACCATTGCTACTAACATGGGCAGGCACTTTGCGTGTAAAAGCTGATGGGGAAGACTTATCTTTTGAAATGAATCTTAACAGTAACTAAGTTTTCATCTTCTTACCCAGTTCTTCAGGTTAAATATTTCTAATAATTTGTTTAAAAATACATATTATAGCTAAAGTAAAGAGGCCCCTAAAGTAAAAACTGCTGGAAAGAGAATTTAGTTTAAATGCTGGCTTCATGATTTATTATTTGTATGAAGATCACTTAAACTTTTAGCCTTAATTTTCTCATCTGAAAATGGGAATCATAATATTTACCCACAGTATGATAATACAAAGTGAAAATCCATAAAATAGTGTCTCACTGAGGTCCTCACACTCAAATAACAGTTATTATAATTTAATGAAAGGATTATGAGAATTTCTATATTTTATCTGAGACATATAGTTTACATATGTTGTACATGTTATATATAACTATATTATCTCTTATTTTTAAAAAGTCTAATTTTAGTGTCAGAAACATCAAAATACTTGTTTTCTGTTTAAACCTTTAAATATCTTGAAAATTTAATATTTTGTTTGATGTCACATGATTCTTTGAACAAAAGGCTTTGGACTGTCCCACAGGTGCTTCAGTGTTCACTTTTTCTTCTTTTCAGCAGACTTTCTTGACAACATGCTTTTGCGAAGTTCAGGAAAATTAAACCTGGGCACCAAGAAAGGGGACGGTGAGAATACAGCTCCCACCCCTCGTCCAAAGCTCTTGCGATGTAGATGCCACCACCATTGTCCAGAAGACTCAGTCAACAATATTTGCAGGTTGGTCAAAAAAATTTTTAAGTTTTTAAATATATTTTTTAAAGATTTTATTTATTTATTTTTAGAAGTGAAAGGAGGGAGAAGGAGGGAGAGAAACATCAATGTGTGGTTGCCTCTCGTGCACGCCCTAGTGAGGACCTGGCCCGCAACCCAGGCATGTGCCCTGACTGGGAATCAAACTGGCGACCCTTTCATTTGCAGGCTGGCACTCAATACCCTGAGTCACATCAACCAGGGGAGTCATCTAAATTATTAAAACCTAGTTTTAACAGAAACTCATGACTAAGGAATTGTATGCTAGTGTTTCTAAGAACACATTTTGGGGAATAGCGCCCAAGTCCACTGACTCTCAGAGCTGGGCCTGAGTTTTGGAAAGAACTGAGTTGCGTTTTCTCCTGAAATGGTGCTCTGAGATGCTTCTGCCTCCAAACATCACACAGGCACAGTAAGGTAGAGCACATAGGCTCCTTATTAAGGAGCAAAAGCCAATTATTAGTTCTTAAAGACCTGATCCCTTAAATTAATTCCACAGCAGGAAGTGTGGTTTTTTGTTTTGTTTTGTTTTAACCATTTGTCATGCTGCTGGTATGAGTATTTTGGAAAGAACACGTATGCTGATAGGATTGTTCATAAACGGACTCCAAGAAGCAGAATAGTGATAGAGCTTCTAAGAGTCTACCAGAGGGTAGGAATGACACTGTACTAGAGAATAAACTCCTTAGCAGATAATTATGTTTGTGTCAGTATTTTCTGATATTTGAAACTGGACTGTTTGCCTCTTTATTCCACACACATCTTTAGGCAGCCACATAAAGATGTGTCGCTATAGCTTCGTTTACCCAACGCTGGGCGAGGACAACAGTGGGAAGAGAGACATAGTCTAGAGAGGCCCCCGTGTGCCCAGGGAGAAGTGCTGAGTTAACCAGAGAACTGCAGGACTCAGAAGTTAAAATGTCAAAGAAGTTTGCCTCCAGAAGGGTAATGGACCCAAATAAGGAGGTGGGCTGCTAGGTTAGAAGTCCAAGCAGAAAATCTGAGCAGCCATTTGAGGGACTTCTTATCCGAAAAGGAGCATAAAGTTGAAAATATTCTTTTCCTCCTGAAACCTTTTTTAAAATTCCTATGAAGTGGGATTTGATACAAGCTTACTCAAGACACATATATTAACAGTGACGCAGGGAGGAAAGTTGGGTATACTCATGAGTGTATGTCTTGTTTAATCAGTGAAACAACTCAGTGTGGTAGGGAATGCATCTTTCTTACCATTAGACTTCAGGGACTTAGGATCCAGAGAGGCCCAGGAGCTTGGCCCTCATATGATAGAACAGGATTGGGATAACAGAGTCTTGAAGGATAAAATGATTCCAAAAGTCAGACAGTATTTCCTGGGAAACAGTATCTTTTTGTTGTAAGTAGAAAAGTATCAGGAATTCTACGATGTTTCCTGAAGAAAATTACCAAGAGGAAGCACATTAGGAGGATATCTCACTTTTTTTGTCTGAGTCTATAGTAATTAAGAATAAATCCGTGAGTGACATTTAAGTCATAGTTCTGGTGATCTTATGTTTAGGCTTTCTCAAATTATCCCCCTTTCAAATATTTTGTCTTGTTTTCCTTATAAGCCATTGAAGTGTCCTAAGTTGATTTGGAAGACAGTGTTCAGGCAGGGTTAACTGCAGTGCAGATTCTCCACGGTGGGAAGAAAAAGCTTGGCAAGTTCAAAAATGGGTTTTCTTAGAGTATAAGGAGTAGGAGATGTGGAAGTAGTTGAACTTGGTAACAGGAAGGATGACCAGTGGCCTGATGGGCTCTGTGCAAATGTTAGTCTCATTCCTGAGAGTGTGGGGAGCTAGTGGAGCAAAGGTTTAAGCAGGAGTGGCAGTAGTGATTGATGTGATTTGATTTTCTTTTTTGAAAACTTTCTTCTCTGAAGAGTATTGGATGCATGAGAGGGAGACAAAAGCGAATTTGAGAATGACAGGTAAGAGAAATTGAAAGGTGGATTCAGGAAGGATGGTTCATGTGAGAGAAAATCATCTTGGACTAGTAAGGTGGTGCTGGTGCAGGAGAGAGTGGATGTTTTGGAGAACTATTTGGAAGGAAACTTTCATGTGATGACTTGGATGTCAGAGGGGCTTCACAGTTGGCGGGTGCACATTGAGATGCATAGTATGAGCCTTCTAATGAAAGAGGACAGAAGAAACTAGTCAGGTTCCAATCTGGACATGTTGAGTTGAAGGTTTTTGACATGTCCAAGTGGAGCTATCAAAGAGTAGGAGTAGGGTGTGCATTTGGAACTCAGCTAAGAGGTTGGAGAGAGACTATACAGAGTGAGTAAAACATTAGTCAGTTTTTGTTGTGAAACAAACCAGCCCAAAATCACAGTGGCTTACACTGAAGACATTTATTATTATTATTATTATTATTATTATCATTAGTTTTTGTTCCTGGGTCTGCAGGTGGGCTGCAGCTGTGTTGGGCCATGCTGGCTTGGCTGTGCTTGGCTTCAGGCTGCTGCTGGAGTTCAGGCCTACTCCACATGTTTCTTCCTTCTTCTTGGGCCAGCACCTACCCAGGGCATCTTTCTTATATGGGTGTGAGGGAGCAAACTTTTAAAGCTTCTGTTTGTGTCATGCTCTCTAACATACCATTTACCAAGTGAAGTGTCATAGTCAAGCTCAAAGTCAAAGAGACTCTGACTAGGGTGGGGCATGAAGAACTGAAAACAGTAATACAACAATCCAATCCACGGGAGTAGAACTGAGTCTTAGGCATTTAATGCTTGGGTAAAGGAGACTCTCCCCAGGGGGCTCAGAATTAGCAGTAAAGCAGTGAGTGTAGGGTCACTGAAGCCAAGTTTAAAGAGTGAGGATGCTGCTGGAGGTCATATAGGATAAGAACTGAAATACAGCAACCACATTTATTGACCTTGAGATACACAGTTTAAAAATATTTAATGTGGAAGTAGAGATGAAAGCCACCTGGGAGTGGGTTGTGAACTGTATGGTTTCAACTTTGGATTTATGATAACAAAGAAAAAGAAAACAAAACTACCACCACCACCACCACCACCACAAAGTACCCATCGACAATAAGAGTGGGACCCATCCAAAAAAATGGTACACTGTAACAGTCAACATGAATTAGTTAACTTACAGAATTCAACAGAAAACTAGTCTTTATTGAGCTTTCTATAAATACTGGCATATTTACTTTTTCTTATCTCGAATCATCACAGCATTCCTATAAAGAACGTAATGATATTTTTCAGGTGAGAAATCTGAGGCTCTGAGGGGTTAAACATTTTTACCAGTCACTGTTCATACTGATATGTGAAAAAATTGTGGCCAAAATTTCAGAGTCCTGAACCCTTGCCCAGCAGCCAACCCCTGATACTGGCTCTCAAAGGAGTAAATATTAACTCTTGAGTAAAATGCACATTCGTTTTGCTAATAATGATGTGTTGACTCTAGCTGAATCTCCTGTATCCTGAAATCAATCTTGGAGAATTTGCAGGAGCTACTTCTGTTCCCATGCCTCACGACCTAGAAAAATCCAGGCCTTTCTGCTCCATTCCTGTAAGCCCACTCTCCACTCTTTGGCCTTCAAATCATACTTTTCACATTATCTGTGTTGAAAGATAGCTTGACCCCAATAAGTTGTGCACTGATACTTTTCTAAAGTATGATAAGAATGAATTACACCTGGCAGGTGTAGCTCAGTTGGTTGGGTGTTGTTCCGCAAACTGAAATGTCACAGGTTCAGTTCCCGGTGAGGGCACATGCCTGGGTTGTGGGTCTGGTCCCTGATCGAGGCACATGCAGAATGTTTTTCTCCTTCTCTTTCTCCCTCCCGTCCCTTGCCCTCTCTCTGGAATCAATAAATGAAAAAAATAATGAAGTATAGATTAATTAGAAAAATAAATTTACAAATACAAATTATGTGTTCCTTGTTTTCTGTTTTCTATTATTTAGAGTCAACAGAACTAAATGTATTATTGCTCTACAAATTTCAATGTCTGTATTAACCTCTTCACAGACCAGTGACAAGCTGTTTGCTGACCTCCAAGGGAATATCCTTGAAGTAATACTGCACTGAATCTTTCATTCCTAGGTACAAACATTTCTAAAGTCAAGGATGTGCTTACTTGAAGCTTAGATAAGGGTTGGTCTGCGCTGTCTGGCCTGTGACCTTGTACCAGGATGATCTTAGCCAAGCTGGGTGTCTAAGCAGATTTCGTGTTCACTACCAGGCCCACTGTCCTGGAGAGAATAATCCGAAAGGTGGCCCAAATTAGGAGTACATCATACTTAAAAGAGATTCTGAAATCCCACATGGTAATTCAGAGAACGTGTGAAAAGTTGAGAGGGACTTTCATCCCTTCCTGAGGACCACCAGTCACTTTACCAGCCAACACCAGGCCAAAGTTATTCTTGGCCTTATTTCCTATCGGGTGTAGATGTGTCCACTTCCAAAATCCTTGACTTTGGAAGGATTTCCATTGCTTAATGTTAGAGGATGTGGTGCAGATAAGTCATGCATTAGAGCCTTCTTTAATATCCATAAATCAGAGTAAGGTGTGAAGCCATTATCCTCTCTCCCTCACAACAGTGTCTGCCTCCTAAATGTATTTCCAGGTGTTATTCTGCATTGTTTGTCTTTCCCATTCTGTTTCCAGGTTCTACTCCCGGGACCTCAGACTATGACTGTATGCCTAGAAAGTGGCAAGGTTTCCTTGAATCACTCTTTTTACATGATTTTCACCACACCAATATTCTGTCTTGTTTTCCCATCCTACCAAGTATAATCTTAGCCTTGTTTATTTTTTTCTGTATATATCTGGTCCCACTTTATGTGTTTTTCTTTGTTTTAGTTGATTTGGTCCACGGTAGTCGTTTTTGTTCCTCTATCATCACCTCTCTCGGGTTCCTCCACTCCCTCACACAAATTTATTAATTTCTCAGAATTATTTTTTACTCTTTTCAGAGATAACTTAAAATACTTCTTTATTTATCATACTAAGTTCTGACCAGGAATTCTCTTTCCCGGGCAGTGCTCCAGCCTCACAGGTGTAATAAATCGCATCAGATGTTTGCACAGAGGATTTGTAAATGACACCAGCCAGCGTACAGAAGAGTTAGATAAGTCTCCAACCGGAATCTGAAGAGTCACAAAGCATAGAGGGAAAAGCTTAGGGACTGTGAGCCTTTTTACAAAGTTTGTGTGAACCCAGGGCTGTTAAACCTGTTATTGAATGTGGTGGTGTGAGTTTTTAGACAGGTGCTCCTGACCCAGCATCTCAAAGAGTATTTCAAGTGCACATTGTTCTCATTTGTTTACACTTCTTCCACTGCATTCAGTTTATGCACTGTTGCCGGGCCTTCTGAACACTGAGATTCAAGATCTTTTTTTCTCTTTTTTCTTTTTTGTTAAAAGTTCTTCAATTCAAACCAATGCAGTTTTGAGAATGGTGCATCCTGCATCAGAACTTGTAATTTAGTTGGAAGAAGCTATGATTTCAAATTTTGCTCATGAAGCCTTTTACAAGGAATAACTCTTCTTTTGTGCTTCTCATTAGTCATAAATTAGAATGTTAAATGGGCCCATTTGTTGTTGGACTTTATAGAAAGCAGAGTGTGGGGCTCTTTAGAGTCATACATAGAGATTGATTGGATAATTTTGAACAGAGAAGGAAAATGTAAAATTTATCAGGCAAAATGGATAGAATCCAGAGAGTGGAGAGTCCTGCCAGAGAACTCCCAGAGCAACCAGGGTGAGAGGCAGTGATCAAACCTGCCCAAGGTGGTGGGGATGAGAATATGTGGATGCTCTGTTACTAGAAAAATTAAAATATCTTGTACATCACTGAAAAAAATAATGAACAGAATGCTAAGTCTCTTGGTATGGCTGCCAGAGGATATATGATAGGTACATGTCTTTGAGGATAAAGTAATAAAGAGGCATGTCTGACATTGGAACTTTATCACTAGTGTTGTAACTTCACCTTCCCCCAGGATTATGTCCCTTAGAGGAAGAGCCAGAGAGGGGAACAGTAGTAGCCATATGTATTTTTACCTTCTTTTCTCCACCACTATGGGAACCCAACAATCTAAGATGATAAAGGGGAAAAGCTCCACAAGCCTTAGGATGCTATTACCACTCCCCAACATTCTTTTTTGCTTCCCCCCAATCACTAGAAGACACCTGACCAGCTTATGATTCCTTTCTCTCGTGCTTGAAGTTGAGTGACTTTGTCTCCCCAAGGATGAGTGGTGTTCGTTCAAGAGTAGAGCTTCCCCAAAGCAAAGGCTGTGTCTCTCTCACCTTCACAATCTCGGCAGCCAACTCTGCCTCAATCATAGTAGGCTCAATAAATGTTTGTGGAATGAACTACTGAAAGCTCTAAGCAGCTTTCAGCTATTTTAGTCAACTGGCTAATATCTACATGATTTAAATAGCAACTCTGTAAGTTGTATGTATCTTTGAGTTTACCTGTGACAAAAAACCTGAAAACTTTCTGTATTCTTCTCAATGTGTATAGGTATTTTAGAAAACAGAATGTTTCCCAGGACCTATTT
Organism: Phyllostomus discolor; assembly: GCF_004126475.2. Lineage (NCBI taxonomy): Eukaryota > Metazoa > Chordata > Mammalia > Chiroptera > Phyllostomidae > Phyllostomus > Phyllostomus discolor. The sequence continues at coordinate 94,049,034 of NC_040903.2, read as the reverse complement.
ATAAATTACCTAAAATCAAGCAGTCTTTTCAAATCAACTCTGATTGAAACTTAAAATAAAATGGAAAGGAATTAAAGATTCTAGTATCTCTCACATACTAAAAAAAATTGGAATACATATTGATCAGTCAAGAGAAATTTTAACCCTTGTAGGCACGTGTACTTGAGAAGGTATCCATTTCTATAATTTTTGTCATGAGCAAAATTTCAAACCATTGATAATTAAAAAGTAATTTAAAGTATGCAACAATTTTAATAATGCTTTAAAATTTCATCACCTTTATTGAGCAGAAAAGATAAACTTTTTAACTCATACTTTTAAAAATTATTTTATAATGCAATTAATCTGTATAAAGGTCTTGGCTTAGTAGAAGAAAAGTTCTACAGTAGCTTCTTCTCAACTGCGATGGTCATGTTTCCGAACAGCCCCCTGGGGTTTCCGATAGAGAAAAGTGAAACCTCAGTGGTGGAACAGAGTTAAAGGGACCTGGCTTGGGTAAACCTGATGCACACTGTACTCAGTAAAACAAAGCAATAGGTAGAGCACTTTCAATAAGGATGCTGTCAGTGCAATTTTAGACATACTGTGGAATTGGTTTTCAACCATCCTGTAAGACCTAATGAACAGTTTGGGCCCAAAAGGCTGTTTATAAATGCATTTGACTATTAATGAGAAGAGCCAAGCCTTGCAGGTTCTGAGCACACACCCACCTAAAAGGAGTATCACTTGGTCCCTCAGAACTTTGAGCCAGGTGTACCCATTTCTTTCTTGCCAGTAAAGGTTCAGTTGGGCATGCCAAAAATCTTTTGTGGCACTTAATTCCCTAATGGTCTTTCTAGATACTGCAGACACTCATTTGCTTTTGGATATGGACAAATCCCAGGAGCTTGTATCTGTAGCACCATCCAAGGGTGTAACGAAAGTCTTATTTTCACCACTTTGACCTCATTTGGCTTTTAAATTCTCGAGTGCTTTGTTTTTTTCATGAATTAACATTATGTGAAGAGGCATTTCAGAGTTGATGACTGATCATCTTGGGATGCAGCTCTTGTTCCATTTTGTCAGTTACTTTTCTTTGCCTATAACGTGGGGGCGGTGTTTGTGAACTGTTACATCAATTGCCTTTTTTAAAAAAATCACCATCTTTACTGGAATCAAATGATTGATCCTATATTCCTGTATACATATCACCACTTTCAAGTTTGTCTAAATGATTTCTACTTTTGTTTTCTTCACAATTCTTCATCTCTTCTTATCACTTTCAACACCCTGGGAATAATAGGGTAATACTCTATATAACACTTATCAAAACTAAGCCTAGCATGGTAGCCAGGCGGTGGAATGTCCACACAAGCCAATGGGAAAATCTAATTGCCCCTTGTGCCATTCAGCAGCCCGCGCTCAGTGGTGGGTGGAATTGTTCAGTGCTAACTCTGGAGCATAGCCTTGTTTACAGTTGTGCTTGCTTGAGAATTACTGCCAGTTTCCAGTAATGTTCCTTACTAGCTAGCAGTTTCAATGAGAAGATTATAACATCTTTTTGCTTCATTACAGATGATATGCACTTGTCATAGTTCTCTCACCCTGTTACTCTTACCCAACTAATTTTTGACTTCTCTCTGAATTAATGACTTAGGGGAGGCCGACTCTTTTCTCTAGGGTCTCACTCCATCTTCATCCCCTACTTACAATTTTATCTCCACCCTTCTTTGCAGACAAGGGAGTATATTCTCAAAGCTTGAAATTACCCTCCCTGATGTTTCTTAGTATTTCCTAGGACATTGTAACTAACTTATGAACAGCTTCACCAGCTTTTTCTACTCTCAGACTTGATCCTTATAAGTTCCTTAAAAGTGTATTTCTACAAGTATACACTCAGATTTTGAACAAAGGGAACTCATGATTAAGGAGAAATGAGTCTCTTCGTATTTAACATATTAAATCAACTTTTCTAGCTCCTATAAATTCTTAATGCTGGAAAATAAAGATCACTTTATTTCTGATAATTCCTAGATTTTACTTTTGATGAGAAATGAAAGTTATACATATAGTGTAAATGATGAGGAAAAGAATAAAAAACAATAAAAACTCACATGCTTATTGTTTGCTTATATTGTTTAAAGTAAATTTCTAAGAGATAACTCTTTTATTTATTGCCTTCAATGTCGATGCACTTTAGATTGTCATAGCAATTTCAGCATGTCGGTTAAAAAGCCCCAAAGGATGCAGAGCATGACCTGTTGTTCAGAGGCAGCCTTTCTTCCACAAGAATATTCATGTGTTTGACCTCAGTCTCAAAGAGATTTGTCATTGGCCCTTCGCAGCCATTCATTAGTATGTTTGAACTTTGCTGTGCTGGTTCTTATAAACTGAGGTGTTTTGGATCACCTGAGGCTTATAAAACCAAGTAAACAGTTCTAAGGGTATTGAGGATAACTGAAGGGCTAAAGGATGGCAGACGGGCTACCACTGATACAGAGCAGACCAACTCAGATGCCATGACTAATGCCAGGCTCAGAGCCATCCTCCCTGTCCCTCCAGGACTGCATTGTCACACTTGCCTTGGACACTGAGCATGCTTATATGTGAGGAAGAGACGGAAATACAGTTTAGTACTTCATTTCTTAGCATATACAGTAGGGGGTTATGAGTTATATTGGGAATCTGCCGTCATTCATCACCCAAACTTGTGTAGAGAGCAATGTTTGTTTATATATAGTTCTGTACATGAGGGGAGAGCTCTCAAAAATCTGGAATTTTTTTTTATAAAAAGTGTGTATTTATTCTTGTGTGTTTCAATTTCAGTGACCTTCAAAGTACTCTCCATTTGATGTAACACACTATTGAGACATTTTCCCACTGGTCAAAACAGTTTTTGAACTTGGCGATTTTGATGCCTTTTAGTGCTTCTGCCATTTTTTTGTTTCACCTCGTTCACCACATTGGCAAAATGTTTCCCTTTGAGGACCTTTTTCATCTGGGCAAACAAAAAAAGTCACTCAGGGTGAGATTGGGTGAATAGGGAGAGTGGGGCACAGAGGTCTCACCAGTTTTGGTCAAAAACTGCTGAACACTCAGCATGATGTGGTGTGGGCAAGTGCACTCATAAACCACCCATCATGAAATGGGCAAATGCATTAAAACAGTCTCCCCCCAAAAAAAATTCACTGAAGTGAAACTCAGCCTCTCACAACAACACCACTGGTACACTGATACAGATGGGTTCCTAGCACACTCACCTCGCAGGAGAAGCATTTATTACAAGGGGCCTGACCTCCAGAAGATAATTCCAGCTTTTTGGGGAGTTCCCCCCTTGTATAATAGTTCCTGTTTTTCACTTTTAGTCCCAGAAGGGATAGCAAAAACATGTATGGGAAAGAAGTAAGAGGTCTTGATTCAAGGCCTGATTCTGTAGCTGCTTGTTTATTAGACTCTCAGAATTTAATTTTTTTCATCAGTAAAATAGAAATAATACTGCTTCTCATTTTGTTGAGAGGATTAAATATGGTAGAATAAGTGGAAGTTCTTTTTAATCTAAAAACCCATACAGAAATTAAAAATATTATTTCTTTACCTTATAGGGTGGTGATTTTCAACCAGTGAGCTACAAGAATTTTTAAAACTTGCACTACCTGACTATCTAGTCAGGGGCACTGACCTCTTCCCTTAGATTATCAAATAAAGAAATGACAACAGCCAACACAACAACAGCCATCTGGTTGAATGAACCAAATTATACCTATTTTTTTGTCGGATCAACAAAAATATAATTTTTGGTGTGCAGCAGGATTTTAATGACTAGTTTGTGTACCATGAGTTGAAAAAAGTTGAAAATCACTGCTTTAGGGCATCATTAAAACCTCTTCTTTCTGTTGTCCATCTTTACCCCACCTCAAATTTAAGTCCAGACTGCCTAAAACCAAACATGATGTTCTTGTATGACAGGCCAGCCAGAAGCAGAAATATGAAAAGGCAGAATCTTAGTCAACTCACGTACGCTGTGCTGATCCTAATTCCCACCCCTCCTTAGCTTGAGTGCCTTCATAAGAGATAAGTTTATTTCGCAACCTCAGAGCACGTAGAACCATCATAGATAGCTGTTCTGCTGCATGGATCGAAGCCCCTGCTATGCATCTCACTGGCTGTACGGCCTTTGAGAAATTCCTCATGTTCTCTGAGCCTCAGTTCCCTCATATACAAGGCAAGAATATTATGATGTTCCTCAGAGCTGTTTTTCTGGATATATAAGAGATACCTGCAAAGGACCAAAGTAAGTGTTTAGTAATTGGTATAGATGGCTATTGATTATATGGAAATTCTGGATACTTCTTTCTCACAAGTTTCTGGACAGAAGAGATAGTACCAAATGTTTTATGATAATGAAGTCAACTTTCATAAAAGGAAGTTTTAGGATTCTCTCAACAGATTGTAACCGGTAATGATCATTGAACTTCTCCTTTGTAATGAAACAAATGATAAACATCTTCATTTCCTTTCTCCCAGATACACATGCATACATGCATTCACACACACACTCACTCTGCCCGTTTGGTCTTTAGCACAGATGGATATTGTTTCACGATGATAGAAGAAGATGATTCTGGGACGCCTGTGGTCACTTCTGGATGTCTGGGACTAGAAGGCTCAGATTTTCAGTGCCGGGTAAGGAAGAAACTTGATTCCACTCTGTAACATTTCCTTGGCTATTTCAAACAGTCAAGCTTCAAGTAAGATAAAACAATTGCTTTCTTTTCCTTTGGCTAACTTTTTTTTAGTAATTTGGGAAATAATTTGAACATTCTTACTGGGCCAATTCTCCCTTCATTTTGTAATTAAGTATTTTTATTTTTGCAGTTAACCTCTGGCTTAGTGTCCCATTAGATCTTCTTGCTCAAATTCCAATTTAGTTAATTGCATTAAACCCAGCTTTCTTCCTCGTTTTTTACTGTATGCACTGGTTATTGCAAATGCAGTAGTAATTTGGTAGAAATGCAGATATTGCAATAAAATAATACATGATGGTTTGAAGAAATTACCTAATAGATAACAATATTTTCAACATGTTTGAGTAAGAATATTGAGTTATTTAAATAATGTTAATTTCTTAAGTTTTAGATTATGTGCCTGTGAAATTCAGGGAACACCCACTGATGGCTTTTTGGGTTCCCCTTTAGGACACTCCCATTCCTCATCAGAGAAGGTCAATTGAATGCTGCACAGAACGGAATGAATGTAACAAAGATCTACACCCTACACTGCCTCCACTGAAAAACAGAGGTAAGGAGCGGAAGGCTGCCAGGCTGGAAAAGCTCAGTTTATTTTCTTAAAGAAAATAAAAATGCACCCTGGCTGGTGTGACTCGGTTGGTTGTCTTTCTGCAAACCAAAAGTTTGCGGGTTTAATTCCTTGTCAGAGCACATGCCTAGGTTGTGGGTTCGGTCCCCAGCTGGGGCACGTGCAACAGGCAACCAATCGATGTTTCTCACATTGATGTCCCTTTCCCTCTTTTTCTCACTCCCTTCCCTTCTCTCTAAAATCAATAATAGAAACAAAATTTAAGTAAAAATGTGAATTGTTTTCTCCTTTCTAAATGAATCTACCTGTACCATTCTTCACTGCTGGGACAGAGGACAAGGCAAGAGGACATAATGAAACTGTCTTTCAAAAACATGTGCAAGTAGCTCTTGAGACGGTCTTACATGGCCATCACTCCCATGAATCTTACTTCTTAATCTCTCCCCTCATCCCCTCAGAAAATACAGTTTCTAGAGTTTGGAGTGTGTTTCATGGGAGCAGAGAAGGGAGGCAGTGTTTTATGCTTACCTGTAAATATTATTCAGAGGTGTACTTCATTCAAAAACTGCTATTTGTCTACATTTATTTTAAAAATAAGGACCTTAAAAAGGACTAAGTCATCTTATGCCCTGGATGGCATTTCCTTTCATCTATGCCAGAGTAACTACTTTTAACCAAATCACGTATCATATATTGACAAAACAGAGAAAACATCTACAGCATTTCATGTAAAGATTTATACATTTGAGTGTTTATTAGTAAAAAAGAAAGATTAGCACCCCAATACTTCTTGTTAAAACCAGCTTCCGCATTTCCTTTCCCTTCCTTTTTTCTCACCACAGAATAAATTATTTGAAGTTGTCACAGAATTCTAAGTCTGAAGTCTTAAATAAGTAGTTTAAAATGATTCTTCATGTCTGATTTTATTTCTTGAGAAAACTTTTCACACAAAATATAATGATATTTCATGGTTTTCATGATAACATTTTATAACTCCTGTTTTTACTATAGCTTAGAAAGCTCTATAAGTTTGATTCATAATAATTCACATTTAAAAAATTTTGCCAGTCAACATGCTATGTGTTAAGGATACAGAAATAGATGAAAGAAATTCTTGCTCTCAAGATGTTTCAGTAGGATATGAAAGAGAAACATGTAAATAATTATATTCAGTCAGGAATATTTCAGCAGTAGAGTTAGATTGTAAGTTGCAGTGAGGACACAGAAGAGCAAGAGGCTCACTCTGTCTGAGGTGGGAGGATGTCAAAATAGCTTCAGAGGATCTTATTCAAGTGATACTTGAACAAGACTTTAAGGGTAAACAGAATTTTGCCAAGCAGATAAAGCAAGAATAAAAATTAAATAATCAAAATGGCTAACATGCCAGACAGTATGATAAGTTTGCATTAATTTACCCGTTTGAGCCTCATAACAATCCTATGAGGTACTTAGGATTCCTGTTCCTGTTTAAAGATGAGGATATTGCAGCACAGTGAGGTTAATTAACTTTTTTGAAGTTTCACAGCCTGTGAGTAGCAGTAACTGTAAATAGAGGCAGTGGTAGTGCAGAAGTTTGGTTTGTACAATCGGTGAAACATTCGCAAAATACAGGCACATGAAACAGCATGGCTGGTTGGAGAAAATCTAACTAAGTTGTTTGTAGCCTTTGAAGCCTCACTATGCAGAGCGGACTTGTGGGCTAGCAGCATCTTTATCTCGTGGAGCTCACTGGAAATGCAGAATCTCAGGCCACATCCCAGACTACTAACCTGCACTTTTGAACAAGGTTCCTCAAGTTATTTATGTACACGTTGAAGTCTAGGCAACACTATTGGTAGAAAAAGGCAAGACACATATTGTTCATTGAGAAGTTCACTGATGTTGAATTGCAGTAAAGTTCTAAGTGCTGACTTTCAATTTTCATAGTTATTTCTTTTTGAACCTGTTTCAAAAAGTAGGTGGTCTGTGGACAACATTTTGAATAACCCTGATATAAGGGTCTTATGTGTTGGGAGTAGGGGAAGGAGGAGGGTGAGGAATATCTGGAAATGAAGATATTTCTATGTTCAATGCTAGGTTTTAGAATCTCTTTGTCAAGGTGATTAGGTTTTTCACAAGCAAGTGGAAGTGCTGCTGTGTCTTAGAAGTAACAATAGGGTTTAGGATAATTCTGACTTCTTTTCAGGTGCTGAAAGGGCTGCAGTGCATAAATTGTCCTGTAGATGGAGCCAAATTCTAAAGTCAACCAGGCAGGAGAGGGAGTACTCTCTGAGGTGGTTGAGGATGTAGGGACTGCACCATAGAGCTGCTGGAGGTTCCTTGTTTGTTTTGCCTCCATCATATATAAGGTTTTTATTGGAAGTGCACTGTATGTTTTTACTGGCTATCAGTGATGCTTGAGAGTTGCAGCCATATTGGTTATGTCCACATACGACACATTAGCCTAAACATAAAAGGCCAAAGTGAAAGGCAACAAGTGTTGATTTGAGATCCAAAAGAACAGCTGTTCAGGAAGCATAGGTTCAGGCAGAAATGCAAACTGCTTCCCTTGGGAGGTGAAGGTAAGAGGTACTGAAGAGAAAGGGACAGCGAACAATTATATGAATAGAAGGAAGAAATTTCTGTAAGTGCAGATAAACTAACATAGTGATTCTAATTCTAAAGAGTGTCTTTAATTTTCATATCTGCTTTCTTGCTAGCCTTGCAAACAGTTATTTATAACACACGCCCTGCTTTAGGCTCAGTGTTAATGTCCCCGAGGTCTGAGGAGGAAGACTTGCAAGCCAGTTCTTCTGGGATGGCAGCTCCGACTCCATTTTGAAATGGCTCCATTTATACTATTTTTCACAATTCCTATTAGAGATATGTGTTTATATGGTTGGTATAAAACCCAAAATAAAGAACAGGGATGGTGTTAAAGAGTTATAGAACCATCTGCTTTTTATATTTTTAATTTTCACTTTTTTTTAATACTCAGGACTATCCCTAACATGTGGGGTTGGGCAGTGGTATAAATGTAGGCCCACCTCGCATTTATCTGCATATTTAAAACATATGACCCAATATAGAGGACTGGTAAATAAAATACATTATATTCACTTAACAAATATATATTTATAATGGGGAACACGAGCTTGGCATTTTGGATGCTGGAACTACTGAGACATCTCCTCCCCATCGGAGGAGTGTGAGTGATGAGGAGCCAGTCTCTGTTTCTCCTGCCCTTTAGGGCCTCACATGCACGCACATGGACACCTGTTTTGTTTTGGTCTCAGCCTGTGGATGGTGATGCTGTCATCTGGGAATGCCTGAGCACTCACCTGGGCGTCTCACTTGTGGCAAGGCCCCCACAGATGTTTCTGTCTGAAGCCAGTCTTATGGCTGGACAGGGCCTTATGGTTCTTATTAGGATTGTAGCACTCATCTCAGCAACAACCATCCAGGAACTTAGAAAAACAAAAGATTTATTATTCACAGGTTCTCCAGGGTATAGGGCATGCCTGAGGGCAACGCCAGGTCATGTGTAGAGAGGGGGCGGGAGGACTCTGCCTTTATGGGGGCTGATGGTGGGGTGCCTAGGGTTTCACAGGTTCACTCTTCATTGGTGAATTAAAGCATAAAACAGGAATTAGGTTAGGGTTCAGTTAAGAATAATCAGATTTCCTCAAGTGGACCTGAGGTTATCTAGATTGCCCAGGGCTTTCTGAAAGGGAACTTCCTGGGCAGTGTGGCCTGGTTTCTAATCTAGTTGTTTCACCAGTAGCTGTGTCTCCCAGCTGGCAACATGGTGTTCAAGATGGGAGTCTTAGGATGGACGCCTTGGCGATTAAAGAGTTTGATACCAGGCATTTACACTTAAACACTTCAGCCCTCAGTTTACAATCCACTCACATGTCTCCCTCCAGCCACCACTGGGCACCCCTCAGGACACCTTCTGCTTAGTCCACTCTCAGGGGGACAGGGATAAAGAAGGGAGCCTCACAGTTCCTAGACACAGACACAGACACGAGGCCCTTCAGACAGGCCATTCCGGACATCTGGGCACTGGCCAGTGGTTTAAAGGGCGAATGGGATGGGACAGGGTCTGAGTGATGGCTTCCTCTGGGGCCTGCAGAGCCATCTGTACACGGAAAAGGGCATGGTGACAGAGAGTCCGAGCAGGGCCTTGTAGCTCAGAGCTCGGATGGACTTTCTTGCCTAAGGGCAATAGAAATTATATACTAATCGTGATCATTTGTTTATGTGAATGGAATACATACATACTATGGCTTTTTTTAAAGTACTTTACATATACTAACTCATTGGATCCTCATAACAACCTGAAGAAGAAGGCACTGTTGTTATTATCCCTATTTCACAGATAGGAAAGCTGAGGAACACTGAGGTTAAACACTGTGTGAAGTTTACGTAGCTAGAATTAGTGGTGGATGTGGGAAACAGGCCAATGATGTCATCTCACAGAATCTGCAATAGGAATCTCTGAACGATATTCTCAGAAAAAAATGCTTTCACCCAAGTACCTTTTAAATTCCAAGTAAATGCTGGTTAGCCATTTCACATGATAGTTGATAAACGATCAGTATGATTACTTTCACAGTAATCTGCTCGTTCTGTTTGCCTCACATGGTTAGAATGTCATCAGGCACGCGTTAATTGATGGTTTGAGAATATGGAGTTAGGGCTTTGCTGCTCTGCTCCTTGCTCAACCCTGTGCTTATACTCTTTCCCTCCCTCCTTCTCTCTCCTTCTCTTCTGTCTAATGTGACATTTATTGAGTCTCACTTGTGTACAAAGCTTTCAAACTTGAGGTGCAGCCAAATCACCTGTAGGGCTTGTTAAAATAGACTACTGGTCTCCACCCAGTTTTTCACTCAGCAGGTGTGAGTGGGCCCTAGTGGTCTGCATTCCTGAGGAGCTCCCAGGGGATACTGATGCTCCTCATCTGAGGCCATACTTGCGAACCCCGGTACTAGGCGTTGCCTAGTAGGTTGTTATACATCATTACAGATTTATTATAATGTGAAATTACTCATATATGTTACATATATACTTCATAGCAAATGTATCAGAAATAAGATTCTGTTTTAAAATATGGTAATTTCAATTAACATAAAGGCAAAATATAATACAGGATATAGGACTTCTACAAAGTTAAAATCGATCTTTTTTTGCTCAATTAAAAATATATTCCAAGTTTATGGATTTTTTTAAATGCTATAGCATAGCTTAGATATTGCCAATCATGAAGTAAACTATATAGGTGACAGGTAGTTAAGCAGTGAAACATATCTCTTGTTCTCCACAACACAGAGCAAATATATGGTAGCATCCCAACTGCAAAGGTGAGTGCCAGGACTTTCCCTCTGATACCTGTGCTATGCCCTTGGCGATATAAAGCGATACATGAATCTGAGCTGAATTCCTTGCCAGGGAGTAGTTTAACATTTCTTGAAATGTTCACCTCATTTTGGGGGGATCTCTGGTTTACACTGTATTTGGGAAAGACAAAAGGAATTTAGAAATAGTCTTTTTATTTCTCATTGAACACAATAGCCTGGATGTAAAAATTCTGTCTTAACCTCCTTTGTTGCCAGGAAATTTCTCATTAGATTTCCTGTTAACAATTCTTATTGCAATCATGAACCATCTTCTAGCCTTATAAAAACAGTCTTGTCATTTTAAGCTGTTACAATCCATCTACTTATCAAAGAGGAGGTTGGTAGTGACAGAGGCTATTAGGAAAGCACTGGTGATTCCGACTTGCCCCTGGGGTGAGCCAGACTTTCCTGGGGGGCTGTCCGCTCCCCTTGCCGGAGCAGGGGGAGTGACCCGCACAGGCAGGCAGAAATCTGCTGCCCTGGAGAGAACTGCGGGCCTGGTGCTCCCCTGATAGTTATCTGCAAGTGTTCGCTTTCCAAGACTCTGGCAGTGACTTGAATGTTTACATTGTTAATGCTCGGAGCACAGGTAATGGCAGATTAAAACACGAACAGCATGGCCAACAGAAACAAAGGTCTATTGATAAGGATCACGTCTTCATGACAGAAGACAAGGAGGCAGAGACGAGGCTGCAGGGGATAGAGTTATTGGGGCAAAGAAAAGGAAAATGGGAAGGGTAATGCGAGCCTCTAAAAAGTACTCCATGGTAAGGAAAGAATCCCTCAGGTCCCTTCTGGTCTCAGTGCTCTCATAAATCAGAAGCGTAATCAGATGAGGAATAGATACCGTGTTCCTACAGTTCAGAGTGTCCTCTGCATTTACATGGAAAAGTAAAAGGCAGTGAGGCTGAGAGTTTTAGTGAAATTACATCTCTTGAATTAAAATGTATTCTGCATTTGTATATTAATAACATGTTAGACTTATATAGTCAGTTCTTCTAGTTGTAATTGAGTACCCAGCGTTCTCTTTGGTTTTCTGCAAATTCAGGCTTTGTGCTTGGAAATGCATTTTAAGCTAAGTTTCCAGAGATAGCATTAGCACATGTATGTGCCACAGTATTTGCACACCCACATATGGGAACTTGTGAATTATGCTCTTACTGGCAGAGGTATTGCGCTCACCTTGGGTGTGTTGTTAACGTTGCCTGTAACCTAAGGGAAGGAGGAATAGAGGGAAAATTGACTAAGATGTTTCATTGTGTGAATCCTTAGCCTACCTAATTTTAAGAGCCTACAAATTATTTTCAAGATTTCCTAAGCAACACTTTTCAGCTGATACATGTGCTAATTATATCTGATTCCTAGTAGCACTAAAGCCCGGAAGGCTTTCAGATGTGCTCGGTGGTGAGTTGGGTCCCTGAACGTTTTTTCTGGACCGTTGGCAAGGTTTCTGTGTTTGTTCATAGAAAACTGCTTATTTTTAACAGTCTCTGATTTATTTAGTCTTTTCAGATGCAGACTATTTCCAATATTTGGAAAGTAGTTCAGACCATAACTAATTGTTAAACATATTATTTTAGACTGATGAGTAAACCATAACATTAACCATCATAGTATTTGGATAAGAAGTTAATAGGACGATATGTGGATTTTAATTTATTGTAAATAATCTGAACCTTCTCTGAAGTATTTCAAAGTAAGATTGATTTTTGACTTAGATGTTCATGTTAATTTCCCAATTTTTTAAATTATATTACCATTTGCGAAGACAGTGTCCTTGTTCCTAAGAAGTGTACTTAGAAGTGTTTAGGGGAGGTACATTGTGTCTGTAATGTCAAATGACTTGCAAATTATACATACATACATAAAAATTAACACGAACACAGAACTATCCAGCCACACACCATTTCATGATGGGCACATATCCTGAGAAACGCATCATTAGGGGGTTTCACAACTGTGGGAACACCATGGAGCGCACGTGCACAAACCAGAAGGCGCAGCCTGCTGTACCCCCGGTGATGTGGCATAGAGTCCGTGGTTCTGGGCTGCAAACCTGTGCAGCATGTCACGTACTGAGCACATAGGCAATTGTAACTCATTGCCCTGCGCTGTTAGGACAGCTGCAGTGACACTCGGTGATAGGAATTTTTCAGCTTCAGTACAGTCTTATGGGACCCTTGTCACGTATGCAGCCTTTGACCCTAGGTGTCATGGAGCAGCACATATGTATACATGTTTATAATACATAGAGCCATACACAAAGACATGCACTAAGGAAACAAGGGAATTTTAAAGCAAATGTGGTAAAATTTTAAAAATGGTAAATCTCTGTGAAGGGTATACTGGAATTCTTTATCCTTATAGGTTTCCTGTAAGACTGAAATTATTTTGACATGATTAAAACATTTGTTCATATTGATGGTGAAACAGAAACTGTTGCAATCTTTTCTAAAGGAAATGTGGACAATATGTATGAAAAGCCTTAAAATATATATCTTTCAAACTAGTAATTCTACTTCTGATTAAGGAAATAGATTAAGGAAATAATCATTGAAAGGTATAATGGTGGATATGTAAAGTGTTCATCACAGAAATTTAGACATTAGAACAAAGATGCCTTATAGCCAAATCTCTACAGTCTCCTAAGTCCACATTGTCAGAAGACTGACTTTCCAATTAGGGTGTGTCTGTATATATAATCTGTAGTCTTTAAAACTAATGTTGCAGAAAAAAATTTTGTTTTGGAAAGTGTTCACTGTATTAAAAATGAAAACTATTTAGTTATAAAGCAATTATAATGATTTTTCCAACTTTTTATTGTGGTAAAATACACATAACACAAATTTATCATCGTAACCATTTTTAAGTGTGCAGCTGAGTGCACTGGAGATGTTCATAATGCTGTACAGCCATCGCCACCATCTATCTCCACAGCTCTTTCATTTTGCAAAACTGAAACCCTTTACCCTTTAAATGCTGACTTTCCCAGGGCCACCCTTGCCCTGCCCGCCGTTGTACCTCTCCTTTTTTGGGTTTGATCACCCTGAGTATCTTCATTGTGGAATCCTGCCGTGTTTCCCTTTGTGTGACTGGCTTGTTTCACTTACCCTAATGTCCTCAGGAGTTGTCTGTGTTGTAGTGTATGTCACAGTTTCCTTCCTTTCAAGGCTGGATGATGTCCCCTGTATGTGTATGCACATCTTTCTTATCCATTCATCTGTCAGTGGGTCCTCTGGTCTCCTCCATGTTTTAGTTGTCATGAAGAATGCTGCTGTGCACCTGGGTGTGTATGATGCCTTCTTGTGAAATATTTGCTCATGAACGTGTTTTGTTCATTGAAATGACACTGCAGAGCTATGCAGTAAAATGTTAGTAGTAACTTTCCTAAGTACTAAGGTGGCAGTGACTTTATTTATTTTAGTTTAGTTGGTAATTTTACTTTACTGGTTTTTTATTTTACTTCATGGACCATATAATACTTCTAATTGGGGGGAAAAAAGTGACATTGGGTGGAATAAGGGCCCCAGGCAAAGTGTTCAGGTAGCCATCCAGTTAAAGGTACGCAGCACAGTGGAAAACCTCTGTAGTAACCAAAGTCACAAATTACAAAAACACTATTTAAAATTCAGTAATGGTAATTGTACTCTCAAGGGTATATGGTGCCCTTAATAAGAATGATGCTAATATTATTACTATATATGTGCACCAGGTTTTAGATGCGTTCTTAAAATGTTTACCAGAGACTACCTGCATATAAATCATTTGGATGATTGTAAGAAACAACAACAAACCCTCAGAATAGACATCTCTGGGATTGAAGTCCGTAAATGTACTTCAGTATAAAGCTCTATAAGTCATTTATATGATGCTTGAGAAATCATGCTGTGGGTTAATCTGATTTGTGAAGAACTTGAGTTAAAACAACACGAACAATATTTAATAATTTATTCTGTAAAAGAATCACACAATAATTCTCTGAGTGGAATGTACCCATTCTTTTAAAATATAATATGTTGAAAAATTCAGGAATGTACCCATTCTTTTAAAATATAATATGTTGAAAAATTCAATATAAAATATAATATGTTGTTTAAAGGGATGCACATCCACATAGACTATATTTGGCAACATTTGAGGAATCCTATTCCTTTGTATCCATCAGAAGATGAGTGTGTTTTATGTACAATGAATATAGATTAGTGTTTCTATACAAAGGCCTGATGTGGGGCGCATGAGAAAAGCCTGTAAACCCATCAGCTGGATCTGAAATAAAGATGAACTATCTGCTTATATTATTACATTTTAGGGGCATTGATCCATATACACATTTGTTTATATTTTGTGCTTTATTCTCTGTCAAGCCCATTTCTTACAGCATGCTCATGAATCAAGTGCCTAGATGAATGATGGTTCATGATAGTTGACATTATTTAATTTGGAGTGTGTGTGTGTGTATGTATATATGTGTGTGTGTACACGTTTTATTCAATTAGCATATAAAAAGTACCTCTTACATCTTGCATATGGAACTTAGCAAACACTTTAGGGAAGAGTTGCTTCATAATTTTTAGGTAAAAGTATTCTGTTTTATGAATCTCTTTGCTTTCTTTTTAATTTCAGATTTTGTTGATTCACCTGCACACCACAAAGCCTTACTTATATCTGTGACTGTTTGTAGTTTGCTCTTGGTTTTTATCATTTTATTCTGTTACTTCAGGTAAGTTCCCAACATGCAGATGTAGAATTTTGAGTTTGTAATGTCTTTGTCATACTACTATCCTATCCATTGACATTTCCCCCCACACCACTTCCTTTGACCTAATTAGGTCTTAGATTTCACTGATAATATTAGTTACTATTGATAAATATTTGTCCTAATGAACCTATTAATAGATACCTATCTTATCTGTGTTTCAGGTATCCAAACCACCCAGATAGCTTTCACCCTTAGGGAAATTAGGGCGGTTAAGAAATTAAGGAACTGGTTGCTACTGAATTTGATTCTAAACAGAGAATGAGCATGTTTATTGAACAACTTAGCATTGTTCTAGTAATTTATTTCCTGAGCTAACACTTTCCCCTAGTATTGAAAGATTTTTAAAATTAATTTATAGATTATTAAATTAAGTTCAGTTAGTATATGAAAGTTAAGTATAGTGGTTACAAATTACTTTTAGCCACCTAAAAACTTATTTTACAGTTGGTAAAATATCAAGAACCTTTAAATTCATGTCACTTGCCTCTTATGACACTCATTTATAAAACTATCTTGCAAACGGGAGTTGATTCAAATAAATTTATTCCTTAATCATAGATAAAAAGTTTTTGTTTAAAACTTTTAAACAAAAGTTTAAATTTATTTAACTTAACTAGATTATTGGTCTATATATTACCTTACATGAAAGGGTTAGCTGTAATGTCTTTTGCACACTGAAAACTTATGTCTATATTAGTTAGGGAGACCTTAAAGGGAATGATTTTAGGGACTGAATATAGTGGAACTGTATAGAAACATTAACGGACTGTAACCTGCTGGGAAAGAATTAGTTGAAAAGAGTAGAGAAAATTGGAGATGGTTGAGACTGAGTAAAAACATGTAGTTTACTTTAACAAAACCAGGGAGGAAAGCAATTATAATTTGTATTTTGAAAACCGTAACTGAGGGTAATAAATATTGAGCACTATTCTTGCATTGTTTTTATGTGCTAAATTAAAACCGGCCATCATTAATGTTTTACCTGCAGGGTTATGCGGGTGTCATTGCAGTTCAGTGTCTAAAATGATCTTCCTCCGTGTGTCTTTAGGTATAAAAGACAAGAAGCCAGACCCCGGTACAGCATCGGGTTAGCACAGGAGACTTTCATTCCTCCCGGAGAATCCCTGAAAGACCTAATTGAGCAGTCTCAGAGCTCAGGAAGTGGATCAGGCCTCCCTCTGCTGGTATGAAAAGAACATATATTGAATTTAAAGGAATGTTTTCTGAGAGGAAATGTCAATAAATACAGGGTTTCATTTTACTGAAACAGATAGGGCAGGACAAAGATGACGTTCTGTGCAATCAGTTAGATATCAGATCTCAGATGCACGGCTTCCTGATAACATTTTGACATATTGGGGGTAAGGTGATTGTTTTTTAATGTCAGTGTACAGTTACAATCCAGACCCTCAGACATTCTGATAGAGAGCAGATTAGAAAACATTAAACGGGGGGCCATCTTCCCTCTGTTTTCAGTGAGGATAGTGTTACTGCACTTTGGCCTGGCTTTTGAAGGCAAAAGTATTACAGCCCACTGGGATCTGAGTACTTTTACAAGGGAAGAAGGCTGCATTTCAGCCGGAGGGTTTATGTTTCAGGCTGAAGTCCTGGCTTTTCCATTCAGGAGAGGTTTAATTTTCTGATGGTCAGCACTGCCAGCCTTGAAGAAAATATATACCGAATCCAAGCACTTGCTTTAATGAGAAAAACATTTTGTTCCTTTATGGACCATGCAAAAAAATCATTGGGACTCGGGATGGAAATAGCCATTTTAATGAGAAATATTTTCCTTTATAAACTCTTGAGGTTGATTTTCATAATCTTTAATGTCTGGTTCTGTCTTTGGATATCTTGTTTATTTTTTAGGCGACCTTTTATTTAGTACTAAAGTATCCTAAAAAAATTCAAGCCATGAATCAATCTTATAACATTTTTTTGGACATACAAAAAGCTGTTTATATTTAATGTATACAACTTGAAGAGTTTGGTGATATATTCATGATACCACCACCACAATCTACGACATAAACGTATCCATCACCTCCAAAAGTTTCTTTGTCCCCTCTTTACTTATTACTATTATTATTTTATGACAAGAACACTTGACATAGGATTTAATCCCTAGCAAATTTTAGAAGACAGTACACTACTGCTGTTAACTGCAGGCACCATCAACCTCCAGGACTCACTCATCCTGCACAGCTGAGCTCTGTCCTTGTTGACTGAGGCCTCTCCTGGAGGCACAGCCTGGAAAACCATCTGTGAAGGAGTCTCTAGGACCAAACTGGTGCTTCCTAGGATGTAAATGTTTCTTACATGAAAGTTCTTATCAATTTGCATGATCTTTTACTTTTAGAATTAATATATGTCTAATATAATTCTTATATTTAAACATATTATTATTCATTTTTATAAGAAAAGTATAAATATTGAAATCCCCTTTGATAATAATGAATCAGATACTCATGCTCTTGGACTTGAAAACTATTTGTTTTCCTCCTTCTTACCCGTCTTTCTCATTACTGTGGAGTTATTGCCCTGAAACCTTTGATCTACTCTGTTACCTTCCTGGGTAAAACATTGTCATATCCAGTAGCATTCGTGTGTCTCCTACTTTAGCTTGGTCTGCGTGGCATGCCTCTTGTCCCCCCTGTCCTCCACCTGCTCCCCGAGCGCTAGCATCAGCCTCCTGTAGTGGTTTCTCAAATGCAGTACATCCTTACTTAACGTCGTCAATAGGTTCTTCAACTTTAAGCCAAATGACATATCAAAACCGATTTTACCACAGGCCAATTGACAAAAACAAGACTTAAGTTCTTGCAGCATCTCACCAGGGTTATAATGAAATGACATTGAATGAAACAGTATCTTTATGGGGAGATCTTCAGAGTTCTGGCTCCTGGCCGACCTCACACTTTATCTCTGTGCCCACTTACCCCAGACCCAGCCAGTCTGTCTGTCTTCTGTCACAACATTTTGCTTGTAGTTTCAATACAGTGGATTAAAATACTATAAAATTGATGTTAGTGTGCGTGTGTCTTTCGATGGACCCTCATCTCCTCAGGGGTGGAGACTGTATTTCATTCACTTTGTGGCCCACCAGTTGACTAAATGGGCTGTTCAATAATTTGTTTTAAAAGCTTTCAACTCCCAACTTTTACTATCTGTGAAAATACTCTTTTTTTCTATAATCCAGACACCAAAAAATAGCATTTGGCGTATATCAAAAAAATGAGTAAGAACAGCCAGATTGCCAGACACTGGCCTTTATAAATATGATCTAATTTAATCCTCATAGCAACCCAGCAAGGCAGCTCTAAACATATATCTCTGCATTACGCATCAGACCCATAGGCCTAGACAGGCCGACTGGCTGGTACGTGGACAGGCCAGGATTCAGACCCAGGTGATCCGCCTCCAGAATCGGTGTTCTTAACGTTTGTGAGGTGTGAACCAAATGTGAGTTAAACCACACAAAGGAATGCAGTTGGTAGGGGCAGGCTGGGAAGAGGATCCTATCTACAAAACCAGTTTAGAAAAAAAAGCTCAGTATTACAGATTTAAAATCTTCTTTTAGGGTAGTGCAAATTGTGTAATCCATTATGATGTGAGTGAGTATCTCACCTCGATAAAAGTTTGTTATATACAAGAATTTTATTAACGTAAGGGGAGAATTCATGCTTTATGTGTATTTTAAATACCTTATATATATTTTATATACCTTTATATATAAATCCTTTAAGGAAGGAATATCAGAGGTTGCTAGTAAGAATTAAGATAGTTTATGTGTCTCCCCACCATATATATACAGATATATTTATTTGATACATAGTATGTATTCAGTAAATAGTGACATTACTTTTCTCATTCCCTATTTATCTGAACCTGTAAAGGAAAAGAAGGTGAAGTAAATTCTCTAATTGAACATTAAGCCTCGTAAGTGAGGAATCTTTTGTGAAAAATCTTCCCAGCCTTATTAAGCAATGTACTTTGAACTGTGTGTTTGTGTGGAGGGGTGTGTGTGGGTGTGTGCATGTGCGCACGTGTGTCGCTAGTTCAGGGTGTGTTGGAGAGCACAGAGCATGGCTTAGAGCTGCACGTCTGCCAGTGTCTCCCCATGGATGGGGACTTCAACATTAAACACTGTCAGGGTCACTAGATAAGATGACATTTCTGAAATAGTGGTAACTCCTTGTGTAATACACCCAGTTGTACCCATTTTACATGAAATACTTCTTTTCTTTCTGGAGTCACAATTATAGTGATTGTGTTTCACAGGCATTTTTTTTTAATGCAGTCAAACCTTAAAACAGGTATCTGAGATGTAATATAGAATCAAAGTTAAGGTAGAGAAAAACCAGAAACATTTGTTAAATCAAATAAAAATTGAAATAAATCAGTTTCAAGCAATTTCAAGCTATTTTTAGGCCCTTAGATGTTATAATAAATCTCAAGCATACTTTTAATTGTTGAGTTTAATTTAATGACACTTTTTGAGACCAGTTGTTCCTATTCTTCCAAGCAGTGCCAATTCCACCAGTGCTTTTGTTGAAATATATGATATACCAGCATTAGAAAAGGACAAAAAACTGTTTCAGTTAGAAAATGTTCTCTAGATTTACTTAAGCAATGATTTGTAACATCTGTATATTAAATAATATTTCTCTAATAAGTATGGGAAGTTTCCTCCCCAGTCAGTAATTTAACTACTTGTTAAATTACTTGAGTAATTTGAGTAAATTACTTGAGTAAATTACTTGAGTAATTACTTGAGAGGATTTGCCTCTCAAGTACTTAGTGCTGTGGATGCTCCTGTTTCCACATTTGGGAGCAGAAATATCCTGGACTCTGCTCATGCAGTGCGTCTGACTCCAAAGGGAGAACAGCTGCTGAACACGCATGCGCAGTTCTGTATTTCCTTTAGGCTGAATGACTTAATTTCATGGCAGCAATGCTTTTGTTTTTCAATCCCATTTTCAGAAAAATTTTAAAATATATACCCCCTCCTTTTCATCTGATATTACTATTGTCAATGGTTATGGCAACAGATAGCACTATCTCTTGAATCATCCGTTGTGCAAAAACAGAACCCATCCTCGCTGGTGGACACCTGTGGTAAGCACAATAATGCCCCCCAGCCAGTGTCCATGCTCTCCTCTCCAGAATCTGTTGTTTAACATGATGAAGGGGACTTTAGGTTGCTGATCAACTGACCTTGAGATGAGATTATTCTGGATTATCTGGGTGGTCTCAGTGTAAGTACATGCATGGTCCATAAAATTGCAAAAACAAAAGGAAATACTTTAAGTTTACTTGATACAAAGCATATCTCTGCAAAGAATACATTTCTGTTTTCTGATCAGATCTTGTAAGAGTTTTGTGCTGAGTTCTTTATGTATATGTCTCTCAACTTGTGTAAATTATCATTGATACTTGGCCATTTCAGTTATGGAGTTCTTAAAATATTTTATTGTAAGCGCAGAAGGATTAAGTCCATGTATAAAGGCATTTCACCTCTATGCCACTTAAATCTCATATTTTCTTTTTCTTTGTCGCTGCAGTACTCTCTCTAATTCTTCCGAGTTCTCTTATTAGTTTAACTTTTCTCCAGCTCTAATCTGTTGCTTTATACTTGTCTATTTTACATTTTGAAGTAATAATTATTTCATTTCAAAGTATACTTTTCATTAATTTCTTTCTGCTTATTTATTTTTCATCTCATCTTCTATTTCTTTACATATTTCATGTAGTGTTCCTTAGCTTTCTATATCTGAAAATTCCAACATCTGTAATCTGAAGGGGTTAACCTGTTTGGATTATTTCTCTTGACCTCATGTAGAATGGCTGTTTCCTTTTGTTTTAAGGAATTTATTCTGTGAGGTCTTCCCTTTCTTCCTCTCCTTCTGTCCCTCCTACCAGCTTGGAGATTTCCTCCTGTCAGAGCTACATCCAAACCTGCAGAGAATGTTTATAAAAATTTATTTGAGCCAAACCAAGGAAACACCTAGAAGTAAGATCTTAACAAACTAAGAAAAATGCTTCTCAGAATGGCAGTTTGCAGCTTCTTTTATGCATTAAGGAGGAAAAGTACAGAAAACTACTTGAATGCGAAGGAGGACGCAGGGCAGGGATTGGATACCAGGAGAGCTAACAAGATTATGTGCTCTCTGAGGGCAGTTTCCCTTCTGAGAGGTATGAAAGAGGCATTTCAAGGTGTGTTAACCTACATGCACAGAAACAGTAGACCAGGCTTGCTTGAGGCAATGATAAACCTTTCACTAAAGAAGTTACATGTCTAGGGCTTGACTGCTCGCCATGACCTGTACTGTTAGGAATTCATGAGCAGGTCACCCTGTGAGGTTACTTGCCCTACTCCTTTTTGGTCCACACTTGTGAGCACAACAATGCATCCATTTTTTATTTCTTGTATTTTACCTCAGATCAACTTATATGATGACAAAATTCCCTTCAAAACACCTGGTATCTCACCATAGTGGTGGGATGAATGGTATTCTGCAAATTATTTCCTCAAGAGAGGATATGTATTTGATTTTGCTGGGAGTCGTGGGTGTGCTGCCAATGTAGGACAGATTTAGTGCCATTCGGTGGCCCCATAAAATGATGAAACCCAGGTTCAGTTCTTCTAGTTTTAAAGGGATCAAAGTTTAGATTTTGGATCCCAGTGCTGCTATTATTCTTAGCCCGGGCAGCAGGCAACCTGGCTTTTGAATATGTCTTTTTTTTTATTAAATATCATATTTTTGTTCTATTATAGTTGTCCCAATTTCCCTCCCTTGCTTTCCTCTGCCCAGCCTACCCCCGAATCCCACAGTCAATCCACCCTGTTGTCCAAGTCCATGGGTCATTCATTCGTGTTCCTTGACTAGTCCCTTCTGCTCCTTCCCATCCTTTTTCCCCTCCCCGCTCCCTTCTGGATATGCTTAATGCTTATTTGTCCCTGCACTCATCTCAGCTCATTCCTCCCTCTTTTCCCCCCTCTCTTCCCCTTTCTTCCCTCTTTTCTTTCCTTCTTCCTGTCTTTTTTCTCTGCCTCCTTTCCTCCCTCCCTACTTGGAGATTTCCTTTATTTCTTTGTGTGCCCAACAGTACAGAGTGGGGCAAAAAATTGTATGGAAAATAATACAATGATTAATAAATAACAGTACATGAATAAATTCTGTGTTCCACATATTCACAAATGTAAAACTACTTTTGCCCCACGTGTACATTTTGTTTTGTTGTATTTTATCCAAGTGTATAGTAGCATGAGTCCCTTCAGAGTGTCCGGTGTCCCACTACAATGGTGGAAATGAAAAGTATTCTATTCTAACCACTGTGAACCCATTGAGGTTTTTCTCTCTGTGAAAGTTATAGATAGAATGAAGTAGTCAATAATTTTGAAGTAATATTACACACACTCAGAATTCACAACCAATTTCAAATCTCAAATTTGAAGAGAGGAGAGCATAAATTAATAAATAATTACAAATAACATGTCTGTATAAAAGGAAAACTGGCTTAATCTACTTTAGATGCAATAATTGTTTCTTCTCTGGAGAAAAAAATGATTAAACAAATCTGTAGTGCTGTGAATGTACTAACAGTGTGTTTGGGGATTTAACAGGTCCAAAGGACTATAGCTAAGCAGATTCAGATGGTGAAACAGATTGGAAAAGGTCGCTATGGGGAAGTTTGGATGGGGAAGTGGCGTGGCGAAAAGGTAGCTGTGAAAGTGTTCTTCACCACCGAGGAAGCCAGCTGGTTCCGAGAGACAGAAATATACCAGACTGTCTTGATGAGGCATGAAAACATTTTGGGTGAGTCTATACAGCAGTGTTCAGGGTTTTCTAGCTTTTCTCTACTTTTCTGTTAGCATCTGTATATTAACTCATCCATCTAGATCTGTTATTAAATATATAGACATGTTCTTCTTGGTATGAGCCCAAGAATGTCACAGCTTCTAATGGGAGATGGCACAGGAGGAATGACTAAGGCACTTCTCTGAAAGAACAGTGGGGTGGAAATGGAGTGCTCGCCAGTGTTTTTTTCTTGAAGGACAGGAAATGCAAATACAATAATACCAGAATTTCTTAAGGTTTCTTAGAGATTTAAAGGAGCTCATTTTTGTTTTAGTTTTGTGAAAAGTTATAAAAATTTTATCTGCAGGATTATTTATATCCAGAGTTTATATGGATAATTGATTTCCTTTTTATTTTCCCCATTTAGAAATGATCTAGTTGGGTGACTCAACTGCAAAGAGTTTAAGCTAATCTGAGGTGTCTGACTTAAGTCCCTATTTTGTAAATAGTGTCTTATGTGTAACTATAATACCATGCACTATGTCCTATTAACTTAAAATTATTTAAATATCAACAACTGATTAGAAAGGAGTCATGTCTTCAGATCAAAGCTCTTTTTTTAATTCTTAAAAAGATTTTATTTATTTATTTTTAGAGAGAGGGGGAGGGAGAGAGAAAGAGAGGGAGAGAATCATCGATCAGTTGCCTCTCTCAGGCGCCCCAGTCTGTGCTGGACCCACAACTCAAGCATAAGCTGTGATTGAGAATTCAACCAGTGACCTTTCAATTTCAGGGACAATGCCCAGCCAGCTGACCCATACCCTCTAGGGCCGGTGAAAAATTCTTAATGTTTCTCTACCCCTATTGTTTAGATTGGTATTAGTAATTTCATACTCTCATAGGCATGATCAGAAAACTGAATTAAATGCCGAAATAAAGACACCTGTGACAAAGAATGACAGTTGAGCATATGACTTATTCCTGATAAGATCCATTCATAACACACTTAGCTACAAACCTTTTTTTTTGTTTTTGTTTTTTTGTTTTTTTTTTTAGGATTTATTGCTGCAGATATCAAAGGGACAGGATCCTGGACCCAGCTGTACCTGATCACAGACTATCATGAAAATGGTTCCCTCTACGATTACTTGAAGTCCACCACTCTAGATATTAAATCGATGCTGAAGTTAGCCTATTCTTCTGTCAGTGGCCTATGTCATTTACACACCGAAATCTTTAGTACTCAAGGCAAACCAGCAATTGCCCATCGAGATCTGAAAAGTAAAAACATCCTGGTGAAGAAAAATGGAACCTGCTGTATAGCTGATCTGGGCCTGGCTGTCAAATTTATTAGGTTAGTATCAAGGTGAACAAATATACCCTTTATGATTCTTTTCCATCACTTTTTATAGATTATGCATTTCATTGTTCAGTGCTTCTAGGATATTTACTAGAGGACAAACTTCCACTAATTTTGACTTTTCTTGGGAGGGAAAAAGAAGAAATATTTTATTTGCAACACCAAGTGGTTCATTTCTATTTCTGTGGCTTCAAAACAATGTCAGTGTATTGGCTGGGTTTGTAGCTGTTTAGAAAAGAGGTAGCTAATGTCTCAGATTATGTGATCAGAATTCAGTGTAGGAAAAGGTTTCAGGAAAGATCCACAGATTATGTGGTGATAAAGGCAATGTTTTTTATATGATAGAAGAGAGATCACTTGCAGAAGTGTTTTGTGAGAAATGTTAGAAATTAATGAATGAAACACAGCCAGTATTCAGCACTATTATACTGTAGCTTAAGCAGTGACTATAACACCTGAACACATGAATCAGCACGAGTTATAAACAGCCATGTTCGGACCCTGGGAGGGAGGAGGGGCAGCTCCCCGGGCGATATCAGCTGCCTTTCCGGAATGGGGGGTGGGAGGACCGCCCCCTGCTGCGGCTCCATCGTGCTTGTCCTCTCAATCCGAGCAGCACCGTTCATCCTGCAGATGACTCAGTTAGAAGAAATGGTTCCTCTGCTTTGAAAATAAAACCACCAAACACAATGAATTTGCCAACCACTGGCTTAGAGGGATCATCATATAACTATGTTTTTAAAAACTAAAAGGCTTAGCCTTTATTAAATTGTGGGACCTTTTTGTGGATTTTTCCCAAAGGTGACTCAATAAGATATAGAAAAGGGCACAAAGAAAAAGTCATGGAGATGATTAAAAGTTTGGAAAAATGACACTCACGTGAAAGAACTAACGAATTCGTATTTTCAACCAGAAGAATAAGGAGTGGTTGAGTAATAAGGCCCAAATACAGGAAGGTCTTCACCGTTTATTGGGTGGCAAGTTGAAGTTCTCGATATTTAAAACAGCGCAGTAGGAAATGACTTGTACTGTAGATTTAAGTTAGAAATGTGAACCTCCTGCCACGAAAGATTATTAAATCCCTTCTCCCTTCTGAATTCTCTTCTTTTGTTGACCTATAACCCCTTTCAAGTCTTTTTTACCAAAAAAAATTTCCCACTTTGCTTCTCAAGTTAATAGTCTCTCTCCTTTCTTTCCCTGTTAAATTTCTTGGTAGTTCCAAAGAATAATCTGCTTTCACAAGCCAGTAATTCATAATACCTTGTAATTTGGCTTCTGCCTCATTCTCTCCTGAATCTCCTTTATTGAGGGACACCGTTGATCTTTGTCACCACAAGGCTATTTTTTTTGTAATTTATTGATTTTTAGAGAGAAAGAAATTAAGAGAAGGAGGAGGAGGGAGAAATAGAGAAAAAGAGATAGATATGGAGAGACAGAGACATCAATTTGTTGTTCCACTTACTTATGCATTCATTGGTTGATTCTTGTATGTGCCCTGACTGAGGATTAAATCTATAACTGTGGTGTATGGGGATGACGCTCTAACCAACTGAGCAACCGGGCCAGGGTCCCACAGGGCTTTCTGATTGCCATTTTACTCTCCATGGTGTGGTGCGTGAGCCTCTCTTCTTCCTGTTTTCATGATGTGCCTTTTCAGTCCTGGTTCCCCTTCCTTCTCTCTAGAGGTTCTGCTCTGTTTCCTTCTTAGGGTTTTCCCACTGCTAGGTTTCCTGCCGTATCTGCTTTTCCCTCCTGGTTTCCAGTTCTGTGTGATCTGTTCTCAGATGTGAGGTGCCTGACATTCCCTTTGTTCCTGAATTTTTTGGTTTGCTCTGTTGAATAAATTCTATCTCCATGATAGTCCCACTTGAACTGTGACAGTTTGGGTCCTCTTTACCATTTTTCCAGAGTTCGGAGTAAAGCATTTTGTGGTTGCTTCTTATTTGCAACTTTTTCTATGTGCTGCTGCCAGACTTATTTTCATGAAGCATAATTTTGGTCATCATAATATTTTATAGGTTCTTACTGCTTTGGGATAAAATGTAGCTTTTATTCTTAACACTTTATACTTTCTTTCATCTCCAAGTGTTTTTAACATGCTTTTCTCTTTACCATTTAAGTAAACCCAACATCCCCTCTTCTCTTTAGGTAACTACTGCTTACCTGCAGTTTTTTCCTTTGGGATGCCTGTTATCATTCTCTTACAGTCTGACTTTGACACCCTCATGGCATTGCTCACATTGGCGTACAGTAGTCACTGACTACTTACCTGTTGTTTACATTGGAGACTAAGCTCCATGAAGTTAAAAACCATATTTTTCTGAAGTTTGCATCCCTGGTGCCTTTACTTGGTGCCTTTACTTGGTGCCCATTACTTATGTATTGATTAAAATTTTTACATAATGGATAAATGAATGATTTCATAGGGACTACAGGATGAAGGGGGTGAAAACACCTTTTGTTAGCCCCAGAGATCCTGCATACTCTGGATTAAATCCACCTTTCTAGTTTTATATTACACAAAGTTTTCAACTTATATGTTTTCTTCAGCAAAACTGTACTGCTTGCCTTTTCCCATGTATACTCCATGTTGCTGCTGCCTTGTTTTTCACTGCATGGTCTGTAATTGGGGACGCCCTTACCTCTCCAGATACCTTAGTCCAAACTCAGAGTTGCCTTTAGTCACTAGGCTCACCGGCAGCTTGGAATAACAACATCATCTCTCTACTCCTATAGCAATTCCTGGCCCTTGACTGTCCGGAATTATAATTATTTTAGTACATGCTCATCTTTTTACTCATGACTGGGCATCTTGAGAGCAGGATCCGTGCCAACTTAATTAATGTGTCTCCCATTTGACATGACATAGTGAGTTATTCATGATAGATATTCCAACATTGTTTTGAATTCGTAAATGTTGGCATATAAAAGTCATTGAGAACTCATTTTCTTTATAGACCTTAAACCAAACAGAAAGTATTATATTTCTAAAACTTAGTTCTGCTTAATGTAAGGGGAACAAACTGAAGGACCTCTTAAATTTTATGCAAACCCTGATTCTAGGAAGTGGAGAGGAATATTTGAAGGGATAAGCCAGCAATTTATTTGGCATAAATGCTCACAGCTATAGACTAGCTCATCAAGGGAGGGGAGATGTGAGGAGGCTCACCCAGGTGGGCAGCTGTGAGGGCTGGGGGCACACAGATCTTACTCGGCCGAAGAGTAGCTGTGAGGCCATTTGCCATTCTGGGCCTGTTTCCTCTGCCATTAAGTGGAGGTTGCTTTTGATAATTTCAGATGTCCTTTTCACATTTTTATTTTCTATATTTCAAAGGAACTTTGCTCTTCTCAGTTTTTGAGCCTCACCTTTAAACCTTGCTTTATATGTTTCTTTGGCTTCCACTCTTTTCCTGACTTTCCTATTTTAGGAGTGCACACACACCAGGAATTTAAAGCGTTTTATTACAAGTGGGATCAAAACTAACCCAGGCTTGAGTTCTTGGTCCTCAGTTATGAACTTCCTGTGTGAACTTACTCTTTACCCTGGTGTCTACATGGTAAGTGCTCTCTCAGGCTTTTAACTCATTTCTGGGAGGTTCCCAGGGAAGTTGAGAGCCACAGAGAGAATGGACTGTGCTTTAGCGACTTCCTGCACATAGAATTTTTTTTATCCTGAATTGGTTTCTTCATGCACTGCCTTGAAAATGATATAAGTGCTGATGCATTTCCTGGCCAACAGAATTTTAATCCAGGTGATGCTGTGGCAGCCATCAATCACTATGACCTCCGATCTCTCTTGGGAGGAGAAAACAAGGATGCCTGAAATCCCTTGAAAGAACTTAACAGAGCTTTTCACTTTTCACTCTGGAGGATCAAGCAAACCTACTGGTACTTCAGTGTCAGAATACCATATATATATTTTAGGGGACAAGTAAATCCTGGCTTAGGGCCTCGCAGGTCTTAAATTTTAAATAGAAAACCTATAATGAAAATTGGGCTGTAACACCCCATCTCCCAGTTGGTGCTTATCCATTTGTCCAAGCACAAAGGAGACAGCCCAGCCCAGAGGGCAGGGCATTTCCTCAGTCGTTCCTATGTTGCTGTTTTTAGCACTGTGTCTGGTTTGTTTACTTAGTGATTTTTGAAGAAAGTGAGGAGGCTAAATAATTTGCCAAAGTCCTGGAACTAAGCGAATGGGTGGCTGAGTCAGCTCTCGCAGTCAGGGTCTCTGCAGCTGTACTTACCTCCTACTGAAGAGTTTTCAGTTCTGAAGTTCTGTTTCTAAGAAGCCCTGAGATTTCTCAGGACTTCACATTGAAGCAGTGGATCCTGTTGAAAAATGTGATAGAAAACTCTCCCTTTTACTTAACACGACTGCGTGAAGCTCAGCGCAGCGAATCAGCCCCACAGCAGTTTGTGAGACACCCAGGAAACACAGAGGGGTGAGCACAGCCCCATATTCTGAAGGCTCATGAGAATCTCTCATGCTTTGAGAGGTCGTTTCAGTCTCCCTAAGAGGTGATTTAATATTCTCTGGTGGTTAACATTTAATATCCATGTGTGGTTAATTTCAAACACCACTCGTCAGCCACCAGGAAAACCATGGCCTCCCTCACAGGTCTTTTGCCCTCACCCGTCTTTCACTGTTCTTCACAGTTCAGTTCTTATTTTTTTTTAATGCTTTTAGATCATTAAAGATTGTTTCTTCTCTTTCTCTGTGACCTTTTTATCGCCCTTCTCCCTCTGTCCTCCCTTTCCTGTCTGTTCCAGGCATCAGCGACACTTGGCTGAAGGCCCTGCATGTGCCCGAGGGCTCAGTACAGTGGAGTCACCTCCTTGAGCCCACGGCATAGTTCCCGAGCTGCCTCTCCTGTCCACAGTGGGCTCTGTGTGAGGCTGTCCGGACACTTTCAGTGTCTCTTCCGTGTGTGGTCCAGGGGGAGCGTGCATTGTGCTGAACCAAGCAACGGCTTTTTCCTTTACATATCACTTCTTGGAAGAATTTCTGCTATGGATATATAATTAGGAGTGGCTTAGTTACCATGAAAAATATCTGACACAAAACAAGGTTAAGACAGATACTGTGTTTTCAAAAACTCCCTTTATTCCCTGCCACCAATATAAAAGTCCTTTGCCTACCCTTCGCTCGTGTATGACACCCAGGGTAAAAGGCATGGCCTGCTCCACTGAGTCCTATGAGGTGCTCAGGTTCATTCCCCAGCCTGCTCAGGAGCCTAGCTGGAGACTCCACTTTCAGCCTCGGTTACTCAAACCCTGTGGTGCATACACACCACTCTAGACACCAGTGCTGGGCCAAGGAGGACACTGCAGGCAGCCTGCCCAGGTGTAGGCAGTAAGGTGGTGCCCTCCCTGTAGACTCTGAAACTGGTCACAGCAATCACCCCGTGCCCAAGTTCTAAACAGTGTCGTATGATATGCATTTCCCAGCAGGGTGCACCGTCCCCCCACCTCTTAGTAAGCCCCTCCCTGGCACCTGCAGAAGAGAAGAGAAGAGGAACATCTTAGTTTTGTATCTTTTCCTCCCCTTCTCTCCTTTCCTGTCTGTTTTTCTTTGTGTCACAGAATCCATAAGTCCTTGCTTTCTCCCTCCTGCCTGAAGCAGTTGCCTTGTGAACTTTCACCTGTATGTCCTCCTTGGTGAGAAGTGCCACTCAAAGTGTGCACGTACTTGGAGGCCTTTTGGTCATCATTGTAAACCTCTTACTCCACCACCTGGCTCTCTTCCTTTCTTCCTTCCTTCCTTCCTTCCTTCCTTCCTTCCTTCCTTCCTTCCTTTCTTTGTCTTTTTTTTTTTTTAAATCATACCACTGTGAGGGAACTTTGGTCAGAAATAGAACTTTATGCAATCTTAGCTGAAGACACTCTGCTTTTTAAGTCAAATACAATTAGACTTATTATCATCACTGCCACCTAGTCCAGTAGGGAACTCAGTGTCATTCAAGGCAAATCTGGGGATCCTAACGAGCTTGATTTTTATTTTGCCATATGAGCCTTCTACCTCTGCAATAATTTTTATAGCATGATGTAGCTGCTGGTTCTTCCCAAACACCATCAGCTCAAGGTACATGTTATAAGTTATTACATAAAATGTAGTTTTAGTGTTCATGCTACCAGAATATTTTCCCTGATTTGTTTTTCCTACAGGGCGTTAATGCTTCATCACAACCCTAGGCAGGAGAGGAGACCCCTCTTCTCCCTAGCTGACCTGTCCTTTATCCCCAACCTTCCAAACCACTGTTCGTTTCTTTAATTGTTTGACTCTTTTTAAAAAATCTTCACCTGAGGACATAGTTTTTGATTTTAGAGCAAGAGGGAGAGAGGAGAGGAGGAAGATGAGGGGGGAAAGAAAAACATCTATCCGTTGCCTCCCATTTGTGCCTCAATTGGGGATGGAAACTGTAATCTAGGTATGTGCCCTGAGTGGGGATCGAACCCACAACATTTTGGTGTACACCAGATCACACTCCAACAAACTGAGCTCCTGGGCCAGGCCCCAGGTTACTGTTCATTTGTCACTCAGCAAACTTTAGGTGTTTTTACTTTATCCTGTCCCAGCCCCACTGTCCCGAAAGTTCACAAAGAAGAACCCCCTTTAAAGTGTGATTCAAAAAAAAAGAATTTTTTTAGAAGAATTTACTTGACATTGTTTAATTAATTTTGTTCCAATTATGTCCTTATTTTTCCCCAATCTGGTTAAGTCCGTATCACAGTGGCACTCACACTAACAGGAATAGAAGTTATGATGGCATTAACTAGAAAAACATAAACGGGAAGAATACCCCGTGATTCTCTAAACCCACTGCTTCACTCGTGACACCTTTATGCAAATATTTTCAGTCCTTTGACATGGGAAGGGAGAAGAGAAAACATGTTTCCTCTGCAGTGAATGCAGTGCCCATGGTTTGCATGGGATATTTTCAGTTCTCCCTGATAGAAATTTGTCTCCTCTGTGATTTTGTTGTTTATTGAGATGATTTTTGTTGTTTTGGGTGTTATGCTTCTAACCTATGCCTTCATCCTTGAAATGTATGTTTTTCTTGTACCTGATCCTCTTGAGTTCTTTTTATTTAAAACATTTCATTACAATGTACAGGGTGGGGCAAAAGTAGGTTTACAGTTGCGAGTATGCAAACCAGAGTTTATTCTTGCATTATTATTAACTTGTATTATTTTCTATATGAACAACTGTAAACCTAATTTTGCTCCACTTTGCATTTAAATATAAAAAATTATAAAAATTTATACTCATAATTTAACATTAACAAATGTTACTAATTTGTTAATTTTATTCGGTCTTTTTTTTTCTGGTCAGGAAGGGGGAGAGAGGGAGAAATACCTATGTGTTGTTCCACTTATTTATGCATTCACTGTATGTGCCCTGAGTGGGAATTGAGCATGTAACCTTGGCATATTGGGAAGATGCTGTAACCAGTTGAGTACCCAGTTGGCCTTTCTTTTTAAAAGAAATACAGTGTTGCAGATAGCCCTGTTGCATTCTCTTCCCTTTTTTATTTCTCTTTATCCCTGGCAGGAGTAACCAATGTCCTGAAGTTGGTATTTATCTTTCCTGCCTATGATTTTAAAATCTGACTCCATGTATGTGTAGCCACTGCAATACACAGGGTTATGTTGCGGGTTTGGAGTTCTTTTCTCCCACTCTGCTCCCCTTGTGAGTCTCCATCTCTTCCTGCCAACCTCCCATCTCACCCCTTCCCTCCCTCAGAGGAAAAGGAAGGGGCGGCGCTGGGGCGCCCTGGCATTTTCTGCTTTCCTCTTTACCACCCCCCCAGGCCTTCTCCTTCGGTTACTCCCTCCATGTTCTGCACCATCAGACTCTCCTTCCTGTCTTTGTCTTCCTTTGTTCTTGGGGTCCAGTGTTCAATCACTTTAATTTCAGTTTGTGGCCTTGAAGATTAACAAGCTCAGTTTTTCTCTGCTCTTATTTGGGACAGTTGCAATGGTATTTCTGAAAACCAGAGAAAGAAATGCAGTTCAGTTACTGTCAAATATAGAAACAGTCCCGAGGGAAGAAGAAGCAGAGCTCTATATTTTGGAGAATCTGATACTTTATAACATAGGTATGAATTACTTATAATTGGCATATTTGTTGTTTGAATGTAGCACTACAGGCAAATTTGCCTTAGGGTTAATAGTAATTTTTTGCAAAATTTGCTTAACACAATTCTATTCATCCTCCTAGATATCAGTAATGCCTCATTTTATGATCTATACATAATAGAGATTTTTATGTTCCTCTTTAAATTATCCCAAGTGAAGTTTACTGTAAACAGGAGTTTTCCTTCTTTCATTTAAAGTGTATTGTTCACCTACCTGTGCAAAGCACTCTGAATGGAGGTGGGTCAGGCTGTGCTCTTAAGGGTCATACCAGATGTTTACTGCAGATATTCAGGGCTCAGAAGAGTTCACAGTCTTCGGTCAGGAGGCAAATATTTGTTCAGATACTACAGAGTGAGGATAGTTATTCAGGTACTGTGAGGAAAATCACCTAGAGTGGGGAGAGCAAGGGGGAGGAGGGATGGTCATACTTGGTGTGTCATGGCCTGTGTGAGGAACTGGAGTTTGGGGGTTTGGTGGACATACAAAATCCTTGGTTGTATGTTCTTCAGTGTTTGAAAGGTATAAGAGCTTAGAGGTGAATTATATAGAGTCTGGACATCACAAATATCAACTCTATTATTAGACAGCAGTTACCTTTCTGTTTTCCTGTAGATGTTTTGAAGTCACACATTCCATTAGCTCTTCCTGACCTTATAATCCAAATAAAACATTAAGGGGCTAAGAGTAAGAATGGAAGAGAATTGTCTAAAATCGTTACCAGCTGTGGTGAGGGTATATTGTTGACCTCAGTGCACTCTGGGTGGTGGCTGACCTAAGACTGTCCTTGGTTGACTTTCTCAGGGCACGTTCTGGAGGACCACCCGCTCTCTGCTCTCTCCTTCCCGTCGGCACACCCTCTCGTTTGTTTCTCTGCATGGAACTCAGAGTCCGCTCCCCAGGGCCGTCCCTGTCTTCCTCTAATGATTGGTAGTAATAAATCATGAACACACAGACTGCACATGAGTGAATACCTACTGTGTGCTCACAGGAGAGGGCTCAGCGGGTGGGAGGGGAGGAGTGAACTTACTTTATAATTGAAGATGGAGCTTTTGTAGCATCTTTTAAATCTGATGTTTTTCCAGTTTCTCTCAGCCTCTTCTTGGCTCACCTGCCTTCTTACCATTTATGGTTTCAGTACATAGATGACATTTTGCTATTGTACCCTGCAGGTTAATACTAAGAATTAATGTTTTAACTTCTTTTCCCAGTCAGAAAAGAGCCCAGAACACTAAGACTTACAATTACAGATGGTAAGGAAGCAATACCAGCTGCATAGTCTTTTTCATTTAAAAAATTTCACACTTTAACTTTTATTTTAGGAAAATAGATCCCTTCAGAGTCATAACATCTGGAAGATCACAAGGGGCCTTTGGGTACACTTGTGCCACTTCTACCGCCATAGCTTCAGGTTAAGGATCTCAGCTGGAAGTGCATTTAAAAAGATTTTAAGAAAGAAGATTTAGGTTTATGAGGTCTAGTAACTGTAGACAGTTTTGAGATATACCGAGGGATATTTGCCACCCTTTAAAGTTTCCCAGATGACACTATGTATTTTATGTTTTAGAAAATAGAGATTGAGGCAGTAAGATCAAATCCGGACTTTACTTCCCCCCAGAGCCACTCGTGCTCTGGTGAGCTGGGTATTGTCTGCTGCCCAGCCCGGTAAGGCAACACTCCGTGTCCCTAACTCTCGTCCATGCTGAGGAGGAAAGACAAGTCAGTGCTGGAGAGCCAGTCAGGTGTGGTGAAAGGGAAAGAGAACGCTTTCTTGGGAATTGGGATAGGAAGACTTATCCAAGATTTTCCACAAACTTCAGGTTAATGAGTTTTTATACCTTTTCTGTTTTAAAGTGTCTTCACCCATCAGCACTGGGGTTTGCTGCTCTTCCTCCTACTGCCCTCCCCTTCCTGTCGGGGTAGTTCTTGTTAAACCCGTACCGTGTGCTTAGTCCTGTGCTGGCAATGACACTTCACGTCTCACCTCATTTAATCGTCACCTTATCACACGGTAGGAGCTCAGTCCCTTCTCAGCACAGGGCTTAAACTGCAGCTCTGGCTCCCGGCACGGAGGGGGCAGTTCTCCGGTGCCCACCTGCAGGTTGGGGTCTGTCCGTCATGCATTTCCTCCCAGTCTGTGGGAAGCAATAACAAATATTGTGAAATTTTCATAAAGCTAAAGATATATACAATTACTCTTTTCATCCTTTTACTAAAAATATGTTATTTGATTTATGAAATAATAGTGATAGTAGAAATCTTTTTCATAGGCCCTGCTTATCAAAGTAAAACATTTGCAAGTCGGCGTTGGTTCTCTTTCTCTCTTTCTCTCTGTTACTTGTTAGTTGATCTAAAAGCCTCACAACAGTTGGGGTAAAAAAACACTGCCTATAATAAACCAATTTGGCATGCTCCCAATCCAGTGTTAAGAGCAAAGTTATTAAAATATGAAGGGAAGGAATGTATCCTTTAGACATTTAATTGATGTTTAGCAATTATGTAGAGTCTATATTTGATCTAGAGGTAATGCAATTTTATATGCTGCAGCTTCATCCTGACTGTCATCTGAATTGGGTTTTTACCTGTGAATATTTAATATAACTGTTGACAAGAAATATTCTTCAAGGAAACAGTATTCCCTGACGGGATATATCCTTTTGCATCTTCCACTAAAGCCCTGGTTCAGAAATCATCTTGATTTGTTACCCATGGGTCTTCTTCCATACTGATGGTGCTCTGCTTGCTTTTTCCTTAGTGATACCAATGAGGTGGACATCCCGCCCAACACTCGAGTTGGCACCAAACGCTACATGCCCCCAGAAGTGCTGGATGAGAGCTTGAACAGAAATCACTTCCAGTCGTACATCATGGCTGACATGTACAGTTTTGGGCTCATCCTTTGGGAGGTGACTAGGAGATGTGTATCCGGGGGTAAGTAACTGATACTGCTGGGCTACTACAAATCTGTTTTGCTGATCAGAAATCAAAGTTCTGTCTACTAAATGAAATTTTCTTTACTTTTTCTCTTTATTTCTGTTAACTCAGTCACAGTCTCTCAGGAAATGGTATTTCACATCAGAGAATTATCTTGGATTGCCTTCTTCCCTCTGCCTATGTCTCAGAAATCTCTTCTAGACACAATGTCAACCTCCTCTGCCTTTGCAAAGATCACCTTGTTCTATTTTATGTGTTATCTCAAATCTCTCATGAGCCCTTCCTGCAGCAGTTGCTGTGCCATGGCAGCGCCCTCTGTACCCTGTCCAGCTTCTCTTTGCCAGTCTGCTGGGCCCCACCCCCGACTCCAGTGCCCCACTTCCTTCGGCTTTCTCTACTCAGATAAGAGACAAAAATATGGGGTGGGAAGCTCATTATTTAACCTCCCCACTTTTTAGCTTCCTATCATACTTCCTCACAAAGCAATTTAAAAACATTAGTTTTTATTGAAAGGAAATTAAAGCCTAAGAATGCTATTATCGGTCATGGGAATTTATTTTGCAAACATCGGGTTTCCCTAGTAAGACTAACTGAATAAGAAGGTATCCTTAACTATTCTGAGATGTTGTTATTGCCTGTAGTATTTTGCTTATTGCTACATAATTTGTCTTTTAGTAGATTCCAACACCTTTCAGGTGAGGAGCTGAGTCTTAGGCTCTTTAGCACCCTAACTACCGTGTTTATGGTTTTACTCGTGGTCGTACATGTGAAGAAACCCTGGTGCTGCTGCTCTTCCTCACGGTGGCTGGAGAAACTCACCTGCATGAGAACCCGAGCTTGCCCAAGATTCGGAAAGCGTGGCCTACCCTTAATGAACACTGGCATTTGTTCTTAGCCCTGCCGTTTGTTATCTGTGAACCTTTGCCAAGTTACTAAACTTTTCTTTGTTTCAGTTTTCTCATCTTAAAAAGGAGGTGAATTATTATTGCATTACCTCAGATTGTTGTGAGGTTTAATGATTGTAAAGAGAATTAAAACTAACTGACCCATAAGTAGTACTCAACACATGTTAGCTGTTATTTTAAATGTTCATTTCAGTTGGTAGAACCTCAACTTACATTTAGAATCCTATTTACATATAAAGGAGAAACAGTTAATCAATAAGCATTCATACTTTTGCAGAAAGGTCATCTTTGGTGATGCGGTCTCTTCTGTCCACTCTGAGAATTCTGAGCCTCTCACAGACTTATGTTAAAGTACAACAACACCGTCCCTCTCAAGTTGAGAGAACTCCTTTTGTCCCAAAGGAAAGTTAATGTAGGAAACGTTTTCTATTCAAATACTGAGTAAATCTCCCGTCATAATTATGAAGAAGAAAAGAAGTAACCAAAATACTGATTAACTGCCTGTGCCTTGATTTCATGTTTTATAAAGAGTAAATGAGCGTATTTTTGAATAACATATTGATACTTATTTAATATAGGTCTATAGAAGTTGAAGGAATTAGAGGACAAGGTTACATTTCTAGCTGTGTTTTTCTGAACATCTACAACAAATGGGCCGCGAGAGCCCTGTGTCTGAAGGCCTGTGAGGCAGAATGTGGGAGACAGGATCCTTAGCTTAAAAACCAGCTGGGGAAGTAATTGCTTCTTTAGGGCCAGCTTGGCCTCTGGAGATGTGAGAGGCACTAAACTGATCACTTATCTGTGCATGAGACAGACACGTGGTTGTCAGAGATGTGAGAGTTCCGGTTCTCCCCCATACTGACCTGGACTAGTTACTTGATCCCTCAGAACCAAGTTACCTCATCTCTGCCATGTGGAAAATAATGCTGCCTCATAAACGTGTTTGTAAGAATTTAATACGGTATATAAATGTTGAATCCCTACGTGACACCTGAAAATAATATAATATTGTATGTCAACTGTACTTTAAATTAAAAAAAAGATATATAGCATACCTACCTTCGTGCCTGGTACGTAATAGGCTCTCAACAAATGAGTTTCTTTTCCCAAAGGGGCAAAGCACACAAAATTCTATACTCCAACACTTTTAAAATGAAGATGTTAGAAGTTTTGGGATAGTCATTCTAGTCCATGTAATTTTGGGTGAAGTAGACACATTCAGATATATGCCTTTCAAACTTTGGAAGGAAAAGAAAGTTTTGAGGTTTCAGATGCAATTACATGGCAGCTAATATAGACATTTTGCTAACAATTGGAAGCTAGAAATGATTAAGACCTATAGTTCAAAGATAAACTTTGATTAATTCATAACTTTATATGACTTGGCCTGTGTCTGTTGTTCTATATGCACCTCCCCCAGTGTGGAACGCCAGCCAGCCAGGCAGCGGCACTGACATTGGGCGCTGAGAAAACACAAGATGAGTAAGACAGACCGTCTCTGCCCTAAAGACAGTTCCTGAGCAGCTGTCTGGGGAATTAGAAAGGAAGGAAGGACTGGAGTGAAGTGATCATCTCCTGTGTGTTAGACTCTGTGTTTTTATTATGTCCTGTAGAGAAAAAACACAATGGAAGGCGGTGTTATCATAGATAATACAAATAATTCTGTCCTTCAGTCTGAGCAGAGGACAGAGGAAGTGGTGGGTTGGAATGGTCAGAGAAAACCTTTGAACCTTCTGGTCCTTTATAGTTGTACATGACTTTGGGTTTGCTTTTTAAAGGGCATAATACAGACTCCAGATTTTGTTGTGTAAATCCCCAGTGAATTTAGTGATACAGCAGATAATCTGCCATTCCACTTGCTGTGGTAAAAAGCAATGACATTTCTATAAAAGATGATTTAGGATGGAGAATAGGGTACTCCAAAAAGACTGTTCAGAGCAGCATCCTCTGAGGACAGAGGCTTCTGTAATTATTGCGAGGAGTTGATCAAATGGGTTTGGAAAGAAGCCACAAGTAGCCTGCTTTTTAAAGAACAAGAGGAAAAAGGTAGAAATTGTGTACTACGAAAAATAAGGTAGCCTTTATAATGACAAGAGCAATTTCCCCAAAGATGACATAGGTTTGTGTTTCTTAACCTTTCTTTTCACAATACGCATTTTTTCCTACTAGTAATATATTCTTTGCAGATGGTTTGGATAACTACAGAAAATTTAAAGAAAAAAGTCAAATAGTCTTTGCACTTAAAAAATCATGGTTAATGTTTTCAGGTGTGTACAATTCTCCAAACTTTAAATGTGCAAAATTGTATTCTTATGATTAAGCATAAAAAATGTAAATGTGACTTTTTTCAAGTAGAATATACAGCCAAGTTTATTATATGATTCATAACCTCATACTGCCATAATAGAAACAATCACATATTATGCAATATGAGTTTGGGATGAGCCTGCCAAATTTGCATGGAGATTTAATATAGATTTTTAAAAATTTGGCATACAAGAGCCTTTATAAAATTGGAAATAAATTTGAGATGCTTGTTTTACTTAGTTTTTTGAAATTAGAAAAATGTCTTGAAGACTTATACTATTATGTTTTGTTAGCTTTTCTATTCATTTTAAAAATTAAATTAAGTGTTGTCTGGGCACATTTTTTCCCAAGATTTATTTTGCTGTTTTTCAACCTGAACTTCTCTTTAGTACTGATAGAACTTTTTTTTTTTAGGACAGTTTGTATGCTAGGGTTTTATTTCTACTTCATAGAAAAAATAATAATAAAATCATATTTTCAGGGGTAGTGGAAGAATACCAGCTTCCCTACTATGATCTGGTGCCCAGTGATCCCTCTTTCGAGGACATGAGAGAGGTTGTATGCATCAAAAAGCTGCGTCCCTCATTCCCCAGCCGGTGGAGTGGCGATGAGGTAAGCCTCGAGGAAACCACGTGCTATATAACTTTTCCTTTTTTGCCAAAATTCCAAATATTCATTTCAGGAATTCTTTTTTTAAAGGTTTTATTTATTTATTTTTAGAGCAAGAGGAAGGGAGGGAGGCA
Source organism: Phyllostomus discolor (assembly GCF_004126475.2). NCBI lineage: Eukaryota > Metazoa > Chordata > Mammalia > Chiroptera > Phyllostomidae > Phyllostomus > Phyllostomus discolor. The sequence goes on along the minus strand of NC_040903.2, from coordinate 94,009,418 downwards.
GGAAGGGAGAGGAACATCAGTGTGTGGTTGCTTCTAATGTGGTCCCGCTGGGGACCTGGCCCACAACCCAGGCATGTGCCTTGACTGGCAATCAAACTGGCGACTCTTTCATTCATAGCCCACGCTCAATCCACTGAGCAACACCAGCCAGAGCAGGAATTCTTTTTCTTTGTTTTGATGGCGACAGTAACAATACCACATTGCAATAATTTATATGGCTCTAAGTGTAATATGGTATATTATCTGTTTCTTTTTTTATTTAATTTTGCTACTTCCAAAATATATCAAGTGCGTTAACATTTAGCCAGCATAACAGATAACATTATTTCAGTTATTTGTAATGTCCTGTCATTTGCATAAAGTCTATAATTCTCTGTGTGTGTGTATTTTCAAAGCATCATGAATTTTCTCCATGGCAAATCCATGTACAACATCCTCTCATTTTGATGACAGAGAAGATAGGCATCTGAAAAATGCATTTTTTCTACACACAAAAGTGGTTCAAGTTGACCTAGTTTGTTAATAAAGATGAAGAGATGCAATTTCAGCAGGTCCACTGCAACTGGGCTGTAAGGATGTAGTGGTGAAACCTAACCCAGGTCTCTCTGCTCAAAAGCTGTTCAGAAGGAGGAAATGAGTGGGGCAGGCCTTGCCTTTCCTGACTCATCCGCTCTGCATCCTCTCTGTCCATCCTCTAGCTTGTAAACTCACCCAGGTTCTGGATGTTGGGGCAGACGGCCACATTCGGAGATATGTTTGAAGCATCAAACATGTACCGGAGCCAGTGCAAACACATGGGCAGGGCACTGTTTATAAAATAATTCTTCAGTGTTAAAAGGCATTTAAAAATAACCTTTGGTTCATTGGTTTTGTGTCTAGTTACTGAAATGCTAAATAATACATTGTTTTCCAGTGAACCATGCAGAAAGCTTTATGAGATGCTGGAGTTACATTACTTTGAAGGTGGTTATGGGCATTGGTATTTCCCCCGATTCCTTCACTGAGGATTTCTAATGAAGTGAAATTGTGCTCTTCAACAGGAAGATCAATAATTGATGTAGGAGAAAGTTTTAGCCAGACTCTGCACAGGTCATTAATCTTGTTAAATGCAACATTGTGATGCTATTATTGTAGCAGACAGCTGTGATTTAGGAATAGCCACGTTTGTTTGTATAGTATGGAATTAGAGAGAAGACTTAAGCTTATCAAGTGTTGAAAACAATCTGAGAGTGTGGAGTGGAATACAGACTCCCTGGGTATTTTTGTATTTATTTAATATTGACTTCAAAGGTACTCTTTTCAATCAGCAAAACCACCTGCTTGCTCCTATCATAAGGGAGACACGAAAACCTGTTTTAGTCATTTAAAATTTGCATGAAAAAATAATTTTTATGAAATTTGTCTGCCTGGTTTTAAAAGTATCTTTCAAAATGTATTCAGAGTTTAGAAATGCAAGACTAAAAGCCAAATATGTATGCCGGGCCAGCCTGGCACCTCATAAATGCTCGTCTCTAACGCTGCTCTGCTCCCGGTTCCCCTCCCTCCCGCAGTGTCTCCGGCAGATGGGGAAGCTGATGACGGAGTGCTGGGCGCACAACCCTGCCTCAAGACTGACGGCCCTGCGTGTTAAGAAAACACTTGCCAAAATGTCGGAGTCCCAGGACATTAAACTTTGATCCGAGGGGTTGGGGGGCATTACTGGAGAAAGTCAGATCTTCTTCTCTTTGTGGGCAAAGCAAAAAATGTTCCAGACACATCCACAGTGCAAGCCTTGAACGCGGCCCTGCTTCCCAGCGGGTCCAGCCTCACCTCTCAGGGAGCAGCCTCCACGAAGAAGTTCCCAGAAACAAATTTATCGTGTCTGTAGGAGGTTGAAACTGCTTGGGTAACTTGTTCAAGAAATGATGCTTTTTGCTTTCCAAGAAAGCCCCATATTTTGAGATTGCCCCCTCTTTATCCCCAAAAGATGCTTTAATTTTGCCAAAATATAACAATTAATTTAGGTGTTTTAAGGTTTATACTAGTATAGTTTAAATAATAACAATGGAAGTTCTTGCCAGAAATTCTGCTGGAAAGTAAATTAAAATAATTTTTCCATTGGTAAAATGTTATTGCACTCTACAAACCAAAAGACAGTCTGTGAAGTTGGAGAATGCAGAGTGGAACTCTCTGGAAAGCCCCTACCCCACCCCTCAGACCACTTTGGCCAGCCCACTCTGGGCGCCACCTCAGCAATGTGAATGCACCTGGGTACAAACACCACCTGTCTGGGACCACCTGTGGGGGTTCCTGCAGGTGGCCTTTTGCAGCTTCAGAGGATATGGAACAAATGAAGATTTTATGTGATTCTAGTAGAAGTAGTAAGTGTCAGTGTTCTTCTTCAGAGCCATGTGGTGTTTCTGATTCTGTTGGGTATTTCTTTCATGGTCAAGTCCCTTCCTTTTCATTAAACACAAACAAAGCCTTTTTTAAAAAATAATGTGCAGAGAATTGACCCATGCATGCTTTTGATCTCTCATCAAAAAGTTCAATATTAAATAAAATTGCCATCAGTTGCGTTGAAGACCACACACTTTACAATAGAGATAATGGGCTCTTGTGTTATAAGAAGACCATGTCAGTAGGGAAGAGGGTGGGGGTACACAGGGCTCCTTTCTCATATATGCAGAAGAGCCCATCTCAGAAGCACAAGGGGAAAGTTATGCGCACCTTACTTTGTATAGATAAAACCAGTTTCTTTTCGTTATTATCTGTCTCTTTTGTGTCTGAGTTAAGAGAAGAAGAAGCCTATGTCAGGTTAATTTAACTAAATTTTAATTTAAAAAAATAGATACGTATAACCTCCAAATGGGACAGCAGAGGAGAGCTAGTGGAGGCCACAAAATAGTATGGCTGCTGTGATTTATTTTGCTAGAATAGACAAGGACTGAGTATATACATTGTACGTGATCATTTCACACTTAGGAATACTGACTCTATTTTATTTTATTTTCATGCTGTTCAGTTCACTTTTTAATTTATTAATTTTGTATTCTCTGTGGCAACTGTGCAAAACATCTCTTCACCTACCGGATTCTGCCCGGTTTTCACTTTGAGCAACAGGAGTCCGATCATAGGCAGGGCCCATGTTCCTGAGCAACAGGACCATAAAGTTCAAAGTCGTATGCATCCCCCACACCTTTATTCACTTACACGTCCTTAGTATGGCTTTCGTCTGCTGCTCAGAAATTCTGTAATTTAGTAAAGAATCGGGAAGTGCTTTCCCCTCAGCCTCTTAAAAAAAGGACATTTCTTCCAGACTACTCCAGGGGGCAGTGTTTTATAACACATTTCCACCACTTGCTGACTGAAGGATGGAGATTTTTTGAAAATTTGACAGCTGCATGAAAAATGGGAAAATGTTTTTCTCACTTCTGAAGTCGGCTTGCAGCTGGTGGCTTGTTCATTCAGGAAACATCCGAGAGCAAAGAGTGGCTGTGAGCGGTGCTGAGTCGGGGCGGGTGCTGAGAAGAAACACAGTGTTCTGTACGCAGCCCTCACTTTCCAGGGCTTCAGAGCCACATTTTGTTTGTAACAAAGAAGATTTTTTGATTCTTGAATATGAACAAAATTTGTTTTTTAAAAAAATTAGACACAATTGGTTCCAAATATAATTTTAATCTGAATACTGCTTTTTTTTTTTTGGTGATACTGAAATAACCTGACTGGCAATGTGATGATGGTTGCTTTCTCTTGTGTCAAATTGTGTTCTTTGTGATAGCTTAGAAGGAATGTGTGGCCTGAACTAGGTGTGATACTCATCTGAGCCATGGAGAGAGACGCCAGTGCCTCTGGTCATATCGTCCACAGACAAACAAGTACACGTTTATGCCAGTTGAGTGAGGACATGTTTTGGTTTCCTGATTTTTCCTAAATGTTAAGTGAGGTTGGACTTATTTTTTTAGACAAAAAATGTGTGTTCTTTTTGGTAAGTTTTTATATATGATAATTTCAAATCAGAATATTTTGGGGGGAGGTGATGATTTGAAAGTTAACTAGTTTTCTAGGGAGGTGTTGGTTCTAATGAAAAATAGCAGGAAATTTCTTCTGTATTACTTGATTAGTTGCTTTGGAAAAATCAATAGCTTCCTTTCTATTTCTCAACCTGATTTACTCACCATGAACACTTAAAAGTTATTTCTGAGATACTTCAAGACATCTATTTAGTTATTACAGTCTTTCAGTGCAACAAGAATTTATTTATGAATAGATGTTTCTGTCTTCCAAAAATTCAGCTTACTTAGAGAATCCTAAAGTGTTCTTAAACAGACTACCTACTCACTTCCAAATAATTATTTTTCATTTTTAAATTTCTAGTAGCTCAGAAGTGAATTGTATTTTATTTTATTTCCTTTTTGTTTTACCTTTCTATAGAATAAGTGGGAACCTGGAAATTAATAATGTAGTTGATTTCTTACTGTAAGGACTATTTCAAAGACTAAGATCTCCTCCTAGTCACTCCCCCAAAGGAGTCCTCAAATACTAGTTGCTAGCTAATATAAGTTTTGTATGCTAAGATGATCAGGTTTATAGTTTATTATGTGTGTATATTTTCTACAAATATATATGTATATATAAATATTATGTTCAATTTGGAGTCTGGCACAACTCCATTTTGTGGATTAGAGATTTAAATATTATGGATGATAAAGCACTAAATGAAACATAATATTTATTTATGAAAGTTGTGTAGATTGTTAACTCACAAGTAACAGTGCTATGAACATTGTATGTGAGGAGACAGGCTTGGACCTCCTGGAAAGCACCGCTCGAAAGTCACTAGTGACCATTCTTTTTACTCTCAAAACATGAAGCTGCTTAGAAAACATGCTAAGACTTTATTTACAGGGAATTCCTTGCTTCACTTGTGTAGCCGGGTGTGGCAAGTACTAGAAACAACCGAATTTCATGTTTCTAGAGTCATGCATATTCATTAGAAGTTCCAGTGTTTTATGTCGTTGGTCTGTTCTAGTTTTTCTCTGTAGGTGGAAAGGCACCGAAAGAAGTATAGTTTTTAAACTTGAATAGTTCTGTGGTTATAACTCCTTAGAAAACTCAGTCACGTAGCAGTGGAAATGAACAAAATGGCACCAGAAGTGTCATTATTTAGCAATTATGATTTAGCAATTATGATTGCTCTTATAAAACAAAACAAAACAAAAAAAACAATGCCATATTTTTTTGAGAAGAGTTGGCAATATATAAAGGGTTTTGTTGTCTGTTTCAAAAGAAGACTCATTTGTGTTCTTTTGGGGAACCAGTGCCTTATTGAATTTGTATATACTGTAATTATTCAGGACTAGGGAACAAACAATTGTATTGGTTACAAATTGTTTATGGCTTTGTTTGAACATTCCCCCAAATAAAATGGTTTCATTCTCCCCTTGGAAAGAATGTGTCTGTTATGTTACAGTTGTGCTTTTTTTCTGTTTTTGAAAATGTTGCATTGTTACAGGCAGGAAGGTGGCGGTGGAGGGGAGCCACGCAGGCGAGTTTATACACTTGGTTGCAGGAGAGCGAGAGCCACAGTCCGACAGCTTCTGTTATTCCTGTAATGAGGAGGCAGTCATTTTCTGAGAGAGAGAGAAAAGATAGGAAAGGCAATGGTTTAAAGAAGTGAGCATTGTACTGTGGAAAATCACAGCCTGTGGGCAACGCCGGGCCTGATTGAGATTGATGCTGCATGACTTAGTGGGTGAGGCTGTGGCCTCTGGACCAGGGACAGCCCGCACGTGCCTCCAGGCTCACTCACTCCCTAGGCTGAGTGACAGTAGGCACGTTCTGACCTCTGAAAGACTCAGTTTCTTCCCCTTCAAGATGAGAATCACACTAATGTCTATTGCATGGGATGGTTCTGAAGTCGAAATGCAATCCACGTGCCAAGCTCCTTTTCTCTGTAGTTTTAGGATTTCATTTTTATACCAGCAACCCAAATGTGGGCATGGACACTACAGTAATTGGATTCATTCAGAATGGGGTTTACCAGGCCTGTGGAGCAAAGGGCCATAGAAAATAAAGAATATCATCATCAAGGGCATGGCTGACATTGTACAGAGTGGGGACAGGATCAAAGGGGAGCCCGCTGATGGGTCAAAGGGCAGGGGGCCCTGATGGGTTGAGGTAGCACACCGGCAGTTTTTGAGAAAGAGGCTGTGGTCAGAATGGAGATTTAGAGAGGAAGCGGCGAGACTAAGCACAAGACTTTGGGTGTGATCGCCATCGTGGGTGGGTGTGGTGGGCAAGATCACCGGTGATGAAAGAGGGGCCCAAAAGCCAGACCTGTGGGTCTGTCTTGGTGGATTTTGAAGCTACCAGGATGGTGGCACAGAGGGAGGCCAGATCTCAGAGCTCTCCCGTGACCTCAGTATGCAGAGAGGCTTGAAATGGGTGGTGATTGTCATCGGGGTGGAAACCAAAAGCTGGAGAAACACAGGGTGACTCTTCACATGGAGGGGTGCTCTGGTAGGAAGAAATGAGGGAGAGAGCATTCTCTGTTGCTTATAAATATAATTTATTACCTGTTTAAAAATTCTTTCTTACAATTTATACATGTTGGCTGACAGAATAAATGCAGGCAATTTACAAACCAAGGGGACTGCAGGAAAATGGGGAGAGGCATCAGAGAGAGAACAGAGACACACCCGGCGCCGGCACCCTCACCTCCGCCGCATGGCGCCTCAGTGGGCGAAGTGCCCAGGGAGCACTCCTCCTCCACCAGGGGTTTTCTAGAAAAGGAATTGCATAGAAGATAGAGCAAGAGGGAACTCCACAACAACAAAAGAAGTGTTCCATATCTGAAAGCCAAGGTTGTATTGTTGTGTTTAAAAAAGGAAAAATGACAAAGCACAAAACCTCCATCTGACATTTCTGCAGTTGAACAGTTCCAAAGGGAACGGCAGGTGGATGTCACAGGCTCTTCAGCACAGACTGCTGGGGCTCTTTCTCTGCCAAACATTGGTTGTCTTCTTTAGAAAGAGCAAAGAGAAAGGTCACCAATGTGCTACAGCTCGACATCAAACCCGATGGACACAGAGAGCACTGTGACATCCAGCGCGAGCACGCAGAGTGATGCTGTCCCTGCGCTTGGGCTCAGTGCTCTGTCTGGAGGCTGAGGGTGTCACCACCAGCGGGTCTAGGTAGGAACGGAGGGAGAATGCAAACCACGGATCACACGTGCCGTGTGTTCTCATTGTGGTCCTCTTTCTTCTCCAAGGCCGGGAGCGATATCCACTGGTGTTTAGAACCCTGCACTGACAGGTGTCATAAGAGACTAAGGATATAAAAAGGCAAAGGCATTTTCCACAGTCTGTAGCTTTCTTGCTCTTTTATGCCGTTCTAAACAGATTTGTTTGAACAGAGAGAGCATAGCTCTCAGGTCATGATTCTCAGATGTTGCCTCACCATCGTGCTGAGGTTCAGAGCCACGGACTCCTCGTCTGTTAGCGTTCAGGTTCTGAACTCCAGCTCTGAGGGCTATTTCTCAGGGTTGGTGCCATCGGGCTCAACAGCAGGTCTGGCAGTGTCAATACCAGTACACCTTTGGGACTGAGGGAGGGTGACGCAGAGGAGTTAGGCATATTTAAAAGGGGCCCTGTCCTGCTACGGACTTGAGAGTTAATAGTTTTGCTGAGGCACACATCTGAAATGGCACATTAGGAAGCTGACATACAGCAGCATGGACTTCTGCTGGTGGGCAGCTGATGGTATCTTGGGGCAACACCCCCATTTTCTACCCCAAAACCGGTGGGTCATGATTCTCAGGACATTCTGCATGGATTCCTGACTCAGGATTCTGGACACATCTCATCAACACACAACAGTCCAGTGGACAGTGGGATGGGATATGGCCCCTTACGAGGGCGAGGCTTTGTGTGCTAGTCCGTTTGCAGAGTTTCTGTCATCCTTGTAATCCTCTCCTTGACCGTGTGAAAATTGGTCTGGAGCACACCTTACGTGTAGTTGAACGAATCCATTGTCATCCCACCAAAGGTCAATACAGGGAGGTGACAGGCCTTCTGGAAAACCTGGAAGCCACGAACCCTTCTGAAGACATTTTAAAGCATGATTTCTGAAAATGGGGGCAACCACAGGACTGATACAATTAAAGGGGTCGGGGATTTCATTGTCTGACAGTCTGTGGAGAAAACCCACCCAGTGACAGGCAAGGCCATCTCCCTACTTTAGAAAAAGAGCAGGTTTTCAAGCATGAATTCTGGAAATATTTATGACTCCATTTGGTTTACTGACCTGTAGGGACAAAGGCTTAAATTAACATTGGTTACAATGTATTTATATACTTTATGCCTTATTCCATCAAAAAAAAATCTTTAGAGATATAAGGGAAGTCTTTCAAAATGATTATTATAGCAAAAAATTATACAAATAGATTTCTAGGGTAGAGAAACAGCACTTCACTGCACAGTGGCAGATTTCTAAGAATTGCAGTCAACATTAGTTCAGTCAGTAAAGTTAAAAAAAAAAAAAAAGAATACAAAAGCACAAACAAAAAACCCAAAGTGTAATAGTTGTTCCTGTGAGGCACTCCAAAGGTAAAAAGAAAAAAAAAGTTTTATTACCTTGAGATCATAATAAAAATATTTACCATACTGGACCTACAGATTTTAATGCTCATTAACTATCACTATCTCTGTAAATAATTGGCTTTGAGTGAAGACACTCTGATTCACAAAAGCTCCTCGAGTCTCAGACGAGATGCATAAAACTCAATTTCACTTCAGCTGTTTCTGTGGCTGTTCTTTCTCTCGCCAGCCTTGGATTTGCACTGAGGTCTCTAAGTGAAACTGACAGCTTGTCTAGAGCAACTGCTTAGCAAAAGCCAAAGCTGACATTCAACCTGAAGACCGAGAATTTGACAAGTAAGCTCTTTCTACTTTCTTTACACTCTCTTGCAGGTCTTCATATGGAGTTCATTCCCTTGCCCCAGGGGGCAGACCTTAAAGGAACGAAGGCCTGTGAATTCTGGGGAGGTAGTGATCACAATATTGGCTCCCTTCCTCTGACACTGATGACAGAGGGGCAGGTGGACCCAGAGCACAGCTGTGTCCCTGACAGGGACACTTACGGATCCATAAGACAAGAGCCTCGTTTACTCCTTTCCAGGAGAAGTACAAAGTCTTGACTCTGCTATCTGAATGCTTACTTTAAAGATATTGGAGAAACGCCATTCAAATATATTACTGAATGTGTAGTTTCTTGAGTGTCCTGAACACAATCTCCCTAAGAAAAGCCTACTGTTTGAAAGCTACAAAACGATAATATATATGAAAATGGGCAATGGTTAGGCGGTTTACTCGGACACGTCACACAAAATATTGCCCTGTCCTGGAACAGCCGACACTGCTGCAGCGAGGGTGGGTTTTTCCATGTAACTGAGGGGTGTACCCCCATTGGTGTTCACGCTGGGCACAAAAAGGCTGCTAGCTGTGAGGACCTTGGGGTTACACGTTCCCATCCCCTCGTGCCCAGGTATCAATTCTGAACCCAACTTCTCTTCCTTCCAGATTGCTTTAAGGAAATTCACATCAGTGTGGTGAGAAAAAAAAATGACAGTAAGAACAGGATGAAACCTCTGTCTTTAGGTCCCCAAATTCAGAAGAAAGGAAGCTGTTCTCCTTGATCAACAATCACATTTCAATTACTTAGACATAGGATTCTCATTTTCACATATAACACTTTTTCCAAGTGGATGCTTCTTACATTTCCAAACACAAATGTTAGGAACCAAATATAAGACTTAAAATGTATAAGGCCCAGTGAAAAATACTGTGTAGATGTTTAAAATGATGTCTTCAAAGTCTGTTTTATATAGATTTTTATGTATTTCTATTATTTCTACCACCAAAATACCAACTTGAGATGTGTCATGTGTGAATGAGTTGATGACGTAGTAGGCTCAGAGTGACATGAGATTTTTGTTATGGGTACTTTCAGTGAGAAAAATAAGAAAATAAGAAAACTGTATTTCAAGTGAAAAATGTCCCACGTCTATTTGTCATCAAAGTCCCGTGGACTCCGCAGGTATTCATTCCCTTTGTCAACTTTTAGTGCGTTTGTGTAACAGACTCAAGGTGGACTGTGTTACACACCACTAGGTGGCACCACCGACAAGTGATAAATTTCCCTTCCCAATGAAGCAAGCCTGTCTCTGGGCACAAGCTGGAAAGGCAGGAGAGGCAGGACTGGACACATAGAGTGGTTGATGAAGTGGCCGCCTGGAAATGAACGGATGGCTGTGGAGCTTCTAAGTTTGAGAGCAATCTAACCACTCTTGCTTTTTTCCACAGAGGAAGATCAGAATTCGTAGTGAAAATGATCTGACATTAAATGGAGTGTTGATGTGTGGAAGTTGCCATTCACTTGATGGGAAACGTCACAGGAATCCACACCTGCTGAGAGATGGACACCTCGTTTATAAAGAGCCAGCCTCTGTTCCTGTTTCTGGTGCTGGGATGCTGAACCACAGCACCTGAGGTGAACGCCAAAGGCCCTCAATGGCGTTGACAATACAGTTCCTGCTCTGCTCCCTATTTCTGTGTTGATGACTTTTCAATGGCATTTTTTTCTAGTTCTACTTTTGAAATGATTATCTGGATAGCTGCATATCTACTCCTTCTACTTTTCAGTAGGCAGGGGAGTTCCTTTAAGAGTCCTTCAGATTTCTAATTCCTAATTGCCATAGATGACAACCCCCCAAACCAGGAATGGTGAGCAAGCTTGAGAAGTTTCAAGGTGCAGCAATGGACAATAGCTCTCTTTGATCTTCCTCCATTTAAAAAAAATATATATTTAATTTTTTTATGTAGAATACAATTTTACTATCTTTTGGTCAAATTATGCATCGGTACAGACATTATCCACTGAACTTGTTTATTAGTGCAAGCTTTCCCTTTCATGACAAGTGTAACATATTTTTCTATATGGTGCAGGGGGTGGCATGAGAGAGACAGATTATAGAATACATGCCTAAAACAGAAAACAAGAAATGAAGGGTATGAATGGAAAGGCTTCATACCAAAGTATCAGTATTTTCTCAATGACAAGGATGGAGGGGTCTAGAAATATCAAGAAGTCACCAAAATAGGAGAGGAAATATATGTGGAAGGGAGGGAGAAACTCTATGAAATTATTTCTAATTCAAATCCATCCAGCAAGCTGGATGCCTCTAGCCCAGAATAAGCCATGGACACATTTTCAAGGTTCTTATTCATACACCTGGGTCCTTGTTTTTTCATCTTGATTTGGCTGCTGGGCTGTTGACTCAGTTCCCCATCTGCAGAATGAACTGAGTCCCTGTGTTAAAACACTGAGCTTGTGATGGTCCTAAGGAAATACCCTAGTTTACATAAAGTAGTGTCTTGATGAGCTATTTTTCAGTTAAAACTTTTTTAATTTAAAAAATTTCATGACAGTAATAGAACATAATTTGCCACTAACCAGGAAGGCAAATGGTTCCAAGAGAGGAAAGAAAGTGATAATAAAGGGGATGTGATCTCTCAGTGAACAGCATCATTCAATGACGCAGAGACAAGACTTGAAAGCATAACAAATATGTTACAGGTTAGAATAACTGTCTTCCAAGTTGGAAGTATTTGAAAGGTGTGATGTAACCTGGACAAGAGTCTAGCTTTTACGGATCTTGAAAGGGTCCAGCTCAGAGCCACCTGTGGTTTTCTTACTGGTGAATGAGGCTGGAGTTGGGGTCCAGCCTTGAGATCATCTGACCCACCGTGGTGTTTACAGGCGAGGAAGCTGAGGTCTAGTGAGGTCAAATGACTTTCCCAAGTAGCACAGCTAGACAACAGCAAACCCAAAGTGAGAACTGGTTTCCCGATTTCCAGTTCAAAGGCCATTCCTCCAACCACACTGCCTCCAAGGGAGACAGAGTACTAAGGGAGTCAGCGTGGGGCCATGTGACCCCTGTATTAAGTGAACTTGAATAGAGAACACTTCATGTGATAAGACTCAGAGGAGAAAGACCCTGCCCGACCAAGCTGTAGGAACAGACTGACAAGTCAGTAAGCACTGACCACCTCTGGGGCAGAATGACAGGAAAAGATGAAAGGCCAAGAAAGCAACGCTTGTTTAATTAAACTGGTGGCCATGCCCACCTTGTTATGGGAAACGGTGAGGCAGGTCTAGTCAATACCTAAATACTAACAGTACTGCTAACAAAAACAGAAGTTAAAATAAAATTCTTTTACTAGAATACTTGTAAATACTCGTCGATAATAATAATAATGATACCTTTAAAAAAACAATTCAAATCGAGTATCTCACACACACACATTTTATGAAGAAATGCTTGTTTGTGTGGTTGAACATGAAGCGCCGTCCTTCCGGCAATGCCACAGCGTTATTCCCAGAGGGCCCGGGAAGGGCGTCCTCCAGGAATAAGGAGTCTTAGCTATTTCTCCTTTACACTTAGATCTCCACTTCCCTGATACAGACAGTAACACTGGTTTTACAAGTTCCAGAAACAGAACACTGAGGGGAGGATTATCTGAGACACTTGAAGCACATGATTTGTAGCAAAAGTCTGTGATTTCTCTGTAAATTACTAATCTGAAACAGACACAACAAACCGTCCACAGCTTCAACTTCAAATGATTTAAACAAAAATAGAACGAGCCATGGACAGTGTCTGCATCCCTGTCCAATTTGATGTAAACAACGTTTGTAGAAATTGGGTTTGTTAAGAAAGTTTATCCATATATCTGGATAGCAATAAAAAGCGTTTCCTAGGAAACTGTAAGATCCTGTACCACACAGCATACAGCCCAACAAATAGGAAAATTAGGTTGGTTTCTAAATTCAAGGTACAAATGTACACGATTGTTCTTAACTCCTGTGGTGAAGTCCCAGCAGAGTGGGTGTGGGTGTCGGTAGTTGAATCTGTTTTCCTTTTCTCTCCCGCTGCGGTCTTGCCCGTGAAGCTCATTGGTCTCATCTGGATTTCCTCCTCAGCGGTGATCCCCTGGACAGTCACAGACTCTCTGTGCATTCTGGTCCTTCCCTGCCAGTCCCACCCGAGTCAGTACTGTCCTTCCGCTGATAAAGACACTACTGTTTCATGCCTGCCCATTTCCTCCAGGACAGCCGCCAGCATGCTCAGGTTTCCATCCGGGAAGTTCTGTGCTTCCCAAAGATCCAGGATTACACCGGTCGGGCTCGATTTGGTGGCAAAGTAATTCAAGTACCTGTAATTAGAGATGGGCAAGTGTGCTGAGTGGTGTGATTTACCGATCCATTTTCTCTTTACTTTTTACAAATCCCTTCCATTTCTCTTCTTGCTTGTTACAGAACTGTGTCCCATCTGAGAGAGAAACTGTGGTTTATAGGGAAGCTTCCTAAAAAACTAAGCCAGGCTTCATTAGATCAGACCCAGACAGGAGATGTAATGTTTAACTTTGTTAACCTCAACTCTGAGGAAGATAATTTAAGAGACAAGATGTGTATGGGTTATATCTTAAGCAGGAAATCAAGAGACTTATGTTTTCTTTCCGGCTCAGGATCTGATCATCTTTGACAGGTCACGCTATGTCTTTGGTTTGGTAGTGATGGCGACATTTTACAAAGATGAGGTTTCTGAGGTCTCTTTATAATTGAATGTCAATGCTGTGTTTTGCATATTAGTGACTCATGCACTCTATGTCCTGCACACCAGGAGATGGGGAACGACAATTACTTCAGTGAGTGGATATGCTACGGAGGAGGATTTAGCCCATCATCTTTGCAGAGTGGATCACAAGACTTGATACTACTTGTAAATGCTACATAAGCCCAGAATGTCTCTCAACAACATGTTTGCAAAACCACAGTGCCAGATACAAAGAATAAGCTTAATACATGTTGGCAGAAAGTGAATAGATGTATGGATGAAAAAATAAATGCTACTGTATGTCTAACCATTATCAGCCTAGACCCCTGTATGTCTACCGGAAACAGACCCTGTAGCCTGGCCGTGCTCACCTGTCCAGGTTTAGCTTATGGGCCAGCATCCTCCAGTCATGACCTCTGGTCTGTGGGGCGTCTAGGCTGCTACAGAGCTTCTGCCGGATCGGGGGAGGGATGCTGAAAGCACTGGGTCCTGTCATGGTGGTGATGGTGCTCGCTGGGTCCAGCAGCGGCAGATCGATGCCTGTGGGTTCCTGCAGTTCAGGCGCAGGGAGGACAAAGCATTAAGCATTATTTCTGAAGACAAAAGCAATCCCTAGTGAGCCAATCACCATAATGCCTTGCTGTGAGCGATAAGAAGAGGATGGGTGCTATTATTCTTCCCAGTAAGAATGGCTTCTTCCTGGCTGCAAGTTGTGATTAGCTATCTGCAACCTGGCTGAGAGGAAAAGGTACATTTTGAGCTGAACTTTGCATAGCCTTGGGTATATGGGTGAATAGATTTGAGATTAGGAAGCCAAAAGTTCAGAACCTCAAGTAACTGTCTAACCCTGAGGGGAATGCCCTAGGCAAATGCCCACGTAAATTCTTGCTCTAACCTCTGCAGAAGATGGTTCTGCTTTTGTTGAATGAAATGGAACACAGCTCTCCTCTAAATGATACCAAATTAAGACTAATTTTTTGAAGAAAATGGTGAACACAGTCTATTGCCTTAGGGCAAGCTGCTAATGGCATCCTCCAATTGCTATACACCCTTATTTTTTAATCTAATTTTAGTAGAGAAAACCATAAATTGGCTCTTAAAATAGCTTCAGCTCATAAAACAGCACAAATGCAAAATCTGAATTTCATCTGTAGGAGAAATTCTAATCATTTTCTGATCTTCTGCTGGTTGCAAAAGCAAAAGCAAATGTTGCCAGGGAACTATTAAAGCAATAACAGACAATCTCCTTAATCTGCTTTAAATGTCACCTCTTTCTTTCTCTGTAAAAGCAGGTAACTCCTTAGTGTACATAATTAGTTGCTAGAGGATAAACTAACCACACACGGTTTCAGCCATCAGGGAGTCCCCGGAGTCTTGCAGAACGTTCTGCTCAGGAGGCAGTGCCACCACGGCCCAGAACCCCTAAACCCTGCTGCTTCTCTACAGTGGGGGCCACTGCCATCTGCATTCCAGTGTTGACTGACAGCATGTCCTGTGTTCCGGGATCAGCAGCTGATGCCACTCCTAGGTGTGTGTGATCCCACTGCACAGGTCTGCCCACACGTTAGCACTAACCAAGTTTTTTGCAGTAATATATGCAGTGGTGTTCGCTGCCATCATGGTATTTAGTCTCAAAACCCAAAGCTTGGCAAATCGAGACTCCCAGGATTCCTTTGTGTTAACTCCAGCAGCACATGCCAGGATTTAAAAGACTGGTAAAAAACACAGAAGCAAAAAACGGGAGCTGGAGTTCCCGAGTGAAGACACGACCCACAGATCTTTCCTGGTCCTGGGCACAAACCTTCTCCCAAGGGACCTCGAGGAGAGAGGGCTCCTGTCCTCAAGGGCATGGGGCCTGCAACAAAGGCGGCAGAAGGGTTATCTGAGAGTGCTTGTTGGTGTTTATCACTGGATTTATGTTGGGGATGTCTGAACCCAACACTTCTATTGGGCATGAAATGATGTATGTCTGGGTTGGGGAGGTGGAGGCCAAGAAAAATCACAGGGTATTTCCACAACAGTGCCGTCAGCCATACGGAGGTCCTACTTGCTTTTAGTGTGGGCAGTGACGCTGGGGTCCAGAAGGAAATCCACCATGTCCCTCAGCTGAGGTTAAATTCACACAGGGAGGGGGCTGGTTTGTATAGTACTGTCCCCAGAGACTCTTCTTGCTGTTGGTTACAGTAACTTCCTGTTATTTATCTGCGATCCATCCTTGTCTGCCACAATGATCTCCCTAAAGTACCAAACTGGTGTTTCTCTCCCCTACCCCATCATTAAGAAGCACTAAATGCCCCTCCTACCCCAATGGAGCCCCAGCTTTTAATCAGGCAGTGAGGGGTGTCTGCACCATCTGCCCATCAGCTGGGGTGAGGTCCCAGAGGCCAATGCCTGTGAAGTGCAGAGCCAGGCCTGATGTGGAGGAGGGGCCGCATGCCCACAGGCCCCAATGACTGACCACCTGACCCTGATCTTTCTCAGGTTGCGTCAACACGACCCAAACTCTCCTCAGGCAGGATTACTCATTGTCCCTAGCATCTCTTTTAAGAATCTGCCTCTAATAGTCCTTCTGACCTTTCCTTTAATCTCTGCCAGGCAAACCCCTCACAGTCTGGACCAAAAGCATGTTCCCTGAGCAAACATGCTCACCAGCCTGGAGACCTACAACCCTTCTCACAGCTCTTCTGCAGCCCTTGAACCCTGCCCTATGCATGGTGCTCGTATTTCGATGTTGCTTCCTCTGATTGCTCAAATTTTGGAGATGGGAGAATTCCAGTCGTCCTAAGAACTGTGATTCGGACCACAGTGGCCTGCACATGGGAGCTACACAGTTCATATTTGCTGAAATGAAAGAAAATATTTTTCCTAGTACAGAAAGGGTCTGAAACCAGTTTCTGACAAGCCTACGGCCATAGAGTTGGGAGTGGAGCTTCCTTCCAACTAAATGTGGCTAAGACTGTGGCTCCTCTCACTGAGAAGGGTGGGTGTGGCTTTCAGGAAGGCCTGCTCACTCTCCCTCTGGTGTTCTTCTTCCAATTGAACAGAGAACCATCAGCATGTCAGGTGGGCCTTCCAGCCCTGAGTCTCAGCCTGGACTGCGTTTACTTCTGTGTGGCTGAAACAAGCTCAGTAGGGCAGTATGTCTGTCTCTTGTATCAGATGTCTGACAGTATTAGCCTTGGAAGTGAAAGAAAAATAGGCCTCTACATTTGCACTGAAATTTCAGTTGCTATTAGTTTTTCCTTCACTTCCAGGTAAAAGTAGAGCTTCCTCTCACAGAATACTTATTACAATAATCATTTATGATATTGGTGCCATCTGTCTTTGATGTTGTGAGCCCCTTAAGCACATGATTTTTCTCCATGATCCAGCGCCTGCCAGGGGTGATGGCAGACACTCTCGGCACTCAGTCCACAGCAGATGCAACTTCCCACCCCCGTATTCTACTCCTCCTAAAGTCATTGAGAAAACCTAGGCTTTCCCAATGGTCATTTTGGACAGAGTGTAGAAAACAGAACAGGTCAATAGGTGGCATGGGTATAGCAGCGTGATGTTATTTGGTACACTGTTAATATTATTCCTTTTGTACACAAAAGTGTTGTGTATCCATAGTTAACAGGGGTTATAAGGTCTTTGTCTATAGCGAAAACCAAAGGTATGAAGAGACTGTAAGTTTCTCTTCTCTACACTATTTTTTCTCTTGCTGGTGATGAGTAGCTTCTCTGTTATTACTCCTCCACCCACCTAAAAAAACATTTTATTACATTTACATTTTGACATTTATCATGTCCATCCTTTTCAGACATTTTCATTCTTACACTTCATCTCTGTGAGACTGAAGGCTTTGGTTGTAGTTGAGAAATCTCTGTTCTGGTGAAGCACTTGGGGAGGAGCAATTGGCCAGCTCTTGACATCACCACGGTCTATGTCAAGCACAGCCTAATCTCCCTGGGGGGCATCGGGGCCTCCCCTACGCAGAGGGTCCAAGGGCCACGCTGCTTTATAAATGACTGCTGGTGAGAGCCTTGAGCGGTGGGTGGTTGGGGGCGGGGGAGCTGCACATTCCCCGCAAGTCAGCTCATTCTGGGAGACAGGACCTCGCCACTGCAACCCCAGTCCACCTGCCAGATCGCCGGGTGACTGAGGAAGGGGCCCTGCGAGAAGGGCTCCAACGACAGACAGAGCCTTTTCTCTGCTCGGTTATGGTTTGTCAGTCACAGTGTACCCCTCCTCGGAGTTTTTGATGAGGATCTGGGTCTCAGGGCTCCCCACAGCTAACTAACTGTTCAGAACCCAGCCCCACTGGTGCCCCTCGGTGGGCTGCCTGCACCGCATTCAAATGCTAACAACCACGGTGGGACTCAGTGACCCAGAAGTAAAAGCAGCAGAGTGCCCCTTAATCCCCAAAGTCATCTGACTCCGGGTGCTTCTGCCCCCTCTCTGTTAACACAGAGGGGCAAAGGCCTCTGACAGGACGCAAGGCTGGCCTCCCTGAGCTTACTGTGGCCAGGTTGCAAAAAGAAATTATCCTTTCTCAGTGTTGGCACCATAAAGAATGTCCTTAAATTGTGATCACACTATGCAAAACTGTCTCTTCCTGCAGAGGTGGGGGTGGGGGGAGTGAGGGGGTGGAGGACCGAACAGGAAAGAGCCCCCAACAGCTCCCTTTCATTCGCTGCTGCATCTGATCCACCTTTTCATCACACAGCAAACGTTCCCGCTGAACAGAAAGCAAGCATCAAAGGAGCAGACCTCCTCGCCCCCTCCAAAATTCCAAAGCCTTTGTTGTCACTGGAGCTGGGTGGTTATTGAACTTTGCAGACCTGCTGGGCCAGGAAAGTGAAAACACCCTCCCGAGCCAGCAGGGGTGGTGCTGTGAGCCTGGGAGATAGGGCCTGAGCCTAGGGAAGGCCTGGCGGTTGCCATGGCACCCTGACTCCGAGATCATTCCTTATGAATGTCACTGAGGTCTGTGACTAAAGTTGTTTATGAGTCAAAAGTCTCATGAAACTACAGGAGGAAATGATGACCACACCCGGGCAGGCTGTGGGAAAGAGGGATGGAGCGTCTTGCTGGCTGACATGCTTCTCCCCTCGGTTTGCTAAGGAAGGCAGTCTTTAAATACGACATGTGGAGCGAGACATGCTGAACATTCTGACGTTTCATTCGCCACTGTGCGTGAGACAGCGAGGGAGAAGCCTTCTTTTAAATCACATGCTGTCCTGCTGCAGTGGTAAAATAAGGCAACCCTGTGCACCGTGGCTCAGCAAAGGGCATGGAGCTGAGCCCTGGGAGGCCCTAGATGATGCTGCCTTCTGACCCCTGTGCTTATCCTGGTCTTTTGTTTCTCCGGCAGGAAGGGTTTCCACTCTCCAAACTGCAGCCGTGGAGCCAAGGTAACTGACAAGTTCGTGTGCACCCCCTCTTTCATACAGAGAGGTTATAAATAGCAGTGCTGATTGTTATTTCTGTAATGGGAACATATAAGAGCACCCAGCTGTACTGAGTGAAGATCACAGCAGAGAAAGGCAAAGCGATGGAAACTAGGGGAAATGCACAGATTTTACTTCTATTTCTGGAACATTTCTCCCACCAGGGGGAAAAGGGCATCTTTAAAAAAAATTATTAACTTTTTGGAGGTATAATTGACGTATAACATTATATGAGTTTCCGGTGGTGTACAACATGACAACCCCATAGTGTGTGGATGGTGAAAACGGTCACCACAGTAAGTCTTGTTAACATCCATCCTCAGTTATAGTTACTTCTTGTGATGAGGACTTTTACAGTCTGCTGTCTTACCAACTTCAGCTGTGCAATACCTCATGGTTAACTCCAGGGGCCACGCTGTACCCCACACCCTGGGACTTACCACTGCATAACTGGGCATTTGTAACTCTGACCCCTCCCCCATGTGCCCAGCCACTCAGCCCTGTCTCTAGTGTATCTTCTTATGTTTGGAGAACGATGTATACGAGACAAAGAGGACCGAGAGATGTCTCCTTTCAACAAGGACAAAAAGAAAGAGAAGGAAAAGGGAGGTGTAGGGGCAGAGGCCAGTTTCCCTTCCTGCACCCCAGGGGACAGCCCCTGATTAGACCAAGGGAGGCCAGTTCCCTGAGGACGGAAGGGGACAGGGAGGGGGCGTGGAGGGGGCAGAAGGTAGCACAACAGGGGATGCTCTGGGGAAGGTCATTCCACATGTACAGGACTTCCATTAAAACTCACACTTGGAATTCATGCCTGTTGTAAAAAGTTAGAGCATGATCCTTAAATTCATGTCATGAAAAGTAAAAGCCTTGACTTTCAAAAATAATTCCTTATTATATTCTTTTATGTACCTAGCCCCGGTGTTCATTAAAATATTGTTCCATTAAAAAATAGGACCTAAAGGAAGTTATTCAGGATTTCCTATATGGCCTGTATCGAGACACCCTTATACTCCACACTGTCTCTCCTCCCCGAGGTCGTTCAGTGTCCTGATTTCTGAGATGCTCAGAGCTTCTTACCTCTGAGACGGTGCAGTTGAGCTGGAAGATCTGCCCTTCTCCTTCCACCTGTCGCACGCAGAGTTTGCAGACCAGCTCCACCGTGTTCAGGCTGAATCTTTCCAGAGTGAATGTGCAGTGGAGGTGCCTCTGAGACCCACTCCAGATGTGGTAAAAAGGAATCTCCTGAAGGACAGAGAAGGGTTAACCACAGATGAGTGACTAACACTAACGTGACTGTCAGACCCTGGGCTATAAGTACTCTTCTCAGTATTACACAGATCACCTCATTTAATTCTCAGAACAGGCCTACCGGTAAATACATCCCAAACTCCTTTCCAGATGAAAACGCTGAGGCCCAGAGAAGTTAAATAAGTGAGCCAAAACCCCACAGCTAGTTGAGGTTTGAACCCAGGGAGTCAGTCTCCTGAGTATATATACCTTAGCAATCAGTCACTTGTCTCTTATTTACCAAAAGAGAGAGAGAGAAAGAGAGAGAGAGAGAGAGAGAGAGAGAGAGAGAGAGAGAGAGAGAGAGAGAGAGAGAGAGAGAGAGAGAGAGAGGGAAGCTATTGTAAATGGTTTAAATAAAACCTACACACTCCAGTCATTGCTCATTAAAAGGAATCCCTGCTGTGGTTTTCTGGAGGAGAGCAAAGCAGCGCTAAGGGATAATGGGCCGGTCCAGTCCCTTTCATGCCTGTATCCTCTCTCTGCACGGGGCGGGGGAGGCTCGGTGGTCTGCTGCAGGGAAGTCTTTGCCCTGAAAAGCACCAAGCCTCTAACAGACATACATTTTCAAAACTCCAGACCACATGACAGAGACCACCCTAAAATCTTTTTTCAATAAAGGAAAGAAAAGGTCGATAAAGAAAAAATGGATGAACACCATGGTTAAGAGCACAGAATTAAGTACAAATGAGAACACTTTCCCCTCACCTACTTGGTGGTTTGTGGCATGTTCCGTAACCTTCCCTCGCCTTATCTGAGAAAGTGTAAGGAAAAGAGTACCTGAGTCCTACCTGGCCAGGGTCAGGTGAGATAAACCAAAGTGTCTGAGTGTCTGGTGCAGGGTAGAATTCAGCCAGGCTTGGTTTGAACCAATAGCAGGTTATCATTATTAGAAAAGCAGTATTTTTCCATTATGATTACACAAAGGAAATTGTTCATAAAAGAGGAAGATTTGTGGACTTTTATGACAGTCGCAAAATAGGGAGAAGAAGAAAGCAAAGGAAGAGATTTCGTGAGAAAGTTAAAATCAGATCTCTCAATCAAGTGTTGGCTGATCAAGAGGAGTGTGGTGTGCACCCCCACTGAAACTCGAGACTGTCACCGGATCAGCCAGTCGGCCTCCCACGGCGTGGGTGTGAGGACTAGGCCCTGACAGTATGGAGGGAGTTGGAAAGTCTCCTCTTCACCCCTTCTAGTACATCCATCGATTTATACCAGGAAACCGCAACCAGTCCAGCTGCAGTGCTGGGGCATGGGACTGGGCTTGCTGGCGTGCAGACTGAGCTTCACAGTTTATCCAAGTGTGTGTCCCTCTCCTAGGCCTGGGAATGAGGCTAGCGGCCCCATTGCACGGTCCCTGAGAACTCAGCTGGCTGGTGGAGGAGAAGGTGGAACCCCCGGAGAGTCCCTATGCTTTGGGACAGGAACATACAATGGGACTTGGGAAGCAATGTGCTAAGATTTAATAAAACGCTGACCAGGTTTTATTTTTGAATGCTTAATTCAGTTTCTAAACTGGGGACCCTTCTCCATTTTCAGAGTGGAGGCGCTCTCCCTTGTGTCACCTGGGATGGCAGTGCTCTTCTGTTTTTCTTGGGGATGCATTATAAGGCTTTTAAAGTCAATTGCACATAAATATTTACCCTGAAAGGTAATGATGAACTTGGAAGTCTTATTTGCCTATAAAAGAATGATTGTCCAATTATTTGAAGGAGAATTAAGAAAAAAGCATCTCTTCAAATATGTCTGGAGTATTTTTCAAAAGTATGAAATAATCCCAAATTATTTGGAGAAACAACTGCTGATGTATGTACGATTATCTTCAAGGAAGGGAATATATTGTGTCCAAGTGATTTTAGTTCTCCTTCATGTTGTCTCCAAGCCTTTGGTTCATCTTGGGAACCTTACCTGATACTTAGCCAGCAATTTGCTCTTCCAGAGGGAATGGGCGATGTCGTGAATGGACAGGCGCAGGTTGTGGGCACTGCCTTTGAAATGAAGAGCCTTCGGTTCCTCTAGGAGCTGTCCTCCCATCTGTCTCTCAAGCTGCAAAACTTCCTGCAATGACACGCCCAAAGCCGAAAGCAAATTACTGAATTGTATCACTTCCACCAGCTCTCACATCAGATGAGTGTTTCCCACTGTGCCTGCCCCCAACCGTGCTAACTTGTGCAACACGTGGTGGCCATTTCTGCAACCTCAAAGCCCTTCCACTGAAGCCCCTGCCAGTGTGTGTGTGGCTGGATCTGCTGACCATTAACTATTCATCAGCAGACCCACTGTTGGGGCAAATTCAGTACAATCTGCAGTTCCCGACGAACAGGCAGAATATTATTCACCTACAGCAAAATAACCATAAGAACCCCAAATGGAACACACCCAGATGAAAGAAAAATAGGTAGAAATATAAGTAGATAAGTAAGATGATCTTCAGTGAACTTTTAGGGAAGGAGCCAATAACTAGAAAATAGACCTGTGTCTTTGACTTGGTAAAACCAGCTCATGAACAAAAATTTGAAATGTGCTTCGGATATTTTTTCTATCTTTTTTAGTTTCTTTAGCTACAGAAATAAAATAGTAAAATTTTGCTTAAAATTATTCATTGCAGGATTTCAAATTATTAAAAAAATTAAAGTGTGTTCATTATATGTCCTATTAGAAGAAAATACACTGATGCAGATTAGGAAGGTTTCTCAGCACCAAATATTGAACTAAACAGTTACTCATATTAAATTTAATTATTTTATTTTTTATTCATTATTTTTTAGTTCTCACCCAAAGATATGTTCACTGATTTCAGAGAAAGAATAAGTAGGGGAGGGTGTGGAGGGGGTGTGAGAGACACACACACAAAAATCAGTTGCCCCACCCCCACCCCCTATGTACCTTGACTGGGCACTGAACTTGCAACCTGGGTATATACCCTGAATAGGAATCAAACATGCAACTTTTTGGTGCACGCGACAATGGTCCAACCAACTGAGGTACCCAACCAGGGCCAGATTTAATTTTAAAAAGAATACTTTATTTCTCAAGAAATGTGGCTGATCAAAAAATTTGTTATATAACTTACACTATAAAGATGTAAAACAAAGACAAATTCTATATATACTTCCATTCCTTAATGCTCCATTAGTGTCCTAGTTAATGGGTGTTAATGAAGCATATCCAACTCCAGTTGTGATCATCCAAACAGCATCTAACCACAAGCTATCAGTGAACAAAATGTCCTGGGTCTCTTCTGCTGTCTGAACCACCCCCATGCACACTTCGCTCCCCTCACCCATACAAAGTTTTAGTCATACAAATATGTAAATGATATGTGACCTTTCTTTTCTTTAATAGGAGTTCAAGAAAATAATGGGTTTTATAAAAATATAATTCCTTCTTTGGTGAGATTTCAATGGAAAACATAGGATTCCGTGCTCAGGCCTTTTCGCACACGGGCACTGGTGCCTGCCGGGTGCCACACACAGACGGGTCGAGGTGGAGAACTGTGAGTATGTGAACCAGACTATAGTCCGGTAAGTGCAGAGCTCACCCACATCATTGATTATATGTAAACAGCTCATTTGAAGCCGCTTCTTTAGTGGTGTTCAACATCCATCATCTTTCAGTCAGGCCATTATTCTAAACCATGCACACTGCTGAAAGGTCCTATAAGGTGTAGGAAATATTAGGATAGTATGGAATGGTCTCAGACAGGGACTCCTCTAATTAGTGTCTAATGGAAGCAATAAGGCAATAGCACATGGATGGAAAGACAAGTGTGGTCCAGCTGCTTGAGAATATTGATGTTGAGATTATTCAATATTGCTGGCTGATGAGTAGCTATTACTTGTGACAGGATCCTGCCCCTAACCAGGCAGTCAGCCAGCCCCCAACTAGGCAGTTGACCACCCGGCCACATACGCTGTGTCATTATGCTCTGGCTCCGTTGTGCCTGCAGCTCAGCAGGCTCGGAGCGGCCCCTGGAGGCTGTACAGACCCATGCCACCCACCGGGGTCACACATGCTCCTCGTGGACCTCCCGCCCACAACAATTTACACTCCATTCCTGGACAAGGACCTGGCCATGTGGAAATGAAGACATGAAGACGAATAAGGAAAGGGAGGGTTAATTACAGTTTCTTCTGCTTCAGCAGGAAGGCATAATGAGCTTATGTTGATCATGTTCATGTTCAGTGTCTAGTTAGCATAATAGAGAAAGCTGATGTTCCCAGTGAACCTGGCACCTGACAAATTCTAAAGCTAAAATGATGTTTGTTTATAAGCCATTAGAAGAAAAGAAAGATAATTAGAAATCTTTGAGATTACAGTCATGCCAATCAATCAGTTCTAGCTTCTTTCCAGTATACCCTAATTACCTCATCAAGACGTCTAAAGAGCAATCGATAGTAATTATCTGATTACTATAGATCTTCATTATGTCCAAATTATCTCCCTGGGATGTCTGAAAGAAGAAGCATTGTATTCCGGGAGGTAATTGTACCCAACGATGTATAATCCACACCCTATTCCTACAATCAACATAGATTAGAGAGGATATAGGGAGCATTGTCAGTTTTCTTGGCAGGGCAGACAATTGAAAACAACCTAAATTGCATATTGGCCATGACCTTGAAGTCAAGAAACCTAATACCATGTTTCAAGCACCAAATCTGGGGTGGAGTCAGTCCTTGGCCTTGGCATTGGCCTCAAGTCATGGTAAAGAGTTCTCCCTAGCAGGGAAAGTGAGTGGGCTGGCTTGAGCCCTTTTTTGAGAGAAAGTCCCAAGTAAAGTGTCATTTTACTTTATTTTTAATTTCAGTTTTGTAGTTAATTCTTTTTTAAAAAGTTACAGTTGACGTTCAATATTATTTTATATTAGTTTTGGGTGTACAGCTTAGTGGGTACACATTGATATAATTTACGAAGTGATTCCCCCTGTAAGTCTAGTACCCACCTGGCACCACACATAATTATTACAATTATTGACTATATTCGTTATGCTATAAATAAAGTGTCATTTTAGACAATGAGACCAGAAAACACATACTTTCTGTATTCTTAAGCTGTCCATCTCCCCACCAACCAGAAATGACGCAGTGCTGCTGTGCAGAGCTGGGGGGGAGCCTGACTTTTCTCTCTGCTTCGATTAGACATCAACCGTGGTGAGAGGTGAACTGCCCAGCATGCCCACAGCATCCCTGCTCACAGCAGAGGTCTCTAAACACGTGTGACTTCATGTGTCTACTAGTCAAAAAATCAAGCAAAGACATTGAAATTGAGAACAGGCTGACAGTGGCCAGAGGGGAGAGGGGAGGGGATTAGAGGGGAGAAGGGTGAAGGGTTTGCAGGGACAATTACAAAGGACACATGGACAAAAACAAGGGGGAGTAGAAACAGGGGAGAGAGGTAGGGAGGGCTGGGGTGGTGGGGAGGGGTGAGGGGGAAAGGCAGAAAATTGTACTTGAATGACAATAAAAATGTTTAAAAAAATCAAGCATTCATTTTGTATGTTTTTCTGTAAATTATAGGCCTATATCAGTACATCAACATGTTGTTCTATTATAAAAGACAAAAGGTAAAAGCATGAGATAAGCCAAATACAGAAAACGTGTATTAGTTTATGTTCACCCCAAAGTTCCGTGGGCCTGGGGTGTGCATGCTGTATTTCAGAGGCTGCTGGTTTAGCTGGTCGACCTTGCACTGGACTCTGGGAGAAATCATTCCAGGAGTAAATGACTCAGTTCAAAGGATTCTTAGAAAACCTAAATTTATTTCTTTTCCTGAAAAGTAGCAACTAGGATCATCACACTCAGGATGTTCAACTTCAAGGAAACAACAAAGTAAAGGAGAAGACAGTAAACAAAGTGCAAATTAAAAAAATGTTGAAGTGGAAATTAAAGATATTAAAAGTAATATATAAGACAACACCTTGACAACTAAAATCCTCTGAAACCATACACGAGTCAGAGGTGACTTGCCACACATAGCGAATCCCATACATAACTTTTGTGTCAGAAGACAGAAGAAGCAAGACCACTGGTCAGGTTAATTAACCTTATTTGCTCATATTGTTATGGTTTAAGTATTATAATTTCAGATATTTTCTAGCCCATCCCACTTAAAAATACTGTAACTTGCATTTCAAAAAGCTTGATTTTTGAGGTTCTTTCTGCATGAAATCATTTTGGTTTTTATATATTGATGCAGGTAAGTAAGAGAACATGAACATAACAGGTGTGTGCCTCGATCAACAACACACAGCATCACAGTTAAATGTGTTCCTTCCCTCAGTCTTTCTGGGTGCATTCATCCAGCATCCGTGAAGCACACAGGCTCTGCCAGGAGCCCTGTCAGGCTCTGAGGCACACAGACAAGTCCCTGTCCCTGCCCCAACCCATCCCTGGACCATGGCAGGTAGACCGACATATAAACAGCATAGTGTGCTCAGCTCCAAGACAGCTTCCTTACTGCTAGGATATTTCATGCATCTTAAAAGAGATGAGGAACAAAATATATTTAAGGTCAAAAGATTTAGGAAGACTTAAGAAAAATATCATGACCTTGCAAAGAAATGCCATAATGGGAATTAGGATCATCTAGGCTCTTTGTTCTCAGAAATATAAATGCCACCTTCTCTTGCAAAGGCTGTCTCCTTCCTGGCAGCACCCGCACTTCAGGGCCTCGTTTGGCTGTGGATGCCTCTACCTACTGCTCTGATTGGCTCGCTCTGCTTCTATAGAAGGAGTCACTTTCTGAGTTTGTCAGTTCCACTTCCACCCTTCTAACTTAACCTTGAAAAGACTCTCTCAGGGGTCAGTTATCAATAGAGGTGTCGCTAGCCAATCGCTTCACAGGAACACACTGGAGAATCCCAGTCATAATGTGTAATGTCATCAGGAGCAGTCCCCTGGGTGTCAGAGCCCGGTTCCCGCGGGGGTCAGAGCAGTTCTGCGAGATGGCTGCTTCCCCAGCGCATGGCTGCCCATCACAGGCCCTGATGGAGGGCTGTATTGATTCAGGGAACCTGTGAGGGATTGCTCCAGAGGCAGGGACAAGAGATTCCACAGTAGAAACAAGCGGCTTTCACAATAACCAATTAAACGAAGACATTACCCATGCCAAGCCATTAGCCTGGCCCACTTAAGAGCCACAATAAATCCAAGCTGTTTTAAAGGCCTGGACATACAAAGGGAGCCCCTCTGGCCTGCACCCAGCCCTGTCTTCCAGGCTTGGAGATGAGAGGCTCATTAAGGGCTGCTGGAGCAAGGCGAGTGGGAGGAGCCCTACAACTCCCACACTCTGGTTTTCCCAAGCCCAGAATGTTGCTCTCTGCATCACTGCTAGGGTCAGATGGCACCTGCCTTCACTGCCACTCTTGTTCTTCCTCCTCCTCCAGCTCCTTCCCAGCCTGGGCCAATTTCCCCTAAAGTTTCAGTCTCGTGAGGAGTGCACATGAGAGCCCCAGGCAACAGAGCTGCGTACACTGGGAATCAGGAAGCCTGTATTTCAGAGCTCGACCAGGCTCTGCCTGAGTGCCAAGCAGTGACTTGGTGTCAGAAACTGCATGAGGTCCTGGGGCCCAGGCCCCGATCTTCACACTGTTCTCAGACTGGTCCCCTATCACCCTCATCGGGCTCAAGAACTTGCCTCCTCTCTCGCACCGCTGCTCTAACTGTGCTTCCTTCCTCGTCTTCAGAGGCACTTTCCTTAGCTCCCCGTTTCTCAAGAGTTGATCATTCTACCTGTCTAGCCTTTAGCTTCCTTCTCTGTCTCTGTCTGGTTTTCCCTCCCACACCTCTGCTATCACTGCTTTCCTTTTCTTATTAGAAATCTTACTGTCTAGAGAGAGGAAGATGCCAATGCTTACCTTAAATCTCACATAACTCATTAAAATCTCATCTGGAAGAGAAGGTTGGAGGAGGTTAAATCAAGGCTTTGTTTCATTTGCCTTGCCTTTTTCTTGGTAGTGTCTGGGTACGACTTGCTGCACACTCTCTATTCCGGAAGGAAACACGGAGCCCCAAATCAGCTGTGTGTAGTGCTGCTGAGGGGCCTGGGGACAGACACTGCCAGGACCCGAGTGGGTGGAGGAAGCTGCTGTGAGGACAGCATTCACAGTATGCCTCAGAGGTGAGAGCACAAAGGGCAGTGAATGAAGCAGTGGCCAGTCTTGCACTCCAAGGGGCTTGTTTTGGTCTGGTCTGACTATACCCCACCCTGAAGAGACATCCAGAATCCATGCTCTGTCCAGGGCTCTGAAGCAAGCACGAAAGGCCGAGCTGTGTGGTTTGAGACCTGTGTCCACCCTCCCCATGCTTCTGCACGCTTTTGCCATATGGACACAGGGCTCTGGAAGCACAGAAGAAAAACTGGCAAACGTTCAGCATGCCACACATGTTAAACCTCAAAAGACCAACCTTCAAGGACTGTGCTGAGTGGTGTTTTAAAAAAGTCACATCTCCCATCAGATTTTATGGAACCTGCTTAGCTCCTATTCATTCTTTCATCCTGTGCTGGAACCTGCCCTTGTCATTCAGGGATGAGAAATTTCTGTCTTTGCTACTGAGACTGTCACCACTGTTACTGTCACAGCTGCGGGCCTGTACTCCTCCAAAACAGAGGCCAGAGAGAATGCCATCCTTCTCTCCTGCTCCCTGCCAGCTTTTCAATGACTGCTCCCAGCTGCCCTTGAGCCGACCCCTCCTCCGGCCTCAGGCCCCAGGCTGCTGAGCTGGCTGCGGAGAACATGTGACTGTCTGCCAGCCTGGCCTCTGCCACCTGGTTCTGGTCATCGCTGCTGGCATCAGGCCCGGCTGCACCCCTCTCTCTTCCCGTGTTCACGCTGGGGAGCTCTGCTCTCCCCCTGAGTTTGTCTGCCATACTTCATCCCTAACAATAACAAGCCAGCTCCAGTGACCGTGTGTGAACAGCTTCCATCAACTGACTCAGTGTCTCAGGCTCTGCCTGCTGCTCCTGCAGCTGCCACCGCCACGGGTACTTGGTTTGAGCTGCCACTTCCAGCCTGCCTGGTCACTGTGGTTTGGGACACGTGTGAGGCAACATGCCAGAGGGTGGTGCTCAGGGAAGTGGCCGTATCACTGACCCACCTCTGCTGAAACCTCTAAGGAAAAGATGATCTCTCATATCTATGGATTAGGAACAAGACTTTTTAGGTTGCTCTAGAATTTCTGAAGTCATCTGGTATTATCTTTAACTCTTAACACGTTATTTTTTAACTTTTGTATTAGTTTTCTATTTCTGCAGTAAGAAATTACCATACACTTAGTAACTTGAAACAACACACACTTATAACCTGACTATGTGGCAGGTGGGCGGAGTCTGACACAGGTTCCACTGCACTAAAGTCAAGGTGTGGGTGGGGCTGCCTTCCCTTCGCCAGGTAAAGCGACACATTCACAGGCCCTGAGCCTTACATGTAGATATCTTTGGAGAGTGACATTTCTGCCCACCACAGCTCCTTTTTTTAAAATCCTCATTTGAGGATTTTTTTAATGGCTTTTAGAGTGAGAAGAAAAGAGAAAAGAAGGGAGAGAGAGAAAATACCGAGAATTGGTTGCCTCCTGTACATGCCTGGATTGGGGATTGCATGCACACAGACCGGGAATCAAATCTGCATCCTGGGAATCAAACCTGCAAACCTTTGGTATGGGGCAATGCTCTAACCAACTGAGCCACATTGGCCGGGCCTCCACCACAACTTCTACTTTCTCTTCCTTCTTTTCTCTCTCTCTCAAAAAATTTTTTTCAACATGGCAGGTCATTTCTAAAATATATGATGAGGCCACAGCCAGGACCAAGGTCTCCTGAGAAGGTGATAAACATAGAGTACATTTAGAGGCACCGAAAAGATCCCTGCCCCTGAAAGGCTGACCCGCTAGCCTGCCACCAACCTGGAAACTCACCTCCCATTAGAGTTAAGTTTGAGTTAATATTTTCATTGAACCATTATCTTCAAAATGCCAGTATAATCCAAACGTCCACCTAAGGATAATTAACATTATCAAGTGCCTATTCTGTGCCAGCAAATTTAATAGCTTTGATTTCCTGAATCTTCTCAGGGTTCCTGATGCAGACCGACTGGCTATTCAAAGTGGTCAGGTTCCGTGACCAGGGCCGCAGAGCTGATGAGTGGCGAGACCAGCGGAGTCAGCCAGCCCGACACAAGCTCCCCTCTCCTGCCACATCCTTCCATGCACTCAGCAGGAAAAGTATGCTTTAATTTTAACACATTTTTTGTTGGTATTATCTAATACATGTGTTCTACATATGGGCCTATTAATTTAATTCTGAATACCAGGATCCTGAAAGTCTATAGAGCTAATTTTGAGGTTGTTTGAGGAAACTGAAAGAAAAGATATGGTTAATGGGGTCAATTCAGTAGAGGGCCAGCGTTAGCAGGAGGAGAAGAGGCAGGCCTCAGGTGTTCCAGGTTCAGTAGGGTTGCACTTTGCCACAGAGAGGGCATCAGAAGGACACTTGTGGGGAAGGACCAGGAGGAAGGATGACAATAAAACCTTTGATGGGCTTCCGTGAGTGTCTATGTATGAATGCAGCCCACAATATGAGTAAGTACCACACAATTCTTAACTAGATTTCCTACTTTCTCTAATTTTCAGTATTTTTTATTTTTTTCCAATTTTTTAAAAAATAAAATGTGATAATGCACAGTTACTGTTCCACAACTATAGCCTGGGTCAGGGTATGTGGTAAATGATGACACGAAGGCTGATACGCATTACTTGGTTTCTCTGTCACATGCATTTGCCTGAAATTCAATGAATACTACAGACTGCCTAGACTATATGCAAATAACTCTTCTTTTAGGGTCTGAATCTCAGAGTTTGGAATAAATCCCTTTATTAAGAAAGAAAAATCTTATAAATTGTATCATTAGGATAGTGGGGCAGAAATTACTTATTTTTCCATAGATGCGTATTTCTCCTGGAGTGTTTTTAAACTTACCAAAATATAATCTTGTACTCTCTTAATTCTGGTCTATTTTCATTAGGATTTAAGTCTTTGAGAACACCAAAATTATTAACTGATTCACCTGAACAGGAGGGAAAGATACCACCCAATACAATCTTTGCAATATTGGAGACCTTTCTTTTTGAGCATGGAATTGGTTCTAACCTACACTCACAGCTCTTAGTACCTTCATCTCTTTGCATGAACTCAGTTTGCATGTGGCTCTCACCATTCTTTGAGCAGATGAGCAGGAACGAAACACAAAAATCTCACTTGGAAGGTGTAAGAGAATTCGTTTGTCTCCCAGCAGCCTTGACTTTCATGTCAGCGGTCACTGACAGCACCTGATTCCACATCAATGCTTCTAAATGGCTAAACCGAAGCTTTTAAATCTCAGGCAATCATTTTTGCCCCCAGGATTAACTAAACTCAGGGAAATTGTTATGAAAGTTGCTGAACTTAAGGTTATGGATGGAAAGATAAAAGAATGCAGCAGGGTTGTTTGAAATTAACATGGTGGCCTCATTCCCCCCACCATGGACAGTATAAGCAATAGCACATATGATAATAGGAGGGAGTTAGCATTCTTGCTGTGTTCAGCTCCAGACGTTGTCTTTGTCTAATAGCCCTCCAGACTGTGGGGTCCTTAGCCCTGAGAATGAGTACTCCACTGGCCTTCCCTCTCTGCCCTAGTCCAACATTCTAGGAAGGTTTCTGCCATTCAGAAAGAATTCCCAGTCCGCAGCATTAACTGAAGGAAAATATCAAGCCTGGGGAGACCTGCTTTGAAGAGATGGAGGTGGTAGAAGGATCTGATTAAAACACAAACGAGAAGTGGGGTCCTTCTTCATCAGAGCCCAGCCTTGGTTAGAAGAGGCTGAAGTAAAAGGTTTCAAGGTTAAGGACAGCAGCTGAGCGAGCATCCGCATCCCTTGGGTGGTTCAATGGAAGTTGGGTCATTGCTGAACACGAGGGTCTGCGATGTAGCTGGGGACTTCAAGAGATGGGGAGAGACTTGGCAGAAGTGCTCTGTGACAGTTGACGAGTCAAGGAGAGGTCAATGAAAGGACTGTGGAGAAGCAGGGGAAGCAAAACTTGGGGCAGGTATCTTGAGATTATAATAGACTCAATTAACAATTTATGGTTATTTTAGAACAACTCAACAGCCTGGAGGAAGAAGTCGAGGGCTTCTTCGGTCAGAGTCTTCTTTAGTTATGGAAATTAGGAAAATCTGCAACAGCTCCAGATGGCAAGACATTTTGGAGTGGGAGTGAGTTCCCTATAGATATGGGTATGAGCAGATGAGGGTTTGTGGATCAGGAGACCACAAAAGGTTGAGGGATTTCTTCCTTAAGAACTAAGGGTGCCTTGCATGCACCGTGTGTGAGAGATGGAAGGTCAGATGGCTGTGTTCAGAAAAGGAGAGGCTCACAGGTGGAGATCTTGGGAGGTAGAGATCGTGGTGCAGTAGCACATGAGGATAAATGCAAGGCAGGGGTGTCCAACCTGTAGCCCTTGGGCTGCGTGCAGCCCAGAGTGGCTGTGAATGCAGCCCAACACAAAATTGTAAATTTACTTAAAACATTATGAGATTATTTTGTGATTATGTGGTGCTATGTTTTTAATGTGTGACCCTAGACAATTCTTCTTCCAGTGTGACCTAGAGATGCCAAAAGGTTAGACACCTGTGCAGAACATGCCCACACTGGTAGGTAGATAATGTGGGATGATCTGAAGTCTACTGTCATAAATTTGGGCAAAGAAACTGTGATTAAGAGGCAACTTTGAATTTGAGAGGATGCTGGGAATAAAATGAGTATAAAGAAAGACCGTGAGGCAGGTACTGCTAGAGTAGGGATATCTAGGGTGGGTAAAAGTAGGTATATAGTTGTAAGTATGCAAAACACAGAGTTTACTCCTTTATTATTTATTAGTTATTGTATTACTTTCCATATAAACAACTGTGAAGCTACTTTTGCCCACACTGTATAGAGCATTCTGCTCTATACTAAGGCACTGAATAGAGTAATGAATAGCAGAATAAATAACAACAGAACAGAGAACCAGCTCATAAAGTACAGCGATGCCCCAGAGGTGCTCACAGGCTATGAGAAGTGTTGGCACTTTTGCCTCTTGGCTTTGTGGTCAGTTCAGTGGGTGTAATCCACTGTAGGGTTGTGAGGTATGGCATGTTACTTGGAAGATCCATTCGCAGTTAATGTGAACAGGTAAAGGAATGGGGAAGACAATGATTTGAGGATGTAGGAAAGTTTATCCTTAATAGAATAAAGTTTCAAAAAGATCTGTTACAGTGTTTTGGATAATAGTGCCTAACCTTTGCTTCACTATGACATTACCAAGTATGTGCTAAAGACAAATAAATGAACAAAAACCAATACCCAGACCAATTAGATGAGAACTTTTGGGTTGAGATCTCAGGGCTAGTTTTTTAAAACTCTTTTTAAAAACCTCCCCACCTGATGCCTGTGTGTGGGGGACAAAGAACTACTGATTTTGGAAGAGCATGAGTGAAGAGAAGGGTGAAGGTGAAGAAGGAGGAGGTATTTGGAAGGGGCGATGCCAAAGACAGTATTTATGGATGACAAACAGGAGAGAAGTAGGGATGTGGGAGAGAGATTGGTAGGAAACATTAGCAGGCAAGGTACCCAAAAAGCATGAATGAGGTTAATGAAGGGCCTTTTTCTGAGTTTATCTGCCCCAAGCTTCCAATCCTAGAGTCTGAGGTCTGAGGCAGTGCTGGCTAGGCTGAACTAATTGTCTCCGTTAGTAAGTTGCCTAGACAGCTCACCTGGTAACTAGGATTTTGGCATTTCTCATTATTAAAAGGCCATGAGGTACAAGAAAGCTTATCCATTATTCATGGTTGTTTTAGGCTAAGTGCTGGATCCCCAGATGCTGAGAATTTATAAATGTCTACTTGGAAAGCACTGACCGCAATACACACTGCGCTTGGGTTGTTTTCGCTGCTTAAACCTGTTCATCAGTCTTTCTTGGTGTTGACCACTAATTAAAGTAATCAAGTTACTTTATAAAATATTACCTTTGTTTGCATGGATTTGTGTGTGTCTTTGGAGAAGAAAGGTTAAGGGTGCCTGAGTGTAAGAACTATGTATGTGTGTGCATATAAAATACATGTATCAAACATTTCAAATATGATGTAGATCTTTTACAATATGCTTTTTTGCAATGATTTGTCTTGGAATTGTTAAAAAGATTTGCCTTAATCAGACCCCATGGCTCCTCCACAAAGTCTAAGAAGAATGTAAGCCTAGGATGATTTCTATCCTGACAGTACCTCAGAAGTACCACATTTGCAAAGAATATAAAAGAAATAACTGTAGGCTTTATGCTTGAGCTGTGTGTTCACATCATTTATTCAACATCAGAAACTCCTACAGGCTCCACCATCAAGCACACATCCAGTGACTGAGCCTGTCTCCTTCCCTTCATGGACCCGACCTGCCACACTGAGTTTTCATGACCCAGAAATACTCTCTGGAGAGAAACCCCAGAAAGAAATACCCTGATTTTCAGAAAAATTGTTTCCCTAGGCTTCCTTGACACATGTTTCTTCCACTTCCCTTCTTCCTTCTCTGGGTGCTCATCCTTCAGAAGCTCCTTTGCTGGCTGCCTTTCATTTTCCCTTACAATAGCTGGCCTTCCCTTGGACCCTGTGTTCTAGGGAGTGGCTCTTTGAGAAACCTCCTTCAGGGCTGGAGAGTCCAGACTGCAGCCAGATACCTGGGCATGAAGCTTGTGCTCTCCACTCAATAGCTGTGTGACCTACAGCAACTTGCTTAACCTTTCTGTGCCTGGGATTACACTTCTGTAAAATGGGGATAATTATCTTATGGAGCTGTTAGGAAGATTACACAAGTTAATGAAAAATATTTAGAATCATGCCTGGTACATAGGAAGTTCTCAGTAATGCTTATTATTTTTATTATTATTTTCTCCCTCTAGGCCCCCTTGATATTCTCTCTGGTCACCATAAATGACAACTATCAACACACAATTGGTTTTTCAGTCTCTGTCTCAGGATCCACTCTCTGTTTAGAGAGCCATGCCATATTTCTATCCCTTGGACATCTTTGTCCTGATGTATAATTCATATCTCTAACTCAATGCTCCCAAAGCAAAGGCACCAGATCCACACCCAAAAGCTACCTGCATTTACTACTCTTACTTGAGACGGACTTGATCTCTTGCCCACACATTCAGTGTCAGTCACCACGCCCTTCAAGAGCTACTTACACAGAACCTTTCCCACCTGGTCTCTTCTCATGCCTCTGTCATCACCCCAGGCCTGCACTGTTTTTCTTCTTAACTTGCTTCAATTTTTCCATTGACACAGACTAACGTTTTTTAACATATATTTCCTATCACATCTTTCTTCTATTTAAATCTCTCCAGTGACTCTCTGTTGACTCAAGAAACCGAATCTCAACTCCTCTATCTGGCCATCAAGTTCATCCTAAAGGAACTCCCACATTTCATTCTAATATGCCTGTAGGGAATATGTATTTAGTGTTCCCTCCGTGTTTATTCATGCTGTTCCCTTCACCTAAAAATCTTGTATTTTTTCCCATTATGACTGGTCAAACTATATTTCCTACTAAGGCCAATATCAAATATTAGCTGCTTCTCAGATTTCCTCAAAACAATATCATGCTTTCCTCTCTCGAACTTCCATAGAACTTTGCATACACCTGCAGCATTAATCACACTCTGACTTGTCTCCTAGTCCTTGGTGTGCTTCTTTTATTCCTCCTTCTAGATTGTGACTTCTTCAAAGGCGCTTACTATATCCTTTAAAGCTTCAAATGGGATAAATGAATGGCAATAATAGCACCAGGTATTAAGCTCATTTATTCTGCAAAGCAGCAGCCTGTTGTCAAATGCTAACCCTCTTCCTTGCTGTCCTCATAAAAAGAATGGGAAAGCACATAAATGCAGTAGCACACAAGAGGAATATACAGTGTGAGCAATTACGCCAATTCCTTTTATAAGAACACAGCTGAGATAAACATGGAAGCAGATTATTTACCATCCATGGGTCTTGTTGCCAAATTCTCCCTTCTAAATTTTTCATTAAAGGAAATCAAGGAAGATAAACAAAAGGAGCCCTTGGGAGGGATCAGCATAATGGAAACAGCTCGTCTATCAGCATGGACTCAGAGAAATGTCTAATTTTTTTTTTAAATTGCAACTTTTGGGGCCGAGCACTTGTGTTCATGCACTGGGGCACGCGCGCACACACACACACACACACACACACACACTCATTTTCTCTAGGTTTGCACAGCCACACCAAACCTTGGCTTTGGTGTGAAGGAGAAAAGGGCAAGTCTGGCAGGAGCCACCTACCTTCAGGGCATCTTGGGTGTCATCCAGGCAATAGACTCGGACGCTGTACTCCAGGGAGGAGCAGCAGAGTGGCCCGAAGATGGCCAGCTTCAGGCGCTTTGCAGCGGCTTTGGTGGTGGACTGGCCCACGAGGGCGTAGGTGCTGAGGTTCTCTGTGAGGAGGTGGCAGGCCTCTGCATCCAGCTGAATGTAGCAGGGTGTAGTGAAGTTTTCCTCTCCCACCACCACCACATCCTGTGGGACAAGTGGGAAGGGGCATGGCTGAGACCCTGAGAGCCTGCTGGCAGCCCTGATGGTGACCAACGGTCGTGGGTGGAGCAAGACTTCTGAATTTGGTGATTAATTGTCCTGCTCTTTTTTTCTTACTCAGGCTTTATTATATGTTGTTTTCCATCATTAGTCATTAACTCCCTTACTTCTCTTGTCTTTATAGGGCTTATATTCTTTACTTAAATGCCATTTATTTAACATGTTTTGATCTTTTGAGAATCTACATTACTAAAATCTACATAAAATTCTAAAACAAATTCATGAATTATCCTTTTAGCTTCACTGCAGATGTGTTTATTATATTTATGATAATTTGATGTTTTAATCTCTAAATTTCTTACTGAAACCAAAAGTACTATTTTATTTCAATGTCATTATAGCATAGTAGGGTTTTATTTTTTCCAAAAAATATAGGGGTTTGAAAACAATTAGAAAAATTAAGGAATTACATGATACCATTCTACTACATTCTTCCAAACTCACTTGCCGATTACTTCCCAAAGTGATACACTACTTTTCTTCAATAATTTGGGCTGCTGGACTCTATAGAAAGCAAACTCCATGCCTTTAAGGCCATTTTCTCTGTTATTTTTCATGCAAGGTTTTGAACAGTCAATCTATCTTTTTAGATTTTGAAAATATTTAGCAAGAAATAAAACTAGGTGGAAGTGATGAATTTTGTGAAAATAGTTATTAACTCAACCAAGTTTTGATTTATCCAAATGACGCAGGCCACAGGAAAAAAACTTGTGAAAGACCTAGCATAAAATCCATACACCAAGGGTCATAATTCCACATGCTCTCCAGGGCATCCAGGTAGCAGGAGGAATGTGTGAAGCAGGAAGGGCAGACTCAATGAGGAATGGCGGAGGCTGTGGGAAAGCAGAGCACAGGCCTGTCTAAAAAACTTATTTAGTCTCCTTTTGGCTTCAGCCCATTGCAGCTTTGCAGAAATGCAGGCCCATAGAACACATGACCTGGAATTTTTCAAGAAAAGCTGGGACTTCAGATTTTTTATGTGAACCTTCCTACTTAATGAATTCAAATTTAAAAAAAAATTGATGTGGGAGAAATAAAATACATGTGCAGGTATGACTCACCCTCTGCATCAGCCACTTCATGTCCACAGAGGCAGGGACTATATCTGCTTTGCCTTCCCCTGCATGTCAGTGGGCCTGTCTCATGGTGGGCAAATGGTTATGTGTACAAAAAATGAATGAATGTGTCATTATAAATTGAGTCCCCAGGGCTGGACAAAGATATGAAGGAAGTAGGCTCCTCAGGTGGCTGTTTATTTGTTAGGCCTGGCAACACTGTCTGAGCTCTAACAAGAGCAGCATTTTCATGGCATCCACGAATTGTTCCTTTAACTGAACCTGTGCCCAGGAAAGAGAGGTAGAAGCTCAGCACCTCCAGGTTTATGTCAGCTCCCAAAGGACACCTGGAAAGATGCTGCTTTCTGCAGCAGGGCAAGGACATGCCCTGAGCCTCAACTAATAATGGCATGTGACAGAAAGCCAGAAAGCCTCCTAGAAGATTGGTCAAGAATAAAGATGCCCCATGTCCCTGTCATAAGTAGGAGCACTTTCATATGGATTGTCCTTTCTTTCTCTCTCTGTTCTTCTCATCTTTTTCTTTTATTATTATTATTATTATTGTTATTATTATTACTCAGATTATTATTATTCAAATTATCCAGACAAAGACAGGGTATTAGGGTATTAGACAGAGAATTGTGCAAACAATTTGGGGTTACTTTGGAGACTTTGGAATATTTTGGGGGTAAATCATTTGCAGTTTAATGGAACTGAAGCAAGATTTAGTTAAGTCTGGTCTTAACATGAAGTTCATCCCTAGACCTCAGTCTTGGACCTGAGGTCCTCTGGCCAGGAGCAATGCCCTCCGGTGGCTAAAGGAGAGCATGTCCACAGAAGGCAGCTCCAGGTAACGCCCATGACGCCCGGCTGCTGTTCTAGCTCTAATCTGACTTTTCCCTAAATTATTAGGATCATGAATATTTATGTACATTTTTTCAAAAATTTCTCTCTTAAAAGAGAAATATGATATGTAATCACAAAATAGACAACATATAGATTGGATACTCGTCTTCGTAATGATCATACAAAAACACAGGGACAGCTTTTAAAATTATTTGCTATTTTTTTATTAACATATTCCTGAAATATGCTTTCCTGAGAATAATCTAAAATGTAATTTTTACTTGGCTCTTTTCCATTTAAACAATAGATACTGTTTATTCAAGGGATAATAATGAAAATATACAAAGTTTTTAAAAGGTGTTAGGTATAAAATCATGCTAAACATAACAAATCTTATTGCACCTAACTAACTATAGGACAGGTGCTAATTGAAGGATTCTGATGCCAAGAACAGGATTGCTAAAGGTGCCATTGCTAAGAAGTCCTGAGGACAACAGCCACAGATACTGGAGATGCCGGAGGTGTTCTTCATTCTGGTGGGGATTGGAAGACTGTTGCTATTTCCCCAGGTCAGGTTCAGAGGGACTAGATTCCCAGGACTTGTTTGCAATTAAGTGCCTAACGTTTTCTGACCCAGATTCATGCTTTTCTAGTTGCAAATTTAAAATACATGTATTTCTCTTCCCAAGATATAGTGTGTATATTCCAAAATGGACTCACATAAGACTCCTAAGTGCATGTTCCCTGGGAACTTGACCATGCTTGATCATGATTTTCTGTGTCTACCAGTAAATGTAAATGGATAAAGTATTCAGTAAACGGTCTATCACTCTGTCTTTCCCCCTTGTGGCCTCTCTCTCTCTCCCCTCTTTTTGTTCCACCTGCACACTTTCTCATTTTGAGTATAAGATAAAATTCCATCCATATTTTGCTTTAAAAAATAAAAGCCTTCCCATGGTTGCTCCTGCTTATCTGCACGGATTACTCCTGCATTCCATATTTA
This sequence comes from Phyllostomus discolor, assembly GCF_004126475.2. Lineage (NCBI taxonomy): Eukaryota > Metazoa > Chordata > Mammalia > Chiroptera > Phyllostomidae > Phyllostomus > Phyllostomus discolor. The sequence goes on along the minus strand of NC_040903.2, from coordinate 93,969,461 downwards.
TCACAAGAGAAGCTCACCTCCCACTGGCCCTGTGCTGCCTGGTTCTTGAGCTGTATCTTCCAGTCCTCGGTATTGGGATCTGCACAGTGATGCATAGTGAGGATGATGGGGCGGGTCAGCAGGGCTCCTGGAGGCCCACAGCTCACCACAGGGGTCAAGAGCGTCTGAGTGTCTTCCATGGGTGGCCTAGGACAGCAGAGAACAGCATCAGTGACATTTCCATAGTATTTGTGTGTATGTACTCTTTGAAATTTTAGATCTAAAACTTGAACAAATAGTTTCTTTTTGGACTTTTTTATCTTTTGTGGGGGGGGGGGGGGGTTAAGGCAGAGCCACATTAGAAGATATAATCTTTGTTCTAAGACCTGGACCTTGCACAAATGGAGGTCTCCATGGTAACGTGGGTCTGCCAGACCCTCTTGGATCCCCTTCCCTCAGGTACAGGTTCCCCTTCAGTGAATTCCCCTGACTTCATGTACAATTTCAGGATGGAATGAATAAGAAGCACAGCTCCTCTAATGAAGTTACATAACCATGTGTTCTGATAACACTTGCCATTGGTCTCACAGGGGTTTAAGTACTCTTGTGTTTCTGGGACCTAACTTGAAAAATACTTCAATAAAATCACTTCAGACCAGGGGTACCCTAGAGCTAAATTTCTTCCAAATGACTTTCAGGAATAATTCAGACTAGTATAGCAAACTCATCCTTTCAAAAGTGACCAGACAGAATACAGAATTGTATTTCTGTAGCAATTTAAAACGGAATCTCTGTCTTTGTATACTTTATTCTATGAGTGCCTGGATGGAAAGAACATTAAAGATCCAAAATCTTTATTTCACATTTTTAATAAATTGCCTTAAATATTTTCACTAACAAGGCTGTAATCAACAAACAAATGGATGAATGAGCCCACATTATCAGATGGTCTGTGAGGAAGTCAGTGCTCACAAGGTGTGGAGCCGGTCGCCTGATGTCTCACAGCGCTAGTGCCGAGACCAGGGCCAATGCCTGCTCAGTGACAGGTCTCGACACTGCACTGTCAGATAATGTGGGTAAGAAATCATTCACTCAGAATTTTCGAGAAGGAAGAACTCTTGTGGCCAATAAGTACCACCTTCTGTCCAAAACAGGAGCTTCTCTGCAGTATGCTGATATGTGGTATGTGCTTTTGACACATCCAAAATTGTAGCCTCCTACTACCAAGGATCACCTCACCTATTACCAGCTCACATTTACAACACTTCTTCCTTAGAATGAACATGATCTTCCTCCCAAACCCTTCTCTCCACATGTCCATGACCTGCCTCTTCTCCACTTAGGTATGAAAACCTTTAAAATATTTAAGGATTGTTATTAGATCTCTAAAAAGTCTTCTGTATTTGAGACCAAACATCCTCTCAATTCCTCATTTTTTTTAACTTTAGCTAGAAAAATCATGATTTCCAGAACTTCCCTATATTTCTATCTTCACTTTTATATAGATGTCTGTCAGTGTTTCAATGACTTCACTAAAGTGGGACACCTTGAAATAAATGCAATGTTCAAGTACACAGTTAGGGAGACTACTGTTTTTTTTTTTTTCATGAGTCATTACTCACAAAGTTGTTGCCTTAGATTATTCTCAATCAAGTAATTATGAATATTAACTAGCAAGCTTGAGTTAAATGGGAAGTTGGAGATAATATGGTTAAGCAACTCCTTTATAAAATGAGGCAATAAAGTCCCAGGAAAGCTGAGCAATCTGTTAAACTAACCACTCTATGCATTTCTAATCTGGAAGGCTCTTTGGCTAAATCTCCATAGTTATGTGATCTCAATGATGATGGCTTTTGAACCTATGTACAGTAATTTATATTTAGCTATTAATTTCACCTTAATGGTGTCAGAGAAAATTTCAGGACATCTATTTCTTAATGCTGTGTCTTTCCTCCAAACATTGGCTGTCTCACCCAGTCTTTCATCCTCCATAAATCTAATATGTCTGCCGTTTATGTCCTCATTCCACTCACTGATAAGATCGTAAGGCAAGGATAGGGCAAAGACAGAGACCTTTTCAAGGACACCACTTGAAACATCTCTCTAGTTTGATGTCAATACTTTTGAGTTATTTAGTTAAATATATATATTTGAGTTATATATATATAAATATATTTGAGCTAAATATAAATCCATTAAAATGTACATTGTCTATTTCACATCTTTCCATTTCATTCCCATGGATATTGCAAGGGATGTACCAAATTTCTTTATAATAGCAATGGCTACTGGAAATGGATTTTTCTCTAGTCTTTACCTATGGTTTATATATTAAATACTACATAATCTAGAAGTTAGCTTATATCTGTTGCCTCATTTAACACTCAGTGAGTGAAAGCAGTTGTTACTGTTTTGTTTGTTTTCAATGCTGTTGGAAACTGTTCTCCGTGGAGTTCCATGTTTTAGTGCGTTCCCAACTATGTTTTCAAGGCAATCGCATAGCACAAGCCTTGGAAGATGAAGACAGTGCTTATCCCTGGGGCAAACGGCAGACTGTCTACCTCCCATTATGAAAGGCTCAGGTGCCCTCAGCCCAGGGGACCTTTCCTGAAATACAGCCACTGAGTGTGTAGATGTTAGACTCTCTTCGCATCACTCTCTCAGAACCAGGGCTCAGGGAACTAGCACAAAAGTGATAATACTCTGGACAGTGCTACCAATCTGAGTAATAAACTGTGCTTTGTCTCTGACCAGGATTCTCGTGCCACCTATCAGTTTTCACAAAACTGGTGGCCAATTTGATAGCTCATGAGTAACATTAAATCTCAGAGATCCTCTAGTTCTTGACAATTATTATTATCAGTTCTGAGGACTCAATTAAAATTTAGCATATTCTTTCCTTAATAAAATTTGGTTATCACTGCTTCTTCTCTCATTCTAAAATTTTACTAGAATCTCACCAACTTATGGGTTTGTTTTTTCTTCTACTTAGAAAATCAAAACAATTTTTGACACCTTTTAGTCTTTTAATATTTCCATCTCACTGGATAACAACATAGCCTTATTAAATCTGAAGTGGTCAAAGTAGTTGGAATTGTACTTGTATTTGGAGTATTAAAGTGGCTGGCAGCTTGAGAACTCATTTTTATCCCCTTTGCCCTCACATTCATTTCCTCTTAACCCAGTTTTTCCTCCTTCCTTCCAGTCTGAAATTCATTCTCTTAAATCACAAGTAAAGTTTTACTTTCATTATGTTATAGTTAGTATTATTCTATGTGCCCTGAGCTTTTTTAATTCTGCTTTTCCTACCCGAGGTTGGGAGGGATCAATGATTGCATTTTCCCGGGCACCGTGCTTACTTATCTTTTAGTTACAAGTATACCTTAAGCATTAAACTTTTTAAAAAATAAATTTTATGTCATTTAACTTCTGATTGAATTTATTGGAGTGACATTGATTAATAAAATTACATAGGTTGCAGGTGTACACTTCCATAATACATCAACTTCATATTGTACTGTGTGTTTACCCCCCCAAAGTCAAGTCTCCTTCTATCACCATTCATCCCCCTTATACCCTCTCCTACCTCCTCCCACCCCTCCTTTCCTCTGGTAATCACCATGCCGTTGCCTGTGTCTATGGAGCATTAGACTTTTAAGGAAGGAAACTAAAGTGGAAACCATTTCAAGTGGTCCTTGCAATACAGTTGGGGATTGGAAACATCTGTCTCTCAGTCTGCTGTTAGCAGCCGGTGGTGCTGGAGGCAGAAGGAGGAGGGGTTCTTTTCATCACTGATTTGGAACAGAAGGAAGGAGGCTCCCTGCTGGGCCAGGGAGCTGTCAGACCTGTGCTCTCCAAGCACACCCCTGGCATGCAATATTGATGGGTGCCATTCCTGGAGGAGGGATAGGAAGAGGAGGAAGGGGCAGTAGGTGTCAAAAGAATTTATTAACCCAGTGAGGTGCAAGAATGTAATGAATAGGGAAGTAGTAGAGTGAAATTCATAACAGGGAATGAAAAACAAAGAAGAATAATGATAAAAATCTTTTTTGTGTGGTTTCAAAATGAAAGAAGTATTGTTGAAATTAGAAGTATTTCCATACAGTTATGGAAGGAGTGACTTAGGGATGGTTAAGATGTTCCAAAGGTCAGAGTGTTTAAATTTGCATTTTCTTTATTTATATAAAGAGATGGTATTAAACTCTATTAAATAAAAATAGTAGAAAATAAATATAAATAAGTCTGATTCATGTGTTTGCAGACAAGGGTTTGACTCTTTTACACTATGTGTTATCCAAGCTACTTAAGCAAACATTGTGTAAATATTAATTGCAGATGATATGGAAATGAATGCAAAGCAAAAATTAGCTGCAAAAGCAGCAATTAAGTAGAAATTCAGTAATGAACACCGATTAATAATTTAAAACCTTTTCTACGTCCAACAGCAATAATATGATGGTAAATGCTGGATGGGCTCTGAGGCCTATAGAACAAGCTCTCAGACGGGAGTTTTCATTTCCTGTCTGATTTTCTCATCTTTTCCTTGCTGTTACCAACAAGGAGAACTTCTCCTACACAGAAGTACGTAATTTACAAAACTTTCACAAAAGCAATTGCATTTGCTGCTCACAGCACACCTGTAAGGTAGTTAGGATAAATATTTATGTTGCCACTTTTCCAGAAGAGGAAACTACAACTTGGAGATATTAACACACTTGCCTAAGGCCGCCCAGCTAGTCAGAGGCCAAGCTAGAATTCAAACATAGTCATTTGGTTTCTTTCACATAATGGTGTATTTTGTGTTGCTTCTCTGGGTTTAGGGCCTTGAGAAATTTTTTGCCTCTTTGCTTATTGAAAAGAGGCTGTGTCCATTTACCTCTGTGTGGACTGAGATGCCTTCTATTAACACTTGTGTCTTCGGTCCCTCGGAAAGTCATCCCACCCTAGGCTCAGCTGCCTTTTAAAGCACAGAGTTTCACATATAACAGACAACTTGAATTATTCCTTGAACTCGAGGTATCTGACAAGGAATATCTTATTCAGTTGCTATCAAAAGCTCAATTGAGGGGGAAGAAAAAGGAAGCTGTTCTCAAGGTGTGCCACCATTTCCCTGGACAGGCCAAAATCAATCCCCAGATTAAGAGAATGGTAAAAGTATTGTGCCCTGGATTGAGCTACTGAATCCTTGTGCAATTATTTACTTAATTTATATCTGGGCCTTATACCATCTACTTACATTGAGGGACACTAACAGAGGCAGACCTATGAAACACATTGCTGTTTTCAATTTAAGGATGTTGTTTGCTGTATTAACAAAATGTCTTCTTTATGAATAACCACAGAGAAATCATTGAGCTTCTTCCAGGAATATTTTTTTCTCATGGACACATGGATCTTATAACTAATAACCTCCAAAAATAGTAAATTCATGACCTATTATCAGAAATATGCTGGGAATTACACCAGGTATTTTATATCCTAACTGTTTGCTCGACTTTATCTTACCTTTTCTAATCTTATTTTTCTCACTTTTTAAATCTACCTATTTAAATTTATTCTCCCATTGAAAAGACTGTGTTTTCACAAATCACCTTGAATCATTTCTTTAAGTGTGATTTCAATAAGTAAACATTGCAGAGAACGGTAAGAGAAGAAGGTTTAAATATACCTGGACTCATCCTCCTTTCCCCTATTCCTCCTTTAGTCTCTTTATAGCTGTTCCTTCAAAGGAGAAACCGAGGGCACTGATTAAAAGGAGAATACCCTGTGTTTCACCGAGAAGCAATGCCAACTACTGTTTACAAAGTTCCAAGCAACATGTTCAAATAAATGAAAACTACCTACTACATAATTACCTACATAAAGGATTTCGGTCCCACTATCCTAAAACATTACTATTTATATATTTTGTAAATATATATGATAGTTTTAATTGTCTTACTACTAACTCATGCTAGAATTTCATCCTAAAAAAACCCCAAAGACCATAAATATCCTGCAGTTGACAAATCTAATAATTTTAAGTCATTATTCTTTTCCTACATTTTAATTTTAATAACACCTCTGTCAACTACCTTGTCCATTTTGAAACTCTCTTTACCTTTGATTTTTTCCTTATGACACTCAGAAACATTCATTCTTACATTGAAAATGTTTATTTGAGAAGCCACTATGTGCTAAGCACCACGCAGGATAAACATTCTTATCCTTTCGTGTTCTCTTTTGTTTCGCTGATCACAACCAAACCATACACAGGACTATATCCCAAAGTTTGTTCCCTAGTTCTCTTTCTGCTTCTGTGCCTTTTCTCTGGGAGGATCCGCTCACTGGTGTCTTCCCACCTGCATCTTTGGCACGAATCCTGTATGCCCACTTGCACATGCTGTGCCCACCTAACTCAGAATGTCCTTGCCCCTCTGGGACCAGTTGCTGTTTCTGACCACTTTCATTCTCACAGTGCCCAAAGCTTGATACTTAAGTATATATTCCATGTGGTTTTGCATCGCTTCTAACCAGCTGTGCAATACTTTTTCTTCTGAAATGCAGTTCACCTTCCATCCATCAGACTCTAGCCTGGCTCTGTCCTCACTCCCCTCACATCCAAATTACTGCCACAGCCTGAGTAGGCCCTCCACCTCTGGGGAAGTCTTTCTGTTCCCACCACCAGTTCACTCTGTACACCATCACCAGAGCAATCCTTAAAAAGCACTGTTATTCCTGTACCACTTGGTTGCTGAAAGACTTTCCACCCCCCATAGTTTATAAAAAAGTTCTATTTACCTTCATATTTAGAATGTCTAAATTGATTTTTCGATCTTTTGAGAAAACGGCTAGGCAAGTGCAGAGTAAGTATAGAAAAAGGGAAAATTAATGTTTATATCTTCAATTCAAATTGTTTTTCAATAAGAAATGACAATGGGTAAAATTTCAGTCTGAGCCAGGCTCATTTTTTAAAAAATGCTACTGGAAATAAGGCAAAAAGACCCATGTGAGTGTCATTAATCGTGGAAATTGTGTCCACAGGGGCACAAAAAAGGCTTTGCAGCCTTTCCAGAGGTCTGTGCAGTGGGGGAGGTAGAAATCATGGCACAGCCTTGCAGCTCTGCTCCTGTTTGGTTAGAGGCAAGCTTGTGCCATCCCTGCAGCTCATTTCAGCTGCTCATCTGCCATTCAGTGCTTTCTCTCAGAGCATACTTGGTAATGACAAGGCCCTTCTTGTCACATTCACTATGCCACATGTAATTAAGTTCACGCCTCCCTTTAGAAGGTTCACATCAGCAGATGACCAGCTGGATCCCATCCAGCTGGAAAAATACCCAGTTCTGGATACAATAAAGGGAATCAGAGAGAAGGTGAATGGAGGAAAATGATCAGAATTTTCCCATAAATGCCTTGAAGAGACATTCATATGTCCTGATGTCCTCACAGTGTCTTCTCTGCAAGAAGTAATCTCTCACATCATTTGTGGAGAGAAGGGTCTTAGTGAGCAACAGGAAGACACTGTGCCCCAGAATGCACAAATGAGAAGGCTGAGGCTTGGCTTGTGCATGGGTAGGATGGAGGACGAACAGCATGTGAGATTGAGCAGAAGAGCTTTGCAGTGAGATCACCCGGGTGTGAATTCTGCTTTTGCTCTTCCTTTCACTGTGAAGCAGTGGCTATGCAACTTCTTTTCCCTGCATGTAGTTTTTTCATCTTTAAAGTGGAGTTCATCATAACTTGCAGAGTAGTAGGGAAGGATAAATGAAATTCAAAGTATGCTGAAATAATGGTAGCTATGCTTTGTATTATAACTATATCCAGAATACATCTTTGTCATTGTGATTTTACAAGAGAAAACCCATCTGGTTCGCAGCAGAAAATTAGCGAAGAGGGAACTTTCTCATTTATTTGAGACAGTTATCTTTTTGTGTTTGTTCCTTGTTTCATGGGCTGTTGTGCCTATGCTCTTTTGAGATCTTGAGGTTTCTCTAGCTTCATTTTGATAAACAGAACATTTTTGATACACACCAAATTCAATAGAATAATGCCCTCTGGCATTATTAACTTCGGGTGGTAGGCATGGCAAGGAGGGATTTTGTTTCCTTTTCTTTAGAGTCGAAGGCAGAGAAACCTAAAAGCAGAAGTGTCCAGCTTTATCAATTTTCTGTTTGCTCCCTCTTTCATCTGAAACGTACAATAATCCTGGTCAGATGTCCACTTAACTGTGGGAAGGAAAGCCTGGGAGGCAGGTGAGCGCACACCTCTTTCAGCTTCAGCCTGGCCCTGCAGCAGCCCCTTCAGGCTGGATCTTCAGCTAAAGATAATGCTGATCAGATGGGAAATAAGAGACCATGGACAACCGCACTGCTTCTTAGCATAAAAAACATCCAATACTCATTTCTGTTTAGACAAAATGCCCATGTTGGCCTGGCCTTGAGAGATGTTAGTACTTAGTGCTAACCTTGACTCTGAACAAGAGAAAGAAGAAAAATACAAAGGGATCTCGGAGCTTGCTAATCCTCATTTCTGCTGTTGCAAAACAAGGGCTCTCTGGGCCCATGAGTATTACTTTGCATTGAGAATGAAAAAATGAATATTTGATGTGAGTAAATACAAGCCTTTTAGTGATTTTCTGCTGCTCAAATTTAAGGCATGAATAATGCTCAAGGAATTTTATTAGTCCCTCAGATAGGCTAGTGTTTATGTAGGGAAAGCAGACCACCTGAGGAAAAAATGTCCCGGGCCCTACTGATTATAAATATCAGTATCTCCACCTGCAAGCATGATGAAAGAGCTTTTCGGCTACTGAAGAAGAGCAGAAATGGATGTTTTTCTGAGGATGAGAGAGAGGAAGAAAAGAGGTATAATGTGTTATAATGGTAACCTGATTCTACATCTGTCACTAATGCTTTGTATTCGGAGCTCAGGACTACAGAGTTGATGCCTTTTCCCTTGGGAAAAACAGGGCGAATTACATGTAAGGATCATTATTTCAACAACATCCTTTATTTTAACATCTGTGTACTTCAAAAACATTAATCAATCAGGCCTTTAAAGCACTATTTAACACATGCACTTTACGTGGGGACTAAGCAAGAAATACCATATATAATTTGTTAGAGGCCAGACTAAAAATTGAATTTAGGACATCTAAACCCCTCTTGTAAGTTTCACTTATAATAACTGCATCTTTATGATTATGACACATTTGAAACAAAATGTTTCGAATCAGTCTAGTTTTAATCAACCCTGGCTCCATTTAGAAAAGCTGGGCCTGGAGTTTACGGGTGGTAAACATAAAGAGGTTGATAACACTTAAGTTAGAAAAAGTCACAGGAAGAAGAACCTAGCACTTGAGAATACAAGTGCTAGGCTGAGGTGGGGGTGACAGGTCAGGGGCTAGGGTTTGTCTAATTCTTGTAACCTTCAACTCCATACTGGGGAAAGGTTGGATTCTTGAGCCAGGCCACATGAAGCTGATGTGGCTGTGTCCGCCCATGGATCTCTCTAGACAAGTCTATGGGTTGCATTTCTGTGTCTCTCTGGACACAGAGAGACCCACAGTCTATGGGTCATGTTTATGGTCATTTTTTCAGCTATACGGCTGGAGATCCACTTGGGGGGAGGTCTCTGGCTTTCTGCCCATAGCCCATACTCAAGATCTGCCAAAGTGTCTGCAGACTCAAAGATAAAGAGAAGTAAAAATCAACCTTTTAGAGGTCTAGGAAAACAAGGCTGTGCTAGGCACAGGGCATTCAAGGTAAAAATATATTGGGTTTATTATTTCTATTGTACACTTCCCATCAAGTCAGTCATTGATGAAGTCAGGTGTACCAGAAGTGCATATTCACCTCATATTTTCTTTCCTGTGTACAGTCACGTACATTTCGTAGACTCTCCCTTGGGGAACGGCCCCAGCAGGAATCAGCAAGCTCACTCCTGAAGAGCAAAAGAGAAAAGAAGTCACATAAGACTTATGAATCAAAAGGAAACTTCACAGGATGTTTCTGAAGCAAGTGAAAGGGAATGAGATTTTGTAGCCATGTAGCTATAAGCCTGCTTTTTCTCTAAAGACTTGTAAATGTTAATATTCACGGCTGCCCTCCTTTTCTTCCTTGTTGGTCTTATTTGTTACCACAGCTCTCTCTGAACTGTTTTGGAATTAAAGAAACGATGGAATTTTTTAAGCTCTTGTTTCATTTAAGGGATAGACAGATCGTTCCACTGTTGTTTTCTTTGTCAAAGGAAGGGAAGACCAACTGCTCTTAAAATGTCAAACAGCTGTAATGATGCATTGTTTCTAATTTTAAAAAATACCCACAAGATTCAAAGTTAGAGAAATAACGAATTCCAACAATATAAAAAAAACACATTTATTTCCCAAATATCTAGTCAGCATCAGGGTTTTTCCGTAACAAATAGAAAGTGATGAGGACTCCTTTCATCATACATAACTCCACAGAAAGTGAACAGTCCTGCTGGTTGTAGTTCCAGCCCTTCCAGCAGGTTTTTGCCCAGTTGCTAATGAGCGCCATTCCGTAGGACTATTGGATTGACCTCTGTTCTAGTTAACTGTACCTACAGCAGTGGTTTGCAACTTGAGCTTGCCTCAGAATCACCCAGAGGACTTGCTAGAATATGAATTACAGGATCCTGCCCCCAGAGTTTCTGATTTTGTAGCTCTCACAAAATTATAAATTTTTGTAGCCCTAACAAGCTGCCAGGTGATGCCAATGATGGTGGACTGGGGACCGCACCGTTAGAACCACTGGTCTGCACGATTACAGTGTCATCCCAGGGGATAATGTGGGGTGGCTGGCAGTCTGAAGATACTTGGATTCATGATTTCATGATTTTATCCCAATAAATGTAGATTGTTCAACTCAGTACAAATGTGCAGAGCACCATGGTGAGTATGGTGCTTGGTTCTATTGTGGATGCCAAGAAAAGATAGTTTCTTATCTTTTAATAGCTTATAATTTAATTAGCAAGGAAATTGAATATGCTCAATGAGTGTAGGACAATAAGAAAACTTGCCTGATTATGTTGGAAAGTCTCAAGAACAAAGGATGGAGAATTAGGAGGAGGAGTTATTCAAAGGCCTTGCATAAGTGGTTGAAATGTTGAGTCATAGCTTTTTTGAGAAGGTAAGTAACATGGGGGCTATGGAGGTGTGGGAAGTGGGACATCACACTAGTGTAGGGAGCGCTTTAGGGAGGCTCAGAGCGGAAGCAGGCAGACCACACATGACGCCGCCACAAAAATACCTTGGTATTTTTTTCCAATGGGAACAATACAATGTACCTTTGTGTTTATTATGGGAATGAGATAAAATTATAGGTGTAAAGTAATAAGAATAAGCCCTGGCACATTTTAGGTAACTATTGTTACTCTATTAAGTAAAATAATGTATGTAAATCACCATTGCCTAGAACACAGAAAATATTTAATACATGCTAGTTCTCTCCTATCCACTTGAGAAGCTTTTATAATAATTAATCTATGAAAAAATGACAGGTGTAGCAATGGGAAAGAAAGGTAGAATTCAGTGAATATGATTAAAAATTGTCTTGCAAATAATACAGTGTTTAAACAATGAAGAATAATAGAACATATTTTGACTTATTAATTTGATATACTATTAAAAATAAAAATCATGATTTTTAAAGTGCATGCAAGAGCATGAGAATTAATAAGAAAAAGATGAAAAAGCATTTTATATAATGTATGATCCCAACTATGAAAAAATGTATGAAAATAATATTCTACTAAGTATTTCAATTTATTAAAATGTGCTTTTAAAGATATGGGGTGAAACATCACCCAAGGCATGAAATGGGGGAAATGGGGGACTGAATAGAGAAATAATCAAAGACAAGTTCATATTTGCACATGAAGACCAAGTGGTTCTGTATATTGTCTGTATGGCTGTTGTCTCATTATATTCTTTTCTTATGTTACATGAAAACTTTAGGTCGACCAAATTGTTTCTTATTGCTGTATTTGCAAAACACTCAGTCTTGTCCAAAAGAGCTAAGGTTGCTGATTCACAGAGCAATCCATTAACCTCCTGAGAGTCCTGAACCTGTTACTACTACTGATTAATGAATACCAAAATTTAATAACACTGTCAGTCACTGACTGAAATTCACCATTTAAGACTTTCATGAGGCTTATTCTATGGAAGCAGATAATTCAATGATAAAATAACAACTAAGTAACACTGCAAAATGCCACATGTTGAAACTGTGATTCTATACAGCTCTATCAGAAACAGGAGTGAGCATCCTGTGAAACCTTGAGGCTAAAGACTGTAATAAAGAGTTAATAAATAAAGATTTGATGTCTATTATGATGTCTTCTGGTCATCTAAAAATTAGTATTCTGAAGTATTGCTTCCTATAGTGAATTGGAACTCAACCAACTGATATATTTCCTAATTAATTTGTCCTTTTAAAGTGTGAAGACAACAGTAAGAGCTTCTGGCTTGACGTGCCTCGTGAAGCTCTGTTAAGAAGGAGGTCAAAAGCAGTTCTAAATTACACCTTGGCAGCAAGTTGTGCGCATAATATATATAGAGGAAGTGTTTTCAGAATTGGTTGGGGGAAGATGAATGGTTTTTCTGATTTTGTCTAAAGTAATGTAGATTTACATTGAAAGTAGATCCGGGTTAGATAGGCTACATTTAACTTTTCAGGCCTAATGAAAACAAACAAAAGCAGATTTTGCACAAAAATATGTTTTAAAGCCCTGCCTTTGTGATTTAAACGTTTAGGGATTACCTGAATTGGGAACGATAAGGTGACCCCCGAGCGAGTTGAAGGTGCCAAATGCAGTACAGGATGGATCGGTCTGCCGTGCCAGACTCTGGCTCTTCAGGTTGAGGGCCTCGTTCTCCAACAAGGACTGAGTCATCTGAGGGGACAGCTTTGATGCAAACTCAGAGAGGTCATCTTGGGGGGTGACAGCCCCTGAGGTGTTGTACACTTTGATTTTCAGGTTAGGTAGTGGATCCAGAATTGGAGAGTTGGTCATGGGAATTTTGTCCGAGACATCATGCAAAGCATAGACTGGCCCCCTGTACATGGCTGCCGCTGACGTGAGGTCTGGAGGTACTGCCAGGATATCTGGGTCAGAAAGAGAAAGGAAGTCTATTTGATTCTTCACTCAGTCAACCTACATTAACCCCTTACCCCCAACACTTTCTGAGTCAAATGCAAAGAAACTCAGCAAATGTTAGAGATGTTCAGATACTACAGTTTTGTGGAAAACAGGGCAATTAGATGACTAAGATCCACAATATTACTGGCTACAAATAAATAGACAGCTTCTCTATTCTGCCCTGAAGTCTACTCATTGCTCTGAAGTATTTAGTTATTTCAGCAGATGAGATTCTTAGATAGTGATCCCTACTAGGTGACTATGGGTCATAGTTTCGCTTGTTTATACTGGATTTTGGTTCATCTGTAGGCCACTGTATTCATTGCAATACAAGATGTCTTCTCAAAAGAGAGGGAAAAAAGAGATTTAAGAATTAGTCAACCAGTCCATATTCTATTTTCAAATAAAAGTTAAAAAGTATGACAGAGGAAACTGTTCAAGAATAAAAAAGACCATGCACCTTGTCCACTCTAACTTGTTATGTGAATGAAGTTAATACGGTGATTAACAAAACAGAGCAAAACCCTCATCTCCATGGAGCTTACGGTCTAGCTACACTGGAGGATTTCCCTGAGGTTGGAGCTGCCCAGAGAGGCTACTTATTTGCAGAAGTTGCAGGTGTGGAGTACAGCATCAGCTGACCTTGTCTGGCTGCCTTGATGTTCACAGGCTGGAAACCTCCATTGAGTGCTGAAGAGTCAATAATATCAGACTCAAAGTCACGATGATTCTTCCGGTACACAAACAGGGCCACAACTACAGAGATGGCCAGGCAAACAATGACAGCAATCACAACGCCAACATACAGAGCAATGTCATCTGAATCAGGAGCAGCTAAACAGGAGAAGGAAATATTGGACCAACTGGTTAGAGAAATTTCCCATAGTAGACATACATATTACTATAATTTTTTCAGACATTTACTGCCTTTTTTATAGGTTAATTTTAAATCTATTCCAAAAGCTACATAAAACAACCATAGCTTTTTAGTAGAAAATTATCCCTGATTTGTTTTCCTTTCTCACTCTACATCTATCCACCCACTCATCTATCTTTAATTGGGCAGCATAACAGATGCTATATTATGAGGCATCAAAAGGAACTGGAGCTAGAACCATCCTGACACACAGGAGAGAAAAGCTTATTACTAACTTGGAAGGTGACTTTGAATTTACTGATAGTTCTTTAAAAACATAAACACTCTGCTAGAACTATCTGGGATGCTCTGAATCTATATATTTATCAAACTGAAATGTTTTTCTAGTACCTTCCAAGTCATAAAATTACTTTCCATAGTACCCTGCTCACTTTCCCTTAAATCAGTGGATGTGGATGGGTGGGAATGGTGTAGCTGAGCAAAGCAAACGTGAGGAGCAAACACGTTGGATCTGAAAGGCGTGCTTTCAGAAGTCCCAGATCTGAGGAGTAGAGGTTAACGCTGGTCACTCCAGGCTTTCATACAGACTCAGTATTACCTGCGAGAACCCTGAGCTCCTTTCTCATGTCTCTTGTGAGAGATCTACATTGGAGCTACTCACTAATGTAATAAAATGCAGCTCTACTGTGTACTGAGTAAGATAAAGGCCTGCTTCAGTGATCAGAAAGCTCAGACTACCCCTGAAGGCAATTAAGCATTTGACCAACACAGTGCATGGTCAGATGGTGGGATCTACTTCTGGGTGGAGACAGACCAACATTTCTGGAAAGTTGCATGTTGCCCTGGTGGCACAGGACACGCACTGATCCAACTGCAAAAGGTGATAGAAGCTGACAAATAAAACAAAACACAAAAAAGTAAATCTTTCCTGGATCCCATAGACATGTTTAAGTCTCTGTTTTAGTTTTCTGTGACCTACAAATATTTTCAGCAAAGTTAATTGAAGCCTCTTGGCTCACTGTAAAAGATGTGGTTAAATAGATACTTCAGGTGGTCAAGAGTAGTGTTCTTACGGTCAATTTTATCTGTACGTGCATTTTGGGGGGGGTATTTTCAGTTTTATAGGTTCCCTGACCTTCCAAGAGTTGAGGAACCACTATTCTATTAGACTCACAGCCACAAGTTGTACATGTTGAAGTGACTCTTCTTTTAACTTGTCAGTGGCTCATGGAATCACCTACACTCGCACACCATGGTTTCTTTGACACATTGACAGTATGGAGAAATTCCCTGTTGGAAATGACTATGTCTCTTTTAGAATTTCATGTTTAAGTGTACTGTAGGTAAAAGGATTATTTTTTTTCTTCTGAACCACTGTCTTTCCCAAAGTTTCCAGAATATCTGCTTTCCTAGCAATCCAGTCAATATTCACCGACATCTTCAGAGGCCAGGGACATTCCAAGCGCCCTCGGCTGTGTGAGCACTGCTTCAAAGTGTGGGCGGACGTCGCTGTGCTGCTGGGTTCTGTCTACCGCCCTGAAGCTGCCTTCTGAACTCTGCTCAGGACAGAGTACCAAAATCCTTAACATTTTATTTTGCCAGGCTCTAATTACATATTCGACATTCATGTTTTATAACTCGATCGATCTGCATTTTCTCAACCCTTTATTTTTTATAGCCTTTGAATCCTGGCCTTTGTTCATTCACATCAGCGTATTTTAGGACATGTTTTGTCAGCTACTGGGACTCAAGCTTGGAATGGTAGGCAGAGGCTTGAAATGACCCTTTCTTCTCTTCAGCAGTGAAAATCTAATTTGTTTTTCATGTTAAAATATATTAGTTGCCTATTTCCTGTGTGCACATCTGTGTTCTAAAGAAAGGTAAACTTGAACCAGGGGCAACATCATTAAAAGATTATTCAGCAACATAAAAACCAAACATCAAACTTACAAGAAAATCCATATTCATTCTGGGTTCTCTGTTCAGTTGAAATAGGATAAATGAAACCTTGAAAAGAAACAAAAAATGAAGCAAAAATAGGAACAAAATCAAATTAATGAGGAAACAAAATAAGAAACATGGAAAATGTTTAATTAAAAGAAAAGGAAAAGAATCCTGTGGTCCTTTAAAATTCTGGTTCAGTATAGAACTATGATTTTGCATCTCCTGTCTGCTCAGGAGTCTCAGTGAGAATTAATAACTAGGCAGATTGAATTTCAGAGCAAAAACTGGTCTCGAGTCACTAACTTTGGAGTGCTTAAAGTCTTTCTTTTATTGAGCATAAACTCTAATGGATTTAATTTATTTCAGACATCATGGGTCATTAGCATAAGGAAAATCTTTTTTCCTTATCCCTGCCATATGCTTTAATTCCCACAACATATTCAGTAAGGCTCTAAACAGTTTTTTTTCTTTTTTATTAAATCATAACAGCTTGCTCTTGGCCTAATAGAACTAAAAGAGACCTGTCGTCACTGGTCAAAGGTTAAAAACCCGTTTACTGAGCTGTGTCACGGCCACCTCTCTTGGCTCCATTTCAGACTCACTCTCTGGATTTTGTGTTGTTTCCTACCCCCTTCGCTTAATAGGAATCCAATAGGTTTTGCCCAGGGACTGGGCGGTTTGTCAGTGCAGTGGGATTGGATGCTTTTTATTTGAAATCATTCAAAAGTCAGTAGAATCTAGAGGTTATAAGGTTATTTATTTTAGGGCTTCAGAGGAATGGTATCAATTGGGCTAAATAAAAACCTCATCTCAATAGTAAATGCAGAAAAAACTAGCAATTTAGCAATTTTATTTTTCTGGGGTTTTTTTTAGTATATTCCAAGGCAGGAAATGGAAAATAAGAGTAATAATAATAATTAATAAAATATCAATGTAAAGTAGACAATTAGGAGAAAAGATTTAAAAATGTGAAACACAAAACTTTGAAATAGAAACATCTATGAAGATTTTTAAAGTACAACTTATAACTGGCACAGTTTCCTAATATTTAATGTGCTGTCACATGACTTAATCAAATGAAAATGAATAAGAAGCATGTGAATTATACTTTCCTAGTGAAACCCAAGGGCAAAAATGTAGAGAATCTACAAGAATCACAATTAATTGGTTTAAAATTAAATGTGTATAATGCTTTAATTCTAAAGGTAAATCTAGATCGTGCCTCAGGTAGATTTTTTTTGTAGTTTGCAGAACACTCTGTTCTTACAAGCTATTTACCTATTTGGGGGAACTAATTCTGGAGGAACATGCAGTGCTACCTTAATGAAAGAGAGGTTTGCTGCAGCACAGACAGGTTTGCTCTGAATTAATATTTAATGCTTTATTTTAGAGCAATGATTGCAGCTTCCACTCAGTTTTATAAATATTATATTCCTTATTCCAGGTGTCTGAGTCCATGTATTAGGTTTGATTTTCATTTTAAACACTTCTGTCTGGTAATAACCTTTTTCCATTTGTATTCTGTGAACTCTATAATAGAACACCTGGGACGTATATAGGCACTAGAGAAAAGGTTATTTCTTTCTGAAACCCAAAGACTTAAGACGGTACAAGCTCATTGCTAGGAGAGGAGACCAGATCATGGATGTCGTCATTTTGGTAGGGTTGATGTTGAAGAGGGATGCCAAAAGATTTGTTTTTGGCAGGTGAGAGGGCCTGGGAATTAGTGTAACATAGGATATTTGGCAATGATCTGATGTTCACCATGAACAGTTTGATAAGAATCCGCGAGTGTCTGTGGAGTAAGCAGAAGAGCTGGAGCTTATAAAGGGACAACTGATCCCCGGAGAGGCAGAGCATGGGCTGAAATTTCTCCCTGTGAAGCAGTACTGGATTTTCCCAGGCTCTGACCCCTGCTTCCCAATAAAATCCCTGTTCTGGATAAGCAGACCAGGAAACAATAAAAAGAAATTTTATAATTTTGATTTTAATCTCAACTTTCCCATATTTATGTGATCTGGACAACTCAAATATTTGTGTGATTTGTGGTAATTATCTGAGGCTTATATTTTATTGCAGGCACAGAACTGGAATTCACTTATTCATTCATTCATTTATTTATCTAAGAAATACTTTTGAACTTTAATATATGCTGGGTTCAATATTAGCCACAGGGGTACAACGGCAAATCAGATGGGAAAATTTCCTGTTTTCCTTCCAGTTTAAAAACAAACAAGACATAAATAACATCATTTCAAATGCTGAAAAAGTCGTTTTTAAAAATGAAACAAAAGAATGTAATGTGATTGGAGGTAAAAGGATGACAAACTGAGGAAATCAGGAAACAATTTTCTGTTGAGATGAAGTCTGAGCTGAAAGTTGAACAATGAGAAAGAATGAGCCAAGGAAAAGATGAGGAGGGAACAATGGCCCGTGAGGAGGCAGGGTAAATGCTGAAATCCTGACCACGGTTAGAGTTAGAGAGTGAGAGGAAAAAGGGACGCTTCAGGGGCAGGGGTGGGGGGAGCAGTAGCAAGACCCCTAGGCCTGGTCGTTCATGACAAGGCATTTTGAATATGTTCTAAATGAAGTGCAGACCCAGTGACTGAATGTAATTTAGAAAAGATCATTTTGGTTTCTCTAGAGATAACAGAGAGCAAAGGGACACCATTTTATGATAGTTTCTACAACACATGGCTTGGGAGATGTCTATCAATAGGTATATCAATATATTTGATGAAGTGTTTGCATTTGAAGTTGCTGGAAGAAAAAATAGAAAAATAAAAGCCTCACTAATAGTTATATCTCCCAGCCAATTAGGACCAATGTAGCCAATTGGTTATTTTCCTTCTTGGGAAAATTTAAAACAGATCAGTATTCAACATACTCACCACTGGTTCAACACCCCAATTTACTCTGTGATGGAAACACTGATTAAGAGTTTTGGAAGGCAACTCTGTAAAACTTTTTCCATCCTTTTCAAAACACTTCTGCAACTATAGAACTAAAACATCACTTAGGCGGCTGGGAATCAGAAAAGAGGGGGATTGCTGTTCCATCCCCTAAATGAGGGAAATGGAATCACTGTCTAGAGTTTGTTTTTACACTTCCCCATCTGATCTGTCTCTCATGGAACAACAGGGGGCATTTTCTTCTGCTAATGAGGGGACCCTGCTAAGAGTAGTTTTAGCAATAATGAAAAATAATATTTCTGGTAGAAAACAATACAAAATAATTGTTTTTAGTATCACTATCAATAGCCTTTTTCATAAGTTGGGATTTCAGTTGCTTTTCCTACTACTTGAAAGTAAGGCTGATTTGAAAGACACTGTGGCTGTTGGCCAAGGCAGTGAAATTAAGCTTTTTAGTCTTGGGGACTTTAGTTTGAATCCTACTTCTTCCCTTTCTTTGACCATGAGAGCTTGGTTGAACTGCTGCTCTTCCTGGGGCAGCTGTTCTCTCATCTGTGTAAGGATGTGGGGATAATCACTTTTATCTCATTGTGAAAAGGAGAAACGAGATGTGTAAAATGCTGGTACATAGCAAGCAATCAATAAATGACAGCTATCTCAATGTCATTACGATGCACATTATAACTACATTGAGATGCTAGGTTCTTAATAGATTTTATTTGTAGAGTCAAGGCAACTTATTATGTAATGAGTGAACTTAGGAAATTTGTTTGAATTTCAGTTTCCTTAGTAATTACAGAGACAGGAGGCCCAGTTTTTCCGAGAAACCAGGAGCAATGTACTCTTCCAAGTACTGTATACTTTTTCACCCTCTTCTTTTAAAGAGGTTTATTCCTGACCTTTGTGGCTTCTGGCAAAGATATAGTAGTGTGTTTCAGAAGCAAATTTCCAAGACCAGAGTGCAACTCAACGCTAAAATGGTTTCTCAACCAGAGTCAATGCCACTTCTAAAAGCTGAGGACATGCTCTTTGGGTGTCATAATGATCAGAGGCTTGTTTGTGGCATTTCATGAGAGAGGGCCAAAGTTACTAAATGTCTGGCAATGGGAGGAATAGATTTGCCATGAAACAACTGTCTGGAACTAATGCAGCTCTGCTGATAACTTTCAAAATCACCTCTCTTGGACTGCCAGCAGTGGGCTGCGGGAAGGATGCAGGACTTCTCCCGTTGGTTGCAGTGGCCTCAGCAGCTGCAGCTAGGGCTAGACATCCCAGAGAAGTGCTTCTGCTATGGGGAATGCTCATGCCCTATGATCTCCTGGCTTTGTTTTTTATAAAATTTCAGGGTTTTTTTTTTTGTAATTTTAAAGAGCATGTATTTTTCAGTGGAGAGATTTTCTTGACCTGGAAGAATAGGGATTGGAGGAAGTTTCATTGTGAAGAAAAATTAAGTGAAAACATGAACAGTTTGAAAACCCAAGCAAACAGGCTGTATTACACAGCTACTGAAATGCTCCTTATGCCAAAAAAATCCTTTCATTGTTGCTCAAGACATCATTTTAAGAGGTTATCTAGTCCAGCTTTTTCCAGATGAGGAAACTAAATCCCAAAGTTAAGAAGTGATATGTTAAAGTTAGCAAAAATGTTGAGACTATAATTTGATTTTATTCTCTTGGCAGTGAAGCCCAGGAAGTAAGGGTTTTGCAATATCCATCTCTGGGGGGTCCATTCACACTTGTGTTGACTGTAGATTTGGACTGTTGGAATAACGGTTTTGTGGCCGATGGTGGCAAAGTGACAGGAGGAAAGGATGACTTTTCTAATTTTCACAAGGCCACCCTTTAGATTAGAGGTGGGGTTGTCCATATTTTTCAGTTGATGTCCAACTATTATAAATGATGAGAGTCCATGCCCAAGTATCTTAAAAAAAAAAAGAGAGTTTTCCTTGGTTTTATACGGTAGTAAATAAGAAGTTATTCTTAAGCCCATGGCCCTTAATCACACAATTTGTGCCCAAACATAGCTTCTTTGGTGGGTTTATAGTTGGGAAATCTCAGAAACAGCCAGAAACCACATATAAGTCTTAATTTTCCCAATAAACTGCAACTGGCTCCATTGTTCCAGTCTTAGGAAAAAACACTCCTTTCCTGCTTTATGGATACATGATAGCCAAAAAATGATCATGATTCTACGATTAATTTAAAAAATATATTTTATTTATTTATTTTTAGAGAGAGGGGAAGGGGAGGAGAAAGAGAGAGAAACATCAATGTGTGGTTGCCTCTCACACGCCCCCTACTGGGATCCCAACCTGGCCTGCAAACCAGGCATGTGCCCTGACTGGGAATGGAACCAGAGACCCTTTGGTTCACAGGCCAGTGCTCAACCCACAGCCGCACTAGCCAGGGCTCTGATAAATTTTTTTAAAAAGATAATTAAACTATTTTATGTCACGGATAATATTTTAATAGAAAAAGTCATCAAACAAGTCTATTGATATGAAAAATGTCAGAACTTCTAAGCATCACTAGGCAGGTTTAAATTCTTCAAAACTGGTCTATGCTCTAACTAATACATAAACTTCCTCCCAACTCAAGCCTGTAGGAGTTAAAAGAAATCAGGGATTAGTGCTGGCTGGTGTGGCTCAGTGGGTTGAGCACCAGCCTACAAACCAAAGGGTCACCGGTTCATATCTCAGTGAGGGCACATGCCTCGGTTGCGGGCCAGGTCCCTGGCTGGGGGCGTGTGAGAGACAACCAGTTGATGTGTCTCTCATGCATTAGTATTTCTCTCCTCTTTCTCCCTCCCTTCCCATCTTTCTAAAAATAAATAAATAAAACCTTTGAAAATATTAGTTAAAAAAAAGAAATCAGGGATTAGAATTTCAAACTGTTGCAGGTGGGCACAGGAAACCAGGTACTTGGTGATCGAGGACAGTGAATTGAACTGAACACAGGGAGTTTATAGCAGAAAGAGAGAGAGCAGATTTATTGCACAACAGTACACTCCACAGAACATGGAAGCAGGTCATCTCTGAGCAGAGATTGACCTTGGGGGCTGGAGGGGTTCTATTTTTAGAGGGCAGATGTTTCCTAACTAGTTTTCATGGGGTTTCATTGAGCATGTACAAGTAGTTATATTACTTTAAAGGTACTGCACATGTGGTCTTATGATTTTCCTTGATTGGCCACAAGAGAAGGGGGTCCCACAATATTAATTCATTATAATGCTATTATAATGAAGCAGGAGTCATGTGGCATCTTCTACACAGGTGCATTCATGATTTACCACAATTTGGTGCTTTTCCAGAAAGCAGGAACAACTGGTCTTAGAACTGGGTCTCTGTCCTGTAATGATGTTCTTTTCCTTATCCCTGGGACACATTTGGAGTTTCCTCCCCCCTGACTATCTCCTGTGTCACCACCATAACCCCTTTTATCTGCAGACTAAGGAGCAGCAGCACAGAGTGGCAAAGGGACTTGCCTAACATCACAAAGCTGGTGAAGACAGCAAAGACAGGGTGCCCAGCTCCAAGGATAAGCCCCAATTGTCTTTCTAAGTGTTATCTGGGCTTTAACTAGAGGATTTAAATGAAGAGAGACAAGGACATTATAGAAAGGGGCTTGATATGTTCACGTTGCATTTCAGGGATTGAATGAAATAATGCTGAAATAATAGAGAGAGTTTTGCCCTTAAATGAAACAACTTCCAAACAGTGCCTTTTGTTTTAAGCATGGGGCAAGGGAAGAGGTGCACCAAACTTGGGTATTTCTATTCCAATGCAACTGGAGAGCCAAGCTAGAATAATGTAGCTGTTAATGTATGATCATAGCATTGTATTTGGCATAAAACCCTGCACTAAATACATATTTAAGAGAGAAATATTACTTTCCTTAAGTGATACGTACAGGAAAAATGAATAAACATTAATAATTGGAGGGACACTACCCATCAAAAGGAACACAATTTTAAAGCAAAAAAAGCTGATAGCAGTTGCTTCCACCATCTAAGAGCCCACATGAAAAAAGAAGTGTTTCGAAATGAGACAGATTTGATTTGGGTTTATATGTTGGCTTTTACATTAACTTCCTGTGGGCACTGCATAGGCTTTGAATTTTACACCTCAGTTTCTTCCTTTACAAGAGAGAGCTATTATTAGGGGATTATTAAAAGTTCTATGTATATGGGTTTTTTGTACTTTTATTTTTAGATTTATTGAATTAAACTCAAGTCAATTTTGCTTCAGGTTGGCCACATCTAACATAGTACAATAGATGGGAGTCAGAAGCAATTTATGCCAGGCCTAAAGTCCATGCATTGGGTAGAAAGTGAATAAAATTCAAATTGTATATGCAATACTTTAAACTAAAATACATGTGATACAGTAAATTTTATGTCCCCCAAAGCTAGGAATTCAAACTTTCTTTAGATTAATTATCAAATTCCTAGTCAAAAGAATATGGGTGGAATTTTATAAAGTGTTCCTGTTTGCTTTCAAGATTTACTCATTATATTTCAATATGAAGATTCTTCTATGACCATAATACATGTAAGTAGATTTTATAACATTGTGAGAAGTAAAAAAATACACGCTAACTCATATCTCATATGGGGTCAGAATATAAATTGTGAATGTAACTCAATTACAGTTTATGAAAGCATGTTCTATATATTTTTAAATCATTAAATTTTGGGTTAGATTAAAGTCATATTTATCTATCTAAAGTAGAGTAGATGACTTCAGAAGATGTCCTTGTTTTTGTGATCTTAGCATTAGAAGAATCTCTGTTCTTGGTGAAATTTTTCCTCTCCTCAATCTGGCTGCTTGGTCTGTTTGCTAGTAGTGACTATACCCAAAGCCAAAATATGTGGTTTTTCTCACCCAGATTACATTTTTATGATGCAAGTGTTCTTATTAAAAACCTCAAGGGCCATTCAATGTAAACATGTTCAGGTTTTGTTTTCCCTTTTTAGGTCAGTTTGTATCGAGCCAGCCCATCAGGACTGCACTAATGATGTCAAAGGTCAGGTCTGTCAAAGACGCTTAGGTCATTTACTATAATTTACCACTCTTCTGAGGGTTTATTTATTGACAGGGGCTTAAGGATCTCCAAATAAATGAATACATAAATTCTAGGGCATGCCAACAAAAATTGAAAAGAGCATTTGCTTATCACTGATGTTGGTCGCTGAATCGCTGCTGTATGGAATTTCTGTTCCAGCCTGCGTGGGGGAGCAGGCCACCCTCACCAACCTGATCCACAGCCACTTTCCTGACAGTCTCAACCACATCCTCTGAGAGTAGATAGCTCGGAATTAACCTCTCAGGATGCGAAAGTCTTATCTTGTGATTCACAGTAGGTATAGAATAAATGTCTGAAATTTAGCTCAACACTAGGGTAACATCAAACCCACACTTCAGCTAACCACATGTTTTTAATGAAGCAGAATCTATCCCCATAATGTTCCTTAAGAAGAATAATGAACTATTAAATCCAAAGGCAATGACATTATAATCCACGGTAGTAAAGGCATCTGGTAGAAAAACGACAAGAGTCCTGAAAAGGCTGACTTCTAGCACACATCACCACATCTGCTAGATTTTTAGTCAAAAAGAAAAGGCCATTGAAAGCCATGGCCCTGCACCCATGTGATTTGAAGAATCCCACACTCCACTGTGGTGGTAAAAGTTGGCACCTTTCTTGAATCTCTAGAAGGTTCCTTTCCACCACAGAAGCTGAAGACCTTGCATTTCCCTCTCACACTAACGTGCATGGGGTTCCATAGGTGTTCAGCAGGTTTCTGTGCACTACAGTTTCTAACCATATCCCTGCTTCCAAAACCAGGAAAATGTTTTACCAGTAAGGAAAAAAGGAAAGCAAACCACGCTTATTACACTGAAGACAGCAGAGTACTGTGTTGGGCTTCCAGTCCCCATATAGAATATTTATTTGCCAGCTGGGACGCTATGCATATCAAGGACTGCACCAGAAAGGCTATGACATCAGCTTCTTCCAGACTGTATGTAGATAAAAGCACTCACTGTCTGACACTCACAATTATGCATTCCCTATCAAATTGCTGTGTTGACAAGAATTTCACTGGAAACTGACTAGCACCTTCTCAAATGCCTATTATGGTGGTCATAAACACATCATTCTAAAGTCAAGAAAAGATTATTTGTAAAGTAAATTATTTCCTCACATTAAATGCACCTGGGGTTCCAAGGGGCCTGGTGTGCAATATGTCCACACCACAATTTATACACCGAGCTCCACCACTTCCTCTGTATGTGAGAATTAAGAGCTGTGTGACATGTAAATTTTTTAATGAGTAGAAAGCGCTAAATTTGCAGGCTGCATAACATTTTAATTTCCCGAAGTCCGGAAGTTCACTGATGCAGACACAATTCCAGGCAGCTCTTGTTTGTAAATTGCAGTTTTTAATTTGTCTACTGTGGCATAAACCCTCTTCAGCAAGAAAGAGTAATTCTAAATTCAGATTTGAACTGGTACATATCCCTACGTGGGATGCCATTGCTTCAGATAGGATTAAAAACTAAAGTCCGTAGGCATAGAGACAGTAATATAATAATCTAATTGAGCGTATTCATAAATATATATAAAGCACCATTTATGGACTAAGCCATATATATAGTCTTTAGATTGCTGTTTTGAAAAGAAAAAAGCATGGATTAAACCATTACATGCCAACCATGACAAAGTAGATCTTACTACATATTCATTATAGAAATCATAAAAGTTCAAAGTTGTCAGTTCTTGATAATACAATTGTATTTCAACATAAAAAGTAAAAAGGTAAATATGCTTATTGGCTTAGCATTTTCGGAGATTGTCCTGAGTGCTTCTTTCTTCTTCTGTATCTTTTTTTTTTTTTTTGGTGTCTAGTGTTCTTTCTCTTTGTCTCTTTCTTTCCCACTCTCCCTCTCAACATAGCCATTTCAAGTAAGTCCTATTTCAAAACTATATAGCAAAACCAGGGGCTACTTTCATATAATTTTAGGAATGACATGAAGAAATCTAATGGGTACACAGTGCAATGGACCTTCCATTACTGCCCCCTGAATAAGATACATTATTCTGTAGTATTATGAAATATAGTCTCATCTGTTATTAATGTGAAGTTTCTCATATTGGACATATCAGACATGTGTGTTTAGTTACTTTCAATAGTGGAAAATACTCCAAGGAAAATACTTCAGCATACCAACAGACTCCAGTTTTTAAATTGTTTTTTAAAATTAACAGTGTGATTATAAAACTAAAATTTTCAACTTCTTTCTGGGACATTGAGTCTGAGGGTTTTTAATTCTCCTTTAAAAATGCATTCTGGTGAAATAACACCAATTTCTGGAAGTTCTTAATCTGAAGGCAGTGTCTCCAGTGTAGGAATTACTTTTCAGACCAATGATGATATATCCAGTGTAATAGGTACATGGTATCCACTACACTTCAGTGTCAATTAATGTGTACGAATGCCTGAAAAACTTAGTAGAGCTTCTGAAATTGCTTAAAGACCATGAGATTGTTTCACAAATGAAATTACATAGCATTACATAATAAATCCAATTTATCAAAGAGTTTGAGGATAAGTATGTTTGCAAAGTATATAACAGGCAACTGGGAAATAATCTAAAACTGTAATTCAGTTCCAAATCCCCACGTCTTCAAATCCTTTTATAAACGCACTTGATTTAATGGCTATAAGTAACTCTTGCCACCTAAGGTTTTATACAACTAGGGCTTTATGCAAGTATTTTGTGCAAATACTTTTTTGGTAATCTAATTTAAATCTAATCTAATTGAATCAATGTGACCAAATTCCCAGGACATATCAGTGATTTTGCTACATTTCAAACCTTGAGACTTCGGCTTACAAGATACGCAGCTGTTCCAGGTCATCCTCAACATTTCTTTATTAAAAACTTATTTACAATTATAAACACAATGAAATACTAAAAATAACAAATATGGAGAATAGAATGCATATTGAAAAAGAAAAATAATCAGTTTTAGTGTCACAAGCATAAATGCATAAATGTCATACATCTTTCCCTAAAACTTATGTTTACATACTTATGACAAAATGCATCTATAAATCTATATTCTGCTGTTTATGTTAAACCATCATAAATATTTCAGTGGCTATATGATATTACACCTTATGGAAGAAGCATGTATTACTTAAGCTCTGCTCTAATATTGGATTTTCAGGCTTCTTATTTTCTCTACAGTAAAATACAAAGAATATGGCATATTTAGCATATGTGTGTTTTAGCAATGCATATTACTTACTGAGAATTTATTCACTGAAGTAGGATTACCGTGTCAAAGGCTATGAACACTTTTAAAGCTCTTAATTTGTTCTGTCAAATTGCCTCCCCAAATAATTGTAAAAATTTGTATTCCCATTAGTAAAATACAAGAAATCCTACTATAACGCACATTTGCTAACATTTAGCATATTGTGTCTTTAAAATATTATATAATTCTGTAAGTAAGCCTCAAAGCCTTTTAAAAATTTAAATTGATGTTGAGGAAGCACCTGGATTACTAAGACATCTTACACATACAATTAATAGCCTGGTAAACAATTTAGAAAACTTTTGATTAAGTATTCTAAGGAAAACTAAACATTCTAAAAAACGATTAGAATGTTTAAAAGCAAAAATCTAAATTAAAACTGCAAGCAAACACAATCTCAAAGATGTGTTACTCAGGCACAATGAGAAATGAAATTAAATTAAGAATAGTCCAATCAGATAATCAAAGCCATTAATCGAACATTATAAAATAAAGGTCGAACTATATTGTAAGTTCCTCTTCTTAACTTTAAATCTTTCTCTATAATTATGATTTCATTTTGTCTCTCAAAACAGTGTAAAACTGGGTTTTGCCCCCCACAATTTTGAATTTCCTTTAACAGATGAATGTAATTCATTTGCATTATTATCCCTGATACGTGATGATCCCTGGTGTATATCATCTTATTTATTGTTTATATTTACTTTATTTATTTATTGAGTTTATTGGAATGACACTGGTTAATAAACTTATATCGATTTCAGGTATATAATTCTACAACATGTCGTCTGTATATTGTATCATGTGTTTACCTCCCAAATCAAGTCTCCTATCATCATCATTTATCCCTTTTTAACTCTTTTCTACCACACCTCCTACCTTCCCTTCCCTCTGGCAATCACCATGCTATTGTCTGTGTCCATGAGTCTTTCTTTTATTTCTTTGCTTAATCTCTTCACCCTTCTCACCCTACCTCCATCTGCCTCCCCTCTCGTAGCTGTCAGAATGTTCTCTATAACCATGAGTCTCTATCCACATTGTTAGTTTATTTTGTTCACTAGATTCCACATATAAGTGAGATCATATGGTATTTGTCTTTCTCTGACTGGCTCATTTCACCTAGCATAATGCTCTCCAGGTCCATCCTTGCTGTTGCGAAGGGTAAGATTTTCTTCTTTTTTATGGCCAAGTAATATTCTCTTGCGTAACTGTACCACAGCTTTTTTATCCACTCATCTACTGATTGGCACTTATCACTAATCATTAGAGAAATGCAAATTAGAACCACAATGAGATATGACCTCAAACTTGTCAGAATGGTTGTCATCAATAAATGGCAAAGATGTGTTGAAAAGGGAACCCTCATGTACTGTTGGTGGGAATGCAGACTTATGCAGCTAAAATATGGAACTGCCTTATGACCCAGAAATTCTACTTCTGGGATATACCTAAAGAAAATCGAAACACTAATTTGGAAGAATATATGCACCCGTATGTTTATTGCAGCATTATTTACAATAGCCAAGATTTGGAAGCAGACCACATTTCTTTTGTTCTTTCTTTTATGTTCCTGTTCTGCCCCAAAATCCTATTTTGAATTTATGCATTAAACTTTTTTGCATGTAGTCAGTCTTATCAGTAAAGTCTAATGCAAGTAGCAAGCATGAAATCACCCAAAGTTAAAATATAATACTGAAACAGAAGCATGGGAGGGAGAGTGGGGAAAAAGAGAGAGAAAGAAAGAGAGAGAGAGAGAGAGAGAGGAAGTTCAAATTTTGCTACTTTTTAATCACATGAATTAAATTTTAAACAATTAAAGAAGAATACTAAATCATAAAAATGTTAAAAGAATAACTTGTGCAACATATGTTTTTGTTTTAATCCTCACTCAAATTCATGCCTAGAGGAACAAATGCTGTATCTGGGTAAATGGTTGGTAAAACAGCTGTATTCTTTTCATTCTTGCATTTCAGGGATAAGCTTAGTGGGATGCACAGCAGTCGTCTCCAAATCATAACCAGAAGCTGTGCTTTTTACACTCAGCAGCAGCCATTTCCAAAGAATGGAACCTACTGTGCCCAGAAAAACAAAACGCCTATTGGATTTTTATTTTGTGTCAGCAACATAATTACTCATTTATATTTTAAGTAAAGTTCCTTTTTAAAGGGCCTTGTGTGTATAGACTTTGGAAGGTAAGTGGATCTTCATAGGTAAGGTAAAAATAAAATATGTTATGCATAAAAGCTTCTACACAAATATATTTGGTTGTCTGTATTTACAAGTAATTTGTAACGTGTTATATGAAATGTCAATATTTAGCTGCCATTAAGATACAAAGATAGTACATTGTTTGATCTAGTCATCTGCATGGGTGTGATTGCAGAACAATTCTTTAGTACCTCATGGTTGTGAGAGAGATGGTAAATTTTGTACCTCTAAGGGCTCCTTAATAAAAGGGTAAGAATTTGTAGGCATGGAAATCAAACAACCATCTCATTAAGAAAACCCAAAAGACAAAGCCATGAAAAAAATGAGTATTTAGCTTAAAGTACCCATTATATTCCTGAACCAATCATCTATACCCATTTTAAAATTGTATATTTTATTAACATTATCCCTTTAAATAAACATAATTTCTAACAAAACCCATCATTTTTAAAGAGCTGTGAGGATGTTCCCACCAACCTCTGGTAACTGGGTAAGTCTACCTACAGAAGTGTCTGCCGTTCTTATCCATCTTACATACCCCATGGGCCTTAGTTGGCTAACAGCCATGAATTAGGAATGCATGGCTTGTGTTAGGAAGTCACATGACCCCACAAGGCATTTAGGGTGCGCTTCGGTGCACTCTGATAAAGCTGAGCAGTGGTTCCCTGGTTTGGAATGAATGACAGCCCCTCACAGAGATGACTAAATCACACTTTGCTCATGGGAAAGCAAATACTGTGTGTGTCATTTGTTAACTGGACACAGTTATTCCTTTCGGTTCCTGGGAGTTTACCTTTTTCAACTCAGGAAGAGACCTAGAATATTGGTATATTATTGCATGTTCTTGTTGTTCAAATAATTTTTAATTTTTAGTATTTCCTGCAAAGAATCCCGAATGGTTAGACCCCAGGTCTTCCTGGTGTGTTCTGTTGGCCCAAACAGACTTACTCTGCATGCAGAGCCCGTCAGTGCAATTCTTGGACTGCAAGACCAGACCATCGCAGTCCTTGCCTCCGTTCTTGGGGGCTGGCGCTGTGCACTCCCGCCTGCGCCAGTGTGTGCACTCGGTCCCACAAGTAGACCACTTGCTCCAGGAGGTCCACCTGCCATCCACTGCCACAGAAGAAAACCAGTATCAGGTCACATGGACTAGGAGCCTCTCAAGTATAAAAACAAAACCAGCCAGAGAAAATGGGCCATTGAGGAGTACTGCATTTATGTCAACTGCTGGGAGTGGAGCATGCTCTGCACACACCCACTGGGCCCTGCAAACTCTCCTTATGAGCTGTGTGACTTTTTACTCACTGACCAAGCAAGGCAGCTTAGTGAGACACACAGAAGCCAAAGTTGTCACTGACAGTCATATAAAAGTAAGTCATAGTGGTGACCCTTTTTCTATCAAAAGAGAAACCTTTGGATTTGGTGTTGAAAACTAGGGGGCTTCCTTTTGGACCCCAAATTCCTTCATGTATAGTGTCATGTGGGCAGTGCAAGTAAACCTACATGGGGGTAAGGAGAAAGGTTGGTGGTGTGGGGAAGAAGAAATTTGCCTAGGTCCTGACTCGTCCATCCGTCCAGCTACCTATGCACTGCTTTACTGTTCATATCTGTTATCTATCTGTCTACCTGAATATCTATTTACTTATCTATCCATCATCTATGTGTGTCCTATACACTATTTTTATATTATTTTTCCATCCAGGCTAATTGATTTCCGGAGATCTTCAACATCTTCTTGAAAAGGCTATTTTCCATTTAGCATTTGATGATTCCATTCCATTATTTTATGATGTATATACATTTGTATTTTTATTTGAAAGTTATATTTAGTCATTTTTAATTTTCTGCTGTGATTCGGCCATTTAAAATGGACTCCTTTTCTTCCCACTTTTGGTGGCTGCCTTGGCAGTAATGTCAATGCTAATGAGCTGAAATATCTCTATTTAAAAACAATTTCAATTTTTAAGTTAAAAAAGTGTAAGGTGAATTTCATTAAGGTCATATTTTAAAATACATTCTTTAAAGGTTCTTTATTTTAATAGGATAAAAATATTGACAAACACTCAAAATTTTTTTCCTGAAACACTTAAACAATTATGATTATGAGAATTCAATGTAAATACTGTTAAATATAATTTGTTAAACATCTAATGTACATAGCATCCTATACCTGCTAGTCATAGAAATGATATTATTTTAATAGTTTACTATATGATTTCATATTCAAGTTATTGTATAAATATATAATGCATAATATGTATAGAGATATAAACAGGTGCACATGAGAAAAGATGAAAGCATTAGTACTTCAATCACACAGAGCTGCCTAGATAAGCAGCTTGCAGCTATCTGGAGAAAAGGCATGTGCTTTGACCTAGACCATCCCAAGTCACACGTGCATGTGCACACACACACACATCTATTTCAACTCAAAATGTTTAATACATTTTCAATTACGGGAGTTGCCATCTAGATACAATATAGAACAGTACCAGATAAAACACTGAAATTATAAACCTAGCTAAGTGTCAAAATTTGTTCCACAAATAAAAGCTCTAAAGGGCTCAGTGTAGCATACTGTTTTGATATTTGGAAATTAACACAAGGACATAAAATAGAGACAATGTTTTTCTTTTCAGTTCATTTCTTCAACCCATCTCTGAGAAAGTTTATATTAAAGGATAAACTAGACAAAAATTAGGCAAAATAAAGGGAAGTAAAAAGATTGTGTTTCTAAAGAATAAAATTGATAATACAATAGCTATCTCAATGGAGTGCACTAAATTTATGAATTCTTTCAAACAGAATTTTAGCCATATTTTCAATTTATTGATTAGGAAGTTTAGTGAGCTTTGGTTTTGGTGGATATTGACTTCAATTTACACAGGAATAAGAGCAGGCAACTATAATATAAAATAGCACAGAAAGATGCTCAGAGGCAGAGGGATGCGATGTTGGCAAGTAACGCACAGAACAGGTGACTGATACCGACAGATAGTACAGCTCTGACCGCACTGTATTTTCAGACTCTGTTAGCTCAAGTGTCACAAAGCTTAGACTTCCTTTTAATTCATTCCAAATGTTTTATTTGCACTTGCCCAGAAACTGACACCAAATATCCAATATTTCAGTCTAAGACATTTTCTGAATCTCAGTTCCTATTAATGTCCATGGCTTTCTGGAGATCAAGGGTTGCTATTTCTGAAACATGTGGCTTTCAATGCTGTTCAAAACTCTTGAATTACAGAACCTGCAATCTTGGCTCCAGCAGGTTTGTTTAGTAATAAAGAAGGATTATGTTTACAAATGTTTAATGCCCTGTTTTATATTATTTTTCATGTCTAGATAATAAAGTTAAGTACTCTTTTGGGGGGGGGAATATTTGATTTTCCAGCAATGTATGCATTAAATGATATGATAGATTTAAATAATGTTTATCAGACGTTCAGTCAAGGATAAGGCTTTGTGTATATCCCTTAAAACATATTTCTAGAAGGGGAGGAGACATTTGGAATGAGAATGCTGGTTTATTTACCTGGGCATAACGTGGTACAGGCGATCTTCTGCACGCTCTGCCCTTCGCAGAAGGCGCCGCCGTTGAGTGGCGCTGGGTTGGTGCAGGTCCGCGTGCGTTTCTGGTACCCTCGCCCACAGCGGCTGTTGCACACAGACCACTCCGTCCAGGTGGACCAGCCACCGTTTACTGGAAGGAGGAAAATAATAAAACGTAGATTAAGTGTGTGTGTGTGTGTGCACACAGACACACAGACCACACGCAGCACAGAAACAGCAAGTTATCTCCCCAGTGACTGGACAATTCAAAGCTAGAAGGGACCTCGGACATCATTTCATTCCCAGTTTTATTGCGGAGCTGAAGAATCTAAGCACAGAGATAAATAAAGTGAATTACCAACATTTACTCATCTACTTGAAAAAGTAAATAGAATTTATGTTTTTATTTCCTTGGCCAGTGTTCTTTTTAAAGCAAAATACATCCCCTTGTCTAGTCAAGCTCCAGAGATTACTTTTGACAGCTTATCTCAAATAATAAATGTTTACATTCTTATGCCAAGGCTGTAGGTGGGTCTGAAACATGGGAACGCAATAAAATCATTCTGTCTTTTCTTAATAATAGATGATTAATTATTTTTCTTTAGCACATGTCAACTTTAGAACCTTTTAAGGACTTTTAGTCAGTTTTATTAACTAACCATTGAACCTGGTTAAAAAACAAAGTCTTAGGTTGCTGGATTTTTTACTAATTGAGTAGCTATTTGATTGAATTGGCAATTAGTTGATGTATTTGAAATGGATACCTATTTGTGTATAAAGGCTAATTATGGTGTTTGATGGAGATGTCACTACAGATGAGATTATAAAACCTACACTCTAACCCTGCGTTCTTTATTTACCTCTGAGATCTCACCTTAGAAATTACTCTGACACATTTTAGTGCTTTAAAATGTGAGTCTATGACTTTTTTGTAATTAAGCAACTTCTAACAAAAATTATCTGCTGGTAGACGGGACATGACACAACTACTACATGCACATGCCTCCTGATAGTAAAGTGTTAGCCATTCAAGTAACACAATCTTCTCTGTGCCTATCACAGGCCTTGCATCTACTTTCCAGAAACCTGAGCATTAGGGAATAATCATGCATGCATTACTTTCAACTATATACAGACTTAGGCAACAGTATTTTTTATGACAGACTTATTTTTTATGTAAAGACAATTAAAAACAACTCTAATGTTCAACAATAGGAAAATGGTAAAGGAACCATGTACGTTCACATGATTGCCTCCTAGGCAGCCATTAAGAGTTGTAGAAGTCTATTTAGTAATAAGTATATATTTCAATATTATGTTTTAAGTCAAAAGGTATCTATCTCCCTTGTTTTAAAATCTTATCTGTGCATTGAAAATATCAGTAGTATACTGATATCTATCACTCTTTTTTAATGCTATCTTTGGATGACAAAATGATGAGATTAAGAGGTATTTTTTTCATTAGCCATTCTGTTCTTCCCAGATTTTCTGTAATGGACATATGTTTTCAATCTAAAAATGACACTAACAAAAATAAGTCTATATAACCGGCTCTAAAATAAAATCCTCGTTAGACGTATATATCTTTCTGTGGACTCCATGAGAGCCCAACCTGTGAGCCTTGGACAATTTATGTTGTGAGGCCCAAAAAAGGACCAATGGTTGATAAACAGAGTCTTAGTGTTTCAAAAAGCATCTTAACCCCCGCAGCTTGACAAAGGTCCAAATATTGTAGAATTATCCCCATAAATTTTCTTACTACTGCATTGGCAAGCTGATATTTAGGGTTATGTATACATGTGTTGCTCTGCTAGGATTTTCATGAGAAGTGAATAATCATAAACTTTTAGAGAAAAGAAAAGTTTTTGAAGATCCTA
The DNA here is from genome assembly GCF_004126475.2 of Phyllostomus discolor. Lineage (NCBI taxonomy): Eukaryota > Metazoa > Chordata > Mammalia > Chiroptera > Phyllostomidae > Phyllostomus > Phyllostomus discolor. The sequence continues at coordinate 93,934,645 of NC_040903.2, read as the reverse complement.
GACTAATTCCTTTATTTTATGGAGAAGGTGTCAAGGGCTCCAATCATCCTGCTTAAGTGATCGACAGAAAGTCAGAATTGGTCCACAAGACTCCAGACTCCTAGTCCAATGCTTTTTTGAACTCAAAATCTTGTTATTTACATTTATCCTTCCTAAAGACAGTGTTTGGCTTGTAATTATTGATTACTTGTGATTATTGATTGTATTTATTGGATATTGAAAGTATGCTCTCCATAGGAGAAGAAATTTGTATATGTATGACATATACAAATATGACATCCATGTGACATACCCAGATAGAGTCTGCCTTCATTAGTTATTTATTACTGGTATGTGCTGTGATGTGCCCCATTTCTCTTTTGCATTTCCAATGCTGTTAGGTTATTTAGTTTAGAAAAAGGCAAAAAGTAAAAAACATTTCATTGTGACTTAAGAAAGCAATTCCTTACAATTCAACATAGTGATTAGCATGACTGGAAAATTAAACCTCAGAGTATTCACAGAATTAAAGAAAATAGTATGCATCTGTCCTGTGATGAAAATGGTAGTTTACAGCATCACTGTGACTCAGCCCTTGGAACATCACAGTGGTTTCCATTCTCAGAGCTCCTTACAGTGTGAGGGCACATCCGTCCAAATGGTATTGTCAGCTATAAGTACTCTGAGCCAGATATTTGCTGGTGGCTGTCACTCCTTCAGGGTCATCCAGATACTAAGGGCCCTGGAATGTCACTGAACACTGAAGCAGCCTTGAAAATCTTTCTTATGTTCTAAGTGGCAGTCATGTCATTCAGGAGGTGGCATAACCTCAAAATCCTTCACAGCATTGTTCAGTTTCCTCTGAGACAATGACTCATTAAAAACATGAAAACCTACTGTGTGTAAAAACTGTGAGAAATGCATACATTTACAGAGTTGACTATTAGTGCATAAACAAGCTTAAAGATTACATAGTTGGAGAGAGGGAACTATTCATGAAATGACTAGAAAACCACTGAATTCTAAACCAGACAAGGAGATAAAGCACCAATCATATGCCACAGCAAAACTGGGTGGGGAATGGTTTACTATTTTGGCAGAAATGATAGGCTTAGAAATGAGATAGATGAGGAAGGTCCAGAGAGTAGTGGGGAAGATTCTAGAAGATGTCATGATGTTGAACCTTCCACACGGTTAGAATGAGAGCTACATGGTGAAGGCAGCATTTTCTGTACTCTGAATGCCCAGATTAAGTGTGTGAAGCAAGTTCCAGGAGGTGAAAGCTGCTGTGATGTGTGTGGGGAACAAACATGTCAGGTCCAGTTCATCCGAGGCTTTGCAATCACTGGACTGAACTAAGGTTCACAGAAGTAGCGGCAAGCTACTTTAAGTATCTTTGCTCTGAATTCACTCTAGATCTTGATGGTCCAGAGTAGGGACAGGGTAGGGTTTAGGAACACAGTTGCACTTAAGTAGATTTCTTCACTTTCTTATAAACTGCCTGACAAAGAGCTAGGCATTTCCAAGTCTAGTCTATGCGTATCTGGGAGGGAATTTAAACCTCACTGTGACGTGAGAATCTGGAAGAGGGCAGCAACGGGAATTGCAAAGAAACCTCGTACTTGACGTTTTAAAATTAAAATGAGATCTGCACTTTGACATGAACCAGATCGAGACCCTGGAAGCTCACTCACCATAGACGATGACAGTTGCCGTTGTGCTTTTCCTCTTGGCAACAATGTTTTTGGCGACACAAGTATAATTTGCGGTATCTGAGAGGCGGGCCTGCTTGATGATGAGGTTGTGATCAATAGTAATGTAAAAATTCCGATCTTCTACAGGATCGATTATGTCTTCATTTTTCAACCATTCCACCTGAAGATACAAAGATAAATAGGTAATTCCCCAGTATATATGCCCTGACATCCGCCTGTTCTAATTGTGTTTTGCAATATATATAACACTGCTCTGTGCTATGAACTTCTGCAAACTGGGGGAAGTAACTTTCCGAGGTCATGTGAAGTATCTATCACTCACCTGCCAAACATGTTGATTCTGTCTGTGCTATGGTATTCTCAAATGTCAATGAACCCACTGAGTAATCCAATGTTCAAATTGTTTTCTCTCTGCCCTGCAGGCAGGAACTGGGAATGTGCCGCTGCCAGGTTTAGAATCCAATCAAAAATAATAGGCTAAGCATTTCCGACTGAACTCAAACCTTTTGCTGTTTCAATTGTTTACTTTTGGCAACCTACCTGTAGCTTTTCAGAAAAGAGTATAAGAACTGTTTTAAAAACTCGAGAGGCATCTTACACACTTGACAAATAAAACAACATTTTGATGATTTATGTGTAGACTTGCTGAAACATATGGATTAAATTTCCCTGAAAATGCACTTATTCTAAAATGTTGTAAACACATATTTGGAGATGTATCTAAGCCAAAATAGTTGAGGAAAAAAGGTTTTATACCAACTCTCAGTATAATCCAAACAGCATGTAGGCATACCCAAATCTTTCCTTTTGTATATCAAACCATTGTCTCACGGTTTGCTTCTGGGGAACCTGACCTCAGAAATGAGTGTTCAAAATTATTAAGCTACATTTTTTCTATGCAATTACTATCAATTTAGCAACAGCAATATTATCCCTACGGAATGAAAGGAGGGAGATACATCTGTACAAGCTGCCCTATAAAAAATAAACTATTTCTTGTCCTGTAAATTGCTTCTTATTTTTCCCTCTTATGCACAGGTTTTTCCCATAAACAAAACAACATTGATATTTACCACATTTAAACCTTCCTTTTGTGTTAGTGTGGATGTGAAACAGGTAACCTTTAGCAGTAGGGAGTCAATAGTGTTGCCATTTTCAAAATCTTAAGGAGCTTTTTTAGCACCACAAGAGGTCTGCAAATTAATCTCTAAATCTGTCAGTGGGCTTGGTGCTACACAGCTCTAAATGAAACCTAATGTAGCGACTCTAAAATAATGCTCTTTTAATCTGTAGAAGCGAGGCCACAAGTTAAAGGGAAAAACAAAACCAACCATAATCCTGAAAAAAATAATGTATGAAAAAGTAGGTAAGAGCAACTCTTTGCAATCATGTAAATTTTGAAACAGGACACCATGCTTGGCATTTACACTAATGGAAGTGAGAATGAGAATGGAATCCATGTAAAGCAGCGGAGTTTTAAAACATGCATTTTGTTTTCGAATATGGACTGCACAGTTAGTTAGGGCCAGGCTTGTATATATTTGATCAGCTGCTCCTACTCGCTTGACCTGGATTTTCACAAAGTATGGCCCTATGTGTGTGGCAGTATGATCCTGCTGGCAGTGCAAGGGGGAAGGTAGCAAACTCATATTGTCAGAAATCGACAGTAATTAGAAAGGTGACATTAATCATTTTAATCTAATCGTTACCTAGGTTATCTATGCCATTCTGAAAAAGCTTTCCACTTGAGAAGGCACTGCTGGTTCCCCTGAGCTGGCCTTGGATCCCTTCTACTTGAGTGTGTGTCTGTGTTCTCTGTGCTTTTCTTTCAGGAGGAACCTTATACCCAACACTGTTTTCTGAAGGGCTGGCCTCAGGCTCCTGGACTCTGCCTGGAAGTGCCTAGGGGTTCCTAGTTTACCCAGCAATTTCCGCTCCACATTGTCTCACAGGGTGTGGAGAAAAGCTTTAGAAAACTGGCCAATCCCAGTTGAAATCTGAGTTGTTACTTTCCGGATTACCCCTGCGGGGATTAGGCTGAAAATACCTCCTGGAGACTTCCCCTGAATTCGAATTCTTCCGGGACTTCCCTTCTCTCTCTTGCTTGCTCTGTCCAATCAAGACTCTCCTGGGAGTGCATTCTTAAACACTGCTTGCATTCAAACCTTGGCCTCATGGTTTGTTTCTGGGGAGCCTGCCCTAAATCGAGACTGCTCAAAACTATGGTTTCTTCTATGCATGTAATAGCAGTTAACAACAGTATTGTCCTCCTGATCAGAAATGGCATCAAAAGTCCCAAGAGTTGCTGAAAACCACTTGTTTATTTGAGGAGGTTATTACAAGGAGGAAAGAGAGCAATTGGAACAGGTGACAAAAGATCTAAAAAGACTTAACATGATTATTGAGTATATGGTCTTTACTTTTTTTACATGGTTGCATTTCCCTTGGGTGTTTCTCATCAGCCTTGGAGCAGTGATTATGGTCTGAGCTCCGAGGATCCCCGGGGAGTCCCAGAAGTTCTGGGGAGGCCCCAGGGCTCTGTAGGGGCTCTCCTTCCTCCCCCAACTCTAACTTGAGCCAGAGAAGCTCATCTTTGATCTGTTTTCTGTATTGGGCTCATTTGTATGCCTTTGAAGTTTGAAGAAAGTATCTAGAACATACCTGTAGAAATGAAGAGAGGAGCCCAGGACTTCTCCAGCCTCTAGCAAGACCCTTCCTCTCTGTTCTCCTTGCTGGATACTCCCAGGCATGCCCCATCACCCTGCTTTGAGACCATCTCCTCCCTCCATGAGACCGGTCATCGTCGCTCCTCAATCTGGAGTCTCCATCCTGCTCTCCGCTTCTCCATCACCACCCTCCAAAATTCTCAAAACTTTTCCATCTGGCCTTGGAACACAGTAGTGAAATCCCCCCCAAATTCCAGTTTTTTAAAGACTGTTTTCTTCACTCTTTTCTAACTAAAAATCTAGCTCCTCATGATGTTAGTGTTTATAGTATTCTGGATTCCTCTCAGCTGGGGGATGTTCCCCAAATCCCACATACTGCTGTGCCTGGGGTCCCAGGCAGTCTCCTCCTGGTTCTGCATTGTTTATTCCAGATCTTTCTGTGCAAACACCTTTGCTTCAAATCTCATGCCATCAGATTATGTCACCTATATATTTTTAAATCACCTACAGACCTCTGGATTCATAGCCATTTTATCCAGCACAACTTCTGTCATAATTTCTGATGATTTTAACAACAAAAGATGCCATTTTCAACATCTTGGCCCTCAGTTCCATATCCCTCCCTCCTGCAATGATCTTGACTTTAAGTCACTTACACTCCAGGCACATGTTCTAGGACAGAGGTTTTCAATCCTGGCTTCACTGCAGAAGGACTGGGGGAACATTTATAATATATCAATTCTAAATCCAACCCAGAGAAACTCTGAGTCACTCACTGGTCAAGACTGGTTGAACATCAGTATTTTTTAAACTCCCCTTGGGGCTGTAGTTTACTGCTAGGATTGAGAAATAACAAACTAGATCATTGCCTTTCAAAAAACATCCTTGAACCAACAGCATCGACGTTACCTGAAATTTGATAGAAATGCAGAATCTCGGGCTCTGCCCCACACTAGACTTACTGACTCAACAAGTGTATCATAATAACATCAGGGGATTTACACACACATTAAAGTTTGAGCAGTACTGGCCTAACTCATCTTTACCACTAATTGCAACCCCTCTTAAAACTCAGTTTTAATCATTCTCTCTTTTCACCATTTTTTTTGTCTTTCCTGCTTATTCTCTCTCTAGGATCCCTATGTTAACAAACCTGTATGTACCAGGACCTTTGTCTCTCACCCCCTCATGGTTCCTTCCTTTTTACTGAGCACAAATTCCAGCGTCTGGAATCCCTTACATTATACCCTCGACTCTCTCATCCCGTCCTCACTTCAAGGTGCTCACCTGCTCACCATTCCTCAGCCCCGCCTTTTTGTCTTTAGAGTGAAAAATGGCTGTGGGCTCATCTTATATTTATGATTGCAGAACTCAAGTGGGCCCCTACTTCTGCCCCCCAAAATCATACTATATGTCCATTGTCTGTTCCCTGTCCCACACTCCTAGAAAGCTATTTCACACTTTCTCATCTCACCTTAAACACTACCACCCCCTCCATCCTCACTTTCAGCTGGTGATCAAGTTTCCACTGCTGAGAACACTAACACTCTTATCTTGCAAGCTCCCACCACCTGCCCACCGACCTCCATTCCCTACCCTCTCTTTTGATGCTGGCTCAGCTCACGGTGCTCCTATCTGTCACCTTTATTTGTACTCTGCATCCCATCGCCTTCCTCTTACTCAATTCTCTCTCTCTTAAATCATCCGTTTCCCCTTTCCACTGAATCATTTCCATTAACATGCAGACACGCAGTTATTTTCCCAACTTAAAACAGAACCTCTCCTACTCATTTCTGCCTTTATTACCCCCACGTTTCTCTGCTCACCTCACAAAATGCCTTAGAATAGTTGTTTATATTCACTCTCTCCAATTCCTTTCCTCTTGATGACTACAGAATCTACTCTAATCCGCCTCCACCTCCACCATTTCACTAGAGCTGCTCCTTTCAAAGTCAGCAATCACTTTCACCGGTAGATGTGCTGATGAGTGGCGGTGCTCTGCCTCCTTTTCACAGCAGCAGTTTCTGACCCACTTGGTCCCTCCTTCCTGCTGTCTCGCTTTCTCTGGACATGGCACTGTTTTGGTTGTCGTCCTACCTGACCCCATCCCCCATGGTTTCTGAGGGCTGAGGTCTGTTCCCTGTGTGGGGTCTATCCTTGGACCTTTTCTTTTTTCTATCCATATTTACTTCCTTGATGGACTCATCCAGGCTCAAGCAAATGACTCCTAAATTTATCTCCAGTCCAGACTCCGCCCCTGAACTCTAGACTCATATATTCAACTGCCTTCTTGCAACTCCACTTGGTTGTCTAATAACAACCTTTTGAACTGCCTTTCCAAACCTGCTCCTCCCACAGCCTTACTGATGTCAGTTAGTGCCAGCTCCACCCTTGCAGTTACTTGGACAAAACCTCAGACTTGGCCATGAGTCCTCTCTTCTTCTCCCTTTGCATCTTTAAGGCCAGAGTGGCGCGTTGGAAACTGACAACTCCTCATGCCCTCACTGCCACTCTATTTCTGGTTCAAGTCACCACCATTTCTCTCCTGGATGATTACAACAACTTCCTGTTTTACCTTCTGCTTTTCCCCTTGGCCCTCAGTAGTCTATTCTCAACAGAGTAGCTAGAGTGATTCTTAAGCCTAAGTCACATCATGCTACATACACCTCATCGCCAACCCTCCAGTGGCTCCCTGTCTTGCTCAGTGTCAAAGCTAAAGTCCTTAGCTTTAGGACCCAAACACCCTGCATTACCAGATCCCCTGCCTTCTCTGAGATCACCTCTTTGTAGTCATGCACCTTAATGACTAGGATGCATTCTGAGAGATGTATGTTGGGCAATTTCTTTGTTGTGTGTATATGATGGAGTGCACTTACACAAATCTAGATGACATGGCCTACTATACATCTAGGCTATATGGTATAGCCAATTACTCCTAGGTTACAAGACAGTATGTCAAGTTACTGTACAAACAACATGATATTAAATCAAGCACAAGAAAAAATGATTCAATCAATAGATGCAGTAAACACGAGATGTATGAAGACACTGCTGGCATGACATGGTGTACTGTTTTATGGCAAATACTTTTTGTAAGTAGAAAGAGTATGCTGTAAAATAATGATAAAACTATAGCGCAGTAAATATATAACCAGTAACATAGTTGTTTATAATCATTATCAAGCACTATGTGCTGTACATCATTGTGTTTGTTATGCTTTTATATGACAGGCCACATCGTAGGTAATTCCCGTAGTGCAATGCATTACCTACCAAGCCTGTAGGTAATGCATTGTACCACAACACTGTGATGGCCATGGGGTCATGAGATGATAGGAATTTTCTGACTCCATTATAACCTTCTGCCACCACTGTCATAAATGGGGTGCATGGTTGACCTGAATGCTGCTGTGTGGCACATGCCTGTACTCTTTCCCTGTCTCTCTGCTCTTTAGCATGCTGGCTTCTTTGGCGATCCTTGTGCACATCGGGCGGGGGTTGAGGGGTGGTGCTTCTGCCTTGGTGGGTTTGAGCCTGCTGGTGCGCTTGCCTGGAATAATCATTCTCCAATTATCTGCATAGTTTGCTTCCTTCTTTTCTTCAGGTCTTTACTCAGATGTCAATTTTTCAGTGAGTCACATCCTGACCAACCTTTAAAACTGCAACCTTCCCCTACGTCTGTGTCCCCAGTTTCTCCCCATCTTTTCCTTTATTTTCTCCATAGCACTTAGCATCTTGTATAGTCTATATTTTACTTAAGTTTTTTTTGTTATTAATTGTCTCCTCCACCAGAATGTAAGCTCCATGGGCTTTGGTCTGTTTTTGATCACTGTTCTATTCCTGGAGCCTGGAACTGGAATGTGGGAGGTGCTTCATTAGTATTGCTGAGCCTATGAACAACGAGATGCAGTGGGATCAAGTCTGTTTACACACACACACACTTTTAGATCTCTATAAAGTTGGTGCTTTAACCACCACAATTAATATTAAATATATTTAGTAAGAGCCATCTTAAACACCCCTTCTCACCAAGTTCTGTTTCAGATTAAGAACACAAATCTCCACTGCCTAAAGAAAAAATCCTACAGAGCTGGCCTGGACACCAAGTGGGCTCATGGGAGAAATCATGAGACAGAGGAGGGCCCCTAGAATGTTGCTGGGAAACGCTCAAGGTTTCTCTGCCATTTATGAGGCGGAAGTGTCCCGTGGCCAGCTTTGAAAGCTTTCAAAGACATCTTTGAAAGTGGCCCACCTCTCCAGCCCACGTTATACCTGTATGTTTGCTAGAAAAATTTTTTAAAAAAGTGTTTGAGTGATTACTGTAGATTTTCATCTAGTAAACACAGAGTCTAGGACAGGTGTCAAACTCATTTTCACCTGGGCCACATCAGCCTCGAGGTTGCCTTCAAAGGGCCGAATGTAATTTTAGGACTGTGTGAATGTAACTACTCCAGGACAGTTAAGTGAGAGCTCGGTGCTGCCGCCGGGTAGAAACAAGGTGCCAGGCTGGATAAAACAAGGTGGAGGGCTGGATTCAGCCACCCTACGGCCTTTCGCCGCCACCTGTGGTCTAGGAGATCACACCAAACCTGAGCCTACAACACAGCTTCCCGAGAATTTTAATTTTTCAGCAAAGAGTTAGGCATCTTGTGATTTCAGCTACATTCTACAAACACGGACTACCTACAGTGTGCTGGGCATTGTGTCAAGCACTGGGGGACAAAGAGACAAATGAGGTGAGTATTGCTTGTGGGGCTCTGGCTAGAAGACAAACCCATCAACAAATAAGGACAGTGTGATAGAGAAGCCACAAACATATGTGCAGGATGAAGGTAACTCGAGGTTTAAGTAATGTGGGGAGATGACACTCCAGGAGGAAATGTCTGAACTACTGTCTGAAGGGTGAAATTTAGCTTACTGGGAAGGCAAGGGAGAAAAGTGGAGGATGAGGACATTTGAGGAAGAGGAAATGGCGCAAGCTTGAGGCCCCTTGGGGAGTCTGGGCCCCGCACAGCTGGGTATTAACTGCACAGTCAGGGGGAGCGGAGCAAGGATAAAGCTGCTTTAAGGAAATCATCCAGGGCACCACTGCCATTCTAACATCTGGCCTTTGCCTATAGTTGCTGCAATCCAGTGAAGGGTTTGGAGCAGAGAAGCATAATGACACTGGCTCAAAAATTACTGTTTTGGGGGGGTGTGGACTAAAAAGGAGGCACAAGGGAAGCTGGGGACCAGGCAGAGGTTTTTGTCATAATAAGTCCATAGTAAATCCTAATAAGACCATGAAGAGAATTAAGGAAGTAGCAAGGGGGCTGGGGAGAAAATAATGGATTCAGAAAGTGATTTGAAGGGACAAGAGATAGGGCAGATGGGTTGACTGTATGTGGAAAGGAGAGTGCTCTTAAGAGGCCCACCTCCAGGCTATGGTTTGGGCACCTGTGTGGGGATCAGAGATAAAGGAGGTGAAAAATATTTGAGGGTGGGGAGGATAATGATGAGTTCAGATTTGGCTGGTCTTACAAGGAATTCAAGTAGCGCAGCAGGATTTCAACAACAGCTAAATTACTCGAAATTCCCATTGTTTTTATAGAGTGATATTTTTCTCTTATGAAGTACTAAAACAATACAACAATAAAACCTCAATGATGTGGCTTCTCTTAGATCATCTCTTTCTTAGCACTAAGTGACTTAGTGCTTAGTAACTAAACATGGATGTTGATAAAAATAATTTATTCTAATTTTGTATCAGACAAAAATGATAAAGTGTTAATTGAAAGGGAGAACAATGTGTGAGGCTGTGTTTATCACATAAGGGATTGTCTGAATCAGTAAAAGGAATCCATATAAAAGCCTTATAAATATAACCTTTTATTAGAAAATACATCTTTTTAATGCAGTGTCATCAGAACCCAACACCACCAGGAAAAGTGACAGTCTTCCAACTGAAGGAATTTCACAGAAGTCTCTTTATATAAACCCTAAGTAAAATCCCAAGAAACAATACAGTATTTTTCATTATGCTAGAATTTTATTATATTGAATAGTAAGTAAATAACTGCATTATTGCAATGCTATTTATTTGTAAGCCGATCTTGGTTAATCAGGGGTCAGTACTTTGGTCTGGCCTCTGAAGTCTGTTCATATTTTGGCCATTTCAATGCTTCTAGTTGATCTCACTCTGGGGCTTTGCTTCCTTCCATCCCTCCCATATGATTTACATGTAGGAAAACCATTTGATTTACATGTAGGAAAAGTCTTTCTGAGTTAAAAGTTATTTTTAGCTATGCATAAAACATTCAAGAAGAGAGAAAAATAGGTTGAAGTTCAGGAAACAATAAAAGGCTTTGCTCATAAACTATAACTCATTGCCAGATTTGCAGTGAGGCAAAGTACTATTTCTGTCCTTGTGGCTCAGTCACAGCGGTCTTTTCAATAGTTTGGGGCATATTTGAAGTAGTTGACTCAAATGTTTATAAAGACATGCAATTTTATTACCAGGTAATAAAAAGAGTTACAAGGAGAGTTTTGGATGTCCTATTTGATTATTATTTTGTTATGTTTGGCTCGATTAATCCTGTTGTATGCAATTGAGAGTCTTACTTTAGGAAGCAGTTGCTACAGGACCAGTTAAAAAGGCTCTCTTTGGCCAGACTGCCTGGGTTCAAAACTAATCTCTGCCATTTCTGTTCCTCACCTGGGTAAGCTTCTCACCTCCCATGTGCCTCAGGATACCCACTTATAAATAAGGCTAATTCTCAAACTATTCCATTAGGTTTTTAAGGATCAAGTGAGTTAATATACAGATTATTTAATACCTGGCATACAGTAAGTATTCTTCAATTGTTATTACTGTTGGGTGAGTAAAGCTATACTAAAGAAGATGGGACAAAATCCAAACCACTCTAAATAATACCAGAGAAATGGTATTAATCTAAAGACAAAAAAATCTTAAAGTCTTAATTTCTTTAGCCTTCTTTAGCTGATATTTCCACTAGGACAAAGTCAACTCACCATTAGATTACAACCTTTTTTAAAAGATTACTTATTTATTTATTTTTAGAGCAAGGGGAAAGAAGGGAGAAAGAGAGGAAGAGAAACATCTATGTGTGGTTGCCTCTCATGCGCCCCCCACCCCCTACTGGGGACCTGGCCCACAACCCAGGTTTGTGCCCTGACTGGGAATCTAACTGGTGACCTTTTGGTTCGCAGGCCTGTGCTCAATCCATTGGGCCACAGCAACCAGGGCAGATTACAACTTTTTAAAATTATACAAGGAATATATAAATGATTAAGTATTAAATTGACCAATCTAGATTGTATGATAAACTTAAATACATATTTATACTTAAACTCTATGAATCCATATTTCCAGAGATGTAATTAACATGTGCTTTAGAACATGACATTTAATCAGTCTGTATAATATTACTTTCTATTTCTTTTAGATTATAAACCAATCATCATAATACATTATTTTTAAAGGTATAGGTAGAAAAGATCCTTAATAAAATAAATTTTATAACATTAATCTGAGAAATTTTTATTATTTTACTTAGTAAAGATAATAAAAATGGGCAATTGATGGGCAATTTATATATTACTCTTACTTTTACCTAGACCGAGACCATCCACATTTTTATAGTTTTTATTTTACCTTTGTAAATTCTCCAGTTTTTCTCCTGCTATTTCAAGTTAGTCCTCATCACTTGTTTTTTTAATGACATCAGTTTCTACTCCACTGCACCCCATACAATGGCACACACATCATTAGTTTTAACACTTTTATCCTTATCCCCAAGAAATGGAATTTCCTTCTAGCCACCTCAGCTCTCTTCCCCCTTGCCTGCAAGTTCAGGGGTGGTAAGTGTCCTGAGCTCTCTTCTTCTTTTTCTCCTCTCACAGAAAGGATTCCGGGGCAGAGGGACTTGTCTAATGGGAAAGAAGGGAGTAATTATGGGGCATACCCTGTGGTTATGGAATAATTACCACCCTTTGGGGTGGGAGAGCAGCAGATGTGACATGGAAGGGAAGAGGGCACCCTGTGGCCCCACCGTGAATCCTGACCTGGTTTAACAGAGTTTGAAAGCAGATTTCCCCTGTGCTGAACTTGGAAGGATGGAGAAGAAGCTGAGCCAGATGGAGTGCATCGGTGAAGAGTGAAAAAGGAGGAACACAGTGAGCTAGTGTGGATTGCTTCAGATACCTAGCTAGGTACATTATGCATATGATTTCTCAACCCCACAACAGCACTGTGAGAGGGGCATTAAGATTCACATTTTTCAAATGAGAAGGACATGCTCATAGATATGGGCTAGCACCAGCTTACACAGCTCGGGAAGGAGCACTGACCTGAAGTCAGCCCTGCCTGAGCTCTGGGTTCTCCTTTGTCTACTGAGCCAAAAACTGGGAGGAGGCACCTATAGCGCTCCAGGCTTGGGTGTTGACTGGGTGAGCTCTGTGTCCTGTGATGGTGGCTGGAAGACTAGCAACATCAACACATACCTTAGTCACTCCAGACAGGAGCTTGAACTAGTCTCTGGTTGGTGCTCCTCAGGAAAGTGATGCCATCCACAGGAAGGAGACATTGGACCATCCTCTGCTGTTTCCACTACCCCTCTGACTCTTATGGAACCAACACAGGTTTACTTTCTGAACTGGCTGTAGAACTGGGTGTACTTTGACTGCAGAGGCCTCAGGAAAGCCTCCTCACTCTCCAAAATACTGCCCATGTTGTTGGCAGTGACTTGCAATGTCTTGAAGAAGGAAGAGTTTTTAATTTGGCCATTAAAAGGTTCTCTTCCCATGCAAATTATCTGGAGAAATAACATCTTAAACCACATAATATATTATAAAATCTGGCATATAAATGACTAAGGGAAATGCTTTCCAGTTTAGGTACAGAGGAATTTGAAGGCATTAGGATGTCAAAATGGGATTCAAGTGCTCAGGAGTATGCAAAATTTTCTAAGTGGTACATACACAAAAATATTTTTAAAGGCATCAGTATATATATATATATAAATGTGACACATATACATATTTATATATAAAAGATATTATATAATATAAATATAAATATTATATAAATATAGATATTTTTAACTTCCATATGCATTTCATCCTAAAATGAATTGCCCCAAGAACTTGATCTCTACTTTTCAAAATAAAGGATTTCTTGAGTCCCAACCTTACCATGGTGTATTATATAACGGAGTAAAACCTCCAGGTGCCAAACAAATGAATGATGGGAATGTGTGGTAGCTGACAGAGCAAGACACTATAATGACGAGGTAACAAATCCTTTTGCAAATCAGGTGGTTTATAATTCTTTGCTTTCATCAAAACTGAAGGAAGTCTGAATATGCCAGCTGATGGGTCACTAAGCATACATTCTGATGATAGACCGTTATGTGATTTTTGGCATGTAATTCTGAAGATGTGCAAAGAGTTGAGTAACTCCATGTATTCCTATTTATTTATTTACAGATGAAAAGAACTTCATCTATATTTGTATCTATTATAAATGACCAAGAGAAATAAGACAGATTCTATCCTGTCTCATGTCAGTCGCAAGCAACACTCAGACATGCTAAATGAGCTAACTGGTGGAGAGTATAACCCCTCTCACCTATTAAAAGATTGATATCCAATGAAAAGTCAGTATTTATGCTAACTAACTATTTTTCAAAACTTGCAGTACATTTTGTTCTCTAGACAAATCTTGTACTAATCATAATGAATGTACTGACAATTTAATCCAAAAGAGATTGAACACTTAAATCTCTATGGTCATAAAAATAGTATGAAATGCGTGTTTTTATTACAGCAAAGCATGAAATGATGATCAATAAAAATTTTTATGCAGAAATATATTAGGATAAAAATCTATAGAGGAAATAATGTAGAAATACAAGCAAAAATAGAACAACACTATAAATACTACTACTATTTAAAAAATTTGTTCTCATATTTTGTCAGTGAATGATGTTGGGTAAGAAATCATTAGAATGTTTGCAAAGATACCAAATATTTATAATAAATTCATACATTATGTTACATGTTATGTATTATATATTTATATACAATAAAATATATGTATATGTAAGTCTTTTATGGGTATGCTAGCAAAAATTTGAAGGCCATTGCATAAAGGCATGGGAGCATGGTAAGTCTGTCTTTCAGAAGTGAACGCCACCAGGGGAGAACAAACATGTTTGAGAATTCAGAAGACAAAATTACGGGACAAGAGGAGGAGTTGGAGACCAGTGAATGGAACCCTCCACGTGTTTTCCCTGGGTGCTCCTGCAGTTACGTGTATTGCTTCACTTTTATGTTAAGGCCAATGAGATCTTGACAAAGGCGCTTGAGTCTCAAGTATAAAGGCCTAGAAGTAAGACTCAGCTATCCCACTCCTTGGTTCTATGGTTTAAGGGAAGTCATGTAACATCATTAAACCTTATTTTTCTATCGTTAAAATAAAAATACTAGTATCTATTCTAACTTCCTCATAAGGTTCCTGTGAGATACGAAAGACATAATATATATGAAAGAATTTTTATGACTGCTATATAAATTTAAGCTGGTATGATATGATTATTTTTCTACAGAGTGAATAATTTTTATTTCACAACATTAAGTTAGGGTCTTCACTGGTTTAATGGCCTTTATAAATTAAAGTTTAAGTTTAATAAACAGGAAAGAATAATGTCTAATGAAAAATGAAAGATATTTTTAAATGTTTTTAATGGGCACATATTTTTAACCTAACAGCATTGAGTCAAGTTCTATCCTAAAGACAGGTACTCTTTGAGAAAATCTAGATGCTATGACTCACCCATGTTAAATCTAACTGAACACACTGTGTGGTTTGATATTTTCTTAGGCAGCATGCTTTCTGGCAAGGATGCTGAGCAATGTAATATAGTAAAGAGTAATCTCTACATTGTGACACCATGTTCAACATCCAATCAAGGAAAGAGAAACAAAAATAAAGTCACTCTACACTATCTGAAAAGTGCTAGCAAGTAGGAAAAAGAGAAAATTTACCCAGAAGACACAAACTTGAGGGTGCATGTACCACACCCAAGACCATTCCTTACTGCACTCAGAATTTTGCACTCAGAAATTGCACTCACTAGTCACTTCTTCTTCTTACGCTCTCTGAAGCTCTAGATCATCAATAAATTTCTCAATATTTTTATGATTTTCCTTAATATCAGCAGATGAACATGTCTTTTTTTTCTAACAGACCAAAATAAACCAAAAGATATAAAAGCTCTTCTGAAAACTCTTTCTTTCTTCTGACTGTCAGGTCACCCACAAACATGCACATGTCTCCTCCATCCTAAAAACAAACCATCAATAAAATTACCCTTTGCCATGCCTGCCCATCTCAGCTATGCTTCCATATTCTCTTTCCCTTAGTGACTGACTAAACTGCATGAAAGAGCAGACTATTCATAGTCTCCATCTACTCACCTGCCGTTCCTTCTTCAATTTACTGCTGTCTGGATTCACACTCACCAATCTGTTCGAACTTCACTTTCAGAGATATCTAGTGGCCTACCAAATTGTCCAGTCCATGGGCACTTTCTCTTCCTTTGATGTTCTATTGCAACCTGCTCATCTGGGCTTTCTCAAACCTCTTTCACAATCCCTTTATTTCATCCATTATTTTCATATAGTTCTTTTAAGGGATCTCTTTCATTTTTCCCCTTTTAGTTTTATAGCAGTGGGTCTCAACTTTGTGCATCGGAATCACCGGGGAGCTTTTAATATCTGCCGGTGCTCTGGGTCCCACCTGCAGAGAATCTGATTTAATATGGCTGACAAAGAGCTTGAACATTGGTGTTATTCTTTTATTTTCCCCCTTTTTATTAAATTTATTGTGGTAACACTGGTTAACAAAATTATACAGGCTTCAGGTGCACAATTCTACAACACCTGATCTATACACTGTATTGTGTGTTCAACACCTGAAGTCAAGTGTCCATCACCATTTATCCTCCCTGTACCCTCCTCCATCTTCCCCCACCCCTCTCCCCCTGGCAATCATCACACTGTTGTCCTCGTCCATGAGCTTTTTCTCTCTTTTTCTTTTTTGCTCAGTCCCTCCACACCGTCTGCACTTAACCCTCACTCCTCACAGCTGTCAGCTTGCTCTCATCAACGAGTTGGCTCTATTTTGCTTGTTAGTTCAGCTCATTCATTAGAGTCCATAGATGAAATCGTATGGTACTTGGACACTGATGTTTTTAAAGCCTCTCAGGTGATGCTGCTGTGCAGCCAGGTTTTCAAACAACTGGCACACATGCATTGGCTAGGTGAGCTCATTCACTCTCACGGCTAACTCAAAAATCCTGAACTTCAGTTGTGACTTTTGATGAGATCCATTCATATTTTTCATTACTTTCTAGATAATTCCATCTGAATGCACAACAAATATGGAAAATATAATGAGTGCTTAACTGTTGTCAATATGACCTCACATCGGTTCTCTCTATAAACATGGTCTTCCTTGTCATCTTTGTAATTAATGAGGTTAGATTCTCCTCCCAGTCCTAAACTCAAGGCTGACAGTAGCCCTCACACCTCTCTTCAAAACCATTCTGTTAAGTTACGAATGGGGCCTAAAATGGTTTTCAAACCTGGCCTCTCTTTGCTAGCACTACACCAGCCTCTGTGATACTATTTAAAATCCAATAATTCTCACTAAAAAATAAATCTTAAAAACAATAACTTCAACAAAACTATTCTCCATTGCATCATTATTTCTCAGTTAAAATCCAAACTTTATAGTGTGTCATATAAAAGCTTTTACAAGCCATCCCCAATTATTGCTTAACCTTGAAAACTTAGTTATATTCCCTATCTAGAACAGAGATTTTCAACCTTTTTCATCTCATGGCCCACATAAACTAATTACGAAAATTCTGTGGCACACCAAAAATATATTTTTTGCCTATCTGACAAAAATAGGTATAATTTTGATTCATTCACACCAGAAAGCTATTGTTGTGTTGGCTGCTGTCATTTTTTACTTAACAATCTAAGGGAAAAGAGGTCAGTGCCCCTCAGTAGATACTCAGGTGTCGCATGTTTTAAAAATTCTTGTAGCGCACCGGTTGAAAATCACTGCTTTAGACATATTGAACGTCCTGAATTGTGCTCAGTGTATGACTGTCATTTATGTGACCACACATACCTCTGTATATTTGTGCACCCTACCCAGAATGCCTTTCTCCCCCTTTTCTGCTGAAAGAATTCCACTCATTTTTCAATATTCACCTTAGGAGACACTTTTCTTTCTGTAGCCCTTTTGTCTCTGCTCAGCAGAGCCAGCGTTTTCCTTTTATATGCAGCTCTAGTCTCTTTTCAAACCACTTATATTTTACTGTAATATTTGTGTAAAGTTTGTGGACTCCTTCCCTGAGAGCCCTTGAGAGCATGATTACAAGTATGTATATGATATATTCAGTATGGTACATTTTGAACGACTCTGAAAAACTCTTCAATTTTAAGTTCAGAGTATCTAGCACAGTTCTCCAACGGAGATATTCAAAATGTATTGATTGTTTATCCAATGAATATTTTTCGAGTACCTACTATGTGGCCTCCCCTTTCCTGGTACCTAGAATGCATCAGTAAACCAAGTAATTCTCAAGAGAGAAGACAGTATATAAATGAATAAACATATTGGATAATTTCAATGGTCCTAAGGGCTAGGAAAAAAATTAAATCAGCATTATATAGTGCTTTAGATATGGAGTCAAAAATGTTTTCTACAAGGGCCATCTCATAAATATTTTATGCTTTGTGGGCCATGTAGTCATCTCTAAACAGCAGCCATAGACAATATACAAATAAATGAACACTGTTGTGTTCCAATAAAACTTTATTCACCAAAATAAGTAATGGGCTGTATTTGAGCTGCAGGCTACAGTTTGCTGACTTTTGCCTTTGATAACAGGTAAAGCCTCTCTGAAGAGGTGACTATGCACTAGGATATGAATACCTAGAAAATGCCAATCATACTGAGCCAGAGTGTTGCAAGTAGGGGGAAGAGCAATTGCAAACGTTGTTGTTTGAGAAGTAGAAATAAAGCCTTTGTGACTGAAGTGTGGTGAAACAACGAACGAATGAATGTATGAACAGATGCATGAATGAATGAAGTTTACCCAGTCAGAAAAGAATAACTACTACAATAAGCAACAAGATTTTGTGAAGAAGCATTCCCTTAAATGAGATATGTAGCACATTCAAAGAGAAGAAACGAAGACATGATTGCACAGGAAAATAAAAGTCGGTAGGATCCACTCAAAACTGGTTCACTCATTATCTATCAAATAACTATTGTATACCAAGAACCACTGCAGGTGCTACAAATTACACAAAATGTTTAATAATTATGACTTGTGAGGTTTCACATGATCATAATATTTTGATATGTAGAAGCTGAAAAATGACTTCTAAGTACTAAGAAAGTGCTGTTGTCACAGAACTAAGAGCAGTATTATGATAAACCAAATATATGAGAACTGCAAACATATAAAACATACCAATTAATTTTACTTTACAATAATATTTGGAAAAATTCTTGGACATCACCAGATAAAATATGCTTAAAAATTACTGACATATTCTTTAAAAAGGTTATGTGATTTTAATTTCTCTTTTACAGTCTGAAATTCTGAAATTTTCATATTTCATGAAGTATGGTTAATAGCAGCATGAAACAAAAGTAGGCATGCTTACTTTTTAGAAAATTGATGAGATGATGTAACACTTTAAATAAATGAATTTTCACAAAAGGTATCTTTGTCTGGATATTATCTGATTAGTTCATGAAAACTGATCAGGTATTTCATTGAATAAACTAAATTTCAAAAACATACAGTCAATAAAACTGTTTTGGATCACAGGAGAAAACACGGGCTTGGGAGGCAGTGAGACTTGGCGTGTGTCCACCCCGTTCACGCAGACTTTGTTTAGGCTGTGAACTCCTGGGACCATGATCCTCCCCTGCACAAAGGGATGGACCTTCCTCCCTCCTGGGATTATAGGAGGACAATGAGATGTGAGAGGAAGGGGGAACACCAGGAATTAGGAAGCAGTCGATACATTAAATTTAATTGACTTTTCTCTAAGACTAAGGTGACCCTACACCAATGTATTTTAAACGTTGAGGATTTAGTGTTCCTTGATGTCTCTGTTAAGAGGTACATATTTTCACATTCATAATACCAAACAGGAAAAACGAAACTGGTAGAAATCTGACTTTCATGTTACCACTCCACATGACTACCCATGATGGTTTATGAGTCATCATTCATAAACTCTCCTGGTGAGGAAACTTTCCCATGTTTACAGCCTCCATTCCTCTGAGTGTGTGTGTCAGAAGAGCTGTCATATTTCTAGGCTTCCTGTATGAGGAGTGGTTCCCAGTTCTCAGATTAGGAAGATGAGACATTTAGAAATCCCCCCCACAGTTCAGCCTTTCGCTTCCATTGGCACCCTCAGTCACAGAGTTCTCGAAACACTAACGTGGTTTTATTATGGGGACAAGTCATTCCCAATTTGATTGAATTTTAGGACCCAGCACACTGACCCTGTACTGTGAGTTCCCAGAGAAGCTGCTGCTATTCCTTCCTGTGTGTGGTGTGATATAAGGATCAACTCTTTATGGCTCTGGGGTGCATGGTTTTATAGTCTTACTGTGACTGATATTTTATAAAACTCAGAACTATTGGCTATATAAGTGCTGCCAAGGGAAGAGAAGTTTTGTAGCAGAACACAGAGATCATTTTTCAATAGCTGAGGCTTCCATAACCTTTTCTGAGAGGCCTCTCCAGCATTCAACCCTGATGCTTCAAAAATTCTGTGTTATCTTTTCCCTAAAAACCTTATTCTTCAGTTTAAATTCAGTATTTGATTTATTTATCATCAGCAAAGACAGAGAAAAACGGATTAACATTTTCAATGGATTTATCATTTATAGCTTATAATTAAATATGATATATAATTGTAATCCTCAATTTAATCTTGACTTGCCACACTCATTTTCTTACCTTTATTTACTCCCCTCTTTTCTTTCTAATTAAATATCATAGAAGTTGGACTACCTAAGACAGATTCTAAAACTTCCAACATAAAAGGAGGAGACCCATTTACACAAGACCATTATTTTTCAAACATTATTTATCTACAGTAATTTTTCATGTTTTCTACTACAACTGGTTAAAACATAACTATGTTTATGTTTTGCTATTAAAAATAAAAGAAAAATTTTGGGGTAGAGTGATGTAATAATAAGAAATCAACAGCCATCTCCTCTTTCTTGTTGCCTCATCCTTCCTACCTCTGGGTGAAAGAAACACACCCCAGGATGACTCATATTAGGGCTGTCTAGGGATGCCTGGCACTATATGAGAGTCAAATATATTAAATATCTGCTCTGAGTTGTTCCTTTGTTTTGTTTAAGTGCATTAGTGTCATAATAATAAGAACAAATTTATAATCTGAAATTCCAGTCTTATTTTTTGGCCACTTGTTTCTAACAGAACAATAGTAACAATATATTTGACATTGCAATAATATGGATGTGATATGAACAATGATGATGTTTTACTCTTAGATGACAAAAATATATGGTCAAATATCATGAACATCAGGAATGTGAGCCATACTTGCTACAGTACATATACTTCAAATTCTACACTAAGCAAAAAGCTTTATGCAAAACGTGCTTAAGATACGCTTTCACTGCCTTCAGGAAGGCCAATGTGTTGGCTTCATGTCTCTTCACCGTGCTGCCCAAGTCAACACAATGGTTGCAGTGTTATTGTATCATGAAATAATTTGGCTGCATCTCCATTTCTCTAAAACCCTGCCAAGTGTTGGCCACAAGTGCCAATACAACAATAGAATCAATATCAATTTTCCTTTCATCAAAAAGCCCCGAAGTTAAAATCAAAGACACATGTAGGCAGAAATTGAAAGACACTATAAATCCAATGGTGATTGACATGTGTTTACAACACTTGCAATATAATCCTAAAGGCTGAATTTTGTGATTTCTTTCAGAGGGATCTTTTGTATGAGTAAAGCTGAATTCTTTTTGAGAGTCTTAAATAATTCTACTTAAGAACTTGTTTCTTCCTGTAGTTCAGAGTAAATAACATCACCTGCACTTTACTGATAGGACAGTGTAATTTATTTTCTTCCAGGGAAGGAAAGATCACTTACATTCTTTGCAGAAGTCCTTTAGAGACAGGAGAACATTGGTCCGGAAACTGCTAACAATAGGAGGTACTCAGCCCCCTCAAGTAGCTATTGACAGCCTTTCCCCTTATGATACATGAACTTTTTAACTGTGTGATTGGTCAAGGAATTGTCTAGTCATACATGTCAATAACAAAGAAGAAGCACCTTGCAGTGTTCTTTCCTATTCTACCTCCCTGTGAAAGACAGACGCATTGAGTCTAAGTATTCTCTGATTGGTATTGGGAGAAACATTAACATAATTGGTACATTTGTTCTAATTAACAGAGAAAAACTGCCACATGCCTCCCAACATGAAAAGTGAGTCCAGTAACCATTAGCTAGAAAAATCCACATCTATTAGGAAGGTTACAGTTGAACCCAAACTGGGCTCTAAAGTTAGAACACTGAGGTTGAAGATGACATAGCAGGATTGCCAAGTGCGTGTACATGTACGAGAATGGACATTCAGCCTAGAATAGTTGTATGCAGGTACATTAATCAAACAAATGGGAAAAGCAATTATGCAGCAATTATCAAATGCACACTCAGACAAGCCAGGCTTCTAGAAGAAGAATTAGCTAGAAGTTGGGAGCCTGCCAAGTTTTACTGACTGCTTTAGAAGTGACAAGTTTGAAGCTGGTCCTATATTTGTTTGTTTTAATCTTGCCCTGCAGACCAGTGGTTCTCAAACTTCGTGGCATTTTAGAATCCCCTAGGGAACTATTAAAAAATCTTGATGGTCAGGCAGCTCATCATAATTAGTAAATCAGTACTTTTAGGGTGGATGTAAGCATTAGTAGTTTCTAATGATTCCCACATGATCCCAATCTGTGTCCTAGTTTGAGAACTGGTACTGCAGACTGGCTCTGATGACCTTGCTAAAATACAGATTCTTATCAAACCACCTGAGGGTGGGAGGCTTGAGATTCTGTCTTTCTAAGAGGCTCCCTGGTCATGTTAATAAAATCTATGCATCATGCTTTGAATAGAAAGTCATCAACAATTCTAAAAGATAACTATAGCTAATAAAAGCCTTCTGTAGACTTTCACCACATAGGGTTTAGCTCCAATTGCTCCAGAGTTTGAAATCTTTGAATTATTTTCTTCTGGTTTTTCACATTGGAAACAAGTTTCTTACCATCCCTGTGAGTGCCTTCATTTGACCAAGAAAATCTTCCTTATAGGATGAAAATGAATATTCTTTACCCACAAAAGTTGTGGGTAAACACATAAAAAGTAAAAAGTGTCTTAATAAGTGATTTAAAAAGCTGTGGTTGATGTATACAATAAAATATTAGTTGGCCATAAGAAGCAATGAAATCTTACCATTTGCAATAGCATGGGTGGACCTAAAGGGTATTATGCTAAGTGAAATAAGTTAGCCAGAGAAAGATAACTACCATATGATTTCATTCATGTGGAATCTAATGAACAAAATAAACAAATGAAATAGACATAGATTCATAGATATGGAGACCAAACTGATGGTTTTCAGAGAGGGGTGTTGGAGGGCTGGGTAAAAAAAGCAAAGGAATTAAGAAGTATAAACTGGTAGTTATAAAATAGTTACATCATAAGGATGTAAAGTACAGCATAGGGAATATAGTGAATTATTTCGTAATAACTTTGTATGGTTTCAGGTGGTTACTTGAAATATCAAGGACTCCTCTTTGTATGATTGTCTAACCACAAGGTTGTACACCTGAAACTAATATAAAATAATAGTAAATGTAAACTGTAATTGAAAAATAAAAAAATGAAAATGAAAAACATGCATGTCAAGTGATTATTGCCAATGTACAACTCAACAAGAATGTGTACCATGTAAGGTAAGTGTCTTAAGATAAAGAAGCAAAAGGTCATTTTTTAAAAAAGTATGTGAAGAACCCTCCCCCACTGTGAGCCATCACAAAGAATGTTCTAGATGTTCTCTCTTGTCAAGAATCCAAGGCTACTTTGTTTATGCAGCTATTTCCTTCGCAGATTTGCAATTAAATAAGCCATTCATTTCCTTGTGTTGACCCTTCAGTAGGTTTGTGAAAATATGTGTATTTTTATGCTTGAAAAGAGTTGGTCTTCAAAAAAATTAAAATCATATTTTCAGATAATTGAAAAAATATCTAAAGGAAACAAAAAAACAAACAACAACAGCAACAACAAAAAGCAAGTGGAAATTGTAGTGACATTTTGCTCAGTTGTTGTAACTTCTGCAAAGGGAAGGCATTTGCTAAAAAAGGGAATTTGTTTCCCTGCTGAGGACACACTCCTTTAATCGCACATATGCCTGGCTCATTGCTTTTGAGAGCTGTGTTCACAGGCCATTCTGGAGAAGTAAACTTGTCTTAAAACTTGTCCATTTCTAAACCCTGAGTTTGACTGTGAAGAGATAAAAGCATGTTGATAAATGAATTTATAGTGACAACTACCAAAGAAGCCCCAAGTAGAATGACTATACCTAAGATTTTCCCAGGGAGCAAAATGCCCTTAAAATGCTAAATTTTCCAGGACAAAAGAACTATATAAATTGACTAGTCCAAGAATAGTAGTTCCTTCAGGGTAAGTAACTCTCTTATTTCTTCTTATTTACCAATACAGAAAAATACTTATTTATCAATGATTGAATCTTAAAACCATACTAAACAAACAAGAAGAATAGAGACAGAATCATGGGTACAAGGAGAATGTTTTGATGGCGGCCAAATGGGAGAGGGTGTAGGGGAATGGGTGAAGAGGTGAGGGGATTACGAAGTACAAATAGGTAGTTATGCCCTGGCAGGTGTGGCTCAGTGGATTGAGCACTGGCCTGCCAAACGAAAGGTTGCCAGTTCAATTCCAGGTCAGGGCACATGCCTGAGTTGTGGGCTAGCTCCCCAGGTGGGGGGAGAGAGAGGCAACTGATTGGATATGTCTCACACATTGATGTTTTTTCCCTCCCTCTCTTTCTTCCTGCCTATCCTCCTCTCTGAAAATAAATAAAATAAATAAATAAAATCTTTACAAAGAAAGCAGGACTTTATGTCTCTAAAGAAAAAGCAGTACAAATAGGTAGTTACAGAGTCATGGGGATGTAAAGTGCAGTACAGGAAATGGAGAATCCAAAGAACAATGTGAATAATGGTGTGGGGATTGCCTGAAGGAGTGGGGGGTGCTGGGTGGAGGGGACAAAGTGGGAAAATCAGGACAATTCTAATAGCATAATCAATAAAGTATCATTTTTTTAAAAAAGAGTATTTTGGATTCTTGCTAAGTCTGACCACCTTTAGAGAATACTGGCTTTTTGCTCTCTCTGACTGCCATTTTCACCCACAGTGGATTTACAGTATATAGTGTCTATAGGCATATGGAGAATCATTTAAAAGAAATTCCAAAGCAAGACAACTTATAGAAGAAAAATAAACATTTTTCAAGAATAAAGAATAAATGTAGAAATAAAAGACCTTTTTGTCCTCTCATTATGGACACTGGCTAGGTCATGGCCTGTTGCTGTAGTGCCACTAAGAGAGACTGTGTGTGAAAACAGCTGAGATCTACTGAGCACTGGTTTTCTTGGGCAAAATGTTCATTTGGGTTTCTTTCTTTTTTTTTTTTAAGGTGGCTCTAGTAGTGCTTAGCTGTCTTCAACTTCATTTGAAACTATTTTATTAGACTGCATTGTGACAGCTGTCATATCAGCGAACATTTTAAAAAACTTATCAAAATTAGTGAATTATTGTGTAGCCATTTAATCCTGAAGATGGAAGAAAATAGCAACATTTTCAGCATATTATGCTTTATTATTTCAAAAAAGCTAAAAACAACTGTAATGCAAAAAAAAAAAAGATTTGTGCAGCGTATGGAGAAGGTGCTGTGACTGATCAAATGTGTCAAAAGTAGTTTGCAAAGTTTTGTGCTGGAGATTTCTCCCTGGACAAGTCTCCATGGTCAGGTAGACCAGTTGAAGTTGACAGTGATCAAATAGAGACATTATTTGAGATCAATGTGATACTACATGGGAGAGAGCTGACATACTCAAAATATCCAAATAAAGAACTGAAAATCATTTACACCAGCTTGGTTATGTTAATCACTTTGATGTTTGGGTTCCACATAAGTGAAGCAATGAAAACCTCTCTGCCCTGGCTGGTGTAGCTCAGTGGATTGAGTGCAGGTCTGTGAACCAAAGGATCACCAGTTCAATGCCCAGTCAGGGCACATGCCTGGGTTTCAGGTCAGGTCCCCATTTGGGGGGATGTGAGAGGCGGCCAATCAATGTTTCTCTCCCTCTCTCCCTCTCTTCCCCTCTCTCTAAAGTAAATAAATCTTAAAAATATATTAAAAAAAGAAACCCTTTTTTTACCATATTTCTGCATGTGATTCTCTACTTAAATGTAATGAAAACATTCTGTTTTTAAAGCAAATTGTGACTGTTGATGAAAAGTGGATACTTTACAATAATGTGGAATGGAAGAGATTGTAGGGCAAGTAAAATGAACCACCACTGACCACACCAAAGGCCAGTCTTCGTCCAAAGAAGGTGGCATTGTGTATATGGTGGGATTGGAAGGGAGTTCCTATTATGAGCTCCTTCTGGAAAACCAAACAATTAATTCCAGTAAGTACTGCTGTCAATTAGACCAACTAAAAGCAGCACTTGACAAAAAGCATCTGGAATTAGTCAACAGAAAATGCATAATCATCTTCTACCAGGATAGCACAAGACCGCACGTTTCTTTGATGACCAGGCAAAAACTGTCACAGTTTGACTGGGAAGCTCTGATTCACCTGCTGTATTCACCAGACATTGCACCTTTGGATTTCCATTTATTTCAGTCTTTACAAAATTCTCTTAATGGAAAACATTTCAATTCTCTGGGAAATGGCAAAAGGCACCTGGAACAGTTCTCTGCCCCCCAAAATTGAAAGTGTTGGGAAGATGGAATTATGAAGTTGCCTGAAAGATGGCAGAAGGCAGTGGTACAAAACAGTGAATACATTGGTCAGTAAAGTTATTGGTGAAAATTTAAAATGTGTCTTTTATTTTTACTTAAAACTGAATGAACTGTTTGACCAACCCAGTATGTCTTCTAAGAAAAGCTCACTCTGGTGAGTCTACTGAGCTTTAGCAGAGGAGATTTCACTTTCTTCTAAAAGGTCAAATATTTTCCAGATTTTTTTAATTTAATAAAATCAAATTTAAAAGTGATGTTCAGATTTTTTCTCCCTCAGGAATTACAATATGTCCTTTATTTCTCCATGTTTTTCCATCTCTTCTACTCTCACCCTAAGACCAGCAGCTCTCCCCTTGCTTGGGTTAAAGCAAGATCTTCTAAATAAATGGGGTCTCTGCTTCCGATCTGATACTTCCAAAATCTGCTTTCCCTACAGCAGAAAAGTTTATCTTTGAAAAACATGTATTGGGACATGATGGTTGTTTACTTAAAATCTCCAATGACTTTTCACACACTCAGAAACAACTCCAAAATGTTTAGCACATTTATCAAGTCCCGAGCTAGTCCTCTGCGCTCTAACGGAAGGTGCTCCTGCTGCCTCATGATGGCTCACTGTGTCTCGGAGAGACACTAGCCTCCTTTCCATCAGTGACATGTCAGCTCCTTCCAAGCCTGCTCCCGCTGCCTGGAGCTTTCTGATCAGGATCTTTTTCAAGTCTGGCTCTTTCCTGTCATTCAGATCTCAGCTCAAACATTATCTTCTCAGATAGAGTTTCCTTGGACTTCAAAGTGACTTCCAATCCCCAGCAACCATCAACATCGCAGATAGGACTTTGTCTCATTTTTTCCTCCTTGCAAAGATCTAACAATATCTTGCTCATTTATTTCTATTCTTACTTAGTATTTTGCTTTGTTTTACTGTACTTTAGGGACTTCGACTAACTTGCATCTCCTGCAACTGGAAGAGTGAATGGACAATACAGTGAATGGACAATAAATATTTTTTGACTAAATAAATGAATTAAGGATTTAAAAAACTGCATTTTGTAGTATAGGCTCAAAGAAACCACTGTGTACATATAGAACCCAAGACAAAAATCTATTATCAGTCAGAGAAAGTTTTTTATTTCTTTGTGTGTTTTTTTCTGAAATTAGAAAGGGCTAGTTTTTAGATACTAAAAAGATTTATAATTTATATATTTTAAAAAATTGGTGTTGATATTATTTAATTGATTATTATTTTTAATTTGGTTTCCTTGGTTATCTTGGCTTGTGGTAATCTCTGTGTATATTATCTATTAAAGACAGATAACGGCAGAAAAACATAGGGGTGACTATAACAAAAAGGTGACAGTGGCAAATGTCGATTGGACCAATGTAAAGCTTGCAAGCTGACAATGAGTCAGGAAAACTAATATTTTTCCAATCTGTTTGCAGGCTGATAATCATCTCAAAATCAAAACCCCTTCTTGTTGCTGCATTATGCATGCTTGGAGAAAATTCGAACAGATATTACTGGGCACTGAAAGTGATGTCTTCCACCAAATTGGTATTCACAGCCTTCTTTTCTCTCTGAAGCTCTGTTGCTTGCAAAGAATACAAAACACAGCTTGGGAGACAATGCATCCACATGGAAATGCGTCCACATGAAGTTCCAGCGATGAGGGATGGCAGCGAAGCAGGCGTGCCTCTTGTGAAACAAAGTGTTTAGTGGTCACATTAATAATCAATTAGCCAGAAAGCCACCTGATGCTGCTCATTTGGCTGAGCCCCCAGCGGCCAGCGGCTTTTTGCTCTGGCAGCATCAGCTTTAAAAAATCTGCTCCCTGTTTATCAAAACTAAACTCAGTGAAATCATCTATCCTTTGCCTGTCACTCCATATTTTTCCACTTGCTAATTAAAGATGCAAATGATGAATAAAGTGATGGCTTTGAAGCACAATTGGGTCAATAACTTGAACATTGTTCCCTGTTTCTCCAATTAAACCCCTATGAGAAATAGCTCAATTACAATTAGAGGAGCAATTACCCCCTTGTTAAAGGTGAAACAAATCATGGGTTTTAGTGGAAAATTTAGTGTTGTTCTTTCTGCCATGCCAACAAACATTGTATCCAATGCTGCTGTTTTGATCCCAGGACTCTCCAAAAGAGGTAGTCCAATGAAATAATCTCTGAGTGTATTTCTGGCTTGCCATGTGACACCAACATTTTCTAGGCAAACACTAAAATGAGCGCAGGGGGATTCATTTCATAGAGCGTCGCTACTACACCGGCGGAACACCCAGCGCCTGTCGGTGGCCTATTAATTTCTGGGCTCCTTCAGGGAGATGCGGAGGTTTCTGTTGAAAGAGAAACCAATACCTTTCCAGAAATAGAAAAAAAGGATTCTATTTTTGCCTAGATCCTAGCAAGAATTATTGAAAATACCAAGCAATACCATTTTAGAGTATTTTAGAAATTATTTTTCTTTCTTTCACTCAGTCTATTCTTTTAATTTTACTATGATTATTATTAACCTGCCCTATAGTCCCCAAACTAAAGTATGACAACTGTCAATGGTTGGAACCCTCAGTCCACACTGAGTTCTCTCACAGGGTTGCATCTTCACAGGTGACAGGCATTGTTTTTCTGGAAAGTTACATTTCCTGAGTTGCAGCCTTTGTGTCACATCTCTCAGCAACTCTTTATTCCATTTGGTTAAATCTACTTGGAGAATCTACTTCTACTAAGGAATCTACAGTCAGCTGGTGGTAGAGATAAACATGAAAACCCCTTTCTGCCCCTATTTTACTGCAATCACATTAGACAGCAGAGGAGTAAATAGACACATTTGAACACAAGTAGTAGTCGTCAGAGCTATATAAAACCATGGTATCTAAGCGCTGCCATTCAGCTACTCACACTGGTTTGTTCACACCAGGTGTTGAATATTGATTGTTCTGTATTTGCTGCTAAATACACTTAGCGCCCGCTCACCCCATGTGCAGCTGGCTCTATGGGATCCCGGGGCCATCTACGATTCAGCAGCTAAAGACTTCATACTGTTACAGCACAAGGCCCTCAGACTCTGCCCTGTGCTAAGGAAGCCCTGTGGTTGTGAAATATTTTGAATAAAGAAAATAGATAAAGGAAGGCCTTGGGAAGGAGACCAGAGGAGGAAGCAGCCAGGTCTAGGAAACACTGGCCCATTCCAGGGTGCCCACCAACATAGGTTTTCTTTACCGATGAATATTAGTCAAAATGGTCACCACCTGGAGAGATGGAGAAGTGTGAGGAATCCCGGTTTGGCCTCTTTCCTCCTCTGAGGCTTTGTCATTATCTTTCCTTTGCTCTGAAAATGAGAACTACCAACCGTACCCCTGGCCCAGACTTCTTCTTTGAGAGAAAATGTGAGGAGTGGCCCAATGCCCTGGTGTCATGAGGACTAAGTGGAGAACGGTAACTTTAAAATCAGAGTAAGGACAGGAGCACATTATGACTTGTAGGTATTTAACATTTATAAATTAGATGGTTATATTAATAATGGTATATTCTTGTTTTAAAGCTCAAAGTATCCTCATTTGCAGCATTTATGGACTCTAAAGCAACTGGGTACAGAACACAGGCGGGCATATTGTGATTCTTCACAGGCCAGAGGCTTCATTCCTCACACCCCACAGTGCCCAGCAGAGGTGCCAGGGGCTCAGTGACTATTTGGAACTGAAGAGGTTGGGTTCAGTGTTCTGTGAATCAGCAGGTGGTAACAGAATACTAGCAGTAATGATGGCTGATGTTTCTTGAGTGTTTTCTGCATATTTGCATATATTATCTCATTTGAACTTCATAACTGTGTTCTGGATAGATGCTATCATCATCTCTATTTTGTAACTGAGGAAACTTAGGTATAGAGAATTGAAATATCTTGTCCAAACTCAGAGTTTAAAATGGTGAGGCTTGAGTTTACACCTAGAATTGTGTAAGAAAAGTAATTTAATATCCTGTAGTAGAGACAAAAGCCAAAATAGGGAAGCAAATTAAATTTTATTTATTACCTCAGAAATGCCTGTGGCATTGTTTGGACCAAATAGGTGCCATTTAACTTCAGATTAGTAGAGTTTTTTAGAAACTTATTGACTTGTATGGGAAGAAAGAAAATTCCTGCTTACTGATATTCTGCAGACTGTACCTGACTACTTCTCCAGTGGAGCCAGACATATACTTATAAACCAGCGATCAATTGATTCGATCAACCGTGTATTCTTTGTGCATTTACTATGCCAGTTATGTAGAGTCATTTGCCTTGGGTACAAAAGAAACAGAAGTCCTTGCTTCTGTGGTCTGATAGCTTAAGGACAGATTTTATTTATGGTAAAACATAAGAGCTTTATCTGCTGGTTTTTCTTTAAGATCAATATTTCATTCTATGCTATTTTTATACTTCTAGATTCCTCAAACAAAAAACAGACTATTAAATAATAAATACATTTACCATTAAATTAAAATAATCTTACAATCTTTTAACTCACCAAGTTACATTCATCCCTTTTTTAAAAAAATTATCTTCCACTTTTGAGTAAATGATAGCTGTGATGTGTCACATTAAGGTAGTAATTAGCTCTCTGATCCTGGGACTTTAAGAATGTAGAAAAGAATCTACATAGGAGATTCTTTCCAGCATATGTGTTTGATCTCTTTTTTTCACAGAAAAGAAGAAAATGCATCATATACAGTTCTTTGAATGTCAGTGGGTTTTATGAATTTTGAGCTTGCCAAGTGTTAATTGGCCTCTTCCAAAGTGATGATGCAAATAAAATTCACAGCCATTTAGTTGGCAGTCATGAATCTTTACCCCTTGACAAAGTGAACCACTAAAAAATGAGGCAGTTTCTAGGATCTTTCACTGACAGTCTTTGCAGTGATCAGCTATCTTTAAGAAACATCGAGTAAAAATGAGGCTATAGATACCCATGTTACCCAGGATATGTTTTGGCCTTTCAGGTAGATTAATGGAGGAGTTGGCATTAGAATTTTAGAAATAGAGTTAGGAGATACATACACTGTTGTAGTAAGCAGGATGAAATACTGAATTAAGAAGAGCTGCCTACTTTCTAATCACAGTAAGTCGTTTTGTATGTCATTGTTGGAAGAGCATTTGGTGTGGTTGGAAAAAAACAACTATAATCATGCAAAAATCTCGAATACAATGCCACAGAGTGCCATGGAATGCCAGTTACAAGGCAAAAATAGCTCTCTGATTTCAAAGTAAAAAAATAAATTTTATTCAGAGTGTCACTTTGTGTCTTTTCATTGACATATGAAGGTATGACGGCAGTGAGAGAAAAATGGAGTCATTTTGTAAGGGCATCGCCTAAATTTCTCACTAATTTATTATTGTTATTTTGAAAAGAGAATTCAGATGTTTAATTTTGTTATCAACTAACTGAACTGATTCTCACCTTTGCTTGAACCTTCAAAAGATTGAGGATTTATGGAAATCTAGTATCAGGTGCATTGTAGCTATTCAACATTTTTGGGCAATTTGTAAATTTAAGATAGTAGTATTTTGCAATTTCTTGGTAGGGATAATTCAGGGCTTATTTTTATAAAATATCAGCTGACTCCTATATAGGCCTAAATTGCAACAGCATTAGAAATGCCTCTTTCCATACACAACACAGAGTAAAAATTCCACAGGACTCAATGTCGTTTGGAGGCTAACAAGGGCTGCCAACAAATTGGCAGCTGTGTCATTTGTCAAATTAAAGTTTCTCTGGGCTTGTAGGACACTGAATCGGCTAGGACAATAGTGTTTGATGCACATTAGGATGTCTCCCAATAATCATAAGAGGGTAATAATTTTCAGAGTTTGAAATTATTTGTTAACAAATGAAAAACACAGTATTAGATAATTTTCCTCAACAGTATGCTCTAAGACGATGCGAGTGTCTCAAGAAGAGCATGGCACTCCCTTGTGGTCTCGCAGGCCCATTTCCCACAAACAGGCAGCTGCAAAGAACACTGCAGTGTATGGTGCTGATGAAAAGTCATGTACTAATGTGATTCATAGTACTGCGTTAGCAATCAATAGGCTTTGTTTTAGTGAAAACAGAAAATGAACACAAAAGAGTTTGATGGAAAGCTTGTAGGATGAAATTAATTGACACTTGTCATTCTTCAAACATGTTTTTACTCATGGTGTGTGAATATGCCTTTTAGGTATATGGAGAGTGCATAGGCTCACTGACATGAACACACACACACACACACACACACACACACGCTTTTTTGCATATTAGCAAAAATGACAACGAAATTGATGATGCATCTTTAAGTCGTACCACCTCTCTCTATGATAAGGTCCAGATAAAATAAAGCAGTATTTCTGAGTTCTTGAAAGAGAATGACAAAATCAAACCAAGCTAACTGTGGCTTTGTCCAGTGGGGCATTCTAATTGACTCACAAGTCATTAATCAGTTCCCAATCAATCTGTTTTGCCAGCAGCAGGCAGTTAGGACTCCATTACCAACCATTCATCATGCCATACCCTAATTCACTGCACCATTAGCCATGGCTTAGGCCTCTGTTAGAATAACTAAGTGCCAGTCTCTAAACGCAAAGAATTTCTCTTACTCACCTCAGCCACTGGTATCCCTTCAGGTGGTCGGCACTGGAGCAAGACTTCCTGCTCCAGGGATACTTCCTTTCCCAGGGGTTCCTGCTCAAATGTCTTCCGTAGATCTGCAAAGCACAGGTAATAAACTACATGACAAAACTAACTTATATTTATTCATTTATAGAAAGTGTGATAGAAGTTTTCCAGTTTAGTATTTTATGTGCCTTTGTATTTTTTTTAAACCACATGTTAGTACTATATCACAATCTGGGTGATTATATTCTGTGTGGTGGATATTATGAAATTCAGAGGCTATTAACTGTTCCAACTTTAATTTTCACTGGAATGCTCATATAAACAATTAGTGAAATTCATTCCTTGCATTTCCTTATTGATTCTTGATAATCAAGGATGATGATTTCATTTTTAATCAAAGGAACCCCATTGTCATGATTCTTATACAGAGTTCCTTATGTACATAAATATTTTCCTCTCTCTTCACTTTGAGAGCTATTAAGCATTGTAATAACTGAGATCTTTTGATCAATAACTCAAAAGCAAGTTTCCAGTTCAGAGTATAAAACAGAATGCTGGAGTCCTGAAAGAATGACTATAAATAACCTCTTGAGGTGCCTCAAACACAAGCAGGGAAAAGAGTAACTGTTGGAATGAGTCCAAAAATCTCTCACTGTGTAATTATGTGGCTATTCTTCAATTAGAAAATTAAATAGTCATTTCTGCCCACATCCACCAAGTACCTAATTACATATTTATATAGTTAGAGTTGCCATAGCAATATGAAGACTTTTAAAAGTTATTATTGATTGACATGAAAATGTTAGAAACTAGCTTGTCATTTTAAATACCAAAGTTAAAAAAGTAAATGACTCAGGCATAGAGCTTTGAAAAAAAAAAAGAACAAGCACACCAAAAATTTTATTTCATACTTTTACAATTCAGCTCTTTTCAATAAAAAGTTATTGGAATTTTATCAACTTGATTTTAATAAAAAATCAATATCTCTGCCCTTTTAACTCATATACCTGATAAAACTTAAGAATCTAAAAGCACCATTTTAGCCTATTGAACTAATAAGTGGAAACCCCAAAACTCTAGAGGTATATAACTGTAATGTCTTTCAAGGAACTATTAGAAAGTACCACTTAGAAAAAAATCTACTGTTACATCCTTGCCATTTTGTTGAATTTCTTGACAAAAGAAAACCTTCAAGAACTTAGGCATTGTGAGAAAAAATTAGATCTATGTGAGTCTAAGGCAAAACAAGTTACTCTGCAAATGGTGACAGGATTTTTGTCAGAAGGGCTCTTTTCATGGATTATCAAGAAATGAGTATATTGTAGAAATGAACATTTAAAATCCAGTTATTAAAGTTGAAAGTTATCTAAATCATGTCCTTGATTTACATAGAAGGCACATGTTTATGAAATTACTCAAAGCCTCAGGGCAAAATAATAGACTTTGCAGTAGAACTTGATGAGCCCCGATTTGATACATATTTTGACATCCCACACATCCCTTTAACATCTCTTTTGGGTAAGCTGTGCCCTTGCAACAGAAACATTAAAAACTTTCCTATCATTTCTCTTCTGATATGGTAGTTTCTCTGTTTTCACCTGCATTAACATGAAAGATTTGGTAGAACACTAAATACTAATAAAAAATAAGAGCAGCAATGAATAAATTTTATGGGATAAAATGTTCCTGACAAAATACACTTACTTTTTTAAAAGTATATTTTACTGATTATGCTATTACACTTGCCCCATTTTTCCTCCCCTATATCCCCCTCCAGCCTTCACGCCCCACCTGACCCTCCAACATTCCCCACATCTTAGTTCATGTCTGTGGGTTGTGCATATAAGTTCTTTGGCTTCTCTATTTTCTATACTATTCTTAACCTCCCCTGGCTAATTTTGTACCTACCATTTATGCTTCTTATTCCCTGTACCTTTCTCCCCATCCTCCCCCTCCCCATCTTTGCTGATAACCCTTCATGTGATCTCCATTTCTGTGACCCTGTTCTAGTCGTTTGCTTAGTTTTTGTTTTTGTTTTTTAGGTTCACTTGTTGATAGTTGTGAGCATGTTGTCATTTTACTGTTCATAGTTTTTGATCTTTTTCTTAGATAAGTCCCTTTAACATTTCATACAATAAGGGCGTGGTGACGATGAACTCCTTTAGCTTGATTTTATCTGGGAAGCACTTTATCAGCCCTTCCATTCTAAATGATAGCTTTGCTGGATAGAGTAATCTTGGTTGTAGGTCCTTGTCTTTCATCACTTTGAATACTTTCCAGCCATCTTGCCTATAAGGTTTCGTTTGAGAAATAGGCTGGTAGTTTTATGGGAACTACTTTGTAGGCAACTCTCTGACTTTCATGTGCTGCTTTTTAAGATTCTCTCCTTATCTTTAATCTTGTGTAACTTAATTATGATGTGTCTTGGTGTGTTTCTTCTTGGATCCAACTTCTTTGGGACACTCTGAGCATATCAGACTTGCATGTCTAGACCCTTTCCCTGATTGGGGAAGTTCTCCTTCATTATTCGTTCAAATAAGTTTCCCATTTCTTGTTCTTCCTCTTCTTCTGGTACTCCTATGATCTTGGTGTTGGAATGTTTAAAATTGTCCCAGGGGGTCCTAAGTCTATCCTCATTTTTTCGAATTCTTGTTTCTTCATTCTGTTCCAGTGAACGTTTATTTCTTCCTTCTGGTCCAGATTGCTGATGTGAGTTCCAATTTCCTTCCCTTCATTGTCGGTTCCCTGTATAGATTTCTTTATTTCACTTTGCATAGCTTTCACTGCATCCTCTACTTTGCATCTGTACTCAGTCATTTCTGTGAGCCTCCTGATTATCAGTGTTTTAAACTCTACATCTGATAGGTAGGCTACCTCCTTGTTGCTTATTTCTTTTTCTGGAGCTTTGATCTGTTCTTTCATTTGGGCCATGTTTCTTTGTCTTGGTGCACCTGTTACATTATAAGGGGTGGAGTCTTAGATATTTGCTAGTGTGGGGCAACCCACATGGCTGCATGGTGGTACTGTATGTGGTGGAGGGGGTCTGACAGGGAACACTTCCTCAGCTCTCAGCCAGCTTTCAGTCACTTACTCTGATATCCACAAGCAAATTAGGCCCTTCTGGTGCTGATTCCCAGGTGGGTGGGTTTGTGTATGTTCTAGAACCCTGTAGGTCTCTTCAACAGACTCTCTTGTGAGACTGGTAGTTTCTTCCACTGCTGCAACCTGACAGGTTTTTATAGCCAGTGTTTTTGAGGCTTTATTTCCTTGTGCTAGAACCATGGGTTGTGTGGTTTGTGTTGCTCTCCAGTTGTTCCTTTTGGCTTACCTGCATGCCAATATGGGACCACCTAGTCCACCAGCCACCAATTTACCATGCGTCCTCTCTGCCCCGGCTTCTCATCTCCCCCGCCTCCTTCTGGTCTGGATGAGTGTTTCTTCTTTACTCCTTGGTTGTCAGACTTTGATGCAGTTTGATTTTCTGGCAGTCCTGGTTGCTTTTAGTTTAATTTGGTTGTTATCCTTATTTTTTGTTGTGCAAGAAAGCATAGTGCTTCGACCCATGCTTCCATTTTGGTCAGAACCCCTAAAATACGTCTACTTTTTAAAAATTAATTCTGAAAACACCCATCTGGTGTGGGGTAAGGTGAAGACAGAATGACTGTAATTAGTTCTCAGGTCAAATAACATTTTGACTCACTTCTGGTAAAATTCATCAGCATATAATAAAATGAAGGCTAAGAATAAGAGAAGATAAAGCACAGATATATCAAAATAGTCAAAACAAATTCCTTTGATATTTGTTAATTAAGTTCTTAAAACAGACACTTTACTAGGTAATTAGGATGAAGAAGTGAGAGATACAGAATCAAGATGAGGAAGGTGAGTTACACTTATGACAAGCCTTTGTGCCATGCTAAGGAATGGCAAACCCTCAAAGGCATCTAAGCAAAGGAAGGTGATCAGATATCATATTGCCCTCAGTGTGACAGATGGGTGTTTGGGAACCATTTAAACAGATCACAAGGGATTATTGTGTTCTGAAATACGCTAGTGATAGTGGACAGAAAGTGGAGAAAACAAACTCTAGAAATAAACAGATCACCATTCAGGAAGACCTATTTTTGGAAAGTGCCAGGAGGGAAAGATAAGACTGTATTCTTAGCTATTGCAATTGTTAAGTTGCAGCCATTATTAAAGAAATAAAAGTAATGAATTGAGCAGAAAAGTGGGGATAAAGAGCAAATTTATTTTGTTCCATATTCAGTTTGGTGTGTCTGTAGGATATGCATACCCAGTGTGTCCAGATCATGGTTTCTCAGCCCCAGCATTATTGACATTTATGACTGGCTAATTCTCTGCTGACAGGTGTGCTGTGCATTGTAAGGTGCTTAGCAGCATCCCTGGAATCTACTCATTAGAGACAAGTTGCACGTCTCCCAATAGTGACAAGATAAATGCCTCTGGACAATGCCAAATGTCCCCCGAGAGGAAAGATAACCCCAACTTGGGAATCACTGGGTCTAGAGCTTGGAAAAGAAGTCTGAGTAGAAGATGTGTGCTTCATTGTCTAGGATACAGCTGAAGTGCTGGAAATAGATGACATTACCAGAGGAAAGACTGAGTCACAAAAAAGTGAGGACACCAACATTCAAGAGAAAAAGCTGTCAGCAAATTTGACATGGTGTGAACCATGCAGCATGAGGGAAAAGTAAAGACAAATGTCAGAAGAACCAAGAGAAGAATAAAGTTTTAAGAACTTGGGAGGCCAACAGGATAAATGCAGGGAAAGAATCAAAGGGGAGAAGTTGTTGGTCTGGGAGAGTGAGCCAAGCTGTATTGAGAGGTGCAGAGGAACTGGGAAAACAACCATCCTGAGAAGGTGCTGCTCTCATGCAAAACTTTCTGGTGACAAGTCAGCAGCCCCATTGATGGGTGGTGGTTTGAATGAAGCATGCTATAATTCTTCATTGAAAATGGTGTTGTTTTCGCACATTTTTCACATTCCTGCCCCATGAAAGCACCTCTTATGAGAATCATTGCTTCCTGCTTGGGAATGATGACCACCTATCAGAGGCAGGTACTTCAAGGTTTTAACGGAACCATCGTGGAATACCATATAATTATTTTATTTTAATGGTTTGGCTTTGAACTCTCTCTCTATTTTATCTAATTTCTAAAATGATCTCACATTTAACCCTCCACAAAGCAATACTTCTTCCTGATAAATCATTTTAATTTCTGTCATGAAGCCTCTTTTCTAGCTTTCAGGTAGTGTAATGAGCAGAGGAAATATTGTGTCTGTCCAGCTCAGCAGCTGCTCATTTCAGGATGCCTCCCCGTTACCCTGCAAGCAGAGGTGGGTCGCCTTGCAAGCACACCCTTTATTATTTGGACAGATGTGATAGAAGGCAGGCCATGTGCCTTGCAGGCAGAGAGAAAACATGGCTGATAAATGAACAGGCATGAAAAAGGGACACTTGTCAGCTAGGTATTAGACATAAAACAGATTCAGAATAATATGGGCATTTCATCAGGAAAAATGATGAATTTTGGCCCTTAGAAGACATTTAGGATTCTAAATTTCTGTTTCCTTTCCATTCACTCTAAGACTGCTACCAAAATAAGTATAAAGTCCTTTCATTATAACCTTGATTACTTTTGAAAAGTCAACTTGGCCTGCCTCTGATTTAATCATTGATTCTACCAATTAAAAGAAAAATCAGCTATGTCATATGTGTGTATTCAGAGAGCTGTTTACTTAGGAACATGAATATTGGCTTACTAAATCCATAAAGAAAAATCCAATTAGCAAATGTAGAATTAGATCTGAAACTATATGGATTTCTATTTACCATTTACACAGTAATCAAAGAAAGTCTTTAAGAATGCAAACATGTGTGTGGCTGCAAACAGTGTCTTATTTTTTTATCAGAGAATTTTGATGCATTCAATGATTTTTTTTGCATAGTAATAATACTGTAGTTACAAAGTTTTTTTATGATGTGGGATAACCTAATTCAGGCATTCTACAAAATATGACCTCTGCTTTTTGACAATGTGGTAAAGAGAAAGGAAGGTTAAGTAGGAGTTCAAAGTCCCTGTGCCCTTCACCTTCCTCATTTGTAAAATGAAAGTGAAGGACTGGGTGCTCTGGAAGGGCTTTGTTGTAATAGCCTATGACTGGCTAGAGTAACATTTTAAACGTGTTTTTTAGAAGAAAAAAGCTTATGCTTTATCAAATAAGATACTTCTTGGCTGTGATAAATTTTTAAGGAACCGCACTAATCATCAGTGTCCAAGAGTAATAACAGAATAAATTATTTCCTAATAATCTAGGAGTTGGTGAATCTTTGAAGAAAATAGCTAATAATTTTTATCTCAGGAAAATTTTCATGGAATTTTGGGACACTAATAGGTAGGTACAGATAAAATTTAGCTTGAAACTGAGAGAAGGGTGGATTTCTGAAGATTCAGTATTAAAAATATCAGAAAATTGTTTGTACAAATCCGAGGAAGCATCACAAAAGCAGATGAATATTAAAGCTTGGATGATTGTGAATGCATTTGGAAGTACTTTGAAACAACAAATTTCCTGTGTCCACGGAGAGATGGGAAAGGAAATGACCACCCAAAACAGTATGCAAGACAACCCATCATGTCATTTTTATGAAAGGGGCAGAAATTCATGTCTACCCGCAACTGACATCCTTCTGGAAACTATGCCTGACACCTTAGGAAAGGGTGAGTGTGACCTCCAACAGAAAAATCCAAGGGTAGACAGGCCACAGCTCTGAGTATAAAGGGCCACACTACCATCCAAGCACCTGTGAGCCCCGTTGATTTAGGGAAGAAACTAGGAAAAATATCAGCAAAAAAGTCTCCCTGTGGTGCAGGCAGGTTACTGATGTATTGCCTTTGAAAAAGATAATAGACATGGTTGTACTCCAAGTTTTTAAAAGTTATTTACATTTATTAAAAATGTTCCCTCAGCAATACTACTTCATTATGCTGAAAGGTTTATTATAGTAAAATAATTTTTAAAAGACAAAATCTTGGTGATATGACAGGCTAATACTATGAACTCAAGAATTCTCTGATGGGTATATTTCAATAGACATTTCTCGTGGAAATTAAAATCCTTAAGTTCCATAGAATAAGATAAATGAAATATTACATCACTAATATTGGTTGCTTCTTGTTTTTAAGCCTCATAGGGTTAGGTGAGTATTAAGAACTATTAAATTCAAAAATATTTTGAAAATTATAAAGGACAAAACACATATATTTTAATAAATTATGAAAATTATTTCTATTATTATTATTCAGAGAGTTCTAGCATGAAAGATTATTAATAACATTACTAAATTTTCAATATGTCATTCTCTTACATAATTTGGCCATATAGTCTATAAACCATAGTTTCTAATATTCCTTACTATTCTGAAGGAATTTAGGGTTTATTGCTATGTTTTTCAAACTGTGTATCATGACCACTTAGGGGGTTATATATAGACTTAATGTATTAAAAACCAGGATTAAAAATATGAAATTAGGCCCTGGCTGCTATGGCTCAGTGGATTGAGTACCAGCCTGTGAACCACAGGGTTCCTGGTTCAATTCCCAGTCAGGGCACATGCCTGCATTTCAGGACAGGTCCCCAGTAGGAGGTGCACAAGAGGCAACCACACACGGATGTTTCTCTCCCTCTCTTTCTCCCTCCCTTCCCTTCTGTTTAAAAATAAATAAATAAAAGCTTTAAAAAATATGAAATTAAGTAATAGAAAATGTCAAGGTATATCATACATAGCATCATTATATGTGTATGTATGTACAAACAGCCATGAATACACATATATCTGTGTGTATTTGTATGTGTGGAGTGATGGGTATGTATTTAGTGGATCATTATATAAACATACTTGTTATTGTAGATCACTGTGAAAGTAATGTGAAAACAACTGGGAAGCAAAACAGCATTGTGGTCGGGGGCAAGGTCTCCAGCACAAACTTGGGTTCAGGTCCTAACTCTACCACTTGACTAGGTATGTGATCTTTTACTTAACTTCTTATTGTCTTAATTTATTTAGCTAAATATGTGTGTGATAGCTAAGAACTATCACATATAATAAGGTTATGTAGGAAGCAGCACCTATAAAATTCTGCCATCATGCCTTGCATATAGTCTGCTCAAAAGATAGTAATTACCCCACTTCATCTTTTCCCATAGTATTGGTTAATTCCATTATGTGTACAAACATTAGACATTATCATTATTAGTCAGACAAAGAGTGAGACAAAATAATTATGAACATGAGGGAACTAATGTTTGAAAGTGATGTATCACAAAGAGAAACCCAGGAACTACCATTCTGTGTTTGAAAAAAATGCAAATTTCATACTTAGGTTAAGCCCTGGGAATCTACAGTTTTAACTGGTCTCATGGGTGTGTTTTATGCACAGCAGTAAAATCTGAGAACCACAGGTTGACTGACTGATTATTTGTGGAACACCTACAATATGCATGGCACTGTGCTAAATCCTGCAGACTGTGGGAGGGAGGAGCTTGGGAGGTTGTGGGAGCTCAGTGGAACTGCTTCTGCACTGTGGCCTTTACCACCTGGTTTACAACGATTCCCTACTGGTGTGTCCACAGTGTGAGAAGAACTCACTTTTGTACAGGTGATGATTTACATGGTCTAGCACAGGAGCTGAAATTTTACTTGTGTGTAGAGGCCATGTAGGTAAAACATCTGAGAGAAAGTTAGAGACAAGATTTTGTTTTTCCTGAAATGTAGCACCCATGTAGGTTGTCTATTATTTTCTAAATTTTAATAGACACATGGGTATAAAACCAATCCACTTAATCTTTTCTTCTTGCTACTCAGCCCCAGCTGTATACTGCCACACAGAAATGTAGGCTTAGTGGGCCACATGCTGTACATATGCTTGCTAATACAAGTTAGTAATGTAGAATATTATGTTAATTTTATTCTAGTTGTTTTCAACTGCTTAAAAGTTTATCAAAAAGTTTATCAAAATGTATGAGCCTACATTTTAAGGGCCCAAAAGTTGGTGAGTTACTGGGCCTCTGGACTGCCATTTAGAGGTGCTAGCCTATAGCAAGTTCAGTGCTGAGATTGTCAAAATTATCTCAACAGTTCTTATGGCCCCTCTCCCAGATATAATCTAGACTTCTCCCCACGGCTCTTCCCTTTTCTAACTTTCAGATACTTAATCAAGAAAGCTGACCAGAGGATCTCGGTGGGCAAAGCTGCTTGTTAGTAAGATGGCATACATAACACTCTTGAATTAGAATTTTATAATGACTAGTTTAGGTTCCTTTACCTACTTCCAGAAAGACTGTTAGATAATGAATATTAGAACTTCAGAAGATTAAGCAACATTTTCAAAATATGGAAACTATTAGCACCTTGGTCAGGAGAACATGAAGTTTTCTGATGGCTAAAAAGACACCTCGTCATCATTCCAGTAATTTCTGATGACTACATAGGATAAAATGTCTCCACATTCTTTTCTGAAGCAATACCTTCATTGTTATAGTTCCTATGTACAAAAAAACCTAAAGCTCTTTTGTCTACAGAAGTAACTTGTCAAAAATGATGATGATCAGTGCTCAGCTCTTGTTTTTTAGAGCAGGAATGGCTGCCTTCCCTTTCAGCACAGGCGTCCATAAGTAATCAATCACAATACTCTCCTCTGTGGAGTCTGGATTCAGCCCCAGGATCTTCCGTGGCACAGGACCCTGGGAGGCCACCAATGAGCAGCAGTTACCATTCAAGATGTGATGCATTTGCATCTCCGACCTAAAGTTCACTATACAGAACTTCCTGATGTGGGGTATGTGTGCACAGCTATCAGATATTACATCACTGCTAAATTTCACTTCAAAAAGG
Source organism: Phyllostomus discolor (assembly GCF_004126475.2). NCBI lineage: Eukaryota > Metazoa > Chordata > Mammalia > Chiroptera > Phyllostomidae > Phyllostomus > Phyllostomus discolor. The sequence continues at coordinate 93,891,549 of NC_040903.2, read as the reverse complement.
TGAATAATCCCAGTGAACTGCTGATTTATACATTTTAAAATGCATTGAAGTCAGATTATTTTGCTTGGTGCTTAGTGTTAAGTGCATAGTACCTCCTTAATAAATCCTGACTTAAATTTAATTTCCAAAATAATCTACCATTCCCTTTACTGAAGGTCTGGGCCAATTTTTCTTATGAGGGAAAACAATGAAAGTGCTTAGAAATTGCACAGTGCAAACCCCTTACTTTATAGGTAAGACAATGAGGATCCTGAAAGTTTAGCTCATTTCTTATAGATTACAAACTCTTTAGAAGCAGCTATCCCATTACATGGGGCTGCAGAAGGCAGAGTGTTGCATTGTGGTTGTATTTGTTTCCTCTAGAAATGAGGCTTAAAACAACCAACATTTATTTTCTCATAGTCTGGAGGTCTGCAATTTGAAATCAGGTTCACTGGGCCATAATCAAGAGGCCCACAAGGCTGTGCTCCCTCCAGAGATTCTACAAGAGAATTGATAGCTTGCCTCTTCCACAGCCCTCCTTGGCTTGTGTCTGCATCCCTCCAATCTCTTTGTCTGTGATCCCACGGCCTCCTTCTCTATCTGTGTCAGGTCTTCTTATGCCTTTCTCTCATATAAGTACTCTTGAGATGGCATTGAAGACCCTCCTGGATAATCCATGATAATCTCTCCATCTCAATAACCTTAATTTAAACACATCTGCAAAGGATTTTTCTCATATGGAAAATAAAATTTACAGGTTCCAGAGATTAGGACTTGATACCTCTGGGGCTGTTATCCAGACTACAACAGGTGTTGAGAGAGTGGATCTACACACCTGACTTTAATCCTAGCTCTGTGTTTAATAAGGTTCATGTGCTTTCATTTCTTCACTCTAAAGTGAGGGTAATTCTAGTCTGTACAGGGTTATTATGAAGATTAAGTAAGGTAATACACATAAACATGCTTAGGACAGTGCTGTTATGTAAAAACCCACTATAAAGGCCCTCACTTATTTAGATAAACACTCCATTCCATACCCAGTCAACTGCCAAACTTTCACAGAGTTTGTCCTTGTACTGATAATTAATTAAATAAATTATTTAGTTATTTCTAAGAAGAGGCCACACTGCATGTATCAGAATTAAGCTTCTTGCTTCTCAAATATAACTGGTCTTGACAAAGTGTTCTAAATCCATGGAAATTCTGTACTTAGAAGAGATTCATGCAGAGTTACCTGCCATTGGCCATCCTCTATACTCTCTGGCATAGGCCTTATCTTGCATTAAGCAAATATAGCTGATTTACAATGATTCACATTTTCCTACTTTCAAATTACTTTTCAATTAATTTTTTTCATGCTCAGTGAAGACGTACTGAATACATTTGTAACTCTCAAAAAATTGTTTTAATGTACTCTTAAAGAGCTCCTCTAGTGAATAAAACAATTCTATGGTCACATATAATAATAATGCTTGTGTTATTAAAGGGAAAATGTGCCTTTCTTCTAATAATGATAAAAGGGGCTAATTTTGTTGTCATGGTAGAATATAACTTATGCTTGAGTCACCAAATATGGCCGCTAACAGGAAGTAACTGCTGTGAACAGACCAGTACAGCAAATTTTGGAAGAATTAGGTTATTCTTCTGCATTTTGGGCACTTATTAAATTGAAAAATGCCTGAGTTAAGGCCATAGAACCCTAAAAAGTTCATCATAGTTTTATCTTTCAGGAATAGAGTATCTTATCTTTGCTGAAATTTTAAAAAAATAATTAAAGTTTTTATATCCAGCAACTGTGTGATTTTTAAATGTAAGGGATATAGTATGTAAAAAATGGATAAAATTGTAATTATTTATTTTTAGAAAGAGGGAAAGGAAGAAAGAAAAAGAGGGAGAGAAACATCAATGTGTGGTTGCCTCTCACAAGCCCCCTACTGGGGACCTGTCCTGCAATACAGGCATGTGCCCTGACTGGGAATTGAACTGTCAACTCTTTAGTTTACAGGCCAGCACTCAATCCACTGAGCCACACTACTTGCTTTTTTTTCTTGAATATCATGAAATACAAAAACAAACAAACAACAACAACAACAACAACAACAAAAAGATAAAAAACCAACTAAGTAACTAACCAACCAACCAACAATAAACTATATGAAGTTTCCTCTATGGTTACATAGAAAAGTCAAGAATTGCCACATGTTTCTGAAAATCTTCAACATGAATTGGACTGCAAAAAGAAAAGCTTGTTTAAAACTCAGATTTACCATTTCTTAAACAAGTGACTTAGGCAAGTGACCTGTTTCAGTGCCCCTGTTGTGGTATTTGCAGAATAAGGCTCAAAATGGGGCCTGTCTCACAGGATTGTTGGGGCCCCTGATGAGAGCTAACAGGCACAAGGGGCTTTACACCAGAGCTGGGCACTCAGTACAGATGCCATCAATGGTGGCTACTAGGACACACAATTTTTTAAAGCTTAATGAAGATGCAACATTTTGATTGGTTCCTGTTATTTTGTAACCTCATTTTGCTTTTTAAAGAGCTCTTTACCCATCACCCATGGACACAGACAATTATGTGGTTAAGGACAGGGCTGGGGGGCCAGGGCTGGGTGGAGGGGGGCAGAGGAGGGAAAATGGGGGATCTCTGTAATAGTGTCAACAATTTTTAAAAAATCCTATTTTTGATGACTCTTAGGAATTTACCACTGAAACTTTCACAATATCATAGTGCATATCCAGGGACAGAGGTTAGAATGATCTTTAAGTAAATAAACAGATTATCATGGTGAAGTGTTCAGTCATGCTGAGGCAGGGCTATTTCCCACTGCACTGAGGTCATTTAAGCCAAAAATCTCGAGTGAACAGAGTCCCCACAGACAGAAATACAATTTCAGCCATTCTTCTTGTCTTTGAGACATTGATAGGACATATTTGTATTCAGAGAGTTTTGCTAAAGGTTTTTTTAAATATATATTTTAAAACTAGAACTCCAAGTGACATCTGTTACAAAGAAGAGGAAGAGAGAAACCCATGTAAGCCATTCCTTTATATTCACACCTCATCTTTAGTTTCAGAAAAAAATGATTTTATGTCATCACAGTATTTTTTTAAGGTATGTCCTAAGGATAAATAATAAGAAACATGCCAACTTTATGGATGAGGTACCTGACATATCAAAAGTTAGGGCTTTCTCAGAGTACAAAAAGAATGCAATGATTGCAGATGAGCTTTCTTGCAAATAAGCACTGCAGCCATGAACTTCTCTTTTCATAAGCACAAAACATTATTTAATGACACATTTTGATCTGGGTGGGTTATCAGCTCTTGCTCTAACCCACAGATGATTCCCCCTCAAACATAACTTATGAGACAGAGTTCTATCAATTGGATGTCTACCTCTCAGAATAAATATGTGCTATAAATTATAGATTTGTGGGCCTGTATGAATCTTGGGAGTTTGTGTCCAGATAGAAAAGCAAAAATGTATGGAAAAATACAGACGGATACATCAGGTATATGTGACAGTTTTTAATCTTGAAAGAGAAGTGACATAATTTAATACTATTTAATATAATGGTTTAGAATGATATAAAACAAGGAGAAATTTACTGTTAAAATTTCTCTTATCTAAAAGTCTAAATTCTATGACTATTTATCATCTAATTCAAAATATGGCCTTTGTAACTTATAATGGCTTATTGGGGTCTTGAATGGTTGTACAAGGAATCAAAGCACACCTTAAAGAGTGGGTCCTTTATTCCGGTGTGTTGGCAACTCTGCTAAGCTCTATCAAGACATTTGGCATTAAAGATCGAGATACTGTCCTAGTATAATGTGAGTATTTCAGACTACCTGGTTAAAAAAGTTCATTATTTGGTTAAATTGCATAATTAAGTAATTTTGCTTTATACTAGGTAGAATAGATAGGAAGTAGAAAATGACATAGAAAGTAATGAGTAATGACTTCCATATATAAAAACCAACATAATAATTCACAAGATTACATATATATTTAATTGGAGATACTCTTACCCCTCTATAAAAATATTAATTCATTAATTCCTTTAAGATATTTATTAAGTTCCCACACTGAGTCCAGCATCATTGCAGGCATTTTGAACTGATCAGTGAACAAACCAAACAAAAATCTTTACCCATAGGGACCTGACTTTCTAAGGGGATGGAAGTGATAGACCACAAACCATGAACATAATACATAAGTAAGGATGTAGGAGTTTAGAAGTAAATAAGTGCTATGGGAAAATGACTAAGCACAGAAGTACAATGGGGGATTGAAGTGGAGGAAGCAGAGAAGCGATCTCTTTAGGCTATCTGATGCTCTTATTTTCCTTGAGTAATAAAACATTTTTACTAAATGAACAAATGATTAGCATTTCAATAGCATCATCACTTAACCCATCATATGCCTTCAATTTAATTCAATTTCAATTTTGTATGCTTTCATTTACTTAGCACCATCCACATGCAAGCTACTATTTTTAGGTATTGGGGATGTTTTTTATCAAATAGACAGCAGATATTTTGCAGCAAAATGGGTTTCTTGGGAACAGCAAAAAAATTGCAACTTAGGACATTCAGTCTAATGGACAACCACACACAAATCCAGAGAAACAAAGAAGAGGCATGCTCTTTTACAGACTTGGGAGGGCCTATTGTAAACAAAGAATCCATTGGAGGAAACTGAAAGTTTGAGATATAGTGACTTTTCATTGGCTGAGTTATGTTATTCTCCCATAGGATGAACTATTACTGGTCCAGGGGGAATCTTTTCTTCCTCTTACTGAGATGGTCAGGTACTATCACTTCCTGTCCAAGATGCAAGGCATGCCATTTCCTGTTGGGGTCAGTAGTGTGTGTGGGGTGCTGTATACTTGAGAGTTCTCTCTTCTAGCCTCTTGACTCTATTTTAAGTGAGGTTTATGTTTCTTAACTAAGAAACATAATTTTCAAGGGGATATAATGAAGAAAATAAAATGCCTGACCTTGTGAAGCTTATATTCTAAAGATGTACACAGTTAACATAAAAGTAAACAATAAGAGAAATGTTCTCAGGAAAAATAAAGAGGGTTTGGGTTAGGAGAGGGACATGGTTGCAATCAGTAGGTTTTAAGTAAACTAGTCAAGGTCTAACCCTCTGTTGAGGTGACACCTTGGCAGAAATCCGAATGGAAGAAGGAAGTGAGCCACACTCAGAGTTGGGGATGTTCCAGGTGGGATGGAACAGCTATTACAAATAGCCTGTATCTGGAATGAGTGTATTGTATTCTGGAAAGAAGGAAGTTGCTGTGGTTGGAGCAGACCAAGCAACATGTGGAGAGGCAAGAACCTAAGGCTGCTTATACTTCTGTGTTATAAATAATAGTGAGCCTATAATATTATGCATGTGGAAAATGAGATGTTTTTGTGAACTGACACTGTACATAGAATTATTGTCAACTCCTCTGTTATTTGTAGCCAGTGTGTTGGTTCAGGGCTTGGACACTGCTGGTGGACTGACCATCCAACTTCTTCACATATCAGCTGTGTGAACTCAGGCAAGATTTTAGTCTCTCTTTGTTCTCAAATTCCTCATCTGTGAAATGATGATAATAACACCCATCACAAAGAGTTGCTGCAAGGATTGAATGAGGTAATTCATGTAAATGTTGGTCAAAGGGTACCAATTTTCAGTTATATGATGAGTAAATTCTGGGAATGTAATGTACAGCATGGTGACTATTGTTAATAATCCTGAGTCATGAAATTTGCAGAGAATTTCATCCCCTAGGACGGGTAGTCCAGGCTTGGAGCATGAAGTGGTAAAAGGAGAGACTTTTAGTTTTGAAAGTTAACTTAGTATTGATAAATTTCAATATACACACCTGAAATTGTTTATACTGTATAATTAAGCATTTGCCTTGTGTCTGCACTGTGCCACATGCTTTACATCTTTATCTAATTTTAAAAATAACTGAAACTAAGGCTCATAAGGGTTAAGTCACTTGGCTGAGGTCACACTAGAAAGTGATGTAATTATACTGACTAGAAGTCAACCTGGCCTCAAAGCTGGTGCTCTAACCACTCCACTGCACTACTCTTTTTACATCACAAAGACCACCCCCAACGCATCATCAACAACAACAGCAGCCATATCGAAATCAAGACCTGTCCTGTGGAAGGAAAGGCAATGTTGGCCGACATTTTGCCTACAGTACATTTTCCCATGGTAATATTTGGGAATTTTCCCACTCTCCTGTAACACAGGACCCTGGAAGAAACAACCACATGAAAATGGCAGCTGTATCACCATATGGGTTCTACTTGGTACAGTCATCACAGTGTTCACTTGGGTTCTCTCAGAAGAAATGTCTCTCTCTGCATTTGAGGCTACAGCCCCAGCTGGGGCATTTGACAGTGCCCTTCGGCAGATGTGCCCAAGTTTAGAGCAGGTATATTATGTCCTCAGCTCACACCTGGCTGATTTTGAACTTTGTTTCCTTTCTTCCCTCTGCCCTGATTGTCTCATAAATTTATTTTTATATTTTATATAGTTTAAATGTACTATAAAAAACAAATAAGTACATGAATGGCCAACATTCATTTCTCTTTTGTAAACTTCTGAAAATAGAGCATTTTTCATGAAACAACCATGGGCCACTCAAAGTACACAAAGTGAGAATAAATCTAATTAGGTGAGAGGTAATTGCACTTATTTGACCTCAGGATCCTGGCTACTTTTACCTGAGACAAATTTAAACTTTAATTGAAGTCTATGTGATTGGGCATCTGTTAAATGTTACTGGGCAAACTAACAATCTGCAAGCTTACTGTAAGATTAGGGACTTACTTGTTAGGGATCAGCCTTGACAGAGAGAATTTGAAATTTAACCTGTTAGAAAAACTCAAGGATATGGACAACAGTGTGGTGATTGCCAGGGGTTGGGGGGAGGTGGTGGAGAGTATAGGGGATGATGGACAGATACTTGACTTGGGGTGGTAAACACACAATACAGTACACAGATGATGGGTTGTAGGATTGTGCATCTGAAACCTGCATAATTTTAACTACTGCCACCACAATAAATAAATTTAAACATTTTTTCACCATGATGTAAATCTTTATGAGCAAATCTTGCACACTGGATGGTATTCCTTGGTCATACACATCTAAGTTAAGTTCATTATGAAAGTACAAGCAAACTGCTCTTCAGTCTTATTACATGAAGATGAAAGGGTGCTATGGGCAAATTAATCTCTCCCTAGAAGAAGAGTTTGTTTTCCCATTATTTGAAAATGTGAAACTACATTTAAAAGCCATGAAGTGAACAGTAAATATTATGTAATGTGTTGCAAAGAAAGGTGGGGCTCTTGCACATATTTAATTTTTATGTAAGTAGAGATATATAGAGAGAATATTATATATACTATTATATATTATATATATGAAATTGGCATGAGAAATTCATCATTTAGAACTATGAAGCCCTTATACAAGCTTTTTGGCAAGGCAATTTAATATGAAGTATAGATTGGCAATTTTAAATATTTATTATGCTTAATATTAATGAACATAGCAATGAAAGATACAGTTTTATATCATTGTACCTCTTGATTATAACTAGAAGCTAATTTTGAATTAATTTCAATATTTCACCAAAATAATTACTTTTTTGGTTTTTTTAAATGTTTGAAAGTAACTTTCTTTCCTTTCATAATTAATAAAATAAATTCTTCAAGACTTCTGGTAGGCAATTGTAGTGGAAACTATGGTATGCCAACAAGACCCCTTTTTATGACTGACCCCACTCATTGGGAATGCTGGTAGTCAAAGTGCTCACCACCACCCCTGGAATTGCCCTCCATTGAGAAGAACTGACTTGACCCCAGTCACACAAGCTGGTGGGATGGGGCTAAAGGAGGACACCGCACCCACTGATGAGTCTATGTGGGGGAATAAGGGCCTGCTCATTTCCTATGTCTCAAAGTGGGACAGCTCTGGAGGGCCATCTGAGCTCCAGATGCTTGAATAAACAAACAGACAGACAGACAGACAGACAGACAAAATGGTTCATTGTTTGTTGTACCAGCATCACAGCTTCCTTTCTCCCTCTACCCAATACTACTGCCTCATTCCTCTTAAGGAACTTGCTGGCATGACACACAGATATGACAACTGAATATAGTTCAGATGATACAAGTCCTAAATGAAGAATATAGACAGATTGCTCTGAAAGTATTGAGAAAGGAATGCCCATCACCCTACAGACCTATGAAGCAAGAACAACTTCAGTAAATACATTTGAAATTAATCCTTAAAAAGCTTACACTTTTGAATCATTCTTTCCTCTTGTTCACATACCACATCCAATCTCTCAACAAAAGCCATTACCTTTGCCTTTAAATATATGTTGAATAAAGATCACATACTTTCACTGCTTCTCATCTATGCTCACCTATTATCTCTCACAGTTGCAGCCCCATGACTGGTCTTTCTACTTGTATCATTGCCCTTCATGGTCTATTCTCAACACAGCAGTCAGGTGATTCTACTAAAATAAAGTTCAAGCCATAAATTCCTCTGCTGAAAATGTTCCAAAGTTCTCATCTCTCACTAAGAACTGAAGATGTTATACCTACAGGGTCCTAGGCCATCTCCATACTGTCCTTCCTGCCCTTACCTCTATGCCTTACCCTTCTCAGCTTATCTAAGTGTCTCCTCTCATTTACCCTCTTCCACCACTCTGGCCAATTGGTCTTCTTGTACCTGGCCAGCCTCCTGACTCTGAGTATCCATCTGTACTTATACCACTTGCTGCTCCCTTTACCTGCTTCTTTCCTTCCCTTCTCTCAGGTTTCTTCACTGCCAACTTCTTCCTGAGGCTTTCCTTGACCACCCTCACCTAGCTCTACATAGTTCCCTTTCCTGTTTTGTTCATAGAACTTACCACTTGCTCTGTATCCAATTATTATTTATTTCATTTAGAGTTTGCCCTTCCTCACCAGAACATAAGCTCCAGGAGGGTAGGGATCATTACCTGTTTTGTGTCTGGTTCCATACCAAATACCTACAATTGTTTCAAGAACAGAGAACATGTTTGCTAAATATTTATTGAATAAATAAATAAATTTTTAGCAGTAATGAAGGGAAGAGAAGGGTGAAACCCTTCATTATGAACAACAGCTGAATGCATAGAAATCAAAGTATTTATAATGGACTATGACTAGAATGGAGAAATTCTTGGTGGGTGGAGCTACAGTCATAGGCTGGACATGTACACAATAAAATATGGTGTTGTAGACTGAATTGTGTCTCCCACAAAATACACATGTTGAGGTTCTAACCCCTAGTAGCTCAGAATGTGACTTTATTCAAAGGGAAGATCTTTAAAGAGGTAATAAGTTAAAATGAGGACTTTAGGGTAGCCCTAATCCAAAATGATTGATAATCTTATAGAGAAATTTGGACCTGGACAGTTATAAATAGAAGACCATGTAAAGACACCTAGAAGCCAAGGGCAGAGGCTAAAGAAGAAATCAATACTGCTGATGCCTTGATCTCAGACTTCTGGCTTCCAGAATTATGAGAAATAAAGTTCTGTTGAGTTCCAGCCAAGATGGAAGTGTAGGTAGAAACCTTTCACTTCCTCATACAACCAAAAGGAGGATAATGACCAATCTAAAATCAATAAATAACCAAAAGTGCCAGAAAATCAAACTGCATGGAACTCCAATAACCAAGGAATTAAAGAAACAGTCAACCAGACCAACCAGACTGGTAGGAGGGAGACAGGCAGGCAGGTGGATGGAGAGAACCTTTCGCAAAGCAGTGGACTGTGTGGGTGGGGCTGGCTGAAAGGACTTGGGGCAAGGCAGCTGACTCAACTTTGCAGCAAGGTGGGGGCTGGCTGAAGAGGAAACTGAGACTCAGAGCTGACTGTGGACTATGGCGGTTGCTGCAGTGGGAGAAACTCCCAGTCTCACATGAGAGTTTATTGGAAAGTGGGCTAGAGCTGAGAAAGTGAGTTGCACTGTTCCTTCTCTGGCTCCTCTCCCACAGGCAGCAAAGAAGGCTGCCCTGCCTAGGTGAATACCTAAGGCTCTGCCCCCTTATAATTTAACAGGGGCACTGAGACAAAGGAATATGGCCCAAATGAAAGAACAGAGCAAAACTCCAGAAAAAGAGCTAAGGGATGAGGAGACAGCCAACCTATCTGATGGATAATTTAAAGTCCTGGTAATCAAGATGCTCATAGAACTGACAGATCTTGGTCACAAAATAAAAGAACAAATGAAGACTACCCAAAATGAAATAAAGCAAAATATTCAGGGAACTGACAGAGCCAGGAAGGAAATCAGGACTCAAATCAATGATTTGGAACAAAAGGAAGAAATAAACATCCAAATGGAACAGAATGAAGAAACAAGAATTCAAAAAAATGAAGAGAGGCTGAGGAACCTCTGGGACAACTTTAAACATTCCAATATCCGAATTATATGGGTGCCAGAAGGAGAAGAACAACAGCAAGAAATGGAAAACTTGTTTGAAAAAATAATGAAGAAAAACTTCCCCAATCTGACAAAGGAAATAGACTTCTAGAAGCTCAAAAAGCCCAGAGAGTCCCAAAGAAGTTGAACCCAAAGAGGGACACACCTAGGCACATCATCATTAAATTAGCCAAGATTAAAGATAAGGAGAGAATCTTAAAAGCAGCAAGAGAAAAGGAGACAGTTACCTACAAAGGAGTGCCCATAAGGCTATCAGCTGATTTCTCAAAAGAAACCTTGCAGGCAAAAAGGGGCTGGAAAGAAATATTTGAAGTCATGAAAGGCAAGGACCTACATCCAAGATTACTCTATTCAGCAAAGCTTTCATTTAGAATGGAAGGGCTGATAAAGTGCTTCCCATATAAGGTCAAGTTAAAGGAGTTCATCATCACCAAGCCCTCATTATATGAAATATTAAATGGACTTATCTAAGAAATTGAAGAAGATCAAAAACTATGAATAGTAAAGTGACAACAAAGTCACAACTATCTACAACCGAACCTAAGGAAAAAAACAGGACAATGAAAACAAATACTAAGCAAACAACTAGAACAGGAACAGAATCAGAGAAATGGACGTCACATGGAGGGTTTTCAGTGGGTAAGGGGAGGGGAAGAATAGGGGGGAAAGATACAGGGAATAAGAAGGATAATTGGTAGGCATAAAACAGATGGGGAGAGTTTAAGAATGGTATAGAAAATGGAGAAGTTGAAGAACTTATATGTACAACCCACAGACATGAACTAAGTGGGTGGGGAATGCTGGAAGGTTGGGGGTGCAGGAGGAAGGATAAAGGGGGCAAACAGGGAAAACTGTAACAGTGGAATCAGTAAAATATACTTAAAAATAAATTTCTGTTGTTTAATTCACCCAATCTGTGGTATTTTGTTATGGTAGCCCTAACAAATTAATATAATGATATATGGTATTATAAGGAATTTTGACTTTATCACATAAACCACAGTAAAATTTTAAGCAGGAAGAGGTGAGTCACGACCTGAGTTTTTGGACTACTGCACTTGTGGTGATATGAAAGAAGGATTGGAGGAAGGAAATACTAACTGGGAGGTTTTTGCAATGACTGTAGCCTATCTACATCAAGGTGAAGGGCAGGAAGAGGCAAGTGTATAGAACTACAGAAGCATCAGAACCAAGATTTTTGGAACTTAGTGACACAGAGATAACTGATATTGGCATCTGTCACAAAAGAATATTTAGTAAAATGCAGACATGCAAAGGGGTCCATATAGCACAACTTACATGGATTTCATTGGTTTCATACTTATGAAAATTTATCAATATAGCAACTTCAAACAGACTATAGCTGCTCAAGCTGTATTTGTGCTGCTCAAGATGTCAATAGTGTTCATTGAAAAAAGGAGTTTGCAGAAAGAGCTGCAGGGTGTGTCTCCTTCTTGAGGACAATATTAGCATATTAACTTAGCATACTGAATATTAGCATATTAAAGAATCAGAGAAGTTTTGCAATAAAGAAACTTCTATAACTTTGGTCAAAAAAAGATACTTGCAACATGTATTTGATTACAAAACACTTTTTGCAAGGCGCCTTTGAGGCTCTCCCTGAACATGAATACACTAGAAATTAACACAGTGTGGAAAATAGTGGTAATTCTGATGTGCTAGAACATTTCCAAAGTAAACAGAGAAGCCCTGTCTGGGTACTCTTTGTTTCCAATAGCAAAACTAGTCAACATTGTCTTAACAAACTGGCAGAATAAACTCATTATAGGAATATAGTTGGTTTTCCCAACCTAATTATTACCAGATTTAAAAGAAATCAGAATCTTTGGAAAGCAGCACTAACCTTTTTTCTGTCCTGAAAATAAAACTACTCAGTGTCTTGATACAAAAAAATAAAATAATATTTTGATTACTTAAGGGAAAAGCGTAGCTCAAGTGCAGAAACCTGAGAGCCGTTTTTGACCAGGTTTCTTTGACACTAGAGCAGTGAGTCTAAACTTTCCTATTTTCCATGTTTCTGAAACCCGTAGGCACAGGTGCAATGACTCACATGCGATGCGCACATAGGCCTTCCTGCTCTTTGTGGTGCCCGCTGAGCTCCAGGCCACACACTGGCACCAGTAGTCGTCAGGCCCAAATAATTCTTCCACTTGCTGGCGTGAAATCTCAATGCTCACTTCCCGGACAATGAGACCTAACAAGAGAAAGGAGATTTAAGTCAGATCATTTATAGTAAAGAAATACAAAATATCATACCATGTTTCTTCCCCTCAGTGATCTTTCTTGAAGCCGTAGGTCAACATCCCAGATATTGCCTCTCATCTCTTCCGATCTTCCTCTGGCTCCAGTTGCTTGACTCACAGCTTTTTCATTCTCTTATTTGTTATTTCAAATCTTCTGGATTCTCAGAAGATGAAAGTGAAGATATATCACTCCACAAAATTATACTTTTCCCCATATGGCCTAATATTCATTCTCCACCAAGTTATCTCTTTCCATATATTTAAACGTGAACTTGAATTTTACATTTTCTAAGGATTCTATCTCAATCATACAGGTTGTGGGTAAGATACCCATATGCTGTACACAGAATTACAAACCTAAATCTTCCCAGAAAGATTTCATTCACATGAAATGAGAAAGAACCACCTAAAACTATAATCATAAGTGTGTAAGTTATAAATCTATATACCTATATATCACCTATATATCAAGTTTTGTAATATCACCTAGTAATTATAATAATTATAAATATGTGGTGATTATTGAACAGAATTAATTCAACTGTTGTGTTTCATTTAATGGTCAACTTTTTTTCTTGAAAGATAGACTAGCCATATTTAACAAAACTTTGCTATTCTATTAAAGAATGTATGACTTTAGGTTTTTATGTTTAATATTTTGAAAGCCCAAATGTTTCTCTGTAATTGTAATGTAATCAAAGTCCTCTTAAAGATAAAGTGGCCCCAAGCTAAAACACTGGAATAATTGGAATTTGTTTCATGGAAGTATATAATGTTAAATAACAAAAATGAACTGAGAATCTGGAAAGATCGTTTTAGGAGTATTCACCTTCCAGAGATCCATTCTGCAGTGTGTACACTGAACAAAAGAATGATCTAAATGATACACGTGGGTAACTGTCAGTTCTCCTGAGGACTGAACTTGCACTTTCCAGGTGGAGTGTGTGCTGAGAGAACTGACAGGGGCTCCCTCAGGGAGTGGAAGGATTTTCTCTGGGTCAATCATGAGCACAGGAAGAAAGATTAAACATATTTCTATCATTCATTCATTCATTCATTTATCGAACAAATATTTATTAAGGACCAATTATATGAAAAACTGCACTAGGTATTTGGGAAATGACAACTAAAATGGTGGTTGTCTCCAATGAACATAAATTATTGTGAGGAGGGAATATATTAACTATAGATTATACAATTTATTATTTAGTTATAATTGTGGCCAGTGCTGCAAAAGAGACATATAGGGGCACCTAGAATGAATAACAAGGGGAATGAAAGATCTGACATGGATTGAGTTGGTTAAATTATGTGGGAAGAGGAACAGGGCATATGGAAGAAGCAGTGAAGAGAATGAGAAGATTGAGGTCCCAGAAGAAGACAATTAAGCCCCAGACACAGAGAAAACTGGCATGAAATGAAACTGGAGCTGAAAAGGGTCCAGCGTATACGCAGGCCTGTAGACTAGTGGTCCTTCATGTGAACCCCAATAGTTTTGTTAGCATCACTTCGAATTTATTGGAAATGTGAATTATTGAGTCCCACTTCAGACTCACTGAATAAATAAATAACCTTGAGAATCAGTCCCAGTGATCTGTGTTTTAATAAACCCTCCCAGGATTCTGATGCATGCTTCAGTTTAAGAACCACTGGTGTACACCATGCTTAGGATTTCAAACTTCTTCCTGAGAGCTATGGAGATATCATTAAAGTGATTTAAGCAAGTATATGCCATAATCAGATGAGAATTAAAATATATATATACACACATACATATATGTGTGTGTGTGTATATTCTGTGCAGAAAGTCCAGCCATTGTCATTGTTAATACAAGGAGAATGGCTTGTGCCACATTGCTGTAACCTGGCAGCCAAGGAGAGTGGACTGGAATATGCATGTGTAAATAATGATGACTTCACTGTATTAGTCAGTGGGGGTGGTAGACACTGTTGAGTGAGCCAGTGTACTGTGTGGCCTTTGCATTCATAATGATTGAGCGAGTAGAGAGACAAATCTGCATCAAATTTTGTGTTAAGCTTGAATCTTCCTCTACGGGAACTATTTGGGTGATTCAGAAGGCTGTATCTATGGGGAACTCGTGACTGGCAGTTCATCACCACAATGTGCCTGCTCATGCGTCATGTCTCATGCAGAGTTTGTTGGCAAAACATCAAATTACCCAGGTTACTCAGCTCCACTATAGCCCAGATTTGGCTCCCAATGACTTCTGGCTTTTCCTAAAACTGAAATCACCTTCGAAAAGGAAAAGATTTCTGACCATTGATGAAATTCGGGAAAATATGAGGGAGCAGCAGATGGCAATGGGGAGAACTGCATGAGGTCCTAATGGCCCTACTTTGAAGGGGACTGAGGTGTCATTGTCTTATGTACAGTGTTCCTTGTATTTTGTATCTTCTTCAATAAATGTCTCTTTGTCACAGCATATGGCTGGATACCTTCTGGACAGACTATATCTATCTATCTATATGTGTATACACACACACATATATGCATACATATGACATGTACAAGATACAGTTTAACAAGTTCTTTGGAATTTAATTAGTTCCCTAAAGTTATGTTTTCTTAAAATGTTTAATTATGACTTCTTGGTATAAGGTGACATGAAAAAGGTATCTAGAGATCCTAAAAAAGAGCATTCCAGATTTTACTCTAAAACCTAGGATATGCTCAAAGGGGTAATAGCATTCAGGGAAATTAACAGCCACCCAATAGAAGTAGGTGCTATCACACTGGGGAATAAAGAATGATTCCAATGAAAAGCTGATGGGACTTGAGTCACAGAAAAGACAAAGCCCTTGGTTCTGCTAATGAGTCTCTGAACTGGAGTGAAGCCCAGGGAAGTGGGTTTTGTAATCTGTGGGCAGGGCAAGATCCTGAAGTGACAATTCTATTGTCAAAACTTATTAATTATATTTAAAATTACTTTAAAGTTTTGAAAATCAGTAAACATCTTATGTTTACATAGAAATCAGCTTAAAAAGAACTTGCAAGTGGAATATCCCAACTCCTCATCCCTCAAGAAAAGATTAGTCTATTATTTTAGCCAGTGTCCAATTAATAAAATGACCTCTACAGCAAAAATTGCAATTTATTAACAGATAACACTACTTTCCTCCCTCTTCCCTGACCCTTGCTTAAGCCTTTCATTTTCCTATCTTACCATAATTATTCTAATTTTTCTGATATGTAGAAATCCACGCAAAGATGGAGCACAGCTTTTCTATACCTATTCCCATTTTAAATGTTTATTCCACATTCCGGTGTTTAATACTTTTGCCTGTTTTGCTTGTTTATACCTTCTCTCTTCATGCAGAAATTCACTTACTGGAAAGAAAACTCTTCCTGTAAACTTACTGCAGTGATTTACAGTCAGCTAAGGGCTGGTAAACTTTGCAGTGAGTATTTCCTTAGAAGTATAATGGTTCTTTCCAAAATGCAGAGCAGCAACAAATGAGCTCAGGATATTAAAACCGCACACAAATATTTTGTGTCCCAAGATGATAACTTTAGTTTTCATTCCCCTCACCCCTTTTACTTAAAGCAATTACAGGAAGTCTAATTAAATGCTAGGGGAACTTCACTGGGGCCAGTGTATCTCTATAGCCCAAAGAGGTTAATGGCTATTTGCACCAACCACAGATCTGAAGCCTTTTGAGAAGCCACAGACTGACCTTCCAGATACAGGGATTGTTCATAGTTACAAATGTTCTGAGGTGTGCGGCCCAGGCTCCCTGTTGGTGCAGGGCTGAAACACACACCGATTTTTGTTCTCAGCTTGACACACGCCATCATTCAGGATGGGATGGATTATTTATAGTTGTGTACAGTTGTCCCACCACATGCCCTAAGTTCACATTCCAGCTTTTGGCCATCAACACGAGAACAAGAATAAACGGAAGCACGGAGTATTGAAACACAGCTTAGAATTCCCTAGAATCTGCTGCATTATTCAAACTCTGAGCTACTTGGTTACATACCATGTCTTCATTGCCACAGTTAAGTTCATTCCTGAAGACATTTTGCTTATCAGACCAGAGGATCCTGGTGTGGGTAAAAATAGGTAATATCCTTTCTCTTTAAAAGTAAAAATTCAAATCTGCTTAAAGCCTTGAGATAGAAAAAACAAGCTGCCTTGAAATTTGAAATGCCATCAGCATTACTTCCAAGGCGGGCTGCTTTGAAGAGCACTGGGGAACCTGCAACTGGTTTCAGGTTATTTAAAGGTGGGGGAAATGCTTTGGTCGACAGGACTTACTCAAATACAAATGTGTATTTCCCATCACACCTGATAACTTCAAAGATTTCCCATCATTGTCCTTCCTTTAATAATGTCATCTCAAGGATGCATGCTGTTTGAAGTTTGCAGCGATTTGCTTTTATAATAGGATTCATTGTGGTTTGGGAGCTAGAATGCAGAGAAGTAATTAGCATGACATACCAAGAAGTCTTATAATGAGTACGAATATGCACTTGCTAATAGGGAGTTTCAAATGATTTTAGAAATTCAGATGCAAGCATAACTCTGATTGGATTGTTGTGAGGATGTCTGAGATTATGGCAATAAAGTCTTGTAATTGACATTTATACTTTATCTTTAACATAATTTTAATTTTGTAATCGTAGACAGGCACCACAAATAGTATTTTTCTAGAGATTATTATAAAGTGATTACAAACACATGATGAATGCTGTTGTATAATTATTTAAAACAAGATCCATATTCTCCCAGAAATGTAATCTATATAGTGTTGCTAACAAATATGAAAAGTACATGAATGTCAAAAATTATGTTAAATTCCAAAAATGTAAAGAGAGATCAAACATTACCTATACCCTTAAGCTGTTCATTTATCCTATTTACTAGGAGATATTTAAAATAATAATGCATCATCTTAAAATTTTTTTAAATGTGCTCATGAAATTTGCACCTTCTGATACCCTACCTCTGATAAAAGCATCCTAACCTCACATTAGACTTAGATGTTATGTATGCATTTCTCAGTCCTCCCAATTGCTTTATCTTTCACCTGACCGACTGAAGTTTTGAGACATCATGTTGTGCAGACTTCTTCCAGCCTTCTCCCTATTGGAGAAGAGCTACAGAGGCTATTTGACCAAATCTCATTATAGTACACTCACAGTTAGGACTGGGTTGGTGGGAAATGTACAAAGCAGCAGGTAGGGATGTTCTGGACTATATTACATTTTATTGAATTAGTGTGGTCTCTTTATCATGTTTCCTCCCAGAGCCTAATCCTATTAGTTTTCACTAATATGACCTAAAATATGAAACATATCTGTTCTAGATGCCTTAATATAAATTAAATCACAGAAAATACCATCATTATTTAAAAGGATGTCACACACAAAACTGATCATTATTTTTGCAATTTATAACACAAAAATAATCAAAATATGATAGCTTGAAACACAGGACTTTATAATCAGGACACTGTTTCATGTTATATGAAGCCATTTGATAACATTTAAATTATATCAGGAAGAGAAGACATTGTAAGCACATAATTTACAAACTTTTCTCTGAAATATATTTCCTTGAATTTTTAATACATTTAATATGTAAACAGGCCAACTCATGAACTAAAATTACATTGTGTAATTGGTAATTAGAACTTACTGGTGTTTTAGATTTATTATGATTATAATTTTGTTAAAGTTACATTTACCATCTTTAGGATCAAGATCCATTTACCCAAAAGTTAAAGGATAACATAGCTGGGGCTGAATGGTTCAAGGGCTTTGCCAGGAAATATTTCATACTTAGGTCATTGACTTGGTTCCTTTTTATATGATAATTCCTAGCCACTTGATTCTGCCTGGCATCCTATGTCCAATGAGGATCTGTGTTTTGTTTTGTTACATTTTTATTTAGTCTAGAACTGAGAAGTAAATATTCATTGATTGTGCTCCTGGAATGTGGACACTTCTTGGGCTTCTAGAAAGCTGTATAACAATTATATATAAATTCAATTTTCCCCCTTGAAACTTGAAATTTCAATTGCAAAATGATATTAAGATAGTGACAATTATTTAAAATAAGCATCCTTATGTTCCTTGCAGCATTATTTACAATTGCCAACATAGGGAAGCAGCCCCAGTGTCCACCAGTAGGTGAGTGGATAAAATAGCTGTGGGACATTTACACGACGGAATACTACTCGGCCTCAAAAAAATTTTTACCCTTTGTGACAGTATGGATGGGCCTGGAGAACATTATGCTAAGTGAGATAAGGCAGTCAGAAAAAGGCAAATACCATATGACTTCACTCATATGTGGAATCTAAGAACAAACTGAACTAACAAGGAAAAGAGACACAGACTCATAGATGGAGAGCAGATGACAGCTAGTGGAGGGGTGGGTGGTTAGAGGGTGGAGAGACTGAGCTAAAAGGAAAAAGGACATGGACAACAGTGTGGTGATTGCAGGGGGGAGGAATGTATAAGGAAAAAAAATGGAAAAAATACAATAACATACACATGCAAAATAAAACAAAATATAGTGACAACACTGACACTTTCTCCCTTTCCTTTCCAACCACCATCAAACTTAGAGATGCAAGTATGAAGGGTAATTGGAGTGTTGGGTATACAGAACTGTTTGGCGTGGGACTGTAGCTCAGCCACCACATGGAGAACCGGTGGGGGGTGAGTTGGCACACAGGAGCCATGCCCACTGATGGGTTTTCCCGTGGGGAATCAGGCCTGTGTTGTACCTAGGCCGTTATGAGGCTTCCCTTTGCTAAAACTCCCTCACTCTGAATTGAGGCAGTAAGGGCTTACTGCAACTTCCTAAAATCTGAGCTAAACCTCCCAAGTATGAAGTGTAACAGGTTCAACCACTTTTCCCCTTGATTTACAACATCCTTCTTCTTTGATATAATTAGCAACATCCTCTCCTTTGTTGTCTGTAAAAGGTAACCACCTAATACAAGCCTGTGCATAGTAAATGAGGACCATCCTCGATGTAGTGTACCCAGAAAAACAATAAAAGCCTGTCCAGGCAGGAGTCGGAGCCCTCTCTCTCACTTAGAGATCAGCCATGCGTCCCTTTTTCTCCACAGGACTTCTGTAGTCCGTGTGAATTTGTTCATAGCCGCCACAACACATGGATCCTGCAGGCCAGGATCTGCATCAGTTGGGTATGCAAAATATTCTTTCTCACATATACAGTTGTAATGAGTTGGCAGAAATTAATCCTACCAGCTTTGTCCCATCATTTAACTTCTCTTCTTATCTTTGGTGACGAAAACCCTGTTTAATCTCTGTTTCAAGAAGCCTTTCGGGGACCACAATGATAACTGAACAGCTTTCTGTAACTTACCTCTGCCTTGTGTGTCAACGTTCTTTACAATGTAAAGAAACCACTGTTTAAAAACATGATGGTGATTTGTTTAATTTGAAAGGACACAGTATATTTCAGTGAGATAATAAATGCATTACTCTTCCTAAATGTTTTTCTTAAAACACTGAACTATGTATATCTGAATGTATGTTCCAACAATATAGTATATTAAGAGTATAGTTCTTAATAAATACCTAAATCTAAAAACATATATTCTTTTGCATTCTAATTTCATGTAATTCATTAGTAATATTAATAGAAGTAATTTTAACCAAATTTTCAAAAAATATTCCTGTCAATAAGGGTGGAGAATAATGAAGTGTTCTTGGAGATCTAGTTAACTGTGTACTTGTGAATTACGGACCATATTATTACTCTTGTTGAGTTATTCATGCATTAGGTATGTATTGAGATTCTACTACGTGCCATGCACTCTTCTATGCACAATGAATATAGTGGTAAGGAAGGCAGAGAAGGATTCCCTCATTCCACAGATAGCATTGCACTGTGGAGGTAGTTCTTGAGGATCTATTTTGTGCACAGTAATTTCTAAGGTAGCTGTAGAGATAAATTTCTCATAGATTATTCAGAATTTTACTCTCTAATACTAGAGATAAAAATAGAAGTTTCCTGAATAAAGGGACTCTGTCATATGTGTTTTATATCAATCAATACAGTAACAGGTGAATAATTTGTACTTTTATAGCCATAATGCAAAGTGATGTTTAATATCAGATACTAAGTAAATTTAATTATAATTCAGAAAAGTAAAGCTAAATAGTATTTATTTAGTATCTACCATGTGTTTCAGTTCATTTCCATAATAAACTTTCAGGAATAGTATTGCTATAACTATAATATGGGTAAGGAACAGAGATAAGAATTTAAGTAATTTTTCACACAGCCAGTAATTCCTGAAATTAGGATTTAGCATTTGGCTAAATCCAGTGTTTCTAGTACTTTCAGTACACCAAATATCCTTCAAAGTGCATCTCAAAAAAGACCTACTTTGTTTCATCATCAAATCAGTTGGGGATCTCTGTTTAATATATCCCCCTCTTTGAAGCTCAGCATGCCCAACAATATATTAAAGGCATTGGTCAGAACTTATGCCATAAAGGTGTCTGTAATTTGGTTTGCCATCATTTTCCCCAAATCTATTAAACCATAGAACCCTACAGTCAACATAAACACAAAACACCATCTCATCATGGCATTCACTGTGGTTTTGTTTTCATTCTCCATTCATTGATTTATTAAATAAAAGTAATTGGTTATTTGAAAAAGTCTAAAAACCTTTTGAAGAAAGCTATAGTGAAATAGCTTCAGAGAGAGAGAGATCTGGGAAAACAGGGAGAATGGAATATTTGAGTTGGATGCTGTAGTATGGTGAGAGTTTAAAGATTTAGAGAGGAATCAGAGACACTTCAGGAGGAGAGAATAGCAGGAGGCCAAAAGGCAGAGGTAAAAATCATGGAGTACTATAGGAGCGAGGCATTTATATAAAACCATAGAATTAGATAGAAGAGAGATTACCAGAGAGCATTGAATGGCAAGTAGAAAAGTTTGTTGTGTGGATAGAGCAGAGAGACTGTAAAAATTGTAAATTGGTGGAATGACATTTTTAAAAGTGACATATGCTTTAGGAAGACTAATCTGTCTCTATGAGTAAATGAGACTAATCTGATTTATTTTAATGGGATTTTAATAATTTTAATTTAAATTATTGTTAGAAAACTTGTTTTCAGATCTATGATCTTACATCGTCATTAATCACATGTTAAGAGCAATATTCTTGACTTGAAAACACTCTTTGACAATGAAAATCAGGCATATATATTGAGAACAATAATTACTCATATTGTTGGGCTTTCATTTCTTACTTTCATTCCTGGATCATTTATTTTTTAATTATATTTTATTGCTTATGCTATTGCAGTTGTCCTGATTTTTCTCCCTTTGCTACCTTACACCCAGCACCTCCCACTCCCTCAAGCAATCCCCCCACCATTGTTCATGTTCATGGGTCATGCATATGACTACTCTTTGGCTACTCCACTTCCTATACAGGACTTTACATCTCCATGGCTATTCTGTAATTACCTGTTTGTACTTCTTAATAACCTTACCTTCTCACCCATTCCCCCATATCTCCCTCCCATCTGGCAACCATCAAAATGCTCTCTGTATCCATGATTCTGTCTCTGTTCTACTTGTTTGCTTAGTTTGTTTTAGATTCAATTGTTGATACATTTGTATTTTTTTGCCATTTTATTGATTGTGGTTTTGATCATCATTTTCCTAAATAAGTCTGCTTAACATTTCATATAATAATGGTTTGGTGATGATGAACTCCTTCAGTTTTTTCTTGTCTGGGAAGCTCTTTACCTGCCCTCCAATTTTAAATGATAACTTTGCTGAGTAGAGCAATTTTGGTTGTAGCTCCCTGCTTTTCATGACTGAATATTTTTGCCAATCCCTTCTAGCTTGCAAAATCTCTTTTGAGCAATCAGCTGACAGCCTTATAGGAACTCCCCTGTAGGTAACTCAATGCTTTTCTCTTGCTGCTTTTAAGATTCTCTCTTTATCTTTAACCTTTCAAATTTTAATTATGATGTATTTTGGTGTGGGCCTCTTTGCATCCATCTTGTTTTGGACTTTCTGTGCTTCCTGAAGTTGCATTTCTATTTCCTTCACCAAATTAAGGAAGCCTTCTTTCATCACTTTTCCAAATAGATTTCTAATTTCTTGCTCTTTCTCGTCTCCTTTTGGCATGACTATGATGCAAAAGTTGAACCTCTTGAGGTTGTCCCAGAGATTGCTTATACTATCCTCATTTTTTTGGATTCCTTTTTCTTCTTGTTCTGATTGGTTGTTTTTTGCTTTCTTATGTTGCATATCATTGATTTGAATCTCAGCTTCATCCATTCTACTGTTGTTTCCCTCTAAGTTGTTCTTAATTTTTCTTTATTTTTAATTACTGCATCCTTCATTTCTGACTGGATCTTTTTTATGCTGTTGAGGGTCTCACTGAGTTCATTGAGCATCCTTATAATCAGGGTTTTAAACTCTGCATCTTATAGATTGCTTATCTCCATTTCATTTAGATCTTTTTTTGGAGTTTTGTTCTGTTCTTTCAACTGGACCATGTTTCTTTGTTTCCTCATTTTGGCAGCCTCCCTGTGTTTGTTTCTATGTATTAGGTACAGCTGCTTTGACTCCATGTCTTGCTAGTGGGGCCAACTATAGTAGGTGTCCTGTAGGATCCAGTGGCATAGCCTCCCCTGTCACCCAAGCTTGATACTTGAGGTACACCCTTCATGTGGGTTGAGTACACTCTCCTCTTGTAGTTGAGCCTTGGTTGCTGTTTGTAGGTTAGTTGGAGGGATTTACCCAGGCCAGTTAGCTGTAAGGATTCGTTGTGACCACTTACCACCAACCTCCGTCTTCCATGGAGGATCAACTATCCAGAGGCAGGGTGTTGGTGCTCTGATATGGTCTGTAGCTGTCCACTGGCTGTGCTGGCCCTGGGGTTTCCTGGGGGGTGCAGGCCAAGGTCAGCCCCTACCTGTGTTTTGCCCTGGACCACTCTGCCTGAGCTATAAAGCAATATGAGATGGCTGCTTCTTGTGCTGGACTTGGAGAATCCCAGGTGAAGCCAAGCTGTGGATCTAGGCTGGTTGCTGCTAGTTCTGGACCTGGGGCTCAGTGAGGCCAGCTGTTGTTTATTTGATAGGATTTAGGATGTTGTGATGCATGAGCCAAGGCCAGCCATTCATATGGAAAAACGGCTTGAGTCAGCTGTAAATTGGGTGGGGTGGAGTATCAGGGCATCTCCAAGGCAGGTCAAACAGTGTGAGCCAGGTTGATGGCATTTCGGACATGGCACCAGCTTACTGGCTCTGTGGGGGGAGGGTTTAGATAAGGGACAACGGCCTCTGCTCACCTTCTTTCTTTCAAAGTTTCTTTTGAGAAATCAGCTGATAGTCTTATGGGGATTCCTTTGAAGGTACCTCTCTGCTTTTCTCTTGACTCTTTTAAGCTTCTCTCTTTAATCTTTGACATTTTAATTGTGATGTGTCTTGGTGTTGTCCCCTTTGGGTCCAACTTGTTTGGGACTCTCGGTGACTGTGTGTGGGTTCTTGAAGAGGAATTGCATGGGGCTTCAGCTATTGCTTCCACCCCACCAACCCAGTCCCTGCTGGATTTTGCAGCCAGAAGTTGAGGGGCTTCTCTTCCTGGCAGCGGATCCCTGGCCTGGGGATCTGGTGTGGGGCTGGGACTCCTCACTCCCAAGACATCTCTCCTGAATTTTTATCCACCACATGTGGGTGAAGGACCAGCCTGTCCAGCACCTGTGCCCCTCTTACCAGTCTGGATGGATGCGGTTTCTTAATTCTGTAGTTGTCAGACTTCCATTCAACTTGATTTATAAAAGTTCTGAGTGATGGTTGTTCTCTGTTTTAGTTGTACTTTTGATATGGTTGTGCAAAGAGATGAGCAATGTCTTCCTACATGTCATTTTGTACTTACTCTAAATGTTTAGAAACAAGGATTAAGAGCAATCACTTCTGGAGTGATTGCTCTTCGAATAGTTCACACACATTTTATGTATTTGCGGCAGCTACCTGTTTATCTTAAAAACAATATATTTATATTCCTAATGAAACTTCTAAACCAAACTATAAAATTTCACTTTGTAAAAATTTCAACTCATCCAGAACAATTATTATTACAGCTAAGGGACTAGACAAATATTTATCTACTATACAGAAACTTACTAATTTATTTAGTTAAGAAATAAATTCCTGCTCTGCATTTAGTGTGTAATTTTGGTAAGTCAAAATTATTTTGAGAATAAAATTACATTCTATTCACAAAATTACCTTGGGGGTACTAACATAGAGTGGAGGGGCACCAGATTAGAAATTATATTTAGGCATACATCTAGCTGAGAAAAACGTGACTGGTTTTGAAAACTGTCATCACAGTGGGGAGTGTTAGGTCTGGGTGGGACTGTCAATTGTCCAGGGCAATGCAGATATGGCTGTCATATTTAGGAATGGAGTTTGAACAGCAGTTCTAGGGAATTGCCATGAAGTTTCTTGTCCTTTAGCGAATTCACTCAGGATTTCACAGACCCCAGAGTCCCCCACTGTATTGAAGTGCAGGTGAAGTGGTGCTGCCTTGACACAATGAGTGGAAGAGTCTACTTATTTTGACAACTGAAATGTTTGCACAGCTCATCTATTAGGAATTCCTTATATCCTTATTCCACTATAGAAATGAGCCAACACATTAAGCAACTTAATGGAAATTACTAAGTAAGCAAGTTCTGACTAATGTGGAGCAGAATAAGCTGACTTCCATATTTAAATGAAGATTGAAAACTGATGAGCACAGTGATGTCTTCTGAGATCTTCACTTTCCAGCTAGAATGTAAAGGTTTTTGTCTGTTACATTCTGTTGATATGGCCAAGGATAATACCTGGCACATATTGTACACATACAATAAATATTTGTTGACTTAATGACAACATATTTCCTTAGAATTTGATTACATATTTATTTAAAAGATATGTGATTATGTCTGATTATGTCTTAGAGGAAAGGAATTTTCAGTCATGATGGAGTTGCACCTCCTATCCTAGCCAGAAAGACATCACGAAGCACAGTTTTTACTTAAACTTGGAACATACTTGGCATTCACACTGAGAATGGGGGAAAAGTAGAGTTATTGCAATGCTTTTCAGGGCCTCCAAAATTGTTTAGAATAGCTGAATAAACATATATCAAGCACTAATGAAGAGATTCTTTATGCTTTCTCATTTTTCAAACAGAAGTCCAATATGTGAGAATGACCAGTTCACAAGAAGTAAATATTTCTTGTGAAATTCTAATCAGTGATGAAAAATATTAGCATTTCATATTTTCAAGCCAGGACTATGTTTTGATCTCCTACTGAAACATGAATTTTTTATTTTAACTTTATATAGGGTCTGAAAATAACTACAGAGGTGGGAAAAAGTACATTTATTATTGTAATACAGATAAATAATATAATAATTAAGAAAAGAATACAAGAATAAACTGTGTTTTGTATATCCATAACTCTAAACCTACTTTTGCCCCATCCTATATGTATTCTGATATTTCCAAAATATTTCTAAATATTCTGCAATCCTTGTCCCAAATTATCCTGTTACCTTTACAAAGGGAGAGATAATTTATTAAAAACAATGTAACCATGTATAAAGCACTTAAATCTACCCCCTGTTATTTTTTTAAAATACAGAGAATGTCTCCTTCCTCTTCTGATGATTCTAAGGTACATATATTTAGTTTTGGATGAACATAAGGCTTTAGGTAAAATTCTAGAATATAATACTGCTACAGATATTCCAGTAAAACCTTATTTTTAATTAATTCTTGGCAGTTAACTTTATTGAGAGTATGATCTTTGGAGATGATCTGTTTCAAATTCTAATTCTTCTAGTCACTAGATGTATAACCTTGGAGAAATTCCTTTGCCTTATTAAATATCACTTTCTTCAACAGGAAAATAAAAATCAAATTTCCTAACTCAATGAGTTGTCTTAAGGATTAAATGAAGTGATACATGTAAAACTTCTAGCAGAATAAGCCCTTAAATAAACTAATATAATTTCACAAGCTGAAATTGTTTATGCTATGCTGTGTATTAAATAACACCTCTCATTTCAGAGGCTTTACAAAGTAAAAGCTCATTTTTCTATCACAAGTCTCCAGGGAAGCTGTCCTACATGAGTTTTCTTTGTGATCCAGGCTGCATCTATCTGAAGCTACATCTTCTCAAACATGGCTCTTCTCTAAGCAAGGAGAAGAGAGAAAGAAAAAGCTCACATCTGCTCTTAAATGACTGGCTTAGCAATGGCGACATAAATTTGCTGATAGCCTGTTGGCTAGAAGTAATCAGTTGGACTGGTTGAGTAGCAAAGATGCCAGGCCTTGTATTGCTGTGTGCTCTCCAGGAAAGAGAGCACAACTGCATGTGGGTATTAGTAGTGCTACTCCATTAGAGTGGACAGAGCTACTTCAATAGGAAAATGAAGGAACTGGATTTTTAAGAAATCCTAATAACATTAAAATACTCAGTTATCAAGTCAAATGAAATTTGGCTTTTGTTTTCTATGGTATGAAATCTTTACTGACAGAAAGAACTAAATGTAGAAAAACAGTATTTAACCAAAGGAAGGAAATGAAATTTTTTGGTCCTAGGTTGGCTACCATCATGAGTATCTTTGGGCAGGCCATTGAAGTTCTCGTTTTCTTAGTGTAAATCAATAAAAATAGATTCCTTTACCAGTGTACTACACAGGGTTTTTACTGGCTCAAAAAAAAATCTTTAAGAGGATGTATTTTTATAGACAGACTGCATGTCAAAGACTGTCAGTTCCTTACATCTTCCTGGGAACATAACTTGACCATATTTTCTAACTTCCTTTGTTTTAGAAGTGGCCACAATAACAATTCTAGTCACTAGAATGTGAGTAGAAGTAATATGGACCTTTTCTTGGTCAATCTGCTGAAGAAACTGATGGGTGTCCTCTTTGCTGCCTTCTCTTTTCTGCTGGCTGGATGCCGAAGATGATGAAGCCTGAGAGGATGGTAGACCTCAGATGGAGAGAGTCCAGGCCCATGCCTGACCAGAGGGAACAGTGCTGCCCTACAAACAAGAATACCTTCCTGGGACTGCTATGTGAATAGATGTGCCGTTCCATCATGGTTGGGCCATTCTATTTTTGAGATTTCTAATTATTACTGCAGTTTTCCATAAGACAGACTTGATATACTATAATATGCTTGGCACACAGTGGGTCTTCATAAATGACTACTGGATAAATGGATGAAGAAAATACTTATAAATCTCAATACTTTGGTGTTCTCTCTCTCTCTCTCTCTTACTATTGAGATGGGATAATCAGAAACTAAGAAAATTCCCTGGCAAGTGGAATGGGGAAACCGAGATCACTGATTCAAACTGGCATCATTCAAGTTGACTCACCAGCCTCCTTCTTCCCTTGCATGGCCACTCCCTTAAGTATTAAGCCTTCAGGACAATGAGGTTCTTCTGAGCAGCATCTAATAATCTTAGGAACAAAACCTCAGGTCTGTTGACCCCAGAGACAGAGTTTTGGGCAAACAAGAGATAACACCTAGACCTCAGTTATGTTTCAACTCCAGGCCCAGAAAAGCAGCAAAACCAGATGAAACTGCACCATGGCTAGCATCAGGAAGGGATGCAATGACTAATGACCTCCTACTCTAGCACCAACTCATCAGTGGAGACCATGACTCTGACCCTATATACTCATTTTGATGCATCAACATATTAAACAACACACTTGAAAAACTGATAAATATTCTACCGAGGTCCTCCCCTGAAACCTCCCCTAAAATTTCTGCCTTTATAAAACAGATAAAAACTGTTAAGACAAAGTATCCAGTATGCACTCTCTCTCTAGAGAGTGACATGCCTTCCTTCTTCAGGTGTGTGTCTGTGCTCTTTTTCTCCTAAGCTTAAGGGCCCTTCTTTTGCCTCTGTAACTTATTTCCTGAGTCCAAGCAACCCAGCTGGCTCACTTCTTCTGCATCTGTGACTTCCTCTCTAAAACGCCAAAGCAACTCTCTGAGTAGACCACTTGAATCTTCTCTTCAAGTGTACTTTTGTTTTGCATGCTAAGTAAACTTCCTCTGCTGCTAGAGTTCTTGGCTCTGAGTTTTTTGCCAAACTCAAGAACTGAGAGCCCACATTGCCAGTAGTACACTGTGATTTAGAGCTTAGCTCCATATTTTATTATTTTTTATTTGGTAACATCTTGTTAGACACACAGAGAAACATTTCTACTAATTCTGAGTTCTCAAATAACTGAATGACTGTAATATTATGCTCAAGATGTTATAAAGCAGAGGAATTTGCTTAATGTGTAAACAATACGATTTTCAGAATGTTTCGCTATATTTTTCTCTTTTCAGAAAAGTGACGCCTAATTCTGATGGTTGTGTGTTACTTGTCTTCATGTGCATTCTGCACTAGCATCACAAAGAAGAAGAAATAAGGAAAAATTATCGTTTCCCACTATGAGCCCCAATTCCCTGAGATACTTATGTAACTGTATAATGCTGCCAACTGAACAAACAGCTTCAATCATGTGTCTGTTCATATCTCCAGGCAATGTTTTGTTCTCCTTTCTTCTTTTGTAAATGTATTCCCTTCAAAGGATGCACACACTAGTGGGCAAACAATCTTCATGGGAGAACAGGAAAGCCAGCTATTTAATACGTGCAGTTTGGTGTTGTGAGGTGTAGAGTCACAGCAAATAATATTTTGTGATGACACTAAAACTAATAAAGATGATGACATTCTCATGATTAGCTATATGTTTAGTAAAGGGAAATGAATGGACAAGACCATTCAGTCTAAAGGACACATATCCCATGCTGACAAACACCACTGAGTTTAAGTGTAAAAGGGATGTTATGTAGACAGTATACATATGCACCTGACAGTACTATACTTATTTACATGCTATCACTCATCCAGTACTTTCTTTTTACCTACAAGTTGAAACGTATTTGCTTCATATCCTATTATAAGCCTGTTTAGTCACATTTCTGTCAGATTCCACTTACATATGCAGTGTTGAATAAATCAGTAGTTAATAAATGTCCTTGGAAATATGTTTAGAGATAAATAATGAATTACTGGACCTGGTCATAAATATACATTTTTTACTCTGAGGATCCTAAAAGAAATATATCTGACCCATTACATACATATATGGAAAAGGAGAAATAAATATAGAGCAGTCATGTAAAACAATCCTGGTTTATTACTCTTGAATGGATATGCTGCAGAGAAAAAAATACTATCATAACTGTTCAAAAAGTTCTCCTGCAAAAGAAATGCTAAATAAGGGTGGAGGGTCAACCTTTCCATCATAAGTATTTTTTTTTTTGTCATAACTCCTTGGGCTTGAGGCACTGGGCCAGCCCCACAGCAGAGAGAACTACAGGAAGCTCAGGATTCCAACCCTGCCACACCTTCCCCCTCAAAGATACCACTCCAGCTGACCACAGGCACGCTTTTAATTTGCAGCAAGAGGGTCTGACAAGCAGACAGGGAGGGCAGTACAGATAGAAAAAAACAGATCAAGTACAGATAAAAATATGTTTGTTTACCTTGAAAAATGCACACCAGACTTTTAGGCAATGATGTACAGGGATGTATCGTTTGAAAAATGAGAATAATACAATCACTTCATTCTCAGGAATAATTTTCTCAATCCCCTTTACATTCTACCCCATCCTCTCCCCATAATCCAATATGTGTATACTTCCTACATCTATACTCACTTAAATAATATAGATATATGTCCCCTGAACATACCTTATAAATGTCAACCCACCCCCTCACAAGCTTCTTGCTAACTCAGTTCCATGTTTGTTTTTAACATCTACTATGTGAGTGATCCCTTAGCAACGCTCTGAAGTTCCATCTCTATTAAAAGTGAAGAGGGACTTTGTGGACTAAGAAGAGAAATAATGACAGTGCAGGGCTGTTGTTTCATATATTCCTGACTATAAAATAAATCTCATTGCTTAAAAAAAAAAGTAGAACACATGGGCCAAAGTAAAAAAAAAGGCAAAAATAAAATGTAGAAGGTTAAAAGAAAACACATCAAATCTTGCCAAAGGTTTGTGTTTTACATAAAGCTGCAGTTAGGACCTCACAAAAGAAATCTCTGTGCTGTTTATTTCTGGCTCAGAGGATTTACATGCTCTTTCTGATCATCTGGGCCTTCAGAACTGGATAATATCTCCCAGTCCCCAGCTTAGCACTCATGCAAAATTGAAGCACTTTGGAGGCAGTTCAGTAGCTGCAGATGAATCTCAATGTGCAGGAAAAGGCATAATGGCTGTTTAGCACGCGCTAGGAGAAGCTGAGGAAATCAGGGGGAAAATCTATTGAACTTAAGCCATCGGGGAAGCCAACCAGGGCAACCGCATTAACAATGTGTTTACATTCTTTTTGTGTTGTTAGGCCAAGCAGGAAGGAGTGTTGGGTGTGTCCCCATGTGTATGAAAACACAAAGTGAAGCTCTTTTGATTGCATTAAGTATTTTGGTTTAGTTTTGGCAACTATGTGGGGGAAGAATTTTCATGAGCAAAGTGGGTAGGAGGAGTTTCAGGGCCTCCATGAGACAGGACGACTGCTGAAGTGCAGAGGTCGGCAAGGCTGCCCTGGGCATGAGGAGTGTGAATGGCATGCAGGAGCCCTAGCTGAGCAGTTCTTTTCCTGTATCTAGATCACTGTACAATGCAACAGATTGGGGGAGGCTGCAGAAAGCTGGTACAGAACACTAGGGAATGCTTTCATTGCCTGTTACATTTATAGTTAACATAGAAATATTGACCAAAGGAGGGAAATTAGCCCGTTAAATACCTTCACTTTCAGCTCCCACCACCACTACTCACTCACTGCCTCCATCGTCATGGCCTTTTTTTCCAATGGTATTTAATAGGTTAGTTTTAGAGCAGTTACAGGTTTCCAGCAGAATTGAGAGGAAGGTACAGAGATTTCCCATACACCTCCTACCACCACACATGCATAACCTTCCCTATTACCCACATCCCCCACCAACGGTACATTAGTTACAACTGATGAGCCTACGTGGACATATCATCATCACCCAAAGCCATTATCATTCACTCTTGCTGTTGTGCATTCTATGGGTTTGGACAGATGTATAATAATGTGTCCATCATTATGGCACCATGTAGAGTAGTCTCACTGTCCTAAAAATCCTCTGTGCTCCACCTATGCACGCCTCCCTCCCCTTCAGCTCCTGTCAACTCCTGACCTTTCTACTGTCTCCATCATTTTGTCTTTTCCAGGATGAGGTATTGTTGGAATCACAGAGTGTGCAGCCTTTTCGAACTGGCTTCTTTTGCTCAGTAATATGCATTTTAAGTTTCCTCCATGTCTTTTCATGACTTAATAGCTCATTTCTTCTTAGTACTGGATACTATGCCATTGTCTGAAAGCACTACAGTTTATTTATCCATTCACTTACTTAAGGACACTTTGGTTACTTCCTAGTTTTGGCATTTATGAATAAAGCTACTATAAATATCATTGTTTTCGTGTGGATTTAAGTTTTCAACTCCTTTGGGTAAATACCAAGGAGTGCAATGACTATGTCATATGGTAAGAGTCTGCTTAGTTTTGTGAAAAACTGCCATTTTACCTCCTAACAAGCAATGAATAAGAGTTCCCTGTGTTCCACATCTTTGCCAGGATTTGGTGTCGTTAGTGCTTTGGCTTCTGGCCATTCTAATAGGTAGGTAGTAGTATCTCTTTGTTGTTCCAATTTGCATTTCCCTGATGACATATTATGTGGAGCATCTTTTCATATGCTTACTTGTCATCTGTACATCTTCTTGGTGAGGTGTCTGTTAAGGTTCATTGCCCTTTTAAACAGTTATATGAAGTGACATTTTCTTAACAGATGTCTGATGACTGTAGTGGGCTGAATGGTGTCCCCTAAAAAGATATGTCCACATATGAAATCCCAGAACAGGGGAACGTTATCTTACTTAGCAAAAGATCTGTGCAGATGTAAAGAAATTAAGGAGCTTGTGATCCTGAATTGCCCAGGTCGGCCCTAAAATTGGTGATAAGTGCCGTTGTAAGAGACACAGGTAATACAGACATGAAAGAGATGATGATATGGGGATTGGAATGATGAGGCCACAAGCCCGGGAATGCAAGGCCAGCCACCAACAGCTGGAAGAAATAGGAAACAGATTTTCTTCTAGAGTTTCCAGAGGGTATGTGGCATTGCTGGATTTTAGGCTTCTAGCTTCCAGAACTGAGAAAACAAATTTCTGTTTCACTAAGCCATGAATTTCATGGTAAATTATTGTGGCAACCTGTGACTAAGGGCATTTTCTCTGTCTCTACATTCAAGGAGTGAACTCAAGAATCTGACAGAGCAAAAGGTGAGAAAAAGCCATCTGCCATGGGGTGTTTTTCTGGTTTCACAAATGCCCCATGGAATAGGTGTAGGGAAGTAGCCTTTTACTCACTAACACCATTTCATACAGAGGGCCTCACTGTCCAAGATCATCAAAGCAGTAGTTATAAAAAAGGCATGCCATTCATTCTCTGCCATTCCTGGAATTACTTTGTACAGAACATTCCCCTGGGTTTTTCCAGCTAAGTTTTAATTCACTCAAGCCCTAGAGTTCCCCCTCTTCCCTCAGGAAGCTGCTATCCCTCAGCCTGAGAAGTTTAATAGGCAGAGACAGGCAGAAGGACATTGAAGAAAGCAGGCACTCTGTGCCATGTAACTCTATACCACAGAACTACCAAGGGGTTTCATGAATTTATTCTCATAATGAGAGGAGAACCTGAGCAGATGGTAGGGCATACTCTTTTTCTCTCTCTTTTTTCATCTCTCTTTTGTGCTCTCTAGACTGTGATCCTAAGTGTACCAGGTCTTAGCTGTGTCTCTACTTACAGCAGCAAGTATGATCTGGGTCATGGTTTTTGAATATTGTGTCCATGTAGTCTCTACACTGTGTTTTCACAAGTGTCTCTTCTCTTGCCCTGATTTTCAAGTCTGGTTACTTAGCATTACTAGAGACCTTAGAACATAGAAAAAGACAACCTAAATAAATAAATAAAGTAAGTAAGTAAGTAAGGTATACCCCCTTTCCAATTAAATCTGGGGGGGTGCATCAAGGCCATAAATGTTTTAAAATATCTGCCTTGCACCCCACCATGTGATTACCAAATGCAGCCAGGGTTGACAGTTAATGCCCTAACGGTTCTTTGTTGGTCTTGCCTTCATGTTCTTGGAGATTTTGTCCAAAACAGAGTTTTGATATCAAGCTAAACCCTCAATGAAATCAGAAATAAGTCCAAGACTTCTCTAATTTGAATTATTTTTTATTGCTACATATTTTACTTCCTACTTGCTATGCTTGCTTTTTGGCCAGATCCTGATATTTTGCTAATTGTAGCTCTTGTTATGCATGCTGGTTTTGTACCTCCAAATAGTGCTTTTCACAGGAATTGGCAAGAGTGAGTATTTCAACAGGCATCCTTGAGACAGCTCTGCAAATCCCCAGCTTAGGGATCACTGGCTGGTACTGAGGAGAGAACAAAGCAGCCAGACCCAGTAAAGCCCCCTCCCTCAATTTTAGCATTACATTATTCACTGCTGGTGGCATTTTTGACTAAAACATTCTCTGCTTGTGCCTTTAAAAATGCCCAAAGATATGATGGGGTGAAGAGAGAAAATAGCATCAGAATTTGGAGTCAATTATTGAAAGAATATCAAATTTAGTGATACAGAGACTCAGAATAGATAACATTTTATGACATCACAGAATAAAAAGGGCAACAATTTAGATCACTATCTCATAATCATCAACTAGGTTTATTTATATTTAACACAATAGGTACAGACTCCAAAAAGATCATTTAAATTTTGAGAGAAAGTTGTGGTCTTTTAGAAAGCTAAGCGTGTTTTAAGCTGAAATTTTCTTAAAATTCCTCAAACAAGGCGATTAATCCATTTCATATTACAATTCAGAATTTTGTTAAGTATGTGAATCCTTATGAAAACAAAGAACAAGAAACTCTCCTTCAAACCTTCACACATTTTAGCCAAAAGTTAGATTAAAAATACACTGTGACTTCTAACACTTGTGCTGTTCTGACTTTGAAGTGGTCACATTAAAACTCTAAACAACAGCATATGCATGGTTGCTGGGCGAATGGCAAAATTGCTATAGCAACACAATCACTAGTTTTGCTCCTGAAATGCTCTGTTTGGGTAGCAAGTAATCTAGATAGAGAATGGGCCTTGGACTTTTGCTTCTTATTGTACGCTTTGTGTGTGCCTGGGGGTGGGTAGCATTTGATTTTTCTCTATGGTACATTTGAAAAAATACACACACACAAAGACACCCGCACATATATATATAAGTATGTACTTACATATCTACTTATAGGCATATTCTTGACTAACCTGTATTAATCAATGTTTTCATCTTAGCTGTGGAAAGAAAAAAGAGTAATGGATTACAAATAACCTTGCCCTAAGTGTTAATTGGCAGGGGAGAATTCCTTTGTGTTTATTACATTAAAAAGTCTTGCTGTATGTAATTTTAGAAAATTTCTGTTTTCCTCTAATGAAACACAGCTCGCTTAAGACTTCACTGAAAGGTGTAATGTCTCTTGCCTCTACTTTACAATCATGTTCTGGGCTGGATCTATTCAATGAATGCATGCTATTAAGTTTTTCTATACAGTATGTAATGCAAACATTAATAATCTCCCTCATGGGATATAATTAAGTTAAATTGCATAGCTCATCAAATATGGTGTACTTAGGGTGTTTTGGAGTATATGCAGGGTCTATAATATTGATGTGTGCAAATACTGGAGTTACTAAAAGTGAACAAATAACAACAATTAAACACCTTACAACAATAATAGGTTAGAAACAAAAAGAATCCAAATTTGTAGCCTAAAAATTTTCAAGTCCTCACTTCTGTCTGTAAGTTCAAAAAAGAGCGGAAACAAACACCAGGTTTGTACACGGTGAGAGACCCCAAACCACTCAGCTAGCTGAGAGTGTCTTCATGCCAGAAAGGAATGAAAGCAACAGCTAAAAGCTGATCCCACCACATTCTTATCATTGCAGCTGGGATTACATTGACCATGTTAACCCAGGTGTTTAAATTCTTAATATTAATATGAAATTAGGATGAATTGATTGCGAGCAGTAATAGACGAAAAACATGAAAACATATATATTTCAGGAAAATTGCTATTTTGTTTTATTATTCTCTTGACAAATTATCAGATTGACTTAGTGGAAAAGACTTCATGTACTAAATGGATCCTTGCCAATTTTCTATTTTTATTTTTGGGTCAGCCTCATATGGAAAAGAAAAAAAAGTTAGCTTCTAGTATTGAAACAAGTACCTCTGAGAAGGTAATCAATAAATTAATATTCCTGAATTATTTATCTTCATTGGTAGACAAGCATATTATAGATACAATGCTCTATTCTTACCAAGGCAATACTATCATTGACTTAAGTTAAAAAAAAGGGATTATGGAATAAAATTCCAATAGAGCTTACACATTTTATGCATCATTTACAAAATATAAGCCATATCATGCCATTCCAATCTAGCTGAAGAGAGAGTTCTTATATGTGCATAAATATATGATACACAAAATATATGTATTTATAATATGTATTTGATTATAACATTTTCAAAAGTCACATGATATTGAATGATAAGAAATTACCATTGTGTACTTAAAAATGGTTGAATATTGACAATTTTACATGGTTTAACATAATACACATGTAAAATTCACACAAATATAATGAAAATGCAAGTATAAATATGAGAAATGTGGACATGTATGACTTGGGGTTTTATAGTAAGATTCATCCATGAGATTACATTTGAGACACTTACTTGAGAATGAGTAGGACAGTAGGACTTTAACAGAGGTGGGATGGTGGAAGTATGCTATCAAGTCATTAATTCCTACCACACACACTTATTGAGCACCTTGGTACCCAACACCAAGTGAAGCATGGAACTAGAAGAGTGAGAAAGACACAATTCCTGATTTCATGGAGCTTGTTCTTCAGCTTATAATGTTTAGACTGATGAGGAGATATAACTTGGGAAAGAAGATGTGATAACTGTCCCTTTTAGTATTGAAAATTAGTAAGAGGCCAGAAGGTGAACAGATCTATTGCCTAATGTGACTTAAGTAGGACCACTAAGCCAAGGAAACAAAAGAATCGATCACACTCACTTTAATGAAGAGCATACCGGTAATTCGCTGAGTTTAAATTACTGTTGTAGTCTCATAACTGAGTTTCTATGAATCTAAGATACACTATTGTTTTGCATTTACTTAATAAAATTTTTAAAAATTGCACCTAATTTCCCACAGAAATTGTATAAGCAGAATTTGCTAAACTATGCAATTGTGCAACATGAAGGTCTCAGGATAAAGGTCTGTGAAAAAGATTCCAGTTGCCAAATACGGAGTTAAAGAAAGTTTTTTCACTGCAAAACTGCAGGACTTTTACATGCAAATTTACTTTATGCTTTTCTCCAAAAGGTAATATAATCATTGTAGTTTTCTAAATAATTTGACCACAAAACTTTTGTTTGTTTTTTTCACCAAATAGCAATTATAAGACACTGGTGGTTCACTGAAAGCAGTTTAAGGGGAAAATCCAAATTGGCCTATGATATAGGGCACATTGTCGGGGAGAACCTATCAGAATAAGGCTAGAAAGTTTGATTAGAAACAGATCGTACTGAAACTTTTGAACATATGACCAAGGAGGATGTTGTTTTTTTTTTCCATGGACAAAGGAACGCCATTATGTTTTCAGAAATGACGTGGTTTAATCACTCAGACTTGTGGTTAGGCCTGTTACTACCTGGAAAATATATTGCCGGGAGAAGGGCCGAGACTAAGAAGGGATGGGAGGCTACTGAAATAAACTAAAAGGTGTATAATAGAGGCCCATAACAGGGAAGTAACAGCAAGAACTACAAATGAAGCTGGTTTGGTGGGAGAATTCTGAGATGGAATTGGCAGTATGGGATAATCACTTGTCTGGAGTAAGGAATGAAGTTGAGATTTCCATTTTCGGTGTGAGATGGAGAGAAGAGGTACATGAAACAGGAATACAAGAAGAGAAAGAATTTCAATTGTGCCACTCTTGCAACAAGCAGGGAACTGAGTGAGCACAGTGTATCTGTGAGAACTCCATGTTGAGGAATGCTATTCACTTAAGTTTATGTCCAGTTATGGCTTCTCTTTATCAATTTTTTTTTCTGTTGAGGCTCACATTTTACTATTTGGTCAAATGTTTAATACCTTCAAGAATAAAAAGAATCAGCCCTGGCTGGCATAGCTCAGTGGATTGAGTGCAGGCTGCGAACCAAATCATCGCAGGTTCGATTCCCAGCCAGGGCACATGCCCGGGGTGCAGGCCATGGCCCCCAGCAACCACACATTGATGTTTCTCTCTCTCTCTTTTTCTCCCTCCCTTCCTTCTCTAAAAATAAATAAATAAATCTTTTAAAAAAGGATAAAAAGAATCAAATAATAAGCACTCTCTTAAGTTATTACATTAAAGAAACACAAAGGCCACATAAGGAAAACCTGACACAGGGTGAGGGAGGCAGATGAAAATGTGAACGATGAAAGCTTAGCTGACATGCCAAATCAGATTTCCTTTTCCTGAGATAAGGGGTCATTATATCACAGTGCTCTTTTTAGTCTGTTCTGTGTTCAGTAGTTTTGGCGGAATTTAGGGAGACCATGGGTACAGGAGCGAAGAGCAAAGGCTTTGGAATTAGAGAGCCCTGGGTTCAGATCTGCCTCTGTCACCTCTTGGCTGTGTGAGTGGGGGCAATTTAGTCTCTTTACCCTGCTGAACCCAAGTATTCTCATTTACAAAATAACCCAAAGTTGCCTCATAAGATGATTGTGATGACTAAATGACCTAATGCATGTAAGGCATTGATTGTACAAGGTCTGTCCAGAAAGTATGTATCAATGTACTATGAAAAATAGAGACAGTTATTGTATAGGATACAAAAAACATTGTACATAGGACAATAACATCTCAGTCCCCTTTAAAGTATGCACCTTGGGACATCATACAGTTCTCTCAATTGCCAGCAGTTGCCCCATTGTATTTTCCTGAATCTCATCGATGGTCTGAAATCACTTCCCTTTCAAAGGTGATTTTAGTTTTGGGAAAATCCAGAAGTCACAGGCACCAAATCTGGGCTAAAGAGGGGCTGAGTCATCTGGGTAATTTGATGTTTTGCCAACAAACTCTGCATGGATATGATGCATGAGTGGGTGCATTGTTGTGAAGAAACTGCCAGTCACCAGTTATCCATAGCTGCAGCCTTCTGAATCACCCAAATAGTTTCCACAAAAGAATGTTTAAGCTTAACACAAAATTTGATGCAGATTTGTTGCTCTACTTGCTCAATCATTTTGAACGTGATGGCCACACAGTGCGCATGCTCACTCAATGGCATCTACCATCCCCACAGTAAAGTCATCATTTTTCTAGCATGCACATTCCAATCCATTCTCCCTGGCTGCCAGGTTACACTGATGTCACACAAACCATTCTCCTTGTATTAGCAATGGTTGGACTTTTTCTGGACAGACCTCAAAAAGCTTGAAATTCTTTTTATTGTTGTTGTGCTGATCCTACTGATAATATTCTTTCTGCTAATGTGATATGGAAAGGGAAAATCTTGGAGATTATTGAAATTTCTTTTGGGAGTGACAGAGAGAGAGAGGCATCAATTTGTTTTTCTACTTATTTATGCATTCATTGATTGATTCTTGTATGTACTCTGACAAGGGATCGAACCCACAACCTTAAAGTATCGGGACAACACTCTAAGCAATTGAGCTACCTGGCCAGGGCCTTTAAACTTCCCTGCTTTTTCATAGAGAGGGAATATTTGCTTTTTGATGGTGAGTATTAGAAATGTGGAATGTTTTTCCACGTTTCAAACATGGGAACAAGGTAGAAAAGACTTCGAGTAAATAGAAAACAAGCAGCCAAGTCTGAGTCTTTGTTAAAAATGCAACCTTAAATTTTTGAACAGATCAAGATTTCTGTGGAATTCTGAAGGATTATAGGTATTTATTACTTACTATATTACCAAATCACAAGCTTTTGAATATTGACAATTTCTAAACCATCTAATATAAACTGCTTTCCACTTTTCTGTTTCTTATATTACATATTTGCACAAATGCAAATGTGGTTTAAATGATGGCAAGGCAAAGACTAGTAATCAATGATCTTTAATCAGTACATTTTATGATCAGTAGTATAGTTTTGCTCAGTGAGTACAAATAATTGTTTGCTTCATACTTCAGAGGAAGAGAGTCTATTTAATAATGCCTTCCTTATTTAAAAGGAAGAATTTTGTAAGTTGGAAAACTTTCATTCTTTTCTTTCGCATATTGTTTTATATTTCTTCAGTATGAAGTTACCTTTGATGAAGATTTAATTGAGTGCAGTTGATTTTTCTCAGCTTCCAGGCAATGTAGCTGATTGCCACTAAACATGCTTCCAATATCATTATTCTAAGTGGAGGTATCTATAAAAATTAACTTCTTTTCAAGGACTTCCCTCTGTCCTATTTGAGAACCAATTTGATTTTTTACATGCCAAGAAAAATTCTCTAACTTGTAATATATTTCAATACTTAATATATTCTAATATTTTTGAGACTAGGAACCATTCAAACCTAGCAAGACTATTGAGGGTCAAAGTTGCAGGTGTGTCCAGGTACGCAGCTTCAGAGGAAAAAACAAACAAAAATACAAGCAGTTCAATTTCAATACCATTCACAATGTTTCTGATTTCACAAGAAAGCAAAGAGCTCTAAAATTAGAGACCTACAGATTTCCACCCAATACCGTACAGATTGGAAACTTATGATAGCAAACAAAGAGGTACAATAACAAGCTTTGGACATTTTTCAGGTTTTATTATTTATTATAAAAATAACACAGTCACAGGATTGAAAAAATAGAAGAATAAAATAAATCTATCACCTCAGATTCTGAGCTGCCAACTACTTGTATATTTCTCCAGAAAATTCCTATGCATGGACAAATATATGTGCATCCCCTTTCTTTACATAATGAAGATTTATTACATGTAGTGTTCTGTACTTTGATTTTCACTTAAAATTTTATTTGTAGAGATTTTTCTATAGCTTCACACGTGGAGTAACCTCATTGTTTTAAATAGCATCACAGTATTCCAACCAAGGAATGAACAGTCCTTGATAAGCTACTGCAACAAGGATGCAATGGATAGCCTTGTGTGCAATCTGTGTGCTCATTTGGAATTTTATACTTAGATAGTCTAACTTTGCAATTAGTGAAGACTATACATATTTAAATATTGACAGGTATTTCAAATTGTCCTTCAAAAGGAATGTACCAGTTTGCAGCCTCATCAACAAACTATGGCTCTTCCTTATCCTGTTCCTTTTTGGCACTCTGCACTAACACCTGTTTTGATTTGGACATTTCCTTAGGTGCTTATTAATCACTTGCATTTTTCCCTGTATCTCTCGGTGATGGAAAGAGACTTGACTTGGGGTGGTGAACACACAATACAATATACAGACGATGTGTTACAAAATTGTACACCTGAACCCTGACTGTTTTGGCTCAGTGGGTTAAGCATAATCCTAGAAAGCAAAAGGTCATAGGTTTGATCCTGGTCATGGCACATGCCTCCATTAGGGGCCAGGTCCTGGTTGGGAGTGTGTGAGAGGCAACCAATCCAAGTTTCTCTCCCTCTCTTCCCCACTCTATGAAAGTAAATAAATAAAATCTTTAAAAAATTGTACAACTGAGATCTATACAATTTTATTAACCAATGTCACCCCCAAAATTCAATGGAAGGATAAAAAAGAGATAGCTATGTATTAATTAAATTAGCCCTTGATTAATATATGCCTACAGATATAGTCAGGTATTTTGGTTGTTTTAGGTTCCCCCCTCCCACAAGCAGGGTTAAAGTCCATACCTTGGCTTTGTGGTTTTCTTGTTTTGGATACTCAAATTTAATAATGCTTTCTTATAAGCTTCCCAATTCTATCTTCATTAAAAAGGCTTTGTCCACCACTGAAACCAACCAACCAGCCAACCAATCAACCAACCCACAAATTTTTCTCCCAGGGATGATGGTGATGATGATAATGGTGATGAAAATTAAACCCTGACATCTAGCATTTATTTTATTTTTTAAAATGAGATAGAATCCAAGCTTTATTTATTCATGTATTACTTTTTTCAACCTTGTGCATTGAAAATCATCTTTTCCCATTGTAAAATGCCTTAAATGTTTGAATATTTCCCGGCCTTTATTCTAATGCCCTAACCTGTATGTTTCATCCTCTGCTAAGGTCAAGCTCTTTTAACTTCCTTAATTTTATAATGTGTTTATGAAGACCCAGGTCTCCCTTACTATGCCACTATTTAAGAATTCTCTCGGCCTTTTTCACAAATTATTTTTCACACAGTGTTGGTGAACTTACATATTCATTTATAAACAACAAACATTTAAAAATATAGTTTTTGTACCCCAGAACAAAATACATCTTTCCACTCATTTAAGTCAATGTATTTTTTGTCTCTGAGTAAAATTTAACATTTTTCTTTCTAAGTTTCTACAAATTTCTTGTTACCTTTATGACTACATATTTTATTTTACATGGTTTCTTCAAATGGTATATTTTATTTCATTATAATTTGAGTTGGCTATCTGTACTTAGAAAGTTAATAGCTTATGTGAATCTTTTATATGCCATTTTTCTGGATTCTCTTGATTTTTTTTCAGATTTTTCCCTTGAAAATGTGGTTTTCCATATACACAAAAATTATACTATTTGTCAAAAATGATCATTTTTTACTTCCTTTACAATTTTTATATATTTTAATTATTTGTCTTTTATAACTGCACTGGCTAGTATGATAAGAACAATACCAAATAATAATGATGTCTGTGGACATCTTTGACTTTGTCTTAACTTTAAAGGTAATACATCACTTGCATGCTAGCTTTCTTGTAAAGTTTGGGATGAAAATAAAAGGCAACAAAAAGGTATATGATATTCTATTCCACTCATGAGTCTTAGGAGGAGTGTGCAAATATTGGAACCGCCGTGTCTTCCCTACTCTCATCTATCCTATTCTGAATTTCAGTGAAAACATGCCACGTATTTTCATTTACAGTTGCTTTAAAAGGTATTTTTAAACACTGGAGTATGCAATATTAACTAATTAATTTTATGTGAAAATAATAAAAAGTACAATGTTTTACAGAATGTGAAATATATACAATGATACACACACACACTAAACCAACAAAGCACGAAGCTGTCAAGATCCTCAATATCAGAGCAGCTTTGCTTCTATTTCTAATCTTCCTTCATAGGCAGTTTCATTAATTCAGTAAAGGCAAGCCTAAATGTGTTTGTGACTCTCATTTTAGCTTTTATGATTTCTCTTTTTTCTTCTTACCATTAAAACTGTGTTTGAAACCTTTACAAATAAATGAGCTAAAACAAATAAAATTCAATTCAGCTGAGATTTTGAAGACATCTGGATAAGTTATTTGCTGAGTAATTATACCAAGAGGTGGGACAATCCCCTAAAGTCAGCTACCATATGGTTGAACACCCAGTCATCTCTAGAGCCATCCGCTTGCATGCAGGGAGCATACTGATTCACAAAGTGACAATTAGGTAGAGCTGCCACCTGATTCTCTCTGACCATTTTTATGGTAGAAATACATGCCTCACATGCTTTTTAGAGAGATGCCCCCTGTTGGCCCTCCCACAGCCTGTTCTATTTCTGAAGCGCCCATCACCTCGTGTGTTCTTTGTGTCATTGGAGGCATGGAATGCAGATCTCCCTCAAGTGCTGGTCTTTGCTCGCCCTTAATTAACTCCACCTTTGGATGCTGATAGGAATTAATTACAATTTTAATTTTGAAAACATGCGTTCACTTTGCTATGTAGAGATATTTAAGAATGAAAATGAAGGCACAGTATTTAAATGCTTCCACTTTTGCTATATATGTCACTATTTAGCTTGGAAATGTTGATCAGTGAAGTCTTAATATTTAAAATGTATATCTTTATATTACCAAATAATAGATCTGAAAGGGATTTGAGAGTTCAAGTTGTTATTCTCCCTGCTGGAAATCAAAAACACTTAAACCACTGTAGAAAGATATACATTTTCCAATTTAAAACAACTCTAGATGATTTCACAACTATCTTAAGTTACCCACTGCAGAGTAAATAATTGCTATCAAGAAAGTTTCCTTTATAGCCAGACTAAATTTTGCAGGTTGTTAAAATCTCCTTCATACTCTCTCTGCTTTAATGTTACTGGTAAGGATGATACTTACAGAACAGTAAGGTCAGTAGTTTTACCCACGGCCAGAGCAAAGATACTCTGAGCAAGATGTGCCCAGGCAGATGGTAGCTGCACTCACCCTTTCTCCTCTCCCTGGATCCCACACTATCACTATTCTCAATCACCCTCAATTTAGCTTTAGCTAAGTTTTTTAATTAGATTCTTTTAGATGTAAGCAAAAGATACAGGATACTTTGAATCTATAACATTTACAATTTTTTAAAAGTATAAGGAGAAATTATGCATGTGAATTAACTTTGGAGAATCATGATCATGCAGACATGTACAATTTATCCTTAATTGAAGCTGTTCCCCATTCTCAGGATAATT
The DNA here is from genome assembly GCF_004126475.2 of Phyllostomus discolor. NCBI lineage: Eukaryota > Metazoa > Chordata > Mammalia > Chiroptera > Phyllostomidae > Phyllostomus > Phyllostomus discolor. Next base: position 93,846,977 of record NC_040903.2, on the reverse strand, counting down.
AGACCTGACACCAGACTTGACTGAGAAGTCCAAGTGCATTTTCACTAGGGCATTTGCTATTTATTCAGTCTATTAATTCTCACTGTTTATCTTAGCATAAACCATGTTTCAGTTCCATGTAGTCCAATGGGAATCAAGTCAAGACTTATGTATCTCATTTTACTTTGGAATGTATGGGGGGAGATCACCAAATATTAACCAAACTGATTCAAAATCTTTTGCCAAAGGATAACAACTCCATTTTCAATTGTACTTCTTTAAAGGTCAGTGTGACAAAATGCTAAAGTAAGTGAATCCTAAGTAGCAGTCCAAATGCAAAGGAAAACTTACCAGAGGTTTCATCTACTCTCTCATCTACTATGTGATCCTTCTGATGAACCCATTCGCTGTTGCACTTGAAGTAGATCTGGGTGGCAGGGCTGGCTTTACAATACAAGTTAACAGGCTTATTCTTCACAATATAAGCTTCTTCAGGCTCAATAAGGAAATGTGGCAGAGGCTCAGGTGGATCAGATGGAAAAGTTTCTGGCAGTTCATGAAAAAAGTCATCATCTGGTAAACAAGAAGAAAGTGAAAATCATTGAAAACATAATAACCATTTGCCTTTTACTTTGTACTCATTTAAAAATAATGTCTCATTACCTAGTTAAGCAATTTGAGTGACTGCTATGCGCTAGAAAGACAGTATGTTAGGTGTATTGACTGGCTGCTCAATTAAGTATTTAGATTATTATTATCATTTTTATGCATGGCAAAATTCAACATCATGGAGGATAAATATCTAGCCCTGAGCACACAGGCAGAAAATAGCAGAACTGCATAGGAACCAGGTTTATCTTCCACAAAAACTGATCTTCCAGATAGAGAGCACTGCACCTCCCACCACACAGCATTACCCTTGGGAGCTGACAAAGGCAACAGCAACTGTATCAGAAAAATTTGTTTGAAAAATAAAAGGTTCACAGGTAAATCTTTGCAAGGCGCTGAGAAGGAATATTAGAAACATAAATTAAGGATCAAATATATCATTATTTTTCAAGGATGCCACTCACTGCATGAAATATTCATTCATTCAACCAAAAATATGTATTGAGTTCAGAATTATGCTAAATACTGGAAATACCGTCAGACAGAAGCCGGGCAACAGTAGAGCCATAGTAGAGCTAGAATCTAATAATGCTGTTTGATCTTATTTTGAAATTACATGTCGAGTATCATACGTATTGTATTATATAAGTAGTAAAACCTATTCTCAATATAATAGTACTGAATATTATCATAGAGAAAAATAATGTCATTTTTTACATCACTGAAATTTATCAAATATATTGTTGTCACCTTGCTGTTCCAATACTGATGGACAAACAAAATCTAAAAATCAGTTGAGATATTTGCACACTATAAGGCAGGTTTTCTTTTAACTTTCATTATGCATCATTCCAAAATAAAAAAAAATAGAAAATAATAAAAGTCTTTTAAAAATACTATTATATTTTACAAAAGTTAAGTTAAAAGATCATCTTCTAATACACTATAAATAAGTTAAGTCTGATAAATCTCTTCCTATGAGAAACAGGAGCATAAAATTATTGTTAATTTCCTAAGTTGATTAAGCACCCTAGGTTAACAGGTAAAATTAAAATTCTAAGGTCAAACTTAAAAGTAGAAGTGTTGCCCTGGCTGGCGTAGCTCAGTGGATTGTGCACGGGCTGGGAACCAAAGTGTCCCAGGTTCGATTCCCAGCCAGGGTACATTCCTGGGTTGCAGGCCAGAACCCCCAGCAACCACCCATTGATGTTTCTCTCTCTCTCTCTCTCTCTCTCTCTCTCTCTCCCCCTTCCCTTCCCTCTCTAAAAATAAATAAATAAAATCTTAAAAAAAAGTAGAAGTTTTTATAAGTTCTTTAAAAGTATATCTATCTATATATATATATATATATATATATATATATGGGTATACACACATATAATACATATATTCAGCAGCAAATATAGGCTATGGTATCGGTAGTTAACGATGGTTGCTCAGATGTTAACCTGAAACTCATTTAATCACTCATTTAGTTGTTGCCCTGTTTTGGGAGACAGCTGTTGGTTATGTGGATATCTGTCCAGCAAGAACAGCTGCACCACCACCAGCTAAGCATGCTAAGGGAACACTTTCCTTGCTCCAGACAAAAATGCTGGGTCAGCATTGATTTTCAAATGTAATGATATTCCAGAAATGGTTCTTTTATGAAATGTCACCTGGATTTTTTTCTAGAGTGAGTTTTAAAAATCAAACAAGCAAGCCAATTCTCTTCAACCAAAAGTATAAAGGAAATCTTCTGAGTCTTTAAATATCCAGGATGATTATATCTATCTGTATTTATAATGAAAAAGTGATCCCCTCCAAATACCATGTCTATTTAGCAAGAAAGAAAGGATCGTCTACAAATAGCTCTTCATGCACTATGCATTTGCTTCACACATATGTGGAAGACTCCTAATTTTCAGTTTTGCAACCAGTTTAATGCAACTATTCCCAATTTTCAAAAGCCAGGAATTATAACAACAAATGTTCAACACTAGAATAAATGCCCTTTGAAGGCAGGGACTATGTCATTTTCATTTTTACTTTCTACAAATCTAGCATAGTGCCAGGTGCATTATGGGAAGTCAATAAAAATCTCACAGGAGCACAAACATTATAATGGCAACTTTGATCATTCCTAAAAGAGTCACAAGGTCTTTTACAGTTTAGAATGCCTGAAAGGCAGTTACAAACATAAAGTGTTATAATAACAGTATCTACAAACTGAATTGGCTACAGAATGTGGGTGGCACAGCACAGAATGAAAATCCGGGAATCCTTGTTAAAAATGGATTGAGAACTCAGGGATGGTGGTAGCAGAGAATTAAACCAAGTGCAGGCCCTGTGTGACTGGACAGGTCCTACAGCCAGGAAGCTAGCCCTGTCTGCAAATGTCAGGGAACTGAGCATTTTGCTTCATGAAGAGCCTGAGAAATGAAATCACATCTTTATTAGTGAATACTCATTTTGTAATGCATTTGGTATTTCCCAACTTTTTATGGTGATAGATGTTTTCTAGAAGAAGACATGGCTTTTTAAACTATGAAACTGACACTCTAATCGATCCTCTAAGCATGTATGTTTGCAATGGTGCGCAAGTGAAAGTGCTGGTTTTATTGTTTCATAGTTTTTCTTTTGGACACACACCAGTGCCCGTCCTCAGGCATGATCCACACAAGGCAGTCCCTGCCACGGTGAGGGCAAGTCTTTCAGGCCACTGGGGGACTGTTTAATACATGGGATAATGAGGTCAGAAGTTCTTTTTTGAGCTGGTAGACTAGCATGCAATTCAAATAAATAAACCAACTATACAAATAAACTGACTTTCTGATACTATTAAGATCATGCTAAAAAAACCTGGAGGCTATAAAAGAACAACTTAATTTTTTGGTAGAAGGCTCATTGAGTACATTCTCTTCCCACTTTATTTCTTAATAAAAATATCTGAAGTCTCCTGAAGTCTTCAGGGTGATAATAGGAACTCACCTTGTAAGCAGCAACTTCAGACTTTGAACCCACTTCTGGTAACATGCCACACTTACTCTAAAGTGTCCTGTTTTACACAGCCACACCCCAGATGTTGACATTGATTGCATTATGCTATGTGGGCAAAATGATTGATTCATTACATTGCTGAACAAGTTTTCTACATGAAGTTCATTCAAATTAACAAAATAAAGTTCCTGAGTTGTTTTTGTTTTGTACATTGAATTCAGTATTAACTTTCAGCTATAATTGCTTTTTTAACTTAGATATAACATTATTTGTCATTTTACTCTGCTCTAATACTTGACTTAATTTTCTATTTTCCACCACTACTCAATAATAATATTGCCATTTTTATCTAGATATCAGGTAAATCTCAGTATTTCTTTTCTCTGTTATCTCATACAGCCTTTGTTTCTTTTATTTACATACAAGAACAGAAAGCTTTGTATCATGTGTTATTTTTATAGACTTCCATTCCACCTAATTCTTGACAGGAAAATATTATGCTATGAACATCAATCTAGGAAGCTTTAGGTTGCTGGTTTTATTGCTATATATCAAACCTTAATTTTCATCAACTTAATGCATAAGTTTCTATATTTCTGAATCATTAGACTTAAACTATTATTGCTTATATCATAAAATATAGGACTATTATCTCTTTGTCTGAGACCTGAAGCGTATTTTTCTGAAATGGAATTTACTTCCAAATGATTCAAGAGCAATTTAGAATGAATGACTGCAAAGCTAATTTTATCTGCATTTTGCTGCCCATCCATCAGAGAGATAATGCATGATGTATTGTAACAAAAGGCAGCTGGTATTAACTATTTGAATGAGACTCCAGCTTATTTTTAATATTTTGATTAAAATATCCTTTGGAAGACAAAGGCTATGGTCTATATTTCAAGCTACATATTAATGGATTCATCATTTAAACTTAAGTAGCAGAATATATAATGCCTTAAATGTATTATGCCATTTGAGGTACTGAATGATTTCCAACTCCAAAAGAGAAAACTTTGCAGCTTTTAAAGATATACTTTTCAAACCATGTCCATACATTATTAATAATGATGTGAAGTCAACATGTGAGTTGATATGCATTTGACTATGGAACAGAGGCAACTCCTTTGGCCCCAGTTCAAGTCTCTACGACATCTGACTTTACTACATAAAATTTCTGTATGCCTTTTCCTGCCTACAGTCTCTACTTCTGCCATACAATCTACCTTGTGCTCTTAGAAAAAGTTTTCAAACCTTTATATACTCTCTTCTTCAGATAATTTAATACATACAATATAAAGCAAGATGGTGAGTTTATTTTTTCTCTCATATTAGCTCAAAAAGGTTGAATGATTGATGAAGGGTTAAGCAAATGTTAATTTGCATATGCTGGTTCTGGTGTAAATTGGTATTATAGTAGAGAAAATTTGACAATATAAATCAAAATTAAGTCTCTGCATACCTCCAACTTCTTGGGATCCATGTTACAGACATAATGACACAGACACACGTGTACATGCACATGCACATACAAAGGTGTTCACTGCCACTGTGTTTATTAAAAAATAAGTGCTACATAATAACAGAAGGCATTTGGAATTAACTATGTGAATGAGACTGAGAACAACTAAAATTCAATCGAGAAATAGTTAGATAATTGTTTCTGACACATCCTCCTAAGAGAATACTGTTTCATTAATAAAAATAAGAAAGCCGAATTTTATGTATAAAACCAGAGGGGCTGTCATATTATTTTTTTATCCTCACCCAAGGAAAAGTTAATTGATTAACTCTCTAAGAGAGAATAGAAGGGAGGGAGAAAGAGAGAGGGTGAGAAACATCGATGCCAGAAGGAAACATCAATTGGTTCCCTCTAGTTTATGCCCCCATTGGGGACCGAGCTCCCAACCTGGGCATGTGTCCTAAGTGGAAATCGAATCCATGACATTTTGGTTTATGGGATGATGCTCAAAAAAACTGAGCCACACTGGCCAGGTCAGAAGGACAACCATTATTTACTAAGGAAATAAAGCAAGTTCTTAGCCAATATGTATAGAACGATGCCACTCTTTGTTAAGAATGGAAGGAAGGGTGTGTGTGTGTGTGTGTGTGTGTGTGTGTGTAGTTGGCTGTGTCAATGTCACAAGAAGTTTAATGTAAAGTCTAGAAGCAGACACACACAAAATACTGACAGCAATTACTTATGGGGGGAAGAATTGGAGGGCTTTAGAGGGAAATTTTACCTGGTTTTTCAAATGCTACATTATTTTTTTCAAATGCTACATTATTGATGATTTCTATTTTTAATGTGTTTTTTGAGTTTTATTCACATTAAGAAAATTAATCCCATGTGCAAACTATTGCATCAGTCTAGAATAACCACTTTGGGTTTCTTCACTAAATTAAACCTTCCCAAATTAATTACACTGGAACCAAAACACCTTACATGACATCTTCATTAAACCTTATGTTTACAGGCCATGCCACTTGTAGCTATATAGTGTTCATTTCATTCTACCTCATTATAATTCATTTTCCTCTTATTTTCCCTTGCCCTAATTTTCTTATCTGTATGGCCTGTGACTTTGAACTAAAATAGTATACTATCTTTCTCACATTTTCTTCAAAAACAAATAATTTTTTGATCACTTTCTACATGCTAGAACTGTTCTTGCTGTATAGTTGAAGCTGCACTTCATCTCTTAATGAAATATTTATCTTATGAAAGAGAAATAAAAGGTATTAAATTTATGACGATCTACATTTATAATAAAATTGGTATATTAGTCTGATTATAAAAGAAGATGTTTATGATTCATTAGTACTTGACTTTCACTTTGAAGTTCTTAATTTTAGTACGTTGGAAAGGTTTGCTAATATGTGTAGAGACATAATGAACTAAGGAAAAGTTTTTCTTGCTCTGTATTAATGGTTAGAGCTATAAATCCTTAACTCTTATTATGAACTTCAGGAATGTGAAGAATAAAACAAGATCACCCAGAAGGAAATTATAAAAAGTAAACAATTATTGATAGATAAGAAAACATAAACTTAGGGCGAACCCTCATAAGTATTTGCAAGTTCAATATTATAATATATTCACATGACACATGCTGATCTCTTTCCTGGGAAGCTCTCTGTGATGGTCGGTCAGTTTTATGTGTAAACTTAGCCAGGAATACATTCCTTGGTTATTCAAACACTAATCTAGGTATTGCTGTGCAGGCATTTTGTGAATGTGATTAAGTCCATAATTAGCTTCCTAAAGTAAGAAAGATTATCCTAGATAATCTGGGTGGGCCTCATTCAATAAGTTAAAAGGCTTAGATCAGTGTTTGGATGAATTACAAGAAACAGTCGCCTAGCCAAGCTGACAGTAAGAGTGCCATCATACTTCCCACAACTTCATCGCCATCCTGTTAGTTAACTCCTGCTCATGCTTCAGACATCGGATACCTCTTCTTCTAAAGGCTTCCCACTCCAAATCCTGGACATAAGCTCCTGCTATCACATTTCATTACTCTCTATTCTTCTTCTTGTTTATATTTCTTCCCCACTAGCAGACAAGTTCAAGTCCACAGCAATGTTTATCTTATTCGTTTCTGCATAACTGATATCTAGCACAGTGTCTGGCAAAGATTTCAGTATTATTTTTGTCCTTTCCATTTGAATTGCTATTCCTAAAGTTCTGTATGATAGAAGTATATAGGAATTACCTTATCAATAGAAATTATAAGGAAATCTTTGTACAAAACAAAATAGAAACACATATTTAAAAGCTGGTCCTTTAGTGTTTTTAAGTACAGAACTGGCTCCCACATTAAAAAGAAAACAATTTACCATTATCTTGTATGTATATGCCAATGCCATGTATCATAAGTGTACATAGCCTTGGACTAAGTATATTTCCTCAGTAGATAATCAAAGTTGAATTTAAAACATTTTCTGAGTGGGAAATAATACTATACATCTGATTACAGTGCCTCTTCAACCTCTTGGCCTCATTTGACACTTGACTTCAATGCTCCACCCTCCTTTTTGAAACTTCTTGCTCTCTTGGGGTCTGTCCATTAGCACTAGATTGCTCCTCATCTCACCTCTTAGACCTTTTTCTTTCTTTTTCACTGCTTGAATAGAGTTAGACACTTACCAAGGTTCTCTCCTTTCGTCTCTCCCTTGGGCATCTCAGCCACAACACTAACTCAATTATCAGATCATGTCTCAGGAACAACCTTCCACTCCACCCCCTGCTTCTTAAAACCCTCACTGTCTTTGCATTGACCGAGAATGCAATCAGACTCTTCACCGAGGCCAACAAGGACCCACCTGATCTGATTGCTACTGACCGTTCTCTAGGTCTCATTTTCTACCCTCCTGACCTTTCCTCATCATTCTCAAGCAGATGGACTGGTATTTGTGTCTTTACGCCAAATTCAGTCCCACCCTCAGGCATTTGCACTTGCTTCTCATTCCTCTAGGAAAGATCTTCCCTCTTCTTTTGCCATTTAGGTTTTAGTTCTATGTGTCTCCTAGACAAAGAGAGACTCTTGACCACCCAATCTCAATCTCTTAATGTTTCTCTCCATGAACATATCATTCTAATTGATTTCCTCTTATCACCCATCATCCTCTTGATTAGCTTGTTTATTAAGTTGGTTGCTTATATTCTTGACCCCTCCCACAAAACACCAAGCTTTATGGGATGGGACATTTTATTTGTTTTGCTCAACACTTTATCCTCAACATCAACATCAGATGAATGTATCTTTGCTCTAAAATTAGCTTTTCCTTTTTGCCCAGCTCCTTATTTCTGACAGTATTCCTTCTCATAGTGAAAAGCTTCAAGTCACATCTCTCCATCAGATTGAAGCCACCTACATGTACAATGCATATCTGCTCTACATTGTCTCCCTTGCCCTCCACCCCTATTCTCCTTTTCATCACTGGAACTCAGGGCAGGGTCCCTCCATTTTCATTTGGATTACTACAAGAACCTTGTTCCTGATTTGCCTTGATCCTGACTTTCCTCTCTTAATTCCATCTACGGCATTATTATGGTATATTGCCATTTCTAAACAGAAAGTAGAATCATAAAGGCTTCTGCTGGAAACCTTAAGCAGTCAACAGAACATGGCCTAAAATTTATTTTATTTTTAGCTTATTTACCAATGCCCCACCAAATCCAAATTTGGTCATTCCATATTTTATACACAGCTTTTAAAAATTTTCCCCACTTTTGTATATTTGCTTTGCACATAATGCCTTGTTTCCTACTGACTCTTCAATACCTCTCTCAATAACACTGAAAAATCTACTTTTAATCCTCCCAGGGAAAACTATTCCTTGCTGTTCAATTGTAAAATGCACTTAATGCAGTTTGGGAGTCTCAGTCATTTTTGTATTGCTTAGTGAAGCCAGGTCAACCATACATCTAGTAGACGCTAAAAGTTTTACTCATTTAAAGCAAACATCTAGAATTGACTACTCGTTTTAAGAACTATGAAAGAAATGAATTTCATATCTACAGATAATGTTTTGTGGTAATGCAAATTATCTAAATATAATCTGTCTAGATCTATATACTTATCAAAAATCTGTGTATTTTTAACTATGATAGAAATTTTCAAGTATATGCAAAATGATACAACAAAGAACCTCAAATATACATAACCTAGCTTCAAGAAATTCCAGCAGTGTGCTAATTTTGTTTCACACACAAAAAATTTTAAGCATTCAGAATTCATAAGGAAAACTAAAAATATCAAAGTAGTAGGCTGAGATAGCAAAAGATACAAATATCACCAAATAAGACTAGGAATTAAATTTATAATATTGCAAATTATAAAAATAAAATCAATGGCAAAATAAGAAAACTTAGTTTATGGGTGAACATTGTTCACCCATAATAGTGATTAAGACTCGAAAATAATAGTGATTAAACTTCCAGCCAAGATGGAAGCATAGGTAGACACTCTGTGCCTCCTCGCACAACCAGGAAAAGGACACAAACAAATTTAAAAACTAAGAACAACCAGTACTGACAGGAAATCAAACTGTATGGCAGTCTGACAACCAAGCAGTTAAAGAAGAAATATTCATCCAGACCAGTAGGAGGGGTGGAGATGGGCAGCTGGGCAGAGAGGGCTATGGCAAGGTGGTGGCTGGTGGACTGGGTGGTTCTACATTTGCGTGCAGATAAACCAGGAGGAACAACTGGGGAACAACACAGACCATGCAACCCAGGGTTCCAGGGAGGGGAAATAAAGCCTCAAAATCTCTGCCTGAAAAAACCTGTGGGGTGGGGGGGCGGGTTGCAGTGGGAGAAACTCCCAGCCTCACCAGAGAGTTTGCTGGAGAGACCCACAGGGTCCTAGAATGTACACAAAGCCACCCATTTGAGAATCAGCACCAGAAGGGCCTAATGTGCTTGTGGGTAGCAGAGGAAATGACTGAAAGCTGGCTGAGAGCTAAGCAAGTGGCATTGTTCCCTCTTAGACCCCTCCCCCCCATACAGTGTCACAACGCAGAGTTGCCCCATCCTGGTGAACACCTAAGGCTCTGCTACTTACTACATAACAGGTGTGCTGAGATAACAAGAAAAAAATGGCCCAAATGAAAGAATAGGTCAAAACTCCAGAAAAAATACAACTAAGAGACAAAAAGATAGCCAACCTGTCAGATGCACAGTTCAAAACGCTGGTAATCAGAATGCTCACAGAATTGTTGAATACGGTTGCAAATAGAGGAAAAATGAAGGCTATGAAAAGTGAAATAAAGGAAAATGTACATGGAACCAACAGTGATGGGAAGGAAACCAGGACTCAGATCAACAGTTTGGGCCACAAGGAAGAGATAAACATTCAACCAAAACAGAATGAAGAAACAAAAATTCAAAAAAAATGAGGAGAGGCTTAGGAACCTCTGGGACAACTTCCAATGTTCCAAAATCCAAGTCATAATGGTGCCAGAAGGAGAAGAGGAGGGGCAAGAAATTGAAAACTTATTTGAACAAATAATGGAGAACTTTTCCAATATGGCAAAGGAAATAAACTTCCAGGAAGTCCAGGGAGCTCAGAGAGTCCCAAACAAGTTGGACCCATGGAAGCACATACCAAGGCATGTCATAATTACATTACCCAAGATTAAAGATAAAGAGAGAATCTTAAAAAGCAGCACGAGAAAAGGAGACAGTTACCTACAAAGGAGTTCCCATAAGACTATCGGCTGATTTCTCAAAAGAAACCTTGCAGGCAAGAAGGGGCTGGAAACATGGATTCAAAGTCATGAACGGCAAGGACCTACATCCAAGAGTACTCTATCTAGCAAAGCTATCATTTAGAATGAGAGGGCAGATAAACTGCTTCCCAGATAAAGTCAAGTTAAAGGAATTCTTTATCACTGAGCCCTTATTATATGAAATGTTAAAGGGACTTCTAAGAAATCGAAGAAGATCAGAAATATGAACAGTAAAATGACAACAAACTCACAACTATCAACAACTGAACCTAAAACAAAAACAAAAATGGAAATGAACTAAGCAAACAACTAAAACAGGAACAAAATCAAAGAAATAGAGATTGCATGGAGAGTTATCAGCAGGTAAGGGGTGGGGGAATGGAGGAAAAAGTATAGGGAGTAAGTAGCATAAATGGTAGGTAGAAAATAGGGAGAGGTTAAGAATAGTGTAGGACATGTAGAGGCTAAAGAATTTATATGTGTGACCCATGGACAAGAACTAAGGGGGGTGGTATGGGTGGGAGGGGTGGTGCAGGGCAGAGGGGAATAAAGGGAGGAAAATGGGACAACTGTAACAGTATAATCAACAAGATGTATTAAAAATAATAGTGATTATTGATAACATTACATGACTCAAAGTATATTTTATAAGACATAACCATTAAAAAACTCTAATCTGAGATTTCCCATACAAATAAGAAACTCTGTTTAGTGACTTTGGAGTAAATAAATTATCCTTTAAATTAGTGAAATAATTTATTAATAATACACCCCAAAATACAGTATAGTTAACCACTAAATAACACAAGTTTGAAATGCCTGGGTCAACTTATACCAGGATTTTCTTTTCAATAAATACTCATATTACTGTACTTTACATATGAGGGGGGACCCTCAAAAGACAGAATTATCTTCTGGAGGATGGGCCCCTTGTAGTACGGGCTTCCCCTACCAGGTGACTGTTCTAGGAACCAATCTGTATCAGTGTAGCATCTGGTATTGTTGTGAGAGGCTGCATTCAGCTTCAGTAAATTCTTTTGAAGACTTTTTCAACTCATTTGCCTATTGCATGATGGGTGATTTATGAGTGCACCTGCCAACCCTGTGCTGGGTGTTCAGCATATTTTAACCAAAAACAGCATGACCCCCAGACCCTACCCTGCCAATTCACCCAGTCTCAACCTGAACAACTATTTTGTGTTTCCCCGGTTTAAAAAAGCCTCAAAAGTAAATGTTTTGCCAATGTGAATGAGGTGAAACAAAAAAATGGCAGAAGCATTAAAAGGCATCAAAATTGATGAGTTCAAAAATTATTTTGAGCAGTGGAAAACCTGTTTTGATAGGCATATTGCATTGAATGAAGATTACTTTGAAGGTGACTGAAGTTTAAGCATATAAGAATAAATACACATTTTTTTATAAATAAATTCTGGGTTTTGAGGATCCCCCCATGTATTTCCTTTCCTTATGATTTTCTTAATAAAATTTTATTTTCTCTATTATTTTATGCTGTAAGATACAGTATAGTCTCCATATAACATAAAAAATACATGTAAATCCACTGTTTATGTTATCGGTGAGGTTTCTGGTCAACAGTAGGCCATTATTTGGGAGAAGGCCAAAGTTATTTGTGAATTTTGACTGTGCAGGGTGTTGGCTCCCCTAACCACCAAATTTTTCAAAGGTCAACTGTAGTGCATAAGTGAATATTAATTTCATGTGTACAGGAAACTTCACAATTATGAAATCTCCATCTTTCTTAGGATTCCCTCAAGCTGGGAAATTTAAGAATTGTTATGGAGTCTTTCCTTTCCCTCACTTCCAACACAAAAACTATCAACAAGTCATACTAATTTTCATACCCTCATACTTCCTGAATCCACCTCTTTTTCTCTGTTTCTGATTCCACAGCTATCATCATTCCTCATCAGAACAAAATATTCAAAGCCTCATAAGTGGTAATCCTTTACCTCCTGTCTAAACGCAAGATCTAAGTAATTTTGTTTAAAATTCTGAAGCTTCTTATTTCCTATAAGATAAATCTCAGTTCATCAGCATGGTATACAAGCTCCTCCATGATCTGAAGGGTGCCTACCCTTCCACCTTCTTCTCTCATTACTGCTAGCAACACAGACCATCTTCTGTCCTCTGGACACAGTATGCCCTTTCCACACCTTGTCTGCAAAGACTTTCCTCTTCTGCTTTACCTGCTCTTCCTCATCCTCTAAGCCTCAGTTCAGGCTTCTTTGCTTTCCAGGAAGTTTTCTTTCACTTTCCTCACCTGTTCTAGCATCTACCTCTCTCCTACCCATACCTTCAACTTTGTTATATATATATTTCTAGTGCTGTCTTTTATAATGAACTTTGTAGCTAACTAACTAGCTCAAGTATATATCTTTGTATACTTGGTCCTTATTTTAGACATATAATTTTAATTATATATTATATATAAGAATCTATGACTTTTGATTAAATGGTTGTGGGGCTTTGTGTATGCAGGGAAGAGCACATACACTTGGTTCTCATAGACTATGAATTGTGTAATTGCTACAAAAATAAGCTTTTGGAGGTCACAGACTTGGGTTGAATCTTGGCATTGTGTCTACTATGTATGTGACTTTTGGCATTTCATGTAATCTCAGTTACCATGGTTGTAAAATGGGTAGGTGTGGCAATGTGGTGATAGTGTGTGGGTTATATGAAATAAAATAGTAGAAATGATTAAGCATAGAGCTGATCACAGATAAGATCTTCAAGAAGGGGAAGGGTCCTTGAGGAACACATATAAAGGACCCATGGACAAAGACAACAGGAGTGGGGGGAGGACTGGATGTGGGAGGTGGGGGTGGGTAGGGAGGAGGAGAGTAATGGGGCAAAAACAGGGACAGGTGTAATTAAACAACAATAAAACAAGAACAAAACTTTCAAAAAAAGTATAAAATGCCATATATAGTATGACAAAAAAGAAGTGAAAATATCTTATCAGTAATTTTTATATTGTTTACATGCTGAAATGATACTTAGAGTATATTGGGTTAAATAAAATATATTCAAATTAAAAATTTTGTTGAAATCCAAATAAAATTGGAGTTTTGTTAATAGTAATATATCAATAAAATAATAGCACAAAAACCTTCATATATGATAACTATTGAACATGTATTTGTATTAGTTTCTTATTGTATTTCTATTGTGGATAGTAAGCTGCTTGCATTTTCCTAAACATCCTTGAAGCCTTTAATTCATCTTTCTGAGATGTCTTTTCTCTCCTTGTGCCTACTGTACTCTTACTCTTCTTTCCAAGTTTAGCTTGAGCTTTATCTTTGCTGGGAAGCCATTCTAGGCCTTCCTGCGTGGATTTGTTGCCCTCTCTCTGCTAACGCCGCACAACGTGCACTGCTACTTTGCTGCGCTGATCACACAGTCAGATGCCACGTTGTACTGTTCTGTGCCCCTGCTACACAACTAGCTTATTTGAACAAGATTGTGTGTGCTTCACTTATGAATCTGTACCACCCAACTAGGCTTATGACATAGCACGACCAAAGGTAAATAAAGACGACATTTGTTGACTGAACCGATGGAGAGGTATAGAAATTCCTAAAACTAGTAAGTTTTAAGAAAAATTTAAAAATAATGTAAAAGTCAATACCCTTCATTTTTCTACTTTGTAACAAGTGGAAATTTTGGTTTTTGTACTAGTATCTTTTTACTAGTCCCTATTCTTTCTTTTGGCTATGTAAAATAGTTTTCACTCACCTTAGTTTTCTGCCTTTTTGAATTTTGGACATAATTTATAAATAAGTTTCTGAATTTGCTTTTTCATGATTTGCTGGATTGCTTTTTCATGATTTTCATTTGCTTTTTAATGATTTCCACATACAAACTCCACTCCACTTACTATATTACTTCCCAAAATATGTTTCCTTTCAGGTGTTGCTGTGAAGGAGCAAGCAGGAGGTAGTGAAAGGAGCTCTAAACTGTGAGTTGGGAACCTGGTGCTAACCCTGGTCACTTCCTCAGTGATTTATTGCTTTATGTGAGTGATTGATAGGTTGGTTTGTATACTGTGAACAAAAATCCAAGTTGTGAGTATGTTGTACATGTGAATAACAGAGCTTTGTGAAAGTGAGAATACTCTAGAAGTCCTCTCCTTTAGATGCCTGTGCTCCTGTCACTTGACTGTGGGTCAAATGGCGGGAGGAAGGCCAGGGGTACAAAGGTGCTATCACATGCCTACTATGTGCCAACCACTGTCCTACACATTAGTATAAGCTAACATCCAGTGTTTAAAAAAAGCCACTGTACATTTATGGTTTTGGTAATGTTTTCATGATGCCCAAATTTCTGTAGATGTTTTATAACAAAAACAAGCATCATAACCTTTATCAAAATCATTGTTATCTTTAGCTTCTGGATTCCTGTGTTTCTTTTTAGCTATTGTAGTTTCCATGGAACATGTGATAAAATTCATATTTCATAACTTTGCCAGGAAAGGACTAAAGGATTAATTCTGCTGGTTGAGTGAGGGTACTGATTATGAACCAACATCCCCACTTTTTATTTTTTTTTGATGATGCAAATTACATTCTTCCATAATGTATCGCTTTGCATGATCATACATTAAGTACACTGAAGAAGGTGGTAAGGGGGTGACTCACCTTCATCAAGGTACAGGATCACACACTGTCACCTCCCTTGCCACTGGGAATCACAGGCTTGACACCGAGTCACAGAATCATTAAACCCGAGGGCAGCAGCCTTCCTTCTCCATGTGGGAGTCCTCTTCTCCCTGACTCCTCACTCCTGCAGTCCCTTCAGGCTCCTGGCCTCCTCTCCCTGCCTTTAACCCCCACAACTAATTAAATTTGGACAAGTCTTTTTTGGTGAAAACAGTTTCTTTCAAAGTTATTCATTTAAAGTTCCCCTTCAGGCATTCGATGTCACCTGCCATTTTTACATGAAGTTGAAAGAGGTGAACTGTTTTTATAAGATAAAATCTTTCAAGACCTAAATCTACCTTAATGTTTCAGCTAAAGACTAGATTTTGAAATATGACAAATGCTTCAGTACTTCTTGGACTTTACAGGTAAAGGGAAAGTTCCAAAGCCTCTGTTCTCACTACAGACAGCTAAAATTTAAAAGATATATTATTATAATTAGAACTATAATTAAATTCTACAAAAAAAAAAAAAACAGAAAAGAATTAAGTAAGCAGTAGAGTTGAACTCATTCCCAATAAGTTTCTTTTGGGAATCATACTGAATTTTGGAATTAAGCAGCAATTTTAATATTGTTATCAATTTAGAAAAAGACAAAAAATGAAAATCAAAGGAAATAAGAAATTAAGTCTGGAAATATGGCACTGCTTAGGTATTTGGCTTACTGAGATAAAACTAAAATTTGCCACATTGCCAATTACTTTAAGCCTACTAGCACATTTTACAAATAAACAGAAAATACTACTTTTATACTGGTTACAAACGTAAAGATGAGGCATGTCCCTTTTGTTGCTGATCAAGAGTGCTCAGCTCTAGGGCTGAAGAGCAAATGAGGCTCAACACTAGGCCACACTACCATGCGCTTAAAGCCAGAGAAGAGTTTTCTCAGTTCAGTAGTTGCTGCCACTACAGTTTCTAGAAAGAGATAAGGGAAGTTTTCTTTATGAAACCATTTTTCTATATTATTTAATGATATTATATTGCCATCTCATTTTCAGCAACCCCGTGGGATGTAGCTTTTTTTAATAATACATTCCATAGCATAAAAACTTATTTGTGAAGACAATTTTCTTACAGTACTATTGTTAGCAATGACATTTAATAACTGTAAGAACATCAAACACTTATAAAGCACTTACAAAATGCCTGGTACTACCACTAACTTCTTTACAATTTATTCCCTCATCTAATTCTCTCAACAACACTATGGATAATACTGTCATCTTCATTGTAAAGGCGAAAGCACAGAGAAACAGACAAACGATTTAACTTGCCCAAGGTCCACACAGATAATAAGGAGCAGAAATTTTTTTTGACTATTACTCAACACACAGACTTGTAGAACTACCTGATGAATAAGCAGCTTTGTGGTATTACTCAAGGAGGTAACGACATCTATTGATTAGCTATAAGTCAAAAAGAAATATACAGATGCTACTTTTTCAACACATAATTTTATACATACTGTGTCTGCTATTCTCTTCAGAGATTACAACAATTTATTCTTATTGCCCTTTTATTTGGTTTACTTTTTAACTTATACACCAACATATTTATAATGACTGCTTTATATTACCTGAATAAGTTGATCAGTTTCTAAGATTAAAAAAAAGACTTATTGAACCATTGTCCACTGCATTGAGAAGGATAAAACACAAGTAACCCTGAATATGTGTAAGCAACATGAAGATTGTAACTCCTTCCCAGAGTAAAGGTGTTAACACTGTTTAAATTGTTGTCTGGTAAGTAATAATAACAATCTAAGATAATTTGCAAAAAGAATATAAGGAACATATTCTAAAATATGTAGTAAAACACAATTTCAAAATTTAACAACTTTTATCTTTGAGCCCAAAATCTTAACTTGCATTTTATTCACCTACAAAAGGATTTTTCAGAATCTCAACTATATAAATAATGATTAGGAAGTAATATAAGTGAGACGGAGGAGGGTGACTTGAGTAAAAGCAGAGGCACTGAGGACACAACCCTGGATTTTTCTGTGATATGATATGAGGTGGATTTCTTTGAACAGTATCAATTTTCCTTTCACCAAGGTCTCTGTTTTATCAAACCTCCAAAAGAGAAATAAGAGTTGACAATCTTTACAAATATAAAGGAGGCAAACGATTTGTGAAAAGGAAGAATAACAAGATTTCCTCATGTTAAGGAGCTGTTTTATCAGAAATGCACTCATGCCTAAAAATCCAGGACTCTGAGCACATGTGGTTATTTTCAGGAAGGTCTACCCTTTCTGTCTTCCACTTCAGTAAACCTGGGGAGTGAAGAACCGTTCTGTGAATACACTAGTTCATTGACATGAGCAGCATATCGTTTTCCAAAGTTTGAGAGAGCAATGGATTGATTTCAGGGTTCACAGTGGGGCAGGGCAGGATACACAGCTCATATGGCTTTCGGAAACAATATAAATTCATAGAGCTATTTCAAGGTTTCATGAAGATGTGATAAACTACTGGATTGGGTTACACGTTTCCTCCTGCAGGGACTATTTCATCCACTGCTCTTAGATAAGCCAGGCTGATTTGTTGTTTTCATGCTCTGTTTTTCTTCAAACCCGCTTAAATCAGCAGGTTGATTTCAGGGCAGACTTCCTAACTCCTTCTTTCTTTGCAAGGGTTCAACTCAAGTTCTTGTGAACCCATTATCCTTTTCACACCTTTCAGACTGACTGCTACAAAAAGTGAAACAAAAAGTAAACAAAACTAAACTAAAATAAAATGTGGTCATCAAGGACATGTTTGCTCTGTGCACATGTGGATGCAGATTTAGGCAGGATTAGTGAAAATACCCGGATGTACTGTGGGCTGCAAGCAGACCAAATGCCTGTGTCTCTAAAAATACACGCAAATCCCTCAGGCCAATATGCCACTTGACTCTCACCAAAACCAGAACCACATCCAAACCAAAGCAAACAAAATCCTGCCAGTAGTCAGGAGGGCAGAGAAACAAGGAAGCTACATGAATTTGATGTTTCAGTTGAAAGCACGGCCAGTAGATTAGGAAGAGCTTCCATCTGCATGATCTGTCAGGAAGATCAAGCTGCCTTTTTTCATAAACTGGAAAATCATGTTGAATCATTCTGAACCAAAGACTCAAAAACAATTCTTGTGACTTATGAATTTACTCATTCACCTCTCAGTTGCTTCAGTATCCTGAGTACCGTGCTACGGGTCAAAAAAAAGTCCTCACTGTTAATTACTTACAAACTTGATACTTCACAGATGTGACTGAATGAATGAGAAAGAACATGCACAATGTACTGGACTCAATGTCAGAAGACCCATATTGTCAAGACACATAGCCCCCCCGAGCCTAAGTTTCATCACCTGTTAAATGAAAGATAATATGGTAGAAACATGTTTTTCTTCGTTCATCCTCTATTTCCTCTTGCTTTGTGACAGAAGTGTCTCTTAGGCTCTCAGCCCATGTGGTTCAGTTTCCCATTCACGTCTCCTCCAGACCACCAGAACATTCCAGTCCTGTGACCACAATTACTGGTTCAATGTGAGCATGCGACCCGAGGTAGTTTCATCAAAATGAAACCTTGGATTTTATTATAACAGAAAGAAAATGGTTGCTGAAAGGACTGGCTGTGAGTATAGCGCTGTTAGCAGCCATCTGCCTGACATGGGACAGAAAGGGTGAGCTGGAATGAAGACAGCCTGAGAAGGGCAGAGGTCGTGATTTGGGTCAATGAGTCTGGTGACCACTGAAGGCAGGTGGATCTATTTCCCAGACTTCTGTTACCTGAACAACTAAATTTGTTTTTTTCTTTTGATTTAATCATGTTTGATTTGCTCTTCTTTCACTTGCATCCTGAAGATTCCTAACAATTATAGTGAGGACACTGAGCTGACAAACCAATATAAATAATATATTTGTCAAGTTCCTGTTTGAATACAAAAGCCAAAATCCTTGGCTTTACAAAATATATTTGCACTTTTATTCAATTAATTTAATAAGCTTAAAGATATTTTCTATGCCATAGGTCCTCTACCAGAGCTTCGCAATATGAAGAATAAGAAAATAGAACTAATTTTAAAGGAGTTTATAGGCAAGTAGGAATACTAACATGCGTTAATATGAAACTGTAAGAAAAAAGGTAAAAACTCTGGACTATACTAAATGCAAGACTACTATATTACACAACTCTAGGGGGTACTGTTTATAGCACAGTTTACGTAAATTTCATCCCCAGGTGTCACACACAGAAACCTTAGCTCAACTACATCTCCATCAGCTGGTAGACTGGGGCAGACAAACACTTGTTCTAACAAGTATTTTCAATCTCCATAATAGGTCTTGGCTATTGCATTTTTTAGTGAACTGATTATTCGCCATTATATCTGAGTCTTTAAGGAGATTTCTGGCAGACTGCTGGCACTGCAGGTTAGCATTGCACAAACGGGAGGCAAATCTTGCTGATCCTCTTTGGCTCTGCTATCATTTGTGAGCGGTCAGCTGGCAGAGGTGCCACTAAATCAAGCACGTGCAAACATAAAACGTCGCATCTCAGGATTACAGAAGTCTTGGGGCAGTGGGAGATTCATTCAACACCAGATTAATTATTTGGCAAAACAAGTGGAGCTTTTATGACTCAGAGGTCATTTGCAACAACATACTTTCACACTGTTGCCTGAGCGATAATGCTTCATTTGGAGTGGCAAAATCAAACTCTAAGTAAATTAGTATCCAAATTAATCCAACAGCTGTGTGTTCTGATAGTGATTAATATGCATCATACAAAAGGCTTTGCATCTCTCTTGTTCTCAGTCACAAAAGAGAGAGAGTAAAAAAGTTCTTTGACTTAATGCCCCTTCTGAAGCAATGCCAAGGTAGCTCCTTGTCTGGTTACAGAAAAATACTCTGAGACCTTCAGAGAGACACTGTTTTTCTTTCCTGATGGAATAATGGCCACCGCTCCCCTTGCCACCCTGCTGAGCTTGCCTGATGTGTCCCTCTTGGAATCAAACTCAGACGAAGCCACCTCTCCTTCACATGCAAGACAGCTTTAGCCCCAGTCTGGCTTGATTGCTTTATTTTCTTTACATGCTGAAGCGCACTCTACTGTAGGTCCAGCTGGGTTCGATTGTAACCTGCATTTGAACAAACTCTTTGGATAAAGTATTGGGCTGCCATATCCACGTACATCCATATCTGTATTTGCTGCTAGCTTGGGTGCATGTTCATAATTATCCATCTCCAGCTGCCACTCTTATCCCTGATGTGAAACTTTCTGAAGCCCTCTCTGGCCTGCATGGTGCAAAATACCAAAGGCATGGAGGCTGAAATGTTTGGCTCTAAACTGGGCTGGCAAAGTACACCTGTGTCTGCCTAGATCATGTGCTGATGTTCAGACGTGTGGATACATGCAGGAACTACATGCCATTATTGATACGGGGGCAGCATTTGACTCTTGGCATGACTGAATATATAGTACGCTGAAGCTGTTTCGAATATGTTCCTAAAGTATTCCATTTTTATTTCCCTAGGATGATTGATATTTTTTATCTTACTGACACTACATGTTTCCAGCTTTGGTTTAGCTGCTAAGTCTGAGGACAGAATCTGTGATGCCCTGTAAAAACCACTGAATTCCATGTGCTTGTTTTACAGAGAAGGCAGTAGTGCTCAGGGTCCCAGAGCCCAGGCTCTACAGGTGTTTAACATGGTTCCGCCTCTTTAGCTCTGTAACTTGGAACATGTATCTTAATATTTTCCTTCATCTGTAAAATGGTCCTACTACCTTAGGTTTACTGTGAAGATTAAATGAGTTTCTACATGAAAAGTGTTTACAACAGTGCCTGGCATTGAGTACACACTGAATAAACATATCGTCATCATCATAAATTACCATCATTGTCTGGATGATTTTCTTGCCCTACCAGCTTCCTCAATGATTTATCTTATTGTGGTTTATGTATTTTTCTAAGCATTGCCAAGTTCTTTATTGAGCACAGTACAGTATAAACAAAATGAAATGAAACAAAATAATACACACAATTTATTCTTTTAATTTTCTAACAGAAACAGTACTGCACTTTGAGTTCACAAGCACATCCTCATTGAAAATTTTATTTCATAATGCTACTAATGGTTCATCTCATATTTAAGTGTTCTCCTCAACACTCAAACACGTGCTGAAATGTCAAGTGAACTTTTCAAACACAAC
Source organism: Phyllostomus discolor (assembly GCF_004126475.2). Taxonomy (NCBI): domain Eukaryota; kingdom Metazoa; phylum Chordata; class Mammalia; order Chiroptera; family Phyllostomidae; genus Phyllostomus; species Phyllostomus discolor. Next base: position 93,825,260 of record NC_040903.2, on the reverse strand, counting down.
CTGTCTCAAATATACATAAAGTCTAACATGCCCTAAATATCAATGCATTTGAAAAATTATTGAGAATAAACAACATGAGAGGTTAAGTGCAATAAGGAGATTTGGGTTGTCTGGCGTGACCAGTCATTTCCAGAGGTCAGAGGTCTAGCACTCACCAAGAGGGCAGCATCTTTCCTGCTTTCCAAGATTTAACTCTCATGTACCATGTAACTTTCTCCCCCAATACTTCTCCACATCAAGGCATTTCCTGAGAAGCAGTTCGTTCCCTATCCAAATGATAAGCATTCAGGTTTTGTTGTTGTGCTACATGAAGCCAAATGGAATTTGTCCTGTGGAATATCATAGAACAAAGGTGCTGGAAACCTGCTACCTGGTCTTGTCACAAAAAGAGTCAGGAATTACCTACTTTTCAGAAGAGAAAGGTAAAAGTTCATGACTTTTAAGAAATGGTAAGCATTCTTTTGTACTATAAAAGATGAGTCACTATATCCTTTTTTTCTTAAACTTCTTGAAGACTCTAAGCAGCTGAATGGTCCAACAACAGCAAAGACAGCACACTTACAATCCTGTTCGTTTTTGTGGATTCCTCTAAGTTTAGAGACATTGCTTCATAGTCTAAAATCTCCCACTTGAATAAAAAAATCAAATAATTGAACTAGTCATATAGTTCATTGTAAAACGTATTAAAGACCTTTGTTAACACAATGCTAGCTGGACATCTAATTATAAAATAATTTGCTAAGAGTTTCCAAATTAAAACCCTTGTGATCTGATTAAATCCAGTCAAACATAAGTTGTATTTTTTAATTGTTAAACTTATTTTTGTGACATTAGACAGCAGAGTTGAGCATTTAGTTTATTTTAAAGATGACAATAACTTTTATCTGTGAGGCAGTTTATGCCAAAACATTTCTTTTTGTGTCCAAATATAATTTGCAGTGATATAAGGTCTACAAGCACCTGAAGAAAGTGCAGAAATATTATAAGCCTTCAAAGGAATTTTGGAAGTGAAGTTAATATAATGTCTTTTGCATTTCACTAGGCATTAAAAATTCAGAAACACCTTTTACACACCTAGCTTATTTGATCTTCACTAAGACCCGGTAGATCAGGCAGGGACAGATTTATTAATCCCTGTTTTACATATAACAACAATGAGGCTGAGAAAGCTTAAGGACATACCTGCCCAATCACACCTCTGTCCAATGGCACGTCAGACCTCGAGTCTGGGTCTCCTCCCCTCTCCTCCAGTCCTTGTTAACACTGTGCCCTGTGCTGCTTTATTTGAATTTAGATGTTAGATATTCCAAACATTCTACATATTAAATATCTGTACTTATCCTCTGAAACTGTGATCTCCTCTTCTCACAACCCTTATTGGTTACTCCTAGAAATCTGGAGTACACTGAGATTAATTATGTTGTCATATAATATTCAGACTTTTGAACACTATTTATTATACTAATTTAATATTATCTTCTTTTTTCTGAAGGTTAAACTCTGCATAGGCTAATTTGGACGATTCATGTAGATTTTAGTTCATGGTAATGGATTAATGGCCTATCATACTTAGCTCATGGAAGTGGCTTAAGAAAATCTTTTTGAATTGAGCAGCTTCTTTCTAAGGAGAAATTTATAGAATATGTTTGAAATAGAATACAAGTAGTATATTCAGAAAATTATTTTACATTATCTTCCCTAGAAATGGCTGACAAGTTCATTCTGATGAAAGACAGATACAGCGCAGTGAATAGATACTTTCACAGAAGCCCCAGAGCACATGAAAGGAGCCCAGACACAGTCTAATTAGCCTCTGGTGTGTTGACAGCCTGTTCAGCATAGTATATGAATACCCCTTTCATGATTTAAAAATATTTTGATGTCTAAAATAGCATTAAATCTAGTTCTCTATAATATATGAAATTGTGTAACTGTGAGTAGTTCAGTTGAACTCTGGGGTATTTGGAAACACAAATTCAGTAAGATAATGAAACTATGTTTTTTTTCTTCCTCTACCTACAGAATCAAAGTAAAACAACTTGTGTTTTTATAGTATCCTTTTTTAAAACTGTCAATTTCAAAGCACTTTTCAAAGTATAGACTATTACATTCAGGTCAGTTTATGACATTGGATGAAATTATTAAATAATTTAAAAAATATAAATGCATGAAAAAAACCCAGAATCGAAAGAAGTAAGACATTTCACAGAGCAATGTGTTGAAAGGTAGGCCAGCTCTGATGACCACTAATGTTTACTTACAATGCACTTCACTAAACCCTTTGACCTTTTCAAGGGGCTACCTGTATGTAAACCAGTTATGATTTATACATTTTAAGAATGTGTTCTAAGCAGTCATTACTCTACAAACCAAGTGTCTGAGACATTTCAAAAATCTGAGTAAGTATAATGACTTAAATCAGAAATACCCAATAAAATATAATGCAAACCACCTAGGCAAATTAAAGTTTTCCAATAGTGCCCTGGCTGGCGTAGCTCAGTGGATTGAGCTCGGGCTGTGAACCAGGCATAGCAGGTTCGATTCCCAGTCAGGGCACATGCCTAGGTTGCAGGCCATGGCCCCCAACAACCACATATTGATGTCTCTCTCAATCATTCAGTCCTCAATCATTCAGTGCAGCTAGGGTTATAATTAGGCAACACCAAGCTAAACACATTAAACAAATGTTTAAACTGCAGTAGTATTTTATTTAACTTGACCCTTCTGTAATAAAAAAATAAATTTTTGTTGACTCTAAAATATAAGGAAATAAGAATGGTATCCTACAGGAAGAAAATACATAGAAATGGTAATATGTATAAGGCTAACTTTTGTAAACTTATCTATATTTTTGCCATGTATAATGCACACTTTTTCAACCAAATTTTTTGGGAAAAATAAGGACACACATTATACATTATAGTGATTATACATCATGGGTATAATAAAGCCATGTACAAGGTGCACAAAAACGTGGGTGCACATCATATATGGCAGCAAAATATGGTGATTTAAAAAAGAGGTTTCCAATATTATTCTGGTGTGTGTGTGTGTGTATGTGGTTTCCAGAGTAATTCTGCATCTATTCATTTTCTGTCCACAAGAGAATACAGGGCAGAATTTTAAGGTCACATGGAACTAAGAATTTCAAATTCCTTTTCTCAGTAACAAAATTTAACTTAGAGTTTAATTGTCCAGGACATTGGCCCCTGACCACACTGGGCCTCCAAGCACTTGAAGCACGGCTGGCTCAAACCAGAAAGTGGTGTGAGTACAAAACACACACTGTGTGTCACAGGCTTAGCACACAAAAGAGGTCAAATCTCTCAATGTTTTCAGACTTAATACATTTAAGTTGTCATATTTCAAATATGCTAGGTTTCATAATTATATTACTAATGTTGAGTTTTCTTGCTTCATTTGTTTTTAATGCAGCTACTAGGAATTTAAAATCTCATGTGTGGTTGTATTATATTTTTACTGGACAATACTATCAAGATAGAGAGCTTGCATTTGCTTATGTCAAAGAGTTGACTCCTGAGGCTGCATTACTTGGTTTTAGGTTTACCCTATGCATGTGATTTCTAATATTCACCGAGTTCCTCATCGTCAGTATGTTGCCAAGTAAAGGCTACATATTCATGGCTACAGTGGGGCTGTACTACCCACTTTCTTGTTGCTAGCTTTTGCAAGTAAAGTTAGGATGGACTCCTGACTTTGAAAAGGAGGGTTTATTTGTACAGTCATGTACTGCTTAATGACAGGGAAATACTCTGGGAAATGCATCTTTAGGAAATTTTTAAAAATATTTTATTTATTTATTTTTAGAGACTGGAAGGGAGGGAGAAAAAGAGAGAAACATCAATGTGTGGTTGCCTCTCATGTGGCTCCCACTGGGGACCTGGACCACAGCTCAGGCATGTGCCCTGACTGGGAATCAAACCTGTGATGCTTTGGTTCGCAGCCTGTGCTCAATCCACTGAGCTATGCCAGCCAGGAGGAAATTTTTTCATTGCGGGAATGTCAGAGAGCGTCCTTACACAAACCTAGACGGTATAGCCTAATATGCATTTAGGCAATGAGGTATAGCCTATTGCTCCTATACTACAAATCTACCCAGCATGTTCCTGCACTGAATGCTATAGAAAAGGTACAATAAAAATATAGTATAAAAGATTAAAAATTGTTCACCTATGAATGGAGCTTGAAGGACTGGAAATTGCTTTGGGCAAGCCAGTGTATGAGTGGTAAGTGTATATATGAAAGCCTAGAACACTACTGTGTACTTCTGTAGACATTGACACCATACACTTAGGCTACACTGAAAACAACAAGATAAAAACAAGCACAAGAAAACAGTGATGCAACCAAGAGATGAAGTAAGCACAAGATGCAGGAGGCTGCTACCAGAATAACATGGCATACTGTATTGCGGCAAACGTATTTTCAATAACTAGTAGGAGTACTCTCTAAAACAATGATAAAAAAGTATAGTATAGTAAATACATTAACCAGTATATATTGTTTGTTATCATTATCAAGTATTCTGTACTGTACATAGTTGTATGTGCTATATTTTTATAAGGTTTAAAGTGCAGTGGGTTTATTTACACCAGCATCACCCCAAATGCCTGGGCAATACATTGTGCTCAGATGTTTCCATGGCTAAGACATCACTAGATGATAGTAATTTTTCAGTTCCACTATAATCTTATGGGACCTCTATCCTGTACGTGACCCACTGTTGATGCTATGTGGAGCACGACTGTACTCATTGTCAACTAATTGCTATTTTTATTCTTTTAACCTTTTTTGCTCACAAATGTTTGGCAGTTTGATTTGTGCTTTTCATTCTTCAGCAGTTGCAAAAGTAGCAAACTGCACCACCCACTGTGGGCGACTCCACGCAGTTACTGCATGCAGCCTTACATTTTTTTCACAGTAGGACCAAGGCATTATGAGAAAAGCACTACATGAATCATAGAGAGTTCAAAAGAGTAATGCAATTCAAAAGAAAATGCAGTTCAAAGTGATCGTTCATTTTCTTAATAAGCAAGCAGCCTGTAGAAGGCGAGCTGCAGTTTTATTTAGGCCTCTGTCTTCACATGGTCTGTCTGGTTACCATACATGTAGCACGATCCTAAGGTTGGCAGGAAAGTTGAAAGCCTGTTGAACTTCTCCTGCTGCCTGCTCGGCAACCCCTCTTGCTGAGCAAGGAAGATGGAAGAAGAGCCTCCACAGTGTTATACCAAGAGATTTTGGATTTGGATTTGGATTACTTAGGTTGTGTGTACAGGTGCTGAAGTGGCATCTGTACATAATACCTACTAAGGGGCGTTATCGTAGCATGTTTTTCAGGACTGTCTTTGCTTAGGTAACTCAACCACATCTGGCCTCTGAACTGTTAGCACATGGGGCTTTGTCAATTGCTCAAAGCAAAGTGACACAGAGGGCGCTTGCTTGGGATTCTAAGGCGCCAACACCACATCTGATGTCAACTGTCCTTCATGAATTTCCCTGGCACCTACCAGAGACATAGAAAGTTCGCTTCCATACCACAGACGCTCAGTGTTTGCTTTTGAAAGGAATTTTGTCTGGATCCCTGGGGCTCTAATACAACACACTCTGGGCTGGCCCAGATAATGAGAAGCAGATTTCTACCCAGCCTGTAACACTGTGGTAATGTGCCTCTAAGGATCCCGTGAAGGAAGCCCTTAGAATACAAAATAGTCAAACTTCATTAAAAATACACCATTTAATAACACCATTTACAACCTCAGACTTTCAACAGGAAACAGAAAACCAAGTTATACAGAATGATTGCCTACAGGAGGACCATCAACTTTAGTACTTCCTTCTCAAAGGTTGGTAAGGTTGCCTGTAAGACTGAAATGGGAAGTAGCTAAAGTAATTCACCTTTTAAAGGTTGTTAAGCTTGATGGAAGATAAGAAGTTGAATGGCAGTTTGCATAAACACTGACGTTAGCACCCATGTGGCATCTATGTGTAATTCAAGAGCATATAACAATACGTTCTCTAGTTTTAAGAAATGATTGCTTTTTAAATTACTAATTTTGGTGAGTTTTAAGAAGAATCAAGATGAGGTATTAATTGCATAATATGTGCCCTTTATCTCAAAATTATTTACCTAAAACCTCAATTATAAATAGAAAAGGCATATCCATTGGAACGGAAAGTCAAAGCATGAGACGTTGTTACACTGTTTTTCCAATAAAAAATTCTAACAAATATTGGTAGAGATGGACAGGAAAAGAAGGAATACACTCATGGGACCATGCCTAACATTTGTCAATTAATTATTCGCTTGAACAATATAAAGCTGACATCATTAAGTAGTTAGATATCCTTTTTTGTTATTATGGTCAATATCTATCACCTCTCATTAATTTAATTGACAGTCTTTTCTCAGAATTTCCAAGACTTTGAATTAAATATTATGTTTGTCAAGAGCCCACTGTATGGAGGTACAGTACTTGGCACTTAAGTACCGTATACAGTCTTCTTAATCCTTACAACAATCTGCTCAAGAATGAGCTTCCTGTATAGGTGGAGAAACCAAGGGTAAGTGACAGCAGGTTCCTGAAGCTCATGTGGCTTTACATACAAGATAGCACATGCTGTTCTGTCCCACTATAGAGCCTATAGAGCCTAGGGCTTTTCTTTAAGCTACACTGCTACCATGAATGAAGTTATGCAATGAACAATATGAAATTTTAGATATTTTACTAATTGTTACTGAAATAGGGTGCAGCCCAGAGTGGGGCCCCAAATAGGGATTTGGAATGGGGTCCAGGACTCAAGGTGTCCTGGAAATATTAGAAAGATATATCGGATGCCCCCCCCAACCCGACAACTCACAGGTGTGAGTTGGGGGAAGGGACACATGGAGCAGGAACTTGCAGAGCTGTTTTGTACAGGAACAGCTTTGTAGCTAACCTCTGGCATGGTCATTTAACATATCTATAACCTTTAACTGGTTGCATAGATATGTTAAATAGCTGTGGCCATGCTTTGAGCCAGGGGCATGAAAGTGACTTCCACCCAAGACATAACTGGGAGGCAAATCCCCCTGGTTACAGCACCTGCGTGGGAGCTTGGAGATGATTGGCTCCATGCCATGGGGCAACGCCTGCCCAGACTCACGATGGCAGCCCAGTAAAGCTGGAAGGATATGAGAGTGCTGGCAAGTGTAGCCGATTGTGGGAGGAGCTGGAAATGGGGCTGCAGAGGAAGATTGGCGTGGGGATTTAAACTGAGATGCGGCAGCCATTGGAGAGAGAACCATGTGGCTTTAGACAGAGTACAGACCCCCTCACAGCTTTGCTAGGGAGAGCCATGTGGCTTTGGCAGAGTGGAGACCACTATAGCTTTGCGGAGGAGAACCACGCAGCTTGATCCTGGCCGAGGACACAGCTGATGGTACCAGGAGCCTGAATCTACTTCTTTTCCTGAGATACGCTACCCCAGTTTAGGGCAGAGGGAGAAGGAAACACTGTGTGTATCTGTGGGTACCCTAAAGGACTTTGATATTTTAATGAAGACATTAGGTCACCACTTTAAGTCTCTATAGCTTTAAATAAACATTTCCTTTCCTTTTCACAAATCTCTGGCATTGAGAAATGTCTTTCCTCTGATGGCAGACAATGTGAACCTAGTGGGAGGTCCTTTCGGTAATAGTATATCTACCCTCCTTGGTCCCGTGTTCTGTAACATTACCACTGACAGAGTGTTAATTTAGGAATTCTGCCTGCATAAGCTCTCAGGCAATTGTTTCCTTGTCAGAGAAAATGTTCTCAAACTTTTCTGGTGATATAGACAAAGGTATATTTCCCAGTCTTCTTTTCTAGAATCTACAAAATGAAGAATCAAATATCATTTCAAGATTGACCTAAGCCTTTGACTTCTTTCACTACACTTAAAGTTAGTAATTTCTAACACTTATTTCTATTGACTAGCAGACAAGCTGTCTTTATATTGAGAAAATGTACCTGAGATAAAGGTGGGTGACTGTTACTAAGTAGCATCACTGCAGCAATTATTAGAATATATATATATATATATATATATATATATATAAATTCCTTGAAATAGCATGCTGATTAATTTTAGAAATGATTATATTGAACCACCAAAATTTTGGACTAAATAATGTTTACATAAGCTATCTATAAGCTAGAAATCTAATCTTCATGATATTATCCTTTGCTTGAATAATGTTTTAAATATGGATAAAGAATTAATAAACCTATAAAGAAACTACCACATGTTTTCAGTCATACAGAGATCAATAGGTCTGTATTGTAGTGACATTTAATAAAGCCACAAGATTTTAAATCATAGGTTACCTTCCAACTGTTAACACTGACTTTAAGCAATTCACAAATAGGTTACCCTAATTGCAATAGAACAATAGAACAATCTTTAAATCAGTTAAACAAGAAATGTCACCTGGCTGACATTAACCTGGTGATCCCTTCAGTATTTTGTCTGATAACAAATCAAAAGATTGTTCAGTGAACTACCTTCTATCTAAATGTTGAATAGTACAAGTTTAGGGCCATATAAAGGAAATGTCAAAACTCTTCTAATAATTCATAATTCAATATGTGTAGGAGACTGTTCTGCATGGCATGGGCCCAGCTCCCACTCAGAGATGCACAAGACCCACACCCATATATAGGTTCTCCCATCGGGAATCAGGCCTGCAATGTGCCTAGGCTACTTTGAGTCTTGCTCTTGCTAAAAAATTCCCTCACCCTGAATTGAGGACATTTACTGCAAAGTAACTTCCTAAAATCCATGCTAAACCTTCCAAGGATGAGTGTAACCAGTTCAACCACTTTGCCTTTTCATTTGCAAATATCCCTCTTCTGTGATGTGATTAGCAGCATTGGCTCCTTTTCTGTAAAAGGTAACCACCTAAAGTGAACTTGTGCATAGTAAATGAGGACCATCATGTAATGTGCCAAGAAACCCAATAAAGGCCTGTCATGGCAGAGGCCAGGGTTTTGCTTCCCCTGAGAGAAAAGCCATGCTGTCCCTTTTCCTCCACCTGGACTCGGTAGTCCATGTGAATGTCTCATTTCACCCATAATGACATGGACACTGCAGGCCGGTATCTGCATCAAATATGTATATGCTTCCATATATTAATATATACATATTTCTCTATTATACTCTTCAGGTAACATAAGAGGGCACTGAGGGAAAATAAGCCAGTTTTGTTTAAGATTAAGTTAAAGAGTGAACTTATGTGTTTTTCTCTCTGATTCAACTGTTGATCTGACTCATTCATGAATGAGCTGAAAAGAAAAATGAAGTAAAAGAAAATGTTCCCCCTGGCTGGTGTAGCTCAGTGGATTGAGCTCGGGCTGCTAACCAAAGTGTCGCAGGTTTGATTCCCAGTCAGGGTACATGCCTGGGTTGCAGGCCATGGCCCCCAGCAACTGCACATTGATGTTTCTCTCTCTCTCTCTATCTCTCTCCCTTCCCTCTCTAAAAATAAATAAACAAAACCTTAAAAAAAAGAAAATGTTCCATAATGAAATAATGTTAAATGCTTAGAACTGTGAAAGGGATACTACTAACTAGGTGGATAATTTATGATTATATATATACTTCACAGCATGGCATATATAGACTGTATATTATAGTATTACTTGGGAAAAGTGTGGAAAAGCTTGGGAGGAGAATTCCTTAAAGACTTGAAATTTGAGATAACATTTCAATTCTTGTGATTATTGACTGAAGATAGTTTGTTCCCTTAAAGTTGACTTATTTCTCTGTCCTTTCCCTGCATACACTTATTCCCCTCCTGATTTTAGTTCCATAACTCGTAAATCTGTGTCTCTAGACTTCTATGGGTCAAGGGCAAGTTGCCATCTTGTTGGACATCTTTGCTTAAATATGCAATTCACATCTCCAAATTCAGCCTGTCCAAGGTGGAGAGCAGGGAGGGTGTAAAATGAAACAGTGTTTTCATGGACTTACCACACCAATGTAATGGTTTTATATCATGACCACTAGTGGATTCTCTTCCTGTGTTCCTTAGCTCAAATATCATTAATTAAATATAATTTACTCTTAAGTTAACAAAGGTGAAAACATGGGAATTAAGTTTAATTCAGCCCTCTCCCTTACTCTTCACGACCACTCCATGTTCAAGTGATGTCATCAGTACCTCTGACATGCATCTAAATTCCACCTCATTTTTTTTCCTACCAGGTTTTGGTTGGCTTCTCGCCAGCTGCACCTGAATTACTACCAGGACCACTTACCTGTTCTTGTCTGGATCATGAAAACACCATGCTGCCTAAGGTTTTTGTTTATTTGTTTATCTAAAAGTCAGTCTAACCATATTACCAACTTCCCCCAAATCCTTCTATGTTTCCCCTTTATCTCTGGCATTAAAGTCAGTCATGCTATATTTATATTCAAAGTCCTTTATGATACAAAGGTCTAGCTTTCCAGCCTCATCTAACACCTGCCACTCTACACTGATCATAAAGGACTTTTATTTTTTGGCTTCAATTCTTAATTCTTGGCCTCTTATTCTTATCTTTAATCTAATTTAACGTATTATAATTGCTACTCCCCTTCCCCTATCCAGCATTCCCAATTCTTCTTGTTTTGCTCCACATTTCAAAAAAAAATCTTTTTAATCCTCACCCCAGGATGTTTATTGATTTTTAGAGTGATAACAGGGGAGGAGATTAAAGAAACGAGAGATCGAGAGAGGAAGAGGAGAGAGAAACATCTGTGTGAGGGAGAAACATCAGTTGGCTGCCTCTTATATGTGCCCTGAGCAGGGATCAAACCCATAAACTAAGTATGTGCCCTGACTAGGAATAGAACCTGCAACCTTTTGGTGCACAGGATGACACTCCAATCAACTGAGCTACCCAGCCAGGGCTACTCCACATTTTTCTCCCCACATTGTCATTTTGCTACCTATAGATAATTTACTTATTATTTACTGTTACTTTGTATCTCACTATAATTAGAGTCACATCAGAACAGGGATTTTTGTCTTTTTTGCTTATCTGTGTATTTATCTTGCAAATGACTAAAATAGTTTCTAAAACATAATGTGTTCAGTAAATATTAGTTGAATAAATAAATAAATTCCCTGAGTAGCATTGTTCCTTTATCTTCTGTTTCCAAAGGATTCTGATCCCTTGTCCAATTACCCAACCTCTAGCTAGAAAAATCTCATCTATCCATAAAATCAAAGATCTAATACTGCCTTCTCTAAAGTGTAATTAATTGATACTCATCCCAAGCCTCCAGAGCACTTAACCCAATCCAACTTGCACTATGTTTTGCTGTCTGCATCGTCAAACTGAGGACTATGTATCTTCCCATCTGGCTCACCATGCACACACGGTGGGATGAATGCATGTTCATTAAATTGTTTAAACAGATCTGTAACTGAGACGTAAACTGAGAAAATGAAAACATGGGTCTATCAAATGGAATCATAGTAAGGGTATGATTTCAGTTGAGAAACAGCAAGGACGAAAGGAGACATGGTGTAATATCCTAAACTTTTATTGACTCTTGAGAAAGAAAGAACTAGAAAAGATTATATAATTTGTGTTGTTAATGAAAGAAACTTTGGAGACTCATTATCATCTAATATATTTAGAACAGTTGACATTAATTTTGGATATACTATACTTAAGAGGACACATGCCATCTATGAAAAGAAGACTTTGAGAGCTTTAAAATGGTCCTTATTTGTTTTGCAACTCCCCTTGCTATCATTGCTTAGCTTAAGAGACCTAACACAACTACAGCAGTGGAATTTGCTTCAGGCCACAAGTGAATTCTGTGTGCTCTAAGTCACTACATGGTATGTCAAATTTTAACTAGACAGTGAAATAAACCAGAGCTGGCTTTAGAAAATAGACAAGTATTGATTTTCTTTTCACTTTTTATTTATTAAAACACTATAGATGAAACAGATAAACATTCTTGGCTCAATATTTAGGACCAATTTCTTTCTCTTAACTGGGAAAAGCAAGTGCCTTCAAGGGTGAATCAAAAGCCTGTTTTCAGTTATCCTTTGAGGAAGCAGCTTTTTCCCAACTGTCATGTGCTCCTCACAATAATGCCATTGGTAGATATATTTATGTTTTCATAGGTTATGTCTTGACAGAAATAGTGACATTTTTCCTGTTTCATAAAGAAACTTAAGAAGTGTACAAGATGAGAAGAATCCAGACTACTAAAAGTAGTGCAGACACACTTTGCATAAAACAGACTCACTGTGCTTCGACATCTGCTGAACCTGTAGTTATAAAGAAAGAAATAAAAACACTTAAGAGGTATTGTGTGTGTGTGTGTGAGCATGAAAGCAAATGGGAATGAGATTAGAATTGGGAACTCTTTAGTTACTCTGAAGGATTACAATAGTAGGAGCCACCATTAAAGTCTGTCTTTAAGAATAAATGGTAACCTGAGAAGAATTCTCATTCATGTGCTTTGTGAAGAATAGAAAACAAGACGATATGATTCTAGTTGATTAACAACATATGCTTATGTTCTTTACTTTTGGTTTTTCCCAATTTTTCTACATCAAGTGAGAATTTTTATAAGTGTAAGAAATAAAATTTCTTAAAGTGAAATAAATAAATAAGCTCAAAACCTCAGAGCATACAGACACTTGAGAAGCAGTAAATCAATGGATATTTAATTAAATTTTTCACTTAGTATAACATTTGTTCTTTTCCAAATAAAACATTAAAATTATAAAGACCATGTTCTGCACTTCTTGCCTATCTTTCTGGTTTTTAGAGTACAGAGAATTACACTGTTTTCTATCATTTATCTCTTCAATGAAATACCTTCTGAAACCACTTTCTATAATATGTAGCAATCCTATCACATAATTATGCAGAGCCCAAGACACCCATGCTTGTTGTTTAAAGCTAATTTCCTTGAGCTTCCAGGGAGGAATTGCTACTGACTACTTTCATTAGGAAACTATTCACCCCTCTCCAGTGCAGCGTCTTGAGAAGACATTCACTAAACATGCCCATATTTCATCTTTTGAATATCAAAGTGCAATAGGCGTGCTAAAGGATATGCCTTATTTAATCCAAAATTAAAAATTTATAGGCTACATTACCTAAAGTAAATTATTTCATACATTTAGAAGAATAGCTGCCTTCTCAGTGTTTGATATCCATGTAGTGGAGGCCTAAATTAGGCAAAGCCACATACACAAGTGCAGACATAATGGTCTGCATGATATTTCCAACGTTATATACAGTCTGCCCTCCACAACCACATACACAAAAGACATTTTCAAACAGGGAACATTTGCTTTATCAGGTACCATTGATTGCAAAAAGATTTATCAATCCTTACTCTCACTTTCCCAGTCTACAAAATTGATAAATAGTCAAAAACATTTTATGAGATTGAACATCTTGACTTTCCATTTTTTCAGCCTTGTTTGGGTAATACATTTTAATATATTTTTATTAAAATTAGTATTCATTTCATATTCAAAAATATATCCGAGCCCTGGTTAGTGTGGCTCAGTGGATTGAGTGCTGGCCTGCGAACCAAAGGGTCACTGGTTTGATTCCCAGTCAGGGCAGATGCCTGGATTGCAGACCAGGTCCCCAGTGGGGTGCACATAGGAGACAACCACACACTGATGTTTCTCTCCCTCTCTTTCTCCCTCCTTCCCCTCCCCCCAAAATAAATAAATATATATGTGAGAAATAAATAAAATGAATATATATCTGAGAAATCTTCCAATAAAAGTAGACATAAGCCCTGGCTGGCATAGCTCAGTGGATTGAGCGGGGGCTGCGAACCATAGTGTTGCAGGTTCGATTCCCAGTCAGGGTACATGCCTGGGTTGTGGGCCATAACCCCCAGCAACCACACATTGATGTTTCTCTCTCTCTCTCTCTCTCTCTCTCTCTCTCTCTCTCTCTCCCTCCCTTCCCTCTCTAAAAATAAATAAATAAAATCTTTAAAAAAAAAAGTAGACATAAGACACAGCACTTAAAATCAAGCTGAACTAATGTGTTGTTGGTAGTTTGTGAATACAGGGGAGAATTTCTTGCTCTTCTTCTAGTCAAAGTACCCAAAAATCATTCTGTAGTGCTCCGAGGATGCAAATATAACACTATAAACACATGAATACAATCTAGATAACTCTATACTTCAGTGTAAGAGGTGGCAACAGACTCCAGACTCTTGGGAAGCTATAGTAACACATGAGAGGAAAGCACCAAAAAAAGAAATAGCAGGGTTCTGCCAGTACTCTAAAAGCTGATTTCTGTAAAACCAGATCTACCTCAAATTCAACCATTTCCTACAGAATCCTCTGCTACTCACAGGGTGCATGCGTGTCATGATGTTTTGCCTGTCTCGTCATAATCACCTCTTCACAGTTCTCCCTACTTTGTCTTGAAACTCATGACTATCCCCCAACGCCACACTGATCTTCTTAAAACACAAATGAACACATGTCATAGTACTATTACCATGGCCTTATTATCTGCCCAGCCTGACACTAGCCTCCCATTCTTACTTGCTACCATTCGTTCCCTCCTCAACTCTGTTCCAGCCACGCAGGCTTTGTGGTGTTCCTCTAACACTCACCAAAATATCTCTTGTGTCAGGATTGTTTGTGAGCCTGACAGCTGGAACATTCTCTTTCCACTCTGCTCTCTCAACTCATGCAAGACAGCTCTCTACTGTCACATACCTGGAGACGCCTTCCCTGACTATTCTCTGTCTCTGTATTCACCTTCATGGCCTTTCACCTTCATTCACCTTCATGGCCTTTCTCTTTACCAGATGTTATGAAAATGTTGATTCATTAATATGATTGTTTTCTAATTCCTCCTTTCAGATGTCCTCAAAGTGTTTGTTTCACTGCTGTATCCCCAGCATTACCACAGTGACTGACAAATAGTAGGTGCTCAACACATGATTAATAATAAATATGTGAAGAGACCTCCAGTTCATGGGAAATAAATGACTTTACTGTTAGACTATGGGATAGAGAATGAAAGGCACTGACTTATTTTACAAAAGTGGGGAAAGGGTGGGATACTTCCATTAACTCCATTTTGGTTGTTGAACTACGTCAGGCTTTAAAACAGGGGGCAAGAGTAAACATGTTCCATCTTGGTTGGTGAAGCAATTCTAAATATAATAGAGTTGTTTTCATGACAATTTCTAACTGAATCATCTACATTCTTGTTGGCCTCCAACAGTCATCTTTCAGTAAATCTGAACAATGAGTCTGCCTTACCCTTCACTTATATAATAAGCAGATCTATGTCCCAATACACAATAGGGCAGTGTGCACTCTGACATGAAGGAAAGAGAATGGGATATCAAAGCAATGTCCCTAAAAGTACTGATGTCAGTAAGTTAGGAAAATATCCCAAGAAACAAAGGAAAAAAAATATTTCAACCCGGACCTGTCCCCACATTTTCAGGGCTCAGGACAAGTGTGCAAATAAATACCATATGTCTAAATAGTTCAAGGTTATTAATCAAGCTAACAAACTATTAAATAAAATATTTGTTATCATCTGATTTTGACAAATACACCTCCCAGGGATTTATCATGTGGTTAAGTTCCAAATTATTATTCTTTAAGTGCTCTGAGTTTCATGGTGAGTTCCTTGGGGTGTGGGAAGAGCTGAAATATTCTTTCACCCCCAGATCCCTTAGCTGCTGTAAGTGGCCTTATGGGCACCTCCATGGACATGACCATTCTCCTGTGGAAGCTCTGTCAACACCCCTTACAGACAGTTGTCCCTTGGCCACCCATTGGACCTAAGGATTTACACAGTGACCCTCCACTGTGTAAACCTTTACACAAGGTTTACCCTCCAGAGGACAGAGTGAGGAAACTGGTAGGTGCTGGCCCTAGAATCAAGCTAGAGCCATTGAAGCAGAGAATTTTGGGCCACTGGCACCCACGCATAGGAGGCGGATGAGGAGAGGCACCGCTGGAGTTGGGCCAGATTGGGGGTCTCAGGAGTGCAAGGCCCAGGGCAGCGAGCCCTCTCACCCAGGCCTAAGTGTCATGCAGTGCAGACCAGGTACAATCCTTCTACACAGTAGTTAAAGAAGAAAGCCAAAGGAGTGTGAAAATCAAACACGATGCACAGGTCATGTAAAGTATATACAAACTTTTGGAAACAAATCCTATTAATTCTTAGGAAGTTAATGTCATGAAGTTAAGTTACAATAATATAATAGGTTGAATTGTGACACTGAATAGTTAAATCAACACATCAAACATGAAATAGCAAAACTGAAATGAAAAACAACAAAGACTGGAGTAACACACTCTGAAAATACGTAAGAGACTGGGAGTGGACTTTTTGTCACATTTGTCTTTGCCTAGTAGCTTGTCATATAGATGATTCTTAATAAATGTTTGGGTAAGACATAGATGAACAAATAAAAAGTTAAGTTAGGAAAAAGGTGAGAGAAGGTGGCAAACGGTATATTTTAGGGTTCTGAATCAACATAAAATGAACTAGAATTGGTTATTAGGACATAATTGAAGAAACTATTTTAAAACTTAGGTAAAATTAGTAAAAAGAAACAGTTATCAAAGTGCTTTCTCTTAAGATTTTTAATTACATAAAAAAATACATTTTCTACTCTCCCAAAAGGGGTGAAAAACAACAATAGATTACTTTAAAATAGACCATTACCCAAAAATATGTAGTCTTTCTGCAACAAAGAATAGCAGAATAGTAGGAATGCAAAAATGATTGTTATAAATACATAAATAAAACACACTAATCTGAAATCCAGGTATAAAATATGAGTCCTCACTACTTAATATTTTATTAATTACAATATAAAATTATAATACATTATTTAATATTTATTATAAAATGTTTTTAAATTAAGGAGATAGACATAAAAGATATTTGATTGATTCATTCATTTTCATTAGTGTCCTCGATGTACTTATCTTTTTTAAATATGCCCTTGAGGCATAGATAAAGCTTGTATATATGTGTACACACATGCACACACATGCATCCCCACATAAACACACTTTTTTGCTGTGAAATATGTGTGTTCTACATCTTGTATTGTTGAACTACAAGGTGATTCATAGTTTCTGCTCTAAAAAGAAGGATATCTTGTACTAGAGACTAAAAGGAAATGGATTGTATTTAAATATTAAAATCATTCCCATGTTTTTATGAAAAATTAGATATGCTAGTATATCATTATTTATGTTGGTTTAAATCAGAGTTCGTTTAAAACAGAGTTGGTTTGAGAAACAACAATTTCTTACCTTTAAAAAACAGTGTTTTTATATTTTTATTATAACTAGATTAGGAATATATCATTTTGAATCAAATTACAGTCCTTTGACATTAGATTAAACTGAACAGGAAATAAGCACAGTTTGAAATTACATAGGAATTTCCTTGATTAAGTATTTTCAAATTACTTTTAAGAATAAGTAATGTTGCTGTCCACAATGTACTATACATTCTTTTACTACTTTACTGTTAGAAATTCAAATTTGATCATTTAAGATGTAAACATTTCTCTCGAAAATACAGCTTCATCCTACAATCTGGGAGAGGACCAGCCTAGCCCAAAGGTGTCTCCCTGGGGCACAGCTGCTTTGGTTTACCTGCCTTTCACCTGGTGTTTTCAGCCAGAGCCAATGAAGCGCTAACATCCTCCTTTACTCGTAGGCCCTAATCTGAAGAATTGTTTAACATGGGACACTGTTTATATTAGCAAATTACTATTCAGTAATATTCAGGGAACATAATAAGTTGTTTGATTATATTTTGGAATGTAGTAGCACTGAGGGAAAAAGAAATCAAACAGCTATGACAAAAAGAGCAGGCAAGGAGGCTTTACTGTGGGGGAAGGTTGTATTTAATATTTTTATTTTAAAATCTCACTTTTCAATTTTCTGCTTTATAATGAATTACAGCAAATTACTTCCCATCAACACTGATAAAAAGAGCTGTCCAACCGTTCAACATTTGCTCTACTAATTGAATGATCAATTATTCAAATAAATGAGTCTCCCTATCACGCTCCAGGAAAGTCTTAGTCGCTGTTCCAACCACAGATATAACACAGTGTGGAGCAATCCTGATAGAATTCTAAATTGCTGAGAGAAAAATCCCTCTAACTGCGCTAAGGTTTATAGCAACTAGGAAACTGCTTTGGCATCTCATGGATTCTGACCCTTTCTGAGACTGCTAACCTCACCTTCTCATAGTCTCTTTTGTTGATTCATTGCCAAGTATCACTGTATTCCTTAAGAACACACACTTTGTTAGGTAATGGGTTTTAATGATTAGTCTAAATGTACTGCTTCCTTGCCAGCGAAGAAAGACCTCTCCTTAAGTTATCTTAGTCCCAAGAGTCACTGGTGGGGAGTGAGGGTTGGGGCGGTGGCGGGGGAGTTCTCAGCTGACAGATGGCAAATGTGTTCTTCATTCGCGCCCTACATTTAGATGGATTAATAGTAGCTGAAGGTCACTCTGTGGATCTGCTCTTTTAAAGGCAAAATAACTTTAAAAGACTCAGGCTGCACGTGTAAGCAGTTACTACCTAGTGTTCATAGTATTCAGGATTCCTTCTCCATAAGTGACTTGCTTTAAATACATATACATGCATCCAAGCAAGAAAGGCATGCTCTGTGGGAAAGGGTTTCCTCTCATAATTATGTTCACACATGGAGTCTGGACACAGTTGTGTTTTCAATAATTCTCACCCCTGTCTTACCTTACACAGAAACCTATATTCTTTCCTTTCACTGCCTTTGCCTATGTCTAAAAGCCACCGAGTTCATAGAAACTCAAGGTTCAGTAG
Source organism: Phyllostomus discolor (assembly GCF_004126475.2). Lineage (NCBI taxonomy): Eukaryota > Metazoa > Chordata > Mammalia > Chiroptera > Phyllostomidae > Phyllostomus > Phyllostomus discolor. The sequence goes on along the minus strand of NC_040903.2, from coordinate 93,806,378 downwards.
TATATATAGGGAATGGCCTAACTTTCATTGTCAGGTCATGCTCTTCTCTAAACTAAGAATATTGGAATGACAATGAAAATTATAGTTTTGAGAATTTTTATTAGTTTGCAACCAAATTGTCCAAATAAAATATATAGTAAATGAAAAGTGTAACCTACTTTCAGAATAGAGACTAAAAATCAGAATCTCAATAGAAATATAATCTATGAATGGGAGGGACATTTAATAAACTGGGAGGAATTTTATCTGAGTCAGACTAGATTCAAGTGCTTACTGATAAAAGTCTATGTAACTGTAACAATTTTTGGTATTCTAAGATTATTATGGCTGATGATCATTTCAGGAGCTTAAAAAAAAGAGTCTGATATATTGCATGTACAAATAGGGTTTACGTAAATACCAGTTAGTAATAGCTTCCTGTAGAGAGTGTGTGAGAGATCACTAGAATATGAGCATTTTAGAGTTGGGGACTCTGTCCCAGTACCTACCAGTGTGTGGCATATCATAGGTATCCCATAAGTTTTAATGAATGAATGAATGAATGAATGATAGGCTCCACGTAGCCATGACTATTTCAAACTGCATTTAATTGTCCTTTCACAGGAAATTTGAGAGAAAGCCTGTGATTTTAAAATTGTAATTAAGTTAAAACTACAACTCCTAAAATTTTACACTTGTGACTTCCTATGAATGTAAAACACAATAATTTAGGGTTATTTAAGGTTACATAAAAGTAGTTGACTTACTAAATTTGTGTTATGTTTCTAGAGAAAATACTAAGTTCTTGGAAAAAACTTAGAAAATTACCTAATATTTTACTAGTATTTTTGTTTTAAGACTTAACCTGATTGGCCACATGATATGCTTCTTGGTTTGAAAACTCAAAATTATTACTTGTTTTGAAAGTAGGAATTAAATATTGAGGACAGTTGATTGGTTCTGATGCACATAATTTAAAAACTATTGGTGAATAAGGGAAAAAGGATAACCAAGGAGTAGAGAGACAAATAGAGAAACAGTCTGATCAATAATAAATAGGATACTAAGAAACACCCCAGAGACGACATGCCTCCAAGTTCACTTAAGTCTTAACGTACTTTACATTTCAAATCATATCTCACGGAACAAGTGATAGGATTACACTGCTAAATCCATAAGCATTGATTTTTGTCTCAGTCACAGATGCATGCTGTGCATTATTGGAAAATTTGCTAAAAGAGGTTTATGCCATATAGTGACTACCACATAGCAAGCATTATTTGTATAAACTTGCTGGAATTTTTAATAAATAATTATCTAAGCTTTAGAAAACACAAACAACATTATATTATGCTAACTCCTCTGAACGTGTTCATGGATCTTTCCCATTTCAACCATTTTTCATCATTGCAGAGGCCTTCCAATTCCCCAAGCAGAGTATCCTGCTTTCTAAAAATCACAGCACATGTGTGTGAGCTTTCAAAGTGTTTTTAGGAAATATCCCCAGTGGACTCTGGAGAGCTTGCCTTCCGGTCAGAGAAAGAAGAAGCGCTCAAATGGGCTATTATTTTCACTGATAGGTTGACCCCATTCCTTGTGGAATTTGGATTTAGTTTCACATGATTTAGTTTCACATGGTAGTAGATCAGTGCTCAGCAGCCATCAGAATCACAAAGACTTGGCACTTTTGAGGCAAGATAAGGAAGGAATCTGGGCAAGCACTCGCCTGAAAGAAGTAGGTGACAAGATGGCGGTGCTGCCTCGTGGCTTTGCTGGTCCTGTCAACTCCTCCTAGAGAAGGTGGTCATATTGGGCCAGTGGATGTGAAAGAGCCAGGAGTAGTTGCTGAAGAGCTACATATCACAACGTTCATTGCATTTATCACTTTGCTACACTACTCTTTGCTACTAGGAAACTTTCTTAAACATCCCTTTTAAAGTTTCTGTTATATAAATTCTTTTGTTCCTTACTTTATTTTCATGGATTCTGTGTTGACTTAACTCTCTTTGATGGTGAGCAATCATATTTTGTTCCATTTTCTCATGCCCCAAATTCTGTTTTAGCTATATCCTCATATCTACTTTCTTTTCACATACTTTAAGCAGTATCTTAATTATTATATTTTATTTTAATGTTTAAGATAATATGGGACATTTAAAATTATTTAAAAATAAAACTAAGATTATCAATTTGCATTTATGTCTCATTAACATACTCAAATTGGGATAGAATATAAATAATATATTATAAAGAACACCAGTTTGATTATATAATTTGTGCTACAAATTACTATTTTCCTTAGGTCTAAGAACTTCAAATTCCCTATGTGGCCATCTTTAACATAACTTCTTAAAGCCAGTGATTTACAAAATATAAACAAAACAAGCAAACAAACCCGCAACTGAATCCCCAGATTTGCTGTGATGCTCTCTTCCTCCCATTTCTTTTCATGTGTGACAAGCAGCTTCTTTCTGTGAATATCCTGGAGTAAGACCACACTATTTTCTCAGAATTCATTAAATGATCATGTCTGATTTCTATGATTAGGCATTTGGATTCAGATATTGCATGTAGCTAATAGCACTGTGCCCACCTTAATTAACTTAACCTCATTATAGAAAGGATTTTTCTTCCAGGAACCATGTGAGCAGTGACATGCTAAAGTTCATGTTTTGTTCAATCTTACCATGCCAATTTAAAACCTGCATTTACTAATTATGCATGCAACTTATACTAGAGAGGATTTACTCCATATTGATAAGAAAACAAGATCCTTAGCATTTCAATATTTCAAAAATTATAATACCCAATATCATCACTATTTATATATACAGTGTATTTTCTTAAAATCTTTTATTTTAGAATCATGTTTTTAAAATTTTTTTACTATTCTACCATCAGATAATAAGAAACAACTTGAACTTCTCACAGGCACACAAGGAAATGTATGCTTTGTTTCTGAGTATGAACACTCATAACTATCAAACATCACAGTGCTTCTAAGAGGGCTCCTTTGAATAGCTGCATCATGGAGCTGGTCGTGCTGAATGTATGTTTCTGTGAAATTATTCATGATGGCACAGAATGACTTGAAGTTCACAGTGGGTCTACTGTGAAAGAAAACGTGTGCATGTGTGTGGGTGCCGTGATGCTAGACAAAAATGGACACCGAAGGAGTGACTACTCGTGCTTTTATCTCCTTATATTATATTTCCAGATGAACATGCCGTTTCTAGCTTTGCCAAAAAAACCTCCAAACAAACAAAAAAACAAGAAACACACTACCACCCTATATCCCTGTCTATGAGACAGCAATCTTGATGAGAATTAACTTGAACAAAAAATAGTTAAAATTTAAAAGATATGTTTAAAGCTTAGATATTAGAATATCAAATTAAATTGTATAACTTATTTGATACTAACATTCTGAGGGTTTTACAGTCAACAATGGAGAGTTGGAAATGCCACAGAAAATATTGCATATGAAATGGTTGTCTCTTATCTAGGATTTTGCTTTCTAACAGTGGTTCAAAAATATTAAATGGAAAATTTCAGAAATAAAAAATTCACAAGTTTTAAATCGCATGCATTCTGAGTAGTATGATGAAACCCCGTACATTTCCTCCTTGTCTTGTCTAGGTGTTAATCACCCTTTTCTCCAGCATATCTACTGCCCCTTAGTCACTTAGTGACCATCTCGTTTATCAGCTCGGCTGTCCCAATATGACAGTCCTTGTGTTCAAGTGACCTTTATTTTACTTAATAATGGCCCCAAAGTACAAAAGGAGCCCTGGCTGGTGTGGCTTAGTGGACTGAGCACCAGCCTGTGAATTGAAATGTCCCTGGTTCAATTTCCAGTCAGGGCACATTTTGGGTTGCAGGCCAGGTCCCCAGCTGGGGGCAAGTCAGAGAAGCCTGATCAATGTTTCTCTTACACATTGATGTTTCTCTCTGTCCCTTCCCCTCACTCTAAAAAATAAATAAATAAATCTTTAAAAAATAAAGTGAAAAAGTGAATGTTCTCAATTTATGGAAAGAAAATTATATACTGAGGTTCTAAGATCTACTGTAAGAATGAATCTTCTATCTATGAAATTGTGAGAAAAAGAAATTCATGCTAGTTTTCTGAGAGATTGCATTCACATAACTTTAATACAATATGTTGCTATAATTGTTCTATTTTATGATTAGTTATTGTTGCTAATCTTTTAATGATGCCTAATTTAAAAATTAGACTTTATTATAGGTGTGTGTGTATGGAAAAAATATAGTACGTATAGCATTTGGTACTATACGAGGTTTCTGGCATCCCCTGGGGGTCCTGGAATCTACCCTCTGTGAAAAGGGAGTACTGTGAACTTGTTAACACCTATGTTACAATCTAAGTGCCTAGATATTAAGAAAAAACCTGCAACACTTTTAAATAAAAACTGGAGATTTACAAGGCTATTAGGATTGTCAGACAATGGGATGGGAGCTTCTCTTGGTGGTATGATCTCAGTTTAACAATGATTAGCTGTTGACCATAACATACCTGGGATGCAGGTGTGAGTGTATGTGTGAGAGACAGATGCAGCTGCTCGCTGTCAGAGTGTGGCTAGAAGAAAAGAGCAAATTCCAAAACCAAAGATTACCAAGGCATCCACCTGCAAATTTAGAAGCCCCAGACAAAGCAGAGTAAAAATGTGATTTCCATGATTCACAGGCAATCTGCAATTTATGGTGATGAGAGAGTTCAGGTCAAGAATTGCCTGTTTCAAAGTCCAGTGTCAGCACTTGGCAAACGTAAAGTCCTTTTTACCAGTGTCATCATCTCTGACCTACAAGAATATATCCAGGTTTTGTGGAACCTTAAGCTTAAAGAATTTGAGAAGCCTCACTAAGAAAAGTTTCCAAAATCATATGTATACATTTCAATACAAATTAAATATTTTATTTAGAATCAGAGAGAAATTTATAACAAAATAAAAATTGGAAAAGTGACAAATGCCATAAACATCACAAAACTCAGAAAAGTATCATTTTTTCTTCCTAGGTAACTGCTTATCACACTTCCATAATATCATACTTTTTTCCCTCACATTTGTTTTGTTACCCCACTCTTTGCTAGCCTTTCCATGTGACAAAGGTTTTGTGTTGAATATGTATGAATCTGACTTGTCTCATTTCCCTAAATTGTAACATTCTATAATTTCAAGCCTGCAGTCCATTGTCTTGGTCTTTGACACATTTCCCAAAACCATTTGCCTTTGGTTTCTTACTCTTAAGCACGGGAGCTTGATCCTACTTTTGATGGCGCATAGCCCTGATCTGGTCAGTACACCTGCTGCAGTGAATCACTCCTCTCAGGTGGTATCACCACTATCTCCTCCTCATCACAGTTTTGCTATCTCTGCTGACTCCACTTTCCTTAAAGCAAGCTGGGGCACAGAATGGGGATCTAGAACCTGAAGTGTTTTGTTTTGTATTGTTTAAGCAGAAGAACATAGGTGAATGCTGTGAGGGATGCGAAATAACTCTGTGTAATTTGCTTAATATGAAGAAACATACAAAGGTCACATTAAAAAATCTTCCCCCTATTTGGGAATTGAAAGCATCTTTACTCCCTTCCAATCTTGTAACACTTTGTGGCTCACTATTTCAGATAAACTTCCATACAAAAACACAACGTGCACATTCTCCAAAGATCTTTTTCCTCTGAAGTCACGATCATCTTGCATATTTGATTACTTGTAGTACCCTGCATGAGAGACAATTTAGAACTATCATGCATCATTTTGCATAAGTCAATCTTTTGGGAGTAGATAATGGCTTAGCTTTTAATCACGCTTATTAATATATAAGCAAGTTGGCACTCAAAAGGAATTTATAAGGCATGGGTGACCCATCCCCTAATCTGGGTAAGTCCCAGGCGGAGAAATCCACTGTGGCCTGTGTCCCCTTTTGGCAATGAGATAAATAGCCTTGCCATCATTTGATTCTAAATTGATTCTCCTACTTAGCCACGGCTTTATCAATGCTTGGCTGAATGGAAAGCTGGAAGTGAGTGACTTCCTGAGGGTGCATTGCTTTTGATGGGTTAGCTGTCAAACGCTCCATTGTCCAAATTACACCGCTACTGTAGATTTCCTGCTAAGAAACAATTTACTGTAGCATTGGGCTATCAGTCTTGTGGGCTGTGTTAGTTTTGGGGTATCAAAATCTGATTAACTTACTGCAGATACACAGCAGTTCCTACTGTTGCTTTTCCTAAATTTCCATTTCCTGTATTGTTAGCCGGATAACAGAGCTCTATACAGGGAACGTCCTAGAATAAAACAGTGAGCACTGCTGCCAGAGTGTGATGCACTATGAGTTTGAAGCTGAAGATAAGCGTGAAAATAATGAATAAAAGAAGGAAAAGAAGATGAAGAGGCTACATATTTTTCTTCTTCCAACAAAGGACACATAAATTATCTGTTATATATTTACTTCTAGTTAGATGTATTTTCCAGACTGATAAACAGTTATAAAGGATAAGCACTCCAAACTGTATATGTATGGGTTTTCTTTATTATTGTTAAATGCATAAAAATAGTGGGATATTACAAACAAATTTCCTCTGGTGACTTAATGTTTTGTCTTTTTAGAAAACTATCCCTGTAATAGCCATCATCGAGTTTCCTGTGTTAGTGTGTACAGACTCAGTGGTCACTGTACTGACTTCACACAGCAACTTCACGATGCATCTGCTTACCATTTCCTAACTGCTTATGCATATAAATACTTAAGAACAGGGTGGTGAGAAGATTTCTGTGACAAGGAAAACGCCAGACTGCTCACACTTCATTCAATGTAAAGGAGTCAGGAGCTCGAGTCAGTATGACCATTGCATTCAGGACGGGACCAGAACTCAGTCCTAATATTGCCTTTGCAGTAGATAATACTGATGTCCACATTTGCTAACTTAATTGAAGCATGACAAGTAGCTTTCATATAAACTTTATAGTTTTTGATAAGTGAGTGGTGGATATTCTCATTACACTGGCAAATAACTGTGCTTGTAGCCTTTTTGTCTTAATTCTCAATAAGAACTGCTGGTTTCCACTTCACATCAGGATACTCAAGTTTGACTCTTTCGTCTTACATTTCAAAATGAGGTCAGTCTAAGTTCTTCCAAAACTTGATTTTACTTTAGTCCCCTAAACATTTTGTAAATAGCACTTATTTATTTACTTAATAAAATGTCATTTATTAAAGAAGTGGCATAGTGTTGAAAATTACTTAATCTAAAAGACAATAATAACTAGAACAGTATGTTTCAAATTCAAATACATTCTTCTATATAAATATAACTAATTATATTTAGTAACATATATGTATATATATATATATATATATATATGTATATGTGGACATATATACAGTTGACCCTTGAACAACACAGATTTGAACTACACAGGTCCACCTACACAAAGATTTTTTTCAGTAAATGCTGGAAATGTATCCTCTCCCCCAATGATTTTCTTAGTAAAATTTTCCCTTTTCTAGCTTACTTTATTGTAAGAACACAGTATATAATACATATAACATACAAAATATGTATTAATTGACTATTTATGTTACTGGTAGAGCTCAACAGTAGGCCATTAGAAAAGTTTTGAGAAAGTTGGACAGTTATTTTCTATTGTGTGTGGGGGGGTGGATGTTCCAAACCCCTGTTGGTCAAGGGTCAACAGAAAAAATACACACACACACACACACACACACACATATCCATCCTTGCTTTATATAAAACCTTATCCATTTCAGGTGTAAGAAAATAACTGAATACTGTCCCAACATTAAGACCATCTCTGCTTACTTTTTAAAAAATATCAACTTCATGTGGGAAATATTGTTGAGTAATGATTATATAGGGTAAGCAGAGTAAAAATAGGTTTTGAGTTAATAAAGCTATTGCAATAATCAAAAACTATGTCTTTTTCCATACAAAAAAACTATAAACCTACTTTTGTCCACCCATGTATATTAGGTTCTGTGCTTGTTCTTGCAAATAAATACAATGTGCTTATGGATACTCTGTGTTCTTAAGGAGTTCACAGTATAATGGAGAGAGAGAGAGCTTGAAAAATAATTACAAATACAAGAAGAACAGAAGTATAAAGCAAAGAAGAACAAGTTGTGCCTGCAAGGGAAGAGTCAGAGGAGATGATGTCTTAGCAGAACCTTGAAAGACGTCCTGGTTAGGGAGACAAGTGGGTAAAGGGCACTCCATACACTTGCCTTGTTGCAGAACCTGGCCCCAGCAGAGCCACTGTGAAAAAGCACCAGAAGACTGGTAGAGCTGGAACACTGGCCTCGTGTCCATGATGCGGATAAAAGCCACGGAATAAACAGGGCCTGGCAGATGGAATCAGAACTCTGAATGACATTTTGGCAAGAGGCCATTAAATAATTTTTCAGAGATGACAGATCCAGATTTCCATTTTAAAATAATTACTCTGGTGGCTGTGTAGAAGAGGGACTCAAAGGGGTAGAAGACAGAAAGGGGACATTAAATGTGCAGAAGACTATTGCAAATCTGGAAAGAGATTTTGGAAGCCTGTATCAAACAGTGGCTTTGGAGAAGATGAGAAACAATATTTAAAAGATCCTAATGGCTGAACTGAGTTTAGATCTTTGCTTAGAGGTACTGCAGGAAAGAGACCAAGTGTCTGGCTTGGCTGATTGGTGCTACCAATAAGCTAGACAGAATGTATGAAAAGGGCAGTTTTAAAAGGGAGAAGAAAGATGAATTTTTTCATATTGCATTTGTGCTCAGAGGGAGGTTCGGAGCCCATTAGGTAGTGTTAGTGGGAAGATCTCCCAAAGTAAAGTGAAATGTCTTCAGACACTGGGGCAATTATGTGTTCTCTGTTCATACTGTCTGTTCACTTGGTGCTTTGTAGACTCAAATTAAAGGCAGAAAAACTTTCATGCTCTTAAAGACTTCATTTTATTTCAGACATGCTCTGAAAACACAACTGTGCTGTTCTTGATTTTCCCTTATTGAGTAGATTAGTTGGATTGTTCATATCTATAAAAACTGCAGATTTCAATATGCAGAAAGATTGAACAATTAATGTTGTACTGCTCAATTTCATTTGGTCCTTGTAAAAATTTATATTTTCATTAGAATTCATTTTTATCATCACCAAGCAAGAACTAAAGCCAAATAATTTTGAACAATGCTTCTTAGAACTATAGAGCATCCACAGAGGAATTTTAACAGCACAGTGGTTTATTCTAGGGCACTGCCATTAAAGGTGGCAGAAGTTTCCGTTGCTATCAAGGGGATAGTTTTTACATTCAGAGGAAACAAAAAGTGCTTATAAACTTGACGATCTTCATATCCTTGCAACAAAATTATCATGTTTGCAGATGGCTTCCCTCATTTATCTCCAGTCTGGCCAGTGGCTGGACTGTGATGCCCTGTGACGACAGCTGCTGATAGACATCCTACCCAGACGCTGCTTAGGACCTCTGATTGCACGAGTTTTAAAAATGTACCTCCTTCATCTTGTTTTTCACTTGATAGCTTTTTGAGCTCTACTATGTCCAGAATTCTTTTCTTTGGACATATTTTAGTAATTACCTGAGAAAAATCAGGCTATATTAAGATGACAATTTTTGCATAAACCAGAACCTAGAAGTTGCTCAGGGGCTTAAACAGATTTATTCAAAATAGAAACATAAAAATCCTCAGTCTTCTCCAGAGGACATTTAACATTCTCTCTATGTAAAGTCTGTTAAAGGCACCACTATTATTGCTGGTACCTATTCTGAAACTTGCCCCAACTCAGTTCTAATCATCTATCACAATTTTCAGTGTCTCTCCTTATAATTTTTCCAGTGTCTCTCTTGTCTGTTTCTTCATTCCCCCATAGCTCACTATTGTATTAGAACCATTTCTAACTGGTCTCTGGGACTACTGTCAGGTTCACGTACACTTTCTGCATATCCTGTTGGCTAAACATTCATGTCTCCTTGTTTTTTCCAGTCTCATCTATTTTTTTTTTCAAAAATACTGATCTTTGGATGCACTCAAATAGTTCTTTCTTCTGATCCCAGTTTGAACATGAATACCTTTGATCATTCCACTGTCTCCATCTAACACATGTTCTCCCTAACACATACAGACAAACTTTGCTTTGGCTGTCACCTGCTGGTTTCTCTTGGGGCAAGAATATCGATAGTAGGAGATACCACGGCCATGTCGTCACTTTGTTGGGAAGAGTGAATGCTAGAGCTCTCACTTCCCAAGAAAAAGACCCTTGTCTTACGCTCCTCTTATGCTTAATGTAATGTAGTAAATGTTTTTTTTCTCCATGAGAATGAATGTCCTTGTGGATCTTAATGGACATTCATATGGGTTATAATCCAAGATTAGAAACTTACACAAGAAGTCAACAACATACAAAATATATTATCAAGGCTTGGACATTTATGGCAATAGCTAACCTAAAATCCGGCCTTCCAGAAACACTTCTTCAGTCTCACATAAGTAAAATGTGAGATTTTAAAATAGTAATTAAAATCTGGAAGAAAAAAATATATTCTAACTCATAAAGAAATAATTTTAAAAACATATTCATGTTTTATGTGACATGGTGCCCTTTTAAGTTCAATACGTTAAGAATAAGGAGCCATACCTCAAATGAAATATCCTGTTTCATGTTTAAAATGTAAAAAAACAAGTGCTCTGAAATTCCACCCAGATGCAATGCTAACAATTCAACATGAATGGTTTTAAAGACAATGCCAAATGCATTCTAAAACCCCACATGTCTGCCATTGCTGACCTGACTATGAACTGTGGTAATCAACCCTGTCAAAGAGCAGAAAAGATTTTTTTTGCCTGTGATAATGCATCTTAAACATGAGTTCAGGGGAGACTTTCACTTGAGCTGACAGAAACCTCCTCCCTAAAATATTTTTACTTGTAATAACCTGATTATCTCAATGAGTTTGCTGTTCCGTAGAAACTGCCTAAATGATTGACTGCTCCCCAAAAGTATAGGAATGGTTTCCAAGCTATGTTTTCAAGGCAGTTAGGCAGATAAGCAAAGCCCATAAGAATTCTGTTCAAGAGATGGATGGCTCTACATTTGTTCCAGAAAGATATTTTTCATGTTCATTGAATAAGCACATTGGTTTTAACATTAAAAACTGCCTACCAGTGATGATCTATTTTTATGCAAACACTATAAACATTACACATGCCACATTAATAATAATAACAGAAAAGCGTTCTGAAGAATAGGAATCCTGGAATGTGAAAGATGAAGTAAATTAAAACACAACCAACAACAACAATAGTAGGATAGCAAAAAGGAACAGTAATTTACCAATCCAGCACTACATAAAACTAGCGAATGTACTTCATGATGTTTATCTGTGCTATAATTTCCAGAACATAAAGCCATACCTTGATTAAAAGTCTGGTCTATTATTCATAAAACCATTTTAGAGAATTTGTTTACAAAGTCTTGCTTCAAAACAGCAAACAGTAGAATAGGTAGACAAAACAAAATTTTCACAGTGAAACTGATAAATCATGTTGCCTTTTGAGGAAAATACTTGCACACTCATTAAACAATGGCAACCACAAAACGAAACCGAGTCTCTCCACTTTGACTCCCTACTCTTTACTTAACCACAGCCAAGAATAGCAGTTGCTTTTCCTCTCAATCTTTGGAGACAGGTTTAAAGTGTGATGATGCCTATAGTTCAAGCAGTCTTGTATAATAATAATTCATATTCTGAGTATCTACACTTGTCCAGGCACAGGACTGAAGGTATATATTCATTTAATTCTTTAGCAACCCAATTAATTATATCTTATTCCTACGTCCATTCTAGAATTAGGAAACTAAGGCTTGGCAAGGTGAAGTAGCTTTGCACAAATCCATGACATTTATAAATGGTAAAATCATGATACAAACATAGTCAGTCTGACTCCAGAGCCATGTCCTCAATTCTTTTGCTATGTTGTCCCTCTACATGGTCCTCCAAACACAAATTTTTTAAAATATAGTGATAATTAATAAGCCTATATATTAAATTAAAAGTATTTTCTAGAATCTGCCAGACAAAAACCCACTGTACAATTGAACCCTATTTCTTTTCTCTTTTTTTTTGGCCAGGTATAGGAAATGTTGCAAAAAGCCACCCTAATATATTCCTTGGACTTCCCAGTTGGCAATTTGATAAGCCTGTTATTATTCAAAAAACACTTGTCCCTAACCATACTAGAGCAATCAAGTGAAACAAGGCAGGTTACTTTGAAAACACTTAGAAAGCAGCGCTCACAGTTATTCAAACCCACAAAGCATTCAAAGCTATTGGAAAGGAAATCTGGTCAATTAGAATACTAACAATCACAGTTAAGTCAACTCCCTAACATTTATCTTCCCATTGGTTTTATAACAAATGTTTTACTATTCAGTATGAAAAGAAAAATCTAAATATTTACTACAGGAGGTATGTGGAGGATATTTGCATAACAAAATAAATCATTCAAATAAGAGAAAATAGGTGGATAGATGGGTTTCCATCTATTTTTGCTCCCAAACAAAAGCATTGCACAGTCTTGCAGAACTGTGATCTTATATAGTAGCCGCTAACTTCATGTGGTTTTTTAGCACTTGAATCTGACTAATATAAGTGACAGATTTTAATTTTTGTTTCTATTAATTTATTTAAATTTAAAACTGAGCTATATTCAATTCAGTAACTAGAAGATTTTTAAATTATCTTTGGTACAACTTAGGTATATAAATTTGTTTTTTCAAATGCAAATCCTATGAAATCAAATACAGATTATGTATTTCTAACAAAACTTTAGCATCTGAATTGAGATGTGCTGTGGGTATAAAATACACATCACATTTCAAGGACATAGCACAATCAATAAAATATAATTTGAAAAGGTAATGTAAAATATCTCATTAATAGCTTTAAAATATTGATTCCATGTTGAAATGATATTTTAGATATCTTCAGTTAAAAGTAAATTTAAGATAATTTTATCTGCTTCTTTTTACTTTTTTAGTGTGATTTTAAGAAAACTTAAAATTACATATGCAGTGTACATTATAGTTCTATTGGATAGTTCTGTTCAAGAGGCTAAAGTTCAAAGTTCATTGCTTGTTTCGAAAATAGTTTAAAATTGTGCCTCAAAACTTAAGAAAATAACAACATTATTTCTCAACCACAATTCCCATTCCAGTTGTTGGACAGTAAGAAGTATCATTCTGATTCTTTATTAAGCAGAATTAGCGGCACATAAATCACCTCAGATAACAGGGAAACTGGGAGACTCTGAGGGGTGTATAACTCATTCCATTGCTCCAGTTACCACGGGCATGTTAAAGTTAGGATTTGGTAAAAGATTTAGCTGGAAACTAGCCAGGCAACTCATGCCAGGAAGATTTTGAACATATTCAAAAGTAGGCACACTCCCTAGGACTTCTAAACAGAGGAGTTTGCAACTGAAGAAATCTCAGCAGCATTCTCATTCTTGGTGTCTTTTACATTTTCAACACATAGTTACAACCCTAAATTTCTCCAAGATCCCATTGGCATTTATCCTTTGAGCTATATTCTGAAGGTAAATATAACACCCCCCCCACACACAAGTAAATAAATGATATAGCTCAGTGTGTCAAGAGGTATGAATTGAGGTCCAAGTCCCGTGTGACCTGGAGTAAAAGTCACTACCTCTCTGGTACATTCCCTTACTTCCTAAATGGAGACAGGGAGGTTCATTGTCTTCAAAGGTTTCTTACAGCTCTAAAAGTTGGTGATTCTAACCGGAGCCCAGGAAGCTAACTCTTACAGAGTGCTTTCCATTTTTCATAGCATCCTGCACGTTAATTCACAACCACCTGGTTGACAGGCTTCCTCACCTGCACTTGTACTGAGGAGACATGTGAGACACAAAGACGCTAAATGTCTTCCATACTGACTTCCACACTTTTAGAAACTGGGGGTCCTGGTATGACAACTCATCTAAATCATTTTCCAGTATATTATACTGATTATCATTTTCTGAGAAGTGCAAAAATATGTTGAACAATTTTCATATATTAAATCCTTTATAAGAGATTGGCTAAACAGTCAGATAATTATCATTTCCTTCTAATATATCTTGCACTCTTTTCTTCCATAGTCAATACCATGTATTTTATATGTAAACTTTCAGAATTCAGTGTAAATATCTACTTTTAATTATGACAAATCTCTTAAGTTTTTTCAACTACAATATTGTACAAACTATGAAGTGAAAAACATATTATTTTTATGGGGGAAAAAAGTATTTTTAAGTAATTAAGTTCACAAATAAGATTTTTTTAAGTAAGTAGGTTGACAAATAAATTAATATAGGTTGACAAATAAGTTTTTTAACAAAAATGTTATCTTTGAGGACTAGAAGAACTAAATAACTTAAAAATGTACCTAATTTCCACTCAAGTATCCTCTCCCCCCCAAAATAACTAGTTCATCTACTTCATTATTGAGTAATTTTACAGTTATCTCTAACATTTGTGAGTCAGTAGAAAATATTACATAACTAAAATATTTTTAGGTGAAGAGAAAACATTCCATTTAAAATAGTCATTAATTTGTCTAAAATAGTGCAAAGTGTTTTTTTTGCATAATTTCAACAATTGGAAAAGCAAATTTTTAAGAGAGTTCAGATTATCTAAATACTTTTCCAACAGACTATTCAACTATAGAAATGTTATCACGATGAAGTGAATAAAAGTGTCAGATGATAGAAAATAAAAGAATTTTAATTTATCAAATGTTTTATAAACTAATTCAGCTAAATATATATTACTGGTTTGGAAGGACTGATGCCACATTGACTTAACTGTGATTATCTAGAAGTAAAAATCTCCCAGGAGACTATAAAGAAGATATATACATTTCATATCCCCCCAGGAAAATTCTTTCAGATCACCATGTACGGTATTAGATGTCCACAAATGCACCCTTTAACCTGGAAACAAAAGAGAAAAGAAACAGAAGGGATTTCTACCCTTGGGGAAACATAGCAAGTCATTGGCTTAGATTTATTGTACAGCTCTTCTATTACGTGTCACTTCATGATGAAATGCAAGGTGGGAGTAGGACAGATGGAGAAGTTAGATGGTTCAGAAGAAATCTAAAAGTCACGCTTGTTAACTGCAATGTTATCTTCCCCCTCTGAGACAGTCCAGGTTGGAGAAATCAAGGGGGAAACATAAGGAGGGGAGGTAGAAGACTCTTCCTAAAAAATACCTACAGCGTATACACCATGTGGGCTGGACTCATAACTCATGGGACACCTACTACATCTTGAAGTTCTCCTGGATTATTTTCTCAATTTGAGTTGTTCCAATTGACACTCAGAGGTGATTAGGAAGTTCCACTGAGTACCATTAACATTTCTAAATTTCTAATTTTTGTTGCTTCTAAATATTAAATGAATTTATTATTTCTATAATCAAATTACCCACCTCCCAACCTCTGAAATGTGGACATGAGTGTAATATTATCAGGTTTACATGGAGAAGACTTAGCTTGCTGATACTTTCTTCCTGTGATCCCTATTCATTTGAACTTAAAAACCTAAAATTGACATTTTTATGATACTTTATTATATATAGCCAGCTGTTCCATAAATCACAAAGTTGTTTTTTTAATAGAATTTTAAAAGCAATTCCTCTACAACCTGGCTTTTTCAAAATCCCTTACAATATGTCTCTCTTCTAGGCATCAACCCTGGAGGACAATTTTGAATGTAAATAAGATCAAAGTTATGATAATGGCACTCACTTTTGAAAAACCTATTCTCTAGTAGTTCTATTAAGAAATAGAGAAGCAAATGAAGATGTGTGGCTGGGTGGCGAAGGACAGCTTGTCTGTAAACCTGGACTGAGTACTGTTGATGCACTGTCCTTGGTGGTGCTTTTGTTGTACCGAGGTGCATACTGATACTGTAAAATAAATCTACTATTTTCTGAACTATTGTTATTTCCTTTTTTTAATTTTAAGAGTTAGCTAAGTTTGACTTCTGTATCTGCTGCTTTCTAGCTATCTGAGTCTCTTGTCCACTCTCAAAGCTTTGTGAATAATTAGTGAAGGCACTTTCAATCTCACTAAAGTAATTTTTGAAAATTGGCCATGAAACCTCATAAACTGGGGTGAGCTGACTGTGCAGTTAGGCCCTCCTTACACTATCAATGTGTGTCCCTGGTTGGAAAACTGCACTTGGTAGAATAACCTATCCTAACTGCCAAAGGGTGAAAACTGGAGTAAATAAACAGCGCTCACTTTAACAGCTAAAATATAAAGGAGTATTTTTCCACTGATTTCCAGAGATAGGCAATGAATTGAGTTGGAAATACTCAACACTGGGACAAGAAGCTCTGAACAGATCCCTTCCATAAATTGGAAGAGATGACAAAAATATACAGTCATCATTCTGAAAAGGTATTTGCTACATATATACTTTTCTCCCCTGTCATTATCTGCGATTACTTTTGCCCTTTTTTAGTGTTATCATGCTGTTTGCTAGGAAGTACGCTCTGCATCAAGATGCTGGCTCAGAGCAATTCAGCAGTACAAACAACATTAGAAGAATTGATGAAAAATGGAATAAGAATGCCCTCCCCGCAAAAAACCCTTCAATCTGTTCTATTGCTAACACCTTAAACAGGAGGCTGTGAAAATGGTTTCATTAAAAAATAACAAACCCATGCTCACCAGGGGATAGATCAGGGCAAACTGAATCAAAAATTCCTCAATCACTGCTCAAGTAGGTCAACTAGAATTAATTCAAAGGGCAAAGATTCACAGTGAGCCCTCTCTTTCCCACCAGTCTGCTTCTGCAGCCCTCCTCTCTGGCCAGGAGGTAATCGGTTTGGAGGAGCCTTGCATCCTGCACAGGTCATTTGGACAAGCCTTTTTTTGCATCAGTGTAAAAGTGGCCCCACATCCTGTAGGCCATTAGTTTGAGCTCTGGGAGTTGTCTACAATGAAATGCTAACAGACTACTAATTGTATACAAAGTTACTTAATCGCACTACCTTACTTTTCAACAGAGCCATTATTCAGTTGGATGATGCTGATCTTCATCACAGTAAAGCTATTTTTCTTCTTCACAAGTTCCGATAGAGCATGATTAACTTTATTATTATATATAAAACCACATTCTTTATTTTAAAAAGTCAGAACTAAGTTCCTTTAAATAGAGCTTGAAAGGAATCAATTGGGTGGAGCTCTAACTGCTGGGTCTTAGTGTCCTCCATGTCCTTGGTGTACAGCCGGCACAGAGCAGGGATTTTCTTTTGTGCTGGCATCCCAGAGCTAGAGAGCCCCCTCTTAAATAAAATGCAGCTCTAGAGAAAGTACAGTTTTCATTTTTAGTACTAATTGAGGAGTTTACAGTCCTGCATTTTGCTATGAAAAATATCTTGATTCCTCCCATGTAAAGCAGATCTAAAGTTTCTTGAGTGCCTATGGATTTGCAACAAAGACCCACTATGTCTATACAAGATGGGCTAAGCAACTGTTGAGGCTGAGAGATGGTGAGAATGTGGGACTGCTTGTTCAAAAAATATTAAGAATTTCAAGATAGCAACAGCAGAGAGCTAAACTAAGGTGGGGCCCGTTGAGCGGCCTATTACTAACTGTCATTACCCTCACATTCTTTGGGTCTCACGCCAGGTAGCACACCCATGAAGGTGGCCCTGTCTCTGCCTCCTGATTAGCAGGAATGAACATGCTGGAGGCTTTCAGAGAAGCACAGCTTCTCTAACTCCACTGAGAAGCAACTCTGTATTTCTTTTAAGTAGCCTCTGTGGCTAACGCCCTAAGAAATAACTTGCAGACTATTGTAAACAGATGACTTATAACCAGGGCAAGGAGTTTCAGCCTAAGATAAACCCACAGGCTATTACCCTGAGGGTTTGTGTCTCCAGGCCCCCAGGGACCTAAGGGGAAAGGACGGGATCCTTGGTGGAGAAAACACATGCTGACACCATAGTATCAGAACACTTGGGTTCAGGATATGGTGCTCCTTGTAGAGAGAGCTGTGAGCTCCTGTGTAAGATCGTCCAACTCTCTGCATCTCCCTTTTCACTGATAAAGTAAAAGTATTGGATATGATTCTGAGGGTTCTTGGAATATTTACTAAGTCTATGAGATGACAAAGACATCTGGATTTTCTTTTCTCAAAGAAGGAAGCATCTTTATTTTTAATGGGCATTTAATTTCATAAAAAAGGATGATTATGATGATACTGTGTCAAGCTCTGTTTCAGTGCTTTACATGTTACATTTAATTAATTTAATTTAATTTAGGTAATCTAACCTTTGTAAATACTTTATGCAGTAGGCACTACTATTATGCCTAATTTTCAGGTAAAGGAATTGAGGCCCAAAGAGCTTAAGGTTACTGCCATTTACTAACTAAGCTCCTACTGTGTGTCAGGTTCTCTGGCAGAGCCCAAGGATTCAGTGCATTCAAACCCTGAGAAGCTAGCAGGATGAGAGCCACCGAAGGGGCAGGAGAAAAGGGGAATGTGTAAGGTCTTGTGTGTGTTGGCCAGTGGCCTGAGGAGTAGAATACAGAGGAAGAGTGGTTTGACAAGTGGAAGGGAAGGAAAATTTCCTTGAAGAACATCAAATTGGTTCCACTTATGGTTCTGAGAAATCCAAGTGTTTTACACAAAGTGAGAGAGTCGAATACATTGATGTCTTTAAATCTCTGCCAATTAGTTATATTTTCAGCTAAACAAGTATTGGTATGAGAACTCACATTTGTTTTTCTTTTAATCTCATTCCACCAATTATTTTTAAGTGGTAACATTAGAGAAAAGTCAGTAAGAAAACACTTAGGCACCTAGAGGAGTTAGTTAATTATACCCTAGACAAAAAACCGATTTTCTTTATATCTCTCCTAATTTTTCATTAGATATTACACTAACAATTAGTTTTCAAATAAACACCAAATTTGTTCTTACCACAGAAAAAAGTACATTGGACAGGATAGACTTCAAGTGGAAACTTAAATAGTTCTTTTGAGGTATTTTGTCTGTGACATTAGATGCCTAAGACATGCATGCACACAATGTGGCCAACAGCATCCTTACAATTCAGTTCTTTGGACAGATGCCCATATATGGAAGAAACACTATGTGAGTTTTTACAGCCCTTGAAATCTTTAGACATAGATGTCCAAGAATAAAGCTCATTTACATTATCTATGCAAAGCAGAGAGCAGAGATTGTCTACTCATACAGCATCAAGACAACTATCAAAAACATTTCTTGAAGACTCTCATGTATATTTTAGAACAGAAGTATTATTAATTGTCTGCATTCTGCTCCATCTTCATAATTCAATGTGTCCAGTTCCACATATGTTTCAGAAAATTGGCATGTTTATTGCACCCTTGGGACATGATTTCCCAATAAGAACTAGCCAAATATACCTTTTTTGAAACTTCCTATGTAAAATGCTACAGTGGATAACATACATCCTGGGTCCCAAAGGGCAGGAAGAAAATTTGTATCACTAACCACACGCACACCGAAACAAAGGAGTCCATGATTATAATCAAAACCATTCACCTTGGTCCTCAGAATGACTTGGGTAGGCAGAAGAGAGAGCTCCCAGAATTGTAATGAAAAGTATCCTCTACTGCTGAGTACTTGAATCTATTCCGCATTTTACGAAAGTTGCAAGCAAGAAACCACCATTGCCAATTGTCACACCAGTCCTGCCCAATTCTGGTGGCCAGCTTCTGCACACTTTACCAAATTAGTGGAAAAAAAGCTGCAATTCAGAAGTCTACCTTCATTCAATCCCTTACTATTCATTCATTCAACAATTATTTGAGTGTCAGTTAAGCACAAAACAATGTGTAAAGTTGTACCATAGCAGACAATGCTCCCCACTGAGTGTTCGAATCATTGTAAACCATTGCTGACTTGCTAAAACCGTCCATGTCAAAATAAAACTTAGATTTTAATTACTAGTTTAGACAAAGCAATAGATACATACCTCTTATTTCTTGTTTCTGTTGCAAATTGTGTGTTTCTAGAAGACAATAGGGCATTGATTTTCAACCACAAGTAAAACAAGGCATCTGGACTTTGTCTTAATGAGATGAAGTTTAGTCTGCGCTTTCTCAGTGGGGTGGTTTTGCCATTTAATTGGTAGAAAAAACTTCAGCAGCACGTCCGTTCTCTGCCAGAAGTGAATTCTATGTGGAAATGAGTTTGCTGCAGAAAGCTTTCAGTCAGAAAGGCAACTTTAGAACTAATTAGATAAAAATTACAGGAAAAATATTGTTTATTACTTGAGAGGAAACTGAAAACATTATTTTACTCCATGAATTTCCTGAGTAATATAGGTCCTGTTTTTCTCCACTGAAGTCTTCCAAAATAAGGCCAATTTATTTTACATATTCTGTTTGTAGCACAGTGCTTTCTAATATCTTAGACAAAATTAGAATACTAAATATGAATAGGAGCATGTCACCTGTAATACTGTATCCTAAAATAAAAATGTTATCACTATACAACAAGAAAAAAATTTATGAAACTGGAATTATTATGCAAGAAACAGTATTCTAAAAATGTCAGCTGAGACATGATTAAGTACCAATTACTTTAATTTACACAGGGACTTCCCTAGAGACTAGCAGAAAAACCTTGTCGAGAACTTCACAAAAAAGCACTAAGCTGCGTTGCAACAGGCAAGAATCTTAGGTTACTGAGGATTAAAAAAACATGGAAAATATGTTTTCTCCATTCATGTTTTCAAATTGTATCAGGCCTCTTCCCTGCTGAAAACCCTGCAGTGGATCCTCACTGCACTTAGGGTAAGTGGAAAATCGTCCCTGTGGCATGTAGCTACCTCCTACCTCTCTGTCTTTGTGTATCCAGCCTGCCAGCCTCTCTGATGGATTCATCTTTCCTGCCTTAGGGCCTTTGCTCCTACCTTCTCCCTACCTAGAGTTCCCTTTCCTTCCTCTTGAATAGCAGGGAGGCATTCTGCAAGGTCAGATAATATTTCTTTAGGGAAGCATGCCGTGGTGACCAAACCCAGAGTACTTTTCCTTGTTATCCTCTCTAACACCCACGTGGGCTTCCTTCAGTAGTCTTTTTCCTTAGAACCCTACTCCTTCAGAGTACTTATGAGAAACTGTAATTATGTATGAGAGTAGGGTTTGTGTTTGTCTTTAATATAGTCTTCCCCTTTACAGTATATGTTTCTCAGTTACAGGGACTGTGTCTCCATTGTTTATCCCTAACCTAGCACAATGCCTGCATACGTTCACATATATACATTTCAGAAAATAAAGGTTAACTTTTCAGTCATTGGTCTTAGTCCCTAACACTGCTGCAGGTAAAAGCAACCAAGCTTCTACATATATACTGACCACAGTAGGCAAAACTACTGTAGTGGGCATATCCTAAACTGATCCTTATGAATTACGTCCTCGAACAATCCCCTTTCCTCCAGAGCAGGAGGCACGTGTGACTTGCTTCTAACAGAACACGGGGACGGTGAGGGGAATGCTGGCTTTGAGGAAACAGACTGCTGTACTTTGAGAGGACCATGAGACAAAGGGCTGGGGGCAGACTGCGGGAGCTGAGCGTAGCCCTCACCTATAGCCAGCAAGAAAATGTGGCCCTCGCCCCAATGCCGTAATGAAAGAAATTATTCCAAACACTCGAGAGAACCTAGTGGCGGATCCCCAAACTCAGGTATCTGCTGCGAGTGTACCCTTGGCCAAACCCTGCATTGCAGCCTGTTGAAACCTTGAGCAGAGAATCCAGGTAAGCTGTGCCTGCACTCCTTACCTGCAGGAGCTGTGAGATAATAAATGGGCACTATTATAAACTGCTAGTTTTGGATGGTGGGGCATAATCTTTTTTATTAGGTGATAATTTTCTTACTAAAAATGTTTTTTCCCTTGATATAATCTTAGAGGCATTTCTTCTTCTCTTTTCCCTATATTTTCTGATTTGGGGAGCTTTAACTGATTCACAATTAAGTGCCTACTATGTATCTTACAGGATTCATAAGTTCAGGTGCACTCTTCGGGGGCAGGGTGCGCATTGAAGCCTTCGGACAGAACACCCAGTCCAGTAAGCATACAGCTTAATGGTAGCGCAAAGAACCCAGCATGTATATTCAATGTTTCCTCATGCTAATTTCATTCTAGTCTTCATCCTTGAGGCATCGGGTTGGAACCCTGGCTGGTGTTTGGACACAAGACAGTTGATGAAGGGCCTGAGAAAGGTGAGGCTGATTGGATCTGAGCGCACAAAGCTGTCCGATTCTCCATTCCCCAGGAGGCCAGGGAAGATATTTTACTCATCTGTGTAACCCCTAGAGGCATAGTTCACATTCGAGAAATATTGACTTTTAATTGAAAGCTCATGAGACATTACAGCATGATGGAGCACGTCAAAGACAGCTTCTTGAAAGCAGTGTCTGACACTGGTTATAGAGATGTGGACAATGTATGATTATAGGGGAAGGAGAAATAGCTTTTCTCCTTTTTGCAATTTTGGGAACCAATTTTCTAGCCTTTTCCCTAAAATCTGTTTCTAAAAATCTATCATTGTAGTTTTAGTCATGTTGTAAAATGTAATATTACTAAATGAAACGTCTTCATTTAGTTCTACTTCTACCTACCTGTAATTTTTATCAGAATGCTTTCTAACCAATGCTATTATGCAACTTACAGATATCATCAGTTTCACTGTGCTGGTCAAACATTTTAAATGGCTCTGCCCCCCACCCCCACCCCCTGCTGTAGCATCAATCAGATATGCATTTCCAGGTTTCTCCCTTTGGCCTGGGCCTGCTGTCCTGGCACACTGGAGGCTTTGATATGGAAGAAAGAGCTCTGGACATGAACAAAGAAATTCTGTGTTTAAGTCTCAGGGACTTATTTTGTGTAATAGGCACAATCATTCTTCATTTGTTTATTTCTTGAAAAACTACTTAGCTTTTGGAGGACTAAAAGTGCATGTAAATTGTTCCCCCTGTTTTTAATCACATGAGACGTTGAGGGGATGATGACAAATAGTCCCAGATGACTTTAAAGGGTTATGTAAGTACTTAAGTGTTCCAGGGTGGTTTGGGGACAAATATAATATATAAAAATAATTTACCAACTATAACAACCCAACATCACTACATAAATACACAATAATAAAATACGTATTATCTCTTTCATGGTTGTGCCCTATAGTTTCCTCCTCTCCACAGTAGTTCACATCACTTCTCTGGAGTATTATCTCCACTGAGCGAAATCTTTCCAAATCTGTTTGAAATCCTGCTTCCTTAGAAAAACTTCTCTAGAGTCTCTTAGTCTAAAGAGATTGCTCTTTTTCTCTAAAGTTAGAAACTAATCTAAAGCCTCTTTGGGACTGTTCTTCTGTGGTCCTAACTGTGATTGAAGTTCTGGGTTATTTACCTTTTCATGTATTAGATAGCAATTCTTTAAAATACATTGCAAAGTGTTGAGCCACCTTTTCAACTTGGTAAGTACAAATTACTCCTATGTTCAAGAGGACGTCAAGAATTTTATAGTCTTGGAGACAGAAAGCGCATTTTAGAGAAGTGTGCCAATAACTGTAAGTGGAACACAGGAGTGGTATTTATTACAAATGAGAGAAGAGAAAAAGATTGCATTTGGTTGGGAAGTTCAAGGAAGTCTTCCCTGAATGAGGCCTTAAAATAAGCCTGTCGGTATCAATGAAATTTCCAAAGCCAGAGACTGGAGATGGCTGGGAAGAGAACATCTGAGGAAACAGCCTGAGCAAAGACACGTGGGTAGAGCAACTGAGGGCAAGTTCTTGAACAAGTCAGCTCCATTGGAACACAGCTCCTGTGCTGGAATCATACTCAGGTCTGGGGACACGCCCCAGGGGGAGGTGAAGAGGAGGCATTTAATTTGACAGTCGGTGGGAAGCCACTGAAAGCTCCTCTGCAGGGAAGTCAATAGGGCTCGATTTATATTTACCAATATTTCAGTTTTATTTCTACTATCTTTCAAAGCCCTGTTCCTCTTTGGGAGGCATTGTAAATATTTTAAATAGTTTTATTTATTGCTGAAACGAAATAAGTATACATTTTCTGTATTCATAGATTGGTCACTATTTCACAAGTTTATTTCCTCCAGCCTAGGCCCATCTCCTTATGTTTTTCTCGATGCCCATGTCACGGCCCTGTTCTCACTGCTCCATGGGACTGCGTCAATCCCTGGTGTCAGCGAGTTGCTTCAGGTCATAATCAAAAAGGATACAGAAGGGAAACACTAGTATGCTTCCTCAGTAGTGTTTCTTGAGTCATCATTTAAATATCTTGCTTATAGAATAATCAATAGGAGGATATTTCCAAAGAAGCCAGCGTGGCTCACAGATGGATTGCTTTCCAGCCATAGAAAGCTACCTTGGGGGAAGGAAAGCACTTAGCCTCCTGTGTGGCAAGTACATTAGACATATATTACACAATAATTAAATTGATGAAGAGTCAATAGACTCTAAAGGCTTGAGAGGAAAGAACAAAAAGCACAGAAACATTCCCCTCCATTTTACTTTAAGAATAACTTTTATATCATCAACTAAAACAAATTAACAATGCAATTGTTCACAATTCTGAAGTAATTTGCAATGTCTGCTAATCTTCATAATGTTCTCCTGGAAGGGGTTGGATTATACTCCATATTTCACTAAGGCAAATATCATATTCTTAGATAAAACAACCAAAAGTGTGTCAGGAAAAAACATGAATAGTCTTGAATTATTCGGATGAGCTGCTGGTATTGATGAAGCTAGTCATGTGGTTGAGTGCTCACTTGGCTGAACTTCGTTTTATTTCTGACTGCACTGGATATAAATGTTGTTAGCATCTGAGCATAGCCCTCACTTCTTCTTACAAGCTCACTAAGTTCAAAAACATCATATCACAAGGCCATAATTTTATCCTGTGAAGAGGACCAAAGTAGACATGAGGTTCTAGGGTAAGGTCCAAGGATGCAAGTTGTTCTTTGATTCTCTTTACTCAGTTGTAAGATAATGAGCCACACAAGTTTTCTTGGACCCTTTAGTTTTCCCATTTGTTGAGTGTTGGTGGGGGAGTTAGTCCTTATGTTCATTAAGGGTGCTACCAGCTCTAAATTCTATGAAACAAAGTCAATCTGTTCTTCTATGATTCCTCTGTTCCTGAGTGAGACACTGGATGGTTGTCATCAGCTTTTCCATAATTTTTCACTCTTCCTGAGTTGCATCAAACCAAAAATGACCTGACATATGTCAAGCGCCAGAGAAAAACATCCTTAAAATCACATTTGAGGGGCTTATAAAGACATCCGGGTCCTCACTTTAGATGAAGGAATGGAAGTTGGGAAAGTTAGATGGCCTGACTGTGTCATGCATGTGCATACTCGCTCCGTCTTCTTGTCCTGGGCCAGTACTTCCCAAACCTCCGCTGAGTGGGCTCCATGTTTAATTTCTGATATATGTGCTTGCTACTTGAACTATTATTTGTGATTTTTTAAAAACTGAAATCAATTCATGTTTTTATTTAAGCATATTTATTGTAAGAGGAATGTGTATGTCGTCACAGCAAATGGAAACCAGTATCAATGGCCATCAACAGGTTACGACGACATCTAAAACGAATGCAAAAGGATACTTCCTTGTTTAGATACTTTTGCTTGCCATAGGTCTGGAACTTAAGGCAAACTCTTTTGTTAGAAATTAGAAATAGAGCTTAGTAAATGTTGAGAAACGTCAGCCACACTACTAGCAAAAACTGGAGAAACTTGTTTTAATTTAATGGGAATGAAAAACAGAAATGGCTACACTTTCATGATAGATCAAGGTCTGCACCTCAGCTTATTGCCTTTCCAATGTCTTGACTTCTATGGCCACCCCCGTATAAACAATTTACTGGTTCTAGTTCCCTGCTTTCCAGTGCTCTGTTGCCCATCTGTTGGAATAAATACTTCTTCTGTATCAATGTTATGTTGGGCAAGAATTGCTTGCCTTCAGTTAATAATATGCTACATTATATGCCATAAGCTTCTTGGGGGCAATGTCATGATCCCCAGGTACTGTAGCAGGTTTTTTGAAGACCTTGAATTCACCCTAAATGTCATTGCTTGATTCCATTAGGGCCTGTGCCGATCTCATTTCCCTAAAGTAAAATGTGACAATTTTAGTTTAGGCATAGCTTCCATGTGATGCAGCTCAGATAGACCTGACTCATAGTCCAAGTTTACTAGAATGTGCCGTGTATATCTGATATACAACAGAAAAATAGGTCATAACCACAGATCTCTTTTACTGAGTTAGTTCCTTAAGCCACCTGACTTCATTATGAAAGTTTATTCATTCTTTATTTTCATATTTAATTTTCTGAGTATAATTTATAAAAAAGCTCAAATGCTGAGGAATAAAATGATATGCTTCTGGAGAATTAAAGCAAAATTTAAATCATAATGTTTAAAAATATTAAGGAAAAGCAACTTATATAATGTTTAAAAGCTGGTTTACTTTAAACTATATTTTCAGCAATTTCATTATTTAAAAAAAGGCCCATTCAAAAACTTAAAAAAGCTGCTTTTAGAATCAAAACAAATTAATAGTTATATATTAATAGTTATTAATAGTTATATATTAATAGTTATATATACACTATAACTATAGTTATATAGTTATATAGGTGGTGGCAAATATAACAAATACATTAATTGGGAATATTTTGGGGGTTTCATAAAGGTGGTATAACTTTTTAGTACCTGAAACTCCTTCTTCCAATAAAGAAAAAGAAAAACTACAAACACACTAGAACAGAGAGAATGGGAAAGTTGACAACAGCAGATAAAGGTTGTCAAAAAATTAGGTATAGAGATAAGATAATGAAGTATTTTAAGCTAAAGTTTGTAGATAAAGTACTTATCTAGAATTCAATGTGCAGCACAATATCAATTGATGATTTTAGGAGAATAAATACCTTTTCAGATATATAAAGGGCACTAAAATTTTAAATCTCAGACTTATCTATTCTTAGGAAGATACTGAAGGGTGTGTTTCACCAACACTGGTGAGTAAACCATACAAGAGAGGTTGTGAGGTATTTTCAGGAGGCAGGTTACCCAGCAAAAGCTAGAGGCAGAGCAACAGGCAAGGAAATTTTTGGTATACGCTGTGCAACACGCCTGAATGAGGCACCAAGAAATCCAGAGCTTATACACAAGACAGGGGGCTGCAAAAGGATTGGACCCAAGGGACAATAGGTCGATCACATGGTTTGTTTGGCTTTACTGGGAGGAGTTTTAGAATTCAGTGGAAATATTTGGGCTATCTTAATATTAGTACTGAACTTAGAATTCTAAGGAGAGAGGGGGACAAAGACAGTGAGAAGAGGGCAGAGAGAGGTGCAGGGAGGCAATTGTTAACTTCAATGAATCCAAAAAGTAGTACAAGAAAACAAATACATTCATCTGATGATCTTTACACAATCGTGAGTCTATACACAAAACAAATTTAATCAAAAAGTTTTATTGTACTAGAGTAACGGGGGAAGAGAGCCTTTAAGCTGAAACTTGCAATAGTTAAAAAGTCAATTGTCAATGGATAAAATGTTAAGAAACAGTAGAATAACAGTTTATTAAGGAATAAATACATAAAAACCAGTATGAATAAAAGACTTGAAAGTGGTTGGCTCAGGGATTCCAGAGGTTTGGGTAAAGATTTGAGTTTTGAAAAGGTCACATATTTGACACACACTTTAATAAACAAATTAATGTAAATGCTTCTTCCTTGTTAAATATACTTATTGTATTAATGTAAATGCTTCTTCCTTGTTAAATATACTTATTGTTAAATGAATTGTTAAGTAGTTTCTGTAAATATCTTGAAACAGGTATTTTACACCATTAAAAGCAAAACTGTAGCAAGAATAGTTCATTGTCACAGAATACGTGTATTCTTTTCAAATATGCATTTTCTTGTAATTGGTGTTCTAAATCATTTAAGGCGCTTTTGAGTTTTCTGAAGAATAAAATACTTCTGGTTGTCAGGCTAAAATTCTGTCTAGAAGACGACAGGGATTTTCACCTGCGGTCTTCCTTTTCTGTTCTTGGTCACATAAATGCACTTGGTCTATTTTCATTATGTTTTTGCCTTTGGAGTCACTTACTCTGAACTTACACTATTAAGCTATGATGAACTAGAGAATCCTTTTAGAATTGCTGATTTTCTGAAAGGTTTTGGAAGGAAATCTTGCCTCATTCAATAGCAAAA
Source organism: Phyllostomus discolor (assembly GCF_004126475.2). Taxonomy (NCBI): domain Eukaryota; kingdom Metazoa; phylum Chordata; class Mammalia; order Chiroptera; family Phyllostomidae; genus Phyllostomus; species Phyllostomus discolor. Next base: position 93,778,048 of record NC_040903.2, on the reverse strand, counting down.
CATTTGTTAATATGAGGGAGCAGAAAATACATGTAAGGAGGAGGGAGGGAGAGAGAGAGAGAGAGAGAGAGAGAAACTATTCCTCACTACTTCAAATATGAGGAAAGGTGATCCTTTAAGCAGCATACAGGGTGTGACTTCCCCAAACGTCAGAGGGTTGAGGATAATAGTCCATTTTCCCTTTTGAGCCCATGATCTGACCCACATTCCCATCATTCAGAGAAGTGGGCATAGGCTAAAGCAGCTGACGCCAGGACCGAATTTATCCTAATAATAAAGGACCTTAATCCAGGAAAAGGCAAGTGAAGTGGGTAGTTTGACAAATCTGTTTTTTTAAATAATCAAATTGTATTTTAGATTATTAAAATTTATTTCAAGCCATCATAAATATTTGTATCTTTACATAGTTCAAATGCTTTGTAAGAAATTTCCTGTCAGATGAGTTCAACGTCATACAATCATCAGGAGGTTAAATGACAGATGTTATTATCCTCATTTCAATTGTGAGGAAAAAAACACTCAAAAAAGTCAAGTGGCTTCTTTGCTCTTTGTCTAGCTGTTGCAAAAGGAGAAAATAGGCCTCAGGTCTCTTTTCTTCCCCCTCTAATACTTTCTATACTCTGCCAGTGATTCCCAACCTTCTGGCCATGCACAGCTCAGGGGACTCAGAGTAATTTTAAAGTGTCCAAATCCTTAGATCCAAATGTAAACATGGCACCATCTTCAGAAGAATCAATAACATATCCTACACCCGTGTATACTTCGATTTTTCGAATGTGTGTCGATGTCACCCTGATGAATAAAATATACATTTGTGTAAAAGCTTTTTACTGAATTCACAACAGCCTTTTATCTTTGTGTATTTTCAAATCAATGAAAATTAAATGTACGATTACTTATTCCATGGAGATGGTCAAATTTTTTCGATGTTGAAAGGGAGCGTGAAGTTGGGGACTGGACACCATGCTCTCGGAGAGGCCCTCCTGGACCAGCCAAACTCATTCAAGGGCCCACTCAACCACATTCTCTGTCCTTTTTCTCTTCCAGGCACTTGGCACACAAGCACCCCCACAATCCTGTGACTTGTGCTGAAGTCTTGTGCACTCAGCTCCCACTCTCACCGTCACGAGAAGGTGTGGTCCATGAGGGCAGAGGCAGTGCGGCCCTTGCTCACTGCCTTGTGCACTTAGGATCACCCTGGCCCAAATGAAGGGTGTCATCTAGCTCTGTGACTTCACGTGGGAGGAACATTGCCTTAGGCATTGTCCCAGCCGGCTCCTGGTTCCACCCTCTTAGAAAGCACATGATCATGATCACAGTATAAGCAGAAAAACAACTATGCCAGTAAAAATGATGACTGCTAATGATGTTTTAGCAGCGCTTAGCCTACCATGTTAGTACCTTACATATGTATTGTATTTGCTTCCTGGTCTGCCATGTAAATAGTATTGCCTCTGCTTTGCAGATGACAAAACTGATTCTCAGACCAGTTAGACACTGTATCCTGTGCCTCACGAGGAAGAGGTGCTGATGCACTTTTTAAAGACATCTTAATGTTCCTAACACTGTCTTAGTCCAGTGGGTTATATTGTCCCTGGTACCACTCTAAGTGCATGGCAGCTCATGCTAGGTCACAGCTTTCTTAATAAAAAAGGGAAGACCAACAGATTCCACCCTTGGGGCTACCTGTCCTCTCTTCCTTTTATGATTTCACTATAAACTTGACCCCTTCTTTAGAATTTAACAGATGCTTCAGCATTAACTAAAATCCCCCATTATTTCTTCAACTCCTGGAGGATGGCTGAGAAAAAGGAGGAGTAGGAAATGTTCACAAAGGGAGTCTGTGATGCTGAATCAGCCTCAGAGCTGAAGCACAGGCTAACGATGCTGCCGCCCAGAGCAAATGAAAGAGCCACTTTGTTAGTAAAGGGGGTGAGTGTTAGGGGACATGGCGTTCAGCTAGAAGAAAGTCAAGCCTCAGGCACAAATCAGGGCAATTATTGAACAAATCTGGGGGCATCACATTCACTCTGAACACTAAAGAGATGATAGCCTTCTGCTCAGAGGCAAACGACAGTGACAGCGTTCGAATGTGTGTTGCACCCGAATTCTGCCCCCGCCCCCTTTACCCAGTGTAAAGAATCAAAGCGAGTTCACAGTTCAGCCTGGCTCTGCCTCCGGGTTGACAAATGTGAGATCAGCCCCTCCTCATCACCACCTGGTTCCCTTTGGACGCTCTAATGGTGCAGAGGGCAGAGGCATAATGCAATTTGTCAGGAAAGGGACAAATGCTGCAATAACAATGTTCATGTAAACTGAGCAAATGCTTGGTTTAATTGTCTCTACAAGTCAGCCTCACAGGAGTTCAGCTGGGAAAGCTGATGATCAAAAGAAATTATTTTCTTATCTTTTATTGAAAATTTCAAGGAAAACACATGCCACAGCCCCTGAGGACAAACCAGAGAATCATCAGGACAGGGAAGATGGATGTTTTCCAATGACTCGACACATCTAACTTTAAGATATTGAGGACACTATCATAACTTTCTGCCTTATATGTCTTTATTAGAGAAACGAGATTTATGGTTTTGGTCTGGGGGCAGAAGAAACTTGGATGCCCTTAAAGGGCTCTGTGTCAGTACTCAGCCTATCTGATTAGGGGCACACAGGGCAGAATTTAAAGAAAGTTATCTGCCTTTGGGTGGCCAGGTTTCTCTTCTATCCAATTTACTTTTATATATTCCCTTGCACTTTCTGGCACTATACTCGTAAACATTTGTTTCTGTTAGATGTGCGTGCAGGAAATAGCAACTCTCTAGTTTCCCGATTTTCGGAAATGAATGTACACACGTTTAAAGTTAGGTTCTTGGTCCCTCCCACCCCCACCATAAATCTCTACACTTGAGGGAAAGTACAGATATATTATTTTAATCTACGTATCATAGTATGAACCTATATTATACTGAAGGAAATTGGGCAAATGAAAAAGTCACAATTTAAATCAGATATCAATCTCTTCTCTTTATGGATAAGTTTGGAGTCTTCATAGTTAGCTAAATGATGTCTAGAAGAATATAGCTGGTTATGTTGGAACTCTTCTGATGGCTTTCGGCAGGGGTGATCATGTACCCTAGACTAGTCATTATGTTTCCTCCCACAGATCTTCTCCAGCCTGCATCCATTGCTACTGCCATTATTAAGAACCCCACCATTTATTGCCTAACAATCTCATGGCCTTCCTAGCTGGCCTCCCCTGGCCTCTTGTCCTCACTCCCTTTCATCATTTCTCCATAAGTGCTACGGAATTTTTTTTCTAAAACACAATTCTAATCACGTCATATGTATTTCCCCATTGCTTTCAGGATGCAGAAGTTGTCTCCTGAACAGCGGTGACCCAGCGTCTCACGCTAGCTTCAGTCTCATCTCTTGTCCTCCCTTTCTCTCCCCCAACATCTGTGTTCCAATCAGTCCTAGTGACCTGCAGTTCTTCAAATGAAGCATTTTGTTTTAAGCTTCTTTATGTCCACACACACTACTCCCCATTCTCAAAGATATCGACTCCTCAAGTCTCTTCACCAGGCTCATATCACTTTACACAAAAGTCAGCTCAGACATTATCTTTTCCATGAAGGCTTTCTGAACACATTCTGTGTGGTCCAGCAGTCCTGTGGCATTGGGGAGGGTCCCATTGGATCTGCTTTACTTTTTTTGCACTTCCTTGTAATCTTTGGTTGGCTTCCCCGTTTTTTTCTGGACTATAAGCTCCTTGAAGGAACTGACCTTTATCTTGTAGTTGTTTTCAAGTACCAAAAGTTGTGCCTGGCATATATGAGCAGACAGTAGACAAATGTGTGTTGGATAAATGAATATATAAAGAGGACACTGAGTTGAAAGTCACTGTATTGGGTATAATATGAGCAGCAGTGAGAAGTTAAACATCTCTGAAAATATGAACTGATGCTTAAGAATCTACCTACCACTCATGATTTATTTTGTAAATAATGTATTGTCTTATTCTTGGGAGACTATTAAAATGTAAATACTCTTTTGAGAGTTAGCATAGCAAGTTACCAACTCTTGACCTTGAATAGTTTTTATAGGTTCCCCCTGACCGCAGGGAGAACTGAAAGCATAAGACTGCAAGATGCAGGTGGTGAGAGAAAGGGCAGATAGCAAAATGTTGCAGTCCCACTGTACAGGGAACAAAGGAGAAGAATAAATGTATATTTATCAGGTTCATCATTTTCCTTGGTACCAGCTCTTGCTTTCTATCTACTTAGCTAGAATTCTCCTTGTTTCTTTCACTTATGGGAATTGCACAGAAGTGAGCGGGACAACTTCTCCTTCATAGGTATGAAAGATGTTGGTAAATAAAGAACAAAACAATCAATCCCGTGTGGGCCTCTGATAAACCTACCATGCCTCTTCATGAAACTCAACTCCCCAAACCCATATACCAATACCCTGCCATTCCCCAGCCTCCTGGTCATACTCTCCCTTGATTTTTAGAGTTACTACTTACTTTAATATACTTGAAGCATATCTCATTCAGTCTTTGTATAGCACATCCTCTTCTTCAAATATCTCTCTCATAAAGTCTTTAAATGCAACCCAAGTGGGCCTTTTTCTGTGCTGTCTGGAGATGCTAACTAGAACATGGACCTGTTCTTCCCTGTCTGCCTCCTCAGACTTGCTTTCTCAGGGGCCACCCATTGTGGAGCCTGGCTTCCCACGTTTTCCCACAGAGGGCTACACTTCTCTCTAGAATTGCCACTCACCACCCTCATCAAATTCAGATCAGATCTAACATGTAATTATTCTGATTATACCACATTCGTGTGGAGGGGCTTATTTCCTTTCCACTTTATTGAAGACAACATGCCTCAGAATAATCAACTGAATCCATTCTCCCAGTGATGGGAGCATAGGGTTGAAAGCTACACATATTGGCAAAAGTGTTTCCTAGCACCGTAATATACCTCATTTTTTCTTCTTATAACAATAATTTTGCATTAAAAACATTTTTCTCCTCAAAAGTTGAAAACTTTTCTTCATAGCTTATTTGTAAGTCTGCGCAACAGCCAAGGAAGCAGAAGATCATAAGTTTCCTGCTCCTGCATTGTCAGACCACATGGCTCCCAACTGCACACCCTGAAAATGTACAGTTTTCAATTAAGTGCGGAGATGGTGCCTGCAAACGGGAAGGAAGAATCCTCACCTTCAGGGAAAACATGTTTCCTAATTTGCACTCAGATACAAATACACTGTCACATTTCCCTGTACTTTATTAAATAATGAAGGCACATTAGACAAATGTCAATTTCTTTTGATCGGATCTATGCATCACCTTGAATAGCACAGCAAACTAATTTACTATACAGTTTCTATGATTAATAAATAACATTCTGAAATTCAGGAGAAATTTTTTATCAGTTCTTTAGAATCCCCTCAAATTTCTTATATTTTAGTTACCAACTGTTTTCCCCTCCCCCCTCCCCCAGATTGAGGTCTTTGTGGAGAGGAAAGGCACACACAAAAAATAAAAATTAATAACAACAAAATAAAATAAAACCTAAGAAGGAAAAATGAAGAATCATCTTAACAAAGAAATTAATCAAGCATCCCAAATCTACTCCGCCTGCAAAGTTGACTGTGTGCTCCTAAAACTTCCGGGATTGCACTCGGGTTTCTGAAGACACGAGCTGAGGGTCTTTGCTCTAAAGACTGCCAGCAATGATTTAAATTCTGTGAGGCAGACAGGGGGCTCACCTGATGTTAAAAAACAGAGTATAAAAAATTCCTTAGTTACTAAGGTGCTTAGACCCAAATGGTTTTGCATTTAACATGAATGCAAGGATTATTACTGTGATTGTGACCTCTTCGGTGACTGTTAGTCCACAGTCTATTCCAATGAAATATACCTGCACCTGTAAAAGATAATTTACCATAAATACCCCTCTGTATGAGAAGACACATGCTTATAACCTATCCATATGATGTAAACAGGCAGGCAGAAACTCACAACATAATATTTTAAGGTAATTTTTTTCAGGTTCAGTAAAATGCCTTCGAAATTAAACACACTTTCATCATGTAGATTATATAGTGCAGTGAAGGAGAAAAAATGATCTGGATAACTATGCTGAAAATATAAAGACAATAATTTTAGAGATTATTGTGACCTTTCTTTTACAAGTGGGAAATAAAATAAAGTCTGTATCTTCAGTATAATAATACTCTTTCATCATATTAAGTTCATATAATCTTAAGCCTCTCCCTTGATTATAAATCCATCTGAGCCCTGGCACCACTGCTAAGAATTTCTTTGTTTTCTTATCTTTCTGATACTTTAGCCTGAGCTGCTGTCACAGACCTCTTTAATTCTTAAAAGAAGTGCCAGAAGCATGAATGTCAAATAACCAAGTAAATGATTATTTTTAATACTAGTCATGTGAAAGCTTCATTAGCCATTTAGTATTTGTTTCAGCCTAGTCTACCTTATGCCCTATTTCCTTCTAGTCACCACTTCGTAGTTCAAAATTCCCAAACACATGAGGACAGTGATCTTCAAATTACTTAGCAAACTCTTAAATTGTTAAACCTGTAGCTCCCTAGCCCTAACTTGACTTTCTAAAACCAAATTTCAGATGAGCCTGAGAACAGATAATTCATAGCAAACACTTTGAGTTTCCCTCCAAACACAGGTTTTTAAAGAAAAGCAAGTCAGTAGAACAGAAAGAATACGCTGAACTGATTATTCGTTGATTGGGTTAATGTTTACTGAGGGTCTCTTATGTGCCAGCCACTTTTCTAGTCCCTGGGCACTATTTAAACATTATTCATAAGGTCAATCGCCTGATTTTAATAAGTACAATACCTCATTTTAATAAAGACAAAGTTAATTTTTAAAACTAAGACTTATTACATGTATTGGACATTATTTCCAGAATAGCCTTGATGATTAATTACCTTGATGGGTGTCCATGATGAGTAAATTAGAAAGTAAGGTAGGTCTGACTTACTGTGTGCTCAGGGACAGGAGGTGCTAAAAGGCAACCCTAAGTGTGACCGTATCATTTTGAAAAGAGACACGTATTCTGAGACCACTTTCAATTATTTTGAAAATCACTTAAATTTTTTCTTAAATTTAAAACTGTTTTTTATACTCTGGAAATAACTGAAAGACACTAATTTCCCTTTTCCTCCTACCCTAAACTTCAAAATTCGTGAGATTATGTATACCATATTTTTCAGATTGTAAAATGCACTGGACCATAAGATGCATGTAGGTTTCAAAGGAGGAAAATAGGAAAAAATTTTGAAGCAAAAAATGAGGTAAAATATTTAATAACCTGTGACCCCACTCCACTGCTGCCCCTTCCACAGCGAGCCAGGTAAGCTACATTTGGAGTATAAGATGCACCCCCTTCCTCCCAAATTTGGGGGGAAAGTACATCTTATAGTCCAAAAAATATGTAAACATTGATGGAAGAAGACATGTTAAAATTAAAATAGGAGGAAAAAAGAGAAAGGAGTCTTTGAAATAAATGTATTTATGAATGTGCAGGGGCAGAAACAGAACTGGTGTGCAGAAATTAGGAAGGTTTCATCATTGTGAGAAAGACCTTCTAAGCATGGGTGTGGGTGTATGGGACAGACTGGATTGCCAGCAGAGGCAAGGGGACCATCTGCTAGGGTTTCTGTGGGAACATGGACTACAGGTTCTGAAAGATACAGGCTATACACAACTTTTTAGAGGGAGGAAGTTCCTTGAAAGGTGTGGCCTACAGCTTTCCTAAAAAATTAGAAAGTTTAATTTAAAGAAAGTTAAATCTTTAGTATATTCTTGAAATGTGTTTGTTTTTAAGAACCAAGTGGAACACCAAATAACTAAAGACTACTTTGGGGACAATGATTCAAAGAAAAAAAATTGTATGAATAGGATGAGGCAAATTCTTTGTTGTCATGTAAGTGCTACCTTGATCTGGCTCTAGGGGATAGAAAGAAAATGAATGTGTGAAAATTTAAAAGAGATATAATTTAATTCAAGATAAATGAGATTTTTTATGGCAATTAGACCAGTTATCTCTCTAGTTTGCTTAAATACACCTTTATCAGCATTACAAAAATATACTTTCACTTTTAAAACTTGTAAGACATCATTATAAAAATGTCTATATGCCATGTCTAAGTCACAGGAAAACAAAATATCTGCCATAATTAAATGGCTTGTGCTTCTTGGAAAAAATAAGCATTTAATAGTGTGTGTGTGATGCAAACTGTTTGAAAAGATCCAGCATCTAGCAGAGTGTCCATCGGAAGCATCGGAAGTGCTTACCTTACCTGCGGAAGGTAAGCACTCCACAATGATGTATGAAATGCATGTAGTAGAATTACATGGGTGCTATCATAGCTCTAACATCTGTTCCAGGTATTAAAAAAGTGTTAAATTGTTATATCTTTATTTTGTTTCTCTAAACAGCACTATGAGGTAAGTTCCATGACACTTCTTTTGCTGGTAAGAAACTGCGGCCAAGGAACTTGTCCAAGCTACCTGCTAGAAACAAGAATGAAACCCAAGTCTGTTCGATGCCCCAAACCACACACTTTCCAACAGTCTGGGCTGAGTGATCTGCGTACACTCCTCTTACTCGAGCAAATGTTTCTTCATGCATTGCAGACTGAGCCCCATCAGGACCTCTGCAGTATGAAAAAAACTATAGCTCTAATGGCACACAGAAAAATGATTTGTATATGGAAATGATTTTGCCAGGTGGAGATTTAATACATCTGTTTTACATAAATTAGCACTGTAAGTCTTTAATGTGCACTAAGTTTAATCATTTGTTTTAAATGTGTCTCATCCCACACTCAGCTCTTTGACCCTTGTTCTGTTACCTTCATTATTAATAAACTCCCAATGTTTGACATCGTGCACTTGTTGCATAGTGATTTTCACATTTAGTGAGCAGGAGAAATCATTGTTTTGATGACCATTTTCCAATGCTCCTTAAAATGTTTCCTTGGGATGTTGTTCAGATTGATTAAAACTAATTTAGGGAAAATAAGAGGCAAGCATCTTCAGTTCCTAAGCTAATTAGCATCATAGAAAGTCTGTAATTGACATAACATTTCAGAGTTGTATTTCATCATTCACACAGTGATTATTCATGAAACAGTGTTGAGGCAGGATGGAAATGGGGTCAGGCACAAAGGGAATGGGTAGGTGAATGTGCGTGCTGGGGACTGAATGTATGCAACTGGCATTATGCCAAATCCAAATAAAATTGTGGTTAGCTGTTGCTTTGTTATGGCCGCACCAGGCATTTCCTCTCACCTGAAGGGTGACCACCCACAATTACAACAACTACTTATGAACACAGGAAACACAAAGTATGTGAGAGACAGAGAGCCCTTAGCAATCCAAGCGTGCTGTATCGATATCACGCAAAGAATCCTGTATACAATGGGCATTTAAGCAGCACATGTTTTCTCTCCCATAACATCAACTGCATAAAATTAGAGACACACAAGCAAACATTCCTCAAACAAATGATTTTGGTTTATCCATAAATATAGCCAAATTCTTCATGAGTCTGCTTACATTTTTAAGCTTTATCTCCTCGAAACAATTATAATCTTCTATCGAACCTAGTAATTTCCTTTATTTGACCTAAATGCATCTCCTCTAAACATCTTAGCATGGTTGCAAATTCTGGAACTTCACAAAATGGACTTGCTTACTAAGCTCTTGGAGGAAGTTAAAGCAACTGAAAGTTGTCTCCTGAACCTTGGGCTCTGCACCTTTCCTCTTCCTTATAGGTCAGCAATCCCTTGAAGCACTAGATCGTCTCTGGATGCTGCTTCTCCCAAGGAAAATAACTTAATGATAAATTAAGATATTTAATGATCACAGGCAGTGATTAGAAACTTTATTTTTATGCTTTCTTCAGTGTGAAGAAGGGATAGCTTAAGGATGAGCAAAAAGTCAGTGGGAAACTGTTTTCAGAATGGGCTGCATCCTCCAAAATCATCCAATGACCAACTCCTCCACGTGGGTGAATGGACAAAGGACCTGAACCTCTGGCCCAGGACTGTGGACTCTACTGGCTTGATAGTCTTAGTGTTGCTATAGTAAATGATTTACATGTTGTAAAAACAACTGTGGACATGAGTTATTACTCCCTTTCTGAATTCAATTCTAAAACAACCCAGGTTTGATTAGAAATGCCAAGACAAGGGGCCTCACTTTGATTTGTTAATTTTTTTTGGAAACAAGAAGGAGTTTCGTGTTTTCTTCTAAGTCATTTTTAGACTAAGTTCAGTTAGAAATATTAAGAAACACAAAATTAAGAAACAAGTGACAAAAAGAAAATGCATTACGAGTCATCATGCTGTGATCTAAATTGTACGACCTGAATAGGGAGGCCAGGCGGGTGGATGGGAAGTGTGCCTGGTAACCCGAGGCTTGTCTTCTACTACAACAACATGAGTATCACTTACTGAACAAGCACCAGCTGCCATGGCTCTGACTCCTGAGCATTCATAAACAGAAAAGGTGGTATCTGACACTGCCAGCCACTGTGCAGAAAAAGCAAAGCTTTCAGTGCTAACAAGAGAAAATCTTTCTTTAGGAAGATGAAAACCAATTACAAGACAGCCCCTGTTCTTTATCCAAATCAGAGGCTGACACCAGCCAAATGTCCGTCCTGGACTAACTTCCTTCTTCCCCAGATCACTGCCCTCCCCCCTCCCACCTCCCATGGCTATAGAATGTTTTTCTGCTGCACTCTTTCCATATCAATGCCTTCAGTTTGTTTTGGGAGATCCATTTCATTAGGTGAGAAAAAATAATCTTCAATATTTTTGACATCCTTTAAGTTCTTTTCTCATAGAGAAATATTTGGAATTGAGATAATATAAACAAAAATATAGCCTGCCTTAGATTAAAGTCAATATTCCAACAGCTGAAACATTAGGATATCAAATTTGTGATAAAAGATTGATGGAGAAGGAGTAAACTAAGTGCAGGTGGTTTGGGGTTGGTGTCTTAAATGGTCTGTTTCACTCACCCAGTTTTATACCATGGGAATTCAGATGACGAGGTAAGCTTGCTATTAAGTACACACGTGTATAGAGAATGTGATTCTTAATTTCTTAAGGTGATGAAAACCACAAAGAACTGAATTATCTGAAAACCTACATTTTACTCCGTTGGTCTTTTTGTCCATAGACTCTTTATAATAATGTGAAATTTGTTTTCTATTAAGCCATTTTACTACCGATCAAGATGAAATCTTAACAGGTCTTACAGCTTGAGCTTCTCTTGGAGCAAAGGTGGACTCTTAAGAGAGGTTGTGTTCCCTCCGATTCCAGAGAGAATACACTGTGGTTCTCAGACAGCCTAATGCATCTGGCTGCCAGCAAAGGGTTTCTGGTAAATGCTATTATTTATGCTCACTCAGTTAAAGTAGACAGCTATTTACTGAGCGCCTCTATACATAAGACAGTGTTGCAGTTAATGTTGTAATGCAGTCACCACCTGGTTACCCCACAGGCCCCCAAACTGTTCCTCTTGCAGAGTTCCACACCCACAGAATGCACTCCTCAGGGGTGCTTTTCAGGGACATGTGAAACACGGAATGCTAGCTGCTCTTGAGGCTATAATGAATAGACTGGATTGTATAAAACACTGCAAACAAAGTATTCTTGCCTCCTACAAGTTAACTTCTAAAATATAAGCTCAGAATAGTTACAAATGGATGAAATGAATCTCACAAGAGCTTATAAATAAAAAGAACTTCATATGCAATATAATATTTTGATAATTTTTGATGGTTTTTTAATGAAGAAATTACATTTTCAACATTTCTGCTTAAGAGGTCCTGAGAACATAAAAAAAATCAGACATGAACACAAAACATTGGTAAGCATTTAGAATTTGTTAAGTTATTCTTCACTTAGTGTGTATTCTGGAAAAAAAGATGGTCAGGCTAAACAATGTGTCTTAGCCGATATGTGTTATGGGTCTGCATCTTCTAAACACAATGAAAGCTCACTGAGCAGGGCCCAGACAGTGTCTTAGGTTCCAATTCCCATCATGCTTTATTGTAACACTCATTTGGGATGTCTAATATAAGACCCAGGCAGATTCGGTCATTTTACAAGCAGTGTTATTGAGGATGTCCGATATATCTGTATCAGAGGGGACATACTACAAAAAGAAATCAATGTTTTCATAAGTCTAGAGATTCAACAAATTTAATTTGTTCTAGCTCCTAGCATTTGCAAACTTTTCTTTCTAAAAAGGGGATTAATGAGCATTTTCAAATAAAACTTCATGCAACTATGTTTTATTGATATATATGATAAAATATATAGACTATTTTTTGGTTTTCTAAATTGATTTAAACCATGTTTTTCATTTGGTCTCCTTTTTTTTCAGACACAAGTCATTTTTGGATTTTATTATCATGAACTGGAATAAAAAATGTCAACAAAACATTGGCTTCAACACAAGGCTCTGTAAACACAGCAGAGAACACACCCTTATCTCTCATGGGGATGTCTGCACACTGCCCTGTCAGTAACGCGGAAAAGATACTCGAGGCTCGTGGCCCAGAAAAGGGAAAGGTAAACAATCCAGGTTACATTTTTAAAAGAACTTGAATAAAGAAAATTTCCCAATAAAGAAGAATAAAAGTTACCTTTATCCAATTTTATAAAATCATATACTTAGCTCTTAAGATGAACAAACCAAGGCCACCCTGGGATTTATCTCCAGGTCTACCACCTACTAGATACTGGCATTTGGGGCCAGTTCTCTGAAAGATATAACCACTCTCAAGTTCTACAATGTTCTAACTCAGTGTTTGCACTCCATATAAGCAATGCTTTTGCATCTTTCAGACACACATTTCCCGACTTATTTTTCTCTAAACAAATTACTCTGTGTCCTCAGAACTTCCATATGATCTTTTTGGAATGACTTTCCTGATTCCAGCTACCCTAAAGTTCTCTTTGCTATTGGATGTCACTTTGTAAATGTATTCTTCTGAATGGTGAAGACCTAAGAAACTATGAAGGATACTATCTGAATGAATGGCTTTGCACACAGATAACAGCAAAGGCCAACTGAACACATGTCAGATGTGCTGACCGGTCTCAAAACAGCAGGCAACATGCAACAAAAAAGAGAAGTTCAAGACCTCACTGATGACAACATACTGCAGCCATAGCTTCCCAGCTGAGTGACAAGGAGGCCCATAATGGAAACATTACTCCTTTAGGTAGGCACACATGAAAGATTAATTTCCTGGATTGTCTGCATTTACATAGTAATAATAAGTTTATCTTCTTGGCCTGTTCTGACTTCAATTAGAAATTCTATTGTCATACCTGAGATGGGGAAGGAGGAAAAGCAAAAACTGTAGAGAATGTCCCTCTGGAAATAGCAATACTAATGGAGCTTATCACTCCCATCATTAATTTAATCAAAAACCTTGAGGCAGAGGGCTAGAGCAATCTGTTAAGGAAACATTTTCTAAACTGAGAGTGCTTCCCATTTCAATTAGGGTCTTGCTCTTTTTCTCTCTTTGAGACATTCTTTTTCCCTGTGTTCCCTCCCTCATCCCACCCCCATCCCTTACAATGATCTGCAACTAGGGGCTGTGTTTTTTTTTTTTCACTAGAGAATGCCCTCTTGCCAATGTCCAATTGTGCAATAACATCACTTTCCCCTAACCTTCTTAACTAACTCCATTTAAAAAAATGACATCACAATTAGTTCAAATCCACTGTGCCAAAGATAAAGTCCTTGCACCTCAATGAGAGAATGCTCTAGGGAGGATGGGGTTTGCTTCATGGTGTGCATGTTAATATGCTATTCTCTTTAACTGTTTTACCAATAATGGCTGCCAGTGGATCATTCTGCTGTATTTGTAGGTATGTACTTATATGATTTATAAATTTGTTGATTTTCAAACCTCAGGAAAATCATTATTAAATATACATACAGCGGTGGTGGTCTGCACTCCACAATGAGACTTCTCCCTCCTACCTGTGGGCAATACCTTTACTGAGGCAGACAAAACCTTTGACAAGTCTCCATTGCAAAGGTGACACTTTCTATATGAAAGGGCTGTATCTTCTGCTAGAGAGAATTTCCTGAGCCAAAAATCAAATAAGTATTCCATGAAACATCGCTCTGGCATCTGGAGGAAACAAAATGGCATTTTGGATCTCCGTGACACTGAAGACAGTAGCAGTGCGGCTAGACCGCCCACAATACAGGGGAGCCCCTCCTCCACCTGCGCTCACTGGCAGCTTACCCACTGGGTGCTGCTAATGCACAAGAAAGCAAGGTGCCTTCTCTTGGTTCATCTTTCCCAATGCAGTTTTATTTAAAAATTTTAAATAGCAATATGTAGCACCATGGAAGGATGAGGTTATGGAATTGCATGTAAGGGATTCTATTGATGAACCACTTATGAAGTCTGAAAAAAATTCATAAAATAAAACACATCCATGAGATAGAAAATTACATTTTTATGTTGTTCTTTCTAGTCAAGCAAACATACTTTGAGGGATTTGTTTCTGTCTTAGTTTTCAAAATTTAAAGTGTGTTTTGAAACTGGGGAAGATAAATCACAAATAAAAGATATTTTATAAAGCATTTAAAAGAAACACCCCTTAAACTGGAGAGTAGATGACCGACAGCAAGAGAAATCTCAGCCTTTATTTAAAGTGTGGAGTCTGTGCACATGTGTGAGAGAAGCGCCTGTGCACATGAGCATTTGTGTTGCGGCGACTAAGACACGGCACCAGCAGCTTTACAGTAAACGTTCTCTAATGCCTCCGTCGCCTTCTGAACCTGAAGACACACAGCACTGTGAAAGAGCATTTCAGAATCAGTTTCCGGAATCCACAGAAACACCCTCGTGGTCTGAGCAAGATGTCTTAACATGGATGCCTACATGAGAAACACATAGGTTTCCACAAACGTTAAAAACTAACTGGAAATTCGGTCAGCATGAATTCACTTAAATAAAAAGCTGTTGGGGGAAGTTATTAGGGGTTCTGTTTTCTTACTCTCTGATTCATGAAATCTTAGTAAATCATGTTGAGGGATGAGAGACCTGGCCAGTGACTTCTGAAGGTACCAAGATAAATAAATAAATTGGAACAATCCTCCTCTCCCACCCCCTCCCATGTATGTATGCCTACCCACAGAAACCAAAGTTGAAGTATTACAAATGTCATATATAGATATTGTTTAATGGATGAAATAGGTAATACCAATTTCTCAGTTATGTCAGGAACTCTGTTGAGTGCTTGATATACATTAAAGTGCTCAATATTCTCAGCTACTTTTACAGATGGTGAAACTGAGGCATGGAGAAATACAGAAACTTGAAGAGATTGCAATGGGATCAAAACCCCTAATTGCCGAACTATCCATTCTCTGCTGGAGGGGAAAGAACTGAAATAGGTTTCAGAAAATTTGAGTCAGTGCATTCTTGCCCACTATAATGACGCTGGACACCAATTTTCTCATTTTGAAATATCTAAGTTACTTGAAGTTGTGGATTTCTATGTCATTTTCCAGTTCCAATCTGCATAATTTTTCAAATTGTAAACTGCCTCCCTTACTGCAAAAAGTTGAGTGGTAAAAGGACATTTGAAATCACCAATTCCCAGTTCCTTCCTACCATTAAGGAAATCTATTGTATAGTATCTTTTATTTGCAATGATTTTCCTACATGAATTCTTCCAATGAAAGACACAGCCCACAGGTCAGGGACATTGTTAAAAGTTTAATTGTCAAAGCATATTTTCTTTTTGTTAAGTATATATCTACCCATAAGGTTTAAAAATTTAGTAAGTTCTCTTGTTCTTCTATTCTTTTCTTTGTATATAACTTTCTACAAACATAAAAAATAAATTATGTGAAGTTTGGAAAAATACATGAATACTACAAGTAAATAAAAACCTATAATTCAACCACCCAAAGAAATCCATTAAAATGATTTTTAGCAGTTTGTTTAATACATGTATTTCAACTTTAAAAATTAAACTTTGATCTAGTGATCTTTTACTCAAAATTTTAATATGAATATTTATCCATGCCAGTAACTATTCTTGGTGAATATGATTTATATAATTCCTTCAGCTTCTTTATATATATATTTTTAATTTTTATTACAACTTTTACGCTTTTTTTGAATAATTCAGATATTCCTACTCATAACTATTGACATTTCTTTTATAGATTCTTTAAATCATTCATTACGATGCCAAATGAAGTTAAATATTTGCTTCTATTTTCTTGTTATTTTTATAGTTTTTTAGTATTTTCCTTCAACAATTTCTTTAATCAATCCATCATTTATACTGGCATATATTCCTGTAGTTGAGGAACTATAAATTTTGTGAAACTTTGCCAATGACATTTGTCTATAGCACAGGTCTTCAGATATTTGAAATCTTCGATCATGCCTGTAATTTCTTTTCCATTCAATGAGAAGTCTTCTCTATATTAAACATGACCAGAAAGGTTTGAAAAGTGGTCTCCTCTGTATGTTCCCAAACTTGCCAATTTTATTAGGACATGTGCTGTTCACAATTGGATACGATCTTTAAAATGTGCACTATCCATGCATTTAAGGGCAGGAAATGATAATTCCATATATATAACTACCATTAAATAGGGTTGTTGGCTACTACATCACACCCTTGGCACATATTCAACTGGTACTTAATTAAAACCTCCCAAATTTTTTTTGACATGAACCACTAATGTCAAGCCTTATTTTCAGGAAATGCTGGCAATTAATCTGCAAGACTTTTCATCTGCACGGAGCATATATGCATTTGATACACATTGTGCTCTCTAATGGTGATTAAGTTTCTGATTTAAATAAGATTATGCAATTATCTAGAAACCTAGAAAGGGACTCAATGAATGGCTTTGATAGGGTGATAGTGTGGAATGTACAGATCTGGAGTCTCTATTAAGTAATCCTTCTTCATAAACACACCAAAACATGATGCCCATAGAGTGAGCAATATCTTCATTTAAAACATGTACCTATGGTATAATAATAGACATATCAAGAAATCCCTTCAAGGACACCAAGAAACAAACTTAAAACTCCCCAGAATAAAAGAGGAGTTTCTGGCACCAAAAGAACTGAGCAGACCACTTTTTTGCAAAGCCTTTTGTGATCTTCTTAAGCTCATCTATTCAGAGTAAAGGTCAAGTGGGCAAACCCAGCAATTCTATTTTCCCACAAAGCTGCTACAGTTTTCTGTCTCCTGACAGGCTGGTCACTAGGAGTCTATTATCTCCCATTCTGTTGCCAGCACCACCCAGATCCTTAACTGGAAACCCACTAAACAGCTCCTTTCTTTCATGGGTTGACTTTCAGCTTCTTGTAATGGCTTCATGTTAGACATCTAAAAGCTTTCTTCTCTTGCTCTGTTTGTTTAAGGAGGGCCATTTGAGAAAGCAAAACCCACCCTAAACAAGCATTGCCCTACTTAGTAGAGCAAATACAAGTGGATTTGCTAATGAAGGCCTCTTCTAGTTGGTTAGGTAGTACTTTAAAAGCAGCATTTAGATAACACATCTGAAACTGGTTTTAAAGAGTATCTTAAGAGTTTGAGTTCTACTTGAAGGAACACTTTTTGTCTTCCTTTAAATAACAGTCATTCTTTCAAAGAAAACCCCAACTGAAGCTTACTGTCTCATCATACAGACTGCAGGTTGTATCTGAATTCTCTCAAGGCCTAGGGAGTGAAAGGTTTTCCTTGTCCCAATACCTGTTTTGATCAGTTGCTGTTTTGTTCAAGTCTTAATACAGATCAACAAACAAAACACAAAATAAAATCTAGTTGTTCAGAGTTGACAGGTACTTGGCAGATCAAAAAATCAAATCCTCCCACTTTCAAAGTTCAGTGGAGAAAAAGGAGAGGGAAGAAAGTTGTTCCTGGGGAGCACCAAGTTCTGCATCTGAAAGTGTCTGTGCACCGGCGTGATCAGCGTGGGGCTGCGGAAGTCAAGTGCTTGGGTGGGTAGGGGGAGTCAGCACATTCGGTTTCAGCTCAGTTTAGCTGTTTTCTTACATTTCTTACATTTCAGTGCATGTTTTCTTGCCATTTCCTGTCCGGCAATTCTCAACACATAAGCACAGATATAAACACACATACCCTAACCAGGAAAAGAAAATAGGTATGGATAATTTGCTGAACAATTAATGGCCAAAAGACACAAGCATGGGTTTTTTTCAAGTTTGAAGGTTAATGGGTATATTAACATTAATTTGTGGAGCAAGATAATGATGTATACTTATTTATTTAAATTTCATGATAAAATGTATTTAAAATAAATGATAAACATTCCTGGTTTACCTTCAATTACCAAGTAGAAAATAAACACAATTAAAAATACAGGTCATAGGCCCCAAAGGGCAGAATTTTAGACCAGTTTTTCCTTTTATTTTTGTCACATGACATTATTTTACCACATTTTTGTCACATGACATTGTTTTACCACAAATATTTACATGTCTAATATTTATGAGACAATATCAATGAAGATAGCAGTTTGAATTATTAGGTAGAAATTGTATTCAAATAAAATATGGTAAAAAAGTCATTCCTTTCACATGTTACATTATGACCTGCTATTTCTGTAGGGCTTCTACCCTTGGTAGTTGCGGTGGATACAGTGAAAATAGTTGTTTACTTAAAATGATGACAGACCTAAGGTTACACAGAGTCTAAGAACATGAAAGAGAATAGGAATGGTGACAAACACACACAGCTTATAGGAATTCTGGGGGTGGCTGGCAGGATATTTCCCTAAATCATTGACTTGGCTGCAAGAACTCTGTAGTCTAATTTCAACTCTTTCCTCTAACTTCATCTTCACATCAACCATTTACATATCATGCTTCATCTAGATATATCTACCTGTGGATCTGAGGAAGTACCATATTCTCTGAAGCCCTTAAGTCTGAGCACTTGAATTTACTGCTACCTAAAATGTCCTCACCCTCTCACCCCCAAAGATCCCAACAGTGTGGCTGGTAACTCACACTTGACGTTCTGTACTCAGTTTAAATCACAGAAACTGCCATGTCAGTTTAGGTTCCCCTCCTGTGTAGTTTCAGGGCACTCCTGACTGACCCCTGGAATGCTCTACAGTGGTGATGGTATAAAGGAGAGGTTTTCAAAGTGTATTCAAATATCACGTGCATCAAAATCTCCTCAGAAGCCTTTTAAAACACAGCGTTTCTGGGCCCCCCACCTGTCCTACTGGATCAAAATCTCTGGGAATGGAGCTGAGAAATCTGTGCTTTAAATAAGCTTTCCAGATAATTTTTATCCATTCAGAATCACTAAAGGGGGAAATATATTCTCCAGAGGAGTAAGAACACAGATTGAAGACATTTTGCTTTTTTAACATAACAAGAGAATCATAGTAAAGACTCAAAAACATAATGATCCTTTAAAAATAGAATATAGCCTTTATATGGGGATAGAATCCTGCATGTTTGAAAGTCACAAATCTCTAGATAATTTTCTTCCCTCTTTAGTCTAGAAAATGAAATCATGCTCTATACATGTCAATTCCATTCCTCCCTGCAAGACATAGAATAATGACTCCTTTAAAGAAGACTGGAGAAAAAAAGTGTGTGTGTGTGTGTGTGTGTGTGTGTGTATTTCAGAGGAATACCTTTAAAAGAGACATTTTAATTAACCCCAATTTAATAGACAATGCTGAAACACTAGGGACTTAAGACATCCCTGACCTATAGCTTTTTAGTGGTAATGATGATGATAAATGAGACTGTATTCTGTAGTCTGGAAATGCTTGTCACAAGCATGATTTCTTAATGTTTCCTTCACTTCTCAGTGCCTCATATCAAGTAATGAAGTCAAGCTCAGGACTAGAAAACCGAGGGAAGCAAATGAAAAAGCTGTAAAAGGAAATGAATATAAATGAGGTGATGCAGCTCTGGATTCATGTATTAAAACTTAAGTTCTGATGAAGATAGTTTAGAAACCGGAATGACCCTCAAGGTTGGCTTCGCAGTGAATACTCATGATTCCTGAACAGTTTTGGTGTTGTTGCTCAGGTTTTAATTAGCAGTGGTGGCACTGTAAAAGGATTCCCAGCAACTTCCCGTAGACTCCAGGCCATTTGCTCTCATTATGAAAGTCAGCTTTCATCGTTCCTGCAGTATCATTGATCTTAGCACAGTTGCTAATGCCAACAATCATCTCATTATTTTCTGTGAAACAAGGAGAATAAAAATAAGTTTCTCTGTAAAAATGTACAACATATTTTATTTTTAAAATGTGTGGTGGCCTTTCTGAAAAAGGCAAGTAACTGTATAGTTTTCTAAATGCTGAACTATTTCTTTACGTGTGTCAAAAACATTGATTTTGGCATTTTGCCTCCACCAAGAAAATCAGTGCTTTGAAGGCAACGAGTGGCTGACTACTTACACAGAGCCTGTTATAATCTCTCACCCCCTACCTTCTTGGAAAAGCAGAATTCACAGTGGTTGGTCAGAACTCTGTTTGGGGCTGGAATAGGCCAAAACCACTCAGAAGTTTCTAGAGCCAATTAAATACTCCTGATTTACTGATTTAATAAAGAAACTCTGTCTTCTGACCTCAAAGGGTCAATAAGAACAAACATCAATGAAAGGGAAATGTTTTCATTGAAAACATGGGGAGATCAAGCATGAGGTTCCTAATGTGATTCTGTGATGCACCAATTTATCAGTGAAATGCTCATGGGGGGAACAACTCATGGAGGAAAAGAGCAATCTCTGTTCCACAGCTCTTGGACTGTGCTGGTGAAATTTTCACAGAAGGGTTAGATGTCAGACTATGGAGTACACCGACTCTCTTGGTCACACTTAGGTAACTTTCAAAAAAACAACAGTTCTTTAGTTCTTTCTTTTATGTCATTTAGGTCAACTACAAACCTGAAAACAAAAAATGTTAATGTAGAATCTTCGTCCATTAGGTGATGCCACTAATAGACTCAAGTGTGTTCACTTCCCTTTTGCCCCCCTAACAGGTGCTGGCGGCTGATGAAGACCTGTGCATCCTCGTCTGAGTTATCTCGATCCTTACCCAAAGAACACCTCATCGAAAGACTTGATAGTTTAAGTGATGTAAAACCATGCGAATAATTTTAAATGTGTTTTAAACCTATGGGATATGTCATTATCATGAAATTAGGCACCAATTCCATAAAAATAAAAAATTCACAGAAAAATAATCAAATAGTAATATAATAGAATAATTTTTTTCTTTTGGTTGTGGGGTTTTGCATGATTATATCTTTCCTTATTATCATTTTTGAACATTGACTTACCTTTTTCAACATTTTTGCTATGATTAATAATACAAATATACATCAAATTTGAAGGAGTTTTATGGAGAATACCTATGTATATAACACCTCAATTTTACCAGTAACTTTACTGGTTTTATTATATTTTTACATACCTGTTGGTTCCTCTATCAATCACTCTTACTTTTTTTAATGCAAAACAAAGTAAATTACAGGCCCCACTATACTTTTCCTTAAATATTTAAGGATGCCTATCATTAACCAAAGTTTGAAATTTGTTTAGTTTTTTATAATAGAGTTCAAAAATATTAAGTGTAAATTTTGTCAAATGCACGCAACCACATCCTGACTAAAACCCAGACCATCTACCAAGCATGGTCTGCCTGGAGCCTGTTTCGCTCACCACAACCCCAACCCGCCACGCCTGCCTAGCTCAGCCGCTGCTGAGCTGGTCTTCTTTCTGTTTTTCTCACACACACAGCTGAGCTGTTGTCTTCACAGCCCGTGCATGGACAGGTAATTCTTCTTTTTTTTGTCCCTTCTCATTCTTCAATTGTTACCTTTAAGTATCACCTCCTCAAAAATGCCCATCCTGACTGCCCATATAGATGTCTTCCCAGTTATGCTGTGTAACAGATTTAATGAAAACTTGAATTATACATTTTTATGTTATCTTTATTTAACATCTGTGCATTTTACTAGACTAGGAGTTCTCTGATTTCAGGGACCATCTATTTCTAATTTACTATGTCATCTAATATAGTGAAACCTATTAGGCAGACAGCAGATAACTATTTACTAAAAAAAAGATATTCCCTTTGATTTCTTCTTACTAGTGTTTATTGTTGAATAAACACTACTTGTTTATTTTACAATAATGAATCAGATGATTTCTTAGCCAATGTATATGCTGGTCTTTTATCTCTTCCTTTAGACAGAAAGTTTTAAGTTCCAATGCTTATTCACTCATTCATATATGTTTATTAAGCACCTACTTTCTACCAGACAGTTAACTAAATAGTGGGGCATTTAACAGAGAATGAAACAGACATGTTTCTGTCCTCATCCCATAACAGGAAACAGAGAAATATAATATAGCCTCAAAAGTGTTTTTGGAATGCACTAAGGGAGACATAACTTGGATCAGAAGGGTAGGAAAGACTTGCCATTGAAAGTGGCTTCCAAGCTGAGTCTTGGAGTAGATCTTAGCCGTACTGTACTTCTTTTACACACTAAATCCAAGACCACCTTTCCTCTCATGTGTGAAGTCCCTTTCACTTTTATCAACATGGACTGTGGAGCACTTTTTCCTACGTCGAGAAAGATCTAGTAATAATGTGTCAGAGTGACTCACTTGGTTTCTAGCAAGTAAAATCCAGGACAAGTTCAAAGCTATGACTATATTATCTTTCTCCTCATTGGTCTCCTTCTTGAATATCCCATGGTGACTGTGAAGTTTCACCTCAAAGAACTTACTATTTTTCTACTCTGTGCACTGAAGTTTAGCTCGAGAACATGAAAGCATATTGCAAGGACCACAGAAGCATTAAAGTCTGTCAAAGCCTGTTCCTTTTCAGTATTTGTTAATTTCTCTTAGAGTATAGTAACACATCACAGGACATGCCTACTGTTGGAGAAAAACATAACAGGAAATAAGATACATTGAATACACTTTGCATGTCCCACAATGTCACTTACTCCTTTAAATTCATTCATTCATTAAATAAATAAAGAATCCTATGTTTTCTTATACTGACTGGTTTGGGAAGCACAAATTCTGGAGATAAGAGTACAAGAAAGCAGACAAATGAAAGATTTTTAAGTTTTAAAGGGGTACACTGTGGTCTCTCTGATTCTGACATCCCATCCAGGTAAGATGTTATTTCTCAATGCGAAACAAATTCAAATGAATAAAATCAAGTTGGACAGAGAGGCTGAAGTTCAATTTTCATAACAGTAGGTGGAAAAATCAAAATGTTGCATATTAATTGCACTGATGTTAGTAATAATACTGAACAGTCACATATTTTTATAAGGCTCATCATCTTTAGTTAGAAAGTTTGTGTGCCCATCTTTCAAATGTATAGTTAGTTCTGCTATAACTTTTAAAAAATGCAAATGCCCAACAGGGATTTTGAGCATGACACAAAATTTCTCATTTGATTATGCATTATTCTGCATGTAAGGAACAAAAGATGGACTCAGAAAACTGCACCTGTCTGAAATGAACCACATAGGACACACACACACTCACTGTTTAAAACCTGCCAGCTACTTCAGTTTACCACATGTGTGAGGAAACACAGCCATTCACATTTGGTGTCACAATGAGATTTCAGATAACTCTCCTTTCACCTTTTCACAATAATTCTTAAGCTGTAGCTCTTCCATACACAAATTTCAGTTCTCTTTCTAGGTAAAGTCCATATTTATTATAACTTTTAGGTATTTCATAACAATTTACCTGTATAGAACTATGTTACCATTTTAATTAAGTTTCCATATCTGTATGTGTGTGTATAGCTCAAATTCTGAGTGTTGTGCCCATCCCCATTTTTCCCATAAGTGCTCATGAATTCCATTTCACAATTTTGCATATTGAAGTCGATTTTAGGAACATATATGTTGTACAATTTCCTATTGTTACTTGTGTAATTTTTATGAATCCTTGTTCCACAATTTAAAAGTGCCCTATAATATTAAATGCAAATTTAACTTAAAATAATTCTATAGTAATAATTTCCTGTGATTATCCATTTGCAGGATCAGTAATCACTAAGAACATAATCCAAAGAGAAACTAACTGGAGCAATCATTAACTAATGTATTAAAAATAATAACCCATAATCTACTCCTCTGAAATTAAGAAAATACCCCTCTATTACATAATAATATCTTCAAAGACTCCATGAATAATTTTCCTGGAGGTGGACTCAACCTTTCTTAAAGTTATAAAGATTGTGTTTTAACTTTACCTTTGTATAAGAGTGGGGAAAAAAAGTGCAGTTATGAAATTAAAGACAGATTGTAACCTCAGTGATTACTCTAGTCCTACACGGAACAGCGGCACAGACACGCAGCTACAGAAAGGGCTTTGGATGAATGGTGTAGTTCTTGTCTGGGCATTTTTGAGATAGTCACCTTGCTAAAAATGCGAAGGCTGGTTAGCTCATTCATGACAAAGGCCCTGGGTGGTTTCTGTTAGCTAACTCTTGGAATAATTCAGAATTAAATGAACTCCTTCAAGCTACTGGGACACCAAAATAGTTTACCTATACACTAGAATAGTGCTAATTGGTCTGTAAACAATAGAAATACAAAGAGAGTTAGCAAATTCTCATAAAAATTAAGGAAGGGTATGGGGTGGTGTCCCCATGACATTTTTCCAGAATTTAGCCAGTACTATTATCTTAGAAGTAATAATCTTTATTGTGATTTGTGGCTTATATAATTTCTAGTGTCTGTTTTCTATGAAAGAGTGTCATGGGATTTTCATAATGCTTCAGTGAAGCCAGGAAACTTTTTTAAAGTGTTCAAAAACTCTGAATTAAAGTACTTTTAATAAGACTTAGATTTTTGCTTGCCTTTTTCTTTCTTATTAAAAAAAGGACTTAATATAAAACAGCAGGTCTGCAACTTTCTCACTGAGGAAATAAAGGGAAAAAACCTGACAGAGCAAATCCAAACCAATTAAGCAGAACAGAAACCATTTTAAAGTGAATAAAAGCATAGCCGAACATCAAGTATAGGTCTAGTATTTATCTGAAGTAAATATGCAGCTCTAATTGTGAAATTTACATAAATGTATCATGTCACTTCTAATATGTTCATTATATTTTATTTAAAATATTATTAAAAATTCATGTTTAGATGCCCTGGACTTGAACTAGTGATGTTATCTGCCCATGGTCCCTTTTGTGTTATCTAAAATTCCCAAACGTTCAAAAAATACTAAAGATTTTAAATTGTTAAGGTCGATATTTTAATTTACTGAAGATTCACAAATCATAACATTATATAAATGAGAAAATAAAAACCTGTCTTTATTCTGTGGCATATTGTATTAGGAACCTGCAGCACTAGGAAAGAAATCTAGAATTTTAAGTTTTTAAAAAAATTTTGTGAATATAATACATTTATTAGGAATACTTACATTTTTAATATTCACTTATCAATCAATGAGAACAGCAAGATAACTTTGATAAACACAAATACCTGAAATTCAGTAATTTTGCTTCACATTAATCTTTGCACCCAAAATATTTTTCTTTTTTAGTTCTACAGTTCATTTTCTTTAATTTTTTATTGTATTTCCCCATTACCATTTAGCCCCCTTACACCCGCCCGCACAATCACCACACCATTGTCCATGTGGTCGGTACTGAAGGATGTGGACTTTCTGCCACATGTTGACATGATATAACAAGAAACTGTAAAAATAAACTGCTAAAATTTTTTGGTTAGCATAGATTACCATATTTTGTAGTGAGTAGATAATAAAGGCTAGTCCAATGTAAAATTATAATTGGCTTTCCTGCAACACTGTAATTTAGCAAAAAAAGTTGAAAGCTGGATCTGATTGGAATGGTACAGCTTCAACAATAAGGTTTAATGTGATGCATATACTTCTGTTATAAAAGCAAAAGTCCAACTAAGAATACTTTGCTAAATTGTTTTGCAGCATCAAAAGAAATAAAATTGAGTGGCAGATCTATATCAGAGCCCATGACTTCCATGTGATTTAATTCCACACATTTGGGTGCAGAGATAAGGGCAGAGGTGCTGGTAAACTCTGTACATTCGTGCTTCTACATTCACTGATAATCCTTATGGATTATCTTTTCCATCGCTATAACAAAACCCATGGTAAAAGGCACTTGGCTGCAAAGGAGCTCCACTTACAGACATTGGCACTGTTCTACTAGATCAGAGATTTGGGGAAGTCTGTCAACATAACTAAAAAATCAAATTTGTTCTGCCAGGGATTGCTGTGTTTTTAACAAGATATTTCTTATAAATATAGCCCTAGACCTAAATCTGGTGATTCACAACCAATTCAAAGTAATGCAAGTAAAAATTTAAAAACTTTATCTCTTATTCCTTTTTTGGCACAAATAACCACAAACCCCTATTTAGCAGTGAAGATTAGAAAAAATAATTCTAGTGGCTCTGGACTCAAGATGATTGAGAACAGGCACTCTCTCACTTAATAATTCCACCATGAAAGTTTGTTTCTGAAAATTTCTACATACAAAATGATCATAAATACATTTAAAAGTATAGTATGAAGCAAAAAATTATTGTTCGGAACAAAAATATAATTTGTGAAAAATGTTGTTAGCAGTAACTTTTTACTGATAAATAATGAGAACAAAATACAGTTATGGCTCAAACATCCTTAAGAGAGAGATATGTTCTTATTACCCACTTTTGCATCTAAAAATCTAAGCACATATTACCTGAGATGCACTAGAATAGAAAAATGCTTGCCACGTGCAGTTTCTAAACAGCTGCTTTTATTGATTCATTTATTTGCAAAGTTTGCAAACAGTAACTATAGTTTCTGAAGAAATGTAGTGTTCCAGAAATGAGCTACAGGTACCTTCTCCTTTTCACGTTATCCATAAACAGTGAACTGGGGGCCATTACAAAGTACTAGGTCAAGCCTAAATGTTAAGTGTCTTTGCTCCTCCCCAAGTGAAGGTGATATAAGGTAGCTTTGTTTTTGATCCCTAAATCCTCATTTAAAACTCTAGAAGGAGACTTCAGTCTCCTGCTCTGTCATGTAGCAAGAAAAATTGCATCTCTTGTGTATATCCAAGTTCACAGGCCAAGTTCAGTTTATTTTTTCTTTTATGGGCCCTTAAAATAAGCAGTACATTATAAACAGTCTTATTCATCAAGGCTGGCCCTAACAAATACAGATAAATAATGAAACATCCTAAACTTCTAAAATGTAAAAGATTTATAAGCATGGCTGGGCATGGATGACCAGAAGGGCTCAGAGGCCATGTGAACCAGAAACTCAAGAGGAAAAATTGGAATCATAGAGCAAAAAAGAAGTGCTAAGTGAGTTTTTGTTTTCTTTATTCTTTTCCTTTTATGTTTGAAGACAAAGACTATTTAACACAACACATAAACATCCCCTTAGTCATCTGATATGGTTAGGGTCAGTTATGTTTCTGATAGATAAAAGAGAAACACTTTCAGAAACAAAGGAATTTTTATTTGAACTCTTTTTAAAGGAAACTTTCCAAAACATATCACATACTTCTCTGTGAATGTGGAACTCTGAAAATGTAATTAAACCTTTTTGGGTTACTTAAAGCATCAGGCCCCAAAGTGTGTTTTAGAACACTAGTTCTAAAAGTGGGATGTTAATGGTACAGAAGGGAAAAAACATGTCTGAGGTCAAATGAATTTAGGAGATGCTAATGTCAGCTTGGATTTTCTTAAAGCACTGAACATTCCCATTTTGACTGGCTAATTGGATAGGAAACATAAACCCATATGGCAGAGTGTGTAGTAGCAAGCACTGAGAAATGAAATGCCAGTCATTCTCTCATCATCTCACGACACCACTCCTTCAGAAGAGAGGACCAGGCTAAGAGCTTATACACCCATGATACTTATTTTTTATTTTCTCTTACATTTCTCTCCTGACTTCCAGTTCTCTGTGACCACAAATTTGGCCAGCTGTTGCTGCTTGTGTTTTCTCTCGGTGGAATTGCCACTTCTGTTCCCTAGTTGGCATGCTCCCCTCAGCTACTTTTGCTGGTGTTACTATAAGGACTTTTCAAAATCACAGATAGTCTCACTGATGTTCTACATGGATAGAGAGGCTGGAAATCTATGTAAGTGGATAAGCAGAGACACCAGGTTATTTTGAATGGGAGGTGACTTATCTGTATATTTTGGCTTTTTTACAGCACCCTATGCATTAGTTCTAGAGAAGGAAAGGAAAATGAAAAAAAAGATAGCCCGAATGAATTTAGTCAAATCTAAAGAAAGTATTGTGGTCTCTAATTATGAGAAATTCAAACCAAACAGACCACGGCATTATAACCTTCATTAATAGTAAGACAGTAGTAATAACGCATATAATTTACCATTGAAGGAGGATGGTTAGATATTCTCCAATTATTCAATACTGTCATAATTATATGAAATAATTTCTTAATAATTAAAATAAGTGGGAGACAGTACTTATTACTTTACGCTAAAAAGATAATGGTGCTAATCTCTTTTGCCTATGTTAAATTGTGATATATATGTATGTTAAATTGTGATATAATGTTTTTTGATGTTAGTAATGATAATGGTTAAAAAAAGAAAATTATAATATCTAAGACTTGACACTAAACAAACAAACAATACCCCCTTCAAAAAAAAAGGAAGGA
Organism: Phyllostomus discolor; assembly: GCF_004126475.2. Taxonomy (NCBI): domain Eukaryota; kingdom Metazoa; phylum Chordata; class Mammalia; order Chiroptera; family Phyllostomidae; genus Phyllostomus; species Phyllostomus discolor. Next base: position 93,749,269 of record NC_040903.2, on the reverse strand, counting down.
AAGTTTCCTGGAGTGCCTGAATAACATTTCACCTCACCTCAGTTAACTTTCAAAAGGACTTCAGTGCAATTAAATTTAAAAAGTACTTATCAGCAAACATAACTCTAAAGTGGTTTTCTTTAATTAATAAAACTTACATTTAGAATTTGCATCACAATTTCATCTTCGAGATACTTTATAAACATTAAGTAATTTTTATAACACATCTGAGTGACTATTATATAGTCACTCATTCGAAGTATCTAGAGGACTTCACAAATATTAAAATGGAGCCATACTCAACTGATTTTAAAAAGGATAATGCGAACAAAAACAATAAGAAAAACTGTCAGGACATTGGAAATAGACTTGATGTAACTCTAGAATTTAGAATTCCTGATATCTAAATTTGGTTTTTGACCACATGGAAGCATTTCTTCATGGAGATGGCTTAAATTTAGGACTGTTTGAGAAACTAGTTTTAAAAATTGACACAGAAGGACTAATTTAAGTTTAAAGTCACCAGTCATCCATTTTTGCATCTCAATTCTACTTCCTGAACCTTCAGATAAGTCAATCTGATTATCCAGCTTACTGAAAGGAAACAAGGGCATTGCTAATGCAAGACATAACGTAAAAATCATTCGTAATGGACTTCAATGAGTTTATTACTCTGCTTGCAGTAAATTTAATTTTTAAAATTGTATGTTTCAAAAGATAATATTAAATTGTTTTATCTTTAATTAATAGTGATGGAGAACTTCTTGGTTCATGGTGAAAAATCTGTCCAGAGTGTTATTTTCTTAAATTGATATTTAACTAATAACAAATTTCTAAATTACTCTAGTCAAGTGTTGTCACCTGTTTAATATGTTAGTATTCAATTTTTTATCCTAAATAACTCTACAAACCAAAGTTTCAAAGATCTTGTAAAAATAGGTATAATTACTGTTTTATATATAATACAATATATACAAATTATTATATTTAATCCTCACAGACAAAAAGTAGTATTGCTATTTCCAGGATCACGGCAAGTTCACTGTTGGCCTCGGCAACCCCATTTATAAAAGCGGGATACTTGCTTTTCTGGCAATAGGTAGCCAGAACATATTGCTTTGTGACATCTTTTAGGAACTTGTACAATTAGCCTAGGGGACATTACACATGCTATGGTTTTAAGGAGAATAATCCTTAGAACTGGAACAGGATTAAAATTCTTTCTTCCATTGACCATTGGAACTCACTCACAGCCTCTGGTCTAGCTCTGGTATTCATGTGTTTTAAGCAAATTATCACCATTCTGCAAATTCAAGATTTTTTGCTCCCATTAAAAAATGAACTGAAATACTATATGGAATCAGGCTTCAATTATATTTAGAAATGTACCAAGAAGCATATAAATAGCCACTCTTGGTAGATTCATTCTAATGGAGCCTTCCGTGAGGAGTTTAATAACATTGGAGGGAGCTAAACTGACAGCTGTGGAAGCAGAACCTTGGGTACCTCATTCTGGAAGGAAAGGAGAGAGCAAATCCAATTAAAAGTGACAAAGTTCTCACCTCACTTGACTTATTTTCATTATTAGTTGTCTTTTGATTTTCTATTTTTGCAAAGGCAAGACTAGAGAAATTCATATACCAAATATATACCAAATTTCAGGGGATGCTTTGCAAACTAAATTACCAAGGCTTATTTTTTCCCTCCTTCCTTGTAAGTGTATATCATTTCCATCCTAACTTTTTCTGTTTAATTTCATCTGATCACTGTATTTCCTTTTCTTGTATACATTAACTGTAGGGATGAATCTTTCTTTTTTTGTTTGTGTGAGTAATAGTCAAAGCAGGAGAGGGGTGCAGCTGGATACAGTTCAGGGGTATGTTCCACTCCATGTGGAATCAAACAGACCTTTGTCTGTCACCCTGGGATTGCCACAGACAGAATGTAGACTTTTTAGTAGCACCTTGTAATGACCTAGAATATGAAGTACAATAAGTCTTCACTCAAAATCATTGACAAGCTCTTGGAAACTGAGACTTACAAAGAAACCAACTTTTCCATATGCTAACTAATATAATAAAGAGTTCAGCCCTGGCTGGCATAGCTCAGTGGATTGAGCTCGGGCTGCGAACCAAAGTGTCGCAGGTTCGATTCCCAGCCAGGGCACATGCCAGGGTTGTAAGCCACGGCCCCCAGCAACCGCACATTCCTGTTTCTCTCTCCCTCTCTTTCTCCCTTCCTTCCCTCTCTAAAAATAAATAAATAAATCTTAAAAAAAAGAATACTTTATAAAAAAAAAAGAGTACAGTTCCTATAGCATATTTCTGGGCACAAAACCATCAGCAAGCTTCTATATAAAGACATCAAACATTTCTAATACTGAACATTGAAATAAATGTGAGCTATACAGAGATTTAAGAAAGCCTAATAAAAATAAGTCAGATAATGATTTTCCAACTCCCTGATTCTAGTTAGGGTTGTGGGTGGCCAGAGCTGATGGGGGATGAACAGCACAGCCTCCTTTGCAGGATGTGCTCACACCCAAACCCACACTCATTCAGACGAAAATAATGTAAACGCGCCAAGTTACCTAATGTGAACATCTTGGGGATGTGGGAGGAAACCAGAGAACCCAGAGAAAACCCTCATAAACGTGGGGAGAACTTGAAAACTCCACAGAGACAGTGGCCCAGCCAGGAATCAGTTTTTTCCTCTCACCAACATTATAAGGAAACATTAAAGACATTATTCAAAAACTTGTTATATGCAAATTCAGTCCAGCAATGCTCTTAGTAATGCTGCTTAATATAATGTAATTAAGCAATCAATCTGCAAATATTTGTTTACTTGTCCATAATACATCTAATGCAAAGGGTTATACAGTACTTCAGGGAAGAAAGTGCAAGCTCTTGAAAATTTGGTTGCTAAGATAAGTCTAAATTAATTATGTACAATGAGTACATAAAAGAGAAATAAATGGGTTTTCTGAACCATCTGAGTTAGAGAAATCAAAATCAATGGAGTCATTTAGATACATTGGTGAAGAAGGAAGAAGTGAGTCTTCAGTCACTTTGTGAAGGACGGGTGCTTACTGCTGGGGGCAGGAGAGGGTGAGACGGGCTGTGCGTCCCTGTTGTCATTAGGCAGTCCCCCCAGGAGGTGCATGTAAAGGATATCAAGTTTTTGGAAGATAAAGAAGCTGCAAAGAAGGTTTTTTCTTTTCAAAAGTAGATTTTATAAAGTATGTAGGATGAAGAAAAGAGATATTTCTTCTCAAGAGACTACCTAAAAAAGACAGGCCCTTATTCTGAACCTGTTTTTTAAAAATAGTACCCTGTAATAAATAGACTCAGAACACCAAGTACAGCACTTAAAGTAACCAACACTTTAACAAATTATTTAATCTGATTCATGTTGATACAATAGATAAAAAGTGGAAAATAAGAGCAGGAGAGTGCAGCAAAGAGCAGCAAGAGGGCAAACTGAAGGTAAGCTGTAAAGGTAGAAGGAAAAATCTACCAAGTGGAAGATGAGAATTCAAAAATAGTTGCCTGAGTCTATTCAGGGAAAATGAGCGCCTGTATAATGAATGATGCACTCTGAGAGATCACTTAGTACAACAGTACAAATTCTTACACGCAGTGAGCACTCAATGCTCACTAAGTTCTGCTATGAATGATGACTATTTAACAAAACCTACTTGATGCTTAGGATCATAAGTCAGACTATACTAGAATTATTCAATTAAAAATCAGTATGATATGTCTTTAGTTATCATTTTTAAAAATCAATCTAAGAAGTAGTTCAAAACGCTGTCAAAATGACCCAGCAATTTATTTCTCAAGGGAAATGAAAACTTATTTTTAGACAAAGACCTGTGAACAAATGCTTATTACAGACAACTGTAGGGAAATTTAGACTCGTCAGTGGATAAACAAAGCATGATGCATCCATTCAAAGGAATACTACTTAGAAATAAAAGTAGTTAATTATTGATACATTTGAAAACCTGGCTGAATTTCAAATAATCATGCTAAATGAAGGGAAACAGAGAAAGAAGCTATATACTATACAATTACATTTATGTAATAGTCTGGAAAAGGCAAACTTTGAAGACAGGACAGAGCTGGCTGTTTATGAGAGCTGAGAGAAGGAGGAGTCATGGCGAAAAGTGGTCATGAAGGTGTGCTTTGCAGGGGGTATTCTGTGACAGTCCGCCTGCGAGGAGCAGGTCCTGGACTGCAAGCTGGGCCCTCCCAGTTCCAATTCACTGTCAAAGATAAATGCTCTATATCTTGATTGTGTTGGCTCTACATTGTGGTGGTCACATAATTGACTGTGTTTGTCAGACCTTATGTAGCTGTAAAGTAAAAAGGATCATCTTTGACTGTATGTAAATTCTACCACAATTGAAAAGAATTTGTCCATTTTCTGAGGCTGTCTCATTTGTAAGTGATGGAGCACTGAGTATGTCTGCGGACTGATTCTGACCAGAGCACCACCTCACTCCTGACTGTCCACTCACTAGCTGGTCCTCATTCATAACTCCATCAGCCCCTATCATCCTGCAGTAGTAGATTGGGGAAAACTTATCATTATCATTACCATCTGAGCTTACTTCTTTCTCTGACTGACCAAATCAAAAAATGACACTGTATAGGGAGTAGGATTGAGGGTGGGAGCTGGGGATGGCTGGGGTGGTAGGGAGAGTGGGGGAGTAATGGATAACTGTACTTGAACAACAATAAAAAAGAGAAAAATTAAATTAAAATGACAGCCATATAAAAATTATTTCTTAAATATATTCATAGTATCCTGAACCACAGAGTCAATACAAAAGATTTCTTGATATTCTTGTATAATTCTATATCCAAGTACTATTCTAGATTCATAGAAAGATGAAGATCCAAATTAAACTCTGGTGAGATACAAAGGCCAAAAATAATAATAGCTACCATTTATTGAGCACTTACTGTAAGTCACATTTAGCTGGGCTATTCACACGTTTTAAGGTTGAAAACTCCCCTATGTGGTGGCCTAGTTTACAGACAAGGAAACTTACGCTAGTAAATTTAGCAGCCTTTCTGATGACACATAGCTAGTTAAAGTGGCACATCTAAGAATAAAATTCAGGTCTGCCTAATTCTAGATTCATTGAGACACAATGATAGAAAATAGAAAAGTCTAAAACAAGGCAAACTGTGAAGAATATATAGAATAGAGGAAAACTGACCTGTAGGAAAAAGAATCTACAGAAAAGGACCTTCTTCAGGAGGCAGGGGCTTGGAGCTGGCCCCGTAGGCTGGATACATTTTGATACATGAAGGTGAGAAGAAAGACAGTGCCAGTAGAGGAAACAATGACATCTTCACTGGGACTTTTCTACAAGTGTCCAGCTGGGAGTGTGATTTCTCCCGTGGGCAGGGTCTTCTCTCACCCCAAAAGGAGACCTAAGCCTGGTGACTGGACACTATACTACAACACATGCGGAAAGACTACTGAGAGAGGGCTGTAGTACCACATGCAACACTGAGACCCTCATCACCAGGGGCAACCCATACAACCCAGTGGGGCCTTCGGTCCCTACTTCATAAAGGCAGTTCAACAACAGTGTGATCTGCCCTGTTGACCTCTTGGAATTGTTGTGAGGATGAAATTAAATATAATTTCATATGTACGTGAAATAAATTTCAAATTCTAATGAAATTACATAATGGAACAATTTAAGGAAAAACTATTAAACATGTTTCTGTTTTTCTTGTCTGGCTTTTCCAGAGGCACAGTGGGAAAAGCAGGTCTAGCTCCAACGTGGAGCTGAGAGAAAGTAGTGGCGCTAGATGCAGACACGTTGCAAGTGTTCGTGATGGACGGTGGTGTGAGAGAGGGTGAGGGAGCATGGAGTTTTCTATGGACTTGCTTTGATAAGTTACGACGACCGACAATACTTGCAGGTTTTCAACATGGAATATGGTAAGGTAATAACACGTGGAACGGACATTTTTACATAGAAAAGTTGTCAGCAACAGATTCATTTGTGAAATGCACATTTTATCATTTTATGATTTACATTATTTAAAAAGAAAAACACACTTCAAATATTGACACTTTCTTGTAGACCTGGCAAGACCGGGAGAAAGCAACTCTGTCTCATGTCAAAAGGAAGGACGACTGTTATCTAGCCAACCTCTAAAAAGCAAAGAATTTAAGATCCCAATCTGATGAAGTTGTTCCCTCTGGGATTTTATTTATTTACATTACAGATATCCAAAAGCAAAGAGAGGACCATTGCTCTTTCACCAACACCAGAATCACAGGCCTTTTGTGAAACCATCCCCTAAAATATTTATAGTGTGTTAGGTATGGGGCTAAACAGTGACCAAGACAACAATTTTTTAAAGATTTTATTTTATTTTTTAGAGAGGGGAAAAGAGAGAGAAACATCAAAGTGTGGTTGCCTCTCACACACCCCCTACTGGGGACCTGCCCACAACCCAGGCATGTGCTCTGACTGGGAATCGAACCAGTTGACCCTTTGATTCACAAGCTAGCCCTCAACCCACTGAACTACACCAGCCAGGGCCAAGACAACAATTTTTACCTCATAAAATTGGAAGCCCCCAGAGAGACTAATACAGTACAGATAATATATTTAAAAGTACCTAAAATATTGCTTAGCCCATAATAGTTAATATATTTGTAGTGATGAAACTGAAGGGTATTACTTAATGTTGATCCCATATACTATGAAGATTATATGTGTTTCATAAAAATACGCGAAATGTATAATCCAAGCAGTCACTGACAGGTGTTTGTAGCATTTAGAATTCTCCATAAGTCTCAAACTGAAACTCTTGTTATTTTCATCCTGTCGGTGGCAACTGATTCAAATGACACATCTAAATAAACGGATCTACAGAGACCTTATTCAAAATGGCAGGCATTGCTGATTTAAATGAGGCTTGAAATCTACCATAGCAACTTGAAACATTTCCTACTCACAACTGAGTAAAGTGATTCTCATTTTCAGAAAAGAAACATTCACAGAAACACAGAACCATAAGAGAAAGTAGACTGTCATTTCTGAAAAGCAACAGAATAACACCAGCAAAAAAACACCAGCTTTATCCCACCATCTCCAAATGCTTGAAAATGTGAAATGTAGAAACATTAATTATCCAGCAATAGTGATATAGTGATATCACTAATGTGTACTGGTAAAGAAATTAGAAAATAGAAATTCTTTATATTGTACATATACACCAAGGAATATAGTCAGGACTTAACATATGCTAGATTTCAATGATATTTAGTCTTTCATTATTAAGAAAAAATATTACCTTACTACTTTTGTCTGAAATAAGATAGATGACAAGTAATAAAACACTTATAAAACTGGTACTGTATTGTTGCTCATCTTAGTCAAGCCAGAAAGTAACTACATTTTTCAAGAAAGAAGTCTTTCAACAAGGTCTGTTTAGTATAATTATAAACATTGTAATATATTGAGATAAATTATTATTACTATAACTATTTCAGAAGCTATGTTTGTTTTTTATCTTATATGTTCTAAACACTTAACTCTGGCAGAATTTCCATTTGCAAAATGAATGTGACAATGATAGCTCCTGAAATATTATTGAAAGTTGTAAGTCAAAAAATTTCCATTGGGGAGAAAATAAGATAAAACAACCCCGGTTTTGAAGATAATCATCTTAGGCAATTATTTGGGGTTCCTTAGACATAGCACATCGATTAAAACAAGGTAGTAAAGGATATGGTGCATGATTTTAGAATTGTCAGTCCTAAAACTTTGCTTCAAAGCTGGATATACTTTATTTTCACATATTAATTTTTTGCACTGAGGTATTTTCCTCTCTAAACCTCTAATGAGAAGTATTGGTTAACACAAAATGAATATGCTGTAATACTTTCTTTGAAACCCTGCAGTCAACCCTTTGCATATAACTTTCTAATAGAAAACAAATCCCACATACTTCATTTTCCCTAAAGAGCAGCATGAGACTTACAGTCCTTTGCTTGAACACATAAAATATTAAGAGCCAATTTTCAGCTGCACCTCTGTCACTTCCATTATCATTCTACACGTCCAGAGGTGATAATGGACTCTGTAAATTGCAGTCTTTCTCCATTCCAGATCACTGAGGATTTCAGCAGGGGACAGTTCCACACAAAGGGTGGCCCAGATGTATGTTAATGGCACAGAGCAGCAAGCAGCAGACACCCCATACAAGGTAATGTGATGTGTTGTTATCCAGAGGAAATAACAAAATGAGCAGAAAACAATGTCCTTAGGAATTCAGTAAAATCACCAGCAAATTATTCTTTCCCACAAATCAAATATGTAACACTATCTTCACAGAACCTCAGAAACAGAAGATTAAAATACACTCTAATGCCCCACCTATGAAGGAATTGCCTCCCTAAACCAACACAGAGTGACAGTTCACAGGTATAGACATTTAAAGAATTATAGAAGAGGCTGTTATTTCCCATTGACTTTTTTCAAACACACCAAACAGATCTGCTAGCATTAACAGAACTGTCTTTGAATAATACTCGCCACTCTCTACGGTTGGCGATTTGTCTATCAGAAGCAAGCTGTCTTGGAGGAAAATGAATGGGGCTGACACTGCTCTCTTTAATAATCATGTTTCCCACTACCCCATGCAAAATTAAAATCATATTTTAGGGAAAATATACAGGAGGAAGTGATTCGGATCTAATTTTTCTCTCTTTTCCATAAGCACTACTCTGTCTCCCTTCAGCTCTGGGTAAGTGTTCATTGATTGAACCCAACCAACTGAACACTGATGCTTTGGGCAAGGGGGTGGGACTGGGTTTGGAAGACAAGGTTGTGCCAGAAGGAAAGAACGCCTAGAGCAAGAAAAGAGACAGAACAAAGTCAGATTGCATTGCCCAGATAATTAAGTGTAGCTTTTTTACATATTAGACAATAATATGCCTGATGTATCAGCATTGCTAATATGTTAATAAAGTTAAAGTTTTGATGCATCAAAGTAAGGTCAATTTTTTTCTTATAAATACATTTTAGGACCATTTATATATTCTTCAAAATAACTTCAGGGGAGGCGGACCTTGAAAACTAGCAACACAAAAAACACAGATACACAAACACACAGAGAAATAAATAAAGAAGGAAAAGGAGAAAGAAAAAGAAAAAAGTAATCTGGTATAATAATTTCTCTGCTTACAGGTCAAAACGTTATTAGTGAGCTCTTCCCTTCCTCTTCTCCCCTCCCACTCCTGTCAGTCAGCAGCGAACACTAAAAGGTCTAAAGGTCCTGTGTGAGACACGAGGGCTGCAGGGAAAAGTACCCCAGTGACCACAATTTTGAATAGAGACAGGCAAGCAAGCAGATCATTACAGTCGAGTGGTACTTGCTATGGGATAGGAATCAGGAGACTTCTGATAACACTTTACTTTCTTGCTAGAGTTTTCAGGACTTATTCTTAGGATTTTACATCCTCCTTCTCTATATATCTTTACTCAAGAAAAATGAAGTATGAAATCAATGCATAAACAGAATTTTAAATTTATACATATTTACATTTCAAACCACTAAAAGCCAGATTAGGCAAATGCATAGTCACAGAAAGCCTATCCGTTGTTGCCAGGGGGAGGGAGGAGAGAAGAAGGGAAAGTGATTACTTTAAGGGTACAAGGTGTTCTGGCTGATGAAAAACTTGCAACACTAAAGAGCCACACTGTGCATGCACCAAATGTCACCTAACTGTCCAGTTAAAAATGGTTAATGGTATGTGAACTTCACCTCATTTAAAAAAAAACCTTTTTAAATATTTTATTTAAATAGAATTTTGTGTCACACTTTGAAATAAGCATTGTGTAGTATCATAAACATTTACAGGATTAATCAGTTTCTTCTCCGTTTTTTTTTTTTTTGCAGAAAATTGCATGATTCCCCTTTGAAAAAAAAAACAGAAACTTTTTATATAACTGGGTAACTAGAGAAAAGTTAATGCCTTGAGATACTTTTTAAAGTTCCTAAGATTGTAATAGTGCAGTAACATAACAGAAGGCACTATGATTATACATGCCAGTCTTCTCAAAATAGTTATTTTTTATGAATTTTTAATGATACAAGTAATTTTTCAAGATCATTGACAGAGCAAGAAGTTATGACATTAAATTTGTTCACAGTTTCTTGGAAGCTTTGCAAGGAAACAGGTAAGTGGGATTTGTGGAGGAGGGGAACTGGCGTACTGAACAAGAGGTGATCCGAAGTACTACATAATTAGCTGCAGGTATGGTTGATTCATTTTTTTTTAACCTGGCAGAAACTATCTAGCTGATCTTGAGCATAGAATGGGACTTAGAACTAATCATTTTTGGCTACAATTGTGGTTTAAAACATACATACATATATATTTTTAAAGTATCTACATCTATAAAACTCATTTTCTAATGATTTGAACATAACGATATCCTAATATCTGCTGAACATTTGTAATTTTACAATTGAGGCAATGGGAAAGGTATTAAGAAATATACACTTGTCAATATTTGCAATCCAGAATAAGACAGTCCTCAAAAACTTGAAATTAACAAGAAATTATATTGCTCTCTTAATATTAAACTAAAAAAAAAAGGAAGTCAAATGGAACAAAAAAGTGGGTATGCAAAGTATACACATGTACCAGAAATAGTGTTTTAGCCCCTGGAGATGTAGAGGACCATTAATCATCCACGAATCATATTAAAGGGGGAGTCACCGAGTTTAATATTCAAAGTATCTTCCAAGTATCATTCAGGAGAGTATGAGCTTTGGGCAATAAACTTCAAAAATTTCTTCCCACTTTGCAAAGTCATGTCTAAGCTGGAGATAGACGCAGAGGCTCGTACTCTTCCCTCCCCATTAGTAAAATCATCTCTCCTGCATTCAGTATCCCTCTTCAATGGCCCAAAGCCATATGATTTATCTAATTCTCCTTTCCTCGATTTCAAGCAATTTTACTACTTATTATTTCCATGCACATTCACCTACAGAGATAAAGTGCTTCTGTCATACAGACCTTGATCTTCTGTCCTTGGGATATTAGATCTTACTGTACATGAATAACTTGGCAATCTATATGACTTGACTTCCCACATATCTAGACCATGGAGAGGGAGAGTACACACCACCGTGGTCCCTGACAGTATTTCATTCCATACAACTGTTATGTTTTTCATTCCCAAATTGGAATTTTAGGTTGATATCTCAGCATACCCATGAGGGAAGATTCAATCCACTAGTGTCTGAAACCAGAAGCGTGAGAGCCAAGCTCTAGATGCCAGTTTATTTACTAAGAGAATGACTGCTGTTCATGAGGCTCGAGGGTGATGATTGAGGGCTTCTCCCAGGTGGACAGCTTAGAGCTCCAGTATTCCTGAGATACTGCAAGTAGAGGTAACCCTTGCCCCAAAGTTTAATTGCTGAGTGTATAATGGTTATGCCTATGATAAGGCAATGAAACACTAATTCAGATATAATATTAATGAATGGAGCAGGACACCAACTATTTAAGAGATTAAAATCACAAAATTAAGAAGAAAAGATCTGCTCAAATAACATAAAATTACAGGGTAAGTTAATTTCACATTTAGGTCCTGTGGGCATGAGGAAGGTGTACAAATAGGATACCGGGAAGGCAGGAAGTCACTTGTTGGGATAGAGAGCTCACTGAGCTGAAGGAACTTAACATAGGCCTAGTATGATGAAAATAGACTAACTTGTTTTGGTATACTCAACTGTCATAAGTTTATACATTGCTGTTAAAACTATCTTGATTTTTGAATGCAAGAGATTAATTTTGTTCTGGTGTTTAATATAAATTCTAAAAAGAAGTGAATGGCTTCAGATGACAGATATTGCCAGATTCCTTTTAAAAAAACATTTCTTCAAGCCAGCATATATTAAGAAAATTACAAATATTCAATCAAGGACTTGTCCAAAATTTAGACATTGGAAATTTCAGGTAAGTTGAAGAAGGTGAAGTCATGTACCTATGCATAAAAAGGAAAGCTTCATTTTATTTTATTCATTTATTTTTAAATATAATTATATGCTGTCATATTAAATGGGTATAACACATTGATTAATACGAGACTTAAACCAGTATTTTTAAGAGATTACATTTCCTATGTAAATATGAAACAACTTTATTTCTGTAGAAAATTAAAAGCAAATGGGAGTATTTTCTAAGTAGTAAGTACTTTAAACCAAAAAATTTAATAAGAGTAACATAAGCAATAAAATATTGTGTTCATCTCTAACTTCAATGTTCCTGGAAAATACTATGCATTTTTTATACTTATTACCCTTGAATGAATTATAAATCAGTTGATATAATTTTAAAATGCCTTCACCTGCATATTTATACACACATTTAAAAAATAAACGACACTTTTCAATACTGTTTTTTGAGTTCATTCAACTTGAATTCAGAAGCATTAGAAATTCACTCATTTTCTGTTATTTCCTTTTTTCAAATGTGCTGTGGACATTGATTTTAAACAACTACTTTTTAAAGGGAAAAGGGATGGGAACAATTGTCCATATAGAGCACAGATTTGTGATATACTCTGTTAAAAATGTCTCTTTAAATAAACAAACAAGCAAACCTCAGGAATACCTTCCCTTGGCCTCGTCATCCATCTGCCAAATTTTGCTGCCAAATGTGGTGACCATATCAAATGCTTTTACAACCTGAGTCACTTTTAATTTGTCTGGAAAAGGCACAGGAGATAATACTCTAAGAGATCAATGCTTCCACACATCACATTTTCTATTCGTGCATTTAATGCTGTTAATATTTCAGTAGCTATGGTACTGGGATCAAGTTGAAATTTTTATCTTTTCAATTCTGAAGATTGAGAATGACTGAGAGAGAGAGCAAGAGAGCAAGAAAAAAGTATATTAGTCCTACAGCCACAAGAACTAAATTCTGCTAACAACCAATGACCTGGGATGAGGCCTTCAACTGCAGATGGGACTGCAGCACAGGTTGACACCTTGGTTTCAGCCTGAAGAGACTAAAAACAGAAACTTACTAACCCACTCCTGGAGTTCTGTCCTACTGAGTTCAGAAATGTGAATGGCTTTCTTTGTGTTGCTCACCTAGAGGAATCTACCCTTAGAAGTGAGTACAAAATCTCCAGTCTAAGGTCAGTTTGTTTGCCTCATAAGCAATAGGAGAAAAAACTGAATAGCATATAATGTATAATATGGTATCTGGTGTCTAAGGATATTCAGGTATTATAAAGATATCTTCGTATTTTCATCTACAGTTCTTTAATGTTTCTGTTTAAACATGTGGGGGGTGTACATGTTATCCTTCATTTATAACTTTTTATTACATTTTTCAATGCAGTTTGTAAGAAGATGAGGCTCTAAACTGTCCATTATTAATCTAGGGCCAAAATTTTATTTAAGAATACAGGAGTTTCACAAGCTGACAGTGAACCAGAAGGGAGGGGAGAGGAGTATAATGGGGGAATGAAGGGGAAGGGCCAAGTCAAAGAGTATGGACATAGGACCCATGGACAAAGACAACTCGGGGGGTTGAATGTGGGAGGTGACATGGGTAGGGCAGAGGAGAGTAATGGAGAAAAATGAGGACAACTGTAATTGAACAACAATAAAATTTTTTTTAAGTATAGAAGTTTCAAATTAACCAAAATGGAACCAGGGTAGGAATGGTCAGGCTTTCCCAATAACATTAGATTTTAAAATATTACAATAACAGTTATACATTATTATAATATTTATGACATTAAATGTTATATTTTACTTATTTGGCCAGAAAATAGGGATCACTGAGATAAAAGAATGGTTTAGAGGGTGTCAATATACAACTTTTTACCAATAGTATTTTTCTGAAATGCTCTGATTTTTTAGTCAGGTGAAAAATAAGCATAAGAGGATTTCGTTTCCCTTGCATATCTGTTTCCCTTTTCACAGAAACTAACACATAGTTTTAGTTTGTCTTTTCTACTTCTCCCATTTTTTTCTAAAATTTTAAAATTTGTCCTTCATATTTCCCCTCTTAACCTCAAAAAATAGAGCCCTTTAGCAGAGAAAACTGAAGGAAAGAAAAAACTTCAGTGAAATCTTTTTTAAGGACTTTCAAAATTAACAATCATGTCTGCAGGGTCGATTGATTACAAAAATATATCTTCCTGTCAGACAGGTAATTGATCCCTACAAAATTTTGGTTTAATCAAATAAATGAATGATAATGATTAAACTTTATGGAGTACTTACTGTAGCTTTATACGTGATATTACCTTAATCCTCATAGTGATTCAATGAGTGCTATTATTACTATTATTTAATAGAATGTTGAAGTTCCCAGTGGCTCCCAAATTTAAACAGTATGGCAGGAATTTATAACTATCAGTTAACTTTACCTCAAGCTTTTATTCATCAATATACAGATGAATGAATAAATTCTAAAATTACAGTTTCCATTGGCTTGTTCTTAAAATATTTCTACTTCTCTTGCAGTTCCAGAAAAGGTATGTGGACATTCCTGGCACCTTTTCATTTAAACCCCTACTAACTAGCTAGGAATTTGCTTAAGTTATTTTCTTACTAAAAACTATTTTAGGAAAATAAATAAAGTTAAAAGGAACCCTGTTTCCCATATGAAAAATTTCTTTGATCAGAGGCAAACGTACTACAACGGTTAAGTGTTTTTCTTGCCCCTTCCGACTCTTGAACTTCCCTTCATTTTTTCAGTCCTTTCCTATATTTACTATAGTAAAATACACCAGAATTCAATTCAAATCTTTTCATATGGAATTGTAATTATCACTGTATTCTTTGGTCTAAAATGACTTTGTATTGTACCAGAAGATTAAAAAGAAAAAATCAAAGTGTACGGTCATTTCGTAGATGGACCCTGTGTTATCCCAGTAGCCAGTGTATTAAAGTCCCTCCAGGCCCATTAAGGTGTCAGACAACACTGGCTCCAGACCTGCCATTGTCTTCTTCGGCTCAGTAATGATTAAGGACATGTGATTGATTGAGAATATATCAAATTCATGAGTCACACTGTAAATGGATAAAATACGATTAAGTGTATACAAATAGACTATAATTGCAACCCAGTTCAATACAATGGATTTGATAAACTTCTTTATAAGTATTTTAAAAACCTTATGAATGACTCTACCCACAGTTTTATCACAGAACGCAGAACTGGATGCAAAACAGTTCATATGGGTTCCAACTCCTTTGGAAGTGTGCAGGGGACTTGCATATCCAGTTAACTCCTCTCACCGTGCAATAAGGGTGGACCATGTGATCTCAGGAGGGCTTGAAAAAACTTTCCTAAAAAACCCTTGATGTGGAAGAGCCATCATGTATTTTGATAATATGTGCTGCAGTAGTGTGATGAACACATCTGTTCTTTGAGATAAGTGTTCTCAACTTTGCATGCAACTAACACTTAAACATGTCTATTTTTCAATAATTTTCTACAAGTGTAACACATTACTTATTGATTAAGAATTTATATGAACTACAGTTCATAAAACATTAAGTACATTATTAATTAATTTAAATAACAACTGAAAGAATTTTTCATAGTTGCCAATGAATCAAAATATACTGGCAGGTACTAAATTCAGTTCCCCTTATTTCTGGTGAAAACAATTTTTTATTTGGGTAAAATAGAGTAAAGCATCATTTTAATAAGTGGCAAGAATAAGAATGTACCAGAGAGTCCACAGCATGAATGTCTATGGCTAACTACATCTTGCAAGTCTGTTTCTGAAGTTGTCTGTGTGTACGATATCACAATTCAAACATTTTTTGGAGAAGCATAAAGTGTGTTTTTCATTTGTCCTTGTGATAAACTTATTCCTCAAAGAGTTCTGTTAATTTATACATATAAATACATTAATAATAAATTTAAAAGAATTTATTTTATAAAATATATTTTATACACTATATTATACATTTATATATAATATATAAATACATATATGTTATCAACATATAACATATAAATGTATTTGTATACTAGTAGTTAATAACATAATAATAATAACTTTTCTCCTTAGAGTTAGCAACATGCTTATTTCACTTGAGCTAACTCAGTGTCAACTGTTTGTGGATCTTAATTATAGCTGTACCCCCCTTTTGCCAAACAATGTAACACAATGATAGATGTGGCACCCTGTTCTCTTCACTGTGGGTTCACCCACACTCAGTGGGAGAGGGTTCTACAGGCTGTGTGCTCAGGGGGATGTACACTTGGCTATCTCAGAGTTCTGCCTGCCCACATGTGGACAAAAGATGCTCATTATTTATAAAAATTATAAATACCATGATATTGTTTACACAGGCACAGTGGATAGATTAAAATATTTCAGATATTTTTGGATATTTTGCTATATTGCATTCTGAGCCACATTTTAATTATTATAAAAATATTCATAAATCTTATTTGAAAATTATTGGCAGTGACACCTATTCTTCTTAGTTGAGTACTTTGCTGATATAAACAGGTCCTCTGTTTATTTTTTTCAGAAAAACTTGAATGGAAGACCTCTTCATACGAAATATCTTTGCCTGCAAGGATAGTGTAAGGCACAACATTTATAATAATTCACAGAATGTTACACTGATTCTTCCTGTAAAGTTAAGATGTGATACAGCCCTTTTCCAGCATGGGGCAGAAGGCAGGAATGAGAAGAGAAGGTGTCAGAAGGGAGAAATCGGAGAAAGAAGTGGTGCACTCTGGGACTAAAACACTGTATTATGAATATATTATAATTAAATGCAAGTATAAACATATTATCCTAGGTAAAATTATACATTATTGTCGGCTCTTTTAAAAATACAGTTAAAATCCAAAAGAGAATCACACACTTACTTTAACCTGAATACCATTTCAGTTGTACCTTAGAAACATCTCAATATAATAAATGGGATTAACAGTAGTATAAAAAATGACACATTTTCTGGTCAGTTAAGCATTTTCCTGTCCCGTTATCCTCAGTCTTTTTCTCTTAAAAAACAACAACAACTTTAATTGGGTCTTTATTTGGACAAGTCTCCCTTCAGCATGCTGATGAACAGCTCAAACGTGTTGTTTTCTGGCCTCTTGCCTGACCCAGTGCCTGCACAAAGAGGGAAGCCCAGCAGAGCTGAGGCAGGTGATGGTATGCAGATGCTTGTCAGGCTGCAGGTAAAATCGGACTGCTTTCTCAGTCAGCCCAGACACCCTTTCACATGCAAAAAATTAGCCAAATTAGAGGAAACACTTCTTTGCCTCTATTATTTTTCTTATTTTTATTTTGTGGCTATGTTATACTGACAGTTAAAACTATTTATTGACTTTCTATTTGTGTGCTGATTCCCACAATCCTGTATCCAATCAACTTGATAAAGCTTTGGGGTTATTGAGGGGAAGGAAGGGAGAGAAAATATGTCATAATACCATAAAATATAACCACATTTAAAATAGCTATTGCTGTTTTTTGCCCTGACTGGTGTTGCTCAGTGGGCGGGCATCATCCTGCAAACTGAAAGGTCTCGGGTCCTGTTCCCAGTGAGGTGGGGCACACGTCTGGGTTGCAGGCCAGGCACCTACTTGGGGGAGCATGAGAGGCAACCGATCAGTGTTTCTCTTGCACATCAATGTCCCTTTCCCTCTCTCTTTCCCTCCCTTGCTCTCTCTCTAAAAATAAATAAATAAAATCTTAGAAAGAAAAAGATGGTAAACTTTAAAAATAATAGTATTTCTGTTTTTTAACTGTTACTGAATTGGCAAAATATTTTTTGATATTCACTCACCTTCCCTCTCTCTCTATAAATACCTTCTGTTTGAAATATGCACGTACATATAGATTTTACCTAACTAGATACATAGTAAATAATTATATATTTACATAACAAATGGACTATGCAAACCAGTCCCAGGATAATGGCACAATGTACATTATGAATTTACTTATAAATTCAAAAAATATTTATTGAGTGATGATTATGTTATAGGTACTGTATTAAGCATTAGGGATAAAATCATAAACCAGACCTATTCCCTGTCCATGAAGGCCTAAAAGCATTCCAGTGGAAAATACAGTCAAGTTAACCTTGCCAATAAAAAGGAAATCCTCAGGAGTAATTCCTAGTTCAAGGGTAAGTTCTTATAATGTGGAACCACACAGGAGGTAATTCCATCTGAAGGAAAAGTCAGAGGTAGCTTTCTGGATGAAATGAAATGAGTAAGAATTAATGTCTGTAATGTTTTAGTCCTTTCAAAAACAAAAAAATACATGATTATTGTTAGCAATTACCATTATCCTGGGTTTGTGTTGCAAATTTAAACAGAACTTATGCAGATGCTTTTCTTCCAATGTATTAAAATAACTAATGAGTGACTCTTATTGGTAGGCATATTCAAAGAATTTAAGTACATGTTTAAGTGTACTCTTCAATTCTCCAGATTACTTGATTAAGGTAGATAGTCTAATCACATATTCTCAAGTCACCACACTCAAGCACTTGAACGTGAAAAAACACACAGTTGGTGAATGGTTAGGGATCACAAAGGGGTGACGGCCTTGAGGCTGTTCTGCTAGTCTTCAAATATTTTAGGGTGGCAGTGTCTTTGATCTGTCTGCCTTTTAAACAAGGAAACCTGCAAATATATCAGGCAATCATTTGATCTCTTTCTTGTGCTGCAGGTAGTCTGCCAGCTGCCACCCTCAGGCATGCTGTGCTCTACACACCGGCTAAATTCTGGGCTTTTATGCTGGAGAAAAACCAGGCTTCCAGCCACATAGACAGTTCCTGCCACAAGAAAGGGCTGATGAACAAGGTCAGTGATGGGAGTGGTAACTGGGCTGAAGGATCCAACTGCGACCTTTGCACAAGGACAAATGGTCTCAGGGACTGTGGAGCAGCTCAATGTGTAAAAGCATTCATAGCAAGTGAGAACAAGAGGTGGCTATTGCTAAGAGGAAGGGTGCACAGAAAGAAGTTAGGGAAGAAGCAGTTTCAGCTTAGGAGGACGCCGGGCTCCCCTGATTTAAAGGGCAAGACTTAGCCCCACTGTGTAGTGAGTGGTGAACACAGAATAAGGCAAAAGCAGAGGCTGAAGCTCAGGTGACAGGCCATGAGGCAGAAAGATGCACAAACCCAGTCAAGTGGAAAGCAGGAAAGTGGACCATATCACAGAAGATAGAGCTGGAAGCCTAGGGAATCTCAGTGTTGAAAAATCCTCCTAGTAGAAACTATGAGGAACCTCCATTACTCACATGACCTGTGAGACAAAAAGAGAGGGTAATGGAGCTTATGAAAATGTGGGATATTGCAATGGTTAGTTACTGTCAATGTAAATCTCAGCAGCTGTCTCATAGCAATATTTACATCCATTTAACCATTCATTTATTTACTCAGCAAACTTAGGTTGACTCCTCATTTTCAAACCATAGTGTTGGGAACTCCATGTGTAAAGATGACTAAGAAGCAGGTCTTGCCCTCTGGGCACACCCTCTGGGCAGAGAAGATATATGACCAACACAGATGTTTCTATCTTAAGTATTTTTGAACTCTACAACTATATTATTAAGTTATTAATATTTAGGTAAATAATGATCTTAATAAAATTATTGCTGAAATTTACTATAAACAAGCTTTCTCAGGAAAGGCAAAATGAAGTATATCAATATAAGTACTTTTATGCAAGCTGAAATATGAGCTTGCATAGAAAAATGTGCTTTATTTTTCACAAGGTACCATTCTTTTCACATCATAGAAAAGTGCTGGATATGTGAGTGAGGAGCAATGTTTCATCTTTGTGATCCAATAAACTCTACTTGGAAATTATTGACACTGTCTACACCACCAGGCTCATTGAAAAAACTCTGTATTGGTTTGCTTTTAAGAAAAAATATTTGGTGAAGGCCAAGTCATCCTGCTGGGAGGAGCTGGAACAACAGGCACCACTGGCGGGCTGCATAATAATGAATTGGTAGCTTTGGAAATGAAATTGTTACTGCTCGTTTTTGTCATTTACAATTGATTCATGTTCTGCATCTGGCATTTTAATCTTAGCATTTGAGAGCCATTCCATCTTTCTTTAGGACACAAGAATTAGTCAAAGGCAGTTAAAGACGACAAGTATCGAGCCCAGCGTCATTAAGAAGAATCTGATTAGAGAAGTTTCTTTCCCAGCCTTAGGAGTTGTTATTTGATAATATCCTGTTTGGTATGTGAAGGGCATTTTTTAGCTAGAAAAGTAAGAGGATATAAAAATAGTGCCACTTTAAATTCTTTAACTTCTGAACATAATCATATGTGCTCATGCATTACCCATAGAAAGTGTAATATAGGGTAACATTTCACTAACATTTCCAAATGTCATAGATGCATTTCTTAATTATAAATAAATTTACATCATTTTGTAATTGAAGTGATTTATGGGAATTATTTGTTTGACTTTCTCTTATAAATCACTGTCTTATTTCCTCATCATTAGCATAAAAAATTCCAAATAGGCTTTTGTTTTAACTTGAATCTATTTAGAGTGTCTTCAAATGTATCCTTTGTGCAAATCATAAACCTAAGAAATGTAATAATAATTTCAAAAAATAAATAAATAAGTCATTTTCAGAACTTAGAACATTTACTAGTTTTCTGGGGGGGGGTTAAATATTACATTTCAACCTTAGTAAAAGAAGTCATCCTGAAGAGTTCTAACGTTCAAGTTAAATTATATAATTGGTGTTAAATAATAAAAAAGAATTCTCTCGGAGCTTTTCACAGAGAGGTGATCCAAGCTTCACGTGAGTCCTCAGCAACGGGGAAAACAAGGTGAGTCCTGACATCCTGCTGGTCAGGCACAGGCTCCCCACAGGTCACCCCAGGCTGTGCTCAGTAAACAATAGGAAATTTAAAACAAACTTCCACAAACACAGAAACACTCATGAGGGAAGAGGATGCGCTGTTTTGAATGGACTCCCAATGTCATCCATACCTATTAGGGGATAGCTTCTCAAGCTGTTTTACTTCCCTTCTAATTTTAAGACCAGAACTACCAGTGAGAAATTTCCCCTTGATCTTCCTCCATTTTGCACCCTTGCACAGGCCCTGGAACATGTATTCTATCCTCACCTGTGTTCGGGGCTTCTCTCAATCATGTTTTTTTAAAAATTAGTAATTTATTTTTAATTTATTGATTTGAGAGTCTGGAGGGGGGAGAGAGAGAGACATCAAGTTGTTCTTCCATTTATTTATACATCCTTTGGCTGATTCTTGCATGTGCCCTGATTGGGGATCAAACCTGCAACCTTGGTGTATCAGGATGACGCTCTGAACAACTGGATTACCAGGCCAACCTGTCAACCATACTTTGACTGAAAAATCTGACTGCCTCATACCTCACCCTATGCTTTCCAAGGTACAAATAAACGAGCGAAATGAACTGTGTTATACCCGTGGGCTTCTATCTGGGTAATAGCTGTATGTTGCAACAATAGATATTATATATAAACTCTTAAACACTGAAAAATTTCAGATGACAGGAAAACTATTTTGAAGTCTATAAATAAGCATAACTATGTCTAAACTAAATCCTTGCAAATGATAAGGTGCTGACATCTTTATCTTAGTAAAGATTTTATTTTAGTTAATTCATTTAATAAACATTCATACAGTGCTTATGATATATGGAACAATATTGCATTGCTGAAAATATGACCTTGAATAAAAAAGACAAAAACCTTGTTTTTTATGGTGCTAAAAATCTAGTAAAGATAAGGACACTAAACAAGACATAGACTAATTAATAATCAATTACTATACTACTATATGACATACCACATATAAACTACATATGTTTGACAGTAAAAAAGGAGATAAATTGGGACACTTGTAACTTTTACAACTAATGTTTAAAATTAAAAGGAGTAAACTCGTTTAATTCCACATTTCCCTATGTAACATTATTAGAAGCAGAGCAAGAACAAAATGTTATCAGTATATGTCTAGATGTTTAGGAAACACATCGCAGCCTTTGGAGACATTGATTAATTCTATACTTATTCAACACCTACTATCTATCAACTTCTTGCTTGAATTGAATTATGGATACATGGGTGAATAGATACAATCCCAATTTTCAAAGGAAACACATTAATAAATCTCATTATAGTATTAACTCCAGCAACTAGAGATATTTTCTTTATCCTCAATAAACATAGTGGTTTTAAGATATGTCCACAAGTTCTTTTATGCTACTCCTTTCAAGAACAGAAGCCTAATTTCATTCTTATCTGGTGTAGACTGGATCTAGCAACTTACTTCTAATGAACAGAAAAAGGTGAGTATGTGTGGTTCGACTTGAGAGTGGGTCATGAAAAGCACTGTGGTTTGCTGCTTGCCTTCTTGCTCTCTGTGAGATCACTTGCCCAACGGAAGGAGCTGTCATGCTATAAGGACACATCACGATGAGAAACTGAGGCCTCCTGCCAACAACACGTGAGTACACTAACTTGGCTGTGAACCCTCCAGCTGTAGTCAAGCTCTCAGATGACTCTGGCCCTGCTCATAGCTTGACCACTACCTCATGAGAGATCCTGAGTCAGGACCAACCAACAAAGTTCTTCCAGGATACCCATCTTCAAAACCTGTGTGAATACAATACATATTTTTGGTTTTAGTTGCTCAATTTGGGAGTAGCTTGCTATGAAACAATAGATAGCCAATGTAATCACCTTTTTGGAAAGTAGAGAAGGCAGGGAATTCCAGGAAATGCAATCAGTGTGCGTGTTTGTGTGTATGTGTGTGTGTGTCTCACGTGTAAAGAGAATTACATGAAGACCAATCATATAAATACGGTGGGGGAGGGGGACAGGGAGAGATAGAGGCATACAGAATCTCTGCAATAGGCATTTATTTTCTTTTCAGATTTTCCCTTGAATTTACCATCATCATTCAGTAGCAATATGTACCAAAATTGCCAAGTTGCTACATAGATTCTAAAGATAAATTTTGAAGAGCCACAAAACTGTGAAATGAGGCCCTGAATAAAGTATTGTCTCCAGGAAAGTCTGTGAAGAAGGATCAATATTTAAAAGGAAGGAAAATTGAGCAAATTAACAGGGATCCATGTAGCAGTTCAATTGGGACAACCTGGCCAGCGGAGGATGCCTCACACTGGAAGTGCATCACAACACCTGGGAAGGAGATGGGGACTGCACTTGTGATGGAGGTGGTGCCCTCGGAGGGGTGGCCTCCCTGAGCAGCTCTAGAGTTGGGGTGAGAGTAGGGTGACAGGTAATAGAGGGCAGAAAGAAGAGCAGGGGGAAAAACTGCGGTGATATACGATGGCAATAAATTGTGAGTACACAAAGTGAGTACTCAAAATGAAGTAAGGCTATTTCATAATAGGTTTTGAGATGGGTCAGATATTTATCAAATTTTATCCTTAAACTCATTTATAACTGGAACAGAAAAATAAGCAATATTCTAGTTTGATAAATATTTTAGGAAAGTGATAAAGTAAAACCATTTCCAGCAAGTCCAAATTACCTTATGGTGTATTTGCTTAGCTAAGCAGAAATTACTAATTATCCTTTATAAATTGCAGGAATCTGCTTTGTTTTTAAAAAGTGTATGAAATATTTAATCTCTCAACACCATAGATTAATGGGTTGAAAATTTGCTTGCTAGCTATCATGGATGTCAGGAAACACTTAATTTTTTTTTATCCTTATCAAAGAAAAGATACAAATATGGAAACAATCATTCAAGTAAAATAAAGTCAAGTTAAAAAAAAAAGCAAAAATACCCTCATGCAGCTTCTTAAATTTAAATGTAGGAAGAATGGCTGAAACTGAAAACTTTTTTCTGAGTGCCAAGTGCAGGGGAGGGACACACAGCAAGCCCATGGTGAAGAGGGTGGAATTAAAAACAGGAAAAAAACACAAAGATTGTCCTTGAAAATCTAACATTCTTTGAATGTCAATTTTGCTTTGAAATTGGTTGGAAAAAATAAATGAATATACATCATACATATAAATAAATATATCAGGGTCCCTGTTAAACCTAAAAAAATCTAGCTTTGCAGAATATAGGAATCAGAGTCAGAACATATTTGAATATTTTCCATTTATTTCTTTATACAGGGACAAACTGTTATTTAAAAATCTATTCAAAATTTTCAAAGCCTTAGAATTGAAAAGCATAGGTGTGTATTGAAACACCTGCTGAAGGAATATCAAACAAAACTTATTTAAAAGACCAGAATAGAAAATATTTTGCTGCTTCCATGTGATGACTTTGCTGAAATAGTCTGTCATAAATGTGTTATTTAAAGAAAATATTTTCCATTCTAAAGTATTTTAATTAATTCACCAAAGTATAGATTAAATTCATGTGATGAGGGAGTGTGAGGCCTTCCATTTCACATATCCATCAGAACTACTTTTCTATTTAAGGCTTCCAAAATATTCTTGCATGAAATAAATTCCAAAGTATTTGACTTACTTGTCTTTTTTACCAAAACCCCTCAGATATGGGGATCCTGAGAGGTAGATGACTACTCACTTTTCAACTATGTGACTTTTCAGCCATCATTGCAATACAAAGTTATGTTTTTTAATAATCATTTTGTCCCATTATTCTGTCTATATTTAAATAGCATATGTCTCTGAAGTGAGGACATGAAGACGAAAGAATGGAAATCCGAAATTAATGGTTCCTTTTATCCTTTGCAGCATCATTTCACTGCAGCCTGTTCCCTGTGCTGAGCCCCATGGTACACATATAAATTCACCTTTCAATCATTTGCATGGGTTAATGACACTGAGTAATAGCACATTAGCAAAGTGCCATTCCAGACACCAGCCAGGCATGCCAAACAGATAATCTGACAATCGTTTCAGATTCATTTTCCACGAACAGAAACACTGTTCAGGCTTATTAACTAGCAAATCTGCATAAGGCACAGCGCAGAGCACAGAACCTCCATTAAAAGTAGCAATCTATCTCATTAATGTAATTTACAAGTATATTTGGCCCTTTCTATTGTTGTAAAATCTAAAAATAAAAAAATATGTTCCTGTTCAACAAAGCTGTCCTTTATTTGTAGCAAATTCTTATCATGTCCCTTATGCTTCACTGAAATAAAAGGGCCATACATTGTTAATAACAAAACTGTTACTGAAATATTTTATATTTTGCTGCCAAAAGTACAGAGCATTTAGAATTTAATTCCTTCTGTACTCCTCAAGTTTAATTTAATCTACATTAAGCCCATGGTAATTAATGCCAGTCCTCTTCTTTCGAGTTTTGACTTTCTACTCACAAATTGTCTTAAATTTCCCCTTTGGACCATGTGATCAGGGACCTGTTGAACCTCAAATATATGCAACATGATTTTAATAAAGATACACTTGCTTAAGATTTCTGCCCTATCTCCATTCATGGTAGCTTGGGATCCTGTGTTATTTTAACATATATGAGTGGGGAGCTCATCTGTGAATATTGAAGTTTTCACTATATCACTAAGCAATACACTCCTTTTTTTCTCTCTTGAGAGCTTCTTCTTTGTGCTTTATGAACAATGTATTGTATCTTTTTTCTCTTTTTGCTGGGAAATTTCCCTGCATTTATCTTCAGATTTCGTGATAAGAGCAAATTCCAATTTGAATTCGTCTATCTACAACAATGGTTTAATTTCTTTTTATATTTTCCTGATGCAAGTATAACTATGTTAAATGGAGGTGGCCTATTCTTAAATATTCATTTTTAAGAAAGCTATTGAAAGATGAAGTCTTATTAGAGATGGTCACATACAAGCAGATATTCAGAGGAGTGACCTATGCTGAAATTGCTCAGGAAATATCAAAATCCCCAGTAGTCTGTGGCATATTCCAGGTCTAATATCACTTGCATTGATGAGTTCTTCATGAAGGACAGAGTAGCCATAAATGACTTAATAATGAGAGAATGTGGTCAGCACAGAGTCTTGGAATAGCAGAATTCTGGAAGGAAAATGTATGTTAGGATAATAGTTCCCACCTGACAATCTGTTTCTTTTCAAGATCCAGCTAACTACCTGACATAGATCACAGGCCTTTTCAACCCTGGTAGGCAACAATCCCAAACCACATTCTTCCTCAGCCTGCAATTTTCTCTAAAGAGAGTTATATTTCACATAATCAAATTCCTTACTTATATCACCTAAACTGTCAAAGATGAATTCTTCCTTTCATGGCTCTGTACCTGATATTTTCCTTTTATTCAGAAGACATTAGTGTCATTATTTTCCCCACTTAGTTTACATGGCACAAAAATATGCTTAATTCCTCAGAGTGGACTTGCCTTTGTGACTTGCCCTGTGCCAGAAAGTTGAGATGCTGTCAAACTGGGATGGATAGATGGATGGATGGATGGATGGATAGATAGATAGATAGATAGATAGATAGATAGATAGATAGATAGATACATGATAGATCTATTAGCTAGATGGACAGATAACTAAGGAACCTCTATGGTCAGAAACCTCAATGGTATTAATTTTTTAAATTCTCACCCAAGGATATGTTTTTTTATTGATGTTAGAGACAGAGGAAGGGAGAGGGAGAGAGACAAGGAGAGAGGGAGAAAGGAAGACAAAGAGAGAGGGAGAGAGGGACAGAAGGAGGAGGTAGGAGAGAGAGGTAGGGAGAGAGAGACACACACACATCTGTGTGAGAGAATAACACTGATCGGTTGCTTCCTGTATGCGCCCAGATCAGGGATCCAACCTGCTGTCTTTTGTTGTACAGAATGGCACTCCAAACAACTGAGTCACAAAGCCAGAGCAATATTAATTTTTTTATACAATTAAACTGTCTTTTTAATTGTTTTAATTCTCTCTAGGTCTCATTTGTTTTGTTTGCCTTTTCATTTTAATTAAAAACAAAATATTTCAGTATAAAGTCAGGAGGAGCCCAAAATAAAAGACATTTGCATGATCACAGCAATTAAGTTCATCCCTTTAAAGTCACAGAAAGGATTTTAAAAATCAGTTCTCCTATGCTAAAACAAATGGCTACCCACCTGGGAGACCTTAGAACTTACTGTTAACCATCTTGTGTCAGCATTTTCTACCTTTTAGCACAATTAATTAAAAAAATATTTCGTGCTTGACTCTGAATCAAAACTATTTCCAGCTTCTTCTTCATTTCCTGAGTAGGCAGCAAAATCACTAATGGTAACAAAAAGTTCTCCACTACCTTTTTCTGAGGAATAAAGTATTTTTAAGTGTTTATGTAATTATGCCAGGCACAACATTCCTAGTCAGATAAGCAAATACTTCTGAATGGAGACCAAATGATGCATTGTAATAACCTAATAAGGCCCAATTTATTCGCTTTCATTAATATTCATTAACTTAAGTCAGTTTGTCTAACTTTTTACTTCAAACATATCATTTGATCTAAGTCCATTTCTTGGCCTTTCCTTTTAAACACATCCTTTCTAGAATTAAGAGACCTTCCCTCTGGGCTCATTGCACATTGCTTCGGTAATGAGCCCAGTTTTCAGCCATTCGTCATGCTCTTCCCCTTCAGATCTCCGATGCACGGATTAGCTTCTCAGTAAATATTTCTGCTTGAAAGCAGTTGGTCTCCAATCTTTGTAAAGTCTTAAAAAGCCTGGCATCTACCATCTCTGCAGGGTACTTTGTAATTGTAAAATGAAGGGGAGTTTGGGGATGAAAGGCAGCGACCTGTTTTCTTTGACCGGGATGATTACAGGTAAAACATTACACAAATTACATAAAACCTCACATAACCAAGAGGACAAGAATATAACTTTTTCGAACTGGGGTGTGCATTAATTTTGTCATAGAACATTTCCTTTATTAACTTCTCTAAATTTAAAAACATAACTGTCTTTTGATATAGTTTCCAAAATGTTACAATGTACTTACATGCTGCTAAGAGCTATATATCTCACATTAACCAAAACACACAAAAAAACATATTTAAAACAAAATTTGCTCAGACTGAAAGCAGCTGATATGATAAGCAAGACCCAAACTTCAGAACAAGATCTAAGTTCCAAGTCATTGGTGCTCCCTCACAGTAGGAAGCTGGGCAAGTTTTTCACATCCTCTTTCAGAAAATCAGAGTGGATTTGAGCTGCAACTTGTCATGAAGATTTAGCAACGGCTTATTTATCTTTTGCTTTACATGTATTAACTTGTGTTTCATGACACAGATTAAGTGCCCAATAAAAGCAAACTATCATTTGTTACTAAATTGGAAACTTAAAACTCACATGTGTGTATGTGTATGATGAAAAAATAAATCCCAAATACACATTGCTTTGGGGCAACATTTTGTTCAGATCAGATTGATAAGTCAATGTGATTGTGTACATACATGGTTGATACTGTTCAGGCAGAGTTCCAAATAAAACCCGAACAACAAAAAAATAACAAAACCAGGATAGCTTTGAAGAGAAGAAAAGCATACAACTACTTCTAATTTTCTACGAATAAAAATTATAGTTGTTTAGTATTAAATGATGCATATTATAGCAATAAGAATTTCCTATACTTTTTTCATTAAGTGTTCGTAACTCTCTAAGGTACATACTATTCTTATTCCTAGTTCAAAAATAAGAAAACCAAGGCTGGCAGATGGTAAGTAACTAGTTATGGTCACTCATGGTTGTCTTGTTCAGGCCTGCCTGCCTCCAGGCCCTAGTATGGGGAAAAGTAACCTGACAGCAAATTCATTCATTTGCACATAATTAATATCTGAATGGTGACAGTCTGTGGCCATGTGTGTGTACATTTGTGCATACAGTAGACACAACTATAAGAGACAGTAAATAAAGCAGATTATGAATTTTAACTTAAATAGAAGATGTCTAAAGCTAACCATTAGGATAGTTAAGCTGGACTGCTTACATATTTCGGGGAAAGATTGGATACATGGGTAAAGATGAAGGGAGCCCTCTTTCTAAGACACTGGATAGCAATTTTGCCTATTGGATATGACATTGGTTAGGTACCCTCCCAAAGTCTCCCTTAGTGCAGTGATTTTGTTACTCTTTTATGTTGTACACATAGGCAGACTACTAATTTGAAAATAAGATTGCATTGTGAAGCCTTGGCTGGTGTAGCTCAGTGGATTGAGCCTGGGCTGCAAACCAAAGCATCACAGGTTTGATTCCCAGTCAGGGCACATGCCTGGGTTGCAGTCCATGGCCCCCAGCAAATGCACATTGATGTTTTTCTCTCTCTCTCTTTCTCCCTCCCTTCCCTCTCTAAAAATTAAAGAAATAAAATCATAAAGTAAATTTAAAAAAAAGAAGAAAGATTGCAATGTGAGAATTAAACTATGAATTGATACAAAATAGGTCACAGGAAACAAAACTACAAGATACTCTAAAGAGACTCTGATTTCCACACCAGAAACGTCAATGACGATATTAACATAACCAAGAAAAGAACAAAAGAACAGGTCAGTGTCAGGGGAAAGTCATGCAGACTGAAGACAGGGAAGGTCTGAGAAACTGAAGCTCTGGAGTCAGGCTAAGCATTACCCAGGGGAGAGGATGCCATGTGCTGCCAGGCAGGTGTATTCGTACATGAGACACAGATGTCAAGTGGTCAGAGCTCCACAGCTTCTGAACTAAGATGCCTTTGCATGCTCTTGCCTTGATCCACATCCCCCAAGCAACCTTCTGTAAGGGTCACTTGGTAGACAACATACTTGCCTTTTTTTTCCCATCAAATATGTGTTACACTTGAACTTTGCTTAAATTAGAATAGTATTATCTTTGTAGAAAGTATGACCTCTGTGAAAAAAACTACCATCTAGACACAAATGGCTTCAGTTGTTCTCATACTTAAGAGCACAAACACAAGTACGACAAGCACATATTACACTTGAGGGCACAGGCCGTGCAGTTGGATGACCTGGGTTGACATTGCAGCCTAGTGTTCGCTGGTCATGTGACCCTGACCAAATCAGGCAGTCTCTCCTCTGGACCAACAGTAGTACCTAGTTTATAAGCTGATATGCAAATGAAT
This sequence comes from Phyllostomus discolor, assembly GCF_004126475.2. Lineage (NCBI taxonomy): Eukaryota > Metazoa > Chordata > Mammalia > Chiroptera > Phyllostomidae > Phyllostomus > Phyllostomus discolor. The sequence goes on along the minus strand of NC_040903.2, from coordinate 93,719,194 downwards.
ATGATAATAAAGTAAGAATGGTGCATGGCACATAGTGCTCAATAAATTTTAACTATTATTATTATTGTTGATACTATTGGGGTTATTATTAGATTTTTTAGCTCAGTTCTACCACTTTTCAAACCCAATACTGAATCCTAACCCTTTATTTAGTCTTTACACCAGGTCCTCTCTATTCTGGCAACCTCCTCTACATTTTGGTGTTTGATTTCCAAGCTCTTTCCACCATCCCATTTGTTCCAGATAACATCTCTTTCTCTCTCTAGTGATCCTTGCCAATGAAGGACAGACCTTCTAAGTGCCTCTGTCATACACTGTCCTGATTCACCAGACAAAAGAAACTGTCATTCTTGTTTCTTACTATCTCTTTCTCCAACCTTTCCAACCTCTCCTCTTTTAATATTTGTACTACTTGACATTTACTTTCCATAATCAGCTAGTGACATTCTTCCACCTTTTCATATTCACCGTATATCCGCCCTGTCATCTTTAAGGATGACAGTGTTGACAGTGATGACCCTTCAGCATCTGTTTTCAGTGGTTGCTTCTATTCCACACCAATGTTGTAAATTAAACTGATGTGTGTGTTTCCCCAGGAGCAATTCACATAGCTTAAATTGGTACAAGTGAAATTTTATTTTATTTAACCCTATCCATAGTAGTCACAATGGTACATTATGTCCAGAACCTAGGGTCATATTTGAACAATTACCCTTAGGAGCTGTGGTATGCATGCATGCTTGCTGCAGTCTGAATATTTGTGTCCCCTCCCCCAAATTCATATGCTGAAATCATAATGTTCAAGGTGATGATATTAACAGGTGGGGCCTTTGAGTGATGCTTAAGTCATAAGGATGGAGAAACCCTCATAAATAGGGGTAATGCTCTTTTTTAGAAAGCTCTAGAGTGATCCTTACTCTATGAGAAGGTGCCAGGTATGAACCAGGAAGAGGGTCCTATTCTGATCATGCTGGGCCTTGAACTTGGACTTTCCAGCATACAGAACTATGAAAAATAAATTTCTGTTGTTTATAAACAACCAGTCTGTAGTACTTTGTTATAGGAGCTTTGGAGGACCTAATAGACTATTTTACTCTCATGTCTATTTGTATGCAGACTTACATAAATTTTGATTTTCCAAGTCATTCTCAATTTTAAATATTCTCTCCCATTATCTTTATATGTACATTCCTTCCTGTCATGTCTCTATTTTTGGTTAAAAACTGCAATCACTGTTCCTGTGATCACTGTTCCTGATATAGAATTTTAGACCACTGGATAAATCTTTGAGTATGTGATTAAAGATCATGCCAGACACAAAAGATATATTCTGTTCTCTGAGATATGGAAAAGTCAGTTACCCTCAAGATGAATGAATGCTAAGACCTGTAAGGCATAAGGCAAAGAAATTAAGGATTTATAAAGATATGCTCTGGGCTAGTATTTCTACTGCAACTCCATGGGTTGAAGCAAATTCTTTAAAGAAACTGTTCTCTGCTTCCTAAAACTGTCATGCAACAGTAGAGTTTTAATCATCCTTGAAAACAGAATGGAATACAAGCACAGTATGAACTCAGAAGTGATAAATTTAAAGGTTCCCTGAGTTATCCAACCATCAGGTTCTGGTGAGTGATTAGAGAAGGGTCAGCCACTGGCAGACTTTGTGAAACAACGATAGAAGTGAGGAACTTAGAGGTACTTACCCACATACCTGATAGGAGCAGCTGAGAAACCTAGCAATGGGCATTTGCTAGACAGGGCCCAGACACTAGAATCTAAGGAGGTGGGAAGGACCACTAGATTAGATACACAGCCAGCAATGGGCATTTCAAAAGCAAAAGGAAACTCAGAGTAAAAGGCTGTAGAATCAACTCTGGTTCAGGGGTCTGCAATACTGGATGCCCATTAGAATCACTTACGGGGCTATTACCAAAGATGCTGAGCCCCTCTCCAGTGAAACCAGATCCCATTGTTCTGGATAGCAACCCAAAGATGAATATTTTTGAAAACTCCCTTAGATGATATTAATGTGTATCTAGAATTGTGATATTGTTGGATAAACTATAGCAGAGGATAGAAACTGGCAGAGTGGATAATAGGTTCATCTATTACTTTTCCTCTCTCAGTTACCTAAATGTACAAGGTGGGGCAAAAAGTAGGTTTATAGCTGTTCATATGGAAAATGACACAATAATTATTAAATAATAATATAAGAATAAACACTGTGTTTCATGTATTCAAAACTGCAAACCTACTTTTGCCCAACCTTGTATATTTAAAACAATATGGAGGTTCAGAACTTCACAACTACAATACCCAATGGGAGGTCTAAAATGCCAAATGAAGTCCTTAACACAGATAACAGTCCTCATATCCATAAGAGGTAACTTAGTTTATTGGAGACCCACGAGTGTGAATGTGTCTTTCATGCATGAACCTTCCTCCTCCATGACATATAATTTACTTTTCATGGGTGTGATACTTAATTTTAAGTGTCAACTTGATTGGACCAATGATTACCCCAATATTTGGTTAAACATTATTTTGGATGCCTATGTGAGGTTGTTTCTGGATGAGATTAACATGTAAATTAGTAGGCTGAGTAAAGCAGATTGCCCACCCCTGTGTGGCTGAGATTTATTCAATCCTTTGAAGGCCTGAACAGAACAAAAAGACAGAGTAAGGGAGAGTTTGTTTTCTCTGCCTGTCTCCAAGTTGGGACATTGGCCTTTTCCTGCCTCTACACTCAGACTTGGACTGAAACTTATACCATTAACTCTCAAGCATTCAGAGTCAGAATGGAGCTTTACTATCAGCATTCTTGGGTCTCCAGTTTGCCTGTGGGACTTCTCAGCCTCCATAATCACATGAGCCAATTCCTTATAGTATATAGTATAGTGTGTGTGTATATATATATATGTATGTATGATAGATTTCTCTAAAGAACTCTGACATACAGTGGGACTTCAGTTTAGTACTACTTCAGGAAAAAATTGCCTAAAAATACTAGTTGCCATGTCCTCAGAAACGAGCAATACATGTTATCACTTGCATGTACATGTGATGGAAACTGGCTGAGAAATTTCTCAAAGACCACCTCCTGTCTTTCTCTGCTATTGCATACAGCCTTCTTGTTTTATCTGAGGTGCAAAAAAAAAACTAGAGGGGATGTTAAAATGACCACAATGGAATTCACTGGAACAGCAGCAGGGAGTTTCAGCAGTTCCCACAAGCCAGCCCTTTATCAGCACCAAGCCCATCACTATGCTGTTTTCAAGACCTCCTGCTGATAGCAAATGCCTGGGTTATGGTTCTGGTTTATTAGACTGTCCACTGGCAAAGAACTCAAGTTCCATTCAGGCATAATAAATCATCAGTCTCACCCTAGCAAATAATTCACCCAGACTCCCTTCTGTCTTCCCTGTTTTGACTGTTCATCGTCTGTCAGGTGAACTAAAAAGGGTAATCACTTTCATCGTTTAGCAAGCACTAAAGTCAAATCAGCACTTTTCACATTATCTTTAACTCTTTCTCTTTATTGTAAAAATACTGACTCCCTTAAATCTACCAATATAAATGTGCAGATGTATCAGAATGTGTATTTATCTCTGGTTGTTGTGTTGGTAAGGCAGCTGTCCATTAGAAATGTTAAACATAATTATAATTTCAAGTTAGTAGAATATGACTTTGGTATAAAAAGTCAACCTGATTAGCTTTTCTCACTTCAACAATCAGTCTCATTCTAAGAATTAATAAAATAAAGTTAAGAAACAGTTTCATTTGTGGTTATATATTCTCTTATTAATTCCATTTGGCTCAGAAGCCACCTTAAATAATCATCCTATATCAGGCCTCTGTTGAGCTTCAGGGTTCACTGTCCTTGACACAGTCTCTCAATGTAATAAATGTACCTCAGGTTTGGCTGTGATACCTCATTGTTACTGTTTTCAATCTGGATCCCTTTAACCATAGAGGAAGTCCTTGTGTGAGTAATTTTAGTAATATTCTCAGAAACATGGGGTGGGGGGGAAGGAAAGAAGAAAAACAATGAAAGAAAACATGGTTCTTGAAGAATAGTGTATAACAAACATGTTAACCATACAGAGGAAATACAATTCTAATACAATTCTTAAGACCTCATTCATTCATTCATTCATTTACTCATTCATTCATCCATTCATTCATATTCTGACATGTCAGGCATCATTGTAGGCATTGGGGTTAAAAGGATGAACTAAATGGACAGAGTCCTTGCCTTTTGAAGCTTATAGTTTAGTAGGAAGAGACAATAGATAGGCAAAACCAATAACTAAGCATATTTATCAGTGTAACAAAGAGTGTAAGTGTTAGGGAGAAAAATAAAACAGGATGATGAAGAAGAGTCTCTAATAAGGAAACCTAAAGGAAGTGAGGGAGTGAGCCATGTGGCTGGGACTTGTTCAGCTTTGTGGGTCACAGTAAGAACATTGGTTTTCCCTTTCAGTAAAATAGGTAGACATTTAGCAATTTTGAGTAGAGGTGTGATATAATCTGACACATAAAAATGATCATTTTTGCTTCTCTGTTGAGACTGCCTTGTAGTAAGCAAAGGTTTGAGCCTTTGCTACTAGGGTGAGAGACATGAGTGCTCAGAAGTTTTCAGTTCTCTTTTTCTACATGGGCATAGGAGAGGGTACATTTCCCAGCCCCACTGCAGGTAGGCGGGGCCACAGGCCAGGTGATGGACAATGAGATGTGCGCAGGAATGAAGTATGTCACTTGTGTGCTGAGGCTTCAGGATTTTCTAGGCTCTTTCCTCCCTTGTTGCTTCAAGCAGCAACATTGTGAATAGCACAACTGCTTCCACTTGGATCTCTGCATGACTGTAAGAAGTACCAAAAGCCCCTCAATGTTGCCAACATAAAAGTAGAGATTTGTGAAGAGATATATGAATTTGGAGGGTGTTAAACTACTGGGGTTTGGAAACTTGAAAGTTATTATTGGAGAAACCTGGTCTATTCTGATGAAATCAACTAGTCAGGAGGCTATTATGATAACTTCCCAGGAGAGATAACACTATGTTGGAACAAGGTGAAAAGAGTGGGAGTGGAAGTGAGATTCCAGATACATTTTAAAGGTAAAACCAAACCATTTGACAAATGCTTGCTATCTTTAGAAAAAATTATTTATAAACCTGAAAATACTTTCCAAATCTGTGTTCTTGGCTGAAAAATGTTTGACAAGTGACAAATACAGCCTGTCCAAGCAAGCACATAGAATCCCTTTGGGCTGATATATTATTTACTGGAAGTGGTCTGAAACACACACTGTGGGGAATACTTGACATTTATATTGTGCCTTCCTTTCTTTAGTATAATAGTTTTTTTTAATATAAATTTCCATTTAATGGAACATGTTATGCCATGAATTATATGCTCTGGCAATGGTTTTTCAATAAAAAAGCATACAGGGTGGGACAAAAGTAGGTTTACAGTTGTGAGTGTGCCAAACACATGTTTTATTCTTGTATTATTATTTGTTAATTATTTTACTATTTTCCATGTGAACAACTGTAAACCTACTTTTGCCCCACCCTGTATAAATAAATTTAAAAAAAACTCACTGAATTACATCGCATTGGGAAGATAGCTTAGCTCAAGACAGAGTATGACAACGTCTACTAGTGATACAAAGTTGTTTTTAAAATTCTGCCCAAAGTTAAAGAGGTTCCTGAAGTTAAATGCCATAAGCTGTTATTTAGCAAACATACAATAAGGAAACAATGATGTGTGAGAACCTGTACCAGTCATGTGCATCATGACCAAATAAGGAACCTGACCTTGCTAAGACCAATGCCTGCAGGCCTCCATTACCTACTTTATAGTGGTTTTAAAAACATGAGGTAGAAGAACCTTCGTGTTGTCCCAAAATAAAATCGACAGTGTTATAATACTATATAATATAATCTCCCTCCTCATAAATCAATGTAATTTTTCATATTTTCTCTATGCATTTCACACCATAAGTACTTGAAAACCAAATGATTATAATGTGGCCCTAAATTAAAACAGGCCAGATATACAATATAGCTTGATTTTTAGTTATCGTTTATAAAGGCAAAAGGGGAAAATGTTTTGATCAAAGCTTGTCATTTTCTCCAACTTATATTTTGACATTCAAATCTTAGCTATGGTTTTAAGAGTCGAGACTGTCAGGTAGGGCTCTGTAGACTACATTTCTGCTCTGCTCAGACGGTCACTTTCATGAGTAATACCAGTGACAGAATAACCACAGGTTCAACCATGCCTTTAATTATACGATCTTCCAATATCTTTTCCACTCAGAATATTGTGATAGTTAAGAAAATGTTAGGTGACATTAAATGATTTCCTACATTTATATTGGAAATAAATTCTAAAAAATATTTTTTAAAACTATCAAGTTACTTAAGGGGTAACCTTTTGCTGAAATGTTTTATCAGATTTAATCAGGTTTGACCTTAAAAACATTATCAGGTTTACCTTTTTAGTTTCTGATTTGTTCAAATTCAAAATATCAACTATACATAAAATAATATAAATGTATAATTTTAGAATTTATAACCATTAAAGGATTTTTTTTATTATTTTAACCTTAGTATACAAAATGTTGCTGAAAATACTGCACACCCACCACTGACAGCATCCCCTTTGATTTCGACCTTATGTAAGCATCATTTTCTAGGCTTAGTTCCTAACCTATGAGTTACAGACATTTACCATCCATAGTTCCTTCCTTCTCTAACATTCTTTGACTCCAAATCATCCCCTTGTGATCAGTCTTTGGCATCTCTTCTTGACATTCCTGCTGCCACTGCCTTCATTCAGTCTCTCATTATCTTACCCTTGAATAACACAGTGGTGTCCCAAGGGTATGGTATACTTATCTTCTGTTTGGACTCATCACCACCAGCCTGCACATTGCTATTGGAGTCATCACCCTCAAATACAAATCTGGTCATCTGACTTACTCCTTGGCTTAAAAAGTCTTTACTGTATTTCTTCTTCAAGACCCTGAAAGAATCCCAATGGTCCTGGGTCCCACCTTTTGAATCGGATGCTCTACCGCCATGACCTTGACCCCAGGGCATTTCTCTTTTATAGAATTTATCACAATGTGCTATAATGATTGACTTATTGCCATCTCTCCCTCTAAGCTCCTGGAAAGTAAATACAAGATTTGATTGGGGATCTTTCATGTTTGGCATACTGCTTTTTACCTAACAGTGAAAATTATGTGCTTGTTGAATAAATAAAGGAGCAAATAAATAGCCATCTCTAATACCTGAATGCAAGGTTGTTGTTTTTTTAAAGAACTGAGGTAGCATAATTTCTAAGACTATAAATATTTATTCCCACTTGAAAATGTGCCCAGAAACCTCCAGCACATATTTTGCCACAAGAGATACAAAAAGAAAATGCTATATATACACTAAACTCTGTGGTACACTTTTTAATATTCAAACATAAAATCACTCAAAGTAAAACATTGCTTTCTGCCTAATTTATTCTATTTAGACAAAGAAACCAGACTGGTTAGATTTATGAGATAGTTAAACGTGTTATGTACTGACTTACACCGTTATAAATACTTACATGCCACCAAAATTTGGCATGGAATGAAAAGTTTTTCATTTTGAGAAAGAAACTACAAATGTAAAGTGATATATTAGAGAACTGCCTCCTACCACATCCTAGTTATTTTAAATGGAATCTAAATTTGGGGTCTAAATTAGGAGAATACATGTAAGTTCCATGCAGTATAATTTCGAACAGGAAGTTTCCCTGGTAACCATATACAAGTTGGCAAGCAGCGAGAGAAACTATAGCCCTAGGTTCTTATAAAGAAATAGGAAATATACTTTATGACCTTGAATGCGTTATTGGTTAACTCCTTCCTCCTGGACTATGGCATTATAATTTTAGGTTTGTCTTTTTCATTTAAGTTAACTGTTCACAAGTAGACTGAAGAAAAATTTCATAAATCTCATCCAGCTTTCTTCAACACTTTTCAGATGTTTTGTATTAAGACTAACAAGGGTGACAATCTTTCTTCTTCTTTTTGTGGTTAGTATACTCATCCCATCAATAAAGCACTCTGTAGTCTCTTCCAGTCAAACTGCAGTGAGCCCAAATGACTTTTCAAACCCTCTCCTGAAAATGTTCTAGAAATAACCATTAGGTTTACAGCAGAAATATTGATGTTAAGCATCTCTTTACTCTGATTTCTGCGAATATAAATGTAGAATTATGAAAAACAGTGTATTACTGAATGCAATATACTACCACTATTATTCATAATATTATTTTTATTCATAGTAAAAAACTAAAATAAATAGCATGTTTCAAAGAGTATTTTGAATTAACTTACTTGATATAAATTTAAGAAAAAGAACATAGACAAATTATACTTTATATACCTCTTTACAATAATAATCCAGGTTTTCCTGGCTTTGTTTTAGCAGATTTTTAAAGAAAATTTTCTCAAGATCAAACAGTGTAATAATTTCATAGCTTCTGAAGTTAGTTTTTGTTAAAAAACACATCTAAGGTGCTTTTAAGTATCTTAATACTAGTTCTTTGGTATCTCTGATTCTTTGCAACCATTACTCTAATTATTATATTTCATTTAAGGAGAAAAATGCATGTACAGGCAAATTCTACCATTAACAACAGGAACTCGTAACAAATTAATGGTAGCACATGCCCCTTTGTGGTTAATATAACATTTACAAAAGCTTTCTGTTAACTGTAGCAATATGCTGAAACTTCAGGACCATCTGGAAATAATTCTGTTCACAGTCTCAGGAGGAGGCAAGAGTTATTACCAGGGAATATTTCAAATATTTAGATAACTTTAGATAATGATAATGCTAGATTAAGCAGTAGCTCACTCTCACATGGACAGCATGCTCTCCAGACCTCAGAGGTATCTTCTGAAAAGATCAGGTGGAAAAAGGAGAATTTGACTAAACTCTGCAGTTGGGCGGGTATTTATTTATTGTGTGATATGTTAGATTGTGTTATGCCCAGGGGACATGAGGGTTTAATGATGTAATAAAAATTATAGAAATCAGGGAAGGAAGGAAGGAATTAAATAAAAATATACTTTTCAAAATCTAAGAATTTTGATAGAGTAATGCAATGGAAATAATTGTTAAGAAATCACAGTCTATTCTACTTGTGATGACAGGGAATTGCATGCAGAAGAATAAAAAGTTCTAGGGCAGAAAGTACACTGGCATTTTTAAGAAGCAGAATCAAGGCAAGTGGAGCTCAGTGAGAGATGGGGAAGTACACAGTGAGAAAATGAGGGAGGGGGCTGGGATACAGAAGAGGAGTTTTAGGGGAAAAAAAACAAGAATTCTGTTAATACAAACAGCCTACTACAGGTGGCGATGGGGATACAGCAGGCCTTCTGATAATGTCATTTGTTCAGAGTCATTTCACTATAACATAGATGAGAAAAAAAATCAAATCCAGGCCAGGGCCATTGTCTGTGGGGTGTTTTCAGATTCTCCCCACGTCTGCATGAGTTTTCTGCTGGGACTGGTTTCCTGCCACATCCCAAAGATATGCACATGAGGTGAATGGCATGTCTATATTGTCCCAGGATGAGTCAGTGTGGGTGTGGGTGTGGGTGTTAGTGGCCCTGGGGTAGAAGAGCATGCTGTCTTGGGTGGGTTCCCACCTTGCACCATGAGCTTCCAGGACAGGCTGTGACCACCTCGACCCTGAATCGGGTTGGAAAGTAAATATAATTCTTGTTTTTCCAATGAATAACAAGAATTCATTATAATTCTTATAATTCATCTTTCTCAATGAATGTGTAGCTCACATTTATTTCCATGTTTAATATTAGAAGCATTTTGAGTATTTATATGTCTAGTAATGTTTCAGTGACTTAGAAATATAGGAACTTAGGAACTTAACTCCTATTTCTATCAGTTAGCCTCGGGTAAAACTGGTTTAATTATGTGTCATTTTACTTAAAGTCGCAGTTTCCAAGAACCTATTGATAATGTTAAGTGAAGACTTACTCTATGCAGTTTACTATATAATTCTGGATTTCAGGGGGAGGTTATGGCTGAAATTTGGAATTCAGGAGTCATGAGCATGAAATGTCAATCCATGGAACTCAGATTACCTAAAAAGATAGTCAGAGTCATCGCACAGAACTGAAACAAATATATGTGGAAGCCTGACTAGGGTAGAGAACAAGGAGAAGAGAGGCCCAGAATGAAGCCCAGAAACCTCAACCCTTAAGGCACAGGTGGCAAGCACAAGGCCCGCGGGCTGAATCTGGCCCTCCACCTTGTCTTTATCTGGCCTGGCACCTTATTTCTACCTGGTGGCAGTGCCAAGCTCCTTGACCCTAGTTAACGAGTAGTTACGTTTATATAGTCCTAAAATTACATTTGGCCCTTTGAAGGCAACTGCGAGGCTGATGTGGCCCCCAGTGAGAATGAGTCTGACACCTCTGTCTTAAGGATCATAGAGAAAAAGAAGAGTCAGTAAAGGAGAGTGAGAAGGGCAGATCTAAGAGGTGAAGAGATGAAACGGGAGACGGAGGGAGCATATGATGTCATGAAAGTCAATAAAAAGTATTTTGAGAAGATGTAAGGAGCTGTGTTGGTCAAATTCAAACTATAGCAAGTTATCAAAAGTCCTTATAGAAGTAAATAAAAAAGGCATTAAAATGTGACAATGCTAAATATTTTGAACTTTTCAAGGTATTTCTACCAATAAAACTCTTAAAGTTCATAGTAAAACAAGCGTTCCAACCACATTTTATTGCTTATCTGAATTGCTGATCCCATTGTGAACTTTTAATTAATATATAAAAGGAGCCCCTACATTAAGGCATTCTGATCATTATAAAATAATTAACATCTTGATTATGACTCAGATTCTGCATGTCTAGATCCATGAAGTAAAGCATAATTAACATTAGTATCAGATTCATCATCTGTTTTAGTGAGTGACCTTATTGCTTCAATAAAACCTTACTGAGATATCAGCATAACCATAAATATAAATGTAAAAGGAAATTACCATTCAGTGGTTATCTCTGAATAATCTTCCTACTAAGGGGAAAATTTTGTTTTTGAATATATTTATGCATTTAGTCATATTGATTGAAGAACATCTAAGACAAAGTCCATAACACCTCTGAAGTTTTCATTTGCGCTAAAAGATAAATAACAAAATACTTTAAAAGGTAAAATATTATGTAAATAAAAATGTTTTAACTTGAACAAATGCTAAATTATTATATACCCAGGCAAGTTTCATTTCACTTACTAGATTAATTATAGAATTTATTTCTGTAATTTTTTATATATTTACTGTTTCTCCCACTATTTGAAGGGATCCTCATGACAGACAACTGCATTAACCTAATTCCCAAAAGCTTAGCTCTTGGAATACAGTAGGAACTTAATACATACCTGGGAAATGAAGAAGTGAATCGGCATGTGGTAGCATAAAAGTAAGATAGAGGGAATACAAAAAATTGTCTTCCTTCCTAAGGTTTTAATATTAGCAAACATTTTTCAATGACTGGAAAACAAAAAAGCAGATTGATCTATTTGTGTGTGTGTGTGTGTGTGTGTGTGTGTGTGTTAGGAATTTGCATGAAACAAGAAAGGAAATGTGAACATAAATTATTTAACTGGAGACTGCCAAAATAATCACAGACACAAAGGGCAAATCTCTCTAATACTGTACTGCATCATCATTTTAAAGATGGAAAAGGGTCAGTATTTTGTAGAATTGATCATATTAAATCATTGATATAGAAAAACTACGCAGAACTTAAGATAAGAAGCATTCAGTGTTAGGCAAAGAGGCCCAATATAACTTATTTTAATATAGGTTTTTAACGTTTTAAAGACCTATATGTGGAAACACTGCCTATCTACAAATGAGCAAATCAGCAAAATATTCATTCTGTTTCTCGCCCACTTGATTCTGTTTACCCTAAAGTTGTGACAGAGAGAGGAGGCTGGTGGACATCATACGCTCAAAAGAACATGCACCCAAATCTTGGTTCAGTCACTCATGAGGGGACAAGTTTACTAGGCTAAAGGGTTAGAAGTAGTAGTATTGTGATGGCATAAAATAGCTCTGGAGATCAAATAAGACCACATATATGAGAACTGTCTATAAATTATAAATATTGAATGTGTTAGTGGTGTGCTCCAAACAAAATTTCATTTCTGCACTTGTTTTCTTCTGTTTTTTTATTATGATACACTTGAGACATTGATTTGTTCTGCTCTCAAAGCAGAACTTGTCACTTGTGTATCAATGTGTGTCCAAACACCAAAATATCAATGTCACTGACATTGTTCAGGTAACATCAAGATGGGCCAGAAAATTTTGGTTTACATAAAAATGCTGGATAGGAGAATATACTGAAACTCTTCAAATCAGCACATTAGTTATTTAGTTACTATTTATTGTGCAGAATTTTACAGGAGAGTTTGCTTGTGTCTGTGTGGGAGGGGGAGTGTTCAGTTGTGAGAAAGATAAAGAAGGAAACAGATGACAGAAATAAATCTCTGAAGTAAAATGAGATATATATCCTGTGCTACTGAAATACAAATGTACAGGTATTTTAATGAATTATACTTTTATTTTATAATTAGTCACACTATTTTAATAAAGTACTGTTTCTTGCCCCAAGTAGCCAAGATTATGATAATGCATAATTCTCCTTGTATGTTTCTATCATGCTTCTACCATTCACTGATGATCAACAAGTTTAAAATAACAGTTTGCAGCACTTTGTTGTATCATTTAAAGGTTATTTCTGCTTCCTGTTAAAATTAACATGTAATCAGCTTAGCAGAAACTATCCATAGTTACTGAGCTATCTTTCTACATTAGAAACTAGAATTATCTGCTCTTTGTTTTTATGACAATCTCTTAAAATATATACTACATAGCCAAAATGTCTTTTTAAGTATTTTTTATTGAGTATGCTATTACAGTTTTTCCAACTTTCTCCCTTTGTCCCCCCTACAACCTGCATCCCCCAACCCTCCAGCATTCCCCACCCACTTAGTTTATGTCCATGGGTTGTACATACAAGTTCTTTGTGTCCTCTGTTTCCTATACCATTTTTATCTCTCCCTGTCTATTTTATGCCTACTAATTATGCTTCTTCCCTGTACATTTTCCCCACATTCCTCCCTTCCCGCTCCCCACTGAAATCCCTCCATGTGATGTCAATTTCTCTGGCTCTGTTCCTGTTCTAGTTGTTTGCTTAGTTTTTGTTTTTGTTGTTTTTCTTTCCTTTTAGGTTCATTTGTTGATAGTTGTGAATTTGTTGTCATTTTATTGTTCATATTTTTTATCTTCTTTTTCTTAGGTAAGTTCCTTTAAACTTTCATATAATAATGGCTTGGTGATGATGAACTCCATTCATTTGACCTTATCTGGGAAACACTTTATCTGTCCTTCCATTCTAAAAGATAGCTTTGCTGGGTAGATTAGTCTTGGGTATAGGTCCTTGCCTTTCATGACTTCAAATACTTCTTTCCAGACCCATTTTGCCTGCAAGGTTTGTTTTTGAGAAATCAGCTGATAGCCTTACAGGAACTCTTTTGTAGGTAACTGTCTCCTTTCCTCTTGCTGCTTTTAGGATTCTTTGTCTTTAATCTTGGGTAACTTAATGAAGATGTGCCTTGGTGTGTTCCTCCTCGGATCTAACTTCTTTGGGACTCTCTGGGCTTCCTGGACTTCCTAGAAGACTATTTCCTTCACCAGATTGGGGAAGTTTTCCTTCATTATTTGTTCAAATAAGTTTTCAATTTCTTGCTGTTGTTCTTCTCTTTCTAGCACCCCCCTAATTCGGATATTGGAACGTTTCAGGTAGTCCTGGAGTTTTCTAAGTCTCTCTTCACTTTTTTGAATTCTTGTTTCTTCATTCTGTTCTGGTTCGATGTTAATTTTTTCCTTTTGTTCCAAAATGTTGCATATGTCCTGGTTTCCTTCCTGTCATTTTTGGTTCCCTGAATATTTTGTTTTATTTCATTTTGGGTATCTCTCATTTGTTTTTTTCATTTTTTGACCAAGCTCAATCAGTTCTGTGAGCATTTTGATTACCAGGGCTTTAAATTCTCCATCAGATAGGCTGGCTACTCCTCATTGCTTAGCTCTTTCTGAAGTTTTTCTCTGTTCTTTCATTTGGGCCATATTTCTTTGTTCAGGGCCCCTGTTAAGTTGTAATGGGGGGAGGGTCTTAGGTATTTGCCCAGGCAGGGCAACTTCCTTGTGGTGCTGCCTGTGGGGGAGGGGCCAGAGAGGGAACAATGCAGCTCGCCTTCTCATCTCTAGCCCCACTTTCCAATGAACTCTCATGTGAGACTGGAAGTATCTCCCACCGCAGCAACCGCCATAGTCCATAGTGAGCTCTGAGTCTCAGTTTTGTCTGCTGCCTCACCTTGGTTTCTTGGCCAGCCCTGCCCAAGCAGTCCACAGCTTCACTGTGGAGGCTTACTGATTTGGTTATTTGTTTGACCTTCTCTTTAATTCCTTGGTTGTTGGGGTTCCATGCAGTTTGATTTTCTGGCACTTCTGGTTGTTTATTGATTTTAGATTGGTTGTTATGCTTCTTTTAGTTGTGGGAGGAAGTTAAGGGTTTCTACCTATACCTCCATCTTGGCTGGCCAAAAAGCTTTGTATTTATGTTTCTTTGTGTATTAAACTCCTTTAACCTTTTCTAAAAATTAAAAAAAGAATATTTCATCAGTGTCAAACAAATCTAAAATTTAATCATTCATCCATGTTATCACGAAAAAAATTTCAACTTCACCTTTAATAGAGATTAGATTACCAGTGAAGAGGATTGTGGGGAAGTTTAAACACTGAATTTTAAATTGAGGTTTTATTGTGTACAATCTTTTTAAAGAGAGTTTTCTAAATGTATTTATTCAATAATGTATTGGGTAGTGGATGGAAAAAATAGATGGTGAGTGTTATTAAACATTAACAGTTTTTAAAATCTGTGATACAATGAATATTACTCTAAAAGGTGAAAAATAAATATATATTACATGTTTTACAATATATCTTTCTTTGAAATATTTAATTTGTGCTTATGTGTTCATTTCCAATTATGTACTATAGGAACAGAGTTGTCCAGGTTTTTAAGACATTCAGTAAGTGGGTCAGGAAATCTTAAAATGTTGACACAAGCTTGCTGTATATTCCTGCTTGTTTCAGAGAGCTTTGAAAATCATTAATTTGTTAACTCAGTTAGATGGCCAGCTGACCAACAACATCCTGATCCAAAGGCCAACCCTGTGGCCTTTGAACAATCTGAAAGCAAATGATAGATAGGAAATCTCAACTTCTATCCCCAGTTGATATTCTATTCCAAGTACAATGCTATTACTTTAATTTTTAAAAACTAATTTTGCCAAAGATTCCAAATATATGGTACATTTTATGATTAAATCTAAACTATGATATCAAAATTCAGTAAGGAGGTATTAGTACTGCAGAAGTCAGTTATTTCAACTTCACTCAAGAGTTCTTAAAAAGTACTTCCCAGATTGAAAAGAGCAATAAAGAAAAATCACTCACATGGTCAGTGAGTTAAAAAAATAAAATGGTGTCTGGCTGAGTATAGCTTAGATCAGGGGCTAGGGGTTAAGGAGTGGTACTATTTGATGAATGTGAAAGCACAAATAAATGTTATTTGAATCTTTTTATGTTACTTTATTTTGTTTTTAAAATTATTTTATTGTTGTTCAAGTACAGTTGTTTGCATTTACCTCCCACCACTCTCCCCACTCCACCATCTCCACCTCCCTTCCCTTGCTTCCATCCTGCCTTAGTTTTGTCTGTGTGTCCTTTATAGGTATTCCTGAAAACCCTTCCTCCCTTCCCCCCCATTATCCTCTTCCACCTCCCCTCTGGTTACTGTCAGATTGTTCTTAATTTCAATGTCTTGGGTTATATTTCACTTGCTTGTTTGTTTTGTTGATTAGGTTCCACTTAAATGTGAGGTCATATGGTATTTGTCCCTCACTGCCTGGCTTATTTCACTTAACATAATGCTCTCCAGTTCCATCCATGCTGTTGCAAAGGGTAGAAGAGCAAACTGTTTATAATTTAATGACAGTGTCAAGAGGGAGTGTCTATATATTCAAGTACAATAATAATAATGCCTCTTGTGATTCATTCAAAGAATTCAGAAACATAAAAATAATTATTACTACTTGCCCTGGCCAGCATGGCTCAGTTAGTTGGGGGCTGCTGGTCCTGTCAGGGCACAGGCAAGGGTTTTTGGTTTGGTCCCCGGTTGGGGTTCATGGAAAGGCAACCAATCAATGTTTCTCTCTCACATCAATGTTTCTCTTCCTCTCTTTCTCCCTCTCTTCCTTTCTCTCCAAAAATAAATAAGTAAAATATTAAAAAAATAAAGAATTCCTAACGATGAAATTTTTCAGCATTAAGAATTATACCAAACAGATTCTGTGGTTTGCTTAGGGTGTTAGCGATCATTTTTCAAATCTTATCACCACATCCCCTTAAGTATAGCTAACAGATTCATTGCCTTTATCAAAGGAAGTACATGGAATGCTCCTCAAATTTGTACCTGTGTTTAGAAAGATTTCCCATAATAAACTGAATTCTCAAAATTGAAGATGTAATATTTAGATGCAAAAAAAAACAAATTAGGTGAAGGAAGGAGGGGTGTCTTCTGTTGCTAAGAGATAATGCTAAAGTTAAAACTTATTAAACTAAATCTTAGCAAAAACTAAACCATTTAAAAATTCAATCTAAAATAAAGGTGTTCATATAATACACTCACATGCTCTGAAAGTACAGGAATGATACAATTTTTTAAGTCAATATCTACTGTGAATGCCTTTGTTAATGTTAGCACCCAGAAGTAACTCTTACTTTTCCTTAAATTTGATTGAAAAAAATTAATTGAGGAAAAGAGTTGATTTTATTATGAATTAGGCTATTTTATACATGTACATTGTCATCATATATGGAAATATTTGGAACTTGTACTTATACAGGGTGTTTCTCAATATGTAATGATAGTGATCCAGTTATGTACATTTATATGTATCATTTGTACGGGCATTTCTAATTCTCTTAATGGAAGTCAGCTAGTCATTTTCCTTATTTCAAAGAGGAAATTGTTGCTTTCTATTTTTCTCTTTCTACATAATAGCTTATTTTATAAGCCTAAATTAAAGGAAAACTATAATAGATTTCCCACCAACCTCTTCAGGGAATGTTCTTATCAATAGTGTATTCTTTTTAGCACATGTAACTTCTGTCAGTTTTAACATAGACAAATTATACCAGTTTACATGTCAGGCTTTGATGGTATAAAGAGGCCACCTTGAAACTGACAAAACTGTTGTCTCTAACACAAAAGGGAAGTGTTTGTCAGTTTCTTGGCATTGACAGAACCTCTGAGGAAAAGGGTGCACATTATATGGAGTTGATATCCACATATTTATAATATAAAGATAATAATTGATACACATTTATCATAATGGATCACATTAGCTTTACATACACTATTTCTCTGGACCTTCAGAGCAATCTCAGAGTGGAAATAAGGACATGGGCTCTAATCCATATATAGGGAGCCGAGGCTCCAGAAGATTAAATAGCTGTCCAAGTTCAAGTAACTATTAAATGGTACATCTGTGATTTAAAATCTGGAGTTCCGACTCTAGTACCCATATTCTTTTAGTCACCAACTCAGTCATTTTCATTTTTAAATTATGAATTTAATGGAAATTTTGCTTTGTCGACCAAGTAGCAACAATAACATAAAAGAGCCAAAAAAGAAAGAAAAGCTTTAATCTAAGGACTCACTAAAGTTCAAATGCATGACAAAGAATATGGATTCCAGGCAACACTCTATTCTCATGGATAAATTAGAAATTTTTCAGGAACACAATATTAATATTAGTAACAACACTTTTCATTTGTATAGGACTTTTGTACTTCTTACAGGGTTTTATATACATTATCATATTTATATTGGACATAGGAGTGATTCAATACATGCTAGTTAAATAAAAAAACTTAATGGAAAATTACTACAACTAAAAACTGAAAATCCAAGTACTGGGAGACTATGCTATTCCAAAGAAAAACACTATTGGCCATTCTATACATAAATTCTCTTGCGTAAACCTTTATGCAAGCAGAACAGTAGGCTTCTCTTTGAGAGTGCATGCACACTACTTTAAAGTAAATTTTGGCTTTTTATAGATTTTACAAGAAAAAAAAAACTAGGATTTAAACAAAAGTGCCCAATAGCTTTCTGGGTTTTTTTTCTTCAAACTAGCAAATGACTCGGATTGGCCAAGAACAGGTATATTAGCATCTGATTAAAAAAATGTAAACTATTGACTGTAGTTCAAACTGTACAATACCTGAATAGTGTCATATGTTAGGTTTCTCAAGAGTACAAAGGGAGAAGTGATTACAGGTTGTTTTTACTTTAACTAGGAAATTAAGGTTTCCCATCCTCGGTCAATTTGTAAACTTTAACTTAAAATATTTTAAAGTAAGCTACTAATAAAAGATTCACTTTAAGCCCATCTGGGTTTACAACTTTAACTTAAAATATTTTAAAGTAAGCTACTAATAAAAGATTCACTTTAAGCCCATCTGGGTTTACAACAGACACATTATTCATACCCAGGAGTACCCTAATTTGATCAAGTAATATAAAGAGAGGGTAATAAATGACAACAGCTTTGAGAACACATACAACAAAAATATACAGTTTTAATTTTTCAAAAGTCTAAATCCATATTGATATATATCATGTAAGAAATTCATGAAAGCTTTTTTTCATTAATTCTATGCTTATTTCACAAACTCTCTATTATTAATGAGCTTTAAGAAAGACCCTGGTTATTCAATAATCTGGGGCTTATCTTTTGAATATAATGAGCCAATCACTATGCTGGATCTTGGAGGCCACACTTGTATGGAAATCACTGATGATTTATAAACAAATTGTAAGACTTAGTGTAATAAGTGGAAACTTATATTGGCAAAGAAACATGGGTGAAACAAATAATAATTAATATTCTTCACATACTTGCTGGTTACTCAGCAATTTGATTCATTTACTATTTAAATATTAGCATTTATGAGCAATATAAGTATAATGGTATTTTTAAAAGTTTAAGACTTCTGGCCAAGATGGAGGCATAGATAGATGGCCTCCTTGCACAACCAAAAGAAGGACAATGACAAATTTAAAAACAAATAAACAACCAGAAATACCAGAAAATTGAACTGTATGGAAGTCCGACAACCAAGGAGTTAAAGAAGAAACATTCATCCAGACTGGTAGGAGAGCAGAAACAGGCAGCAAGGACTCAGCAAGGACTCAGGCAGAGAGGACTCACAGCAAGGTGACAGGGGAAGGACTAGGGCGCAGCAAGGCAGTGGCCAGAGGATGGAGGCGGGCAGTGGCTGGTGAAGTGAGTGGTCCCACATTTGTGTGCAGATAAAACAGAAGGAACAACTGGGGAGCAAGGCAGACCACACAACCCCAGGCTACAGTGCAGGGAAATAAAGTCTTCAAGCCTCTGACTGAAAACACCTGTGGGGGTTGAGGTGGCAGCAGCAGAAACTCCCAGCCTCACAGGAGAGTTCACTGGAGAGACCCACAGGGTCCTAGAATGTACACAAGTCCACCCACCCAAGAATCAGCACCAGAAGGGCCCAATTTGTTTGTGGATAGTGGAGGCAGTGACGGAAAGCCCACTGCCTCCTGTGCAAGAGCACAGCAAGTGGCACTGTTCCCTCTCAGATCCCTCTGCCACATATAGCACCACAACGTAGCCACTTGGGTTGCCCCACCCTGGCAAATACCCAAGATTCCACCCTTTATTACATATCATCACTGAAACAAAACAATATGGCCCAAATGAAAGAGCAGATCAAAGCTCTAGAAAAAATACAACTAAGCAATGAAAAGATAGCCAAACTATCAGATGCAGAGTTAAAAACACTGGTAATAAGGATGCTCACAGAAATGATTGAGTATGGTCACAAAATAGAAGATAAATGGAAGGCTATGCAAAGTGAAATAAAGGAAAATGCACAGGAAGCTAACAGTGATGGGAAGGAGCAGAAGGAAAAAGTAAATATTTAGCCAGAACAGAATTAAGAAGCAAGAATTCAAAAAAATGAGGACCAGGTTAACCTCTGGAACAACTTTAAATGTTCCAACATCCAAATCATAGGGTTGCAAGAAGGAGCAGAGGAACAGCAAGAAATTTAACATTTATTTGACAAAATAACAAAGGAGAACTTCCCTAATCTGGTAAAGGAAACAGACTTCCAGGAAGCTCAGGAAGCTCTGAGAGTCCCAAAGAAGTTGGACTCAAGGAGGAACACCTCAAAGCACATCATAATTACATTAGTCAAGATTAAAGATAAGGAGAGAATCTTAAATGCAAGAAAAGAAAAGGAGATAGTTATCTACAAAGAAGCCCCATCTACAAAGACTCTCAGCTGATTCCTCAAAAGCAACCTTGCAGGCAGGAAGGGGCTGGAAAGAAGTATTGGAAGTGACGAAAGGCAAGGACCTACATTGAAGATTACTCTATCCAGCAAAGCTATCATTTAGAATGGAAGGGCAGATAAAGTGCTTCCCAGATAAGGTCAAATTAAAGGAGTTCATCATCACCAAGCCCTTATTATATGAAATGTTAACAGGACTTATATAAGAACAAGAAGATGATCAATGAACTGTAGAATGACAACCAACTCACAACTATCAACAACTGAAACTAAAAAGAAAAAACAAAACTAAGCAAACACTAGAACAGGAACAGAATCACACAATTGGAGATCACATGGAGGATTATCAGTGGGGGGGGGGGGAACGGTGGAAACAATGCAGGGAGTAAGAAGCATAATTGGTAGGTACAAAACAGACAGAGGAGATTAAGAATAGTATAGGAAATGGAGAAGCCAAAGAACTTATATGTACAACCCATGGACATGAACTAAGGGGGAGGAATGAGGGTGGGATGGGTGGTGCTGGGTGGAGGGGAGTAAATGGGGGAATGGTACAATTATAATAGCATAATCAATATGATATATTAAAAAAGAAAGTTTAGAAAGTACATTAATAAAAAACTCAAACACTACTTTCATCTTACATGTGTTTCCCCAGTTCTTTAAAATATATGCATTTTATCATGACCTACATTTTTATTTACTGCCTCACAAGCATTTTAATATAATCTTACACAATTTCATGATAAGTTTTAATAGCTACATAACATTCCATTTAGTGAGTAGATATTTCATAATCATGGCATAATGCAAAGCCCACTATCTTTCAAATGTCATAAACCTGGGTCTAGATTTAGATGATTGATTTATCATTTCACTACTCTTGTTTTCTTTTTTTAGAATCGGAATAATAGTACATACCTGTCAGGCTTTTCAAACATCAGAAATTACTGGTTTATGAAGCATCTATGGCAGACACCAAAACTCAGTAGAGAGCTAAGAACTGGCAGCTATTATTCCCTGAATGTGAATGTTGTCAAGTTGGTTACAATATTTTCAATAATTATTCCTTTATTCAGGTCCACCTACAACTTTGCCTGCTACTTATGATGAACCCTGATTTTATTTTTTAACCTAAAAGCAGAAATAGAGTAATTATGTTGTGGGGAAAAAAGATCATTTGGGAAGCCATAAATAAAGGGCAATAGTATCATAGATGTATTTAAAATTAAACATTTCCCTCTGACCAGCTGACAGGTATTACATAAGAAGAAAAACATTAAACTACAAAAATATCAAATGAAATACTATTTGTTAAAGTGCTCTAACATGTTAAATGTGTACATCAATGTTAGCTAATACTATGAATTATAGGATTTTTTCTTCAGTAATTGGGTGTGGCTTTCACTTTGAGTCAATCTCCGCATGTTTGAAAAGAAAGTGGAAATCCTTTCTATTATATAATTTTATTTCTTCCAAAATATTTTCACATTGGAAAGTATAATTTTTGGGGGGGTCATATATCATTCTGAGTTTTTACCTTTAAATATTTTATTTTGGAGATGATGTCTATGAAATAACATGTGAAACTTCATGCAGACCCCACAGTGAAGCAAATACACAGACAACTATTACTTTAAATCTGACACTTTTCTATCTTTTCTGCAGTAAATCTATTGTTCTATTCAAATAAAAATGTGCTTCTCTATACTTAGAGAAGAAAAGTAAATTTAAATCATTCTTTATTGGTAGTGTTTTGATAATGAAACATCTTTCCCATTATGGAAATCAAGAAAAAAAAAGTTTATCAAGGACCATGTGAAATGCATTCAAGTGAGGAAAATATTTTCAAGCACACAATTTTAAAATATACTTCTTATTTAGGTCAGATCCCACTCATTGTGGGATTTCCAACATGAAAATCAACAAATCCCAATGATACTCAGAGTTCAAAGTGGGAGGTGGATAGAAGAGGTGGATTAATAAGTCAGCTTGATACCCTTAGGGAAGTGAAACTTCAACTCATGTCTTCTCTTTATAAGTATTTTTCACAGGCTGTGGAGGAAGGCTGGGCATAGCTGCCAGCTTCATTACAGTTTCTTGAGAGCAATATCAGGTCCTGCTTCTGCATAAGCAACATATGCCTCTGTGGGAAACCCTAGTGACCTCAGGGAGCAGTGCAAGGGCTGGCAGCATGAAGGTTTTCTTGCCCGGAAACCCTACTCTGGTGCACTTTTCATGCAATCAATCAAGAGGGAGAAGTCAACTAACAGCTTTCAAATAAATGATTCACTTAACTACTGACATTGATCTGGGCCTGAGAACTGAAATTATGGGGAGATAAAGGGAGGAGCAGGGTGGTCAATCACAGGAAACCTAAACACCCTAAGCCTTGTAAAGAGACTACAGACATTCCAATGAGCTCCCTTCCCTCAGTTACAGATATTTGCCAAAGCCATTAAGGTAAGTCCACACTGATGTCTACTTAGAAGTTGGCGGTATGCCTGTGCACCTATGGAAAGTGGAGGCACTGGCAAGGAAAAAACAGGAGGGAAAGGATAGTCAGCCCTTCAGTGTGATTAACAAGACAAGAAAGTCTAATTGGCTACATCCCAGGCCATTAAGTGCAAGTCTGGGTTTTGGAAACCAGAAGGTACATGAGGATGAACTCCCCCACTTTTGCCACACTCAATACACCTTTACTATCTACTCATTAGTAGCTGAAGTACTCTGAGTAGTCTGTATAACCAGTTTACATGAAGATTTAATATTAATAATAAAAACTTTGGAGGCTTATTTTGTTTCTGGAGAAGCCAATCCTTTAACTCCTAGTTTGGAGAAGTGTTGTGATATCATCTTTTTAATAGATTTAATTTCCATTTTGGGTTCATTCTTAGCACCTTGTCATGCCACAACAAATACTGGTGAGAGGTTCTCTAGTTTCAAAAAAGTTAAGAGTTCCTAAAACCTCATCCCACCCATCTAGTTACCTCCCAGACAATAAATGCCATGAGGACAGGGACCATGAGTGTGTTCCTTACGACTGCTAACAGCACTGTATCTGGACCATATTAAGTCCTAAACTTATAAGCCACTGAATGAATAAATGAGTTCCCAGGAATCTAGGCCTATCGTAGCCACATTAATTTGGTTTCTCCCATAAACTTTCTATACTTATTTCATCAGTCATGTTTCTTTGAGCTACTTTTGATTTAGCATAGAAATAATAAAATGAGCACCCTGATCCAAGGTTTTTCAGCTGAATAAATAAAATTTTCTTTTATTTTGATTAAAAAGAGTCATTACATGTTTTTCCTCAAGCTATTAGTCTGCTCGGAACATGCTGTAATTTATAAGTCCTATCAAAACTTTCCCTTTCATGAAGTGAATATGAAATAAATGCAGTCAGGCAGAAAGCTCCTTTAGCTAATAGTTTTTTAGCACGTTCTTCTTTGTAATACCAGAGAACAATGTTAATTTACTGGTGATTTAAGGATGGAAGATTCAGTCCCATTGATGTCACCTTGATTGGGTCGATGCATAAGTATGGAATATTCTTTCCCTTGGACAAGCCATGAACCAAAACATAAACAAGATAAGCACTGCAGCTTTCCAACATTAACAGCTATTGTAAATGGTACTACATAGCCATTAACAAGTAAACTCTACAATCTTACTATTTCTTATGTGTTAAGAAGTACTTGTAGAATTTATGTAATTGGGGTTAGAGACAAAACTCTTAGGCATTAAAAGAGATGTGATTTTAATTCTGCCTGGACACAGAGGTACAGATTAATGTACTTACTACAGTTCTTAGAAAGTGTTTTGTGTGTGAAATGCTGAAGTAGATAATAATGCAAACTGATTTTACTTTTTAATGACATATAGGCAGCTAGTCCTCTGTTCTGTGTGGGCCTGTGTGTTCTTCAGAAGGTATAGCTGGAGGCGTACTTCACGGGCTCAGAACTCTGAGAACCAAATCATTGTTGAAGACGTTCTTGTCAACAACTAACATCAATCATTCTGTAACTAGGGTACTTACATATAATTTTATTAGTTAATTAAGAAAAGTTGAAAGGAGTTTGCTTCCAATGAAAGCTAACCATCCCCATTTGCAATCTTTTTTTTTCAATTTTGTTACTGATTTGCTTAATGAACCCTTTCATAGGCAGAAGGTCATCTCCAGCATATCAAATGTCAGTACTGTTACATGCTAAAGAGTATTGAAATCTCAAGCAGTGTTGTTAACTTAATGAATCTTTTGACCCTTGTTAATACATATACAGCTGAAATAAGATAATTTTGAAGTAAAACGGCTTAATAAAGGATTCTTTGTCTGTTATAATTCATTTTGGGGATTCAGCTTTGAGGCAGTTTTGAATTTCACATCTGATACCACCCTTGAAAATATTCTTACAGTGATGAATGACTTTTTCCATGTAAAATGTTTTTTTAAATACATGCATATTTACCAAAGATTCTTTTCCCTTTTGTTGGAGATGTTTATTTCTTGATTAGAAGCCTGTGATGGTGCAGCCGCAGATAAATGCTACTGTAAAATGAGAGAGATTTATTTCCTTCTATTTATTAAAAATGTCAAGTAAATGTTACAAATGAATTGTACTCTTATGTTGACATATCAGGCTTCTAAGTGGACTATTTTGAATTAAAAATATGCTTCATTAATTTGAAGAATCCTTGTATTTTCAAATTCTAACGATGATTGTGTATTAATACTTCATTCCTAGTTTTGACAGGAGGTAATGAGTATTTGAATTTGATCTTTTACTAAACAAAAATATTACTTCTAGTTCGGTTGGTTGTTTTATTACAATGAATTTGATTGAGCCCTGATCACCTTGTAAGAACTCTGGGTTAGAAACTCCGTTAGTTTAGTTCTGATATAAACGTTGTTGACTTACACACAATTATGAATTTCCATGGTCTGGCAGAGAACAGCTCCATGACAACGCCTGATGCTTAGCATATGCTTGACAACCTGTGTGGAGCACTCTGTAGACGTCTGCCACCATTTGTGCCATTGCTAACTTTGGAAATAAGCAATTTCATTGTATGAAATGCTTAATAAAATAGCTCCCATAACTTCCTTTTAAGGCAAAGTATAGATTTGAGCTTACGTTATTTTAAATATTATAGTTATATAAAATATTACCAGAATCTTTCATGCTTTTTGCCCTGCTCATATTCCCACACACCCCTTATCCTAGATTTTTCAAATCACGTTATCTTGGATTCTGACTAGCTTTACAGTCTCTCTTTCTTCATAGAAACATTCTTTTGACTTTTATTAGTGTTCCCAAAATGTACTCCTTATCTTAACTTCCTACTGAGGAAAAACGTTTAATTCATATGTCTTCCATTATCTTCATATTTGTAATTATTGGACAATATATCTAACTTTTCCCTTTCTTAACATAAATAGGCTGACATTCATTTTGATTCTTATTGTAATTTATTGTCTATTAGAGTCATTTGACATAATTCATCTCCTAACGCAATATATTCAGTTCCTTTTTTGTAGCATTGTTTGGCTGCCTTTAGGACACAAGCCTTTTGAAAGCTTTGAAGTATAAAAACCAAGGGAAATAAACCTAGAAAATTTATTAAGACCCACTAAAATAATAGAATATCAGTCATAAGATTTATGTGTTTTATTTCAACTCTTCTTACTTGAGAATATGCAAAACCGTCTAACTGCTCTTAAAAAAACATGGCGCCCATGTCTATTCTTTTAAATTCTTCATTGTTGTCAGACATTTAACACTGCTTCCATTTTCTCCCACGTCATTTTGCTTATACTCACTCGTTGGAAAATTTGCTCTAGCAAACTCAATGTAACAAAGCCACTTTAGTTTCAGAGACCTATGCATTTTCTTCTCTTTCACCCGAGTTCTTAATTATCACTTCATATCAACCTAAGAAGAACTTCAAATTAATGTCATTAATCAATCACCACTACTTAATATCACTAAGAATCCTGAAAATTTGTTTCCTACAGTTTTCACAATGTATGATTTTATCTTCACTCCATTCACATTATACAGTAAAGAAGACTTCTGTTCTTGAAGTGCCACTGCCATTTACTATGAAATGATGCACATTCAGTGTTGGTAACAGAAGACAGTACTTCCTGGTGCTCAGATCCGGGAAAAGGTTTTCCAATTTTTTCTGTTTTTTTTTTTTCTGCACCACTTCTCCTTCCCCACTGCTAACAGCATTTCCCTCTGAACAAGTTTACACACTACTCAGTTCTGAACATAAAAAATAAACTGAAAACTTTTAGCATTTCTTTAACCTCCTGTCTTCAAATTTCTAATTGTCCATGGGCACCTATCATTTCCTCTTGACTCCAAATCTCTGGCAAATGTATATAAAGAACATACAAATCTGTTCCACGAATCACATCTTTGTGAGCCTCACTGCTAATAGTACTCTTAAACGTAGCATCAATTATAATCATGAGCCTAGTTGTGAATAATTTAGGGAGTATTTTATTACTGATTTCATCGACTATTTAAAGGTAAGTAGAAAATGTTTAAAAACAGAAGAAAAACACACATCACTTGAAGCCTACAAACATAGTAACAACACTGATCTGTGGTTTCAAAATTAATGCTGACACATTAGAATAGGTAGTGAAAATTAACTCTTGTGCCAAAATCAAATTTATAGCTCTTTAAAAAAATGTTTTTTGCAAAGACATTATACATGAATACATGTGTGACTCATGGACTAGTACCTTTGCCTTATTATATCATATATTCTAGTTTATATTTGGGGGTGGTCTGTTTTATAATTTTATGATCTCTTCCTATGATATTATTTAATTTTAACTTTTATAATTACTTTTAATAAAAATGTATATTTTTTGAATTATTTAAATTCAATTAGTCTAAACTCGAAAACTTAGTTTATTATCTGACTAACAATTCCTGGTACTCTCTTAAAAAATAACTTGGTTAGAAATGACAGAGAATCAAAGAGAAAAAATCAACAAATATTCACTTCTTAATTTCAAAATTTTGCTTCTGTTTCAATTAACCCATTATCAAAACTTGATTTTAATTATTTATTAACAGGAAACAATTTATTGATGAAGAATAGCAACAAATGAACAATTTAAGGCTGCTAAAGTGTTACCACCCTTGTCCAGGTCAATAGAACTAGGCAAACAAGAAGCCAATTCAAGAGTTCCTGCCCAATTTCCTTCCACAGCCAGGTCTTTATGAGCAAGCAGTCATGGAAAAGATCCTAGAAAAATAAACTGTGGAAACATTTCAGCAACTTAATTGAGATTTTTGGAGGCTCTCAAAGCCTGCATTGTTATAGCCCACTCTCATCAAAGCCCATGATTCAGCTTCAGAAACGGTGCTATTCAAACCCTGCTGTATTAGCCATATATCTTAGGAATTTACTTCCTAATTATGCAGTATGCCTTATAAACACCTTTTTTGTTCTGTCATTGGGTGACATAATATTTTAAACAAGTAAAGCAAATTGGTTTGATCATTATTATGAAAAGTTCTTCCTCAACACATGCCAGACTTAGGTTATACAAATAAGGAATATTCTCCAAGTGGACTTATCATTTACTATGCTATGGGGGAAAATATATGTCCATATAACTTTGTATCATCTTATATTTTCCACTGCTCCTCAATTTGAAATACGGGGATGTTGAAAAGGCAAAACCAGAGTTTCTTCAAGAAGTGAGGAACTATGTGTCTTCTGGGAAGAGGAAGCCCTGAGATCGAGACTTTGATTTTATCTCTGTTCTGAGGAAGTCCAAGAGAGAAGTCAAAGACCAGAAGACTGAACTCATTCCAAGGGTGAAGAGAAACTCCAAAGTGCTTTTTTCCTAGGAGTGCTGCCAGAAGACTAGGGTATGTTCTGACTTATATCCTTTCTCCTAATATCTGGCAAAAAGAAAACGATGAAGAATGTGTTTCATTTATTTACATCATTCATCTCATTTTTATTTTCATTATAAATTCATTTTAATACTAACAAGTGGCTAAACTTATTTTTTATGACCTTCCCAGAAAATGTAGACAAAGTAGACAAAATTCTGTTATAGAAAAATAATAAAAATAACTTAAAAGTAAAATCACTAGATAGTTGTAGGATATTCAACTCTGAGGCAATACGTTCAGAGCAATAGTATTATGAGAATATTTGTATTTAGGATGACTTTTTCTGCCACAGATGAGAAAAATCATAAAGTACTAACTTTGACTGATGCCCAGTCATACAACACATTCCAGTCAAAATATGTCACCAAAAAAATCAACATTGCATGATGGTTTTTTGCCCCTGGTGATAGTGATGTTACGTGTAATACTCCAGAGTAATTTATCCTCTTACTCACATATTTTAAAGTTGCTATTTTGAATGGTCTCTGATGTAATGATATATTTTTACTTTATTTTTTTAAACCCAGCATGTTGAGTAAGGTTAATTGCTAGAGAGGGAAAGAAGACCTAGCAAAACAACTATGTAGTTGGCTTAGACAGATGGTAAATCTGAGAAAAATGAATCAGAAACCACATCACCAACTTTTTCTTAATAGCTACACTGTATAAATAAGAAGAATGAAATAGAATAAAAGGCTTGTGTACTTATATACCAATGATAATATCTAGAATACATCTAATTTCCTTCCATAATTATTGCCTTCTAATGGCTTCATTCTTTGACATTGAGGGCAAGTATATAAATAAAAACAACACAAGCAAAGTATAATCTGAGGGACATAAAGAATAAGTGGTGTACATATGTATGTGAATAAACAAAACACACTGTACATGTGAGGATTATAAACTGCACTCTAAACCACCAGAAAATCATTATAATTTTATTTTGAGGTACAGGATAGGGACTGAATATATATTTGAGAACTTAATAAGTGAGCTGCATTTTTCAATTTTCAAAGTTTTTAATCTTGTGAATTTGAGACTATTAAACATACAAAAAAGATGGGAGAATACTCATTTTCATTTCTTCTCTAATATAACATACTGAGAAAATAAATGGACAGATGCAAAAGAAAGTGATTATCTATTTAAACTGACTGAAGAAAATGAGCTAATGACCCACCATTTGATAATTAGGACAGATGAGTGATAGCTGTAACCCTGGGATGACTAAGTTCTTCTTCTTGACAGCCCAACAGACCAACCCAACGAAACAACTTAACCCTTCCTCCCTCATTCTAGTTCTCTTTTTTTGGTCCTCCTTAACAATGTTGGGTGTCATCCTTACAAATATCTTTTTCATCACATTTCCTGTTTTCTAAAAATTCTTAGTTTCCTTCTCTGACTTTTCTTCCCCCACAGTCTTGTAACACTTAAGACCCCTTTCTCTAACCTCAGCTGCTCTGATCTCCTAGTTGTCCCTAAACACTCTACACCTTCCCCTAGTCTCAGCCATCATGGCGGTGCTGTTGACTCCAGTCCTGTACGTAGAGCCAGGCTCCCTCCCAGCAAAGAGTCTCAGAATTCTTGACATCATTTCCAATTAAAGATCTTTAAAATTCAGACTCATCATTTCCCGCTTTACTGTTCTGTCTGTACAAATTCCTTGGTTTTGTCAGTGGTATCATAATCTCTCCCCCTGAATGCCACAGTCACTATAATTGATAGAGGCTACTCCTTTACTTCCCTGGATCAATGAGAAACCATCAATTAGGGAAAAATATTTAGCTTTAATGTTTCCTTCTTATAATCTCTCACCTTCACCCCTTCCTTTCCATTCCTACCACCATCACATTAAAGATGTTAGGGTCTCACACTTGGTTTACTGCAAGAACCCCCTAGCCAACCAGCCGCCTTCCAGTCTACTTCCTTTCAGATGCCCTTTCATATGAATCACAATTAAACTCCTACACACATGGTTTTTATACCACAGAACAGAGTTGAAGGGCAATGGTTCTGGAATCACACTGTTTAGGGAAGCATGCATGCCAACTCTTTCACTAAGTCACTAATCTTATAAAAGTACTTGACATTTTGTTGCCTTATTCCTACCTTCAAGAGATTGTTGAGAGAAATAAATGGGTTAACACAAGTAAAGCACTTAAAAAGTTCTAAAACAAGTACTCAAATAGTCATGGCTACTATTATTATTGCTATTATCATCTCCTCATTAAAAACGTTGAACTCTGTATACTATGTGATAAAGCCCAAACCCCTTCACCTGGCAACTAGGCTCTCTAGTCTGGCCCACGTTAATGGCCCAGATTCAGTGAGTAGTATTTACCAATACGGATTCTCTGGTCCAGCCAGGGTGAACTAATAAAACATACTTTAAAATTGTATTTTCATTCTTGCTGTGACTCATGATGTTCCTCTCTTTACTTAAAGTGTTCCCTTAGAGGCTGGACCAGATCAGCATTTCTTGTGGCTCAAAGTCTCTAGAAAAAGCATTCCTCAAATTTGGACAGAGTTGTATGTTATAACCTATTTTAGATATTAAACATGCATATTAATATTTAATGGCTCTGAGTTCTACAATAAATAACTTTTGAAAATGCAGTGTTTCAAATTTACTTGAAAATGAAAGCATTTTTTCTTTTTAGAATCTATTAGAAATATGGATATAAACACTGCAGAGCCAGAACTAGAACTGAAAATCTTTAGTTTTTAAACTGTATTTTACTCACAATATCTCACTATAATTCTAGATTTCCAAGGTGCATTCAAGTAACTCCTGGAGAAATGAAAATGTGGGAAAATTAATTTACAATCCAATAAAAGTTTGAACAACTGTACTTAGTTGTACTTAGTTGTACAATTGTATTTAGAATAACAACAATAAAAATGTTTATTTACATCTAACTAAGTTTACTCTTGACTTATACCACTATATCAATGAAAAACTTTGGCCTTGGTTGGTGTGGCTCAGTGGATTGAGTGCTAGCCTGCTAACCAAGGAGTCTCTGGTTGAATTCCCAGTCAGGGCACATGCCTGGGTTGTGGGCCAGGTCCCCAGGAGGAGGCACACAAGAGGCAACTCACATTGATGTTTCTCTCCTCTTTCTCCTTCCCTCCCTCTCTGTCTATAAATAAATAAATAAATAAATAAAATAAAACTTTGAACACCCTGAGAAAGATTTTTAAAGTTTCAATAACCATAAATATATCTACCAACATTCTTCAGTATAATTATTATATCATATATGATGGCACTTAGTAAAAAAACTATAATTCAATGTTAAAGTTTTGTTTTATGCTCCTTCATCCATAAATTGATTTCTTACAGACTCTTAGTCTATAATTCTATATTTTTTTGCAGACATTTCAGACTTTGACTCATTTCTAGGCCCTACCTTGTAGCTAAAAAATTCTATCTTGATTTCTATTATATAAACTACAAACTGAAGCAAAGAAAGGCAAGGAGATGCTGACACAGAAACAAATTAGAGGAAGAAATTCAATAAAATGTGAAGATTGACACCCAATTTTTAAGTAACTGATTCAACCACTGTTGCTTACTAAAAATGTATGTACCCTATTATTAATTCAAACAATTATTAGACAATTAGAGAGCTGTTAAGAGAAAAGTACATTGCTCAACATGTAAGTTTTATGAATGTTCATTTTATTTTATTCTCATTAGATTATTATCTTGATGTTAAAAATAGTAGGCCATTTTAATCCAAATCATTATTTGCATTATTGTAATCAAACACGAGCAACAGAAAAGATATGAAAAAATAAGCAAATATTGACCAGCCGTGTTACTGTCTAAACTGCGTGTGTCAGTTTTCTAACTAGTTATAATCAGAATATTCTAAAACAAGAGTATGTTTGCATTTAATGTCTGCATTTAATGTCAATACTTATAATCCTCTGTTAAACAGATTTTGTTTATTTGAAATACTTGATTCTTGCAAGACAAGACATGACATGAGCTACAGCTATACCTTGTTTAAGGCACAGCAAGCTGTAAGTACACTTATAATAATGTCGAGCTTCAGATGCCAATGTCAAACATACAAAAATCTGCATCTTCCTTTAGTTTTCAGTTTCCCGAATTCTCCATGCTATAACATTTTTTTAAATTAAATTCACTTTTTTAAAAGATTTTATTTATTTATTTTTAGAGAGGGAAGAGAGGAAGAAAGAGAGAGAGAGAGAGAAACATCAATGTGCGGTTGCTGGGGTCCGTGGCCTGCAACCTAGGCATGTACCCTGACTGGGAATCGATCCTGCAATGCTTTGGTCTGCAGCCCGCGCTCAATCCACTAAGCTATGCCAGCCAGGGCTCCTGCCATAACTTTTAACGTGGACAAAAGAAAACTTTATTAGACATTATATACATTACATCATATATACACATTATATATAATATACTATAGACATGTATTAGACACATATATAGATTATAGAAATAATATATAATACAAATATACTATATGTAAAATATGTAAATAACATATATGAAATAAAATATACATTTCCATATAAAATATAAAATGGAAATTATATGTATGTATATGTATATATATAATGAAAATGCCCGTTATCCATTTATAAATAAATACCTTATAATATCAAGTAAATGTTTATCTTTTAAAAGCAGGCTAAAGTTTTATTTTTCTATTTCATTAAAACAGGCCACTAGAGGGCAAGCAACACTGATCTTAGTATAAGTGAATGGATAGATATAGGTCCTTGAAATAAATAGCTAGTTATGCCTAATTTCATTCTTTCCTTTCTTCCATCCTTTATTCTTTCATTTAAAAACCACTCTCCAGTGTGAACTCTGTGCCAGACACTGGAGATGCAGAAGTAAAGCAATCAAATATGCTCTCTCTATCCTCGCGTCTCTTTCTCTGTATGTACCTACGCATAAAATGGTTTTAGTGCATTTCTTCAGTGTGTTTTATTTCTTTATAATTTCTTACCTTTAAGTTTTTATCATAAGTACAGTGTTCTATTGCAAAATGAGATACTTAGACTTTACCAGACAAGTTGTAATAGAGAAGTTGAACCTGCCCAATACTGAAAATCAAAGAAAAGTTTTGGGAATTAAGTATATTAATAAATAAAATCTATAGCCTATAGCCTACAACTCTGTCCAACATTTGCCTCAGTATTCTCCTAGCCAATGTTGTCTCCTCCTTTACGAGGTGGTCCAGCATTGGCATGCAAAGAGAAAGGGGTTGAGCTGTTGTCGGAGACAAAGTCTTCTTGAGGTCCCCATTAATCAGTGCCCTGAGAAACAGGTGAAATGATTTCATAATTATGTTGATTATTAAAGGCTACTGATACCCTGGGGATATTGATTCAGAAAGACAGAAAGGATAGTGGGGAGCTCTTTCAGTGACAGGGAATGATTTTGTGATTCACCCAAGAGAAACTCCTTACAAGCTTTCGTAATTACAAGGTAGCTAGTGCCACCGCTGACCTCATCAAATTAGCAGGAGCTAAGATTTCTGTGGTAGCAGCCAAACCCAAATACCACAAAGGAGTGATATTCACATTTTTTAAAATTGTGTTTGTATGTGTGTGTTTTCTCCAACAAGAGATTATTTTTAATCCTTGTTAATCTCAGGTTCAAAGTGTTTTTTAACCTCAACAATTTTATGGCACTCTGCATATTCCAGACATGCTCTGCCAAATGACTCAGGAAAATGGAAGCTGCTTCTCTTCCAAATGCCAAAAATAAGTCACACATAGCTGGTGTTGTGTTAAATGCTCAACTTAATTAAATTACCGAGAGGAAAAATATCCCAAATACAGAAATTGATAGAGAATATTCAACCAGCAGGTCATACCCTACGTCCATTCAGCTGGTAGTTTTTCACTTAATAATTACACTGATTTTTTCAGAAGATATTTGCAGAGCTCCCATTTAGGTTCCATGGATACAGCAGTAACCATCTCTGCTCTCATGTCTACATGGTAGAGAGAAAGCACACGGTCCCTGCTAAATGCACATTTAAAGTTGATCGAAAGTCCCCTCCTTTAAAGGTATCCCTCTCACATGTGGGAGAAAGACATAGGAATTCAGATCCATGCAATAGGAAAATAGATAAAAATAGAAATATGTACCAATGACTGTGAAAGGAGAGGTAGAAGTCCTTCTGAGGAGCTGCTGGTGGGGCAGTACCATCCTGGCTATTGTCTGGAAGAAGATCACTTTCTCAAAATCATCTTGTTTTAGAAAAGACTTGAAGGATGTATGAAGAATGTTTGTTAGACTAGGAGGATGCAGTCTTCCAGGTACTGGGCACCTAGCGGTTGAAGAGTATGGCAATACAAATAGAATATGGGGAAAAAAAGGCTGGAAAAGGAGATTGGAGGCCGGACCAGAATGGGAAGGGCCCTCATGCCCACAGGACCTTGTGACTTCATTTGCTTGGTGATACGGGAATGTCTAAAATTTTTAAGCAGAGACAAACTTGATGAGGGAACACATAAAAATTATTTAAAAATGTAAAAAATATATATTAAATAAATCAGCACTATTGCATTTCACATGTACAAAAATACAACTGATGAAGTTGTGAAGGACAGGTTTGAGTTCAGTAGGTCTTCCTGTGTATAGGTCAGGATATCGACAGAGAAGCTGGATCGACTATTTTCCACCAAGCACAGGGTGTTTCTCACGCACAGCTAGCAGTCACCTAATCCTCTTCTCCAGGAACCATGCAGCAAGGGAGACTGGGCATGGGTCTGAAAAGAGTTCAGGGAGAACCTCACTTCTCAAAATCCTTGGACATTTAAATAATCTATTGAAGACACTTTCATATATATAACTGAATGATTACCAGTGTTTTGAACTCTGCATCTGATAGTTTGGCTATCTCTTCATTGCTTAGTTCTATTTTTGGAGTTTTGATCTGTTCTTTCATTTGGGCCATATTTCTTTGTCTTGGCACACCTATGACTTATATGTACAACCCATGGACATGAACTAAGGGGAGGAATGTTGGTGGGAGGGGATGCAGGACAGAGGGCAATAAAGGGGAGAAAAAAATGAGACAACTGTAATAGTATAATCAATAAAATATACTTAAAAATAACTGAATGATTTAAGTACATTCAAACTGATATCTGCTTACACACAACAAAAACATCTCTTAAATTTTACCATTTCTCACATTTTGATAGGGCTCAAAGATTCTTGACCTCAAATTATATTTGTTTTGTTAATGACTGTAATAAATTAGATTTTTTACTTTTCATCCCAGGTTCATG
The DNA here is from genome assembly GCF_004126475.2 of Phyllostomus discolor. Taxonomy (NCBI): domain Eukaryota; kingdom Metazoa; phylum Chordata; class Mammalia; order Chiroptera; family Phyllostomidae; genus Phyllostomus; species Phyllostomus discolor. Next base: position 93,683,406 of record NC_040903.2, on the reverse strand, counting down.
GAAATGTGCTCAGGTATTTTCTATTACTGCTTAAAAATAATTTTTGTTTTTAAGAACTAGGTTAACTGCTAAAAAATTAAAACAAAAACTCATTCTTCAAGTGATAAAAATCATTTCTCAGAAGTGTTCACCTATTAATATAGTCAATATTTTTAAAGACATAAAAAATTCTTGATAAATTAGTTATCATACCTCACAGACACTGTGTGTATGTACACTTACCCCTTGGCAAAGGTGTTTCTCAGGAAAAAAAATAACAATTTTGTTGACAAGGGTTAAGATAGCACCTCCACAAGTGGTTAGCAGAGAACCTCCACAAGAACCACACACCTAGTTCTTGTCATGATGTTAAATATGTAAATCACGCTGAATGACGGAGGCTAAAAGCAAAGTGACAGTTGACTGTGACGGCCATTAACATGGATCACATCCCGGCATGTAATGGAATTATACGACAGGAAACAACTAATGTGGGCTGCCCTGGTGGGAGAGGGGCGAAAATATTGGATTTTCCTTTGTAATCTATTTACGTCTCAAAACGAGGGCATTAGTCAGATTAAGGTTCAGAATGCCAGATGCACATAGATAGGCAGGCCCAGTGTGCTAAGTGGTGCCATTTCTAACGTGATAAGAAGGTAATGGTTAGGGACACGAATACATTATGACCCCACTGAGTCAGGGGGCAATTTTCCCTCATAAACTTCCCTTTCTGTTACACCATTGCAGGTGCGACTGAAATCTTTTTGAACTTGAAAGATCCATCAGTGTTATTAAGTATCAGCACTACTTTTCCTTTTCTTTCATGAGTAAATAAATTATGTTGAATTTGAATAGTAATTCATATTTATTTTCACTCAAAGTTTAAGCTTAATACATATTATCAAGACACATGAACCAAACTATTAAAATGTACATCTCCTCAATTATTCTGTTTCTACAGCTGAATACACCAAATTAGATGACACCAAATCTAAGCAGCAGGCGATGTGGGGTGGAGGGTCTCAAGGCAGCAGCGTTAGAACAGCTTGGAAAAGCTTTTCTGAGTATTCTGGGAGTTGGAAATTCAAACCAAATGTTTTTCTTGGATGCTCATGTACTACCAATAATCATGACAGACCTCCTAACTTGTTTCTCCCTATTTCCCAAAGCAGCTTCTGACTATGAAGATTTTGCCAGTTGCAGAAACACATCCCTATTTTTCCCTGGCTTTTTTCACCAGAAGACATTTATACATAACAATGGTTTGAAAATTATAGATAGCATATGTGAACTCAAGATCATATCTATTTTAGGTAAGTTTGATTAGCTAAGGAGTAACTCAACTAACAAAATATGAATTTATATTTAAAGGCTGATATGCAGTTTGCATATATAAATTAAGAAAACAAAAGCATTTTATGCTCTGAATTAAGTGCAAACTTAAAATAAATACAGATATTTAAAAAATGTGTATGAGCCTGCAAACTGAACAGTCGCAGGTTCGACTCCTACTCAGGGCACATGCCTGGGTTGCAAACCAGGTCCCCAGGGAGGGGTACGTGAGAGAAAACCACACATTGATATTTCTTTCTCTCTCTTTCTCTTTCCTTTCCCCTCTCTCTAAAAATAAATAAAAAATACTTTTTAAAAATGTGTATGACCTTAGTATGTTTTGACTAATTTATAAAGCTTTATAGTTCTATTGGTCCTTGAAGTGTATGGAATTCTCCTTATGCTGAGTTAATTCATGACAAATAACCTCTTCCAGGAGGCTTCCTTGGCAATCTCCATAAGCTATCATATGTTTCTATAATGTAATGTATCTTTCCGTTAAGACGCTAATCACAATTGCAATTTGATAATTATCTGTATCACTCTTTATTGTTTACCTCTTACACTGGCCTGTGTGTGCTCCCTGAGGGCAGGAACCACACGTCTATTCTACTTACACCACATCTTTAGCTATAAGAAATGTGCCTGGCAAACAGCAGGGATTCAATAAGTAGTTAATTCCTTGATATTTCAACAATTTAAAAATATACTGCCTTAAATATATTTAATTTTTTGTTTCTGAAACAAGCAATTCTTATGTATAAGTTGTATGGCTCTACCAAAACTTCTTGAGGCATCCTTTCCGTTTGCATAGAAACACTTGGAAGATTATTTACAATATAAATGACAGGAAAAAAAGTCAATTGCTTTACATAAGCAACCTGAATAAGTGAGGATTCAAAAATAGTATCAAGAATATCTCATTTCTTATGCAACATATCTTTTACTAGTACACATGTAATAATTTATTAATTAAAATCCAATTCCTAATTTATATTCATAGATCACACTGTTTTCATGCAAGCATCTTAGTGTAAGGTGTCATTGTCTCTGTTTTACCAATGGACAAACTGAGGGTTAGAATGTTAAGGATCCTGCTGAAATTTAAATAGCTAGTAGGTGTTACAAACAGAATAGAATCTGTACAGCTTTCTACTCTGAATTAAATCCCAGTGACAGAATTCTAAAAGCATCCCACAGCTTGTCCCTTAAAATAATGTATTTATCTTAGTATCTTAAGTTTTCCTTCAGTGAACCAAGGTTTTTGTTAGCAAAATAAAATGGATAATTGAAAGCATCTAAAATTCTCCTTTATGATAGAGAAAGAATGAATGTTAAACATGAATAATGTAGTTAAAGTTAAGTAGCTATAATGCATAACCAATAGTCAACAGATGTTCAACATAGGTCTAAGGGAAAAAAAAACCTACATGTCTAATGGGATTTTTAAAAAATAATTAATGCATGTTAAAATGAATGTCAATTTTTGCTCAAAAAATCATTTTTAGCAATTCTTACTTTAAAAAATCACTTTTTTCTATACTATATGGCTGTATGGTAGGTTCAGCCAAATGAAACTTGGCAGTCTGAAGAGTGTATATAGATGTTGCAATTTTTTTATAAACGTTAACTAAACATTCTGTAAATGATGTGGTATTGTGCATGTACACATACATTCATTGAAGAAGGGCATGTATGAATGCATGCACATACTAAATTGTGTATTACAACTTGTAAACTGTGCCTACACAGGACAACTCCAGTACAAAACTAAGTAACTGTAACTGCACATACTTTTGGTGTGGGTCACCCATGCAGAAATATCTTCAGTATTTTCTCTCAATATTATACTATAATGTAATGCGTATATTTTCTATTCTAATCCCTACAAGAAATCAGTTACAGTCAATCATTTTACTTGAATTAAAATTAATTATAATTAAAATTAGTTATAATTGATACCTGACTAAAATATGGTTTCTGAACTGACCCCAAAATATAGTTCCTCTCAGGGATACCAGAAGGTAAATTCTGAACAGGAGTGTCTACATGTTAAGCAAGTGAAGACAGTATTCATGGGGATAGAGTACTCTGTAGTTTGAAATCAACGTCAAGCAAAATGCACTAAGCACAGAGTATACAATGAAGAATAAAAACACACATGGCCCCCAGTTTTAGTGGAAGCACAGAGTATACAATGAAGAATAAAAACACACATGGCCACCAGTTTTAGTGGAGTTGGGCCAATTTTTCAGATTAAGAAGATCAAATACCTTCTTTTAGCTGGTAAGCAGTGAAAGTTTGGGGATGAGTGTGTGTGTGTGAATACCTGGTGGTGGTCAGCTTCCCTGTTCAGAGTGGGCATATGGCCCTTTGGAGTGGAGTGGTGATAGATTTGCAAAATTGCCCACTGCTCCCAGAGCTTTCCCAGCGCTGCCTCTGAGTCCTTTGCCCTTGTAATCGAAGTAACATGCTCATCAGCCCCAATAATTGTTACATCGATGCCTGCACCTGCTGTTCATCATCTTTTTTTAAAAAAACTGAATTTATTGGGGCGACATTGGTTAATAAAATTACATAGGTTTCAGGTGTACAATTCTATAATTGTACATCATCCGTATATTGTATTGTGTGTTCACCACCCCAAGTCAAGTCTCTTTCCATCACCATTTCTACCCCTTTTACCCTCCTCTACCTCCCTCAATCCCCTTTCCCTCTGGTAATTATCATACTATTGTCTGTGTCTATGAGTTTTTGGTTTTCAGTTTTACTTAATCTCTTCACCTTTTTCACCTAGACTTCCAACTCCCCACTCCTCACCTGACAGCTGTCAGCCTGTTCTCTGAGTTTATGAGTCTTGAAGAGCCAGGCAGCAGAAGGCTTCATTTCAACCACACATTTAAAATCTCTTCTTGGAATGATGCTTCCGACATGCCCTAAAGGACCTACGGTGAGTGCCAAGTTCCTGTGTTCCATGGTACACATGCATGGAGAGCACCACAGAAGCAGTACTGACCTGTCCAGAAGAGAGGTGTATGAGGCATGAAGTAATGGAAAACTGGGAGAAGGGAAAGAGTGTGTTCATGGCTCAGTCACTCACTGATAAGTTTTCTCTTTTGCAAACTGGGGTATAACACCAATTCCTCCTTACTCAAAGGTGAATTATGAAGGCTAAAGGTAATAACACTGAGACATTCCTTTATAAGTTGTAATGCTAGATACAAACAACTACTACTTCTAATGAATATATTAAGGTGTTATTGAAATGCAAGATACTATTATCCTGCTCCTTAAATCTAACTCAGAAAATTCTTGCTACCTCCAAACAACAACTCTTACTGCTTTGAAAGTTGCACTTTTTTCCATTTTGTTGTTCATTTATATTTTAATTTTTGAATTAGGAGGGGGCTTCTAAGCCCCATTGACCTTATGTTGGAATCATGCTTATTGCAATAAATGTATGACTACCTGAGGCAGGATGCTTAGCACACACAATAAAAAGTACAAAGAGGGCACTGCAGCCATATCATAAACACTCCCCCCAAAAAACTGAAACAATGCAGAAACGTGAAACTAAACAAAGAAAGGAAAACTATAGTAAAGTGCTCCTAAAATTAGGATAAAACAATTTTGAAAATAAAACCACTAACTCAACACCACAGAGATACATTCTTCCAGGTTGGGATTTGCTATTTCCACCCCTGTACTGGAATAGGAAAATGTTTTATGAGGCACAATATATATTTTTTTTTAAAAAAGGACACCATTAAGAAGGGACATCTGGTCATTTTTGGCATGATCACATTTCTGTTACTCAGTGCAAATAAATTCTTTATGAGAATGTGCCATTGATTACATGCTCTGCATTTTAGCGCTGTTTCTAAACATACTGTAAATTATGTTAAGTAACTCATTGAGTCTCTGATTTAGCTTTTTTTCCTCAAGCAGAAAGATAATGTTTGCTTCAAAAAGAATAAACGAGTAGACAAATCACATTTATAAACTCTGCCAGTGACGAGAGTGACGTTAAAACATCTGGGACATGTTAGAGACTGCATTAACTCGAATCATGGATCATGTGACGGCAGGACGTTTTTCCCTTAATGAGGAGAAAAAACGGAGATAGTGAATGTGTTACTGAACATAACCCTGAAGTTCTTGTCCAAGAGCTGATAAAGCACTAGAGGGAAGGTCTTGCCTGGCCAGATTTCCAGGGCCCAGGCTGTGCAATCTCCTTCATGTTTGGCCTATGTGTCAGTGTGATGGTGTCTGAAAAAACGAAGCCCATTTTCTCACTCCAAATAAATCACAAGCCAGCCAGTACTCAGTATTTACATTGCACAAGAAGATGATCCTTGTTCCCTTTCTTCTAGTAACACTCCATTTATCTGTTGATTAATCTAAAGAAGAGGTCACTACACATAACACTCTATATACAATGTTAAAATTTTAATCCCATAAACTATTACATGAGTAAATCTGACTTAGAAATCATGCTATATAGCATAGTTAAATATTTTTCAATATTGACTTTAAATATACACATTTATAGGAAAACTATATAATGATCCAATGCCAAATATATAAATATGGAATAAAAGAAATTAACTACTGCAGTAGCTCACTTTGGAAGAGATTTATCATTTTAAACATGTTGACAAGAACAATCACCTTATTTTAAAAAGTGCTTTTCAGCTATTTAGTCTTTAACAATTTTATCATCATTAATTTATAGGAAAGCAATGAAACCTGAATTGTGTTTGATGACTGAGCTCCAAGGAGTAAAATATGACTATCATTTTTATGAAGAGGTTGTATTTTTAAGATATAAGCCCTTATAAATAAACTTATGTATTTTTCAAAAGAGGCATAGATGAGGCTTCAGAAAAAAATAAAATATATATATAATGTAATATTTAAAAACATCCTTTTAACACCCACAGAATGTATCAACTCGAGTGTCTCAGTGCTACAGCAGTAGAGAGATTGGTTTACTGTATTATTTCCAAAAGTGCCTTATTTGAAATTCATTTTGAAATTGAGAGAGAGAGAGAGAATTTGAATAAAGAATCGGTTCCCGTTTTCTACAAATCACACTTTCAGAAACATTGCTTCAAGTTCAAATCAACATTTGGGAAATGCTTTTTCAGAGCACAGAGAAAAGGGAGTTAAAGAGAATTTCATGATGATGCTGGTACATTGTTAAGCTGCAAGCTGCTGATTAGGAAAAAAAATTCCAGGAGACTGGTAACTGACACCTGAACCTTCTCAGCAGCAGGGGAGTGCATGGCTTCAGAGCAAGGCCAGCAATGAGTTTGAATCCCCGAGAGAAGTAAGGATCCATTTGGAAGGAGAAACCAGAGATCTCCCTTCAGGCCATCATACCACCCATCATTCCAGAGTGTTAAATGACTTCTCCCCTTTATAGACCATAAAATAAACTTAAGATTATTTCATCATTTTACCATCACCATTACTTAGAAGTGCTGACACAAAACATCGCTTCACTTACTAATTCAGAAAACTTCCACAGAAAAACAAACATGAATACAGACACCACCCTCTGTGCACCGCCACCCCCCCCACACACACATTTTCTTTCTTTTTTAAGCTTTTCCTCTTTCAAGTGCTGATCTAGGCAAATCTTGACTAGAACTCACTGGAGTGATGTCTGATCAACCTACCTGTCTAACTCGAAGCAAACACTTCCCAGTGCCAATACAAGTGATGCAATTAATTGTGGGGCACTCCTTAAATGTTTTAATTGTTCAGAAGGCATCAGGGAACAGAAAGAACAGACTTTTTATGAATTCCCCAAATCTTCCACTGTCTGCCCTACTTACCTTCAAACCTAAATTGCAAACATAGCTGAAGGTATTTTTGTCTTCCATAGTTGTACCTGTCAATGCCTGTATCTTTAATAGAAATAATTTACAAAGAGATTTTGGAACATGCTGACTTTTTCATGAAGAAGCTCTGCTCCCAGGGCTGTTATTAACCCCCAAATCACCAGTGCCCAAACCTCTGTGAATCATACAGAACTGTTCTATGAGCAGTGCCAAGATGGATTCTTAGCCTTTCAGATAAGCTAACATATACAGGGGTCTCTATCAACCCCTCAAAATATTTGGATAGGTGAAAAAAAATGAAGCTCCAAGAAGGTAAAATATTTGCGCAAAGTCACAGAGCTTCTAGGGTCCCTAGATACCCAACCTAAAACAAGACTTTTAGATCTCTTTATAGACCACACGTCTTCCACATGCAGAAAATGAAATGCATTTGTAGGTGTATTGATGTTTTGTTGATGTTTTGTTTGTAGGTGTATGATTGTTCTAAGACACTCCAATTAACCTATTAACCCAAGACAAAGGGATAAGAATTATCTCAGGTGAGATTTAAACCTAAGTTAATGGTAAAATTCAAGGCTTACATTTTTCATTTCTTTATGATTGATTGACTCAGGTCTTTGTTACTATAACAAACTACAAAATCCCGAATGGTGAAAACATGATAGGAGTTTATACCTGAACTCTAATATAAATACTTGATCCAAAGAGATAGATATTCAGTGTCTCAAAGAGGTATCCATTATTTCTTTGAATAAATGGAACAACATGAAACAGATTTCGTAAGGTATAAAGGAAGCTGAATTTTAAAACCTATTTTCCAGAAAAAATGTAAAGTATATGCTCCTTTTTGATAATTTGGGTATTTTCTACTGTGTGGTCTTATAAAACAATGGTACTCTTCTTTGTGGCCGTGCCCCCAGCAGAAACATCCATAGGAGGGATGATAGAAGGGCACTTTGATCTCCATAAATTTTCCAAAATACCACAAGAAATGTGGACTCTAGAAAGAAATAAAAAGCATATATATTTAAAGTTTCTTATCCATTTTTATATATCACAGAATTCAAGGGAAAACAAAATGACTAAATTATGTAAAAGTAAACAGTTCTCTATCTAATTTATCATTCAGTTTGGTCTTGTGATAGTGAATGAGAAAATTGGTGAATTAAAAATTGTGTATGAATAAAAACTGAAAATAAATGTTAAAAATATGTAGTTTTTTCCTAAGGAAAGACATGAGCAAATTTCTCCCAGTAATTTATTTCCAAGTAAATTTAATATTAATATGTAATATTAGTGTAAGCATTTTATAAAGGTATAATTTATATATTTGATTTTTAGATATTAAGTTATATGCAAGCCAGTGTTTGAAAAATACCTTTTCTCTAAAAGAGTTGAAAACAAAAGAACCTTCATTTTGAAAGTGCAATGCTAATATGCTTTTCAATCAAAATAGGCAATGCTGGATGAAAGCCATTCCAAAACAAGGTATGAAAGAGAGTGGAAGCATCCACAGTGTGAATGAGAAGGGTGAGGGAGGGAGGGCGAACTATGGGAGGAAGCATGGATGGGGGTGAGGAGATAGAGGGAGTAGAAAGGATGGGGGAAGGGAAGAGGGAAGTAGAGAAAGAGAGGTTTTATCAAAATGTTAACAATTTAAAATTTACAAAGAAGGTATTAAGGTGAAAAACAACCTACAAAAATGTAAATTTTTTAAAGCCCATGGAGAAAGGAAAGTGTCCTGCATTTTCAGTCTTTTAAAGTTCAGGACTGAGAATGGACCTTCGAAATCACAGTGGATTTTTGTTATTACCCCTAACCTTCAGTGTAAGCGCTACTGCAATCCCCAGCAGAATTCTTTAAATCACCACAGTATTTTCCACTTAATCTTTTCTTTCTTTTTTTACTAATAGTGAATTTGTATTTGTATTAGAGACTGCTGGGGAGAATCACACGTATTCCAAACTCTATGTTTTCAGAATTATTCTGTTCAAAGGTTCCAAAGTCTTCTATAGGTCCTGGTTTTTAGCAACACCAGGGACAAGAGGAAAGAACAGAAATTATGGGACCCCTCACATTTTCTAGCAAATTACAATGTGTCTCAACAACACAGGTACTCTGGTACAAAACAGGTACACCACAGTTTTGTTCCCACCTTCAGGAAACTTAAAGTAAAGGCAGCTCCTGGTTCACCCAAAGGCAATTCTTTGGAGAAAGGGACAGCTGTGATCCTTTGGCCGCCAACATCACAGCAGCTAGAGGGTGTGTGCGCTGGGCCAGTAAAGGAGATCAGAAGAGGGAACCAACAGCATCCACTGCAGTCCTGTTCCTCAGAGATCTCCCATCACCTCTCTGTTGACATAACTGATCATCTCTGCATGTGGCAGAAATGGACGTTGGGACAGATGAAAAGTTATGAATATTGTTTGGAATAAAATGTGGTTGTGCAATTGATTAGGGGTATAACTTGGGAAAGAATGCATGGCTATACTGGAGAGAAGGGGGGAGAGAGGGAGAGAGAGGGAATAAAAATATTAGAAGTAATTTTCATAAATATTATACTAGTGTAACTAAACTGAGAATGATGCAATGATGCTACTGTATTCAAAGTTGAAAGAACAGGATAATAACAAAATAATTTTAATAATTGCAGTTAAAATAATGTACATTAAAAGATCAAATGTACACTTAGAGTCAGAGTTCCAACTCCAAAAACACAATAAATCAAATTGAAACATTGTTGCCTTTAACATAAATGTCAAAAGTATCATCCCCAATAAGATTTTGAAAAGCCTTAATTTCACCTCTGTTAAATGTATACAAATAATTTATCAATTTTTTTCAGAAGACAAATGAGGAGAAATATGTGTCAACCTAGATAGGAGCCAACTGAATAAGCAGTTAGAAATTCATTACACCAGAGAGGTGATTCAAATTCTAGAAATTGCCATGGTCCATGCTTAAAATAATTATTAGTTTCTATGTCTAGCTTGTTCACCAGGCCAAATACCATGCTTTGTGCAGTGTAATCCTTCATCTTTAGAGCACACAATGCTTTTTTACATAGTGGTAATTCAAAATGTGTTTGAAAAGCTGAACTGAAATGGAATTTGGAAAGCTGTACAGATTCACCAGTAGCTTTAATTCAATCCAGTGATGGCTGAGCCATCAGGGAGGCCAAAAATTGTGAGGACAAGATTAAAAATTGCAAATCAGATAGGTCTGGGCTTCAACCCTAGCCCTGGATTTAGCTGTTGGACTTTGACAAATTACTTCAGACTGGCAGAGCCTCAGTTTCCTTATCGTCAATACTTCCCTGGGTTGTTGAGAAGATTAGAAGAGATAATGCATAAATGGTGCCTTGCATGTGTTAAGCAACAGGGCCTGTTCTTGCAGCTGCTGCTGTCAGGGAGATGAGAAACATGCACTTAAGTGGAGGTCACAATCTGGCAGGTAGCTGGCAAAAGTCCGCCTGCATGCAAGTTTTCTAAGACGTGCCCTGCCCGAGAAATTTCAAGTAAGGATTGAGATTTCTGGGTTTTCTTGACAAACTGGAAGCTGTCACCATATTGGGCTCATGCTCCTGCAGTGAGGACCCAGAGCCTTCTGTGTCAGACAGGACTGTGCTCTCTGGTTTGCCATAGTCCCCAGCAGTATGTGTCATCCTCCACTCAGTCCAGGGACTTGGGTAACCTCAGTGGTCTCAGTAGGCACTGAAGCTAGGGCCCCCTGTGTTTTCTAAGGAAGAGTAGGACAGAGAGGGGTGAAACAGGCATTTGCACAGAGCAGCGGAAGATGCAGTGCTGTGTGGTAGGAAGCAGCTGGATCCAGGAGCCAGGGGATAGGAACTGTCACCCCAGTTCTGCATTAACACCTGTGTTAACTCTGGGCTCTGTGGAGGTCTGTTCCCTTATCTGTAAAATATATGTGCTAGGTAAGTCAAGTTTTGGAACCCAAGGCAAGTCAGCTTCCCATCTGGGTTTCAGCTTCTCATGTGTTCCTTTTTTTAAAAGATGCCAAATTAGCGGGTTCACTGAAGCCTGGCTGAATCAGAGAAAGCCCTCCCTCTGCATGCCCCTGTCAAAAAAAGAAACATTGCACACAGAGTTGATGGAATACATTTGGAAGCTCAAATGCCAAAAGGAAGTATAATGTATATAATAGTAGCAATTTTGAGAATGCCCTTCCTTGTGTGGCTGGCCTTATGCATTAGTTCTAATTGAGTAAATATAACTGTTTCCCCAAGTTTATTCTTCTTCCTAAAATATCAGTGAAGTCTCAAGGGCTAATGCAAATTAGATCTGCTTTATAATTCTTCTCAGGCAAAATTCCAAACTTATCCTCTTACAAGTTTGCAGAACTACATTTTAAAACTTGACAACTATGGGTATTTAATCGTTACTGATTTTTTTTGCTTTTCATTGTAGAAAATTTTTATAAAATAACTTTTGTAAATACCAGAAGATAAATATGTGTAAAACACATGTAATTCAAAATGTATCATTCAAATTCTCATCCAAAATAAGTACTTAAAAATAACTGTATGCACTCTTCATTATCAATGATCTAAGAATATTTCTAAAAACAGACATACATAGCAAATATATTCTGCCATGTCCAAGATAATTGTTTAGAATACTACTTCTTTTCAGTCTAAAAATCCATTTCAGGCCTTCCAGTGGAATTTTTGTATGCTCTGAAGTACAAATCAACCAAAACAAGTAAACCAACTTACAGAAGCTCACCGAAAGTTCCCTCTGTTCTGTGTTCTCCTGTTGAGCTGCCATGGAGCTGCCATGGAGCTGCCCCGAATCAACATGTGGACAGGGCCTCTCAGAGCAGATGGCCATCTGGTGACAACTCCCAGCAGTGGAATGACAACTCACTAGAATAGGAGACAAGTGGGCAGAAACCAACCCTGGCAAAATATACTCTAAGCTTTAAAAATGTCTTAACTTCTATTATTTTAAAAAATAATGTGTTACTGGAAAGAAACTGTTTACTCCCATAACACATTTCATATGTTTAATATATAATGTATATTATATATTATATGTTATATATTATATATTATATATATCCATCCATGTAGGCTTCATGAAGAGTGAAGGTGCACAAGTAAAGCACAGTCTATTTTTGGACTTGGGCAAGAAGATAGCAGTTCTGGTTAATCGATTATTCTCTTCAATTTCATGAAAGTAAAATAACTTTTCAAAAACTTGAAATAAAGTACTGTATGGTTAATTCTAAAACCACTGTGAACACAGACTAACGTTTTCGCTAGCAATTTAGAAGGTATTGCAGGATCTTGTCAGTCTCCTGGTAGGGTGATTATTCTCCCCATTTCTCCAGGACAATCCCAGTTTACGCTTGTCCAGGAAAAATTCTTAATAGCTTTCCCTTTCACTCACAAAAATGACCTAATTTGGGTAAAACTTGTTACCCAGTGGTTTCTTTACCTCTGGGTCACTACAACGCATCTAGTCACCTACCCAACACACTGCAGAAAAACATGTGTATAGGTTCAGTGGTGGCAGACTCGATTTAAAAAATGTTCAAACAATTTTGTCATATAATATACAAATAAATATACTTCTACACAAATTTTAGTTAAGAAATAGTTAAATTGGGGTTAATTTGGTAGAGAAAACACTTTTTAATAAAGGAGGGTCAGAAATAATTTACAGTAACTCAACTAGTAAGTGATACTAGAACAAATCCATTGCTTGTGATATCTATGAAGTTTTACATTTCAGTCTAACAATTGAAATTAAAGCCCGAAGTGTGTAAGTAATCATAATAGAAGAATATTCCAAACACTGTATAACAAATTAATTGAAATTAATAACAAAGTTAAATGGAGGCCTTAAATTAACCTCTCATTTTCCTAAGTTGAAATAGTGTTCTCATAAGTCAGTTTTGCCTTATGTTGGGGTCTCTGAAACTACTCAAGTGGATTGGGAATAATCAATATTACAACTAACAAAAAAAAAAACCCAAAGAATATTTTTTGCATTAATTACCTCTTGAATAAAAGTAGCTGAGTATTCAACTTAAAACTTCTTGAAAAAAGAAATGTGGCCCTGAAGAAACCGGTGATAGGAACCAAAGCAAGTCTTCATGGTGTTATACAAAGCATGGTGTCAGAGCTTTTTCAGATAAGGTTTTGAGTCAAGTGACAATATTTTTAAAAATTAGTAGAAAAACTCTAGAAATAAATTCAAGTAAATAAAATCAAAATACAAAAATTGATTAAACTCAGGCCATGTGGTCAACTTCAATTCCAGATATTTTAATAATTAATGATAAAGCACATGTTAGTACACAAAGTACATCAGTGTTTTCCAAATTTTACACTACTTAGGGTTTTCATATTTTTCCTGCCTTTGACGACTTTATACTAACTGCTTAATAAATTGTATTAATGACAAAATAATGGATAGCTCACTTTTAATCTAAAGGTTTATGACTGAAAATCAGGTCTTCTGTCCAGTTTTACCACACCGAGTTAATAATGTTAAATTTTAAAAAGAGGTTCTTTGGTCCAGATTGTCACTTGTTAAGCTGTGTGACTTCAGGATTTGAAATACTACTTTTCAGCCTCCATACTTTCGTGGTCTTCAAGTTTTAGTATACAGCAGTGATTTTCAACAGGTGTGTCACAAGAATTTTTAAAACATGTAATATGTGACTACTTAGTGAGGGGCACTGGCATCTTTTCCCTTAGAGTGCAAATTTAAAAAATGACAACACGCAACACAACAGCCATCTGGTATGAATGAATCACAATTATACCCATTTTTTTGTCAGATTGGCAAAAAAAATGTATTTCTGGTGTGCTGCATAAGTTTAGTAATTAGTTTATATGTACCATGAGATGAAAAAGATTGAAAATCACTGCTCTATACAGTTATCGAATTATTTCTGTATCTATGCATTTAACACAATAAAGCATTCATATATGCTTTTAGATTATTTTCAAATATTTTAGGAAAAAATTTTCTTCATAGACATGATTAGTGGGTCAAATGAGAAAAAATAGCATTTGTTGAGAATTATGAAGACTTCGTTTTTGAGAGAATGTAGGGTGATTTCCTTATTGATCTAAAATGTAAAGTTTCTTTATATGTATGTTTTAATCCAACCACTTCAGGAACTTTTAATAAGATCCTACCACACGCTTGGCTAACTGCAAGGTCACTTCACACTCTTTTCCCATATTCTCCCCACTTTGTTGTTTTCAATTTTATAAACCTGGAAAATACCAGAGCTTCAGAAATATTCATTGGTATCCCAGATACTGTTTACCTAGCAGTACTCTAAGTGTCTCCAAATGACAAAAGGCATAAGAAAAATATTTAAAAGCCTTTACTAAAGGGAGAACTATGGAGTAAGAACGTTATAGCTCTAAAACTTATTACACTATCAAATTTAAAATTAATATTTATCAATTATGTACCTCTGTCTCTATATTTTCAAACATTTGTGAACCACATTAGGCAAAACAGTCTTATGTTTTGAATTTAAAATCAGAATGAATTTGAATTCAAGTTTCAGAATGATTCATATTAAGTCGTTCTGGCTTTACAATTTAAAGTCATCTGCCTGGCTGGAGTAGCTCAGTGGATTGAGCGTGGGCTTGAGAACCAAAGTGTCCCAGGTTCGATTCCCAGCCAGGGTACATTCCTGGGTTGCAGGCCATAACCCCCAGCAACCGCACATTGATGTTTCTCACTCTCTCTCTCTATCTCCCTCCCTTCTCTCTCCAAAAATAAATAAAATCTTAAAAAAAATAAATAAAGTCACCTGAATTATTTTAGTTAATTATAGACGTTTCTACAACTGACTTTGAAGTAGTTCTACAGGTTGATAATGTTTAACTCTGTCCACTCTCCCACCTATGGAGACTCATGCAGCGGCCCCCGCACCCCTGCATACATCCTGTAGAGAGCAGGGGAAATATCTAACACAGCAATACTCTACCTTCAAGCATTGACGTCATTTTACAAACATCACAGCACCAAGGAGACCATTACTCAAAATCCAAACAAGTTTTAAAACATGTAAAACTGGATTTAAAAGGAGACAACAAACCTGTACAACTTGACAAACTCAGAGTGTTGCTGAGAGATGTGGTAATGTCTGGCCTAAAGTAGCTTAGCTACAGCCTGTGTAATAAAACAGCTAAATTTGGATTGGAGACTCATTTTGCACTTCTCCAGTGTAATGTAGCCCTGGGAGAGCAAAGGCGAGAGCCACTCAGAAAAGCAGAGACCAGGTCTCTGTAACTCCTCACCTGAAGGCAAAGACAAGAGCTGTTAATAGGAGCAAGCCAGTGGGCAGAATTGCTCTTGAAATTGAAAAGGGAAGAAAATGGGAAGAGGCAAAGAGAGAATTGAACCTTGCCCAGCTTTAACAAAACATTTCCAGTGGCCTTTAAGTTAAGTGAGTGCAGTACTTTATCCCTTTCTCAAAATTGGCGCAAGAGTGTATCCCAGCTGAAAATTCTAGTACCAGATCACATTTATCTCTTTTCTTTCAAAATACTTTTTTTATTCTTATGTCAGTTTTCCACCTTGTTAGTTTTATGTTTTATCTGCAATATTTCATCTTCCTAACAAAATTTTAACATTCTTAAAGAAAGGTACAATAAGATGTACTATTCTATCTCATTTATCTCTATGGGACATCGCAGTAATACTTCCTGAGTTGAGCTGACTTCCAGCGTACCAATTTTTTTTCTCCATAAACAAAGTTAAACTGTGCTGTGGTTTGAGAGCATATGCCGCATGTTAAAATAGAAATACATTGTAACTCTCACATCTGCCAATTCTAACCATACCTTTCTCCTCCAGGTAAATTTTACATTTCACTAGTGAGAATGCAGGTTAACTATTTGGGTGCTTTGTTCACCTGTATAAACTAGGGCCTCATGCCAGGCTTGGTTTAACTTACTAGGCATTCTGAAGAAAAACAATTCCAAATGTTGAAATGTGCTGATAAATTACAAATCATAAAAATATTATTTCCACCTCTCCCGATCCATCCATCTGTTCTTAGATAATTTTTATATCTGTCTCCCATATTTGGTGTCCACTTTGAACAAGGACTGAGACCCTCTACAACTTATATACATATTTCTAGATGGAGTTATCTTGAGCATACTGCGTAAAGTCTGACTTAAGTTTATTTTAATTTAGCAACAGAGATCATTTCCTTTGCATTTTTGAAGGCTGGTCTGTCCTGGTAAACTTCCAGAACAAATCTTATGTCTTCCTTTTAAGTAGGGCAGTATCTTGAGATACAACTATTGTGGGAGCTAAAGGCATTTCTGGCAAAAGCAGTGAGTGACTGACTTCCCCATTTGTTTTCATAGTGATAACTATATCGTTAGCATTAGGCAGGAAAACAAACATTCCCCCAAATATGTGCTAAGCACATCTGAGAGAGAATGGGGTCATACAGATATATCATAACTCCTCTCTCCATTAGAAGGTGTTCCAGTCCATGAGGTTCATTCACTCCCACAACATAAAACCAGCCAAAGTGTATGCTTACTTGGAAAAGAAAGAAAAAGAAAGCCACCCATTTGAAAGCATAAAAGACAACTCAGGCAATTACATTTCGTTAAGTTTCTTTAGTCTGTTTATGCCTCATATAACAGAATTTCCTGTAAGCTAATATAAACTCCGGCCTTTGATGTATACATTAAGGTGAAAGAAAAATACTGAAATAATAGTGTATTTCTTAAAGTAGACCTGGCATTTTATAAATCACATTTAAGATTTCTTTTATAACTTGATTACACATTTTTATTGTATGGATCATTGTTCTTTCTCCATACCACTTAGAAAAGTTGATGATATTTTATTTCCTTTAGAAAAAGATGAAAATTGAAAAATGTTATCATGGAAGGATGAAATTTTGTGCAACAATGGACAAATATCTAATAATATGTAGTGAACTACTAAAATATCAAATGTATATAAAAGTACATGTGTACTAAATACAGAATTTATTTTGTTTTTATTGTTCAACTTAAAAGTTATGGCCAAGAACATTGTTAACTTATGTAATTAAAATAAAAATTTTTGGTTATATGAAATTATGAAATCAATGATTTGGCATCCTTTGAAGCCATGAAAATTCATATTGGAAAAGAAACTAATTTTTCATTCATTCAATTCATTCATGTGACACTTATTAAAGTAAAGAGCAAAGCTTTTTGTTACACAATAAATAAAACCTTTTAATAGCTAGAAAATATATAATGTTGTTAAATAACCCTTTTTAAAAAATGGAATCCCACCTTTTTCAGACCTCATTTCTTGATAATGTTTAGGCCTGTGGAGGATGAGGTTAATCGGATAAAAGGAAATGTATTACATTTTCTTTTGTTTCCAAAGAAATATTTGTTTAATACTGCTCTCAAGTCAGTTTTAATTTGATGTCTTTTGGTCTAAACTGACAGTCTTGAAGTCTTTCCTGAAGTAATATTTGCCTCTTTAAACATCTCTCTGGCATTCCATTATGGGCACCTGCTGCTGATAATTACAGGTCTGTCTCCTAACCACTTCCTCTGCTTTATGTCAAGGCAGGATCCAGGCTGCTTGATTACAAACAACTACCAGTTAAAGACTGCTGCATAGCTCTCTGTGGTAATTATTCAGGGTGAGTTGGACCTGTGTTTACTGAAGTCTTAACAAAAATGAGGCAGTTACTTGTTATAATTTCCTCTTTCCTGGCAGTGTGACATAATCCATAACATATTTTGGTCACCTTAAAGGTACATCTGAAAATCTGATTCAGGAACACTTATAATGATAACATGTTACTATGCTATTTTCTAAAAAGCAATATATCCTGCCCAAAGATAATATAGGCTGTGGACCTAGCAAAAACAAAATATTCAGACAATGGTCAATTATAGGGAAACAACTGAGTTTAGTGTGTGGTCCAAATAGATTTATTGTTCTTGACTCTGGCTTGCTCTGTCCCTGCAGCCTCAACCCCTCCCCCCGACCTTGTATTCATTCTATCATACTATTACAGTCAAAAGTGTTTGTGTCCCCCAAATTCAAATGTTGAAATCCTAATCCCCAAATATGATGTGATTAGGAGATGGGGAATTTGGGACATACTTATGTCATGAGATGCAGCTTCATGAATGGGATTAGTGTTCTTATAAAAGAGACCCCACAGAGATCCCTTGCTCCTACTGCCATGTGAGGACACAGAGAGAAGCTCGCTGTTTCTGTACCAGGAGGTGGGCTCTCACCCACATGACCGCTCTGGAGCTGTCCTCTCTGACTCCCAGGCCCCAGAACTAGGAGGAATATATTTTTGTTGTTTAAAAGTTACTGGGCCTGTGGTATTTTGTTCTAATAGCCTGAAGAAACTAAGACAAACCTGGCAACAAACTCACTTATTTTACAGTACAGAGAAATAAGAAAAAACACTCTGTAGAGTTCAATGTAAGAATAATCTTAATATGAAACAAAATTTCATCTACCAGTAGAAAGTGAGTTTATTTTAGCAATATTCCATGATAGAATTCTACAACTGAATAATAGGAAAGGTTGCCCGGGGTTGCGGATTTGACCTGTAGACCTCTGTAACTCCCTCTAGATTCTGTGTCTAGGCAACTAGACCAAACCAGTGACAGTCCAACTGTGTTCATACTGCTGACCAATCAACTGTCTGAGGTTTATTTCCTTCAACTATGAAAGGATCCGAATTATGTATTGCAGATAGACCCCAAATTACAGGGAAGGCAATCTAAACTTATAAGTGGATTTCTGAAGGAAATTGGCTAAGGAGATTGGCCTTTTACGCAGAATCTAAGAGATGATGAAATTTGTTCTTGAGACTTTCCTCAAGTTCCACCTTCAACTTCATATTAAGTTCACTCTGTTCAGCAGCTCTCAAAAGTGGGTGATGGAGAGAACCTGGAAAGGTCTCACTTAACTCCACCACCACCACCACAAAGAGTCACCAAAAACCCTTTGAAGATACCACACTTATGCACGAACAAAATAGGCATTCATCCAACATCATTCGAAGAACCTACATTACACGATGGCTGTGTATCAAGCCACAGATGGTACTAGAGTTATCACAATGAACAAAGTTCCTTTCCTCCTTATGCTGAAATACTACCTGGGGATACAGAAAAAAAAGAAAATTACCATTCGTTGTGGAAGGAATAAACAGTTGTCATAGCCAAGGAGTATAAGCCGCCATGCTCACTCACTAACTACTTGTGAATAACTCTGAGGGTTGTTCCCCGCTGGGGAGTGCAAGACTCAGGGGAGGTGCCCAGTCCCAGGAGACCATACACGTGAGTTCCAGGAATGGAATTAGAGGCCTAATAACAAATATCATTGTCAGCCAAGTTAACGAATTTAGATCTGATTCTAGAGGCAGTAGAGAGACACCAAAGGGCTTTCAGAAAAAAGCTATACTGAGGCAATCTGTTAGAATTTGACTGGCAAATCCTCCTCTGTGGAGACCAGAGGAGAGTGGGGCAAGCCTGGAAGCAGGAAGAAACTTCTGTAGTGACCCAGTTGGGAGAAGTGGACGTATTTGAAACATATTTGGGTAATATGTGTCATCTTTTCTAATAGAGTATCATTAGAAGGATGAACATGCTTAAATGTTGCAAACATTAATATGAGACTATAAAATATTAAGTAATAACATTTATGCTGACACAAAATGAATATTGTTCAAATCTATTTAAAAACACAAAATCTTCAGTAATCACACAATGGAACTTCCTAAGAAAGTTTAATGTCCAGAAAAATTAAAGCCTTGAGAAGCTTGTACTTATTAAAACAAAACTGAAAAAAAAACAGGTATTGCCTAGAAGGGGTTATAAATAGTCTCATCTTTTTAGTTGTTGTGGGTTTTTTTCCCTTTGGAAATCTTCAAAGAAAACTACTACAAACCAAATGTTATACACAGCATAAAACCCCAAATAAGCAGTATAATCAATCATTAAAAGCATACTAAGTTGCTTCTGTTGGATTCTTTAAGCAGAATATGATCCTATCAAGACAAGAGGTTTTCACAACTATGTAGGAACTGAACCATACCATTGAGTCATCAGCTCTTATTAAATTGGCCTTTAAAGAGTGGGGTGTTTCCTACAGCGCCACACTTGGGTAGCCGGGGGAGGAGGTTAGAGTTAAAAACTGAGTGTTAAATTTTGTTTTTTGGAAAAAGAAAACTACAAAGGAGTGAGTGTTCAATGGGCCAATTAAAACTGTGTGGGTATCATTTTGGTGTGGTGAGCTATCCTTATTTATTTTGTTAGTTACTGCATCTATTACATTCTTTAGCCTAAAGAATGTAATAAATGTAGCAATTAAATAAATAAACATTTACTTCATTATTTTGGATTAAAAATGTTTGGAGTTATGTGCTATCAAGCTGACACATTTTGAGAAAAAATATATTTTGTCATATTTTAATTTTAAAATGAAGCATTTTAAAGAATATAAAACAAAAGGACAAAAAGGATTATTTGAAGTCACAGTAAAATATATAATACCGAATATTGTTTGGAGCTGAAAGCATTTTCTATGCCCCTGCTTTTTTTTCCAAAATAAAGTTGTTACTTAAAAAAACTATACACTTCCATTTTATAAATACATGCTGGAAAACATTTTCAAGCAGAACTATGATCTTCAAATATTTTTCCTTTCCCTTCTTATATATCATAAATAATACATCTGTGCCTATACAATACTATGGAGTTCAGCCACAGTCTGTTCATAAACAAATCCATTAGAAAAACACTTTATTAAACACAGTGTATATCAGCCATATATACTTAGCAGTTTGGTATCTAATTTCTCTTTCTGCCTCTATTATAATATGCCCCTTGCACATACAAGAACATTGACCTTTCTTGGAAATACCAGTTAATAAATTTTGTGTCTATCCTAGAATCAGTAAATGTTTAAGTGTGTCAAAATTTTGGATATAACTGAAGAAATTTGTCTCTATTCCTACAGAAATAATTTAAATATATGAAAAAATTAAATAATTTGCTAATTTTTTCTAGCTCTTTTACTTTGTCTTTACAAGTATAGCCAATATATAATGGAGAAAGTATAAGCTAATTTTTCTGTTGATATTTATTAGGTTTTAGTTTTAACAAAATATATTCTAGATCCAGAATCTGTTCCATATACATGCATACATCTAAATTGTTTTTAATTCCCTAACAGTCAAGAAAAAACAAATGTTAAATTGCCAAAAAGAATGAGAAACCTAAAACCATTCATGAACTATTCTGAACATTTATGATAATCACACTAAGATACAGGCACTAAATATTTTAATAAAAGTTTTCTAAGCATAAATAAATTTAATTGCACCAAACTATACTGTATGTTGTATTCACTTAAGTTTTTTAAATGTAATATTTCATACGAAAAATAGATGTACCTTTGTAAAGCTATCCAAGAAAGTAGCAGTGTGTTAATATTGCAGGGTTAGGTTTTCTAAAACCTGTTCCAAACTCGAATGTAATAACTGTCTTATTTCAGTCACTCTAGCATCATGTTGTTATTTTCAACATAATTCAATTACATCATACCAGTTCATAGACATGTACAAAAGCACTGTGTGGCAGAATACAATGACATTCTTTTTCATCTTACAATGGAATTGCATTATGCAATAGAAAAAGAAAACATATGGAAAATAGTCACTTTTACCAGATGTTTTAACCTGAAAAAAATGTTGATTTGGAATTAGAAGTCAAAGCCCATTGGTTGAACTAAGGCATATTTCCATCTGTTATTAATGTTTGAGTTAAATACTAAAGACGAGATTATTCATCAAGTCCCTCATATAATGCATTAGTAAATGGGATTTTGGTTAGGAATTTAATTGCATAAATTCTGTTCATGTAAGCTTCCAATTCATTCCAAACAACCCTTTACACTGGCCTGAATTGAATTAAAACAGTTAGCAACACCAAAGAGTACTTCTTGATTTTATTAAGAAATGCTTGTATGAAAATCTGTGAACATAAAAGGGAGATTTCTGCCACCCCATTATGATTAATTAAATAGTAGTCATTTTCTTCTTTTTCCCCCTTTTAACTGATACATGGTTATGTGAAGGATTTTTTAATGTAATAAAGAAAATTGACTTAATTTTAAATGTAAATAAATAAATAATAAGTAAAGTGAAGTCTCAGACATAAATAAATTCTCAGGTTATAAATGATAAATAACTCTCAAGTACTGGAAAGTGTGATAGAATACAAGTGACTATTGTGAAAATGTATACAAAGCTCATGCCCAAGTGATCAGGGTCATAAGCTTAAGCAGGACTCCCCATTATTGTACGGGCTTTCACTAATGGTCTGATAATGGGGAGTGGGGTTTCAACATGGAGGTTCTCATAATACTTCACAGTAGCCTGAGCATGGCAGCCACTGATTAATTACTGCCCTGTTCTCAACTCACATTAGATTACTGAGCAACCGTCCCCTGGTCTCCACAATGGCCTCAGTGTTATAGAACACCATCGTAGTAATTTCTTCAAGGTGACATTAAAGAATTCTTGGATTCCAACATAAATGTGCAGTAAAACTTTTTGTCCATGTGATTAAAATGGAAATTAAAAAAAATATTAAAAAGAAAAATGAGAGGTATAATGGACATTTCAAACTTTGATTTCATTGCAAGCAGTGCTAATAAATATATCCTTATGCTTTCAAAACATTCCTATAGCAATCACCTTAAAAATATTAACAAATATGAAGTTGTACCTCTGCTTTCACTTGTTCTTTTTTCTCAATTGCTTGTGTTTCCCACTCCTCACCCCACACTATTTAAATAAATAACAGAGTCTAAGGAAGGGACATCCTGTTGCTTCAAAATGCACTGAAAACTAAACACCGAGGCTAATAGTAAAAAAAAATCACTTTAAATGAATACCTCAAAGTAGGACACATGAATATGTGCTTCAATGAAAACAACTCTTTTTGGATGTCAGCTTAAGCTTCTCCATATGATTTGTCTCAAAAGCTCCCTCTTAAAACCATCACTATCATTTATTATCTCCTTGTTATATAGACTGTTACTTTTGTTTCATCACCAGTCTCTGCCCGTTTAGCAGCAGCCCAGCCACTCCTATCAGATGACATTTGTTTTACTTAATGTATGTAGTTTTAGAAAAAATTATAGAACTGCTATTACTGAATTATATGAAAAAATTCCAACGTACATTTAGCTGACACTGCATCAGCTGTTATTTAAACTGGGCTTAGCTAATGGACTTTTAATGTCAGTGGGGTTACGTGCAGTTACTGGCTATTAGCAGAAATGGCTCCTTTCTATAAAAATCACTTTTCCTCAAGTGTGTTGTTTGAACATTCCTTTCCCTAATTTAGTGACTGGCACTGAATGCAAAACAAACTCAAGGACTCTGGAATCTGCTATTATCTTTAAGACCCTCTTTTTAAGCCTTGCATTCCCCATTAAACAGGCAACCTCTCTCATTAGCATTTAGGCTTGTGATCACAAAACTTTGTGAGGCATTATTATTTACATTGCTGTTCTTAGCAGAGCACCACATGTTTTGCTATGAAAACTCAGGGTCATCCATAAATGTGGTATAGGTATGATAGAGAACATACAAAACAATTTTCTGAACCCTAGAATTTATGTGCATCTTTTAAAATCCTAGTTCAGAAATGTGAAGTGATGTGGACATGTGGCAACAATTAATATATATTTGTATGTCAATGTATTATATAAATATTCATACATTAACATGCATTTGAATACAATAGTGAATATAAACAAGGAACCATATTATCCCTCTATCCCAAGTGAAGTTCTGTGTATTCTATCATTAGTAACAACCTTCCTTCCACCCCTTGTGCTCCCCTACCCAACAAACCTTATCTTTGTTCCATTAAGTAAAGCTTTCAATTCATATAATGGATAAATCTATTTAGCATATTAGGGAGTTCAAGAAAATCAAATGCCCCCCATCCTGGGAACATGATTCCACTTGATTAAGAATTTGAAACAAACCATTGCAGAATCCAGGACAGAACAACACATTGGCCTCGGATCAGCCCACAGAAGAGGTCACCTCCCGCAGACCACCTACAATGGAAATCACGCCTTTCCTGAGAGCACCCTGAGAGGGAGTCCCATGTGTGGATGAAGGGATTTACCTGAGCATGCGTGAAAGCTGACTTTCTCTTTCGGTCAACAAATCTAGTCCACTCTCTAAGGAATACAGGGGAAGTCTTCCACGTGTCTGAAACAGACCAGTGATTGGGAGATTTCCTCAGTCTATGTCCTTGGAAGAAAGGAAAAAAGTCGTTCCTATCAGATAAGCAACTGTACCAATGAGCAGAGGCATCTCTGCTATATTTTGTACACCACAAAAATGACTTAGGACCTGCCATAAAATAAGGCACTGTTTGCCCAAAAATAGGATGTAATTTCAGTTATGATCCAATGATTTAATCTAATTTCCTACTCAATGACTACCTTTATGAACTTGTTTTATAAGCAATGTGTTTTTTTTTTTTCATTTTTGAGAGGCTCTGTTTGTTTTTTAAGGATACTGCCAAGGTTATTTGAAAATGAGCTCTCATTTCTAAAACAAAAAAAGGTTACACAGACATACACACACAATTTCTGTCAGCATATATATGCTCACAGGGAATTATTGAACTATATTTGTCTTCTCCTTGTAACTCCTCATTTCATTAAGACTCTGCCTGGAAATGCCCTCCTACAAAATAATTCTAAGTTATTTAATTCAATAAAAATGATGTGCATATCTTTCATGTGATCATTTCTAATAAATCCAATAAACTGATTACCCCCATTTCTCTGGAAACATTCCTATTGTTAAAACTTTTCCTAGTCATCCTTTTATTAATTTTTTCATCATGTAATAGTAAGTAAATCATAACTTCTTCACTGTGGTCTTCTTAATTCTATATAGATACATGTATGTGGGTGGGTGTAAATATATACAAAATAAATATCAAATAGATCAGTATATGAGAGAAAGATATTAGCAACATTTTGAAAAATGTATAATAATATATTAAAGATAATACTCCACTTAAGCAAATTCTTTCTCTGGACAAAGAATGCAATTCAATTCCTGATGTACAGGTGAGATTTAAGATACAATGTTGGGGTTGTTATTAATGACAATGTTGAACAGAGTAGCTCAGAATTTGGCAATGCATTATATACAGGCCACTGAAGAATAATTGATTATATATTTAGAGAAATCTTCTCTCAGATACTATATTCAATATACTGCTGATTCTGATTTAAGTCTGGATTTCTCAAACAAGCACACCCTGCCCAAATAGGCCCAAGTAAAATGCAAACATAACTTCTTTCAAATATATACCTTTTAAATACCATCCAAATTCTTTTGCTCTGTTAATTGAAATAGGAGCAGATGAAGACTCTATTTAGATAAAAGTGTCCAGTCAGAGGGGTTGTTGAATAATATTATGATGAAATACTGATCTTAGGTTTCTCTTCCAGAGAGCACAAATAAATCATTTGAACATGCCTGTTTTTCCTCAGCCTCTGAGAGTAGTTACTGAAATGGGCTTCTGTTTTCCACCAGGTTGCATACTCTATTGGTAATGGCTGTGGATGGCTGGAAGGGAAACGTCTTAGGCTCCTTCCATCCTCGGATTTGATCCATAACACATTTTAAAGCTTACACTCTTTCATTACCTTATGGAGATCCAGAAGGAAGGAGGAAAGTTGCTAAAGAAAATGACAGACAATGTAATTACTGTTTTATTCAGAATAACTTTTAGATTGCTGCTTGCTAAACTCGCACACTTCCACTGGGTGGCTACAATGTGAGTATCTGGCAAACTCTTCGGTTGATGGAGGGAAAAATATATCATTTTTCCTTTTATCAAAAGCTAAATTCAAGTGTCAACATATTTCACACAGACATAATCCTCAAAGTGAAATTACCATTATTGACTATGTCTTCCTAGTCATAAAGTTTTTATTGTCATAATAATTTGGTTGTTTGTTTGGTATGGATTATAGATAACACAGGTCTCTGAAACTCACTTGTAGTAAAACAACAGAGCTTTTGTTATTGACTATCATTTTTCATTCCTGTAAAAGTTAGAGGATGTCATTTGTCACAGAGTACTCTTTAATCTAGATCTTAAAATGATTTTTTGAGTTCTCGAAATTTTGAAAAGATATTAGAATTATATAAAGTATTCAATTTAAATACAAGTAACAAATTTGTGCATTCACAGAAAATAGAATGGGCCCTCTAACTTTAATCTTATACATGAATGTATTTCAGTTTGCCTGTAACTATACATGAGAATTATTAGACCACATACCCTAACATTTTGCACTAAACTACTGTTGTTTAATACAATGTACATTATGAATTAATTAAAAATGATTACTTTTTTATAAAATGGCATACTTTTATACTACTCTTTAATATTTTATACTATTATAAACACTAATTTTCTTCAATTTTGAAAGACACCTGAATTTCCACTCATGGACGTATACAGCCTTGTGACTGGGCTGCAGATGCATTTTCATATGCAAGTACTAATCTATTTTAATTGGAAAAAAAATGTTCATAAATAAAGGTTTTCTTCTGGATAGGAAAAAAAAGAAGACAATAAATTATAGTTGAGTTCAGGCAGTCCATGATTAAATAATCAATTAACACATTGACTAAAACTGATAAATGTTAACATTCATCAATTAACTTAAATGTGCTGAGGGGGTTTGTATTGTTTAACATCCTTAGTTAGAAAGGAGATAATACATGTTCCTTTACATGAAGCATTTTCGTGGCTCTCATAATTGCTGAGATATGAAACTAGCCACAGGATCCAAATGACAATGATTAATGAACGTTAACACCCGCATTATCACAACATTTTTAAATAAATAAGACTCGTAAGTCTGGAGTTAAATTTGATTAATCTGTTAACGTGATTATTTTGAGCCCTCATATTTAAAATAAAACTCCAGCCGACATATCAACATAACAATCTCATCTGGCTCACCTCACTCTCACCTTGCACTACCACATTAGCAATGAGACAAGGTTAGTTATTTAATTAAAAGAGGATATCGCCCAAACATTGGAGTTTTCAGATGTTAGACTTCACTTTTGCCACACAAAGCATTTTTGAATCACTGCTTAGGGCTAATAAAAGGCATACTGACATAAGGACAAATATCTGTGTATTTGGCACTTTCAAAGCTATAGTTTGCTTTCTAAATTATAACTTTAATTTAATTAATGTCCAAGTAATTAACACTATGAACTCCATGTATAAAGCTAAGTATGTTTTAAGTTACTATAAAATCTGGAGACATTCTTCTGTTTATTTCAAAACCTCATTATGGAATCCTAAGGGAGCAACTTGTTAGTGGGCAGGAATGGTCAAAATTAGAAACCATATTACAACTTCAACCCAAAACTTTTTTTAAAATTCTGAAATATAGAATAATATTTTCCAATATTTGGCTTACAAAGAGTCTGAATATTTGCAACATAATATATGTTTGAGGTTTTCATAAATAGGCAGAAATTCCGAGACCTCTAATCAAATAGAGACTATAAGAAAGCTTACTATCTCTGATTTTGATATCTCAAAAATTACTATGAAGTTTTTTGTCCAAACCTCTAAATTTGGAGATGACATAGTTAAAATAAGAGAACATATAAATTATTCAATTATTGGATTTCTTTCTATGAACTAAGATAAAGAAGATAGTAGAATTGCAACATTGCTCAAAGCAAACTTCCTCCACTTCAAAAAGTTACATAAAACAATGTGCTGAGTTTCTGGGAGTGCAACTTCAAACATCCTTGAACTAAGTGATACTGGGGCAATACCCAAGGCCTCAGATTCATGTGTCTTTCCTACATAAATACATAAGCAATTGCAAATCCAAATAAAACATGAAATAAATCCAGGAGAGTCCAAACATGGCTTTAAGAAGTTAAGGTAAAAAAGAGAGAAAGTGGAAAAGTTTGGGCTCTGTAATTGTACACCAGGCAATCAAAAATTAAAAGCAGAATAAAAATACTGTAGGAGAATGAATTGTCTCATTAAAAAAAAGCACAAGTCTCTAGTTTTACCATAAAAGTTTACAAAAAACATTTTTACGAAACATGAAAAAATAGCAGTAACCACTAAACAAGTAGAATTAAATGTAAAACTTTTCAAAATCTATTATCTAGATTATTATGTTATTCTAAATTATGATACTAAAACTTTCTATTGCAAACATAATTTGAATATATGAAAGGCCTGGTGAATTTGCTCTGCCTTCAAGTTAACCTAATTTTCTATGTGTTTCTTTGTGTTATTTTAACATGTATTTATTATGTTCTTCAAAGTACACGTGTCCATTTTTTTAAAGAAAAAGTAGTCACTCACCTTTTATAAAATGCTATTTTCTCCAAAAAATAAAACATGAAACTTCACGTTTTCTTTTAAAAAAAGTGTTTATGTAATTATCGAAAGGTTTTTTTTCTCTTCAATATTCACTGAAAGGAAAGTAAGTAGCTCTGACTGGTGTGGCTCAGTTGGTTGGGCATCGTACAGCAAAGCAAAAGGTTGCTGGTTCGATTCCCAGTCAAGGAACATGCCTGGGTTGCACGTTTAGACCTTGGTTGAGGTGTGTACAAGAGGCAACCAATTGATGTTTCTCTCTCACATGGATGATTCTATCTCACATCAATGTTTCTCACCTTCTCTTTCTTCCTTCCCCTTCTTTAAAAATAAATAAATAAAATCTTAAAAAAGAAAGAATGAAAGTCAAGGGAAGAGCTTATAATCAGGACTTAACTGGCAGTGACTTAACACAGCATTCTAAGAACTGGCACTGGGTCAATTTTCTTAGAGAGCAGAAAGGAGATGGACATGGGACTATGAGATGGGAGAACTTTCACACGCTGTTCAAAGAACCATGCACTCACTGTCCAGGAGTTTGCAGTGATACGCTTGGGGCATTTCCTCAGACTACAGCACATGCTGCTTTTAGGGAAACAGTATTGATGGCCATCCCTCTCTGAGTTCAAAATTATAGACCTTTAGCCCTGGCTGGGTGACACAATTAATTGAGCATCATCCTTTACACCAAAGTTTGTGGGTTTGATTCCCGGTCAAAGTTCATATCTAGGTTGCAGGTTTGATCCATGGTTTGGTGCATCCAGGAGGCAACCGATCAATGTTTCTCTCTCAAATTGATGTTTCTCTCTCTCTCTCCCCTCACCCTTCTCTCTAAAATCAATAAACATATCCTCAGGTGAGGATAAAAATAAATTATTGACCTTTAATTTATTCAACTTTTAGAGTTCTTTGCCAGTGGTTTATACAGTTGGAAGACAAAGAACACTGCTGTAAATACTTTGCATGTATTAATTCATTCGCTCCTAATATGATGTGTAGTATATATTATCCTCATTTTGTGTTGGAGGTAACTGAGGCACAGGGACAGTAAATAACTCATTCATGGCCAAACACCTAGGAGGGGTGGAGGCAGGATATTGAGATAGTGGTAACAATTAAGACAACTAGCAAAATGGGCATATAACACTAACAGCCTTTAGCTTGTGCCTTCAGCAAACCAGACCAAATATACATTAAATCTAAGTAAGATTTAATATATGACAATTGTGATGCAAACTTCCCTCCAAACTGCCACCCTCAATTTGCCCTGTGCAGGAATGTGGGAACCCCCACGACCACTTACTTGCCTGACCCATGTTCACTGTCTTTGAGGCTGGAGTCCAGAAAGTATTATATCTGTGCTCACTGTTACATTTCAGAATGTGAATTATAATGATATGGTTATAAATGTGTCCTCCTTGGAGGCTGGAAAACTGTCTCATTCAACCCTGTGTCCCAACAAATAGCATGCAACCTGGCACATAATAAGTGCACAATATTTGTTGGTTAAGAACTTTAGTTCTAATACCACTGCTATCCAAATGAGCTTGTGAGTTTTTAATTTGTAAGGAAACGTGAACAGGTTTGTTTTTAACTGCCACAAAGACAAAAGTCAGACTGAAAAAGAAATAGGCTAAAATCAGAAGGCAAAAGTGCTGCCTCAACCCCTGCCCCCACACGTTCCCTGCATTATCTCCCTCAAGTGCTTGCAGCCTGTAATTTTAATGTTTCTTCTGAGAGTGACTCCCTCTGCTGCTCCAGCAAAGCCATGACCTAAATCAGAAAAGTGTTAAAGGCAGTTAAGGCCTAACAGACCGCACTCTGGCTGTTCTGTTTGCACTAGTTGGAGAACCTAGGATACATTAGAGAACAGTTACTTTTAAGTCTCAACAATAATTATAAATAAGCTAAGAGGGTTTGCCTAGTAGAGCTCACGCTTCATTTATGTTCATGGTCATGTCCTTGGGGGTTGGCTTAAAAAATATTGATACGGATTCTGATTAAGACTATAATGGGAGATGCTCGGGGACCCTATATTGTGGAACTGTGAATCCCCAGTATCCAGACACAGAAGGCCAAAGTCAATAAATGTTAACAATCTAGTGGTTCTTCCCTTTTTGCAAGTACTTCAGAAGTTTGTTCTTTGAAACTGTGTAAGCATTCCCCAAGCAAAAATACATGAAATTATTTTTCTAAACAAAGGTAAGCTAACCTACTTTTCATTATTGCAAATACCAAATATGAATTTATGAATTTACTCTGCTTCTAGAGAGGAAACATATATAGTATAATTTCAATAAAATTCAGGGGTTTTGCCATGCCAATTGTCTGTACCATACCAATATGCATAAATGCATGAAAGTAATTTTTACTCTCTTATAGAAAGTATACCTTACTTTTTAAAAACAAAACAATTTATGACAGCAGAGACTTATCCTAATATGATGAGAATCTTCAGTATATTTCTGTTCTGAGTTTGGTGGTGTTAACACTCAAAACACTAGTTGGTGCTAGATAAGCAGAATATCAATGCTGTGCAGCCCAGAGGTAAAATGCATTTATAAAACAGAAGGGCACTAATTCTAAGGCACACTGTTCAAACACACACACACACACACACACTTTTCCTACTGAAATCCTTCATTCTTGAAAGTCAGAAACACCACAAATTCCCTGGAGTTAGGAGTTCCCAGCAATCCTGAATAAAACAAATAGGGCACAGCCAGAAAGGGGACAGTTCTCACCTAAAGCCTAGAGAATCTCCCAACGACCTGTTTAAAATGACTGCTGTCTCTCTTTAAACTACAGTTACAAAACACTGTACACCCACAAATAACTCATGTTTTTTTTATCTTAAACATCTGTTGTTTTCTTGACTATCTGTGAAGAGACATATTTCCTAAAACTTCTAATTTTTCCAGTACTTGTCTAACAACAAAATGAAAGCCTCATCCACAATGTAAAGTGCTTAAATTAACTTCCTCATCTTAATTGCATTAAGTACTGCCATTCATAAAAATAGTTCATTCTGATCTTTAAATCCTCAGCACATGGAAATCATACCTTGAGGAAGCCACAGCATGTTGCGTTTTGCTTTGGACTAGTATTCTAGTCCAAAGACAGGAGGGAGCATGAGAAATTAGAAGGGAAAGAAGATCTGACCATAAGGCCATGGTAATATTCTGATTCTGGGCAGGAATTATGACAGTGGTTGGACAGTAAACAGGCTGGGGGAATGGACTCCAGTGATGGTGATAGCAGCTGATGGTAGGGTTTGGCACTTTCTACCTTTTTGATGCCTAACAGACAACACAGGAAGGGCTGGTGTCAGGGAACATGCAGATAGCAAAGATAAAAGTGGTGGAATAATGTCTTTCAAAGATCACAAGATTCAAAAATAAATAGTTTATTCACCAGGAACTGAATGAACTAAATAAACTAAATGGAAGAGAAGAGCACTGGAATACACACACCCAACAGAATACATTTCATTTTTCCACTTGAAATCCTTAAAGCAGGTTCAATTCTCAACATCTGGCTTGCCTGGTCTATAAAAAGAAAAACAGCGCAAGTGGCAAATGCTGTCTATCCTGAGCATCTTTTCATTTCTTCTCTCTTCTCCTTTCAATATTAATCCATTTGCAATCTCCGGTTTGATTATCTTTATTGATCCTTTTCCTACGCAGTCTTTTTAATTTGGCTGTAGTAAGCGTTGGGCAGGGATTTCCGATCTCCTTTTTGGCATGTTTGGGGACTTTAACTTGTCCTCTCACTGTCCGGTCCCCATCCCAGCACCCATCCCAGGCTTTGTGCACCCAGTAACAGCAGACGAATTCCACAGGGAGTCACGACGCTGTTGACTCCACAGCTATTCATCAGGTTGCCCGCTTAAACTTCCGAACACCCCCCCCGCCCCCCCCCAAGCACCCCCGGCTGCCGCCTTGAAAACTTCTTAACGAATTTTAAGAAATCCACAAGTTCACATGCGCCTCAATGGAGAGTCCTTTGTAAAATGGACAGATGCACTCTGGAAGTATGCACAAGAAAACCAGGGCAGAACCTCGGGATGGGAGGCATCTGGCAAGAAGGAAAGGATTTATGAGCGTGGCCACTTAGCGCGGCAGCAAGAAAATTTACTCCTGAAGTAGCTATGGCTAATTCACAAAGCCTTGCTAATCACTTACCCCCCCCCCCTCACCCGGACCACACTCGCCTGTTATCGGGGCTCCCCTCCACCTCCCAAGCCCTCGCTCCCAGCGCCCTTGCAGATCTGAGGGAATGCTGTCGGGGGGGCCCCAGTGTCTGAGCAGCGCCCAGGGAGTTTGGGCTATCGCCGCACCTCCTCAGCTCTCCCAATTTGTAAAGAAATGTAACCAAAATGATGGGATGGCTGAATTACCTCCGAATGCTGCAGAAGCTTCCTCCATTCCCACCCCCCAACCTCACCCCGGCTGCAAGGGAAAGCCGAGCTCTCTCTCCAGAGCTAGTGTCTACCGCAGAAGTGGTCCGAAAGATTCAGGTTGGCGCTCAGGTTGGCCGGAGGTTGGGGGCCCAGGGGACCCGAGGGAGACCGTGGAAAGGGGGGCTTGTGGGCTCTTTCCTCTCCACCTCCCTACCATTCAGCTTCCCGGGCTCAGAAGGCTGGGAGCTGCCGCTACCAATTCAAACTCAGGAACAAGAAGGGAGCCAGGCGATCAGCCCCTGTTCCTGCCCTCCTCCTCACCCACCCTCAATTCCCCGCCACTCTTCTCCCAACCCAGGTTTTGCCCAGGGCCCCGGACGGACACTTATTTTAAAGCTCAGGCACGTTAAATTAAAAGGTCAGAGTTATAAACTGGACGGTTACCCCGGGGAGTTTCAGACTTGGTTTGAGCGACCAGTCCGTTTCCCCAGAGCTCTGGGGTCTAAGTTTCTCGGTCGCCAGCTAGGAAGGAGACACGGAGAGACTGTGAGTTCGAAGGTGCGCACTACCCCGGGGCCTGCCGCAGGCTGGGTCGCGCGGGTCGGGGTGTGCTCCGAGTCTCCACGGCGCCCTGAGCAGCAGCCGAGGTGTGACAGTGCTGTAGGTCCTCAGCCGTAACGGACACATTTCCTTAGCTGAGCGCCCTTCTGCGTCTCAGAGATTCACCGAAGATCCTGCAACCTCGGACTTGGCACAGCGCGGGGAGCTTCTGTGCATCACGATGCATCTATGACATGCCACACAAACCCGCACCGACAGTCTTTCCAAACCTCTATGTGTACTATTTGCAACAACGCGTGCATGTGGAGCAGAAAGTGCAAAAGACACCCAAGGTGCCCACACGCCCAGAAACAGATAAGTGTCCACACCCCGTGCGTCCCTGGTCCACCCATGCCCATCTCGGAAGACATTAAAAATAATAACCAAAGATTCTTGACTAGTTGGGAAAGTGGAATTTAAAGTGATTTCCAGTAGAGTTCAACGAGACAGATTAAGGAAACCAGGAGAAGTGGGGAGGCAGACGGGGGAAAGGCAGAAGCGAAGGGAGTTGCCGAGGAGCTTGGCGGACCCCCTTACCTTGAGCCGCGGAGCCGGTGCCGCTGGCGCTGAGCAGGGCCAGGGCAGGTAGCACGAGCGTTTGCAGCACGTATCCCAGTCCCAGTCCGCAGCGGGCCGCTGTCGCCCGCAGACCTTTCCTCATCGTCGACAGAGGGACAGAGGTGTGCCGGGGGGAACTATACACGGACTCTCGAACAGCGAAAGCCCCACTGGGCAGCAGCTGAATCTGCGAACCCAGAGGCAGTCCGAAGAAATAATGAGAACCAAGCGCCACACTCCACTTTCTCCAAGGGCAGGGGCCAAAAGGGGGTGGAGAGGAGAGGCTGAGGAGGAGTTTGCAGGTCCCTCTTTCCCGGTGCCTTCTAACTGGCAGATCCGAGCGCCGTGGCTCTGCCCCCACTTGGGGAGTCGCGAGTCCGGGGAGGCACAAGGCTGCTACCTCGCCGCTCCTCCCCAGCAGCAGGAGCAGCCACAGCTCCGCCGCGTGCCGAGCCTGGACTGCTTTCCCGGTTTGCTCGCCAGTGTGGAACACACAGAGGCACCGGCGGGCGAAGGTGGGGGCGGGGGGAGTGGAGTGAGAGAGAACTGGGAGGAGGAGGGAGAAGAGGGAGGGAGTTGGGCACTGTGAGGCGCTTGGGTCTCCAATCCGTGTTCTCACGCCTCATGGAGACATCCCGACTGTCGCTGCTGGGTGGCCAAGAAGGGTCACCTCCCAGTGTGGGGCGCCTGGATGCTCCAAGGCGCTAGCGGAAAAGGCGTGGAGGGCGCAGCCCAACTCCACTGGGGAGTCAGCGGCAGCGGGAGCGCGCCTGGCCTTCTTATGTAAGCTAGGATTGGAGAGGGATGCGCGCCCAGCGCAGGAAGTGGAGACCGGTTGCCGGTTTACCCGCGGACGCCCGGAAGGCAGAGACCAGAGAGTACAGAGAGATCTGCGGAAAGGGGCAGCTTCGGAGAGTGGCAGTGCCTGCCTCCCGCGGAGCGCCAGACCCAGACTTGGATGCGGCGGCGCTCTGTGATCCTCCTGGCTGTTTCTTGTGGAGCTCAACCCAACGCCTGTCGGCTTCATCTCCGCGCCAGCAAAGCCTGAGCCAGACTCGCCGGGTCTGGACTCGTTCTACGACTTCGGGTCTTGAGGTTGATTAAGCCAGGTTCGAGCCAGAGGCTGAAGTCCTGTCTGGTGGGGAAGAAGGCAAGGAACAGAAACAGTGCCCCAACCGGCTGCATTCTTCGGGTTGTGGGCTCCACTTCGACTGCTACATCCTAGGCGCCTATGGCCTCTCTGTAGCGGAACAGAAACAAAAAAAGCTTAAGGAAAACTCATTCTCTAACAGAGCTTTATTTGCATGAATCTTGGTGAGATGATGCCGATGCCAGGAGAAACTCCCAGAAACGGTGCACAATATTTGTACACAGAGACTCACTGAAAGTGGTGGTGGAACCAATGACCTGTTTCCCAAACTCCTAACTGTGTATGTAAGGACTCAAACTGCTATGAATTTTTTTTACCTCTTTTTTGTTTTTAATTGGCTGGGTAGCTAAGGAAGAGTATGAGAACGAGTGGCTAAAATAATGGTTAGACAAAAGAAAGCGGATGGATTAAGAGGTCAATACACACTTGCACAGCCAACATTCTGGGAAGGAGAAAACCATTTCCCAAGATTAGTACATTTTTAAGCTAATAATAAATAACATATCAAGAAAAATGTAAGCTCTTCGTGCCAAGGGGGCAATGTGGAAACACACACACACACACAGGCAGGAAGCTTGCTGTCTAATCTTGGCTGTGGTCATAACTCGCTCTGTCATTCTGGACAGGTCAGGTAAACTGCATGTCTCAGTTTCTTCATCTGTGAAATATTTCAGTGGATGGTTTCGAAGTTCTCTTCAATTCTAACATTCCACAATTCTGCCTGCTAAGCTCCATCTAAACCTCTAGTCAATACAGTGTGTCTTGGATGAGTCTGAAAGATCTGAAAAGGTCATATTTGGCAAAGACATTGACAAATCTGGTCACTTCTTATTTCTATGAAGACACTGTCAGCCTTGCTAAAATCTCTTCTTCACTCTTTTTAGCTTCCCCATACAGGGATACCATGTTATTTTGGTGAAGGGGTAGGGTCCCAAACCGGAATGGCTGGCTTAGCATTTCTTATTTCTAGTTGACAGGTATTAAACAATAAAACTAAATACCTCAGTTCCCTAATCTGTGAGATAGGTCTAGTAACAGTAACTACCATGGGGTTTCGTGATAAATAAATGAGTTAAACATATGTGAAGTGTCTAACACATGAAATTGCTAGCTGCTATTTTTACTGCTGATAAAAGATTCCCATCAGCTGTATACTGTCTAAATCAGTGCTGTCCAACAGAACTTTCAGCTCTGACAAACATAGTCACACCTATGCTCACTGAAATGGTAGTCATGAACACATGTGACTATTGAGCATTTGCAATGTGACTAGTGTCAATTGGGAATTTTAATTTTTATGCACTTAATTATAATTTAAGTAGCCACATGACTAGTGACCACCATGTTGGATAGTGCATCTAGGCCACTCATAACTTATCATTTATTTTGAGCATGACATCACCAGAAGGGTTTAGGATTATATTTCATATATGTCTTCACAATTTTTCTAAGACAGACGGCAGTAGTAAGAAAGGAACCCCCACAGATATCACTATCATATTAACAACATCTAAAAGTTGTTTGTTTATTCATTTATAATTTTACTGCCTATCTTTCCTAACTAGAATTTAAGTCTTCTTAAGGCAGAGATTTGTCTTTTTCATCATATCATACCTAGCTCCTAACACAGAGAGCCTGATATATATTTGATGTTCAGTTAGTATTGGTCGATTGCCATTAAAGGCACAATAGGGGAGAATCCTCCAAGTCCAGTTAGTTAAATAAAATTAACTAGCATAATCATGTCTGGGGTATTGAAGTGCTCAATGGCAGGTACTGCATGAAATTAATTATTTAAAGGAAAAGTAACAGGTAAGAAGGGGAGTAGTAGTTCAATACAGAAATTCAGCCTAAAGAGGGCAAGAGAAAGTTTTGAGTGATAGTAAATGGAGATGAAGTGGAGAAGGGAGGGGAGACAAACAGGTGAGTTTCCAACAATCAACGGTTGCACATGATACTTTCCTTGAAACATCCTTCCGAGTTTTTTTTCATGAAAGAGTTTTTTTCACTGCATTCAATGTTGCATACACTTCTGAGTTTAGGCTTGCAAACTTACTTCACTTAGATCTGGTCTGAAATGTCACTGCTTAGAGAGACCTCTGATCAGCTACCTAACATAGCACTCACCTCATCACACTCAATTGTGTTCACCTCATTTGATTTTCTATCTAAAACTTTTTTATATAGTCACATATATGTACAATACACATATAGGTATATGTAGGAGACATAAACATATATGTCTATATGTATGTATATACTCTCCAATAGATTGTGTGCTGCTCATGAGGAAGGATTTTTTTCCTTATAGTTTCAGTGCTCTATACATACAACCTAGAAAACTACCTGGCACATAATAGATGGTCAATAAATATTTATTCAGTATTGAATGGAAGAATGAGACCCAATGGACTTTAAAAAACTGATTTATGTCCTGGATTAAGACTTCCTTTTTACCCAAGACAAATTTTCAAATTTTGAATATGTTTTTCTAGTTGTTGAATAAGATCAAATTTGGGTGCATTTTTGCCAAAAATAAATTTAAATATGAATTTTTTAGGGCTGAAATATTATAGGTGCTTAAGGAACAAACATGAAATTCATCTCATTCTGAAAAATAAAAAGCTTAATTTAAATCCATGTACTAGGGCTTCCTTTTTCTTGGCTTCAGTGAGTGGAGAATTAACTCTGGGATAATAAATCCCAGTGACAGGTGCTAATGGGAATTAAGCATGCAAATCCCCTGCATATCCCTCCAGAAATCGACACCAAGAAAATTATGCTATTTAGCATGTAGACCACTTACTTATAATATTATTTACATTAAGTCAGTATGGAAAAAATTTCCAGCCTAAGGTTTAAGAAATAAAAAGCAATAGAAAGTGTATTTTAATTATAGGAATATTTTCTCTCATTTTACCACTCATGTTTGATTTGCTACTTTTTGTATTTTATATATATTTAAAAGAAATTATCATAGCAGGCAATATAGAAGAAGGAGGATTTTCGTGAATACAAATGGGATGGTGATGAGGAAACTCTTTTGCAAACTAGGAGTTGGAGTTGATAGACCTCAGGTAAAATTACTGATAGACATCAACTGAGAAGAGCCAGATGGTCCAGGGTCAGTTGGTTCAATTCCCCTTCTCTGCCTCAGCCCACAGAAGGGAATTTGGCCTGCCATAAGCTGTATGCTCTGAGGCTTTATGCATTATATTAATTGTTTGAGACAAGACCCTCTTGGTTGAAAATGATAGAACCCCAACTCCAACCAACTTAAGCAAAGGATAATTTATTGCTGTACATAACTCAAATGCCGTAGATTAAAATGTCTATACTAACGAAGGCTAACATTTATCCATCATCCTCTCTGTCAGGCACTGTTCTACTAAGTTGTTTACATGTGCTATCTCATTCAATCCTCAAAACAAAGATTGCATTGAAGTCATTTTCTACATGAAGAAACAGAGTGGTTATAAGTAATTTTGCCCAACTCACAAACTGTTAGTGTCTATGAATGTCAGGCTGGTTTCAGAGATTGTTTTTCAGATCTAAGAATTTAAATACCACCATTCAGGATTTGGTTCCTCCCCGCAACTTCTTTTATTTTAATCTTTTGGTTCTACTCCTCTCTCTTTGACTTCATTCACAGACCTGTAATGTCCACCCTGGGATTGGTGACACCTCCAGGTTTCAGCACAAGGAGCCATTTCATTCTCAACTAGCAAAGAAAAATCCTAGAATTATGTTATTGGCTTATCTTGGGCTGCATACCTGTACCTGAGCTAATTGCCATGATCAAATGGTTGTAATATACTGAATGGCAAGATCTGGATAATGTGCCCATTTCTGGCAGCTAATAACTCTGAGTGAGAGTAGGGAGAAGTTCTTCTCCAAAACTAAAATCAATATGATGAAGAGGAAGAATAGGTAACAAAAGAATGGACTCAGGGTTAACAAAATAACTATGCCTATTCTGTGGTGCTGAAAGCAAAATGAATTCTTCTCCATGCTTAAGTTTTGTGCCACAAAACATCACTGTAGCAAATGAAGAAGATTGGTTAAGAAGGGCTGAAGACTAGCCCCTCCTAGATTACTTTTTTTCTACCAACTGAGAGAATTGAATACCATTCAATTCAGTTCAGCTCAATGCAATTCAACTCAATTCAACTCACCTCAATTCAATTTAATTCATAAAACTTTTACTTTGCCCCTATTATATTGCAGCTACATCCCAAAATCCCTGAGGAAGAGTACTTGTGCTCCAAGGGTTTGTAGAATAACAACAATATAGATGACTAAACAAAAGGATTCCACATAAAGACCAAGCAAGATATAATGGAACTATAAGGATATGAGAAAATTTCGAATCTGGGAATCTGGGAAGAAAGTTACCTATAAGTAAGATTTAAACACTTGGGCATTAGTAATGCTAAACTTCACACAAAGGATGTATTTATTTCTAGCAATAAGAATTATGGAAGTAGCTTTGGCTGGTGTGGCACAGTGGATTGAGTGCTGCCCTGCAAACCAAAGGGTTGCTGGTTTGATTCCCAGTCAAGGCACATGCTTAGATTGTGGGTCAAGTCCCAAGTGCAGGGCATGTGAGAGGCAGCCACACATTGTTTTTTTCTCTCTCTCTTCCCCTTTGTCTAAAAATAAATACATAAAAATCTTAAAAAATAAATTTAAAAAATTAGAATTATGGAAGCAGGTGGTCCAGGGCATTATGGACCAAGAGCAGCTTAGTTAGTTATGCTCTTTTTATGCCTTGGCTCCATGTTCTGTAATGTGTAGTTTTCACTATTACAGTTGCTTGATGGCTTTTCCACCTCTAAGCAGGAAGGTGGAGGAGCAACAGGCCCACGGGGATGCAGCCAGCTTAGGCAACTTCCCAAAACATTTCTGGGAGCTGTCAGCCAAGCAATTTGCATTTTCTCCATGGCCATCCTAGACTAGTCACCTGTGGTGGATGAAACAAAGAGTGTTGTGAATGTTGGCTGAATCATGTAATTTGGACACAATTCTGTTGGATCAGAGGACATGAAGACAAAGTCATGAAGACAGGAAATGACAGGGTATATTCAGAGAATTGTAGATAGATGGACAGTAATTCTATCTTTACTTGAATAAAAAGGGGGAATTGGGAAATAAAAGGATGGAGAAGACACTATATTCTTTAGTCCACTAAAGTATACTTATTGAACTCTTGGGAAGTGTGTAGCATTGAATATCTTCTCCTCAAGAAGTTTATGGTTGAGGTGTAGAGGTAATATTTACCAAAAAAAGGAACAAATATAGCCAAAAAATAAGGAAAAGTGACATGAAAGACTGAGAAGGAAGAAATAAAAGAAGGAAAGGAGGAAACATGTGAAGAACAAAGTAAGAAAGAAAGGGAAACAGAAAATAAAGAAAACAAAAAGAAGAAATAATGGCAGAGAAAGAAATAAAGTTCAGTGCAATTTCTGCATTTGTGTAAGAGGATGTAATTGCTATAAGAGGGAGAAAACAATGAAAGGCTCAATAAAATTATAAGGAAAATAATAGGATATGTAATTTAGAAGAAAATTACTGGGATAGTTATTATAATTATTGATTATTAGAGCTTTTTACATACCTCATTTTATTTGAAATTTGTCTGCCAAATTGGACCACAGTCATTTTTCTAATGCTACCAATTGAAGAAAGAAGATACTTTATAAAATGTTTGGAAGATTCTGAATCAGTAAACATAGATTTATGTTTCCATTTATCTAACTTATTTCCCAGATATCCCTGTAACTTTCTTACATGGAACAATATGAACACATAAAGATGCCCTGAAGATGAAATGTGTCATTACTTAAGACATTATTATGATGAGG
Organism: Phyllostomus discolor; assembly: GCF_004126475.2. Classification (NCBI taxonomy): domain Eukaryota; kingdom Metazoa; phylum Chordata; class Mammalia; order Chiroptera; family Phyllostomidae; genus Phyllostomus; species Phyllostomus discolor. The sequence continues at coordinate 93,642,182 of NC_040903.2, read as the reverse complement.
TATGTTCTATATTATTGATTTTACTTAATTTACATAATCATCTAAAGAATAACATTAATGATGTGAATTATACCATGCTAATATAAACTCAGTGCTGTTCCCCATATCTCCCTCACTTTTGCTCACATCACCTATTCAGTTACTAAATCCATGCAATTTTACTTCTTAAAGATCTCTAGGACTTATCCTATTATCTCCAGACTTGCACTCACAATATATTGGCATATGCCATATGGTATCTCATCATTACTTCCTCAGTAGGCAGCATGCCCTCACATTGCAATCCATGCTCTCCACGCACCCCAGAATGAACTTCTAACAATAATCCAGTGATTTTATTCTCCTAAAAGCCTGCTCAATGATTCCTCATTGCCTTAGGCCACCATTCCCACGTTTATTACAGGGAACTCCTGCCCTTAAAAAATGGGTACTGAAGTAAATATAGTGAGCTAGATTGCATTATTCCTGATTTTATTACTTCTTCCTTGTTAATAGAATTGTTTTTGCCATTGCAGTCCTACCCAGCGTAGGTGGGATGGACTTCCCTGCCTCACTGATGGTGGTTTTTTTCAATGAATGTGGGAAGATGCTCCAGTGTGCCAGTTCTCTCCATTGAATACTTCCACTTGTTTTCATGTGTTCCTGCCAGTAATCATGAGAATAATATTCCCTGGATAACCATCAGTCCCAGGTGAGTGCAATATACATGGAGAGACATGCAGCCTGCTGTCTGGAATCCAGAGCCTGGGTCCAGTCCAGCTTAAATGAGTTGTAGCAGACCCAGTGATACATGAGTAAGGACAAAAGATGTTTGTTGTGTTAAGATACCATGTTCTGGAGTGATTTCTTTTATGTAGCATTATCACAGCAAGAAGTGTCTGATATGCATAGTATGAAAAATCTTGTCCTCAGATTAAATTCAAGAAAAATCAGATGATGATCACTGCTATAGTGCTAACAAGCTAGAAGAAAATAAGACAGAGTTGAGAACTGAACAGGGTAATTCTGAGAAGTGCAGTGAGAGAAGTATGGATACATGGTCATGAGAGGTGTGTTCAATTCAATTCACTTTACTTTAAATTGAACTGATTGGCAGTCTTAAATGAGATTAGATTAGGCTTGATCTTTGGAGGATATATACAATTTTTATTTGCTGAGTTGAACAGGAGAACATTCCAGGCAGAAAAAACCACTGGGGCAAAGCAAGAAAGTAGAAAATGTATGTTAAATACTAAGTGACTTATTTTGGAGCCCAGAAAGCATTAGACTTAATACTATTACCAATTATAATTTTAGAAAATTCTACTGGTAACATTTTTGTACTCACATTAGTCAGATATTATATATATAGGTATATGTGTGTGTATATTCTGTCCAGAAGGTATCCAGCCATGTAATATGAAAAATAGAGACATTTTTTGAAGAAGATACAAGAAACTTTGTACCTAGGACAGTGATGCTTCAGTCCCCTTCAAAGTAGGAACTTTGGGACATCACACAGTTCTCCCAACCACCATTAGTTGCCCCATTGTATTTTCCTGGATCTCATCTATGGTCTGAAATCTCTTCCCTTTCAAAGGTGACTGCAGTTTTGGGAAAAGCCAGAACTCAAAAGGCAAATCTGGGCTAAGGGGGACTGAGTCACCCAGAGGATTTGATGTTTGACCAAAAAACTCTGCAAGAGACATGAGGTATGAGTGGGTGTGTTATCATGATGAAGCTGCCAGTCATCAGTTGCCCATAGCTGTGGCCTTCTGAATCATCCGAATAGTTTCTGTGAAGGAATGTTCAAACTTAATGCAAAATCTGATGCAATTTAATTGCTATACTTGCTCAGTCATTTTGAATGTGACAGCCACACAGTACACATGCCCATTCAACATTCTACTGCTCCCACTGACTAGTACAGTGAATTCATCATTGTTCATATGTGAGTTTTCCAATCCACACTCCTTGGCTGCCAGTTTATATCAATGTCTTGCAAACTGTGTTTGTTATGGTGACAATGGCTGAAATTTTTCCAGACAGACCATATAAATGCATATACATATATACACACATACATATAAATGCATATGTATATTAATATAATACAACAATACTATGTATGAAGTAGGCATTGCTTTTATCTTCATTTTAAACATGAGTGAGAAAATAAAGTCTCGAAGGCATAAAATAACTTGCCTAGCTAAATTCTTGTCAGAATGGGTTCCGAACTCAAGTTTATCTATCTGGATACAGGCAAATACTGAAAGATAAAAATTTGAACAAGAAAATAGGATTTTTGAGAGGAGTAAAATAATTTTTGAATGGCCTTTAATGGTTTGCCAAGTGGTCACTCCCACATTATGCATATACTATCAAAGGGCTTTGGGAATGAAATGCTATTATGACCATATCTTGCATCAATGTGCAAAATGATTTAAATCTAGAAGAAAAATCACAAAGTCTATTCTAATAATCAAGATGATAAACTGAGAGCTTAAACATAGTGAGTAGTAGAAAACAAGTGAAGAGGATGTATACATGGTGTTCATGTGGGATGGCAGTTTAATTCCAGAATACAGTATGAAAAATTTGTAACATTAAATATTCATGATATTTCAGCTGGTGTGGCTCTGTTGGTAGGAGTGTCACCTGTACATGGAAGGGTTGTGGGTTCCATTCTTGGTCAGGGCACATGCCTAGGCTGTGGATTTAATCTCTCATTGGGGTGTGTGCAGGAGGCAACCAACTGATGTTTCTCTCTCTCTCTCTCTCTTCCTTTTTCTCTGGAATCAATACATATATATATTTTAAAAATAAAATAACTATTCATGATATAATTAATAATAAACTATGCAACCCTAGACAGCTACTTGTAGTCAACTACCCTCAACTTAATTAAAGGCATTAAAGAATTAAAAATAAGATTTAAGGGTGAGAGGGATACATTAATTTGTTAGGAATACATGTGTTCATTGGAACTTGAAATGGTCTATTCAATAAATATTGTAATTATTCACTAACATTTTGGTTACATGACCAGGTTTTTTTTCATAGTCCCTAACACTGTGCCTTGCACAGGAAAGTTACTCAAAAACCATTTTAAAGGTAAAGAAACAATATATAAAAATATTTTATAATATACAACCAAATTAGCTACTACATATTAGAAATCTTTTACTTTCAGCTTTTCTGAATTTATTTATAAGTTCATTATTAGAAATGTTTTGTGTTATATCTTATAGAAACATGCTATAAATTATGAGCTGGAATTCAGTCTACAAAATCCTGATATAATGTATAATTTTATAGAAAACAATAATATTGCAGAGTATATAATTCAATCAAGAAATGAAAGCATAATTTATAATTAAATTAAACAAATATAAAAATGTGATCTTTGTTCTTTTGGTAGAAAGAACAATAAAGAAGAAAATGTAAAATAATGAGATTTCTAAGCTTATCTCATGATATTTCTAATAACTCAACAATAAAGTCATTCCTTCTACTTCATTTTCTTTAACATAGAAGTTGCATTACTGTTAATTAGCCTTATGTTGATCACAGTTGGCTTTTGGTTAATATATTGGATTAAAAAGAAGAAAGAAGATAGGCAAAGAAATAATTTTTTTCTGACAAAATTGATCTTCATTTTAAAAGAAATGAAAAATGTAGGGAAATAAATAAGGAATATGACAACTCACATGAGAATTTTCCAGAAGTATTTTAAATAGAATGGTGTGAAACAAAAGTTAAAAAGAATAAGATTAAGGGAACAAACAGTGAGGAAGCAACAATGGTTAGATTATCACCCATGTGGTCCACCAGATGGCCACAAACAGCCTGGTATTGTACCGTAGGAGTCAGCAGGCAAACTAGAATTAAGGTTTAGGGGAATGTGTTATAACTAAGGTACTTTTAAGGATAAAGTCCTTGTTTACATCTGTTACTTCTCTAGACTTTGAGCTTCTCAAGAATGATTTTATTTTACTATAGTAATATTTGAATTGTTAACATTATTTGCTACAATGTCTAACTTTTGGAAGAACCTAAGAGTGGTTGTTTAATGAAAAATAAATAAATAATTGAGCAAATGATATGATAAATTTATGTATATTTAAATTTAATCAATCAGTTTATTTCTGCTATCATTTGCTACTTCATTTCTCCTTAGGACCAGGAAAATCTCTTTATTATTATTCTCAAAGGTATATTCCATTTTACATTTCTGACACTAGTGAGGTCAATGAAGACTTTCTTTGTTTAGTCTACTGACATGTTGCTTTTTAAAAATACAAAAAAAAAATAAATTACATGTAATGGTTCACATTTCATCTTTTTTCATCCTATTTACTACCCCAATCAAAGGCTACATATTACACTGGTTATAGATTCAGAGGTGAACAAATTTGTAATTGTAGGAGATAGGACCAAATAACTGAAAGAAAATTTATTTCAATACCTGAGAAGGTTAAAATATCCCAAGAATATTTAAGTAAGTTATTTGAGGAGTGGTTTTGGCATCTGGAGACTGGTGTCAGAAACTTCCCTCTACTTCCAAGCCCTCTGCATGGCCAAATTCCATTCTCCCAGGAATCAAGTCTTTGGTCTGGTCTCCACCTATTACCTGGAAAATTGATACCTTCAAATCTCTTTGCATTTGCTCATGACCCTTGCTTTCCCTGAAATTTCCTTCCTCACAAATAGACGAACCATTTTTCAAATTTAGTTCAAATGCTAACGCAATGTGAAACCTCCCTAGAGCTAGAAGTGCTCAGTCTTTTTCTGATGTGCTTTTATATCACCTGCTACTGATATATCTATAAATGCATAGTCTCCTTATATTAATTTACACAGCATTTGTAATTCAAATTTGGCGTCAGACACCTTGTCTCTAAAAACAGCAAACTGATTGGTCAACATATACTATATAAGCAATATTTTTTAAATGTGTCAGTAAGCTCTTTTTTGTCTTTCCATGCACAGAATAGTTCCCCTCATCTCGCAAGACACTCATTGACCTGGGGAAAAAGGAAAAGGTCTAGGAAATAGACACACCTATGGTTAGAGCAGAAATGCCTAAGAGAAAGAATTCATGTGTAGTTTTCGAACTTCAAGAAGGAATTTCTATGTCTATAGACAAACAATGGGCTTAAAAATTAGCTTGTTTATGCCATAAGAACAAAATGAACTCTTGCCATTTGTGACAACAAGGACACAGAGGGTATTGTGCTAAATTAAATAAATCAGACAGAGAAAGACAAATACCATATGGTTTCACTGATATGCAGAATCTAAAAAACAAAATAAATGAACAAACAAAACAAATAAATTTATGGATACAGAAAACAATCTGATGGGTGCCAGATGAAATGGGGACTCAGAGGCTGGCTGAAAAAGGTAAAGGGGTTAAGAAGTACAAATTGGTATATACAAAATAATCACATGGATATAAAACACAGCATGGGGAATATATCCAATAATATCATAATTACTGTGCATGGTGACAAGGAAATACTTGACTTATGTGGAAGATCACTTCATATATTATATACATGTCTAACTATTGTACTCTGTGTGGTTTCGGAGATTGCAGCCCCATGAGAGCAGGCTCTGAAAGGACAACATTGATATGCAAAGTAATAGTGACAACATCACATGTAAAGGGCGTTTTCCACCAGTCTCAAGGGACAAATCAATCAACTCCAGCTTGAATTACATCAACAACTTCAGGACATTAAGCAACTCACTGAGCAGGAGGTCTTTCAGACCCTGCATGACAACTTACAATGGCTCGATCCAAAAACTTGGTTTGAAAGACTAAATTTGCATGTCTGGGTCTTGGAGGCTACAGGATGTCTCCTAATCATTGTGTTTTGTGTGTGTGTGTGTCTTGAAATGTGTATACAAATCATTTTCCAGGGATTGTATACATGAAGAGCAAGTAGCAGGTCTCATCGGACTTACCACCATGTCTGCCATAACAAACAAAAATGGGGATGATGCTGGGAGCTGTCCTGCCTGGTTTCAGGGACTGTAGCTTCATTAGCATACAAGAGGGTACCACAGCTAGGGCTGAGTGAAAAAGCCTTGGGGCCATGAACCACTAAGGAGGCAGAACCTATCCTCCTGGCAGCACAGCCCCTGCCTCCCTCACTTCACCCTGCTTGGCCTGGGTCGATGACTGGTTAGCCAATGATGGGTAAGATTCCTCAAGGGACGGACAACATAAGACAGGCACAGTCACAAAAGGGCCACCGGGGAAGGACTAAGGGGTCTATAGAAAAGGGGCAGAAAGACCCTCACCCCTCAGCTTTGTCATAGCCCGAACCCTCATTCCATCTGTAAAAAGTTTCCTAATCTCTTGGCTGCTTTGCTACCCCTGCCTGACTCAGCCTAAAAACAATGCCAGAGGTAGCTGCAGCCCTGTGCTGGAACAAATGGCTCCCCGGGGCAAATATGGCCTGAGAAAGAATGTACATTTTATCCTTTGAAGCCTCCTCTGCCTAGCATAGCCCTGTTGATTACAGCAGCACCAGTGCTTCTAATTATGCCTCCATAAGTAACAAAAAAGGGGAATATGTTGGGGACCACTCTGTGTGGTTTCAGAGATTGCAGTCCCATGAGAACAGGCTCTGAAAGAGGGTAGTAAGTCTCCCTGGAAAACCAGGTAAAAACACAGGTGTCAGGCATGAGCTCACTCTAACACCGAGGGTTCCTGTGGCAATCAGGCCTGATAAATACATTATATCCTTTGAAGCTTTCTCTGCTTTGTTTTGTATAGTCCTGGTAATATAAACCAGATATTTAAGCTCAAGGCATAAAGAGTAAACTACTTATCTCGTGAAACATTTCTTAAAACTCCTTTGGTGTCAGTATGACTAACAGACCCCAACCTATGACAAATCTCAGTGTTCCTTCAATTGTCATCTATAGATAATACCTGTTTTTGTATGACTATAGCCTTTTTGATATTGACTGATGGACTATGCATGTATGCTGTATACACCTACACATACCATTCCCAATAAAAGCCATTTGGAAGAAGGGCTCGGGGCATTCCCCACTAGAGGGAATCACAACCCCCTTTCCCACTGGAGCAGCAAGATTGTGTCTGGGACAACTTATTTCTCACCCACAGTGGACGGGAGAAATTCTTCAGGCTGGAGTTCCTCCCAAACTGTACACCTAAAACTAATTTAATATTGAATGTCAAATATAATTTAAAAAATTAAATTAAGATTGAGGCCATTAAACTTGCTGATTTAATATGGGGAAATGAATAACCCAGAAGTCTAAATCTCACTTTATCTCAAGGTATCATACAAAAAGCAGAAAGAGAAAGGAAGAGCAAAGAAGTTAGGCATCATTTCCATTGCTCTACACAGGGTTCACTTATGAGGGATGGGTATTTAGAAACTCTGTGGAATAAGAGGAAGAGACAGCAAGATCACTTTATAGCAGCACGATGTGCCATGCTGGAAAATAATCTAAAAATGGAAACTGTCCTGCATTCTGAAGGCAATTTTGTGTCAGTGAGGCACCCAGAATGTCCTTCATGAAAAAAGACATGCAAGGTAGTAGATTTGAAAGCCATGGTAACTTTAGTGATATCCACTCTGGGCTGCCACGGGCATGGCTGCGAGTCATAGTGTTCTGTGGGAGTGAGCACATTCAGCAGATGAATCACAGAACACCCCTGGCCCTTGACAGTTGTCAAGGGTTTTGGAGCACATACTCTATGTAGAAGGTGCCTCGGCCCTAAATTCCTGCTTTGCCTCTTAGACATTAGAAAATATCATACATTTATCATCAGCACTAAATTGATACAATTTGGATTCTAATAGTACCTACCTTAAAATGCTGTTATAAAAGTTGAACAGATTAATTCACATAAAACACTACTCACCATGTGTGGGATTGAGTAACCATTAATAAATGTTGGCTATCTTAAAAATATGTTTTATTTCAGTAAATAAGAATCTATCTAAAAATGAGGTTTCAGAAATCTCTCAGTCATCTCACAGATATAAACACTTGTTATATCAAATATATTTGTAACATTTTGAATATTTTAATTCCATAAGTGTTTTAATGTGCTATCTACACTTTAGTGAAAGTGAAAATTAAAAGTGAAAAATGTAATTTATGAATACTTAGTTTTAAAAGCTTAATATATTCCAGATATTAAGTAAAGTAATGCTAGAATAAGATATTTCAATTATGTCATTACAACATTAAAAATGAATTATGAGCAGCAAATTTGTTTACTTTTTCATTTTTTAAAGATGCATCATTTTAGTTTTTAAATATATTTTTTCCATTACCTTTTATCCTCCTTATCTTTCCTTCCCCTCTGTAATTGCCCCACTGTTGTCTACATCCACGAGTCCTTTTTCCTTTTTGTTTGATCCCTCCACTCCCTAACTCCTCCTCCCCAGAGCTGTCATCTGCTCTCTATCTATGAACCTGTCTCTATTTTGCTTGTTAGTTCAGTTTGTTCATTAGATTCCATGTATGAGTGAAATCACATGTTTATGAGCTCTGTGGAGGATGCAACAATATCTATAAATTTTCACTATGTTTTTTAAAGGGAAAATACACTCCAGGCACTGTGGCACAGCCATCATAGAAATTTAAGCAATGGGAAACATGTGTACAATAAAAATGGCTTTTAATGCTCCTTGTGATATAAAGTTTAAATTACTCATCCATCACACTTTTCTAATAATAATAATTAAAATTTGAGCTAAACCTGTCATACCTTTTGACTTAATTCTACAAATGTTTGTGTTTATGAAAGCGTCACAGAATGAAGGCTGATTTACAGAAAACTCCCAGAATGAAGACTATGGATCTATAGGAGTATTTAAAGTAGCAATATTTATCTTATTACCACAAGGGGTAAACCACATTAATATATCACTCAGCAAATATAGACATATCCATTTTTAATGTCAGCATTTAATAAAAAATTATGTCACTGATGCATGTTTTAGATCACTCCCTGCCCCCCATACATGTTAGAGGCTCTTGTGCAGACACCTGCCCTTTTGGAGATAAAAAATGCCTATTTGTAAGTGAACAGATGGTATTCCTCAAGTTCAGACACATATTAGGCAGAATCTCAGGGGGAGGGGGGTTGGGAAGGAGGGTTAGTGTTGTTTGAAAAAGCTTCCTGGGTGATCCTGATAGCTGCCCACCTCGCCCCCACAGTGCAGTGCTGATTTAAAGCTTACGGATATATAAATGTCATGTGGAGGCTGATAGGAGCTACAGAGTAAAAAATGAACTCTTCCAGGTAGAAAATTGTGTGATTACATTTCTTTGTATGTCATACTTTGCAAAGCCCAAACCTCCCCAAAATATACTATGATTGACTTATTTAAAAACGTCTGATTATTTCAAATATGACATCATTTCCATGTGTATGGTAGTCTCAAATGGCTGGTCCCACATGGGCATTCAAAGATAACTTTCATTTTGAGTACGTTTCCATATACATGGGTCACACTAAAAATTGGTTGCATTATATATGGCATTATAATGTAAGCAACCATATCCACAAATATTATTAGTGGAGCCAGTGAAGTAAGTTTTGAAATTCAGAATAATTAAAATAATTATAACACAAAAGTCTTTTAAATCAATGATAAAGAAGTATACGTTTTGTGTACACAAATTTATCCAGTAATTCTTTGCATGATAAAATTTAAAATCTTATTTAAAGGAAAGAAGGAAAATGTCTATATGCAGATATCTGAGCATTCAAACTATAACTTTCAGGTGGTTCTTCAAAGAATTGAGTGATGCCAAGGAGAGGTGCCAGAAAGTTACTCTGGTTTCCAACAGGGAGCCAGTATCTTTGCTGTGTTCCCATGGAAGCACCAAAGGTTCCCATCCTTGGGAGAGTGGGAGGATAAACTCCACTACTCTTGTTTAGACAGTGTTAGAATTGAGTGGATTTGGGATCCCTAAATAGAAGAAATTATCAGAACTGAATGAGTAGGCTATAGAAAAGATTGCATTTAAAGTTCTAGTTTGGTGAGGCAGTGGAAGCCACGGCCCTTCTTGGCCAGTTCAGAGCTCACCTGTTTCCTGGGTGGCAAGGAGAGGAGACTATGTATGTTTAAAGAGAAAAAGACTGAGGCAAATGAACCCATGCTAGAATCCATAAGAGTGCTGGGACAGCGAAATATAGCTTATGATTGAGAACTAAATGCCACTTGGCTACCAATGGTCTCTGCATTTTGTGTTTGCCTTTTGGGGTTAATAACTGGGGTGGTGGTTGCGTACCAACATATGTATAGAAAGAGTACACCAATAAACTTTTTCTTCTGGGATTCAGGTCAAATAATTCTGTTATTAGTTTTCCAGTTTTTCATGCAATGCTTCAGTAGATTGCACACATACAAATACACACATGTATACACACTCATAACTTTATCCTACTTGCAACCTGGGTCTCCCAATTCCCTTCTAACATTTTTAATCTCTTATGCTGTGTACTTCTACCATCCATTTTTCTACTACATCAGTACTTCTATTTCCACGCTTCCTCATCTTATCTCCATCAATCTTCTATAAAGAGCCAAAGCATGATTGATTTTTCTATCACGATTAGAACTAGACCCCAGGGAACATAATTTTATAGATAAGGAAAGTGATCTTCGGAATGTCACATTGACTTGTCAAAGTCAAGACAGTTTAACGACAGAATCAGTACCAATAGTGACATCTTCTGACTTCTGGTCATACAGGGAAGATTGCGTAACAGTATATATCTGATATCAGTTTTACTTTTGATATTTTCTAGTGGTAGGATTTTGGGAAATTTACTTACCCCAACCAAGTAAATTTTGTTTACTTTGGTTATATAAGAATGAGTATAGAATAGTACATATTTGATATCACTTCTACTTTTGATATTTACTAGTTGTATGATTTTGGGAAATTTACTTAACCAAGTAAACTTATGTTTACTTGTCTTTAACTATGAAATGACTAAAAGCTGACTAAATGAGTTGTTATGAAGCATCAATATGTGAATGTATATAAAATGATGTAATACAATGAGTGGAATATAGCAAGTGCCCAGTAAATATGATTTTCTTACCATGTTTGATGCTTTTTTTTAATCCCACATCACCTTGCAATCTACCTTTTAATTTACTCTTTTTCTTCTGCAAAATTACTTTTTTCATATTATTTTACTGTTTATTCTCTCATTCAGGTACTCATAAGTAGATTTCAGAAGTGGAGAAATCTTTCCCAAATCTGTTAGTGGCATCTTGAGTGATAGATCAGCTTTGGGTCTACCCCAGATTCTCTGCAGTCCAGCAGGAAAGTCATAAACTGGCAGGCCCTGCAGAGTGCTTCTGCACAGCTGAGCGCCACAGACCAGAGCAGCCTGTGGCTTTTCCTCCTGCAAGTGTATGGGGTCTGGGGTCTCCGACCTCCCTCCAGGACTTGACTTTTGCCATCGCACTCTCACAGCAGCTCTGCCTTCCTCCGGCCATTAGTAGAAAGCACAGAACTTGGGAAGTAGCCAATGACTATTTATGAAATGCAGAAAGGAAAAATGATTGATGAATATGTAAGTCCTTGCTTCTTTCTCAAAGCAGGGCAGAGAGAATGTGTTTCTGTGCAAGAATTCATGTCTTCCATCTGCTGACTCACTTGTGGACTCCTCCATTCAGGACTTTCAAACAGTAGGGTAGCTTAGTGTCATAGAACCAGCTGCCACTCCAGCCCTCCCTGATCCTGTTTACTTCATAGAAGGATCAAGATATTCAGATTGATTATTTTTCTATAAGGACACTTTCAAATTCAAGGGGAGAGGGCAGAACAATATTTTGGGGACATTTATAAACACTCCTGAATTTTCCACTCCCTGGTCCCAGCCCCCACTTATGCTGAAGTTCACTTAATTTTGGAGTTTCCTCATGCTACCACCCATACCCCATCCTAGGTTTAATATTTTGACTTAGACATGGACAGCAGCCTATTTCCCTCAAAATACTTGAAACAATATGACTTTTTCAGAAGTAGATTTGCTGTAATATGAGGAAGTACAAAATATAATATAAACAGTAGACAAACAGTCATGTTTCAACATTGCAGGTTTCTATTCATGGTGCCATTTTGCCTTTTTAAGCATCTCATTTAACTCCACGCCCTCTTGGGTCCCTGGTATATTTCATGGATGACACCTTTTTTCCTGACATCTTTTCTACCATTCTTTCTCCATCACTCTTTTCTATCTCATTCCATTCAAGGTAAAATGTAGGAGTCTTTGTCCCAGCTTCTTTATACCCTCTAACTCTGTATAAACATCCCTTTCCAAAACTATGTCTTCTATAGTCAATGGTTAGACTGGGGAATGGTGGAGGGGGTGGGGGATGAAGCAATGTGTGATCTCATTCTCTTTCTTCAGATTATCTGTTTAACCCAGCCCTGTACTTCTTAAGATGTCTTTTTGCCTCAGATTAGGAGAAGAGAACTTGATGCCCACTTGTGATGGAGTTTCCTGTTATATTACTATTCATCTGTCAAATAATTTTTAGTTCTTAAGAACTATTCATCCACTTAGTTCTTGTCTCTCAAATAGTCACTGGTCCTTCCCTGAGAAAGAGATAATCACTCCCTTTTCTGGACATATTATGTATTTGCATATCTGTGCCTACTTCTTCAGTGTGAGGACACTGAGAACCACTTTCATGGTGTTGAGCTTTATATCCCCAGATGCCAGCAGTGCCTGCCAGAGTGAGACCCCCCAAATACTATAGCACTCAACCTTTTCATCTCAGGGCACATGTACACTATTACGAAAATTCTGCAGCACGCAGAAAATACATATTTTGTTGATCTGACAAAAAAAGTAGGTATAATTTTGATTCATTCACACTGGACAGCTATTGTTGTGTTGTCACTTTTTAAAATCTGGCAATCTAAGGGAAAAGAGGACAGCCCTCCTGACTAAGTAGTCAGGTATTGTATAAGGGGGTACCCTCAGAAAAGGGAATGATATTTTGGATGGTGGGCACCTTATAGTAACAGGCTTCCCCTGGTAGGAACCCATCTGTATCACCTGTACCAACAGGTGTTTTTGTGAGAGGCTGCATTTGGCTTCAGTGAATATTTTTGAAGACTCTTTCAAAGCCTTACCGGTTTCATGATGGGTGATTTATGAGCGTATCTGCCCACACTGCCCTGATTGCTCAGCAGTTTTTGACCCTTTGCCCCACTTTTATTATTCACTTGATCTCACCCCCAGTGACTGTTTCCCTGGATGAAAAAAGTCCACAAAGGGAAATGTTTCACTGATGTGGTGTGGAAGAGATGGAACAAAACATGGCAAAAGCACTAAAAGGCATCAGAATCAATGAGTTCAAAAACTGATTTGAGCCATGCAAAAATGTCTCACATGGGGAGTACTTTGAAGGTGACTGAAGTTTAAACTTGTAGGAATAAATACACACTGTTTTATAAATAAATTTGGGATTTTTTGGATCCTTGCTTTTATATTTTAAAAAATCTTGCACACACGAGCTAGAAATCACTGGCTTAGAGTTATACCAATGCTGAGACCCATCCATTTAAAACCCACACACATATAGTAGCAGAAGGATCATGTGCTCCGATTCACCCAGTATTTGTGTAGTTTTGATTTTTCATTCCCTTGGACCTGGTATTAACTCTGGCCTTTCTACTCTCATGCTCCTTCCCTGTAAAAACTACAATGCTGGTGTGAGACCCCTTCCTTGACAATGGAGATTTTCTGTATCAGATATACTAGTCAGTGTTAACTGGTTCTGACTTTTGTGAGTCTTCCCATTTCTACAATCTCCCATGATAAATCTTGAGTTATATGACAGCCATATTTCCCCACATAACACAGGGATAAAAATGAGAATCTGGCTGAAGAAAGAGAACTGAAGGAAACAGAAGAAAATGGAATAGTAATAGCCTGCCTTTCCTTTAGAAAGGGCAGGGCAGGGTGGGGAAATTTGTAAAATTGGACTGAGTCAATTAAAAGGATGACAATCCTATAGATCAAAGATGAGTCAGACTGGGCAGGTACCATTCTCTTCATTACTACAGCTTCTTGCCCCCCAGTGACTCAAAGAGGTGTTCCATAATCAGCTACCCAAGAAGAGTGCCCACCTTCATCTCTGCTCTTCACTGTACTTTCCTTTTCATTTCTCTCATTGCACTCACCACCACCAGACTTCTATGTTGTCTCCCACGAAATGAAAGCACCATGAAGGCAGTGACCTCTCTGTCTTGTTCTCTACCTATTCCACAGCACCTCTCCCAGCACCTGACACATGGTAGACACCCAGGAACTACTTCAATAACTAAATGGAAAAGTGTCACTTTTTAAGAATCTGGAATTTTAAATTTTCAATTCACTCAGTCTATTCTGAATTAATAAGTATATACAATGATTAAATATTAAGACATTGACAATAACTTGATATTTTTATTTAATATAAAAATTATTAAAGTTAGACCCTAGCTTTATTTTGTGAATGCCATTAAAAATATCTTATTTGGAGAACATCTTAGGATAAAAAGACAACAGAAGAAAGAAATCCTACTGCAATTGTTATGATAAGGACATGTTAGAATGTGAGAAGTGCCCTAAAGGGAAGTAATGTACTCCAAAGATAACAGCCTCAATGGAATACATTTAGCAAAATACATACCAGTGGCTTAAGTGCTCAAATGAATGGGTGTTACAGCCCACACATTAATCATCCATGCTTGAGTGTCTGCTTAAGTGGATAATGCACAATATTTAAAATGCCATATTCAAATTCATCGTTGTTCAAATTGATTAAAAGAAAAAAGGCTTAATATTGTACTTAAGTATAGAGATGCAGCACATAGTATTTCATTTAATGAAATTAATATTTTGTTTCATTTCTTTGTCAAAATGATATTTTCAAGCTGGAGAAAGTAGAAAAAAAGAAATTAAAATCAAAACATGATAAATCATTTAGATGCCTTATATTAGCAGTGCCTATGTAAAGGCAGAGAAAAACACACATACATGCATGTGTACATGCATTCTTGGATGCAAGTCATTTGGACATAAAGGAGGCAGGTGGTGGGGTGGGGTGGGGTAGGCAACACAGGTAACATGAACAGTGGGGGGTGAAGAAACACAGGTTGTTGATCAGGACCCCTATTTTCAGTTCACTGTGTTTCTTGCCATGTCTGGGACTCTGTAGTAAGTGCCTCTCAATATGAGCTTTACTTTCGCTGGCTTTGAGCTCCTGATCTATTTTCTGTTTGGATTTCCTTTATAGGGCAGGTCCCCACAATGTATGCATACATACACACTCTGTGGTAGTTGGTGCATCAATGTAAGTGGTAGAGATGACATAAGGCTGGAAAACTGGCAAATGTTACAATACTTCCAAAAAAAGGAAGTGGGTAAATCCTGAATACTTCATTTTAGAAAGCTTATATTAATCTATGGAAGTACTCTAGCTCATGTTATTTGTGAGTTTTTAGGTAAGTTAAAATTCACTAGTAGTCAACATGAGCTAGTAAGAAAATTTTATATTTAACTAACACCATTTTCTTTTAGCACAGTTGTTGTCTAGATTAGCTTAATGGAATGCCATAAATATAGGGTCAGATTTACTAGGATATATGTTTGGATAAGATGTTAAAGTGTGACCTATATAATAATGAACTGGATCAACTATAACCAACATTATTAGTGAAATAAAGTAAATTCAGCCAATGTTGTTGAATCCCCAGCGATTGCAGAGATGGATCTCTCTGACCCTGAGAGGTGAGTGTCTGTTTTGGGGGATGGGAAGGGTGGAGTTTGTTTTGTTAACATCAGTTGGAGCAGGGAGCCTTCAAGATGGTGTGGCCTATTTATTATTGTGCTTAATCTGATTGCTGTCCAGAACAATAGAGAGGAGTTGGAAATTCAGCAAAGCTGGGTAGAAAGTTTGGCTACTAGTGAGTAGAATAAGAAGCCCTTTCTCCACACTGCAGCCATTTGTCTAACCCGAGAGTATCTTGAACATTGACACATGAATTAAGCTAATGTGGACATGGAGGACTGGCAATAGCTATTAATATCCCTCAAAGTTGTTTTAGAATGGATTATTTTGATAGTGGAACACCAGTCTGTATCAGAGGTCTTCAAATTTCCTCTGTTTTGTTCCTAAAACAAAACAAAACAAAGCAAAACAAAACAAAACAAAACAAAAAAGGTCAACCTGAGTAAGCCTCTGTACCTAACATGGTTTCTTTCCCTCCTTTTCTGGCTATCCTTCTGTTACTTTACAAAAGAAAGTCATGCCTCTCTCCATCCTGTGTCAGAGCCACTGTCCCACTCTCAGCACTTAATTAAATGACCATTACAAATTTTTGTATTTGTGCTGATGAAGTGAACTAATTTTGTAACAGTACCAAATTCATGTGCAAATCACATAAGTTCTAATTTTTTGCTTTCAACAATTTTGGAGGAGTACCTAATTGATTTGCTATTTGATGACAGATCTAGTAGAAGAGAACTGATAGCAAACTCTATCCTATTCAAGCAATAAATAATGTTAATCCCTTCATATACAAATTAATTGGGGAATAAAACTAAATTTACTTCATTAAGAGATATATGAAAGGGGCACACAAAACCCAGAATTTATTTATTAACAAAATTGGGTATTTATTCTTAAACGTTTAAATTTTAGTTACCTTCAAAGTACTTTCTATTTCATGCAACATACCTGTGTTGTGACCCTTCAAGGCCAGACTGATCTATGATATTCATGCAGATGGGATAATATCCATGGAGCCACTGGATGTCTGGCATGCCTTTATTCACAGGTGGGTGAGCCCCGCATGCTGCAAGTTGCGTGCCCATCTGTATGTCTCATGTCATGGCCCTTGCTCCCCACCATGGCACCCATTTTGGTACCTGTTCCCTTGCCTGTCTTCCATCATCACTGCCAGCAGGGTGTCCCTACTTGTTTAAGTACTAGAGGGGAACAAAACTGGAAAATTGCCAGAACATTACATAACATAATTCTGCGCATGCAAGCCCACTTCATGTTATGGGAACAGTATATCGGACCCAGTCTAAAGGCTATGAGAACTCTGGTTATCAGGCCCCTCCAAGGCTATGGGAACACTGCTTCCCTCAGCTACCCAGACACTTGGGTGAGGAAGCCAGACTGACTCCACTTACCCTACAACACCTATTAAGACATTTTTCCACTGCTCAAAACAGTTTTTGAGCTTGTCAGTTTTGATGCCTTTTAGTGCTTCTGCTGTTTTTTTGTTTTACCTCTTCCACATTTGCAAAATGTTTCCCTTTGAGGACTTTTTTTATCCAGGGAAACAAAAAGAAAAAAGTCACTGAGGGCAAGATTGGGTGAATAGAGGATGTGGGGCATGGGGTCATCTTTTTTTGGTCAAATGTTTCAGCACAGTCAGCACAGTGTGGGTAGGTGTGCTCATAAGTCCCCCATCATGAGATGGGCAAATGCATTGAGAGTCTTTAAAAAAAAATTCACTGAAGCGGAATGCAGCCTCTCACAGCAACACCAGCTGGTACACTGATACAGATGGGTTCCTAAAACACTCACCTTGCGGGGGAAGTCTGTACTACAAGGGGCCTGCCCTCCAGAGGATAATCACTTTTTGGGGGAAGTCTTCCCTCATATTTTCAATAAAATTTTGCAATTTAAGTATGATTATTAAAAAACATGTAGCGTATCATGTTGTATTATTCAAATTTATACCACAAATAATTGTAGTTATAACTTGATTCAAAATATTCAATTCACATAAATATTTTACTACAGAAAATTATGATAGAAGATAAATAAAGGACTAACACCTCATGCTTTATTATATTTTTGTAAACTTGGCTGGGGAACGGGAATGGTTATATAAATTTAAGAGAAAATCATGCTAGAAAATTTCTGACTGTTCATTGAAACTTTTTTTAATGTGTCTAACATAAATATAGGAAGTATAAGATTGCTATGATATTTAGATTACACTTGTTACATTTAAAAAAGACCTCTTAATGTCAGTAATTACAACATATTAGAAATACAAATTACAACAATTTAAGGTTTTATAAAGAAAGTAAGCATTAGCCATGCTGTCAGAAAGGGATCTGGAGAGCACTATGCTAAGTGAAATAAGCCAAGTGGTGAAAGACAAATGCCATATGATCTCATCTATAAGTGGGACATAATCAACAAAACAAACAAGCAAGCAAAATATAACTAGAGACATTGAAATAAAGAACAAACTGACAGTGACCAGAGGGGAAGGAGTGGCTATAGGGGAAAGAAGGGGAAAGATCGTCAAGAAACATGTATAAAGGACCCATGGACAAAGCCAAAGGTGGGAGGATTGGAAGGTGGGAATGTGGAGATGGGTGGGGCAGGGGAAAGTGGTAGTGGGAAAATGGAGACAACTGTACTTGAACAACAATTAAAAAAACATAAAAAATAAAAAAGAAAGTAAGCATCAACTAAAATTGTGTGAAGGAATATATATAGTCTTTCAGAATTTGTAGTTTCTAAGTATAGAACCAAAAGTTTAAAACCATTGGATTAGTTCTGGGGTTCTGGTGTTTTTATAAATATTTCTTGTTCACAATACAAGGAAATTTATTCCACAAATAGAAATTACAACCAGATATGTAGATTAATATAAATGGAACCTTGAGTTATCATCTGGTCTAGTTGTGAGATGACTGTCTACATGCTATTTTTTCTTTGATTTGATGAGCTGAGACTTAGTTTATTGTAAAACGTATAATTGTGCCACATGCACTTCTTATGCTGAAAGAAATTGCTTTGAATATGAATCTAAATTTAATTATATTTAGTATTTATCTACTGAAAAACTAATAATTGTTTAGCCTATAGAAAAATGAGACAGTTCAAAAATATACCCACCTATGGAAATATATATGTAATATAGTTATACATAGTATATATAGTACATACTACTGCTAAATATAATGTATGTATATTATTAAATATTATTAGTATTAAATTATGTAATACATAATACAATAGATGTTAATTTTTTTGTTAATATATTACTTACATATAGTAGGTACACAGTAAAAATTATTTATTATAAAATAATTGTTAGTTCTATGATGTATTATGACATATATTTTCCTTACTCAGTTTCAGTTTTTCTGTGTATATCTACATCAGTAACTTTACAAAATTATGTAAGTCCTATTTTATCTATTATTAGAAGAGCTTATATGAAGAGTCTTGGGTGAAGACCTGGAAACTCAGCAAGGAGCCCTTGCTCTGTTACAGAGTTCCCACCAAGATGGAGGCACAGATAGAAACCCTTTGCTTCTTTGCACAGCCCAAAGGGGGATAACAACCAATCTAAAATCATTAAACAACCAGAAGTGCCAAAAAATCAAACTACGTGGAACTCCGACAACCAAGGAATTAAAGAAAAAATCAAGCAGAACAACCACACCAGTAAAGCAGAGAATGGGGCCAACCAACTCAGAAAAACTGCCTCGAGGTGGCAGACCAGGCAGGCAGGGCTGTTTGAAGGGGAAACTGAGACTCAGAGTTGATGTGGAATATAGTGGGGGTTGCCTCAGTGGGAGAAGTTCCCAGTCTCACACAAGAAAGTCCATTGAAAAGTCCACTAGGGATGAGGAGGTGAGCCTCACTGTCCCTTCTCTGGCCCCTCCCACGCAGGCAAGGAAGGCTGCCCTGCCCAGCTGAATACCTAAGACCCCGCCCCCTTACAACTTATCCACTGTGCCAAGACAAAGAAACATGGCCCAAATGACAGAACAGAGCAAAACCTCAGAAAGAGAACTAAGTGATGAGGAGATAGCCAACCTATCTGATGCAGAATTTAAAGCTCTGGTAATCAGAATGCTCATAGAACTGACTGAACTTGGTTAAAAAATGATAAAACAAATTAAGGATACCCAAAGTAAAATAAAGCAAAATATTCAGGGAGCCAACAGTGACAGGAAAGAAACTAGGAGTCAAATCAACAATTTGGAACAAAAGGAAGAAATAAACATCCAACCAGAACAGAATGAAGAAACAAGAATTCATAAAAGTAAAGAGAATCTTACAAACCTTGGGGACAACCTGAAATGTTCCAATATCTGAATTATAGGGATGCCAGAAGGATAAGAGCAACAGCAAGAAATTGAAAACTTATTTGAACAAATAATGAAGGAAAACTTCCCCAATCTTGTGAAGGAATAGACTTCCAGGAAGCCCAGGAAGCTCAGAGAGTACCAAAGAAGTTGGACCCAAAGAGGAACAACACCAAGGCACATCATCATTAAGTTACCCAAGATTAAAGACAAAGAGAGAATCTTAAAAGCGGCAAGAGGAAAGGAGACAGTTACCTACAAAGGAGTTCCCATTAGACTTGTCAGCCGATTTCTTAAAAGAAACCTGGCAGGCAAGAAGGAGTTGGAAAGAAGTATTCTAAGTCATGAAAGGCAAGGACCTACATCCAAGATTACTCTATCCAGCCAAGCTATCATTTAGAAGGGAAAGGCAGATAAAGTGTTCCCAGATAAGGTCAAGTTAAAGGGGTTCATCATCACCAATTATATGAAATGTTATATAATTGATATATAATGATATATAATTGATATATATATAATGTTATATATAACATTATTATATGAAATGTTAAAGGGACTTATCTAAGAAAAAGAGGATCAAAAATATGAACAGTAAATTGATAACAAACTTACAACTATCAACAAATGAACCTAAAAGAAAAAAAAATGAAAACAGAAACTAAGCAAACAATCAGAACTAGAACAGAATCAGAGAAATGGACATCACATGGAAGGATTTCAGTGGGGAGGGGGAAGGGAGGAATAGGAGGGAAAAGGTACAGGGAAGAAGAAGCATAATTGGTAGGCATAAAATAGACGGGGAGAGATAAAAATGGTATAGGAAACAGAGAACTCAAAGAACTTACATGTACAACCCATGGACATAAACTGGGGGTGGAGAACGCTGGAGGGTTAGTGTGTGCAGGGCAGAGGGGGAGTAAAATGGGAGAACTTGGGAAAACTGTAATAGCAAAATCAATAAAAAATACCTTAAAATTAAAAAAGAAGAGCTTATAAGACAAGATACAAGGTAATGCATTTCAAAATTAAAAATTTTTTTAGCATTGTCTCATTATATTTATTATGCTGATGTTAATACTTATAGCAGTAATTATCATTTAGTCATAGATATTATAGTTTATAATGGATTCTGATTCAGTTAGATACCACAATTAACAACCTACTCAATTATACTATAGTAATTAGATTTCAGTACATCAGAAATAATGGCTAAAATAAATTATTCACATCTGGGTTGAAAAACTATGAACAGATGAAAATATTAACTCTCCTTAATAATTGAATATAATTTTGTTTATGTGTTTTAAACACATTTTATGATTTTTACTTAAGTAGTTATTAGATGAGAGAAAATAACTATACTAGTGGGGTTTGTATTATTATCCTCACTAAAATTGACAAGGCTCTCAATTAAGAATTGTTTCTCAGAAAACATATGCATTCCTTGGATGAATCATATTTTATATAAAGAGAACTTGACTTGAGCCCTGGCTGGTGTGGCTCAGTGGATTGAGTGCAGGTCTGTGAACTAAAGGGTTGCTGGTTCGATTCCCAGTCAGGGCATATGGCTGGGTTGGGGCCAGGTCCCCAGTAGGTGGTACAAGAGAGGCAACCATGCATTGATGCTTCTCTCCCTCTTTTTCTCTCTACCTCCCCCTCTGTCTAAAAATAAGTAAGTAAAATCTTTAAAAAAGGAGAGAGAACTTGACCTGCAATGACATTATCTAAGCTTCTTATGAGACCTGGCTAAATTTATTAAAAAATATTGGCACTTAAGTGCTTTAAGATGCTGCCAGGAAGTTAGAACACACAAAAACTGAGCCTAAAACCAAAACAGACTAAGGAAAAAACTAGAACAGGAACAAAATCACAGAAATGGAGATCACACGGAGAGTTATCAGCAGGAAGCGGGGTGGATAATGGGGGAAAAGGTACAGGGAATAAGAAGCATAATTGGTAGGTACAAAATAGACAGGTGGAGGTTAAGAACAGTATAGGGAATGGAGAAGCCAAAGAATTATATGTACAACCCATGGACATGAAGCAAGGGGGGCATTGCTGGAGGGAAGGGAGTACAGGGAGGAGGGGGAGAAAGGGGAGAAAAAATGGGACAACTGTAATAGCATAATCAATAAAATATACTTTAGAAAGGAAATTAAGGTTGACTTTGAAGCCAATACAAATCCCTTTGGGAAATGACCTGGTACTTTGCTTGGTCATGTGGTCCATGACAGTCTTCCCAGGTAAAGAGAAAAGATTACTTTTCTGAAAGATGGCATGGGAAGAACCTCAAGACATTTTGGGGACCTCAAGAACTTGATAAACTCACCCATATCTGTAGGTATGTCAAGCAAAGCCATGGCAACTATGTGGCTTGCCTTCACAGCCCTGAGGGGCTAATTAAAGTTCAATCTAGAAATTCCTTGTAACATTCCAGCAAAGTAGATTTAAGAAAGCCTATATGAATCAATGCTATTCCTGTTATGTTTATGTGAATAATCAGACCAAATTAAAATCATAATTAATACAGTAAATGAATTGGTCTTGATGTAGCTCTTTAATAAAAATAATTTTAGGGGAAAAATTATGTTTCAATAAAATCTATTGTACACATACACACACACACAAAGATGCTGCCAGGAAGTTAGAAATATACTAATAATTAATATTAATATTAATATTAATGTTTCTACTACAGGTGGAAACATTATGGCAAGGAGCATTTAACTTTCTGGTCATCATGTTCTTGCTGTGAAGAATGTTGAGGTTCACATGTCATGGGAATTAATCATATAAATAGAGGCATAAGCTGTGAATGAGGAGGTTCCATGTGACTTGTCTTCAGTCAGTTTTTAGTTCTTTTAAATTGTTTATGGGAAATGCTAAACCTATAGCACAAAATGTAGTCAAATCACAATTGCAGCATCGTGTTGAATCTTTGCTTCATAAATTTATTTTTAAGTATATTTTATTGATTATGCTATTACTGTTGTCCCATTTTTTCCCCTTTATACCCCCCTGCCCTGCAACACCCCTCCCACAAGGATTTCCCCCTACCTTAGTTCATGTCCATGGGTCACACATAAAAGTTCTTTGGCTTTTCCATTTCCCATACTATTCTTAACCTCCCCCTGTCTATTTTGTGCCTCTCATTTATGCGTCTTATTCCCTGTACCTTTTCCCCCATTTCCCCCTCTCCGTCCTGATAACCCTTCATGTAATCTCTATTTCTGTGATTCTGTTCCTCTGCAACTGGGCCTTTGCACAAGCTGTTCTCTCTCTTTCCTAAGCTCTTTACCCATTCTTCCTTCCCTGCATAACCCCATCACATGCAAATTCACATTTTGCCTTTTTGTACACAATCAAAAGTCTTCCTCTTCCTTAATAAATATTGATGGAGATCCTATTAAGCACCAAGCATTATTCCAAGTGGACTACAGGAAGAAACGAAGCAGAGAGACTTGTCCTTGACAGAGAATAAACAAAGATTCCTGCTAATTTATAATATACCTAGAAAGTTAAACCATTATCTAGATGCTTAGATTAAGTAGTTGATTTCTTTGAATATACAACTATATCCTCATAGATTTTTCAATGCAAAAGTTTCTAATAATCCCTAGAAATATCAGATTAGAAGGAAGACTATATGAAAGTGGTTCTTTGAGCCCTGGCTGGTGTGGCTCAGTGCACTGAGTTCCAGCCTGCAAACCAAAGGGTTGCTGTTTCGATTCCTAGGCAGAACACATGCCTGGCTTGTGGGCCAGGTCCCCAGTGGGGGATGTGCAAGAGATAAGCACAGACTGATATTTCTCTTCCTCTCTTTATCCTTCCCTTCCCCTCTCTCTAAAAATAAATAGAAAATATTTTTAAAAAATTGGTCTTTGACAAAAACACATACTGTTTGCCGTGTGATTTCATAACTTAGTTGATAGCATTCTAGCATATGTATATGTACATGTATATTTTATGTGTCTATATACATGGTGAGGTAAAAGTAGGTTTACTGTTGTTCTTATAGAAAATAATGTAATAATTAATAAATAATAATACAAGAAAAAACTTTCACATATTCACAACTGTAAACCTACTTTTGCCCCCAAATATATTAGTATTTACAGTGTGTATGTATATTATTTATGACACCATACATAGATTTTCTATATTATTCTCCACAGAAGAATGCAAATTAATAATTTACCTTGAAAGTATTAAGAAATTTATTCAAAATTAATTTTATTATTAGGGAAATTAAAATAATGATTTTATAGATAATGATTATAAAATTTACTTTCAAAGCAATAGGTAATTAATTAGTCATGTTAGGAAGCATTTACTTATCACATTTTATTGTGTTGAACATGAAAGGAGGCTTTTACAAATTAGGAATCCTCCTCACTGGTCTGAGGAATTCAGTCCCCTTAAAGAGACAACATAAATGAAACAATATGAGGCAGTATATCCACAAAGCACAACAAAGTATAATAAAAAGTGAACATAAAAGAAGAAAACAAGGCAACTTTTCCTCACCTCAATTATTTTCAATACAGTTCCTTATTCAGCAAGATAATAGCAAGTCCAGCCATGAATTTATGTTGCATTAGATAAAATTTACTAGCACGGATGATTTCTGCAAAGAAATAACTGCTAACTAGTGTTTTGCATCAGTCAAAAAAAAAAAAAAGAAAAAGAAAATATAGAGGCAGCAACCTGGAATTTCTAGGAAGCTTCTGGGTGCATTTGATTGTGATTGTATTCTCTTATAATCAGGATTCCTCAGTTTGAAGATTTTACAAGTTATGGATCTTAGGAGAAAAATAACAGTTCAATGAGAGTTCCTCCTTTGTAGCTCACCGAGATGAAGAAAAGGTCAAAGGCAGTCCAACTCATTTATAGCTGCTGGGAAAGTAGCTGTGTCAGTGGAGGCCATGGCCAGATATGATCTGCTGGTGGTAATTGCTGCTCTGCTTTCTTTGTCACCCTGACTGTGGCGAAAGCTGAGATCTTGGAGCAATGGATTGAGGAAATACCATGAAATGAAAGAGCCACTGGTCTGGATAAAACTACAGTCAGTAAAAATGGAAAATAAACTTCCATGTGTTTGGCCTTTAGCAGCCTCAGAGACTTCAAATAACATTTTCCCAAATTGCTTTTGAGTCCTTTATAGTTGTAATACTTTTTCTTTGGGTCACTTGATAGTTTAGAAAATTGCTAGCAGTCGTGAAATAGCATAAAAGGGATGTAGTATATATGTACTTGTATTTTTTTCTTAAATGCTACTTAATCCAATAAAATTTAGTCCTAGGGGACTTGATACTTAAAGTTATTATCAGTTTTACTTCCCATGAAAAGGATAATGTTATTACTCTAAAAATATCTTTATTTGCTTCAGGATTGGCCAAAACAAACTTGTTTCCATTGCCCTACTTATCGTTTTCATAGGGCTCAATCCCATCAACTGAACA
The DNA here is from genome assembly GCF_004126475.2 of Phyllostomus discolor. NCBI lineage: Eukaryota > Metazoa > Chordata > Mammalia > Chiroptera > Phyllostomidae > Phyllostomus > Phyllostomus discolor. Next base: position 93,616,580 of record NC_040903.2, on the reverse strand, counting down.
ATTTAGCATTACTCTAGGTTACAGGTATTATTTATGCTAAATGCTTTTGTATGTAGGGCTCACAGTTTAAAAGGGTGCACTCTGTAATATTAAATAATATGAAAAATGAATGCTGAGAACAGAATTTAAATTTGAAAAAACTAACATGCTGACAACTGACTAATGGCTCAATTAACATTACAGACATTTTACGAACTTGAAAAATGAAAAACAAACAAACAAAAATTTTATTATATTGGAAGCAAAGTTTAGAAGTGTATAAAAATTATGTTTTCCTATTTACTTATATTGGAAGCAAAGTTTAGAAGTTTATAAAAAAATTTTTTCCTATTTTAGGAAAATGACTTAGTATTATTTGTTTTTGAACTGTTTACCTTTGGTGGTTTAAAGAAAGCCTATACTATGTAATTAATGATCTAATAATTTAGGTGAGTTTATTGAAGAAATTTCATATAAACTGGACATGTTATATATCTTGAATCACTTTGTGCCATTCGCTCAGTCTCTAAGTTTTTGAGAGCAGGTTGTCTGGCCTGTTGTTGTAGCCTCTAGGAGCTCGACAGTTGTGGGCACACAGCAGATTTGTAGATGCTCAAGACATTTTTGTTGAAGGTATGGATGATGGTCATAAAAAGAAAGTGAACCCAGGAAAGAAAAATATGCCTCTGAATTGGAAGCATTCTGGGTAGACTGTCAGTGAAATTGAGTTCAGGATGATGAAAACAGGGTTTTTCCAAATTCATCATGTAATATGAATAAAAGATGTTATAATTCTCCCAAATAATATTTACCATTAGCTCTGTAGAGAAAAAGTAATTAATAAAATAAAAAATGTGCTCTAAAGAAGAATTTAAAAGTACTTACGTACCTTCAATTATAGTTAAAGAGAAATATTTAAAAAAAAACATACCATTTTTTCCCTGCTTTGGGAAATTGCTCTTTGGTTAGAAAAGTGACCAGAAGAAAACAGATAACAAGGTAGTGAACCCACAGCAGAACTGCAACACAGCACAGTTGGTTTCACTGCTACTGCCAAATTTTTTTACTAAAGACCAGTTTGCTCATTCTTTTGCTTCTTCTTTCCTCCTTGCCTTCCTTCCTGTCTTACCTTACTCAAATGATGCTATATAAAAAATTCAAACATGTACTACCGGAATTTGGACAAGCATAAGGGACTTTTGGGGGACTGCTTATTGTAACAAATGTTCAGGATATGGCCCAGAAAAGTACAGGAATTAGAAATGAAGGAGAGCTGGAAAGATGCAATTCCCCTATTTGCCTTCACTTGCTCATGCCCTTCACAGTCTCTCTCTCCTATGACACTTTTGCACTAATCCTGAAATATCTAGTGTCCATAATAGACACCTTTCTTGATTCTCTACATTTTCTTGGTCCTTTAGTTACCTTTATTGAACAGAAAATCTTTTTTTATCATTTCATTAGGTTTATCCAAACTTCTAAGGGGTATCAGGATAGCACTAAAAATATCTCATATTCATAAGTCCAGTTGTTCAAGCCTTAACTGTTTGTCATATGTCTCAGAGCCATGGCTTCGATAATTTTCTAATTCTTGAGGAACACTCTTTTCTAGAAAATACTGCCACACTTTATAGAAAACATCAGATTGTGTCTCAATTTGTTGGTACTGGCTAGCTTTCCTGGAAGTGCATCCTCTGAGAACCTGATTTCTTGAAATGACCTTAGAGCATGAGAGCATCAGGATCAATTCTCCTTTTGTCACTAAGATTCTGTTGGGGATTATACCTAAGCATGAAGGTGCCACACTCTTTAAAAATCTCAAAGGTTACCATGGTTAAATGATATTGGACTGCTCAGTGCCAGGATTTTTAAAGTAGGTTCATCTACAAAATCAATATGGACACAAGACATTTACTGCATTATTTCATTACACATCCATATCTCAAACATTTAACGTGTTGTCAGAAATAATACTTTGAGCTCTTAAACCTTAGCCAAATGTAAAAACAGGGATTTACAGAAAATTAAATCTCTAGTGAACCAATACATCAAATTATATGATTTTTTTTGTTCCTATTTATTCCAGTGAACTCATGAAAAGTAAAGGGCCAATAAAAATGACTTAAAATGTGAGTAGAATTTCAAAGAGTGTGCCAAATAATAGAAATATTTTTGGAAGGGTCACTGACCATATAAAAGCATAAATTAAGTGGAATATCTAGTTGACTTAATAACAACAAAAAGCAAACAAAGAAAAGAAGAAGAAAGTAACACTTATAGAAGGTGGTGACAGGAAATATATTGATTTGAATCAGTGCATTCCTGACAATTTCCAGCCTTTTGTGACATAGGTCATGCAGGATAGATGTGTGGTAATAAAGTGGCTGTCATAAAGGATGTCTGAGGCCTAAAGAATGGTGCGAGTTGTGCATTCTGACTATTGATAATGTTGTCTTACATGGGGTAAGATAGGTGAGTGCCTGAAGAGCATTAATCTGTGAGAGAAAACAGTGTACCAGATAAAGGCATATTTTATTTGCCTTGACCATTAAATTCAGGTATAGATGAAACCAAAACGCCTAAATGAAGAGTAAAACATTAATTATGTGAATGTTAAGCTTGATAAAATCTCTCTACTTACAAGAAAATTTTCTGGATAACCAACATTTATCTAGTATTTAGTAGGGTTAGAAAACAATACAAAAGTAAAGCCAAAATATCTATTACATCATGTTTTATGTAAAATATTCATTAGGCTATATTCTATTTTTGACTATATTTTACAGGTGTGTCTAAGTGTTTGAGTTGCATAAATGTTTTCCCCCAATGTGTTCTACTTTGAACAATGTTGGAAAATATTTCCTATTAGCAAGGTAGAATTTATAAGACATTTTTTTATGACCCAATTTAGTGTATAATCAAATATTTTTATTTTATAAAAATGGTTTTCAATGCCTCTTCCCCCACCCTAAGAATTCAAATCCAATGATTTAATATTATTAAGCTACTCCCATATATATGAATGCGTTCAATGAAAATAGACTCAATTGATCACCTTGTTGTTTATGTTGAATTCTTAAGGAAAAAATCAGAAGAAATAAATAGATATCAGAAAACTAGGTTTTTCACACACCTATTTTAATTTAAAGATAATATTTCTAAGATCTGGGGTTAGTATATATACAGCCTGATTTTCTACAACTTTTGTTTCTACATTTACTTTAATTAAATTTGATGACTACTCTTAACTTTTAGAATATTCAAATCTATCAAAATACTATTTTTTGAATATTACAAAAAGAAAGATATTCCTACATCTTATCCACATGAAAAAATATATTGCAGTATGATAAGAGGTGATAAGAATATCGTATTATAATACTGAATATAATCTTGAAGAACAGTGATACTGCTACTGTGGTTTGAAAAAAAATAAATTTCCCTCCGTGGGTAATAAGTCCATGTTTGTTTGATGAAACAGTATTATTAATATTTTGATAAGAGCAAGATTTAATATGTAATTTTAGATGATAAAAAACTTGTATCAAACATTAAGCCTTTTTTTTGAACAGCATATCACTCTGACCAAAAGCAATTTTTTTTTTCTATTTGGAGATGCTCTGACTCCTGAAAAAGTGAACATGCATAGAACTGATGGCACAAGTCTGTGAGGCTCAAGCTCTGTACTATAAAAGCTAAGTAATGATTTTGCTATTCATTGAAATAAAACAGGTTGAACATTATATAAAGCAGCAGTTGATTGTGATTTTCATTCATATGATCTTCATTCTTTTCATGGCAAACATGTGAAAGTTTATTTGCCTAATTTCCTAGGAAGGTGCTGGAGTGATGCTGTCTTTTGATTATTTAATCATGCTATCTCTTCTCTAGAGCATATGGTATATAGAAAATTATGAAACAAAATGTTGAGTCTGCAAGAGAAAGATTATGAGATTATTATGAAATTATATGATTATAAAATTGATATTTTAGTATTTTACCACATTAGTGACTCATAAATTTAGAATGAATTCAGTAAGAAAATCATCATCTGAGAATAACCAGGAGTAAGTTTATACTTGCTTAGTAACTCAGAATTTCTTTGCTTCACTGTGATTTTTAGTTTGTTATTTGGTCATACTCCTTTCTTCAGTATAACCCATTATATAGAAATCAAATCTCAATAATCACAGGAAGTGTGAGGAGATTTTTTTTTTAGGTTTCATTTATTTATTTTAAGAGAAGGAAGGGAGGAAGAAAGAGAGAGAGAGAGAAACATCAATGTGCGGTTGCTGGGGGTCATGGCTGGCAACCCAGGCATGTACACTGACTGGGAATCGAACCTGCGACACTTTGGTTTGTAGCCCAAGCTCAATCCACTGAGCTACACCAGCAAGGAGTGTGAGGAGATTTGAGTTGTGAAACTGGTTGGCCCTTGGAAGTAAGATGTTTGCGTACACTGAGAGGAAGAATATACAAATAAGTCATAAGTCAGATGGAGTATTGCTATGATGACTCTACATAGCCATAATTATATAATGAATCATTAGGTTTCTTTGAGAACATTTAAACAAATACTATATTATGTTAATGTTTTGATATAGAAGCAAAGGTATTTGAGGTAGGAACTTGATTTTGTTGACATTTTTCACATCCTTTGCTGGCGCTGTATCCTTAAGCTATCCCCCATATCCCACCTCCTTTGCCCTTTCAACTGCTTATTTTTTTCTATTATTCACTTCAAACATAAATTCACCTCTAAGTCTCCCATGGATTTTTTCACATATGCTTTGAGCCCTCTTGAAGCACCATGCTATATGCTTTATAAGTATTAGTCCATTTACTCCCTAGAAACCATTCTGCTGTTGATACCATCCTATTTTATTAATGAGGAAATTGAGATCTAGTGAGACTGAATTATTTGTCCAAATTTATGCACCAGAAGTTTTTGGAGCCAGGAATTAACCTTGTCAGTCAGACTCTGAAACTTACAGTCTTGCCAGTACACAAACTTTGAACATTTAAACTCCCAGGCTTCATCCAAGAGAAAATCATGGTACTTCATAAACAGCATTAAGATTAGTCATAAGTGGAACCTAATCAAGAACAAATATAAAGGACACATGGACACAAACTAGGGAGGGTGGAAATGGGAGGGAGGTGGAGAGGGATGGGTGGGTGGCCTGGGATGAGAGTAAAGGACAGAAAACTGTACTTGAACAATGATTCAAATAAAATTAAAAAAATAAAAATAAAAAAATCTGATTTAAAAAATAAATAATTAAAACATTTTTTTAAAAGAAAACAAATAAGTAAGCAAAATATAACCAGGGTCATTGAAATAAAGAACAAACTTACAGTAACCAGAGGGGAAGGGGGAGAGGGATAATGGGGGAAAATAGAGAAAGGGCCGTCAAGGAACATGTATAAAGGACCCATGTACAAAGCCAAAGCAGGATAGGATTGAGAGTGGGGGGTGGGGATCGGTGGGGCAGGGCGTATAGTGGGGGGAAATTGAGGCAACTGTATTTGAACAACAATATAAAAATAATAATATTTAAATAAATTAAAAGACATATTATCAAATTTAAAAAAAGAAATGTTTTCTAAGTACTTCAGGTGAACTCTCTATAGGAGAAGAAATTATTAAGAAATGGGAATCTCAGGTTAAGTCCTGCTTGTGCAAATTACTTAAAGTCTCCATGTTTCAGTTTATTCATCAATGTGGCACAATTATGTGCACCTCATGAGCATTGTGAAGATTCAGCTTGAAACCCATTGTAATAGTATCTGGCACATAGTGAGAAAGAGTTTTTAGAAAGGACTGTGCTACTATTAGAAGCAGAGTCCTGTGTCAAGTGGGAAAGTTTAGTGGGTAGAAAATTTAAAATGTAATTGAGGAGACAAAAGACTGATGTACAAAATTATTTAGGAAAATTGTAAGGCATGTTAAAATTATATATATATACATATACATACACATCAATTCTAAATGATGGCTAGTAACAAAGTGATGAGAGAGAAAGATTGGATATTACAGAAGATTTCTGGGAGCAGGTGCATTGCATTATCTTAAAGGGTTAAGTAGTACTTCAGATTAAGGGTATGGGAGTTAAAGAAGAGGCAGGATGGGGCACTAAAGAAGAATTAGAGGGCCCAATTGAGACGGAACCTTGAGGTGTTTCTAGTTTATCTATCCTTCAAGTCAATTAATAGCTAATAATGGTTTAGTGCTTTCTAGGTGCCAGTCCTATTCTAACAACTGTGCTGAGTCCTCACTGCAACTATATGAGGGAGGTTCTCTTTTGTTTCCTTTCCACTGGTAAGGAAACTGAGGCACAGAGATGCTGATTGCCTTGCCTAGAGTCACACACATAGGGAACAGCAGATCCAGAATTCCAAAGCCAGGATTTCCAACTCAGGCAGTCTGTTTCCAGGTTCTAAAGAGTTTCTAGAGCAGCACTTAACACACACTGGGGGCATGGGAGATGTGACCACAGGATGGTGCCATGTTGGAGCCTAGTTTAAGATGAAGGAGCAGAGACGGGTGCAACTTGTTATGTTGATTGAGAGTTAAACCCAAATGCTTCTTGCTTAATTCCTAAGAACAAGAGGATCTGAAGCCTATCTTTGGGATATAAACCTTGTGGGAATTGACTAGGAATTTTGCTGCAGAAAATGATAAGCAAGTTGGATTAAAGAACTAACTCCCACCTCAGAGAAAATCACCAAGAATATATAGTTCAGAGAAGAGGGGATGAACAAGAAATGTAAATCACATTACAGAAATCCATGTAACTGGGGTTAGAATGATGCTTGTAGAGGAATTTAGAAGGGAGAAAGGATATTTTAGCTAAGATTTAGTGATGAGATACAGATGGCAGGTTGGGGGTGGGGAGAAGGAAAAGAAGGGAACAGAGAAAAGCCAGACACCACCTTGAAAACCCTGGAGTCTGAATCAGAGTTGCTGGTGATGTGAAAGTGCCATCAATCCTAGGCAAAACTAAAAAGCTAAGCTAAGGGCAATTTTAACTCATCTATGAAATACATTTTTCTTGGAACAACTTTTATATCAGTGTTAAGTGTTTCCAAACACAAATTTTAACGAAGCACTTGTTGACAAATATGAATAATAAAAGTGCTTGAAAGAATATGAGAAAGAGATACTGAGTTTATTTGGTGTGGGAAAAATAAAAGACTCAAAAGTGACAAGAATTTTCATATATAGAATGTGTATATATGAATATAGGTATATATGAAGTGATCAATTTATCATTTCCAATGAAAGCTGAACAAGAAAAGTTAGAGGTAAAAGAGGTATTAAAAACAAGATCTGAATATTATAAAAAGTAGCCTCTCTATATGTGTATCACTAGAAATTGAATTTGTATAGGTCTGAAATATTTTTGTACATTTCAGTAAGAGTAATCTGCCATATCCTCCTGTTTGTTAAGTTTTGTGCCTCTGGTTTTGTAACAGGGTACAGAGCATGGGTCTCCTGATAATAGGGGAACACCCCCACAATCTTGCCAACTTGATATTTAACTTAACATTTAAACTCCCAATCCTACAGGCAGGATTGGGACAGGGAACAGCGGAAGGTACAGCGTGTTAAGACACATTACATAACAAAGGCAAGTTAACAGCCTGTGCCTTCCTGAAAGGGAGATCTCAGAAGCTTCAGAATTGTGTAGGTGACTGTGAGAACATGAAGAGACTTGTGACAATGTCAGGCTGACTGCCCTCCACGGATGCCTGTGAATCATTGGGAACACTTGCCCTGACTAAAGATGGCAGCCGAGAGAGAGTCAGAAACGCTGGGGAGCTGGCAAAATAGTGGGCATTAATGCACCGTAGGAAAAGCCAAATGTGAGGTCATGCAGGAAGTGCTATATAAGCATTTAAATTAGACTGGGTTGTCACAAAGTCTGGAGGTCAGGTGGTCTGCCTGGAGATCTCTCTGTGGGTCTCCCTGCAGGTATGCCACGAGGTTGGAAGGTTTGCAGGGAGTCAGCCATAAGGTCTGAAGAGAGGTCTGCAGAGAGGTCAGCACCGAGGTCAGAGGAGGTCTGTAGAAAGGTCTGCAGTGGAGTCAGCCCCGAGATCTGCCTGGAGAAGATAGCAGTAGAACTGATGAAGCTGCAGGGACCCACCGGGCTAAACACAGACATGTAAGAGGTGGTTGGGGCTGACCTGTGACTGGGAATGCTGAGCTGCAGACTTCTGCTCCTCTGAAGGATGTATGGAGAAGTCACTCTCCTGGTATGGAGACTCTGGTACATGACTTTAAAGCTTGGGGTAAGCTCTCTCTCCCTCTGGGTTTTTGGAATTTGGACACTCTGGGCTTCTGGACCTGCTCCCTGCACATACAAAAATGTGAGTGGGACCAGGAGATGTGAGGCCCACTGGGAACTTAGACCCCACATGGGGGGAGCCCACTCCCATGTAGGGGCACATGCCTCCCTGGGCTTCAGCCTCTGAGGCACCATGACCCAGTGGAATATGTCACATGGTTTCCGGAACTGTTACATGGAGGCTGAGAACAGCATACTCCAGATTCTGAAGGACAGAGACACAGAGAGGATGGTGACTCTGAAACCCACAAGTGCCCATTCCTGATGGGATGGAGATCTATCTATGTGACCAGCTGATGGACAGAAGAGGACATGGGGAACTCCTGGGCATGGTTTTGGCTTTTAGCCTTTGGGAAGCAAGGGAAGTTCTGGACCTCGTGGGAGAACAGGGCTCTGAGCTGGAATGCTCTCAGGCCCACCCGCCCACCCAAGTTGGAACCCTGTTAAGAAAAAACCTGTTTCTTTCCTTCAGCACTAATTGTTGAGTCATGTAGATTGAAGGCACCAAGTGGCTGAGCCCCAGTTTGCACGGTTACAGTTTCACCGACCTTGCTATTGCCACCAGTTCATACCCACAGTGGAACACCATTATCTTCATAAGTGCCTAAACACCTCACACTGGACATTTGTTCCTGGGTCCCTTCCAGGCCCTGTCCATTTGCCTTCCTCAGGCCTCCACCAATAGTGTTCCAGTGGACACTGGTCTAGCCCTCCCAGAATTCTTGTGTGTGTTATTTGTGTGTATATTCATCCCTGTAGTGGTGGTTACTTTAAAATATGATTTTATTTGATCTTCCCATCCTAGACAATTGAGAACTTCACCTATAACCACAATAATGGAGCTCTGTCCACAATGAACATTCAGAATCTTTTTTAAGAAAGGATCTTGGAAATCATCTCCAATAAATAAAATGTAGTTAAATGAAAAATATAATTTTTAATTTATAATTAAAATTGCAAAAAAAAAAAAAAAAAAAAGAAAAAAGCAACTGCCACAAGACTGGAGTTTGGAGAACCTCAAGGCTTCCTAAATTCATATAATGAATTCTCTAGGCCTTTGAACTGTGAGGAGTCCTAGGCTCTCCATCTCCACTCCTGGTGGCCTGTCATGGAAGGAGGCAAGCAAATGATAGCAAGACTCTGAAACTCACAAAATTTAATGCAGAAAAGCTTCATGAAATGATGGCTTTGGATTCACATCTGTGATCAGTGCCCTACATATACCTGAACATCAAAAGTGTATCATCAAATTTATGTTTTATTTTCTCCTCCTTTTGTATCATGCAATTCACAAATGGTTAACTTTTGCTTACAGTGGTAACCAAGGCAGGCCACCACCTATGTGGGGCCCTTGGGTCCTTTCTCTCTGATCAACAGCCCAAAATTGATTTGGTTGACATTATTCAGTTCTCTAAAGGGAGATTTGGTCTTTATCTTGGTTGCAAAATTGGATTTTCTCCTTTGATGGTTGTCTTTTCATACATGTAATGTTAAGTGAACTGATCTTCAAGGGTGACAGTTGTGGCTTGGTTATCAGAGAACTGCTCAGGGTGTTAGACGTTAACTTGTACACAGAGGCAAACTCAACTCTTTAAAGTAGTAAAGAGTAGTTTTAAAGCACTCAGCTTTCTAGTCAGCTTCACTGGGGGCTGTTCTCCCCAAACCTTTAACTTAAGAGATTTTCCATCACCACTATCTGCAAATTATTACTACTTGGAACCATACTGCACTCTATCATAGATCAGTGCTTTGCAACTGGTATGTGTCTGCAGGCACAATACTGTGTCCCAGTAATTTTCAAAACATGCAACGCCTGACTATTTAGTCAGAGACACCTGACTACTTTTCCCCTCGGTTGTCAAATAAAAAATGTCAACAGCCAATACAAGAAAGCTGTCCGGTGTGAATGAGTCAAAATTATAGCTTTTTTGGTCAGATCTGCCAAAAATATATGTTTTCGTGCACCTCAAAGTTTTAGTAATTAGTTTTTGTGTGCCGTGAGATGAAAAATGTTGAAAATCACTGTCATAGACTGAAGTTAAGTGCTATCAATGTGGAATGATCCTCATGTGTCCTAATACTTATGCTTTTATGCTCCCCAACTTAAAGTGAATAGGATGTACTAGAACTATATGATTTTTTAAAGGTGCTCCTTAATTATATTCATACGTTTGTACATACAATGAGGCCTGTCCAGAACATATCCAACCATGTAATATGAAAAATAGAGACATTTATTGAAGAAGATAAAAGGTACAAGAAGCATTGCATGTAGTACAATAATTCCTCGCTCCCCTTCAAAGAAGCCACCCTGAGACCTCACATAGTTTTCCCAGTCACCATCGAGTGCCCCATCATATTTTCCTGAATCCATCTATGGCCTAAAATCTCTTCCCTTTCAAAGGTGATTTTAGTTTTGGGAAAATGTCAGAACTCACAGGGTGCCATTTCTGGGCTGTAGGGGAACTGAATCACCTGGGTGATTTGATGTTTTACCAAAACACTCTGCATGAGATGTGATGCATGAGTAGGCATGTTGTCATGGTGAAGCTGCCCATCACCAGTTGTCCGTAGCCACAGCTGTTTTTGTCGTATTGTATCTCTCAACCATCAAAGAACATTGAGCTAGTACTCCGTATTAATTATTTGACCTGGAGTACTCATGATGGACAACACCTTCTGAATCTAAACACACAGTCAACATTGTCTTGATCTTGCTGCAACTTTGCTGTGCCTTCTTCGGGCATGTAGAACCAGGTGACTTCCATTGGGACAACTGTGTCTTTGTTTCTGGATCATAGTAGTAGACCCACAATTCACCTCCAGTTATGACCTTCTTGAGGAAATCTAGTTCATTGGTAATGGTTTGAATCAAGTCATTAGCAACTGCAGCACGGTGTTCCTTCTGCTCTGGTAGCAAAAGCCACAGAATGAAGTTTGCCATGGCATGTTTCATGCCAAAATCCTGAGTCAAAATCTTGGACACAGTAGTTTTTGGAATCCCCAGATAAGCTTCAAGTTCTCACAATGTCAGTCTCCGATCTTGGTTGATTGCAGCCCGTACCTGTTCAACATTCTCAGGTGTTCTGCTTGTTGCAGGCCTTCCAGAACATGGATCACATTCAACAGATTCTTGACCACCTCTGAGACATTAGTGCCACATGTTTATTTGTGCTGCACTCATTGCTGCATCCCTGCAAGCCTTCTGAATCATATGAGTAGTTTCTGTGGAGGAATGTTCAGGTTTAATGCAACATTTGATGCACATTTGTTGTTCTACTGACTCAGTCATTTTGAATGCGATATCCATACAGTAGACATGCTCACTCAATGGCATCTACTGCCCCCACTGACTAGTACAGTGAAATCACCATTGTTCACACACAGATTCCAGGCCACACTCATCTGTCAGGTTACACTGATGTTGCACAAACCATTCTCCTTACATTAACAATAGCTGGACTTTTTTCCAGATAGACCTTGTATATCTCTTTTGGTAGATGCAAAATATCAAAATGACTTCAATAATGGTTATGTAAAAGTTTCTATTTATTATAACATTATAATTACTGTTTTATTCTTTTAACTCCTAATATACCACTGTCTTGCCAGGGGAGGTACTGCAGCTTGGTTTCTTGGGTTTCTATAATTTTTTTATATGTCTGAAACAAAAAATGGTCTGCCTTTTCTTGCTTTTTTTATTAACCTCCAGTTCTGGCTCAGACGCCCTCCTAGAAGACTTGGTTTATTTTAATGGAACACCATGAAGGGAAAGATCAGGGTATAGGTTACAAAAAATCTGGCCATCATATTGGCCTCTTTAGCCATAATACTGGTGACTGGGTGAGACCACACAGAACTCTTGTTTTTTCAGGTATTTTTATTTATTTTATTTTATTATCATTTTTATTGCTGTTCAAGTACAGTCTTCTGCCTTTTCCTCCCACCCCAGCCCAACACTCCAGCCCTCTTCACCTCCCTCCCCTGTTTCCAGTTCACCTTGATATCATCCATGTGTCCTTTATAATTATTCCTATAAACCTTTCACCCTTTCCCCCCTGAAATTCCCTCCCCTCTTCCCTCTGGTCACCATCAGCCTGTTCTCAATTTCAGTGTCTTTGGTTATATTTTGCTTGCTTGTTTGATTTTGTTGATTATGTTCCTGTTAAAGGTGAAATCATATGGTATTTGTCTTTCACTGCCTGGCTTATTTCTCTTAGCATAATGCTTTCCAGTTCCATCCATGCTGTTGCAAAGGGTAGGAGCTCCTTCTTTCTTTCTGCTGCATAGAACTACATTGTGTAAATGTACCATAGTTTATTGATCCATTCATTTACTGATGGGCACCTACGTTGCTTCCAGCATTTGGCTATTGTAAATCATGCTGCTATGAACATTGGGGTGCATAGGTTCTTTTGGATTGGTGTTTCAGGGTTCTTAGCATATAATCCTAGCAGTGAAATTGCTGGGTCAAAAGGCAGATCCATTTTTAGTTTTTTGAGGAAATTCCATACTGTTTTCCATAGTGTTTGCACCAGGCTGCATTCCCACCAACAGTGCACTAGGGTTCCCTTTTCTCCACAACCTCTACAATATTTGTTGTTTCTTGCTTTATTTATGATGGCCATTCTGACCAGTATGAGATGGTATCTCATTGTGGCTTTAATTTGCATCTCTCTGATAGCTAGTGATACTGAGCATCTTTCCATATGTCTCTGGACCCTCTGTATGTCCTCCTTGGTGAAGTGTCTGTTCAAGTCCTTTGCCCATTTTTTAACTGGGTTGCTTGTCTTCTTAGAGTGGAGTCTCATGAGTTCTTTATATATTTTGGAGATGAAACTCTTGTCTGAGGTATCATTGGCAAATATGTTTTCTTATATGGTTGGTTCTCTTTTCATTTTAACGCTGTTTTCTTTAGCTGTGCAGAAGCTTTTTATTTTGATGAAGTCCCATTTGTTTATTATTTCCTTTATGTCCCTTGTTCTAGGGGGCATATCAGTGAAAATATTGCTGTGTAAGATATCTGAGATTTTCCGGCCTATGTTCTCCTCTAGGACTTTAATGGTGTCACAGCTTATATTTAAGTCTTTCATCCACCTTGAATTTATTTTTGTGTATGGTGTAAGTTAGTGCTTGAGTTTCATTTTTTTTTTTTTTTTTTGCATGTAGCTGTCCAGGTCTCGCAACACCATTTGTTGAAGAGACTGTTTTTACTCCATTTTATGTTGCTGCCCCCTTTGTTGAAAATTAATTGTCCATAGAGAGTTTATTTCTAGGCTTTGTGTTTTGTTCCATTGGTCCATGTGCCTATTTTTATGCCAGTACCAGGCTGTTTTGATTACAGTGGCCTTGTAATACAATTTGGTATCAGGTATTGTGATCCCTCCTACTTTTCTCTGCCTTCTCAAAATTGCAGCAGCTATCCATATGAATTTTTGAAGTGTCTGTTCTATATCTGTGAAATATGCTGTGGTACTTTAATAGGTATTGCAATGAATCTATAAATTGCTTTTGGTAGTATGGGCATTTCAATGATGTTAATTCTTCCAATCCATGAACATGATATATGTTTCCATTTGTTTGTGTCTTCCTTGATTTCTTTCTTCAGTGTTGTGTAGTTTTCTGCATACAGATCTTTTACCTCGTTGGTTAGGTTTATTCCTAGGTGTTTTATTTTTCTTGTTGCTATAGCAAATAGGATTTTTTTCCTGATTTCTGCTTCTGATGTTTCATTGTAATTGTACAAAAATGCCTTTTATTCCTGGATATTGACTTTGTATCCTGCTGTTTTGCCACATTCATTTATTAGGTCAAGCAGTTTTTTGGTGGAGTCTACAGGATTTTCTGTGTACACTATCATGTCATCTGCAAACAGTGACAGTTTTATTTCCTCCTTTGCAATTTGGATGCCTTTTATTTCCTTTTCTTTTCTGATTGCTGTGGCTAGGATTTCCAATACTATGTTGAATAGAAGTGGTTGAAGTGGACAACCTTGTCTTGTTTCTGATCTTAGTGGGAAAGATTTTAGTTTTTGCTAATTGAGTATGATGTTGGCTGTAGGTCTGTCATGTATGGCCTTTATTATGTTGAGGAATGCTCCCTCTATTCACACTTTGCTGATTGTTTTTATCATAAATGTGTGCTGTACCTTGTCAATGCTTTTTCAACATCTATTGATATGATCATGTGATTTTTGTTTTTGCTTTTGTTTATGTGATGTATTATGTTTATTGATTTGCAAATATTGTACCATTCTTACATCCTTGGGATGAATTCCACTTGGTCATGTTGTATGATGTTTTTAATGTATTTCTGGGTGTGGTTTGCCAATATTCTGTTGAGGATTTTAGTGTCTATATTCATCAGCGATATTGGCCTGAAATTTTTTCTTTGTTGTGTCTTTATCTGGTTTTGGGATTAGGATGATGCTGGCTTCATAAAAAGAGTTAGGGAGTCTTTCATCTCCTTGGAATTTTTGGGATAGTCTGTGAAGAATAGGGTTAGCTCTTCCTTAAATGCTTTGTAGAATTCTCCTGTGAAACCATCTGGTCCAGGGCTTTTGTGTGTTGGGAGTTTTTTGATTACTGCTTCAATTTTGTCTGCTGTTATTGGTCTGTTCAGGCTTTCTATTTCTTTTTCATTCAGTTTTGGAAGATTATATTTTTCTAGAAATTTGTCCATTTCACTTAGGTTTTCAAATTTCTTGGCATATAGTTCTTTGCAATAATTTCTTACAATCCTTTGTATTTCTGTGTCAGTTGTGATCTCTCCCTTTTCATTTCTGATACACACAGAATGCTTTAGGTGTATCAGTAGACAAGGAAGAAAAGAAAAGAAAAATTTTTAATATGATCAACTTGAGTTGATGTTTACAAATTACCTGCACGAAACTATATGTTTTCTTTTTAACTATTGCTTCAATATGATTGGTTGAGTAAGGCATCTCTCTCTCTCTCACACACGCACACACTATACATAAACATATATGTATGCTAAATTTAACATTTTAATGCTGGAAGTTGCTCAGTTGCTCACTGGGTTTGTAAGGATTAATATAAATTACAAATAGAATGCACAAGTAGAGCTTTTATGGGTACAGTGCAAGAGTGTCAAACTCATTTTCACCGGGGGCCACATCAGCCACGTGGTTGCCTTCAAAGGACCTAAATAATTTTAGGACTGTATAAATGTAACTACTCCTCAACTGTTAAGGAGTTGAAATCACATTTGGTCTTTTGAAGGCAACTTCTAGGCTGATGTGGCCCCTGTTGAAAATGAGTTTGACACCCCAGTATAGTGTGATAACAATGCTTTTCTGCTTTTTTTTGTTTTTTTTTTTCTTCTCTTCTTTTTTACCTTTAGTTATGCATCTGGATAGTGACCCAGGCAAGTGTGGTTTCTCATCACCTTTTCTGTCAACCTCACTAGAGTCAATTTCCATATCTGGAAAGAGAAAGAAATTCCCAACCTGATCCCCAGCCATAAAGAAATAAGGCCCCAGTCTGACAAAAGAGCCCTATAATTTTGTACTTGTGTTACTCTATTGATGGTATTGGGGTGGTCCTCTTCCTTCTGTTTCCACAGGTAGTTTTAGAAATGCTTATTTCTCTGTTTTGAAACCTTTGTACACATCAGCATCATTATGAAACAACATCCTTCTCACTCTTTCCCAGGTAATCTCCTTCCAATTTTTGTTATGGCTGTTGTCTGTGCCTCTTTTTTCCCTGAATAGTCTAAATGTTTGTAGTTTGTCCAGAGACAAAAAAAAAAAAAAGCTTTCCTACCCATGACTAAACATCACATCTTACTAGACAAACAAGTCCTAAGCAAACTTTGTTTTATACAAAATTAAGTTAATTTTTCCAGATGACAAATACCTGAGTTTCTGAGGTTTTCCCAGAGAAATTTGTACCTAACTCTTGTTGCTTATTGGCACTTGGAGGACAAAATTGCAGCCATATACATATGGTGACAGAAAAAGATTATGCTTTGGTTGGTGAAGTGCACCATACAGTTGATGTGTGATAAAATTCTACACAGTATGCATTTGAAACATATACAATTTTATTAAACAATGTAATGCCCAAAAATTAGTAAGACATTTTTTAAAAGAATTTCTGGGGAAAATTTTTGTATAGTGCTAGAACATAAAAACTCCCAACAACAATATTCTCATGAAAAAATTTCCATGTAAGTTTTTAAATCACATCCAGCTCTCAAATAAAAATCAAGTTGCCAACGTCTTCATTACAAGGTATATTTACTTTACAGTATTACAGTCCCATTATAGGGAACACCAAACTTCTTTGTCTCTCCTTCCCTTCCTTCTTTTTTTTCTTCCCTTCTAAGTTCCTAGATGTTAAGAGTGAATTGTATGACAGACATTGAGTGTTTCTGTGCAAGCATTCAGATTTTTCTTTTTTGATTATTACAAAATCATATACTGACTTGGGATTTTGTGTTTAGTATTAATTACATGTTAATACAGTATGAAATCAAAACCTCACCTCAGGAACCTTTACCTCAGGTGGGATCATCAAGCAAGAAACTCTGAGCTGAGAAGTGATACATTTCTCAGTTTGTACACCATGTACTTTTGGAAACTTTAAGAGTATAATAAGTTATAAAAGTTACTTATATTTGATATTCTCTAAAAGAGAAAAATTGTTGTTTTGTTTCCCTTTTCTTTTTTAATCTTTCCTCTTTGTGTATTTCTAGAATGCTTATTATTTATTTATAAAAATTATTTTATTGTTGTTTGAGTACAGTTGTCTGCTTTTGTTTCCCTTTTCTTTTAGAGTAAGAGATAATGTCCTCAGGGAAAAAATCAAAAGGCTCAAGTCTTTCACCTACTAACTCATTGAAGGCACATGTCCTTTTAAATGCTTTTGCATTTTATCTGTAGTTGACTCCACCTTACTGAGTCATTAGTTTTGATGCTAGCAAACTTCTATGAATTAGAAATGGAAATTACCACTAAAAAGCAAAAAGAATATCTCCCCCTTGAAATAAAACAAAGAAAATTTTTTCTAACTTTAAAAGAGATATATTTACCCACCCTTCACTAAAAAGAACATATGCATACATTTTCTTAAAAAAGTTCTCCCAGATGGGGAAATTATACCTAAAATAAGAAAAGAAAATAACAAAGCATGTGAGTTAACTAACTTTGGTTTAATTACTCAGTGACTAGACATTTCTCTAGCAAATCTGAATGCCAAGTTGTATGATTTTTACAAGCATTTGAAAGATATAATTGTTGAATGTGTGTTCTTGACACATGCAAAAGGAGGGAGTGGGGAACAAATGTGGGTGGGGACTCAGAGGACCAGCCAGTTTACATAATTGTTTCAAACCACATGCTCATTGGGGAAGGGCTTTCATAAATTTAGACAATGAAATTTTCTATTTTCAAATGAGAACTCCTTTTTATTTTTTAACACTGTGGTTTCTGAATACTGAATGATCTCTTAATATCTTTTTAAGTATACTGTAGAGATTTAGAATTTATTTTATCCTGAGGAAAAAGCTTTTACAAAAGAGATTAAATGCACAGTTTTATAAAACATGATTTAGAAATAAAATTTGAAACTTGGAATGAATGTAGGTATCCAGAGTATAGGAGTGAAGCCCAGAAACCCAGAGATCTGTTTACCCCTCAGGTGAGTTCTGGCTTCAGGTGACACATTGCATGGCCTTGACTTCTACTAAGGACCAATAGGTTGATGTCTTGTTTCTCTATGGAAATGTGACCGTAAATTGAAAAGTGTCTTAAATCAGAACCATTCAGGCTAAATTTTATCTAATTAAGCAGATCTATAATGATATGTTATCATTTTTCCATTTTTAGTTCTCATATTTCATATTAATTTAAAATTATAGTTGTCTCCAGCAATTAGTTATTGAGGAATTCTAGGAACTTGTTTTGAGTGCTCCCCAACCTCTGGCATTGGGTCTTTCCTGGGCAACAATGAGTTTGTTTTCTGGTGGAGTTCAGAAAATGATTAGTATCAGCTATTTCATTGACAATTGTTAGCTTTGGTGCTTGTAACAATCAGACAGCTGGTGAAGATACTCCCAAATGGTCCCATACTCCCAAATGGACTCAATGGCTTATATATGGCTTGTGTTTGGTTTTTTGGCTTTGTCTGCTGTCACCTCTTGCCTGTCCCTGAGCTATGAAAGACTGGGGTGAGTAAGATGGAAAACATTTGGATTCCAATGAAGCTGTTGCTACCTGAGGACTCTTAAATTTGCTTCTTAGTTCCCCAGTCTTGAAAGTATACCTTCATAATGACAAGGTGGCTAACAAACATAGAGCTATTAGTTTTTTTACTCAAGGAGAGTCAGTAAAATCACAAAGACAGTTTAATTATTATTGTTTGTTACTTGGTGGTCTGATGATAGGTTGGCTAAGTCTGAATGGCTAATAAATTCCTGTAAAGTCATATGCTTTATATATTGATTCCACAAAATTTTATTTTTTTGCTTTGATTTTAATATCACTAATTAGGTTATTATATTTAAGATGTTCATGTTTTTTGTTAAACATTTGTTGAAGCCTTATAATTCTTATATATTTTTAATTTGTAAATTTTAAGTTGAAGAATTTTGTCTTGGCTGAGGCTGTAATGAATGGAATAAAATTCTTAAACCCATATTTAAATATAAATTAAATAACAAATTTGACAAGATGTTTGTTTGCTATAATGGATTCAAATAAATTCATAATTATAGAAAACACTATAAAATATTTAAATTTTATCTTACAGTTCACTAGCACATCACAGTTTTTCTGCTACAGCAGTATACAAGTACACACAGCGCTTATTAAGATATTTTTTTAAGTACTTCAGTGCCGTGATAGTAGAGGAATTAAATAACAATGTATGACTCAATTTGGCCACTTATATCTTAACTAAAGATTAAAGCTTGATCTGTAATATACAGAAAAATCTCTATAGAAATTAATTTCAAAATTTAAATGTGATCTAATTTCTTTATATTTTATTAGAATGTTATATATCATGTAAAGTTGGTTTCAATTTAGAAAAAAATTCCCTAAATCAAAACAGATTTTAAAACTTTAACGTAAAAAAATCAAGTTTAAATTAATTTATATAACCTACTGCTATCATGGTCAATATTATTGATAGTTCATAACAAAGAACTGTATGTAGCTCAAGTTAGAAATGAATTTTATTTATACCAAAAAACATAATCCGATCACAATTTGAAGACTTTTAACATATCTAATGAATTGTATTTTGTCCACATTAATTATAATGGTATTAAAAATTAGTCAGCATTCCCTAATATGTCTAAGAGTCATTATAATATCAAATAAGAACACATTTCATTAAGTTTTTCCACCTTTGGGCAGATCTAGAATCTGCCCAAAGGTGCAAATAATCTTGAATTGTTTCAAAGATCATTAAAGCTATTGGTACAGTTGACATCATGTTTCTTTGAGGCTTGGTACAGAAATTTAGAGTTTTAGCAAAATTCTGGCTTGTAGACCCATTCCTTTGAACCGTTACATAGTTTTCTTTAAAATTAGTGCCTAAAACTGAAAGTTGTTTTCTCAGTCCTTTATTTCATTCAAAACAACCTTTTTACATTGAGTATGAAACCAATAAAAATCTCTTTGATATCTATATTTTTATCTGGTAGTTCAATAGTTTGTATAATAAATATAAGTTGTTCAAGATTATTTTGTTCCTTACAAACTAGTTGACCTGTGTATCATCTTTTTAAATCTTAGCTATGATATTTTCTCATTTTAATACCTTTTACTTTACTAATATTATTCTGAATTATTTATCCTAGATAGTAATCATCTGTTTTAATATTTTTACCTGTCTTAATATTTGGTTATTTTATCATTATATTTCTAAGTCATTTTGTTAAATCTAGTCATTTTCCATTGTTTTTCAAAAATAATGAGCTGCTCTTACCATAAAAGCATTATTGTGCTGAGTTAAATATTGAAGAAACCTTATTAAAAACAGCATTGCTATGTTTTCTATTGGCAATTACTTGTCTGTGTTAAATGTTTTTGATTCCTTTGTATTTATTCATTCCTTCCTTAGCTGTCCCCCTCCAGTAATTTCTTGCATGTATATTTTTGGGTTGCATTTCCTATTTTATTCTTTTATATGCCAGTTTCAAAGTTTCCAATCATAAATAGAGTCTCAAAATTGATCTTGAAGATTGGTTGTGAATAATGTTATAGTAGAAACAAAATACTTTGCTTTTGGGATGAGGGAAGAATGGGTAATTACTGTTTAACTGGTACAGAGTGTCAGTGTGGGATGATATAAAAATTTTAGAGATGGATAGTGGTGATGGTTGCACAATAATATGAACATATTTAGTAACACTAAACTGTAGTAAAATAATAAAATAGTAAATTTTATTGTTTATTTTACCACAATTTTTAGAAAGCCCACTTCTAAAGTTTTTCCTCCATTTGGAATATTTTTTGCATAAAGTTAAATATATGTATTGTGCTAGGATAATAGAAGAAGTATAATAATAAAATTGAATAAGATTATGGGTTGTTACAAATACTATCAACCTCTCAGAATGATATGATTACCATTTCCAGAATTATCATCCAATAAACATAATACAATAAATGATTAAGAATTTTTGTGGTTTCATGTTTAACTTACCAACTTCATAGATATAATTTTTTCATATTCTGACATAGAGTCCAGGGCTGCATTTGTTGGTTATTAATTGTAATTTTGATATGAGTAATTATCTTTTTTATTCTCATTGATTTCATCTGACCTATTTAAGCTGAAAATTAGATGATAAATTTTTATTATCTTACAATGTTTATTTTTTATTATTTTGATTAGTAGGTAAAGCATCATTAAATATTTAGTAATGTCCCATTTGTGGATTTCATGTCATATTTGATAGAAATCTATTTACTTTTATTGTTAGTATTTTTAAAGTGGATCAACTCTAAAGATTTTCTTTTTTCTTTTCACCATTTTTGAGCTGCATTTACTTATCTTTTATTTCTATTATGATCTCAACTTGTATTTAGTCACACTGATATAACACTTTAAAAAATTAAGAGTAATTGCATTAAAAATGAAAATTGAATATATTTAATGAAATATATAATGTAAAATAAACATAATATAAAATGTCAAGAAGTTAAAATTATATTTCATATATGTGTTGGTTATTAAATTACTTTCTTGATAATACTTGATTGCATCATATAGGAGAGAGTGCCCTGAAGCAATGGAAGTTCTACCCAAGAAAGCACAGGTAATGTTTGAATCAGTGACCAATTAATTATGTTATTTGCTCCTATAATAAGCATAACTGATTTTGGAATCAAGGTTGGATGTGGAATGGATCTTATTATTATTATGTCTTAACAATATCCCCAGAACTGTTATGCTTTCATTCTATGGAGGTATGTTGTTCTGGAGATTTTAGTTCTCAAAGGAAAAAGGTTTCTACCAGGGGCTGTGGCAAGAGGTTCATGAATTGGAATGCTGTGCGTCCACTCAGGACTTTTCACAGCTTTGAACCAATAGATGAAAAAAACGGTGGTTGGAGTGGGTGTGTGTGTGTCACTGTCATGGATGTTGAAACGATTGCAAAGATATTGGAATCCTTTTTCATAACAGGGTATAGGTGGACTATGCCTGAAACTCATTTGATTCCCTGAGGTTCCCTTTACTATTTCCACATCAAATAGTAAAAGCTAATGGAAAACTACGCCAAACAAAACAAACACACACATAAATAAACAAACAAAAACAAATAAAGTACTGAGGATTTAGATTCTTTAGGAATTAAGTTTTAGATCACTCCAACAGGTAAAGAATCTCAACTATCAAAGGGCCTGGCTAAGGATAAAGGTAGCATAAAATAAGTAGTGAAAAAAAGCTAACCATGACCTCATGACCAGTTATGGAATGAGGATTTAAACTCTGGACTTATTTTTTCTTGCTCTTTATGTATGTATGTCACCTTATTGATTATATAAGGTTGGTTGGCATTATTTAATTTCTCAGTGAAGTCTTGTGATTAGAGAATATTCAGGTGTAAATGTGACTGATTTCTGAGAAGATATTAATAATATCCCATTAATTGTGATATCGCAATGTGCATGCTCCACAGTCCATCCACACAGTGACAATGACTATTTGCATATATGTCTCATCTTTTAGGGAAGACGGTGAGAGTTTTGTTTAAGAAAGACATATTTTGGTAGGCAAAAGAGTTGTTACTGTTTCATGGAAGTTCAAATATATGCAGAAAGAAGATAGATGTTGAGTAATCAATGTGTATAAAATGTATAGGTTACTAAATTTTTGGTTCTCTGCTTTAAAACCACTTTTCTCTACACTACACTGTTATGCTGAGACTTGAACTTGGCAATCTACATTTCTTCTTTTTAAATTGTTTTGTCAGCTTGTTCACTGTTAGGGTCTTCTAATAGTGACACTAGAGGAAGATTGGAAAGCAAGAGGAGGAGGAGGACTGGTGTCCATTATAACTTTAATTCCTATTCCTGACAGAGTCTCTCTGGGCAATGGTTCTCCACCTTGATAATTGCTGTTGGTTTCAGTTTCTTTTCATTTGTTTATTTGTTTGTTTCACATTCCAGAACCAACTTCACTGTGCTCCCTCAGAGGTGCTAGCACCAGAAAGTGAGTGTATGTTTCTCATATCTGAGTTCCAACCCTGTGGGAGCAATCTTCCAAGCTCCTGGGATACCAGCTTAGAGGCTCGTGTCCCAGCTCTGCAGTGCTCCACATAAACCACTAGGCTCAAAAAAATCAATCTCTTATCTTTGTTCCCACAGTCCTAAAAGTGGTGGCTTATCTTAGCAGTAACTATTTCTATTTTACTCAGTGTTACATTTTAGCCCTGTTAATCCTCTGAAATCTATTTAATATATATTTATATTTAATTATTTCTGTGAAAATAACTTACATATTCTGTTTTCCTGAATGGGCCCTACTATTATTAAATATAAATACAAATATAAATAAATATATATTCTTTGAAAGTATTCCAATCATTACTTACAAAGTTTAAGGAAAATATAATAAAAATAAGACTGTAAAGTCAAAATTATTTAAGTAAATCTGAGGATTTTATATTTAAAAATAAAATCTTATTAAATATTTTTGTAAAAATGATCAATTGTAGCACTTAATTTCCATCTAGTTATATCTACACATAGGTATACACATATTTAAAAGTAATGTAAGTTCATAATATTGCATAATGTTCTTAGCCATCTTGTGCAAGTGTTTTAAATACTACTCAATGTCAAGAGTACATCCAGAGGCATTATTTGCAAAACAGAGCAAAACAATACAATGAATGCTTGACATTACTGAGACCAATTATTTGTTACAGGAGGATTTATTTGTTTATGCTATCTCAATGGAAAGGTTTGACAAGAAAATTAATTTATTCTTCTTACTTGAACAATGTTACTACTCAAATCCTTCCCACTCAGGAACTGTGTGTTTCTCTTACATCTACAGCTGTACAACTCCCAAGACTTCGTGGCATTTGGATGTAATGACCTGTTTTGAGGTCATTGGATAAGAGACATGGAGTATTTTCTGTGGTTTCTTGATGATTATCCTGTGTCAGTGCCGAACACAAGATGCAAGTGTGCATTTTCTATATGTGGTTTACAACAGCAATGTGGTGTGTGTGTGTGCATGTGTGTGTGTGTGAGACAGAGAGAGAGAGAGGTAGCATGGGGGCTAGGGGGTTAGAGCAGGAGCTTCTCTCTCTAGGGGCCTTGGGATGTTATAGGTTGTTGTAGTGTAATGAGGACTGCAGTGTTTACTGAATTTTGTTTTTAAGATCCCATAAACTTTAAAAATCATTTCTTGATGTTTATTTTATTTCTTTCCTCTCTTTCCTAATAATCACTCTTTTTTCCTTTCCTAAATTTGTTCTTTAAGTTTTACTTTCTCTCCTAGAGAGTTTTATGTTTTCACATTTCTATGACATAACCAATGCTGCATGTCTTTTTTTGTACCCTTCATTCTGGTCTTCTAGTCCTCTTTCATTGACCCATTTTGCAAAGCAGCATATGACTTACTGGTAGCTTTCACAATTCTAAGGCTCACATGGCAGTATACTCACTATGTACTTACCTGGACCTACATCTTCCTCAATGGCCTGCACTGCAATTGATGGATTTGCCCCAGGACTCAGCACCTCTGAAAACCTCCAGCACAATTATTTTCCCTTTGACAACTGACTGGCCTTATGTAGAGCAAATAATTTTAAGGATTGACTAGGGGCCCTCATGGTCCTTTTTATTAGGCAAAAGACTTAAAACTCTACACCTGAAGTTATGAAAATCTGGTTCCACTGTTGTTACACAACCACAGTTATTCACCTCCACCACCCAATGAACATGCCTGCTCAGCTTCTGCTTGGTGTGCCCTGTGGCCTCTGAGATAAATCAAACCCATACAGAAGCCTCCTAATCTCTTCATTTCCATCTCTTGGACTTCTGCAACAAGAAATGAACAGGTTCTCTGATTTTCGAATATCCAAATTAAGAAAATGGCCAAATATACTCCTTGAGTTTTTCTGCAAAACTAAATCTCTTCTCCTGCCCTCTGAGAAGAAGTCCTGGCAGGGTATGTGGCCTGATTACCAAATCGTGTCACGGTAGCATGCCATTTCTTTCTCTTTCAACTGTTCCCAAGTGTTTAACCTGAAGCTACACTTCTTGTCAGAATTCTCTGGCCCATACACTCTTCTAGTCCTAGAATTAGCTTATGTAAATACACTTCTTTTACATAAAAGTACTTAAAATAACTAAATATTATTTTTGGTTTCAAACTTTTATATTTTATTCTATCTCTCATGTATTCAACTCCAAAATTAATACCCATTCATCATTAACCTTTTAAGACATCTACATTTAATATGCTAGGCTAGTCAAATAGAATTAAAATTCATTTACTAATTAAAAGACTACAATAAATTAAATTTATTAGGAGACAAAAAATATAAAACTGAGCATACATATTAGGCCAGAATAAACACACATAAATAAATACTCTCCAGGCATTTTACCAAAGTAATGATTTTTTCTGTATAAATGTAGAAGGTAATGAAATATAATCCAAATGATATTTTAATATCTTACTAATATAATAAGCTACTGAAATAGAATATACTAACATCCCTTTAGAGTTTTTAATTTAAAACAGAATATTTGAACTTTGTTTAGTCATGTACTTTCTTTACCATTTGATTATCTCAGAAATTAAATAAGCCTGATGGTTCTGAAGCCATCTTAAAATCACAGAATAATTGTGAAGTATAATTCATAATCTTTTTGGTTGACAAAACACTATTTGCATGTGTATAAGAATAGAATATATAGCTTTGTTCACAAGGTGGACAGAATAGTCAGTCATCTCATAGAGATATGAGAGAATTTCAGGGAGAATGGAGCATGTCTCATTTGAAAACATAATTTCCCCTTCAGCAAAATACCCAAATGCAGTTGAAAATCACTGATGTTTTTGCAATTCTGTTGTGTACTGCACAAATAGGTTTAAAAAGCAGTGATTGAAAATGCTATGAAGACCCTTAATATTTAAAAAAATTTTGCCAAAGTTTGAGTTTGATATTAAGGCATAGAGAGAAGTCAGATATTCTATCAAAATCACCTATACACCAAAAGTACACTTGCAAAGCTTCAAATCAAACACATTTTTAAAAGTTGATGTTTTCAAATCCTGCAGCTTAAGCAGAGCATTGATTTTTACACTGATGGACGGAACCCGATGGCTTTGACTTATCGTGGAAGCCCCTCACCTGTCTCTGCTGGCTCCCTGCTCCTACGCCCTGCTCTGATTCATGACATTTCTTTGAGGACAATAATTACACTACAACTTAAAATAAATTAATTGAAGCCCAAACTCAGCTATTCACCTATGTCAGGTATTTAAGATAATATTGATATAAATAAAGTTTAGAAAGATTCTCTGTTAATGAAGACATGTACAATTAAACACGTAGGAATGATTCTCACCTGTATCAGGGAATGGATGTGGGCAGTATTCTCTTTACTGCCTAAATTATTCCCTGAAGGGCAGGCAAATATAATACAAACTAACATTTTCAGATTCCTGAGTACCAGTTCCTCTATAATTGTTATGTACTCCACTTACCTGCATATAATACATTCTCAAAGAAATGGTGTAACTGTCTTTGCGCCCTCTTAACTTGCAGTGCAGACTTTGGCATTGAATTTTAGTCAGGCAGTATATAATGATGATTAAAATGTATGTTTAATGCAATGCAAGCCTAGGTTTCAGAAAAACATTTTCACAAATTATTAGTTTTATACCCATGAGTAAGTAAAATTTTCTCTAGGTTTCCATTATTTGACTTATAATGACAGGATATTAATAGCAGCATCACAAGTTTGTTTAGCATTAAATAAGATAATGAGAGGAAAGATTCTTGCTCATAGTAAGGACTCAGTGAGTGGTTGTTATTTTTGTTGTAGTTATTCTTATCACTCCTACAGAGTTTTTCTACAGAGGAAAATTAAAGAAAACAAACAAACAACAGAATGTCAATTGTACTGGAAAATGCACTGAACTAAAGCCGGAAGATAAATTGCTAGTTTTGACCCTACCAAGAAGTTGCAGATTTATTCAGTGACTCTGTAGAAGTCAATCACACTAGACATTTTTGTTTCCTCATTGGTAAAGTGAGATAAAGATATTTCAGTCCTCAAATCAGTTAGTTGAGAGGGTGGGCAGATAAGGTGTGAAGTTATCTTGGAAAGTGTCAATATCCATCACACTTCGTCACAGTAGAATAATAATTAGACTTGCTATGAAACTGTTATATCATCAGTGTTTTTAAATTATGAAATAGTGTGCACAACTGGAAGCACATAACATTATACATATGAAGGATTGAGAGTAAAAAATCATGAGAGCACCCAACCAGAGACACAGCACATTCACATCGGTCCTGTCTCCTCCACATCCCCTGGCTCTGTAAGAGCTAGCATGATCTTGACTTTGTCCTTATCATTATCTTGTGCATGTACTTATTGCCATGATGTGTTTTTTTTAAATATTTTATTTATTTATTTTTAGAGAGGGAAGGGAGGGAGATAGAGAGAGAGAAACGTCAATGTGTAGTTGCTGGGGGTCATGGCCTGCAACCCAGGCATGTACCCTGACTGGGAATTGAACCTGCGACACTTTGAACCAAAGTGTCGCAGGTTCACAGCCTGCACTGTTCACAGCCTGAGCTCAATCCACTTAGCTACGCCAGCCAGGGCTTATTGCCATGATATGTTTTAAAATGCATAGAAATAATATCACATTGTGGGCATTCTTTGTGACTTTTTTTAGAAAACTGCTTTATTGAGATATAGTTCACATAACATAAAATTCACCTGTGTAAAGCACGCAATTCAGTGGTTGCAGCATATTCACAGACTTAATGCAAACCACACAACCTAATTTTAGAATATGGAATTACTCTCAAAAGAAACCTTGTGTCCATTAGCAATCACTTCCTTTACCACCTTGGAGGCCCGGCCCTAGGTAGTCACTACCTACATTCTACTTATTTCACTCGTCATTATGTTTCTGAAATTCATCCATGCAGAATCGAGTGATGTTAATTTATTTTGTTGCTTATTTGTCCAGCTTCATCCATTAGCTGCAGGGAAAGGTATATGAAAATCTTTACCTATAATGGCTGATTTTTCAATTTTGAAGCCATGTTATTGAACACATACACACACATTTAGAATGATTGGATGCTTGGTGACTTGAAACTTTTATTTTCATATAATAATGAAATTTTCTGAAGTACTTTTTGCCTTAAAGCCCATTTTATTTGCTGTTAATAGACCTATGGCCATCTTTTTTTGACTAGTGTTTGCATGTATATCTTTTTCTACACTTTTACTTAGGACTTAGGCATGACTCTTTAAAAAGCATATTGGTTAGTATTTATCAGATTTGAAAAAAAATCATTGTCTTTTTAGAGAATTTAAGAGTAGAGATTTAACCAATTTATATGTTTATATTTACATTTATACATATATTTTCATTTATAATTTATAATTATATTTATCTTTTCGTTGGTTTTCTAGCCTGGCCTATGTTGGCTTAAGCTGTCGATAGGCTACATAATAAAAAGGCTTAATTCTTTTGGGTGGTTGATGTGCTCATCTTTGTTGAGAATATTTTTATATCTCACCAAAGCAGGTGCGTAATCAAGGAGAGCTCATGGTATTAGTTCAGTTCTCATTTTCCAATTTAATCTCAAAGTGGAAGTCCTGAATATAAATGTGTCACAAACTGGAAGCAACACATTTTCCAGCGCTGTTTTGTACACCCTGGAAGATACGATGGGACAAACAAGCTCTAAGCTGAAGTCTAAGGAACTTTTTAGAAGCAAAATATATGGGTGGGAGAAGCCAAGTGTATCTATTAATAATACAAATACTTATGTTTGACTATAAAGTTATTTTAAGTTACTGTTTCCAGGCTTCTGAGCAAAACTCGGTATGTGTGAACAAAAATGGAAGTTTCAGAAAGCAAACTAGAGTATATACTCTTGAATAGACTTAAATAAGAACCATTCACAAGGGATGTGGATCCAAATTGACTCCCTAGGGAGCAATGACAACCAGGGAAGAAAATAACACCGTCAGACATGCATGGATGGGGATGTGGGGCTGCCTGCTGTGGCTTTGCTGGCTCCCTGTTCATGTTTGTAAAATGGGGACTACAATGATACTAATGTCCTTAGTTTCATGTTTTTATTTTTTGAAAAAAATACTTTTTATTATTTTACTCCTAAAATGTATTGAGTGTTAACTCTATACCAAGCATATTATTAAATGCTTGTCTTGAGCTATTGGATTTACAAGTGGGTAGCATTATGATGCCCATTAGTATTCAGATGAGGAAACAGCCAGAACTGGAGCCCTCATCTGTGTAATTCCTAAGCGCTGAACACCGCTGTCTCACTGCACGGTGCTGCATCCTGGTGTTCTTCCTGCTCCCGTGAACTCTTTAATTGTATCTCTTCAAGTAGGTTTTCTTTACCTGGTACTTTCCCTAAATTCCTTCCCTTAATCCTCTTTCTCCTGATTCTGTGATACTCAGTGATCTCATCTACATCTAGGTCTTCAGGATTCACCTCTATTAATTCTGAAATTTACATCTCTGGCCTGAAGGCCCTCCTGTGTTTCCAATTTTCAACCATCTACTGAATAAAAACATGTTGATGTATTTACACTTTGAGCTCATTATGCCAGGACATAACCTCCCATCTTTTCTTACAAAACTACCCCTTCTTCTGGCTGGATATTGCTATTCCCCTGAGCACTTGAATTTGAAATCTAAGAAATGTCTTTCACTTGTTCTCCCTTAACACTCTGCCAGTTGTGCGCCCTCCCTCACAGCCACCACTGTGTGTCTCTCCCATTTCTCCTCCACTTGCTAGATCTGTGTCTACTTTGGCTGATGCTGTCATTACCTGGGCTATCCTCAGCAGCCCTTGACTGCTTTCCCTCACGTATTAGCTGCTTCTTCAGGACTTTTCCTGAAGCCTGTCCCTCAGATAAAAACAAAGCCATAGATACAACCACTGAAACTACAGGGTTCTATGACTCACCAACTTTAGATCCATACATTAAGAGGACTCTTCTAAATTGTCAAGATCAATCATAATTTGATGCAAATCCACCTTTCTAGGATAGTCTTAAACAAGCTCTTTTTAAAAGTAGTCTATTTTTCTGGCATCTAGACTTTTTCTTTTTCTTAAACATATCTTGTTCTTTTAAAAATGTTTCATATAGTTTTCTAATTCTGCTTCTCTCACTCCCTCTTTCTCTGTTACTTGCCTCCCTTAGATAAATCTCTGATATCACCACCTCCTTTCCAGTAGGAATTTACATGTCTTTTTTATAAAATTTGTACAGTCCACTTAATTTGTTTTGTGCAGACATACCTCATCTCATCTATTAAATTTTGACAGCACATAGAACTAAACTTTAATGAGGACTCCTACGGAGCAGGGACAGTATCTAGTTAAGGGCTCTGTGTGATGGCCTTGATTCCATTTTACCTAGAGGGAGGCTCAGAACGGTTGAATTGGTGTTCTGAATGCTACTTTGAGACAATGCTGGTGAATTTTATTCTCTAGGCAAAGTTTCCATGTATTAAAAGAAGAATGATTCCTCAGGTCTTGCCATAACACACTTGCTTCTGACTTGACTTTTCATAATGGAGACATCTGCAGTGGTGATATTGAACTACGACTGGAAATTTACCTATTTGACTTTGTTCTAATTTTCCTCAGCACTTCTAAGTAGTGACTTCTTGCCCTTACATATAACAGTTCTGAATTCAATGAGGAAGATATTTACAGTTCTATAAATATCACTTTGGCATTTTACATCCTGTAGGAAAGAACTTTTAATGTGCAGTTCATTGCATAGTTTGAGGTTTTTAAATGCCAACTAGAGACATAGAAAAGAAACCTTTACTGCAGAAAACATCAAGTTTCAAATTCAACATTCAGAAATGTGTAAAAGTTTTAGGGGTTGCTGTGAAGAGTGAAGAAGTTATTTGATAGAAGAACATAGAGCTTCAGCTTATCTGTTGGGTCAGAGGGGAAAGGATGAGACAGCATTTGAATAAGAGGAGGGACAATTCTGTACTCTATGTCCTTTATATTCCACTTACATAATCACCTAGGACATTAGACAGTGGGTAGGAATCAAAATAGACAACCTGGGAAATTGCAATTTCTTTATATCTACATAAATTGTGGAGGCTTAGAGGTATACATTGCTGATGTGAAGCTTTTAAAGGTGGATCATGTCACTCTGCCAAAAAAAATTCAGTAAGCTTCTAATTGGCTTTATTAAGAGATTCATGAACCAAGCAGCATCCCATCCAGCAAGAAGGACACTCCAAAGAGTTGTACAAAATGGAAACTTTTTCATAAGAAGGGTGAAGTGAGGGATCTATTAGCAGAAAAAAAGAAAGGGCTGTTTTTAGGTCAGGATGTCTTTTTTAGAAGGAAAGGGAATGACAAGATATTTTTTTCAATTACAGTTTACATTCAATTTTCTTCTCTCTTAGTTTAAGGTATACAGCATAGAAGTTGGACAATCATATACTTTACAAATGATCCCCTTCACACTTCCAGTACTCACCTGGCATCATACATAGTTATCACAATATTATTGACTACATTTCCTAGGTCATACTTTACATCCCCATGACTATTTTTAACTACCAATTTGTACTTAGTCCCTTCACCCTTTTCACCCAATGCCCCCAAACCTCCTCCCATCTGACATCTGTCAGCCTGTTCTCTGTATCTATGAGTGAAGCAACAAGGGTTTTATTTTGAAGATTGCCCATTCTTCCTATGTGTGTGTGCTGGGGCAGGGGGTATTGAGAGAGCCCAAGTGACAGATTACTTCATTGGTTTTCACAAGAAGATTCCAGACTGGCTCCTGAAGGCTGAAACTGCAATTAGGTCAGGTATGATGTCTAGGTTTGGTATCATGGCTTTTGGCATAAGTGATGCCAGTTTGGGCCTGTGGTTTTCTCTTTAACAGTCTATTCATAATCTAGAAAGAAAGTTCAAAAAATTAAGTTTTTGCAACAAACATTTAAACATTCAGCCTGGCTTAAGGTTTTTCTCAAATTATTATTGCAATACAATCAGTCTACCTGACACATTCATGATAAATTAATTTTACCAATAGCTTTTATCTGTCACATGAAGATTGTTTCCATGGTATTTTTGGAATTTAAATGTCAACAGTTTTGCTAGCTCTAGGTAAGCATGGGTCCTGATGCTGGTTTGGAAATGTTGATAATTAAAATCTTATTATAGTATTAGGTTTACTATTCCTACCTTTATTTAGGGAAACAATTAAATGATTGAATTTTAGCTATAATTGTTTCTCTCATTGTTTTTTTTTTATAAAGAAGCATAACATATGATCAAAAACCACAAAACAAAACTTACAAATGAAAAACTCTGTTTATCTGGCTGTTGCTGACAATTTACTTTTTCTCAGAATCCAGATATATTATCTTAAATATAGATCACAAGCTGTGATCTATGCAGGTTCTGTTTGTGTTGTTATTTTTGGACATATTTTAAATGAAGTTTTAAAGGCATTTTTTTTGTCTGGAGTGTTGGTTGATATAAGCTTACGCTGTTCATTGAGTGATCCTGAAGCTACAGCATTGGAAAGGAGCGTAGTCTGGGTGTGTAATTTCACGAGAATGCATGTTTCATAAATTTTGTCTGAAAGAGCAAATGCGTCCACTCTTTCTCCTGGTTTGACCTTGCTTACAGATGTGTGGCATGGTGATAGCTGGCCTCCCTATCTTCATTCTCACATCGGGGGGGAAGCTTGCTGTCTTTCCACTTGATACCCTCCTGGCCTCCCCCTTGGGGAAGCTGTCCAGCACTCTATTATGTAATTTCCTTGGGAAGAAT
Organism: Phyllostomus discolor; assembly: GCF_004126475.2. NCBI lineage: Eukaryota > Metazoa > Chordata > Mammalia > Chiroptera > Phyllostomidae > Phyllostomus > Phyllostomus discolor. The sequence goes on along the minus strand of NC_040903.2, from coordinate 93,583,692 downwards.
GAACCAAGTAAAGTGCATCAAATTTGTATTAGGACCTTCTGTCAACCTCAGCTCTTATAATTTCAAGTTATAAGGATCAATGTCTCCTCTAGTTGCTCTCTTGCATTGTCAGGGAAGAGTCTGACATCCTTTGGACCAAATAGCACTTATATAGTAGTTATTTCTCATTAATTTTTGGCATATAAGTGATATTTTCAAGTGCTAATTCCTATTTTTATATTATGTTGATAATTTCCTTTCATATCTGGAATGGTTGAAGGTGAGGTGAATTAGAAGTTTAGGTTCAACTGGCTATTTTATACAGACTTTTAAAAATCACTTTTTTTCTTGCCTTGTCAACAAAATGTAATTCCATTATATAATCTATTCTATTATAGGCTTAATAACATCTAGAAAAATTTTCCACTCAGGGATAATTATCTGCAAGTTCTTTGTCTAACTATTTATTCGTCCTTCCCAAAAATCTTTACTAGATTAATGAAAACTAATGTCTTGATCTCAGTAGGTTGTATTTCTGAAAATAGCACTATGCCTATGCCTCCCTGCCATGGAGGTAAGGCTATTTTTTTTGAAATTTTCTGAAAGTTGGAATGCATCTTAGCAGGCTACTGCTAGTTCTCTGGAAGTTGGTATTTGTATGACAGAGGACCATAACATTGATCATAGCTTATACAATATATACTTCTATCTGGTTCATCAACTAATGTGAGGCAACCAGGATATCTACTTAGTCTCCTTCTTAATTGTCTGCCAAATGATTATTTGAGATTGGTATATTCTATAAATTCTTTTCAATAAAAGCCAAAACAAACATTAAAGAGTCTTTACTATTTCCTTGTCATTCTTGAGCATAAAGACCAAATGGCCCCAATAATTCCAGCTGTAAATTTATTTAGAGAAATTTTCCTTCAACTCTTTTACACGGTAAATACCAAATAGAAGTGCCTAAATGTTCACACCCATGTTGTTATACTTTATTATTTATAAAATTTTCCTTCAATGGTCAGAGGTGCTTTTCATTTCCCCCTTCTGAGTTTTTTAAATAAATATAATGTCCACTAACACAAATGTCTACCGAGATTAAAGGAGAAGGCAGGTCAAGAGGCACATAATGTAGAGTGAGTTCATAGAGGACCCGAATTACATAGATTTGGCTTAATTCTGTGAGCTTTATATTCTTGGATATAATGTTTACTAGTTTTGAACTTAGTTTCCTTATCAAAGAAATGTGCAAGTGATCACCATTCATTTTAAATTAGATAATGTGTGTTAAGGACCAAGGTGACTGCCTACACTTCTGTACATACTCCATAATCAATCATTCTTTGGTTTATTGCCATTGTTGCCATGATGTTATGATTGTGAGTGAGGCAGGGGTGGAACTGCATACCAGCTGCAGACAATATAAATAAAGAAGGCACATAACTGTGGAAATTATTGGTGTATGCGGGGACCAGTATGACTAGGGCACAGGACTTTTGGAGGACATAGTAGTATATGAGTACATAAGAAAAGAGGATCAGTGGTTAATTATAAATGGAAAAGAACACCATTCTCATGAATTTGGATGTTTTTATACCTGTTGACAGTGAGAGCCTGTTGAAGTGTTTTGAGCCTGGCAGAGATATCAATTGCTTGCCTTTTTGTTACTTTTCTAAGCTTGTGACTGTTTATCCAACTTCTTACTTGACATTCCCACTTGGATGTGTGACAGACAGGTTTAGTGAAACCAGCTTAGGGGTAAATTCTTGATTTTCTTCTAAATCTTCTCTTCCTGGCTTCTCTATTCTAGAATACGGCGTTTCCTTTCCCCTAGGCACTCATGCCATAATGCCATTGTTCAAAATACCCCTCCCTATTTTATCTTCTTTTTCTATTTTGTCAATACTGCTAGTGAAACAGGTTTCAAATATTCACACTTCTCTCCACATCCCTTGCTATCACTTCCAGTTCCAGTCATCAGCTTCCCTCACCTCCATCCCTGAAATTCATTCTACTCTTCTCATGTTCCACTCGTGTCCCCTCCCACCTATCCATTCCCTTACACCAAGATTAGTATTTCCAAAATAAAAGTAAGTGTATTTATGTTCTGCTTAAATTCCTTCAATAACTCCTCATCACCTTTGAAACAGAATGGGAAATCAACATTACCAGTAGAGTCTATGGTATGCCTGTCACCTACATTTTCAGTGGCGTCTCTTGCCTCTTTTTACTTCACGTTTTCATCTTCAGCCATACTGACTTTCTCCCAATTTCTGAAACGATTTCAATTCTCTCCTGGCTGATGGTATTTTTAAATGCTCCTCTCCTCCAGTTCTCTTTGTGGTAACTGCACAACCTTTGATTTCAATTAATATCATTTCTAGAGAATTCTGCTTTAAATGTCAATCCAAATCAAGATTGTGTTTTAATTTCTATTATATCATTTTGTTTTTTACATCAGAGTTTGTAATTATGTATTTATTTCTTTGCTTATTTGTTTAATGCTTGGCTTCCCCAATAGAGTATAAGCTCCATAGTCAAAATCTGTTCTGTTTTTTGATCAATCACCAGTTGGTAGCCCAGTAACAGGCACATAGTAGGTAATTCTTAATTATTTGTTGAGTAAGTGAATTAAAAAATGACAGTCAATGATACGAAAGCCAGGGATCAAGTGTAAAGAAAGAAATTGTGTAAATACATGGTAATGAAAATAGTAAAAGTTGGGATTTAGTGTAGTTGTAAATTATAAAAAAAGAGAAATTTACCACTTCCACATCCTAAACTAGCACAACGCAGCACAGTCATCAGATTCCCAGGTGCCTGGAAATATATTGTACTGCCCTGCTTTCCCAAGTGTGCACTATGTAAACCAAGACAGCCACACAAATTCTACCAACGGGTTCACATCTCAGTAGAGAAATGGAATGGGAGGCACAGGGCATGGCCCCTCTCTTCTAGGAGATTTTCCAGGGTCCCCAGAAAACACTTCTCTTTGTATCTTCTTGGACAAATATTAAGTGGTCAGAGCTAGTTTCAAAGGGGCTAGAAGTCTGATTTCCCAGCTAAAATTAAAGTTCTGTTATCAAGAAAGGAGAGAATGAGACTGAGATGCGTTTAGACAATCGGCTTTCTGTCATAAGGTGTTTCCAATGAAAATAGAGGGAGCGGCACATATATGGGTCACTTCTTAGAAGTCCTGCTTACTCAGTTCTGATTAGATGCCCTTTGCTATGTCACATTTTGTGAGTGAGAAAAATGCAGTCAGTTAGAATTAATATCTGTACCTACACGCTTCCTTACTCTCCATCAGCCTGATAACTTACAGATCATTCTGGTCAGGAAATGATTTCATTTATGCTGACATTTTCGACAAATTTCATTTACACTAAAGCTTCATAAGGAGTTCAGAAAACTTCCTCAAAATGCTTATACAGTTTGCACAGTGTAAATATTTAAGACAAATATATCCACATATACAAACACTGACTGTCTCATCTTTCTTGTAGATAAATCCAAACATATCAATGAAGGCAGTGAAAAGTCAGTTGTCTTTGTTCAGATGTTGTTTAGCATATCCCCAGTTGCAGTAGAAACATTTGGGGGTGCTCTTTCCTTTCTGTTAATCCTCTTTATCATTGTATAATGCTTCCAAATTTGGATATATAATTCTGCTAATGGAAAATGTGTCCAGCGCCCTGGCTGGCGTAGCTCAGTGGATTGAGCGCGGGCTGGGAACCAAAGTGTCCCAGGTTCGATTCCCAGCCAGGGTACATTCCTAGGTTGCAGGCCATAACCCCCAGCAACCACACATTGATGTTTCTCTCTCTCTCTCCCCCTCCCTTCCTTCTCTCTCTAAAAATAAATAAATAAATAAAATCTTAAAAAAAAAAGAAAGAAAATGTGTCCAGCTAAAATCTCATCCATATAAGTCTGTCTTGCTCGCAGAACAAAAATTTAAATATCAAGAAAGGTGAAATACTGAAATATCAGCTATAATTTTTGGGTTACAATATTAACTTATTCTAATTAAATACCATTCTATGCTTACAAAGTACCTGCACGCATAGAATGGTATTTAATTAGAATAAGTTAATATTGTAACATCTTCTGTTCATGTATTTTGTTTTCTCTTTAGGCCAAGTTTGAGAGTTTCTGTTTAGTAATGTTTTCTCACATAAAATAGTTTTTGTTAAAATTCTATCACAGTGAAGTACAGATGCTCTTCAGCTTACAAGGAGGTTGCATTCTGATAAACCCGTCTTAAGTTGAAAATATCCTAAGTCAAAAATGCACTGTTTTACACCTTACCTACCAAACGACATGGCTTAGCCTAGTTCAAAACACGATCTTCAAACACAATGACAGCACAGTGCACTGCATTGTTGGTCGTTCGCCTTCATGAACACACGCCTGACTAGGAGTCGTGGCTCACTGCCGCTGCCCGGCGTCCTGACAAAGTGTTGCACTGCACCTTGCTAGCCTGAAAACATTCAAACTTCAATGCACAGTCTGTACTGAGTGTCTATCGCTTTTCCACCATCGTAAAGTAAAAAAATCCGAGGTCCAAACATCGTAAGATGGGACCGTCTGTGCGGTAATGTACTGATGTGATACTCACTCACAGCCATAACACCATGGCAACAATAGTGACGAACCAAATAATGATTGATTATGTAGTGCTTACAGAAGTGTAGGCAGTGACCTTGATACTTGACACACATTATCTAATTTAAAATGAATAGCAATCATTTTCACATTTTGTTGATGAAGAAACTAAGTTAAACACTAGTAAGCATTATATCCAAGAATATAAAACCCACAGAATCAAGCCAAATCGATGTAATTCAGGTCCTCTATGAACTCACTCTACATTATGTGCTTCTTGACCTGCCTTCTACTTTAATCTTGATAGATTTGCCTTAGTGGACATTATGTTTATTAAAAACCCCAGAGGATATAATTAAGTAGACCTGGTTAATTTGTTTGCTCTTATGGAAAGTGTGGGTCCACATCTTATCAAAGATTCTTCATTTGGAAGTCCATTGACCCCAGTGGGTTTAAGAATATGCTTCAAAGCCTGTGAACATCCTGAAGTTTTATAAATTTATCTAGGAAGAGTTTTTATGGCCTTCATCAGATATTGTAAGTATCTGTGCTTTCTAAACATCTGAGACTCTAGGAAAAAATCAATAAATATTCATGAATGACAGGTATGACAAACTAATAAGAATTGGGTTCACATATTCCTTTGAAATATAGCACTGTTCATTTTAAGAAGCCTGAGTTGGTAAGTGGGTGACACTTACTGAAGTACATCTGCTACTTTAAATTACCATAGGAGAAAGGTTGAGTCAATATTTACTAGAAGCTTGTTGCTCCATTGGAAGGCACTGGAGTGTGCAGTGAGAACACAGGAGCAGAGGTGTGAAGATGGAATTCAACTTGGACTCAGACGGTTCCCTCTCTGACTTTGGGGTAAGGTTCTCAGTGATTCTTTTTTCTCAGTTTGCTCATCAGTTTTAGAAAATGAGGTAATGGTATAAGCTGCAACTAATAAATTGGGCAAATAAGACCACAGATACAACACACAACTATTATTAATGTCTCTGTTTCATTCTACACTATATAATGACAAAGTGGGAAATCATTCTATTGATCTGGGACTTTGATTCCTCTAGAAAAGTGAGAAAATCTTTTCCTTCTGCCTTCCAGAAGCTGTGTTCAGAGTAGTAATTAACTACCAAGTGCTATTCAAAGTTTGTATCTTCAGCAAAGCCTGCCTATCTGAAATAGCATCAAGTTTATTAACTCAATAATAAACTAGATGCTTAAACTAAATGCTTGAATTAAAAGCTTAAATTAGAACTGGAATTAGAATAATGAACTAAGGGCATCAACTGAGTAGCTTTAATTCAACTATTAAATAAATTACCTAATTAATTCAAAAGTTTTGCATAATTCAATATTAGCTCCTTCTTCCTTGACTATGATACATTTACTACCTGGTGTTATTTAAGCTATTCATTTGTTTCCTTGTTGCCTGTTGTTTCTTGGCCCCAATGCAATGGAAAATCTATAAAGCCCAGGGCTTTGTTTTGGTACTTGCAGTACCCAGAATTGTAGGTACTAACAGATATTGTTTTACGAATGTTGAGTAACTTACATGCACAAAATGCTTTGATAACATTGGGGCAAATGTTATTACCATTTACATGCAAAATATTATTACTCTCTGACTCACTTCTTATGACTCTGTTCTGTGATCTTTCCCTTTCTTCTTAGTTGTTGATGATTTCTCCATCAATGTCTTATTACTTCCAGCATAAATTCCACCCCCCCCCCACCTCTGTCTGGCGCTGTCACATCACCACTGCAAACATGACGCAAGAGCTAGACTGCACGGTGACAGTGGCTCAAGTTCTGGGTGTCAGCCATGTGTGGGCATGCAGGCTCTGCCTTATGCGCTGCGTGTTCTCAGAAAACTTGATTAACCTTTTTAAGGCTTAGTCTTTTCTAATCTCTAAAAAATGTGTTTTCCAATTTAGAACAGAGCAACAGAGAAAAAACAGAAAAAGGGGAACCACAAAATTTACCTTGACTAGACAGTAGAGACTACAATATCTTTAAAAGTAGTGTTCATTGCAATAACCTTGATGACATTTGGCAAAAGGAGCGAGTTGTAGAATAGCAACATGGGTTTTTGTCAGATTTAAGGATCAGCAACAGCTGTTGAAACTGAGAAAAGCTGTTATATCTTTCAGTAACTACACGAATAAACCCTTCTGTGGTTGTTCTTACTGTTTGGACTTTAACAAATGCCCTAATTATGTATTTGTGTGGGGAGGGAGAAGAGCTGATTACCTTTTGAAGCACATCAGGAGCTCCTATGTGGGCAGAGACACAGATTGCTGAGGCCATATGGGCCTGTGGTCTTAAGTATAGTAGCATGCTAAGAAAACTTCTCGGGGTATTTCTCCCATCCAAAAAACTCCTACTTTGTGCATGCTCCTCCTTCAAATAACAGCACATAAGCCTTTTCATGCTGAGAGCTTTAAACTTTCTCAACAGGAAGGTGAAGTATGAAGATATGTGGGATAATTCTGGGAGAAAATCAAGTTATTACAGATGCTATACTTATTGGGTCGGTCATAAAGTCTGTTTAGTTTTCTTTTTACATAAAATAAAAGACATATTTTTTATTTTCACTAGTAACTTTATTGATTTTGATATTTTGAGTGTGTTGGCTATCCCCCACTATTGGTTTCTAGTGGGTAGAGGCCAAAGGTGCTGCTAAACATCTTCCAGTGCATAAGACAGCCCCACTGCAAATAATTATTTGGCCAAAATGTCAGTAGTACCAAGAAACTTTGAAAACCACTTTTGACATGTTTGATCAGTCAAGACACCTTCTCCATATTCTGCACAAATCTTTTTTTGAATTTCAGTTGCTTTTTTACCTTTCTTGAAATAATAAAGTATAATATGCCCAAATTGTTACATTTCTTTCATCTTTAATATTGAAATGACTACACACAAATTCACCAATTTTGATAAGTTTTTTAAATGCACACTGACATGACAGCTGTCACAATATGATCTAACAAAATTCTTTCAAATGATGTTAAAGACAACTAAGCACTACTAGAGCCATCATACTGAAAAAAAAAAAAAAGAACTTTTTGGCCAACCCAATAATAAAAAAATTGATGGGAACAGAAAGTCCTGAGGTCAGTTGTGTGCCAAGATTAGTTAGTTTCTTACTTTTAAATATCAATTAGATATTTTATTGAAGTCTTTGGGATGACAGGTTCTAAAAATTGGCTGGGGCCTCTTGAGTGATAAATTTAAAAAGGGTTAGGGAAATGATGCCCATGTTGGAGGAATCTGTGAATGTGATCTTCCTGCACTAGTTGTGATGAGCTACCCATTTTTTATATGGACTTCACACATTTTAACAGGACTGATGGCAAAAGTGAATGACCTTTCATTTTTTATTTTTTGACCTGTTTTATTATCTTCATTCAGCTGGTCTCTTGATGAAAAATAGATTAAGAAGCTTACCAACTTAAATTGTTTGCTTAGTAAGGCAAAAGGTACAATGTCTGCCTGCATGCATATTTGCATCAGTGTAGGTAATTTGTTTCAAAATGACAATAAACTTAAAAGTGGTTTGGATTGCCACAATTTGGTCTATACTGGTTTTGTCATAGAGTGGGAAAAGGCTGTGGAATCTACTAAAAAATACAGGAGTGTACCAGTTACCACGGATGCCTTGCCTACATCTGCTTGGCACTCACTGTTTGTATGTGGTAATGCATTCTAATTATAAAGTACCTATATTCTTGTGTGTTTGCTTTTTTTGTGTGGAGCAATTTGGAAGTGCCTGGTTGTTAACAGTTCTAGGAGTAGACCTTAACCAGTGATGGACAGAAGTTGATGGGTAAATGCCCTAGTCCTTAACCCTTGGGTGGATGAGTATGTAGCTTAATTCATGGAGTGTTCCAGAGGTCCCCAGCAAGACTAAGCCCTGGCTATACATCACACCATGATAACCTACTCATTGACACACTGTATAAACTTTCTTTCCTATCTTACTCCCTCAACCCAGTACTTAGGCTTCCTGGAGTCATTTTCTAAACAAACTAGTTCACTCAAATCACTAGCTTCAGTTCTTCTCCTGGAGGCAACCTAACCTAAGGCAGGGATTCATGAAAGGATGCAGAGGCATTGTGGTCAAGATGTTCAGAAAGAATAACTTATGGATAAGGGTAGACCATACTCATTTCTTAAGGTATTCATTCATTTATTCATTCTACATTTACTTGGTAAGAGCCCGTGATGTACTTATAACTGATGTAGAATGTGTAATGAGAAATAATACTTGGTTCCTGCTTAGGGGGCAGATCATAGTTAAGAAATATCAGGTCTTTTAAGGACTGAACCTATTTCAATTTTTTTTCCTGTCCTAGGAACCAAACCCTCAATGGACAATATGGGATAAGAAGGATTTGCTAACTCTTCATCTACAAATGATGGATATTTTAAAAATAAGCAGAGGGCAGAGCTAATACAGGGCCCTCCCTGCATGGACTACCAGTTTTGTTTCACATGCAAAGGGAAATCATTGCCATAGGGACCCTCCACATCCAGCTCGTAAGGGTGTCATTACTGAATTCTTTTTTGGTGGATTCCCTGGGTTTAAAATGCTCCATAAGTGCAAAGCGTTTTGTTCTCAGCTCTTAGTATATATTTTTTTTTCTTAAAAATCACAGTTTTTGTCTAAAGTAGCATGTAGGAGGGTTTCAGAAAACACATTTTATTCCCACTCTCTTGTTCTGTTCCCTCAGTACCATCTGGTACAAGGGAGAGCCTCCCTAATCGACTCTAATGACTGGGAGATCCATGGCACATTACTGAATTTTGCAGATTAGCAAACATGATTAGACAAATTGAGGAGTCTGCATTGAACTATGTACTTTGTTGAGAACTGAGGAAAAATTTTAAAAATGTTATTATAGCTTAATCTTTGAATGTAAATAGATACTTTATAGGGGTTGATCGTTCTATTAAGGAGCACTGGAGCCCTGGCTGGCATAGCTCAGTGGATTGAGCTTGGGCTGCGAACCAAAGCATCACAGGTTCAATTCCCAGTCAGGGCACATGCCTGGGTTGCAGGCCACGGCCCCCAGCAACTGCACATTGATGTTTCTCTCTCTTTCTCCCTCCCTTCCCTCTCTAAAAATAAATAAATAAAATCTTTAAAAAAGGAACACTGGGCCATAATGTTCTGTAGAAGAAATTAATTGTAATTTAAAAAGAAAATGTCTTCATTCTTTATGTTTTTTTTTTTTAACTCTACCAATATCTACACTACCCAAGAACTAAGACTAAGGTAGAATCATTTCCTGAAAAGGTTAGAGGTCATCTGGTACCATTTGTTTTGATGTAGAAAATGCAGAGATATTTGTGTCTCTTTATGTTGCATCTTATTGCTTTATAATATCACTACTTATGTTAATGGAAATTTTGTGGTTTGTAAACATTTTAAATGTCAGCTGTTGAGGCTCTTAACATTTATTATTCTCAATTCCCATTCCTGTGTTATCCTTGCTTTTTATCGGGCAACAAAATCTCTTGATTCCTCCTACACAGCAGTGTAAATAGTTTAAAACACACAACCCATATATACATACAACTTTCTTAGGCCCAGCTGTGTGTTCCTTCTTCATACCTCAGGAATTCTAGTGGGGTGGGACATGGAGGAGGGCTGGAGTGGGGAAATAAGTGTAAAGAAGACAGTCATAGTACAGATAATTTAAATACTTTTTCTATCTTTGTGTATTGCAGTATCCAATACTGTGTATTGTAATGTCATAATAGTATTGTCAGTTCCTTAAAAACACCTTTTAAAGATCAAGGCCTTATTTCTCTACACATGGCCCTATTTCTGTTTAACGCCACATATCCAAGTTGATGTGTGGAATTTTATGCCCCAGAAATTGGTGCTGTGACCTAGCTATTTTTCTGATCTCAAGAAACTGGGATGAAAAAGTTCACAGTGCCATTTATGTCATGGTGATACAGTCAAAAGTCAGCAGGAGGAGAATGCCCAGCAGAGGTGGTCAAGAAGTAACCCTGCATATCCTGTCCAGCTGGGACTTGCACTGCAAATCACCCTGACCTGCATGTGATAGGAAGTTAATGCTTTTGAAACTAGGAGCACGAAGAGGAGCAAAAGATGTGCATCTGATTGTATGGCTGAATTAAGAGAAATAATGTCATCTATTGCTCTAAAATAAACAATGCTATTTAAGCCTTTTCCTATTATTCTTAGTCCAGGCTTCCTCCAATATTAGAGCTCTTAATTCACATTTGGTTCTTTATAACATATTATCTTTAAAAATTAAAATTTAAAAAAGTATAAAAGCAGTTATAAAATCTACAGTATTTTGGTACAAGAAGGAAATTAAGATAGAATGCAAATACATGACACAATTTTGTTTTTTTTACTTAATCTTTTATAATCAAGTTCTGCTAACTTTCTCATTTCTCACTGAATAAATTGGAAAAGATTAGAAGAGATTATCTTAGTCTTAGATATTATATGGATTTAGTGTTCTCCTTTCATTGTAATTCTTTAGAGTACTTTCTTTTAAGATGTTTTCTCTCCTTTGGTGTTTTAAACACTCAATATTTTGGTTTCAAGGCTGTTTTGTAGTGGCAGTGTCCTAAAACTGGAGTCTCCTATGGGATTTCAGATTATAAATGTGATTTAGTCATTGAATGGATTATGCTGATAATAACTAAAACCTCACAGATCTTTCCAGTAAATGTGCTTAGTTTCATTAAAATTAATCCAGAGAGAAAGTTTGATACAAATGCATCATTCATTCATATTTCTTAAAAACAAGTGAAATAAAGCAAAAAGTAATCATTTTTGAGCACTTAGTATGTGCAAAACTCCACAAGATTAGGGAAAAATCAATCTGCATATGAATGGTTAGAATAATGAATTTTTCCCTATGATTATCTACACAGAATGTATCCACTCTATGGCATCTGACTTTTTCTTTTTTAACTTTATATTGTTCACCTCACTGAAAGAATTGGGGAAAAGACAGCACAAAAGAGAGGTTAATTGCTTCAGCTTGCATTGGAAATGTTTGACAGCCTGTGTTAGCACTGAGTATTTCAACTTAGAAAACAAACTAAGAGTTAGATGATGCAGCCTTTCAAAACTGTGGTGGATAAGAATGTGCAGTATATTTTCAGGGATGAAAAAGGAATAACTGATGCTCCAATCAATAAAGGGGAAAAAGGGTGAATGGAGAGAAACTCTAATTTTTTTTTTTGGTTAGGAAAATATTTGTTTGATCTGAATAGATACGTTGGTAAAGGAAGAAGCTAATGCTGAATTTTGTTTGGTATTCCAGCCTGTCTTTATTGCAGTTGAAATGCAGTCATTTCTAAGAAGCTGAGAGGTATTTCTTGCAGTCACCATAGTATTTACCCTCAAGGATGGGGGTCCAAAAACTCCACCAACCAAATTGGCTTAAAGACATTTCATCTCAAAAGGTCTTTGTCATATTCATAAAGAGCAAATCATCCCTAATCTGCTATTTAAATTGAAAGTGAAAGAGAGTAGATATTAACCTGAGGTCTCCACTCCAGTCACATTGCACAATTGCATTAAAATGCCCTAGATAGACTGGCAGTCTAACAAACACCCTGTGCTGTTAATTTAAAATATTTATCATTCTCTTTGTAGACCTTAAGGATGGTATGCAAATAAAGAAACAGTATAGCAAATGGAGATGATTATAAGGACATTTCACTTGAACCTTAGGAAACATTCTAAGCAATGGGGGAAAGTATTCAGACCAGAAAAAGACTCTTGTATAATCACACTCCTTTGTAGTTATGCAGCACACGTTGTTGTTGTCCCACTCACATTCTCTAATGTAGGTATATGCTATTCCCATTTTAAAGATAAAAACAGTAAGGCACACATTTCTTTTTGCTATGATTTGACATTGGTATTCTTAGTAAGATAGAACCAAAATGGAAGGGAAGATGAAATAGATCAGCAAGGAAGACACAAAAATTAACTTCAACCAAATTAATAACACAGAACTCTTGAGTCTTAGGCTTTTGCTTATTTTGTCATGTCCTACTGCTTCTTTCTTTCAAGCTGTCATCCATTCTTCTAAAAAGACTGTTTCCCAATTTAAGATATTAGTGAGAATGGTGCTTCTGAAACCACATGGCCATAAAATTGTCATGGCGCAATGGGAGACATATGGTTGTCCCAGGGTATCCCGGGCTGTTTGTGGGGTGTTGTGAGGCTCACCAGAATCATGACCTGCTTATCAACTTGTCTCAGCAGCTTTGAGCTTTTGCATCATCAGGCACTTAGACTAGTTATACAGTTAGTGTTATCTAAAACACTCAAATAAATTACTCCTTAGACAAGGCTAGGTAAAACATTTAGGCAAAGAAGGTGCAACTTAACAGTAAGTCATCTTGGTTCTTTGGGCGAGGAGGTTTTGAGGTCTACTTCATAATGACCACTCTCCAAACTTCCCGTCACTTGAGATGTAGAAGCAACAATGTGGGCTGTCATTTCAGTTACTAAGTGGTTGTACTTGATGATTTTCTTAACCTCTCTGAGATATATTTGCTTTATAGGTAAAAACACATATTATAAAGCCCAGTTCACAAAGTTGCTTTGAGGACTTAATGTTGTAATAATGCTCTCAGCACAGTCTCTGATAACAGTGAAGCTCACTAAATGTATGTTCTTTATTGCCTTCTCTTTTTAACTGCAGTAACTGCAGCCGAGTCTGAAAGTGTGTGTTGTGTGGTGGTGGTGGTAGAGACTGTGTTTTCTTTCAGGCAGTATCTCCAGATCCTAGAAAACTGCCTGGGAGAAGATGGCAGGAGCTCAGGAAATGCGTTATCTCATCTCATAGCAGCCTCTCTTGGCTCACCATGTCCCAGACACAGTGTCCTTCCCACTTTTCCTTGAATCTTTCAAGTTTATTGCTGTATCATTTAAAAACTTCTCTTTCCTTTGCTGGAATGCTAGTCCCACAGTTCTTCATATCATGGTCTTCTTCTTGTCATTTGGGTGCCAGCTTAATGATCTACCTACTTGGCAAGACCTTTTCATGTCTATGTATATATAAACAGCTCCCTTCTAAGAGTCTATCTCAGGCCCAGATCCTCTGTGTGATATATCAGGCCCAACCACAGGCAATCACAACACTTTGAATGACAGGCTTCACTAGCCTCTGCACCCCACTGCAGTTTTCCAGAGGGAGTTGCTGTTAGGACTCAGCTCCTCCTTCCCTTGACCAGGCCAATCATGCTTCTACTTTCACACACACACCTGCATTTATAGCCCAGGCTCTTCCATTGGGGGTCTCCTTATTAGGGTTCTTGGCTGAGACATAGATACTTTGACTTTGTACCTTTCTCCTCCTAGCTCTTCCCTCTTTCCCTCCTCCTGGCCCATGAATCTGTAAAGACAAAGGAGCTTTTTGTATGGGGCTCCCCTTCATTGAGACAATTTCCTGAACTGTGCTTCATCCATCTGACCCTTGTGCTATTTCCTCAGGGGAAAATGGAACATTGGCGAACTGGTACTTTTTGCCTCTAGTTTGAACTGTTGCTGTAAGTGAGTACAGGCTTGATTATCACTTTCAGCTTGGCTTATTGTCCAACATGACCACTTTCAATGTGATGTCTTAACACTAAAGGCTTGACACTATTTGAAATTATCTTGTTTACTTATTGATCTTATTTACTGTCTCTGTTTTCTAACTTGAATGCAAGCTTCATGATTTTAGGGACCCTGTCTGCTCTGTAGACTGCTACATCTGCAGTCCTAAAGGAAGAAGTGGCATGTACTAGGTCTTCAATAAACATATGAATACAATAAATGACAGGTACACAACAGGTAAACTTATTGATCTGGGATCTTCCCAGCAGGCAAATCTCTGTAAATCATGCTTTTCACAAGGAAGGATTGAGATTCAGGCCATTAATACCTATTCTCAGGTCTTTTTTTTTTTCCTGATGTGAGATCTATCTTATACCATATTCATTCTCTATCCAAATAGAACTTCATCCAATACCTCTTGTAGAACCACTTGAAATAAAATTCCATAAAACTTACTGTGGTCTACATTTTTCATTTCCATTGCTTCCTCTGCCATTGATTGTTAGTTGGCTACAACATTCCTCAGTTGCTTGTTAATTATTGTTTCCTTTATTAAATATCTCATCTCTATAAGACTTTTCCTTCCCATATGCTAGGAATTATACATTTGACCCATAACACTTATTACAAAAAGATGCTAAACTCTAAAACAGAGGTCAGCAAATTATGGTAATGTGTCAAATGAAGCATGTGACCTGTTTTGGTATTCGGAGTTAAGGATGCTTTTATATTTCTAAGGGCTTGTTTAAAAAAAGGAATATAGGAAAGAGACAGTATGTAGCCATTAAAGCCTAAGATATTTACTCTCTGGCCCTTTGCAGGAAGAGATTGCTGAACTTCTTCTAAAATTCATCCAGTTAGTGCCGTGGGGCCAACACTCATAGATCCAGTTACTATCATTCAAAAGGTTACACTGATATGGCTAGCTAACCTTCAAAGGAGGCTATTTACCTAGCTATAGAAGAAATTAGCTCTACTGTCCTTGGCTTCTGTATCAGGAATTTAATCTTTCAAAGTGATTTCCTATGTACATCTGGGGATCAAGTTTCACTTGCCATTTCAAACAGTAAGCAAACCCTATTGTGTATCATATCTATGCTTGTAATCAGAGCAGAGAGTTTAAATACTACTTTCAACTTGACAGTTATAGTGTTTGTGATATTAGTTCTCTGAACCTTAGGTCTGGTGGCAATTATTTGCAACAATTTACTATGAAGTTTATAGGAGATCATTAATAAACAGTACTGAGATAAGTTTCTAACTTCATACTGGCAAATATGAGAAGGGTTGGCAAAGGTGGGAACCAAGGGGATTATAAAACCAAGAGAGCCAATTTACCAAGACACATTCAGCAGAAACACAAAACTATGAAAGCATCCACTAAATTTTCTATTATTTTGATTAAGATGCATGAAAAGAGAGTTGACTGTGTTTAGAAAGTATAGAAATGTAATTTTGATTGAGAGGAACAGTGATCTTTATCCATTCAATAAATATTTATGGAACATCTACTATTTGCTAGTCATTCTTCCATGTGCTGGAAATAAAACAATGAACAATATAATGCTTCATATTGACCCTTCCTGTTAGTGTGGGAGACAGGCATATGTCATGTGGTGGTTAGTTCAATCAAGGTAAATAAAATAGAGTAGGGGAGACAAGAAGACTCAAAGAGGGAGAGTTGTTATTTCACATGGAGAATTTAAGGAAAGATGACAGATCTGTGAGAGGAAGGAGTGTGAGAGTTGACATTGAAACAAGAACATTTCATGCAGAAGGAACTGCAAGAGCCATGGCACTAAGGTGGCAAGTTTTGTCTATTCAAAGAATAGCAAAAAGGCCAGTGCAACTGAGCAGAAATTAGCTGTACTGGGGAAGAGTGGAGAGTGTGAGGTCAGAGAGGCAGCAGGGAACCAGATCTAGAGGACATCGTTACCTTCTATTCTAAATGAAGTAGGAAGCCATGGGGGCTTTGAGTATAGGAAAGGAATGATCTGACCTAGATTTTAAATGTATAGCTGTGACTTCTGTCTCTGGAGAACAGATTTGAGGGGGGAAGGCAAGTATAAACACTGGGATTTTAGTTAGAAGGTCATTTCAATAATACCAGAAATGATGATGGTCAGGACCAGGGTGGTAACAGTAGAGGTAGTAAGAAATTGTTATTTTAAAAAATGAACTATATTTTGAAGCTATATTCTATATCTTTTTTGATGGATTGGATTAAAGCTATGAGAGAAAGAGTCAAAGATGACTGAAAATATTTTGTCCAGAAGAGACAGAATGATGTGGACATTTGCTGAGATGGAGAGAAATGTGGAAGAAGCAGTTGTGGGGTAAATCAGAAGTGTAGTCTTTTAATTGTGAGATGTCCATTGAATATCTAAGTGCAGATGTGGAAGACACAGATTTATATACAATTCAGAGAGAGGTTTGGGCTGCAGATATATATTTGGAATTGTCATTTTTAAGTTTGTTAAAAGCATGAAATGGAATGTGTTCCTGTAGGAAGTCAGTGTGCTTAGAATGAGAGGGATGTCTGAGAACCAAGCTCTGGGTTGTAGCTACAGAACATGTAGGGGGCCAACAAGGGAGATGGAGAAGGAGCAGCCAATGCAGTGATGGGAGAGCAAGTGAGATGGGCTGTCAGAAACCAAGTGAACAGAATACGTCAAGAAAGGTATGATCAGTGCTGTCAAATTCTGAAAATATGGATTAAAGTGAACATTGGATTTAACAGTGTAGTGGCCATCAGTTATGTTTGGTGGCAAGCAGGAGATTATGGAGTGGGTTAACAGAGAATGAGAGAAAAAAGTATGAATCTAATTAACTAAAGGGATTTTATGATAAAGGAACATAATAAAAATTGACTAGCAACTAGATAATATATACCTTTAAGGGAAGCATTTATAAAGAAAAATATTTTAGTATATGTAGATGCCAATGAGAAAGATTTGCAAAGAAAGTGTTTAAAATGTTGAAGAGAAAAGGACCATGGCAAGAATTGTGTCTCTTAAAGCATGACTTTGAAAAATTAGAGGGATTGACCTTTGATAGGTTCATGGAGAATGCATCACAAGAAAGGGGGAAATACACCTAGATATGAAATGTGGCAGTAAGAGTAGGCAAAAATGCTTCAGATTGCTTCTATTTTCTTAGTGAAATAAGAACCAAAGTCATCAGCCAAGAAAGAGGATGGGAGAGAAAATATTGCAGGCTTGAAGACTGACTGTGGAATAAATGTGAACTAGGTAAAAAACCAGGTTGGGAGCTGAGGCCAGGTCAGGGGAGAGGTCCTTGAAGCTGCTCATGGGGCTGTGGTCCTACAAGCAGTGTCAACAGAGCAGAGACCCAAAGGTGTTATATTTTCCGTGTATTGTCAGATCAGCACTAAGCTTCAGATTCAGGTGGTGTTACGGGGTGAACTAAGCTAGGCTATGCAAACATAAAAACTTATGATGACCCAATCTCTTTATTTAATAGCAGAAAATAGCACCTATTCTAATTTTGAAAGGCCTCAGAAGAGAGTGACTACTTCTGGCTCTGAGAAGGTTTTCGATTCTCTAACCCTCCCATTGCATGGAAGTCAGTCAAATCTAGCATCTTTTTCTTTATGGGAAATGAGCATGAGGATAAAGTGATGGTATAAAGAATGTGGGGGACAATGTGTAAATAGTGATAATAGATTACATTAAAACCAAACTTTTCCTGTGCTATTTTAATGGAGCAACAAATTCTGTCAACTAAGTGAATTCTGGGTAAAAATTAAGATCTTAGAACTTCCATGAACCTTCTTCCTTTACTTGGCTTTATAATTAAGCTCTTTAGACACAATTCAGTCATTTCTCTAAGACCCTTGTTAATAATTTCCTTGGGGGGGTGGTTTGCAAAATTAAGAGAAGCACATCAAATGACACCTGGTTAACATCACCATTTCAATGTTGGCTGTTGGCTGTGTGATTATCTTAAGATGAGGTTGTGAAAATTATGCTTTAATTATGTATGCTTAATTTTATCTACAAACATTTTGTGAATACTTATTGTGGCATTTTATTTAAAGTGTAACAACTCTGAGCATTGGAAGATCATGGTGTTACAACTACCTTCAAATTGAATTTTATGAACAAGAAGATGTTTTTAAAATGCTAGAGTTTCTACTATATTGTGTTTTAAATTTGTACTATTAAATGACCTTTTTTATTTCATTTATAATCATGCTAAAGTGAGACATTTTCCTCTTGTATCATTTTTAAGTATTAGGAAAGCCTTTTACTTAGCTGACTCTAAAGATCAATTGTTAACATTTAATAGATGTATTGCAAGTATAAAGACATAATCTTATCAAACTCTTGATATGGAATTGTCCTGCATTTTATAGCTTAAAATTTTATTTCTTCATTACCCAATAAGAATATTGTTCAAGGTGAAATTTTGCTATTCTGTAGTTCTTTATTCAACATATTGATATTTGAATTAGAGAGGAATGGCTATTATAATAATGGTTATTATTATGTGAGACTTAATTGGGAAGAGTCATTTGTTCACAACTGATTTTGGTGCACACCAATATTAACCAAAGCTTTCCATAAAATTTTAACTTAAGAAAATTACAATGATATATTATTATAAGATTCTTTGCTTCTGTCTATCACAGAACCAAGTCATATAAGGAGAATTCTGAGGCTGGTGCACCTTGTGTATATTACTTAACGAACCACACCCTATTTTTTTTTTCTCTGTACAATAAGGTGATAAATGAGAGGACTTTGGAATCAAAACTTTCTAATCTCTAAGATCTCATGAATCCATTTGAAGTTACGTAAGTCTTTGCACATCTAAAAGGGAAATGTCTAACATTTATATTCTTGGTAAGCAAGACTGACCTACTTATCTAATTAAATGTTTCTTAGATTCATTATGTATGCTCCTCTTTTCATTGCCACTTCATTGGCTTCCAGGCTGGTTTTTCTGTGATGTTTATTCTATACTCTTATAATAGGCTGTTCATTAATTAATTCATTAGTTTATTAAATGTCTAGTATGTTCCAGACATTATTTTGCCTCAGCAAGTACACAGCTTAACAAAACAGACAAAATCACTTTATGTCATAGAACTTACATTTTAGTGAAGAGAGACAAAAAATAAACTATTAAACTCTACATGTGATGGATAGTCATAAGTAGAGTGAGGAAACTCTACTTTTAGAAAAGTAGAGTGGGGTGGGGTGGAGGCCTAATTTTTAATGGGGTGGTCAGGAAAAGTCTAGTGATAACTTTTTAACTGAGACTGCTCAAGCATTTATCCTGAGTACCAGATTTAGTGAGCATCAGATAATGTGTTGCCATAAGGCATTTGCAAGAGAAGAAAAATATATAAACATAATCTCAAAATTCAAGATTAGAGACAAGTGGAGATGAACAAACAAAGCATAAAGGAAAAAGAAGAAAAGAAGTATCTCTGATACAGTGCCAAAAGTATAAGTTCAGATTCATTCTCTGCCACTTACCAGTTGCATAATCTGGGGAAATTACATAACATTGCTAAACATCAGGGTGCTCATCTATAAAGCTAAGATTACAAAAATGTGTTCATCTATAAAATTGAGAATATATGCAAGATTATAACCTGTATCCTAAAATAAATACAAAGGCAAGTTAAATGTTCTCATACATTTTTTTCCATAGGTTTAAGGCTATAGCCAGCATAGAATGAGTTAGCACTTACTAAGTTTTTAATGATTAAGTAAAAAAACAATAAATTATTTTTCAAGGAGTGATTTTTGTTTTATGGTTTTACCTATTGTACATTAAGTTACAGAATTTTTACATGGTAAACCTTGGTTAAGATTTTAAATTTATGCTTAGCTGTTGAATTAACTGAGCTATAAAATAATCTGAGAATAATAGCATCTGTGAACTGAAAACAGTCTTAAGAACAGCACTGATTAAAATGGTAAATCTTTGCTCTGAAAATATAAACAAAAATAAATACTAATGTTACGTTTACAGTTTTTTTTTCTAAAATTCACAGCCTCCTAGGCAGTGTCAATGAGTATTGTTTTACACAATGAATGGGTCTGTTTCCTTGTGCTATGCAAAGGTTGTATCTCTAGTACCTAGGTAACCACATTTATATATCAGTTTGGAGTTGGCATTTAGTGCCATTTTTAGAGGAAAATAAGCTATGTCTCTTTTTATGCTGAAATTCAGTTAATCAAAGACATGAATCAATTTTACACTATAAAAAGATAACATGAAAATAATGCAATATAAGTACTGTTACATTTGCTTTGTTCCTCCGCCATGCAGCAGAACTGTTGAGAACCATAATATAGTATAATGCAAGCAAAACAATGTGCCTTTGTATTTCACACTCACATGTTTCAGTATGTTTACACTGAGTCATATTCAAGATTGCACGAGAAGCTACAATCCTTCCATTTAATTCTTATACTTCATACATTTCCGAAATGGTCAACTTGATACCAATAAAACCAGAAAATTGTTTTTGATGCATCTCAGCTTTTACATCAAACAATATTGAAATAAACACTTAAGGCAAATAGTTGTCTTTCAAAACATTAGTAGCTTTTTTCTCCTTCACAGAATATGTCAGCTTTTGAAGACAAATAAAGCATTCATTTGAAAACAGAGGTCATATCAGAAAGAAAAGACTACATGCATGACTAACAAAATCCTCTCATTCATGAGAAAAAATTTATTTAAATTTCAAAGCAGTGGTGAACACTATTCAAACCCTTTTTGTCCAGGAAAGAAAATGAACTCTGAATTTCTATGGAGAGAGTTTGTGAAGCGTAACACATGATAGATCTTATATTCCTTATGTCCTCGCTTACCACTGGAAGATGCTGTAGGTCACAAAAAGTACAGCACAACTCCATATGTAGTTCAATGTGTTAGTGCCCATCACCTACATGGAGCAAAGCAGGGAATCCTTGATTGGACCCAATCATAACAATTCCACTACCCTTAAGTAAACCCTTATACTACAAACTGGGAAATGCTTTTTTGATTGTTAAAAATAGGTTTTGGTATATGTTGTTAATGGACAAGTGTAAGCCAGGTTGAATAACAGAAATTAATTATTCATTATTTTTAAACACGTGACAGGCCTAATCTCACTTTAAATTTTATATCTAGCATCTTTATTAGCTAGCCATCTTTGAATATATATATATATATATATATATATATATATATATATATATAATACAACTGGTTTGGGGAAATACTTGTAAAATATACAAAAGTTAGCAGAACATTTGGGAAATAAAAAGAAGCATGTTATCAGATATGGTAGTTATTAAAATCTTTAGTATGAAAGTGACTCTGAATTAAGCTCTGCAGACAAAACTTGACAGTGTAAAACACATAAGAAAGGTAGTCATGTTAATAATTTCTAGTTTGAGCATTTAGCATTTTTTTTTAAGATTTCTATTTATTTCTTTTTAGAGAGGGAAGGGAGGGAGAGAGAGAGAGAGAGAGAGAGAGAAACATCAATGTGTGGTTGCTGGGGGTCATGGTCTGCAACCCAGGCATGTACCCTGGCTGGGAATTGAACCTGCGACACTATGGTTTGCAGCCCACACTCAATCCACTGAGCTATGCCAGCCAGGGCTGCATTTAGCATTTTATAGGTGATGTAATTAATTATATTTTTCACTTTCTCTCCAAAGTTTGCCTTGTATATGCATTGTCTTCCTGGAAAAACTTTTGGTAAAGCCACAGGTTACGTGCTCTGGGCAACATATTTTCCCTTGGATTACATCAAATCCACATGACTACCAAACTGCTAGTCATAAATAATGTATATCACTAGAAATAATAAAATATAACTTGTTGGAGATGTTTTGGAGAGAAAGAGCCTTAAATAGCATGCATTTTCTACACACAAGTTCTGAATCAGAATCAGACAGATAGAAACCAAAATATCTCCTTTATTGATATACTGAATATTGAGGAATTTGGCTCATATCTGAAGGAAAGTGGGCTTCTTAAAAATATTAAGTAAACCACAAATTAGGTGGGACACCTCCCACGGTGACAGAAATTTCCTTGAGGATCGGGCCTGTTCTCCTATGAGAAAGACAAACAGAAGGATGGAATTGCAAGTGTGCAGTTTCTTCCTCTGTGCTTACTAGTAGAAAAATCACTCCGCCTGAGATACAATCAGAATGTGGATAGAGGGGGCAGAATATGGATTGCCAGTGGAGTTCCTTCTACATGTGAGAAGCAACAGGAGTGGAGAAGCAGGCTAACCCCTGCTTCACACAAAACATCTCTTGGATGTGGGATAATAGTGCCAAATAAGGAATAGTAGTAAGGTCGACAAAGAATCTGTGACCAAAATTGCCATTTTAATCAATATTTAGTAAGCAATTGCCATATGCTAAAATGACAATGCTTCATAAAGATTGTAGCAATGAGGTAAAAGAAGGATAGAAAAGCTGCAACTGAACATAAAAATCAAAGTCAAAGTTAATTGAGATAACTGGTGCCACAATTCCAATAGTTTTTAAGGTGAAAAAAAGACAAAGAAAACAAACAATATTCAGAGCTCTAATTTGTCCTGTTATGTACAGTTATATTTTGGTACTTTTCAGCTTTAGAACTCACCAAACCCTGTACTTGTCATGTTTTGAAGAGAAAAAAACATGTTTCAGCACTGGGGCTTGCTCGGGACTCATTGCACTTGCTAGAACTTTTGTGAGTCACGCTGCCACCCTGCAAGAAAAAATGCTTCATCATTCAGTACTTATTTGTTTAGGTACTCATTGGTTTCAGCACTCTTCATGAGTTCCAGAACAAATTAGAAAAGAGTACCAAGGTAACACTGTATTTAATATCTTCATTTGTTTTGTGGTAGATCACAAGAAATGACCTCAATTCTTCTCTGCTTCATTTATCCATGGTCTTTTTTTATATAACTGCAGTGTTCTAGGACTGGCCATGTGGCTTGTTTGGGTCAGTAGGATGTAGCAAACAAGACCAAGCAGAATGTGAAAAAGCACTTGAAAGAACAGACTTGGCCTCCCTCTTTCATACTTCCATCACCATGCCTGGTCAGAGCCTGCTGGAATATGAGACATGTAGTAAAGTCAATTTATTCTAGTTGTCCCATCTGAGTCCTGCCTAACTAAGCCCAGTGTTGGTTGAATGAGCGCAGCACAGTTCAGGAGGCTCAACTAGAAAGCAACCCAGGCCCTTGGGCGTTGAAAGCTTATTGTTGTATGCCACTGAGGTTTTGTGGGGTTTTTCTGTTTGTCTTTTTTACATTAAGTATTATGGCAGCAATCAGCAGTACAGCTTGTTTTCATTTTTCTTCCCTCCCTTCCTCTATCTCTTTTGTCCTCAATCTCTTTTTCTTTCCTTCCTTCAGTGATAAGTCACAATCTATTTATCATTTGCAGTGTGCCAGGCATATGCAAAGAACTAGGGTAGTAAGGATAAGGCACTCACCCAAATACTTTGTCTGTATCTATGTCAATTCTACTCTCTACTCTCTATAGTCCATGCTCTCTAATGAGTCTCAAAGTCAATAAGCTATAAAATTAAAGACTACCTGCAGCCAAGTATAATTTGGTTAATTGTTGAATACAAAGCTCTTTGAGCATCTAACTAAAGGTAAATAATAGAAAGTGCTTAGTCATTACTTTCATTGTCAGCTCCAGCCTTGTGTCAAAGCCTGGGCATAAAGCCATGTGCTAATCTGTACGGTTGTTGGTGTCTGAAGTGCCAGAAAAAAAATCACGTGGAAAATACTTTAATCTTAGATGTTACCAGAGAAAAGATATGTACTGATGTGGGTTTGTTTATATAAGATGTGATGATAGAACTATCAACATTAAAAGTCATACTTTAATGGCCTTATAAAACATCCAGAATGTACACATTTATATTTTAATTTAAAAATTATATTATGAAAACTCTAACTATAAATGTAAAAGTAAAGACAAAATATAACTTAATTCCTAATGCCTGTTAACCCAAACTCAACAATGATCAACTCAAGGCCAATTTTGTTTCATCTATACCCACACTCAGCTCCCTGTGTTTTATTTTGAAGCAAATCTATAATTGTATCTATATTATTTTATTTACAAATATTCAACACATATTTAGCAGATGAAGTTTTTTAAAAACACTAATGTCATTACCACACTAAAAATAATAATTTATTTTTTATATTACCAGATTTCACAATCCATGTTCAAACATTATGACTTATCTCATAAAGGTGTTTAAATCAAGAGCCAAACAAATTTCAAACGTTGTAATTGGTAGTCTTTGAAGCCCTCAATTTTAAATTATTAAATAATTTTCTCTTTTTTTCCCTTGACATTTATATTTTTGCAGAAACAGAAGCATTTGTTTGACTTCATGAAAGTTTAAATTCTGCTGTGGAATCATACAGTATATTTCTCTGACTCTGGAATTTTCTGAAACACTGGAATTAGATCTATGGTCTTGATCATATCCAAGTTAGAGTTTCTTGCAAAAATACTGCAGAGGTAGTTTTGTGTATTTTCATCAGGAAATACTGTTTCTTCTCTATCCAAATCTATTAATTACCTAAATCCATTAATATATTAAGGACTTTAAATTGGTGATATCGTATATCTCCTTCGCTTATTAGCTAGAACACAATTATAAGGAGAAATTTCTCAAGACACATTTGGCTACCTGGGACACAGTTGGTATAGTAAAAGGTGGATAAGTGTTTAATTCTTCTTGTGTTAGCCAGTTTTCAAAATAATTAATCAGTGACTTTTCATCTTCCAAAAGGGAACAATAACTTCCTTATATTTTCTTTTTTCCCCTTTTCTGTTTTATAATTATTTTAAAAAGAACCATAATGTCCCATGGATTTAATCATATTCATTATATTTTAATTCATTGGCCAGAGGGAGATGCTTCAAGTTGGCTAAGGTCCTATTAATTACACCCCAGCTGCCTTTGATGGCTTCTTTTTCTTTCTGGTTGACAATGCTCCGGACTGATCTTGTACATTTTCTTCTCTGGAACTGGGATCAGACTTCTTTTATAAGAGCTCCCTGATCCTTATGTATGAGAAACTGTTCTGAGGCTACAGTTTGAGCACTAGTGGCATCATGCAACTAGGCTCATCACAGTCTCTAGGCATTTTCAGTGAAAGAATGAACAAGTATACATGCAATACTTACTAAGTTCAATTATACACTCTGTGAATTCAGATTTAGTACCAACTGAATTGGAATCATATTCGTAACCTCATTGATCTTGTATCTGTATCTCCTATTGACTGATGCTGAAAATTCATGTCCCCAAAGACTGCAGTATAATTACTTATTGCCTCTATTCTATATTACACATATAACACTATCAGAAAAACAGTCATCACTAACAACAACATGATCACACAAAAAGCTTCAAAATTATATTTTCAATTTTTTTGGTATTTATAATATATCTAAGAATATACAGTTAAATTTTGTGTTTAGTCATTTTAAATAGATTTTCTAGGGGGTAGCCTAGCATCCAAAAAATAATTAACATATGTAAGTATTTAAAACTTAGCTTCAGATTGCAAGACATTTATATATCATTTTAATTTCTAATCATGTTTATTTAGAGTGTTTTCATTATTTTAAAGTCAAGTTCACAAACAAATTGTAGTAGCCAGTCTTCAAAGTGGCACCCAAAGATCTTTGCCTCCTGGTATCCATGCCCTTGCACATTTTCTTCTGACTAAATCAGGTTAATTATATGACCAATACTATATTTTGGAAGTGATCTTGTGTGATTTCTAAGTATAGATCACAAAAGACATTGTGATTTTATCCTTCCTTTTTTTGAATCACTCATAGGGGAAAACCAGCCACCATGTCTAATTTATTCTCAATACTTTATTAACAGACACATCCTAAGGGCCTACATCCCAATGAGCACTGAATGTGCAATTTCATGTAAATCTACTTCCAAATCCATGTCTTCTCAAGCCTTTAGATTCCCTCTTCTATAATATACTGAAGAAAACCAACTTTATTGGTAATATGCTATTCTCAAGTCAATGTTTTAGTTTAAAGCAAGTTGCTTGAGCTGCTTTTACTGCTGGAGCCAGTGCATTAAATGTAGAGTCTGTGTTACATGAATCCGTATCAAAAATTGGGCATAATCAAACATTATATTGTATCCTCTGTGATTTAACACACTTAAAATTCATTACCACATATATTTCCCAAAGTTTCTGGTGATATTAAAAAACAAAACATTTCCATTATTTTGAGGTATAAACTATTCTTCGTTACACTTCACTCTTGTTTTCCTCAAGCCTGCTGAGATATGACACCAAATATAGATTGCAGGCAATAATAGATAGTTTGGGTGGGTCTTGAGGTACACAGCATGCTACTGCCACACTAAGTTTATGACTGGTTTTCAAGCAAGGCAGAGCTAGTTTTCTCAGATGTGGGAGCAGGGCAAGCCTCTGCTGGTAAAGAAAAACTACTAGGTTCCGGATGCTTAGCATTATTCAAATTCACCCATGTGTTTCCATTCCAATCTCAGGGTTTCAATCTTTTCCAATAAATGCTCTTCCAGTTAGTGATTCTGTAAGTTCAACTTACATTTTACTTTTTAAAATTATGCAATTAAATGTTGGGTCTTATTTTTAGCAGGCTTGACTCCAAGGTTATAAGGAATAAGTGATTCCATTAGGTCTGCCATAGAAGCTGTCTGGTTCTTTGTGACTTAAATTGGAGTTTAAAACCCCATTTTTGTCATCTGCTTTTTGTAGATGCAATAAGAAATAGTCCCCCATCCTCACAGCTCTTAAAGTTACCATTATTATCACTTTATAGTTGTAAAGTGCAACAGTCACTTTATCTGCCAAGGTACTTAACAGACTCTTAGTCACAAAGAGCTGCTCGTAATTTAACTTACCATGATGCCTCTGGATGCTATGGGTTGCTAAGATTCTCTTTCACATTGGCATGGAATCTAGCCTGCCATCAAAAACATTGCCAACCAACCCAAGAATCTTTTCAGTTGGGTTCTACATAGCAATAGAACAACCCAACTAGGCACTTCAACAGTGGAAATTGAATTACATGAATTGATTACACAAGTGTTCAATGTCTCAATGAGCAAGCAGGAAAAACTGGAGTAACATGGTAACAACTGGTGAAACAGGGGAAGAGTGGAGTTATTAATACACAGAAGCTTAAATAAAAGCACCACATAACTAACTCAGCATTTCCTGTTGGTGGCCTAACTGCCAAGGCTAATGGCAAATGGGGACAATGGAGTAGTTCTAGGAATGCTCAAGGTAGTTGGAGGCTGGAACCAAGTTCTTCTGCTGTGGTGAACTGCCCTGGCAAGCGCATTACTATTAGGAATGGTATGAAGGCAGGGAAAGAATGAATTCATTCCCCCTTGCTCTGCCTTTAAGTCCTACTATAGTAACTCCTACTATTGACAGAACTTAATGGAATGGAATTCTAGTGGGCAAATAGTATGTAGAGTCTTTGCTCCAGTCTATAGAGCAGGGTATAGAAGATAAACTTGAATCTGAGGGTTAATAGGTAAAAGACCAGAACATCTATTATTGGCTTTTCTGTCCTCTTAATAGAGGAGGGATATTTGTCCAGCTTCACATCTCCAGGATTTCCTCCTCTGATGTTAACTCTAGTTGTTCAAGAACACAGACTTGTGTCCCCTCAGATCTATGGCATCTGTTCCTCTCCCTACTCTTATCTGAAACTTGTTTTTCCTTTGCTCCAGTGCCTCCTTCCAGCTCAATTAAGTTTCTCTTTCAGTGGTTTATCTTTCAGGGCCCAGGCTGCCATGTGTGACCCTCATATATCTACTTTATTCACCTGTCAACTGGAACCTACATAGTCTCAGTAGATGTTCTCAATTACCCTGATGAACTCTGCATGCTGATTGAAGACATATTTGTGAACAAATACTTGTTGACAGTTCACTTCACAGAGTTGCTGACTCTCTGGGCCATTGGAAGTCTCTTTGCCTCTTTTGGGGTCTCTCAGCATGGTTGTTGCTACCTGTAGATCTTTTAGCAGTTGCACCTTGGCCTCACCTTTGTACTGAGTATTTTGTAATTCTAGGGATAGTCTGTCATTGATTTTGTTGTGGCAGTTGCCTGTGGGTTTTTCTTTTCAACAGTCTTATTTCACATACAATACAATTTACCCATTTAAAATGTACAATTTAGTGGGTTCTGACATATTCACAGAGTTTTGCAAGCAGCACTTGATCAATTTTAGAACAATTTTATCACCTCCCAAACAGACCTATTAGTAGTCACATCTCATTTCCTCCAACCTCCCACTCTCCCAAAAAACAATTGCTAATTTACTTACTAACCTTATTTACCTATTCTAAACATTTTATGTAGATGGAATCATATAACATCACCTTATTTCAGTTAGCATAATGTTTTTCAAGGTCCATCCATGTTGTAGCATGTGCCAGGGGGTCATTTCTTTTTATTGCTGAATAATATTCCAGGTATGTAAATATCTCATTTTATGTATACATGTACCATGGATAAGCATTTAGTTTGTTTTCACTTTTTAGCCATTATGAATAACAGTTATACCTACTACTCCACAAGATTTTTTTGTGTGAATGTATATTTTTATTTCTTTAGGAGTGAAATTGCCAGGCCATATAGTAAGTTTATGTTTAATATTTTAAGGAATAGTCAAGCTTTCTAAAATAACTATGATTTTACATACCAACACTGTATGAGAGTTTCAGTTTCTCCAAATCTTTGTCAACACTTGTTATCTGTCTTTTTATTATAGCCATCATGAGTGTGCATTGACATTGCATGTGGTTTTAATTTGCATTTCCCCAATGACTAATGATGCTGAACATCTTTTTATGTGCTCATTTGTATATTTAATTTAGAGAAATATGTTTAAATCTTTTGCTCATTTTTCAAGTGAATTTTTTTTATTGCTGAGCTGTAAGAGTTTTTAAAAATATATTCTGAACACAAGTTTCTTAACAGTTAAACGATTTCCAAATATCATCTATTTTCTAGGTTGTCTTTTCACTCTCTCGATGGTGGCCTTAAGAGCACAAAAGGTTTTAATTTTGATAAAGTCCGAGTTATCTATTTTTTCCTCATTGCCTGAGCTTTTGGTGTTGTATCTAAGAAGCATTTGTTTAATCCAGGATCACTAGGATTGAGTTCTGTGTTTTATGCTAAAAGTGTTAGAGGTTATGTGTCTACATTAAGGTATACAATACATTTTTGAGATAATTATTGTGTAAGTGTACAGATTTCCAACTTAATTATTTTGCATTGTACATATCCAATATCCAGCATTCATTATTGTTAAAAAGACTGCCTCCCACATTAAATTGTCTTGACATATGTCTAAAAATGTCAATTTATCATAGATGTAAGTGTTTAGTTCTAGACCCACAATTCTGTCATATCTATCCTTATGGTCTACCCTATATTGTCTATCTGTCTTGCTTAATGTAGTTTTGTAGTTAAGACTTGAATTAAGATATACCTTAGTCCTCTGACATGTTCTTTTTTATTTTCAAGATTGTTTTGGCTATTATAGGTTTCTTGGATTTTCATATAATTTTAGGATCAGATTGTCGATTTCTGCAAAAAGTGTTGGCTGAGCTTTTGATAAGTACTGTGTTTAATCTCTAGACCAATTTGGGACATACTGCCATTTAACAACAGTAAGTCTTTTGATTTATCAACATGGGGTTTCTTTCAATTTTTTAGATATACTTTCTTTTTCTAATTTCTTTCAACTATGTTTATAGTTTTAAGTGTAAAAGTCTTTCCTTATTTTGTTAAACTTATTCCAAGTACTTAATCATATTTGACACTTTTGCTAATTATTTATTAATTTCTTTTTTTTATATTTTTATTGTTTTTGTGTGTTGATATCATATCCTGCAACATTGCTGAATCACTTCTCAGTTCCAATAGTCATATTTTTAGTAGATTCCATGGGATTTTATACCATCTGTAAATAGAAATAGTTTTATTTCTTCTTTTCCAATATGGATGATTTTTATATCTTTTTCTTGCCTAATTGCCTTGTTAGAACCTCCAGTAAAATGTTGAATAGCAGTGAGAAGAAACATCTTTTTTTGGCATGATTTTATAGATTAGAGCATTTATTCTTAAACCTTAATATATGATGTTATCTCTGAGGTTTTCCTAGATCCTTTTTATCAGGTTGGGAAAGTTCCCTTCTATTTCTTGTTTGCAGCATATTTTTAATTATGTGAGATTTTGCTAAATATAAATTTTGTGTCTAATGAGATGATTATGTGTTTTTCTATTAACATGAAGAATTATGTTGATTGATTTTTGTTTATGAAACCAACCTTGCATTCCAGGGTTAAATCCCTGTTGATAAAAGTGCATAATACCTTTTTATGTTTTTGGATTTGGTTTATCAGTATTTTGTTGAAAACTTCTCTGTCTATATTCATATAGACAGATATATTCTATATTGGTCTGTAGTTTTTGTTTTTTTTTGTAGGGTCTTTTTATCATGGAAATACTGGCTTCCTAGAGTAAATAGAAAGTATTCTATCCTTATCCACTTTTTGGAAGAGTTTATAAAGAATTGGTCATTATTATTTAATTGTTTGGTAAAAGTAACCAATGAAGCTATCAGGGCCTTGGATTTTTATGAAGTAAAAAGGTTTTGATTATTCATTCTTTTACTTCACATTGATTGATTCATATTTTCCATTTCTTCTTCAGTCAATCTGGTAGTCTGTGCCTTTTTAGGAACATAACCTTTTTATCTATATTACCTATTTTGGTGGTATAAAATTGTTAATTGTATCCATTATAATAAATTTTATTTCTATAAGATTAAAATAGTGATGTACTCTTCAATTCCCAATTTTCTTATTTTGAATGTTTTTTTTCTTTTAGCTAAGGTTTGTTAATTTTCTTGACCTACTTGATAACCAACTTTTGGTCTTGTTGATTTTTCTGTGTTACTGTTCTACCCTCTGTCTCATTAATTGGCTGCTTAATTTTTGTTTATTTTGCTTGTGGTTATTTTTAATTGTTTGTTTGTATAGTCTTATTATCTTAGTAGTTCTGTTCTAATGGGAGGATTTAAAAGTGACTTTGAAGTTACTGCCATTTTTCTTTGCCCCAATATAAGACATGTTAAAACTACAAGAAGAAAAATGTTTGTTTGTATATAGTTTTGACACCACTTTTAGTAATATAAAGTTTCCTATAAACTTTTTTGAGTAATGTGATTTTGTTTATCTATCATTAAAATTATATAATTTCCTTAGCTGTTACTTATAAAATCAGTGACTATTTTGAAGTCAGATTGATAACTTAAAAATTATTCAACTTCTAGATTTTATAGACCCCTGTTAGCTAATAATTAAGCCAGATTCTGAATATATACTTAAACTTATATGTTCATATGTATATACATTTCTATGTATATATATTACTATAAATATGACTATTTTTATAAACAATTATGTATATGAAATCTGTCCAGAAAAAGTCCATCCATTCTTAATATAATGAGAATGATTTGTGCAACATTGACGTAAACTGGCAGCCAAGGAGAGTGGACTGGAATGAACATGCATGAACAATGATGACTTCACTGTGTCAATGGTGCCAGTAGACACCATTGAGCAAGCATATGTACAGAGTGGCTGTCACATTCAAAATGACTGAGTACAGCAATGAATCTGCATCAAATCTTGTATTAAGCTTGATCATTCCTTCACGGAAACTATTTGGATGATTCAGAAGGCCACAGCTATGGACAACTGGTGATTGGCAGCTTCATCATGACAACACACCCACTCATACCTCATGTCTTGTGCACAGGTTTTTGTTGGAACATCAAATCACCCAGGTGACTTAGTACCCCTACTGTCCAGATTTGGCACCCTGTGACTTCTGGCTTTTCCCAAAACTAAAATCACCTAACAAAGCGAACAGATTTCAGACCATCAATAAGATTCAGGAAAATACAAGAAGGCAGCTGATGATTTGGGGAACAGTGTGAGATCCCAAGGTGTCTTCTTTGAAGGGAACTGAGTCATCATTGTCCTATGTACAATGTTTCTTGTATCTTGTATCTTCTTCAATAAATGTCTCTATTTTACATAGTATGTGGCTGGATACTTTCTGGACAGAACTTGTGTGTTATACACATTAATATGTGTACACATGTATAGTTTATAGTCATACATATATACATTTATATGCATATATGCATATCTAAATATTTATATAACTTATGTGTATATATACATATTATTTCCATATGTGTATATACTGTCTGCATATGTACTGCTGCCATATCCCTTTCTTCTCCATACTTCCTTTCCTTGTAGTTTTATGCACATAAAAATGTATCTATGAACAATTATAAATAATTTGCATTATCTTACAACTGCTATTTTTTTAATGAGACTTGGCTTTGGGAAAGTGGACTTTTTAGAATATCACTTAAGGAAACGATGAATTCTTAAACATGTATAATTAATAAACATGAGAGTATATTTTAAAAAGTATGAGGTACATACTTCACATATATTGTCTCACAGAATTCTCACTATTCTGGAAACTGAGTATCATCTCCATATTAATGACATTGAGACTCAGAGAGGTAAAGATCTTCTGCATAACCATACAGACAGAGATTCAAACAATATTTATAGGATTCCAAAGGCATGCTATTTTTTCTATATAGCACTGCAATGTCTGGTCAGGATTGGTTGTGAAGTACTTTCAAGTACATTTATCACCCCACATGAAGGGTGTACACATTTCCCATATTTAATGAGAGTGAACTGAAGAACATTTGAGATTAGCTGACTAGACTCATTCTGTCTTTATGGAAAAATTGAGGCATTTGCATCATTAAAAAGGTGAATTAAAATGTAAAACATAGAAAATTGACATTGTATCAACATGTATTTCTGCAGGTTTAAGTGGCTGGTATGCTTATAACTCTTTCTAATCACTGAGATTTGATTTTTATGGCCACATGTTGCCAGATTATGCTGTAATAAAATAGCTGCAGGACCTTCCAAAGAGCAAGTCATTGATGCTGACTTGCAAAGCCTTAGTACAGGTATAAAGATCCTGGGTGCAATCATGAGAAGAAACATAAAGAACTAAATGATGATTTACTTCTCTATTCTGGATATGATTGATTATGGACAGTCATAAATGATGTGAGAGTGATCACTAAATGGAATAGCCTCAAGGAGAGAAGTCTTTTGTCCAAGAAGATGAGTGTAGGAAGAGGGTACAACACTCTTGATAAATCATAGTTCAGATTATAACATGATAAATGATATCCTTTGGTTGATATTCACTGGAACCCAGGGGCTATTTGAGATGATTAGGTGATGGAAATGGCTCAGGAGATAGACAGCTGCATGGTAAGAAGGGTCTTCAAAGTACTTTAGTTGACATGACTTTTCTTTACCTCATTTAGAATAGCACATTCTGGAAGTTCTGGGGTCATCTGCGTATCACAATATTGTTCTCTCAATCTCCCTCCAACCTATTCTCGTATATTGACCATTTTCAAAGAAGAAAAGAAATACTAATATTCTAAAAGTTGGCTATGTGAAATTGTAAAAGGTTAATTCACACATATTTCTTTTTGCTGTACTGTAAATACTGCAGAATTTTACCAAAAAACAAAACAAAACAAAACAAAACCCATGAGCTCCACTTACAGCAAAAATATTCTGTTAATGGAATGATGACTAATTTTGATGCTTGCTTATGAAATTTGTGGAGTGTGTGAACTACCATCATGTTCTTCTCTTTTCCACACTCCCTGCCACCTCACAACTGCCAATGATCATTAACTCTGAGGCCCGGGGGTTTGTTCCTTATATTTTATTCCTGTTTTCCTCTCCTCTGGGGTGTTTGCCTGTCTGTCACATTTAGTAGACACCGAGGGACTCTTGTCCAATTTTAGACTCAAGGCAATTCTCTTTGCTCTTTTTTGAGATGAAACTAGAATTGTTAAAATGACCTTGTTCTCCTAATCAGAATTCCCTTTGACTTGTAAGCATAATGAAAACTGTCAGAGAAGATCTTAGCCTCAAACTGTTCCTCCTGTCACCCACTTTCTCTGTTTTATTCTTCACTTTTCTTTCTGAAATCCAGCCCCTTTAAGCACACACATGACCACCTTGGAATTCCTTGCTGCATTTTCTGTATTCGTTTCAGCTCTTAAATAAAGCATCTGGACCTTAAAAAAACAACAAAAAAAAATAAACATTTTCCTTTCTCATTTTCTTTTTTACATATTGCAAGGTGGTATGGCTTCATTTTTTAAAAATCTGTGTTAAACAAGTAAAAAAATGAAGATATAACTGATTATGTGGTTGTGAATTTAAGAAGAGGAAAAATAATCTAACTGCACAAAAACACTGTGCCTAGCACTTTAACTCATACTTAAGTAAGACTTTTAGTTTTGTGGGCTATCTACCTTATCCATTGAGAAGCAAGAAGACAATGAGCCAGACCAGAAGCTCCAGATATTATTGGACTATCTGTTGACTTTTATTCTCCATGGAGCGATTGAAGAAGAGTTTATGAGGCAAGATGTTGAATAAACCTAGTAAGAGTTTGTGACCTCAGGAAGCTTAGAATTAACTACAGAATAGACATGTTTTGAATAGTCTCATAATTCAGTCAGTAAGAAGAAAATTTTAAAAAATACAATTCAGGTGTCAGAACAGATAATTTTTATGTCCACCAGTGTGCATACTCATATTAACTGAAGATGATAATGAAAAAGGCATTCTTTTTTTCCCTCTTTTCTCCCTCATGAGCCTGGATTCATGGTTTCTGTCAGTGTGTGTGTGTGTGTGTGTGTGTGTGTGTGTGTGTGTGTGACTTTGGACTAATATTTGATTTTTCTTTCCTTTAGTTGCACCAGCATTAAAATGAGGTTGGTAATATCATCCTAAGATTTGTGAGAACAGTAATTAGATAATGCTTATGTTCCTGTGGCCCCTATTATTTGACGCAAGCTCATTTGTAAATGACTAAAGATGTAAATATCAAGACTTAGCTTGACATCTCTTAATTTATATTATAAAACTTCATGTATATCAGTATTTTGTGTTCTCACAAAATACTATAGGACTCTGAGCTAAATTCAGAGTCAAATCTAAGACAAAGTAATTATTATTCATCATGAACAAGAGTTGTACAAGGAATAAAAATGTGAATATAAAATAAAATTATTCACAGTTTTAATGTGTTTCATGATTAAAAGAATAAAGTCATTTGGTAAAAGTAGAGAAGATATCTCAGTATTTTAATACAGGCCGGCATTATGTCTCTATAGGCTCCTTTCTTAAATGTTTCACATTCAAAATCTTAAAACCTAATTTAATTGGAGGAACACTTGAACCACAATTTTCTCAGGAGAGTTGTTCTCCTTTAAACTGTAGCTTTTACCCTTTATTGGATCACTGATCCTATTTGGTATCTATTAAAAGTGGAGACTTGGCTGCTGAGGTAAAGTGCAATGTCAATCAAGGGTCTTCACTGAAAACAATGGAAACCAACTCTGGTTGGTTCAGGCAGAAACATGGTTTACTAAAGATTGTAAGTAGCTCACAGAATCCTCAAGTGAGACAGAGAATCAGGTTTGCAGGCTATGCAGTTCAGAACAATGCCCAAACACACCACAGAATGTTGTGGCTCATTCAGGGCTGGTATTATCAATGCTGGATGCTAGTGCAGGAAACTTGACTTCTGCCGCTTTTGGAAAATAGTTCCCATTGATGCTACCTTTGCCACAAAGTTTTGAGGCCTCAAGGGGATAAGCATTGTGTATAAGGCAAGTGCATGGTCAGAGTCAAATAGGCTGAGCCCATCAGTACCTAGATAGCAAGATAAGAGTGAAGAAGCATACTCCTTTGTTTGTTTATTGACAATATCATTATGTAAGCTCCATGATGCCTATTGAGCACTAGGGAAATCATAGGGAATCACACAAGATAATAGTCTGTGGATTTTACAAAGTTTCTGAGAAGCTGGAAGATGATTATGGCTGAGGGAAAGGGATTTTGTAAGAATTGTCTCTGGAAGTATCTGACATTGTTGGCAAAAGGTGTAGCACTGCTTTGGGAAAATGAACTGGGGTTGAGTCTATAAAAACAGTGATATCATCTCTAAAGTTATAATGAATGATGGGAAATCCCAAGAAACAGGTAGACAAAAGCCAGAGTGTGGTGATGTGAAGATAATATTCAAAATGGAATTTAACAATGGTCTAAAAAAAACAATTAAAAAGAGCAAAAATTTGAATAGGCATATATAGGTCCAGAAAAATCCAACCACTGTTAATACAACAAGAATGGTTTGTGCAACATCGATGTAACCTGGAAGCCAAGGAGAGTGGACTAGAATGTTCATGCATGAACAATGATGATTTCACTGTACTAGTCAGATGCCATTGAGTGAGCATGTATACTGTGTGCCTGTTGTGTTCAAAATGACTGAGAAAGTAGAGCAATGAATCTGCACCAAATTTTGCATTAAGCTTGAACATTCCTCTGCAGAAACTGTTTGGATGATTCAGAAGGCTGCAGCTATGGGCAACTGGAGACTGGCAGCTACATCATCACAATGATGTGTCTCCTGATATATCATGTCTCGTATGTTTTTTTTATGAAACATCAAATCACCCAGGTGACTCAGTTCCCTCACAGCCCAGATTTGGCACCCTGAGACTGTGGCTTTTCCCCCAAAATAAAATCACCTCAGAAAAGGAAGAGATTTCAGACTGTTGATGAGATTCAGGAAAATATGACAGGGTAGCTGATGGCAATTGGAGCTGTGTGAGGTCCCAAGGTGCAATGTACAATGTACAATGTCCTCAGTACAATGTTTCTTGTATCTTCTTTAATAAATGTCTCTATTTCCACAGTACATGGCTAGATATCTTCTGGACAGACCTCATATATTTAGTCTTAAAAACCCAGCAATAAGTTGCAACACTGTATGAGGCCATCTGGGCTGCAAATCAAAATACCACTGACTGGACAGCTTACACAATAGACATTTATTCTCATATTTCTGGAGGTTGGATGTGCTAGATCATGGTCCATTAGGGTTCAATTTCTGGAGAGTATTCTTAAAAAGATAGGTACTTTTTCGCTGGGTTGCAGACAGCTACTTTTTCAGTGGATTCTCACATGGTCTTTTCTTTGAGTGTATAGTGAGAGACAGAGAGAGGTAGTGAGAGAGGGAGAGGTAGAGAGAGACAGAGAGAGAGAGAGAGCATGCTCTAGCATTCCTTCTTATATGAAGGAATAACACTAATCCCATTAGAGCTCCTACCCTTGTGTTTTTATTTAACCTTTATTACTTCTAAGCCCTGTTTCCAAATACAGTCATATTGAAGTTTAGGGCTTCAACATGTGAATTTTGAGAGGATACAATTCAGTCCACAACTAACATTTAGTATTTACATAATATTGTTGATGTTTTATGATGTTCCAATTTTTTGGTAAGCATTTTTAACCCAATCACATGTCATTGTGAGGTATGTTGGAGCAATATATATTTTTTGATATATATGATCAAATCTGTAGTACATTTTTTGACTTTAAATACTTTTTTATTTTTCAGTTACAGTTGACATATTATATTATATTAATTTCAGGTATACAACCCAATGATTAGACATTATATAACTTGCTAAGTGATCACCCTGATAAATTTAGTACCCATCTGACACCATACATAGTCTTTACATCCTCATGACTATTCTGTAACTATCAATTTGTACTTCTTAATCCCTTCACCCTTTTCACCCATCCCCCATCTCCCCCCTCACCTAGCAACTGTCAAAATGTTCTTTGTATCCATGAGTCTGTTTCTGTTCTGCTTGTTTATTTATTTGTTTTTTAGACTTCACATAAAGTAAAATCATATGGCATTTGTCTTCTTCTGTTTGACTTATTTCACTCAGCACAATGCCCTTTATTGTCCATCTATGTTGTTGCAGGTGGCAGGATCTCCTTCTTTTCAATGGCTGAATCATATTCCACTACATACATGCACCACTTCTACTCATCCTTCAGTGGACACCAAGGTTGCTTCCATACTTTGGCTGTTGTGAGTAATGCTGTAGTGAACACATGGATGTATATGTCTTTTTAATTTATTATTTTGATCTTCATAAAAATACCCCAAAGTGGAATTTCTGTGTCCTATTTTGTTTTAAAGTCTGTATTTGTCTGGTGTAAATATACATACTCCAGCATTTTGTTTGTTAGTTTCCATTTTCATAAAATATGTTTTCTATCCCTTTACATTCAGTCTGTCTGTATCTTTCATCCTGGGGTGAGTCTCCTATAGACAGCACATAGGGTCAGCAGACAGCAGAGGGTCTTGCTTTGTTATTCATTCATCCTTTATATGTCTTTTGATTGGAGTATTTAATCCATTTGTAATTAAAGTAATTAATGATAGATATGTATTTATTGCCTTTTTATTCATATTCATATTCATATTGCTCATATTTTTCTTCTTCTTAAAGAAGACTCTTTAACAATATTTATAATACTGATTTTGTGGTGATGAACTCCTTCAGCTTTTTCGTGTCTAGGATGCTCTTTACCTGTCTTTTGATTGTTAATGATAACTTTGTTGGGTAGAGCAATCTTGGCTGTAGGTTCCTGTTTTTCATCACTTTGAATATTTCTTGCCAGTTCCTTCTTCTTGCAAAGTTTCTGTTGAGAAATCAGCTGACAATCTTATGGGAAACCCCTTATAAATAACTAACAACTTTTCTCTTGCTTTTAAAATATTATCTTTGTCTTTGAACCTTGGCATTTTAATTATGATCTGCTCTGGTGTGGGACTCTTTGGTTCATCTTGTTTGGAACTCTCTTCCTTCTTCAGATTAGGGAAATTTCCATCATTATTTTTTTCACATAGGTTTTCAATTCCTTGCTTTCTTTCTTCTTCCAGCACTCCCATGATGCAAATATTGGTATGCTTGAAGTTGTCCCAGAGGATCCTTGTAATTTCTTCATTTTGGGGGGTTCTTTTTGCTGTTTTGGTTGGGTGTTTTCTGTTTCCTTTTTTTCCAAATCTCCGATATGATCTTTTACTTCTTCCATTGCACTATTGATTCCCTGTAATGTGTTGTTCCTTTCAGTTAATGTATTCTTAATTTCTGATTGGCCCTTTTCATGTTTTCTATCTTTGTGTTTATGTTTCCTACCTTTTTGTTGAAATTTTCACTATGTTCATCTACTCTTCCCCTAAGTTCATTGAATGTTTTTATAAC
Organism: Phyllostomus discolor; assembly: GCF_004126475.2. Taxonomy (NCBI): domain Eukaryota; kingdom Metazoa; phylum Chordata; class Mammalia; order Chiroptera; family Phyllostomidae; genus Phyllostomus; species Phyllostomus discolor. The sequence continues at coordinate 93,544,131 of NC_040903.2, read as the reverse complement.
CAGTATTTTGGTCTCTGCATCTGATAGATTGCTTGTCTCTATTTTGTTTAGTTCTTTTTCTAGAGTTTTGATCTGTTCTTTAATTTGGGACATGTTTCTTTGCCTCCTCATTTTGGCTACCTCCCTGGGTTTGTTTCTATATATTAGGTAGAGCTAATACATCTGTTTGGCTGGTAGAGTGGCCTCAATTAGTATGTGTCTTTGGGGTTCATTGGTGGTACAGCCGACCTTGTCACTTGAGCTGGTCATTCCAGATATGCCCTGTGTGGACTGTGTCTACCTTTCTGTTGTAGTTGAGACTTGATTGTTGTTGGGACCTCAATGGGAGGGATTTACCCTCAAGCCATGGGCTTTAAGGAGTGGCTGAGATCATTCTGAAGGATTGGCTGTGTGGGGGCAGAGCCCACAAAGTAGGACTTACTTCAGTGGGACTCTGGTGCCTGCTAAGTCCAGCCTTTTAGTGTGTTGCTTATGGAGATGGTTTGCTGGTACTTGGAGGTAGTCTGAAGCTGTCCACTGGGTGTGCTAGCTCTTGGGCCTCCCAGGAGGTATAGACCAAGATCCTCCACCATCTGTGCCCTGCCCGGAGCCATTCAGCATGAGCTACAGAGCATCTGCAGGTGACTGCTACTTGGAGGGCTACTTTGCTGGGCTTGGAGATTCCTGAGAAAAGTAGCTGCAAACCAAAGCTGGCTGCCAGTAGTACCTGGCCTGAGAGATACAGAGTATATGGAGGCCAGATCTGGCTTATTTGAGAGGTTTTAGGAAAGCCTGAAGTTTAAGCAAGACAGGCTGCCTATATGGGAAAGCCACTGAAAACAGCTGGGGTGGGCCCAAAAGTTGGGTGTGGCAGGATCTCAGGGAATCACCAGGGTGGGGCAAACAGTTATTGGCTAGGTTGATGGAGACTCAGAAATGGCACTCACATGCCAGCTCTTTTGGGGAGTGTTCAGAAAAAGAACAATGGAGTCTTCCAGTGCTTTTAATTGTCAGAAAGCTGTGCCTCCATCTCTTGCCCGAATGTCAGACAATTAAGTTTCTTCAGTATATCCCTGGTGCCTTTCCAGCTGCTACCCTGGCACTGTACTTCAGAGCAAGTGACTCTGAGTAACTCCATGTGTGGGCCCTTTAAGAGGGACTACTTGGGGCTCCTGGAGCTTTTTGCTCCAGTCAACCACAATCTCAGCTGGTTTTTATAGCCAGAAGTTATGGAGACTTTTCTTCATGGCTTTGGAACCCTGGGCTGAGGGCCCTAGTGTGGAATGGAGACCCCTCGTTCCTCAGTGGAGGCCTAGACAGCTGAGATGTCTCTCCTGATTCTATTCTACCACATGTGGGTGTGGGATCATCCCCTTTTATGTCTGTGTCCACCTACCGGTCTTGATGTGACTATTTTATATTTTTAGTTGTAGAATTTCTGTTTAACAAGATTTCAGGTGGTTCTGAATTGTAGTACATTTTTAAGGAGGTCGCAGCTGATCTGAGAGATACAAACAAATTATTTTCTTAAATATTGTTACATATATCAAGAGCATTGTTTCAAGATCATGGTTAGCTATGCATTTGTATGTGACCAATATTAAGCTATAATGTGTAAGCCCTCAGTTTGGTTATAACATGTGTTTTGTAAGGGTATGCGATATTTGATAGTAAATAGTATCTGAGGAACACCAGTTATCAAAATATTTTTGCAAGTGTTGTGGAAAGTGTTTATGCCTTGAACATAGCAATATTGTTTGCAATGACTATTACAAATACTTTGAGAAGTCAACTATTGAAGATTCTGATTAATTAATGTTAAAGACTTTGTTGGGTTATATTTTTTTAGCAATAGCCATGTTCCATTATTTGAAAAGATAAATTTTTATTCTTTATGTTTTTATATTTTTATGTTTAATAATTTCTAGATTATAACTGAAAATAAATAAAAATTATGTGTTTTACTATAAAAATATAATCAATGCAAATTTGCAGTGGTTTTTTTTTTTTGCATTTCAACAATACAGTAATAGCTGTACCTGTTGGATACATGTGACCTTGCTATACTTTTTTTACTGTGATCTCCACAGGGTTAAATTCACAGCATTTACTCAACACCCATTCTGTACAGTGGCCATGAGCTAGGCATTTTTTAGTGTTACTTTTCAGTTAATACACATAAGTAACTTATGGCACTCTATTCATGTTAACTGGGATTGAAAATTGTCATTGGGGATCCACTACTACACATGGGAACATAGTAAATAAAATATAATGCAATATAATATGGCTTTACAATTCATCCCAGGGAGTTCTTGAGAATTCTAAACCAGAGAAACTTGCATATTGTTGGGATGTAATGATATAAGTTTGAGACTTACAGAGGGCTAGAATAATACTCTGGATTTCTGAATAACTGAATTTCTTGGATGCTCTTAAAAGTATTACCTGTCTTAGAATTTGCCAACTATCTTTATTTTTACAGAACTGAATACTCATTTATACACTGGAGAATCTCAAGAAAATATTTGCCCTTAACTTCCCTGATATATTCACGGACTCTAAAAGAGGGGAAAGTAGCAGCAGGGACACTGGCTTCCTGATTCTAATGCCTTTAACATGATCTCCAAAACTCAATTGTTGTTCAACACAGAAAGGGTTCTAGCAGTAATTACTCTGAGAACTATAACTCCACTCTATTGTTTAGTTTGGCCAGACTGTAAATTTAAATAGCTTTAGATGTAGTAAGTATCTTAAGGCATTTTCAAATTTAAAATGTGCATTAATATAGTAAAAAGGTATAATGCAATTATTAAAATAAATTAAAAAGCAGCCAAATATATATACAACCAAAAAATTATGTCATATTCTTCAGAGTTGGCAAACTAGAACACTGATTATAACAGTCATGTCAGTCTTAGTGTATGTATTTGTCTTCTTTTAAAATAGTACTTGTATATATTAAATTATAATTAATCACATAACATGTACCCCCAACCCAACTTAGTTCAGAGTGCACAATCAAAGTTTCATTTGTTTGATATGATTTTAGGTAATATATATTGTTTGCATATCCTCAAATGTTGGGACCTGTTTCTTGTTTGTCTGGTTAGGGTCACAGGGATTTGTTGAGCTGATTAAATGAACATTTTTTTCCTTAAGGTGACACATTTTATTATTTAGAGCAAAAACTCCCCACTTACTATTTGATTTCACAAAAGATTGATTTGCCCATTTCATGGACATATTTATAATGGTACATTCTTTGAAATAGAGCAGGCTTCTGTTTATGATATATTGTGAGCATTGTTAAATTGGTAAAATGACAGACAATCAAGTTTTCTGAGACCATAAATATGTATTAAATAATTTCCACCTGAAAACAATGCATATATAGTTTTGTGAAATAATAAATACTTTTAGAGGTAATTTTAAGTCAGATAAACTTGCATTTATTTTTTTGGAAGGAGGTGTTTGGAATAATGAAGTAAAATCATATATTTTATTCCTATTCTTTTTATCCTAAATATTTTACCTTAAAACATCTAAATTAGTAGTTTATTTGGCTTTTTATTTAGAAATCAAGTAATAAGCTTGTCATATCATAATAACATTTATTAATTTTCAATAAAAACTTGTAATAAAACATGAACCTGACAATGTTCCTGATTACCCTAAGCAATAAGGAAAGGCTTTTGGCTCTATTACTAAGAACCAATTGGTTCTATTACTAAGAACCTTTAGTTCTACTACACAACCAATTGGAATTGGAACCAATAAACCTAAGTAAATACCAGTCGAATTTTAAATATATTTTACCTATATTAAACTGTGTGTTAACAGTATTTTATTTATAGTATTGCTTTAACTTATGAAAAACTAAACAACTATAGTAGAATTGACATAAAGATAAAAATTTAATTTTGTTTTATGTTTCAGTATCTATGAAAATTTTCTAAATATTCAAACTAGCAGTGTGATTAAGGTTTTACAATAAAACCCTAAAATTCAATATTCGTGTTGTCTTTTTTCATCCTTCTAATCCCAATTTTTTTGTTGAGGTATTTCATAGACAGAATAATTGTACCCAAAGGATATCTACACCCTAATCTCTGGAAGGTGTGAATGTGTTACATTACATGACAAAGGGAAATTAAAGTAGCAGATGGAATTAATGTTGATAATCATGTGACTTCAAGAGAGGGAGCTTTTCTTGTATTATTTGATTTGGTCCAGTGTAATTACAAAGTTTTTTTTAAATATGGAGGAAGGAGTTAGAAAAGGTCAGAGAGACTTAATCTGAAGACTCGACCCACCCTTACTGGCTTTGAAAGTGAAAGAAGGGGACGAGGAATGTGGGTGGCCTCTAGACGCTAGAAAAAATTAGGGAACCAATTCTCCTAAAGCCTGAAGAAAGGAATACACTGTGCTGATTTGGCTGTCAGCCAGGACTCACTCTCAGTTCCCAGAGGCTACCCTCATGTTCTAGCTACTTGGGCCTCTACAACATTAAAACTCATTTCTTCAAACTTTCCAGTCTGTTACAACTTTGTCTTATGTCATGTAACCTAATTATAAAAAAGAATACTCCTTCATACCCAGAAATCCTGCCAACACTCAAGAGGAATTCATATACTGCTTGTGTGCACCAGGGGACAGGAGTCTTGGCATCCTATCACACTTTAGCTTTCTCTCTCCACATACACACACGTACACAGTACATTTCTTTTGTTTTGCCAATGGAGGCATATCAACTTGCCATATTTTATTTTTTCAATTGTTTTTTACTAGTTCACTCATAATTATTCTCTCTTTTAATTACCAGATCCCTTCTGACTTGTAAAAGCCCCATGAATAAGATAAAGAGAATTTCTCTCAATATCCTTCCTCTTAAGACATCAGTTGCATATGCATTATAACCAAAGCCCCACAATTACTGACACTAACGATTCAGATCAACTCTTTTAATATTTATTTACATTACAATTTTAATTTATGAAAGTTAAGTAAAAATTAATGTACAGCTCTGTATGTCTGGAGACAGAAATGTGTGAAAAAATTTTCATACTGATCTAGCACTTTATACTCTCCATGAATCAAGTGATTAATTAAATCCTAACTTTCCTATGAAAAATAAATAGGTAGTTTTATAAATAAGAAAAATTACTGCTAAAGACATCATTTTGATGGCCCAGGATTGCATACTTCCAAATTAAAGATTTCTAACACAGAAACTATTGAAAAGTTTTCACTGAAAGATAACAGTTGATGTTATAATATATTTATTTATATAGCAAATTTATAAAAATATGTGATAATTTTATGAAGTAAAAAGGGATTACAGAATATGTAGATATTGTGTGGTTATGTGTGTGTGTGTTTCAATTTTTAAGTACAGTTAGAGACATGAGTGAGAAAGCATTAGTTCTGCACAGGTGTGATGGACTCTCCTTCCCCAGTGCCCAAACCAAAGTTCCCTAACTTATTAACTACAGGCTAAAAATGAATCCCTTTAGCATATTTTGAATGATTCAGTTTTTGTTAGGGCAATGTAAAATTTTCTAAAATTATATTATAGTAAAAAGTGATATGTTTAATGAAGTATGTTGATATTTTAAAGAATAAGCTGCAGTTTAAATACATGTTATCATTTTTCCAGGATTGCAATAGCTCTTCAGTAAAAAAACAAAACAAAACAAAAAACAAAAAAAAAACCCTCACCTTTCTGAAAGAAACTTATGTGTTTAACTAAAAAATGGACTTTTCATTACAATCGGGGGGCCCAGGCAACCATGTACTATCCATCCCATTTTGTTACAGGATAAGAAAAACATCACATTGATTGTATAAAAATCAGAAGAAAGAAAAGAAAAAGTCACTAGAAATCCCATTACTATCTCCCCAAATACTACTGTGACTAAGCATGGATTTCCTTCTGGTCTTTACTCTTTCTTCCCAATGTAGCTGCCATGTGGATTAAACATGTCTTGTGTGATATAATCACAAAGCATATTTATTCTTGTCTTCTCTTGACATTTTTCATTTATTCAGTTGACTAATTCTCCTCCTAGACTAGTTCTTTTCCTGGATGGAATTTAGGGCAAGTCCCCAGGCTTGCCAAGTCCCTTTCAGATAATGGAATCTTCTTCAAAAGGTAATTAATATTTTCAGTCCACTGCAATATTCAACATTTCATCTTCATTCCAGTCACTTTCCTAGATCATGCCTGCTTGTGGGCTGGGCAGACAGTAGCAGAGAGGAGTGCTCTCTTCTCTTTTCCTGGCTGACTGATGCTTGTGCCCCTCCTTCCTCATCTTGTCAATCACAATGTCTGAACCCCTGCAGGGGGATGTGCTGGAGAAGGAAGACAAGAGAGAAGTCAGATACTTTTTTTTTTTGAGTAATACTTTTCAGAGATGGAATGTGGTCATTGGGCATGGAGATATTTAAAACTAACTTTTCCTTCATTGCATACTCTGTTGGGTTCTTTGGAGAGGGATCTGCATGATTCACTGCCTCATGTGAGTTTTCCACTGAAGTTCCCTTGACCAGGTAATGGTTGCTTTATCTCGGTTCCTTTTTCCCTCTGGTTCTCAGTGTTCCACTATCAGCTACATTTTCTCTCCCTTTTGGGGTCTCATTGGCCCTCTGGGTGGCATTCCTTAGCAAAATCAGGACAAGCCCATCAGGCTGACTCTCATGTGAGGCCTATGTTTGGTCCCCTCATGATACTTTGACAGGACAATCTTGAGGAGACAGGTAGATCCCAATGCAGAAGCACTACCTCTTGCCTGGGCAGATTAACCTGTCAGAGAATCACTCTTCCTCAGATTTCTCAGACTCATTCTGATATCTGTTTTCCAGGCACACCAACTGCCAAGTGACAAATATTAAGTCCCTTGAGTAGTTTCATTATTGCCCTCTCTCTTTAATTGATGTGAAAGGAGAAGTTTATTCATTCTTCTTCTTCACAGAGGATAGACAAACTCCATGCACAGGAGCACATCAGAGGCACACTCTTCTAATTTTCTATTCCTTTCTTTTTTTTTACTTTATTAAATTTTTTATTGGTTTTCATGTAGAGTTGTCTCTGTCCTCCCAACTCTCCCCACCCAAGATATCCCCATCTCCCACCCTCGATCCTACCTCCCTTTGGCTTTGTCCATGTGTTCTTTCAACATGTTCCTTGACAACCCTTCCCCCTTGTCCCCCATTAGCTCCTCCCACCTCCCCTCTGGTTACTGTCAGTTCCTTTCTTGATGTGAATGAGAAGGCTGAAAACAAATGGTTTTCTACAGCCTCTTCTTGAAAGTTCTACAATATGGTCTCACACTTCATTTGGGAATGTAATTTCTATTTTCTTTGCCCTCAGCAGAAACTAAAGAAAAATATTTTTATTTTAATGTTGTATTACATTAGCTTTAAAAATAAATTGTGTATATTAATGAATAGTTTTTTAACAATCTTGTGATTCAATTGTGTATCATGTTTTATTTAATTTTTAAATTCTAAGCATTTTCCATCTTGCTACATGTTATTGGAAAACATGATTTTAGTGACTGTACAATAGTTAATAATATAGATGTACTTTCAATTATTTAACCATTTCCCATTATAAGGCATTCATATAAAATCTGATTTTAGGTTTTACAGTGTAATGAACATCTTTTTGCCAGGCTTTTTTTTTCTAAAAGAGACAATTTGTATTCTCACTGGTACTGTTTAAGAAAGTTCACTTTTGATAAACTTGACCATACTTTTTTTCTATTTCATAGGTAAATATAGTGTTTAATTGATTCATCCATTTGCATTCTCTTGGTAAAGTGATGCTGGAATGTTTTTGCATGATTATTGGTCCTTTGCTTTATCTAAAATGCTCCATCTTTTAATAGACAGGTTTATGTTTTATCTCTTTTCTACTTATATTTACTTTTAACATCTCATTTTATAATTTCTGCTTGTAATCCTTTCCCTTTCTTTTCCATTTATCTTTCTCTTCTTTTGATTTGAGGAAGCTTTCTGCATTCCCTTCTTCCCCACCCTCCTTCCGCCTTTTGTTCCCTTGAGTGGCTTGAGGCTTAGAATGTAGTTCCTCTTTTGGAGGTTATCTTAAGTTTTTTAATACAAAATCTTTACCAAATATTTTTAAAGAACTCTTGTATTTACTCAACACCTCTTTTTCCTGAATAAGACAGCTAAGTTAGAAACATTTACATGCCTAATAAACAGTCCCTATCATACTCTCTTAAAACTGTATTCTCCTAAAATTTTGTATCAAGAATTCTTTAAATATACCAACATGCTTTACCATAAGATTGCATTTTATTTGATCTTACTAGTTTCAAATTTCTTCTTAATGAAAGGCATCTTCTAGTAGTTTTTCATGAAATGAAATGGTAAGCCCTTTAAGTTAGTACTGCCCAATAGACATACAATGAAAACTACCAATAGGAGCAACATATCTACTAGTTTAAAATTATCTACTAGCCACACGATAAAAAGGAATATGATCATATTAATTTCAACTTAGTAACTTATTTTAATTAATCCAATATATCCAAAATATTACCAGTTCAACATACAATCAACCAAAAATCTTCATATTATAATTTTCATTTTTGTACTATGTATTTGAAATTTAGGGTGTACTTTATATATATGGCACATCTACATTCAAAGTATATTACAAGTACTTGATAGTGTCACATGACTACAGTATTTGAGAGTGCAGTTCTGTCTTCAAAAGCCTTAAATTTTAAAAAAAATCAAAATGAGAACAGTCTTTTATATAAATCCCTACTTTAACCCATTCTTGTGTACTTTCTCCTTCCCTGATGTTCCAGCTTTCCCTCTGTTATTATATTCTTTCTGACTGAAGAACTTCCATTAGACCATTCATTTAGTTTGGTCTGCTGGCAGTAAATTATCATAGTTAGCATCATCTGAAAATGTTTTAATTCCCCCTTTAATCATGGGTAAAATAGAAATTTCTTCTTTGTTGAAGATCTTTGATTTCAGCATTGAAAAATGTTTTACCAATTTCTTTTGGTGGTCAAAGTTTCAGATAAGAAGTTCACTGTCATTTCATTTGTTGCCCTGTTACAGGTAATATGTCATATTGTACTAGCTCTGTTCAGGAAATTTTTCTTTATCTTTAATTTTCAGATACCTGATTATAATGTATTTTGGTGTGGATTTCCATGCATTTATACATTTTGATATTCATTCAATTTCTTGAATATGAAGATTTGCACCTTTTGACAATTTTGTAAAATCATTGGTCATTATTTTATTCTATGTTTTTTTGTTTTTTAAATATTTTATTTTTATTTATTCATTTAGTTATTTATTTTAATATATTTTGTTGATTATGGTATTACAGTTGTCCCATTCTTTTCTATCTTTTATTCCCCAGTGCCCTGCACACCCCATCCCACCATTATTCCCCCATCTTAGTTCATGACCATCAGTCATACGTGTAAGTTCTTTGGCTTCTCCATTTCCCATACTATTCTTAACCTCCCCCTATTTTGTACCTGCCATTTATGCTTCTTATTCTCTATACCTTTTCTCCCATTTCCCCCTCCACCCCTTCCCCACTGATAACCCTTCCTGTGATCTCCATTTCTGTTAATCTGTTCCTATTCTCTTTGTTTTCTTAGTTTGTTTTTTTGTTGTTGTTGTTTTTTTTTTTTTGGTTTGGTTGTTGATAGTTGTGAGTTTGTTGTCATTCTAGTGTTCGTAGTTTTGATCTTCCTCCTTTTCTTAGATAAGTCCCTTTTCCATTTTATATAATAAGGGCTTGGTGATGATGAACTCCTTTAACTTGACCTTATCTGGGAAGCACTTTATCTGCCCTTCCATTCTAAAAAATAGCTTTGCTGGATAGAGTAACCTTGGATGTAGGTCCTTGCCTTTCATGACTTGGAATATTTCTTTCCAGCCCCTTCTTGCCTATAAGATTTCTTTTGAGAAATCAGCTGATAGTCTTATGGGAACTACTCTGTAGGTAACTCTCTGTTTTTCTTGTTGCTTTAAAGATTCTCTCCTTGTCTTTAATCTTGGGTAATGTAATAATGATGTAACTTGGTGTGTGTTTCCTTGGGTCCCACTTCTTTGGGACTCTCTGAGCTTCCTAGACTTCCTTCCTGGAAGTCTATTTCCTTTACTAGATTAGGGAAATTTTCTTTCACTATTTTTTAAAAATAAGTTTTCAATTTCTTGCTCTTCCTCTTCTCTTCCTAGCACACCTATGATTCAGCTGTTAAAGTTGTTCTGGAGGTTCCTGAGTCTCTCCTCATTTTTTAAAATTATTATTTTTTCACTTTGTTCTGCTTGAATGTTTATTTCTTCCTTTTGTTCCAAATTATTGATTTGAGTCCCAGTTTCCTTCCCTTCACCGTTTATTCCCTTTATTTTCCTGTTCATAGCCTTTACTTCTTCTATTTTGCGACCATACTCAACCATTTGTGTGAGCATCCAGATTACCAGTGTTTTGAACTCTGCATCTGATAGCTTGGCTATCTCTTCATCGCTTAGTTGTATTTTTCCTGGAGCTTTGATCTGTTCCTTCATTTGGGCCATTTTTTTTTTTTTGTCTTGGCACACCTGTTACATAATAAGAAGCATGGCTTCAGGTATTTGCTAGGGTGGGGCAACTCACATTGCTACATTGTGGTTCTGTATATGGGGGAGGGGTCTAAGAGGGAACAATGCCATTTGCTCAGCCCTAGGCCAGCTTACAGTCACTTGCTCCACTTCCCACAAGCAAATTGGGCCCTTCTGGTGCTGATTCCCAAGTAGGTGGGTTTGAGTATGGTCTAGGACCCTATTTGTCTCTCCAGTGAACTCTCCTGTGAGGCTGGGAATTTCTCCTGTGAGGCTGACTCAAGCTTCACAGTTTTTTTCAGTCAGAGGTTTTGGGGTTTTATTTTCCCATACTGGAACCCTAGGTTGTGTGGTCTGTCTCAGTCCCCAGTTGATCCTCCTGGTTTATCTGAACACAAATGGGAACTAAAGGCTCCACCAGCCACTGCCTCACACACTCCTCTAGCTGCAGCCTTGCCCTATGTCCTCTCCACCTGAGCTGCCTGTCTCTGCCCCTCCCACTGGTCTGGATGAATATTTCTTCAACTCCTTGATTGTCAGACTTCCATACAGTTTGATTTTTCTGGCTGTTGTGGTTATTGTTTTATTTTAAATTTGTTGTTGTTCTTCTTTTGGTTTTGTTAGGTGGCAAAGTGTATCTATTTATGCCTCCATCTTGGCTGGAAGTTGGCCATTATTTTAAATATATTTTTTGAGACTGACACGTTTCCTCATCTCCATGTGGGATATAATGATGTTAGTTTTCTGTCCTTTTAATTGTCTATATGTCTTTAAATTTCTGTTTATTTTTAATTTCCAATTTTTTATGCTTTCTGATTGGGAAATTATTATTGATTGGTTTTCAATTTATTAATCTTCCTTCTGTCATCTCTATTCTGCTTATGGAGTACATTCAATAAGATTTTTTATTTTGTTTTTTGTGTTATTTCATTCTATAATTTCCATTTGGTCTTATTATTTTACTATTCTTCTTTGTGAAAATTCTCTATTTTTCCTCGTTTCAAGAGTGTTTGTAATTGCTTGTTAAAGTGGTTTTAGATGAGTACACTGATCTCTTGATGAGATTATGCTGAGGTGATTTGCATTAGGGTTAATGTTTACTCATTGTTTTTTCTCATTCCAGTTGTTACATATCTGGTTGTTGATATGATGAGAGATTTTCAAATGTATCCTGGACATTTGGTGAGTTTTGTTATTAGACTTTACATCCTATTCAAAATTTCTTTTTCAGAAGGCAGTCACCTTTTCTAGGTTTAGCAACAGATTCTGTTTAGTTTTCAGTCTTTGCAGTGCTATTCTGCTCTGCTTTTTGTGTATAGTACCCAGAGGCTAGGCAGTAGTTTTCAAACAGTAATATGGTTCTCAAATATTTCACCATGTGAAATCTTTTCAGTTTCTTATGTGGGCTATATTCTGAAGTCAGCTCAGGGCTAAACACGTAGGTTTTAAAAGTCCCTTTTGCTAGCTCCCTCCCTCAAAACTGTAGTTGGCAGGGGAGGAAGCCCCTCCTGTCTGTACATTGGGTTGGTCTAAGCTGTCTATTTAGCCTCTGCTAATACTAGTGTAATTTGAGTAGTGTAGTGCTACTTGCTAACACTTTGCAGGATTCGTAATCCAGGCTTTCTACTCGGCTTCTGATAATGTTTGGGGTGGCTGTTACAAGGAGGTAGGAGAGAAGTAACAGGTGGATGAGGATGAGGTGGTAAGAACATGCCTTTTTCTTCCATTGGCTGAAGATGTTTTCTATTCTTCCAGGTTGCTCTTTTCCTGATTCTTTGGCTAGGGAGAACAGTCTTTTCTTGTGCTTTATTTATTTATTTGTTTAGTTGGTGTTGGTCTACATTTCTCAGTTGCCAGTTTCTCCAGCCCCCCCCCCCCCCGTCTGGAATATAGGGAAAGCAAACCCTATATGGAAAGGGCAAACCCTATAGGAAAAGCATGACCCATTCCTCAAGAAACAAGATCTGTCTTCCTCTTCCTACCTTTCAGGCTCTTATTGTTATCTGCTCTACTATGTCCATAGTGGTTACTTGTATTTAATAGAAGAAATTGTTGTGAAAGGAGTCTGTTCCATTTTGTCTGGAACTGGAACTCCTATTGCTCAAACCCCATTTACCTTCAGTGACATTATCAGTACTGCTAATAAATTTCTTAAAAATAGTTTACAAATATATTAACATTCACAGGTGTTGTATTTCCATTTGGTATATATATTTATTTTAATAAGTCTGTACTCTAACAACTAATCAAGTTAAATAATTCTAGTTGACATAAAAATAATTATCCTTTACAGTAAACTGGTTTATCAATTTGGTAAATGTTCTTCATAGATAAGAAGTGATTTTCATTTAGGAAGCTTACCTTCCCAATAATATTTAGTCTTAATATGAAAATTAAACTCAAAACTTGAAAATAATCCATCAAAATAGCTAATCTTTCAAATTCTTTAACAATTTGAAAGAAATAACAAGAATTATTCATGGTTTATGCTGTTAAGAGGATCTAATTATGTTTAATCATATTCTACTAGAGTTAATATTACATGTTCAATGAACAGACTTGTTTATCAGAAGAGTTCATGCCTGAGCCTGCAAACATTTTCACACTGATTTTTGCAGAGATGTTTAAGGTGTTTCAAGGATATGTCCTTGAATCACATATATTTTTAAATAATTTTTTAAAAATTGCACATAAAATATTAAAGGAGCAATATATTATCATATACTTAAGAGTTAAACTAATTCATTATTATGCAGAATTTTGAAATATATTTTATACATTAATAGTTGCCGCTAGGTAACATATATAATTGCAGTTTTTAAATTTATAGTATTATTTAACCTATGAACTGATATGTTATCAGCAGCTGTTTCAGGTACTCATGTAACAGAATAAATATCACAATATATTTAAGCAATTAAATATTTTATAATTATGTTAAGTATCAGAAGAAATATGTTTTCTTACTAGTACCTGATATATAGTAATACTTCAAATACATACATTTTGAATTAACATGTTCATTAAAGTGAGTGGTATTTGCAAAATGAGCAGCAAAAATTACAGGTGTAGTGTTTTTTAGTACTTTAAATATCTGGGGTTTATGACAGTTGTGCAAAAAAAAAAGTGGTATAGAATTGTGGCCGGCAAGCTATGGTCTCAGCTCTGTTCTATGAATGAGTGACTGATCCTTCAACCTATATGACAAGGACACTAATATGTTAACCCTCTCTTTCAAAGATACTATAGAATATTGTCTCAAAAGCATTATCAATGCCTTAGAAAGGGCTATTTTAAAATTTAAGGAATTGTGTTATTAAGAAATTTGGTCTCCTATGAAAAAGGACACATACATTCTCACAACTAAAATACCCTTCAATGATCAAGTCTCCGCGTATATAGGCAGAGGTGTTGCGATTCTATTTCCTTAGCAATAATGTGGTTGAAGATATTTCAAATCCATCTCTACAGATATTGTGTGAGATATTTCAGCATGTAGATGATATAAAACTTCCTATCTTCCCAACAACAAACATTATTTGTATGTTTTCCCTCGTGAATCTTGTGTTTGAAGATTTTTTTCTCTACCAAATCACCAGATTAATTTACACTCATTATTTATTAAACAAATACCGCTGGTGGCCTGCTATAAATCAAGCATGATTTTAGAATCTGTAGACACAATTCACCTCCTGTAGCTAAAAGTATTTCTTCATTTCACAGTAATCAAATACAAGCAAACTTTTAACAGCTTCTGATCCTTAAATAAAAGCCAAGGCTATTATACTGGCTTGATAGAACACCAGGCAAAAGCAAAATATCTTGGTGATTTGTTTTTCTTCTTTAGCTTAGGTATCATGTTTCTAAATTTAGGAAATAGCCCCCAGTCTTTCATTACCAACTTCAGGCACCTAAGGGTACGGAGAATTCTTCTAGGGCAGTATGCCTAAGGCTTGAAACTCTGCTGATTTAAAAACCAGGATCATTTGACAAAAGTTTATCTTGATTTATTCTCCACTCTATTTGGTTAATTATATAGTTGCTGTATTTTGCTGAGCATTCTTAGGGATGAAATTGTACAAAGACACTACAAATTTAAAATTGCTCATGTTAATTTCTCTCATATTTTCTCTTTCTGCTTTTCATTGTATTCCGGATTTTAATGCTATTCTTATTCCTTACAATTTTTAATGAAATACAGTCTACATAGGAATGAATTGTCTGCATGTTATTAGAGTAGCATGAGATTCTCAAAGAACAAACCTTGTGTGTGTGTGTGTGAGGGCTATTCAATAAAAAATTGACAAAACTCTATGTTTACATTTCCCAAATAAGCATGTTCTTTGTTTAAGACATCTTGGCTGAGATTTATGTCATAGACATGCAAAATTAGTTTTATAATTTAAAAGTGTTATATATAATAAAATAGTAGTGGCTTTAGACATCTTATAGCTTATCCTCTTTTTTCAAATATTTTTCAAAGTCTTCTATCTCTATTTCCATTTCATCTATCTCATTGCATTGATCCAGTTACTTCAGAAATATAATTTTGATGCACAGCTTTTCCATGTATTGTCTCAGTGGTCTGTATGTGGCTAAACTTGGGGGGAGGGGCTCCAGTGACACATGCCCCTTGATAGTCATGTCCTTGTGAGTCCTCTCCCATATCAACTCCAGGTATGCCCATATACCTATCTCTGGCTAATGCAACATTTATATTAGACATTAATCTGTCTTCTTGAAATATTCTTCATGGATTCCAGATATCATGATATATGAGGAATGCCAACTAGCCATGTGGAGTGGTTCACATGAAGGAGAACTGGCGCCCTTGGCTGTCATCTGAACTGTCAATACGTGAATGAAGCCATTTGGACCCCTTGTGTTCAGAGGCCTACCTGATGCTGCATTGTAGGGAAGAAAAAATTCTCCACCACTGAAGAAACTACCTGAGAGGAAAGCTTTGATACTTTTTTAGATAAAGAAATAATGAATCTGTGAAGAAATGGCAAGGCAAAGGAGCCTGAAATAGGGACAGTAAATTGTGGGGAAGTGAGTAAGTGATATATTGGGGGTGTGCAAAACTAGTAGAAGGGAAGGGATTTTTAGTAAGTTTGTAGAGACTCATTTCAGCATGAACTCCCAGTTTCAGGTGATATACAGGAAGATCACCCTTCTCATGGGAAGTGTTATGGCCTGTTTTAGGTAGAAAATGGTAGACCCGAGAGCCTTTCCTGCAGCTGCTATTCCTCAAATGTCTTCAGCTAAAAATAATACAGCAAAGCAGCATATTTTGGGGTGGCATGTCCTGAACTCCGTCACCATGGAGCAAAGGAAATTCACGGTCAATGCTCCAACCCACATAATCATTAATACCAATACTTTTCTATTATTTTAACCTAATGCTTTAGAATAGTTCATCATATATCAATGGATAACCAAAACATAGTATGATATATTTTGTTTTATTCCCTTCACATACAGTTTTAATTCCTCGGAGCATCTTTGTCAGGCTACCTAGCCAACAATTGTATTTCAAAATACAAACTACACTTTAGAAAATATGAAAATGGAAAAGAAATGGTTTATTTCCAAAGGAGTTCATAATCTAGTCAGAAAGCTATGACATGTATAGTTAAATCTGAGACTGAAAGAAATAAGTTTCTTGAGAGTTTCAGAGGTAAAGGGTTCTGATGGTTCGGTTGATGATGAGTGAAACATCATAGAGGTGTGTGGTCGCCATGAAACTACACCACTCAGATCTCATGCTGATAGGAGAACAGTTGACCTTGGGTTCTAGTAGCTGATCCTATGGCCCCACCACTGAAGGCCTCTTTTTTCACCAGCTCTCACCAGCCGATGACTGAGCCTGATTACAGTACTAATTTTGGTTCTTTCTTTTGAGAAGTGCAGTTACTCAAATGAGAGATTTTGACTTGAGGATTTTGCTTTGGCTTGGCTGAATTTTCACATACTTGTATTGCATGATTCCATTACTACCTCATATTCCTTCCTTTAACCTTTTCTTCACTTCTCACAGACTTGTATGTTCTTGCCTTCTCCTTTGCTTCAGTTTTCACTAGGATTTTTTGCAAAAAAATCTTTTGCATATTTAATCAGATTTTGGAATCTGTTCCTCAGAAGAACAGAATTAACACACCATGTGTTTTGGGCTTCAAAAGACAGGATCTGTATACCTTAAAGAGGAATGACATTCAAGGTGATAGAAATACTGTACAAAGTGTCTAGAAGAGGAGAAGTTGGTGACTCATATACAGAACAAAATTTGAAAAGAGAATCGTGAATAGGAAGGGGAATCAAAGGAATAAGATAAGTAAGGTAGTGTGTGCTTTTAAATGTAATGCAAAGGAGTCTCGACCACAAAATAGCAAAAGGGGAGGCATGGAAGATTTTCCATAAAAGAATGAACTAATCTGAGTTTTGCTCTAGAAAAAGTAATCTGAGGAAGGCTGAATTAGAGAAAGAACAGATGCAAAGTATGAATTAGGAGATTGCTGCAGTCTCCTATCTCTCCCACTTAAGCAGGAAGTTCAATAAGAAGCCTGGTCTTATAAACCAATGGAAAAAATTGTACAGCTTGGCATGAAAAATAATGATGGCAAAGATAGCACCTTACATTTGTACAATGCTCTGGAGTCTATAAAAAGCCTTTCACATATCAATTAGGGAGTTATCAGTTTAGGGAGTTGTTTTTAATATCTGTTTTATAGAAGAAGAAACTAAATTTCAGAGACTCAGACAAATAATGTAATTTAGTTATAGTACAGAATTTGCAGCTAGCAAATTCATGGTTTAACACCAAATTTTCTAATTCCAAGTCTAGAGCTCTTTATGGTTATACAAAGATTTACATCCATGAAATACATGAAAGTAAAGTGAGATAGTTAACTTAATGGAGGAATTAAAACATGCATAAGAAGTTCAGATTGGAGATGCATCTTTTGGACTATATCTACAGTGCAGTTGGGGGTAGCCATGGGAGTTGCTGGGGTTATTAATGAAGAGAGGTTAGGTAGAGAAGAACAGCCAGGGAGGTTAGTTAAACACTTTAGTTCAATACTGAAACAAATAAAGGAGTATCTAAACAGGAGAAGAAAAACAACAAATGCTCATTTAAAAAATATTTATTGAATACCTACCATCTACCATCCTAGGATAAAGAGCAAGAAAAATGGACAAAAATGCCCTCCATCAAGAATCATATATTCTAGAGATGTTAAAGAAACAGACTTTTAAATCATTAACATTATCAATGAAGGGGCTGGTTTTAATAGTTAATTAACAGACATAAAAACTACTCTAGTATTCTTGATTGGAAAATATGAAAGGAACATACCTTTGGTGAGGTAATGTAGTGGGCCTGCTACTATAAATGTTTGGAACTTTTTGAGGTTTACAAAAACAACACATCTTTCTCTTAGGATATTTGAAAGTTGCCTAGGTTTTTGCTGACTTGAAGACCCAGTCATCCTAAAGTTTTTTTTTTTTGTTTTTTTTTTTTTTTTAATTAGAGGATAATGAATATGGCTGCTGTTTCATAGGATGCTGTTTCTTGGACCTTTGTTTCTTTGTGCTTACCACTTTCAATATCACCCAGACATATTGTCAGATACAACCAAGGATCAGCAAAATCATTTAAGTCATGTTCAGAATTGACTGTTTATTAAAAAAATTACTTAGATTTAGAAGATCACCTTCTAGACATTATATTCTTCCCTCTTTAATTTTTTTTGAACAGGTACAGTTTTTGATGTGTTCTCTAAGTTCCCACTAATTACACTTAAGAAACTATATTCTTTAGAATTACTGAGTTTCTAAATTGTCCACATTTATGATTGCAAGCATAAAAAGCATTCATTTGTGTAACACACACACACACGCGTGCACACACACCCCCCCCCATATATCAACCTGAAGTAATGGCTTCAAATAGTAATGTTATAAAAATGAACTGTGGGGGTGTTAATGGGAACTTCAGTAATGTCAGGGAACTGCCCACTGAATAATGCCTCTCCAGCGAGACTTGCTGACTGCACCCCTGCTTCAGTGAATGAAAGCAGAACCTGTGCTTTGCTTTGTCCCTTCACCCTTAAAACTGCTTAGAGGCCTCCTTCTTCTTCTTTTGATATTTCTCTAATGTGAGTGATGGACACATACATACGTGAGACAATAAAATGTGTTAATATATTCTGCTTGGCAGTATTTTTGCTGATTTATTAATTCATTTCATTTCATGTGCTATATCAACATCATGTCTAACTATATAATATGAGAGGGCTCACTGAAGTGAAAATCAAGGCAATGAATTGCTTTATATGAACTAATGAAAACCAGATATAAAAGGCTTTAATAACTGATTAGGAACTTTAATTGTCAAGTGGATGTAAATTCTGAGCACTACAAAGTTAAGGAATGGACAGTAATGAATAAATTGGGATCACTTTGAGATAATTGGCTTAATTAAATAGTCATGTATACAATGATGTCCCAAATGAAGCCACTAAAATAGTAAGGGGAGATGTCTCCAAAAAGGGAGATGCACTTTGAAAGGGAAAGGAATACAGCATTATGTTTATTTTTCTTTCCACAGTTTGAGAGAAAATCATTATTAACCTATCATAAGCTTTTATATAAGCTACACTGTGTTCAGAGAAATCCATAAGAGTATTTCTAGTTTTTTGAAATAAAAAAACTAACAAAATAGTTCAAACTCCTGTTGTTGGTTTATGGTTTTAATGTGATAAATTTGTGGGTGGCCATGTGATTATTACAATGTACAAAGAGGTGCTACAAAGAAGACAGATATAAATACAGCATGTAGGTTATTCTTGGATGCTAAAAAGTTTTTTATTGTACTAACATGGGCACTATCTATAATTGATTCAGGAAAAGGTGACCAGTGGATGTTAAAACTATGGGGTCAAAGATTTTTAGGGAATAGGATATTGGTAGAAAGGCAAAGTATCATCAAACAGATAATTTACTATAATAAATACAAAGAAAATGTTACAACTTTAGTATGAAGATTTCTATAGATCATACCTAGAAATAAGTAATAAAACTTGACATAATTTTTTGATATGGTAAAGTAAGGGGTATATAATATCATTTATGTAATATTTGTGCTGAAATACAAAAAAATGAATTGAATTATGAAGGAGCAAGGAAACAAACCCAGTATGTGGTGCACTCTGCAAAAAAATTAACCTAGGTGCTAAACAAAAACCCCCAAACCAAACTCCCCCACAATGTCACAAAAAAACAGAACAAAACTTGTTTGTTTATGATGATCATTCTGATAGGTGTGAAGTGCTATCTCATTATGGTTTTAATTTTCCTCTCTCTGATGGCTAGTGATGCTGAGCATCCTTTCATATGTCTCTGGGCCCTGTGTATGCCTTCTTGGGGAAGTATCTGTTCAGGTCCTTTGCCCATTTTTTAAATGGGTTCTTTGTTTTCCTGTAATGGATCATGTGAATTCTTTGTATATTTTGGAGAGTAAATTTTTGTCCGAGGTGTCATTGGCAAATATACAAGTGTTGGCGAGGTTGCGGAGAAAAGGAAACCTTAGTACACTGTTGGTGGGAATGCAGACTGGTGTAGCCACTGTGGAAAAGTGAATGGAATTTCCTCAAAAAACTAAAAGTGGAACTGCCTTTTGATCCAGTGATTCCACTACTGGGATTATACCCTAAGAATCCTGAAATACCAATTCAAAAGAACCTGTAACCCAATGTTCACAGTGGCACTGTTTACAATAGCCAAGTGTTAGAAACAGTTTCAGTGCCCACTAGTAAATGAGTGGGTAAAAAATACTGTGGTACATTTACACAATGGAATACTATGCAGAAGAAAGAAAGAAGAAACTCCTACCCTTTGTGACAGCATGGGTGGAACTGGAGAGCATTATGCTAGTCGAAATAAGCCAGGCTGTGAAAGACTAATGCCACATGATCTCACTTATAAGTGTAACCTCATGAACAAAACAAACAAGCAAAATAGAACTAGAGATATGGAAATAAAGAACAAACTAACAGTAACCAGAGGGGAAGGGAAGGGGATGAAGGGGAAAGAAGGGGAAGGGGCAAATCAGCGAACATGTAAAAGGACCCATGGACAAAGATGACAGGTGGGGACAACTGCATATGGGAGGTGGGGTATGGGTAGGGCAGGGGAGAGTAATGGGGGAAAATGGGGACAACTGTAAATGAACAGCAATAAAAAAATGAACAAAATGAAACAAAAGAATCTAAATATAGAAGAGGACAAATCATCATTTTGATTTAAAACAGAACACCAAAGGCAATGATTGATTCTTGGATAGGAAAAGAAAGATTACAAAATACTGCCTTTAGGAATATTGGAATGTGTGGTTTATTTTGGCAATTATTACATAATACTGATTTTCTTAGTATTGCAGTGATATTGTAGTAATGTAGCTAATTCTCTTCTTTTTAGGATGTGTATGCTGAAGTAGTGTTTCGGTATCATGATAGCTGTCAAATGGCATAACACCAAAAACAACAACAACAACAACAAAAGAGGAAGAGATAAGCAAAACACAAATTAGGAATGCATAAGTGTTCCTCGTAGTAATATTTCAAATTTTCCATAGATTTAATATCTTGAAAATAAAAAAATTGGGAAGCTTGGCACCGCCTATGGCATTTTTAGTTAGTGATAATGTATTCAGGGCATGCTGGATGTGCACACACTTTATTGAAGAATTTAGATTCCATTGTTACCAAGTATTAGTCAACTCTGCCTGTTGAACAGTTATGTACAGATAAATTAAATCCTTCAAGGTGGTAATTATTTCCTAGAAGTCACAACTCAAATTTTTGATAAAATAAAAACCATAACATCAGTTGTTTTTGCTCAGTATCAAAACAAGAAAATTATTTTTTCTTAAATTACATACGTGAAAAAATTTCAAAGAGATTAATCAATGCATACTTGTAATTTGATCAAGAAAAGTTTATCTTTGCACATTTTTGAGAATGCATAAGTAAAGAAAAACACCCCTCATTCTTAAAAAGACATTCACATGCATTCTTTATTGTAAGCATTTAAACAGCCTTGGAAAATAAAGAATTCAGTCATTCATTTATTTTGTTCATACCACTTGTTTGACTCATTCTGTTCAACAATTTGGCTTTTCTTATTCTTGTAAATAGATTCATTTATATATTTGTCAAAGATCATGCACAAAAGTAATGTTAAGAGCAACATTTTTCATGGCAAGTCTTTCTAATATAGTTGCTTAGTGCAGTTTTGAATTTTTGTGTTTCCATGCCCAATGTGTAAAAGACTTCTCATAAACATGGAATTGAAAATAGCCATGATGTTGTTTTTCAAAATAGTGAAGCGTTTAAGTGTGGAAGTTACTTTTAATATGAGTTTTATTGCATAAACTTTATGTTTTATTAACCTAGCTCACTACCATATGTAATCTAGGAGGAGTCCGGGAAACCAAGGACGGTATATTGCCAAGATATAGACTAATATTACATATTTAGTCAGTAGACCAAGTACATTAAATCAGTCTTTTCAAGAGACCCTGAAAAGGCATTTGAAAATATTCAAACAACTTCTATTGAAGATATAGCTATCATCATATTTAACAGTACAACTTTAAAAGCATTCCCAATAAAATCAGAAATATTTAATGATTGACAATAATATCATTATTTTTAAAATCCTTTTTGTGGAGGCAGATTTTGAAGGAAACGATTAGACTTAAATAAAAATGAGAATATATATACATATATATACATATATGTCCAAAATATGTATATATTTGGGAAATGAGTAGAAAAAAACGTTATTACTTACAAAGTATATTAATGTATACTTATAAAAAAGTAATTTAATGAAAGAAAATAGACACAAAAGGAAAATTCTGTAAACACTTTATATCAGTACAATAATAGATTTTTTATTAAAAAGCAGAAACTAGTTAGAAAGCATTTAAAAAACTTAATAATAGCACCATAACCTTCCACAACTCTGAAAATCAAATTCAACAAGAAGTTGTACAGAATATATGTTTGGGAAGTTATAAAACTTTGATAAATGAATGAAGATTTGAAAAACACAAAATTTCTATTAACAGAGGAATAGCTAACTTGGTATATCCAGTCACTGAAACATATTGGGACTTAGAGAGGGTTCAACAACACTGTCTTCCCTTCTGAACTCTGGACTAATTGAGTAATAAGCTGAAAGTGTCAGTGTATTTAAATGTTCCCCTCTCTAAATTTATATGTTGAAGCTCTAACTCCCAGTGTAGCTATATTTTGACATAAGTCTTTCTCAAGCAGTTAAATAAGATCCTAAAGGTGTGGCCTTGACTGATAGGATCAGAGTTCATATAAGAAGACTCCAGGGACCACAGAGCCAGTGCTCCACTCCACATCACCCCTCATGCACAAAGAAAGGTCATGTGAGCACACAGGGCATGGTCCTGCTGCCAAAAGCCAAAAGAGACCTCAAAATAAAGCCTACCTTTGCCAATATCTTGTTCTTCGACTTTCTGGCTTCCAGAACTGTGAGAAATAAATTTGTGTTTTTTAAGCCACCCAGTCTATGGTATTTTCTTACAGCAGACCCAGTGGTATATAAGGAAAGAAGGAGAAAGTACTCCTTTGATCTTTGATAGATTACCTTTATTGTAGACCAAGGGCAGTCACTGAGCAACCATGCTCTTAGAACGAGATTAATAATCTTTCTACTTGTGTGCTAAATAAATGCCATCCTCTTTTCTAGTCTAGGATGTCTCTCCAGCATCATCAATTCACCCTTTTCTACTGCATCTTTAGCAACAGCACTTATTCAGAATCTGACCACTTTGGTCAGATCTAACATCCTGGCCATGCAAAATCATATCTTACCAGACATGCATTGTTACAGGGTGCAGCCAAGAGGGGAGCCCCAAATAGGCATTTGAAATGGGGTCCAGAACTTAAGGTGTCCAGGAGATTTTAAGATGTCTCCATCCCCCCCCTGCCTAGGGTGTGGGTTGGGGGAAGGGACAAATGGAGCAGGGCCATTGAGAGCTGTTTAGCATAGCAACAGCGTTGCAGCTAAGCTCTGGCATGGTCATTTAACATATCTATAGCCTTTGACTGGTTGCATAGATATGTTAAGTAGCTGTAAGCAGCTCTAAGACAGGGGAATGGAAGTAACTTCCCCATCCAGATGTAACTGGGGGGGCGGATCCCCTGAGTTACAGCGCCTGCGTGGGAGCTCAGAGAGGATTGGCTCCAGGACATGGGGCCACACCTGCCCAGACTCATGATGGCAGCCCAGTAAAGCTGGAAGGACACAAGTTCTGGCATGTGAAGCTGAGTGTGGGAGGAGTCGGAAATGAGGCTGCAGAGGAAGATTGGCCTCGGGGATTTAAAACCCAGACTTGGCGGCCATTGAGAGGAGGAGAACCACACGGCAGCCCTGGAGAAGAGAGCCATGCGCAGCCCTGAGAAGAAGAGCCATGTGCAGCCATTGAGGGAGAACCACACGGACTTGACGGAGTGTAGACTCCTGCAGCCCTGAAAGAGGGAGAACCACGCGGCCTGGCAGAGTGGGGACCGCCACAGCTTTAGAAGGGGGAACCACCAC
Source organism: Phyllostomus discolor (assembly GCF_004126475.2). NCBI lineage: Eukaryota > Metazoa > Chordata > Mammalia > Chiroptera > Phyllostomidae > Phyllostomus > Phyllostomus discolor. Next base: position 93,519,903 of record NC_040903.2, on the reverse strand, counting down.
CTGGTTTTAACAGAGATCCCGGCGACTCAGCTGAGGGTGCTGGGAACCCAGGGAGGTCTCCCAGTCGAGAGGGAGTACTAACTGGGAAGAACCAGAGGACTGCCTGAGCCATGGACTTCTATTTCCTTTCCTGAGACACGGTACTCTGGACTGGGCAAAGGGGGAAGGAAGGAAGGACTGTGTGTTTGTGGGTGTTTTTAGGGACTTTAGGATTTTTTGATAAAGACATTAGGTCACTACTTTAAGTTTGTATAGCGTTAAATAAACATTTCCTTTCCTTTTCACAAATCTCTGGCATTGAGAGCCGTCTTTCCTCTGGCAGCGGACATAACGGACCTGGGGTCTTCTTTCAATAATAGTACATCATCCCAGGCCCCCCTTGTTGTGTTCTGTAACAATGCTACTATTGTGTCTAACTGAACTCTTTTCATCCTTCTTGTACTTTTCAATCCATTCTCACCACTGTGACTCTGTTAGATCACGTTGTTCGTCTATATAAAACCCCTCAATGTCTTATTTATTTCATGGTAAAAGCTAAAGTTCTTACCATGACCTGAAAGGCAGACAACCTTAACCCCTGTTAGCTCCCTGACCTGATCACCTACCACTGTCTATTTTTTCTCACCATTTTTAGTCATCTGGCCCACTTTGCTGCTTTTCAACCATACCAGGAATGCTTCTTCTTCAGGACTTTTGCATTTCCTATTGTGCCTGCCTGGAAATGTTCTCTCCAACATATCCCCATGGCTCATCCTCTCATTTTTTTTCTGGTTATTATTCAAATGTCACTTTTCTTTATGAGATCGCTCTTGGCTATTGTTATAGGTTGAATGGGTCCTCTTGGGGTGGGGGGGGGAGTCCTAATACCCAGGAACTCAGAATGTGATCTAATTTGGAAATAGGGACATTGTAGATGTAATTAGTTAAAATTAGGTCACACTGGAGTAGGGTGGCCCCTGATTCAATATGACTGGCGTTCTTAAAAGAAGACAACCATGTGAACACAGAGACGTGTGATGACAAAGACAGGGATCTGAGTATAACATCAAGGAATACCAAGGACTTCAGGCAAACCACCAGAAGTCAGGGAGAGGAAAGGAAGAATTTCCTTACAGATTTCAGAAGAAACATGACCTTGCTGACACCTTGATTTCAGACTTTTAGTCCTTGAACTATGAGACAATCAATTTCTGTAGTTTCAAGCCACCTGGTTTGTGGCACTTCTTATGTCAACCTTAGGAAATAAATCCAGCTGCCTCACCTGAAATGTCAATTTAAGGAGTTTCGTATCCCTTCTACCTGCTTTATTTTCATTTTGGCATTTGACATCATCTAACCTATTATATTTTACCTACTTGTTTCATGTATCTTCTGCCTTACCATCCCCAAACCCTACGCTAAATGCCAACCATATAAGAGTAGGAGTTTTTCCTGTTTTCTTCATTACTCTGTCCTTAGCACATGAAACAGTTTGCTATGTTGCACAGATGCTCAAAACGTGTCTGTTGGCTTAAAGCAATGAAGACATGAAAAAATGAGGAAAGAAGTCAGGTGATTTGTTCTATTGTTTTGGGAAAGAATGAAGGATGTTTCAAAATGACATGAATGTTTTGGGAAATTGCTCCACTTATTGTATAAACTATGGTAAGTAGAAAGAAACATTCCTTCTTATAAAATGTTAGACAGCAATTAAATGTAATTTTCGAAGTTTAAGTTACATGATAAATTCTTACTGTTTTATGAAAAAGGTGGCTTATAAAATAGTTTCTACAATATAATCATAGCTGTAAAATAGACACTTCAAATAAACAAAAAAACTAGAGGAAATATTCTAAATAGCTAATGATAGTGAGTTTTTTATGACTATATACATGGTTATTTTGCCTTTATTTTGTTATTCTGAAACTTCTGGATATTATGAAATTTATATAATTATAATTGATTTTTAAACAATGCTTTCATTTACCTCACTTAGCCTTATGGCTGTACAAGAGTTTAATATCAGGAAAGAAACCAGGAGTGAAGCTATAATAATTCAATGATGAAATTTCAAAACCATATTATAAAACTAAGCCACTGAAGTTGCCCTTGCTACCATCATATTTTATGAATTTAGAAGCAGAAGCTTCCGTGGGATCTTTCTGCTCCAGAGCCTGCTACATACAGTTCTCCATTCTTTCAGCCAGAAGCTGCTGATTTAGAAGCTTCTTGTTGAATCAAGGAACCACAACTGATTCAAAACCTTCAAATGTCTAACCATAAGCAACTGCCACAAACAGACATGTTATATTCTGGCTCTATCCCCTTCGTAATTTAAACTAAAGTCTTGTCTATGTGATTAGCAGTGCCTAAATTATATAAAGATTCCTATCTGCAAGGGAGACTGGGAAATGTTTTGAATTCTACTGCCTCTGTGTATTAGAAGCTAATTGTAATGCATGGTGATTGTCCTTTAGATGAAAAATAATTTTGCATAGTGAGTAAAGAGTTAATTGTACTCTAACTTCTAACATACATTCAGGGGGAGTGGGATATCCAACATATGGGAAATGATGAAATAAAAAATAAGACATCATTAGGATTTACCCTCAAGAATTAAAGAAACCTTCAGTTCCTTGGTTCATGGTAAGTAAAAATGTCTTCTCTATTGTCAATATAGTGAAGCAGATCCAAATTGCTTTCAGAGAATATACAGCAGAATTTAATGAAACTGAAGAACAAGTGTTGGCTACTTTCATTGATTACGGCCAATTTTTCTAATTTTTCAGACGTTCAGCTTTGTTTTATGCCCAGTTTTTCTTTCTTCCTCATGAAGATGGAACTAAGCCAACCACTTAAAATGTATACATTTGGTTGGACAAAGATTTAATTCAATCATTAGAGAGATTTTTGAAAAGGAGCTTTTAGGCTGTAATATAAAGGAGGTTAAGCCATTAGATTAACAGGAATCAGGCCCCGATAGATTGAGTTAGGCTTACATTGTAGATGGAAGGGGAAGCCAGGAATGATTGCTGCCAATGGGGTAGATTAGCCTTACAATACTCTGCTCATAGAAATGTTAAAGAACCTTTGTAATTTATGAGTAAGGGTGGAAAACAGAGGTAACTAAAGTAACTATAGTCTGTCTTTTCTCCTACTACCTTACCTCATTTGTTTTCCATATTTTTTTGTCCTTACAGTGCAACTGGTTGGCAGACTGGCCAAGGATGGTCCAGCTTCAGTATGTTCAAAGGAAGTGGAGCACTGACATTTCATTAATTCATTTCTGCTTTTATAATCTTTGTTAGTTGAATGTTGATTAGGTCCCCGAGGTGGGTCATAAATGTAAAAAATGAGAAAATATTGCAACTTATGGAAAATAAATTTGACACTAAATACAAAATTATTTCATTTATTAATGAATGGTGGGTTTAGAGAAAGATGGCCCTTGAAATAAGAAAGATTGCAAGGGTTAACAAGAAGTTTGAACTTTATGATGAAGTGAGTGATAGAATTAGGGCTACATTTTATTTTATTTCTTATTTTTATTTTTCCATTAGAACTATAATTTAAAACTAGGAGCAGTGGGATGGCAGCCTGCATAATCAGTTAGACTCTTGTACAATACATTATCAGAGCCATACCCTAAGCTTCAAAACGAATGCAGCAGATGTAAGGAAGCATATGTATAAAGGACCCATGGACAAAGCCAAACAGGGGAAGAATGGAGGGTGGGAGATGGGCGTGGGTGCAGTGGGGGAAAGTGGTGGCAGGAAAAAGGTGACAACTGTATTTGAATAACAATAAAAAACAAAGAACAGCAATCACCTTGATACCCTGAACTGCTTTATCTGCTCAATACTGTCTCTTTATTCTTCTCTCTTGACATTCACAATTTCTTGCTTCATCTTGTGATGAAGTCATTCATCACCTACTGAGTTATCCATTTATCTGCCTTTGTATCAGCATAAGAATCTCTTGGGTTTTTGCTCTGGGGTCTCTCCAGATTCAATTTTTAATTTTCTCTCTTGACATGGAGAATTTTTGAGTTACCATCTATTTGGGAACAATTTTCCATGGTTTTCTCACATTTCTGCATGTCTTGTGAATGAGGCACAAATTGCCCTTTGTTTGGACTACCTTTTCACATGTTTGTAAAGCAAATAAATAGCTGTGGAATTTACAGATAGTGTCTTTCTTCAAAGCAAAGAGCCACTTTGCCTACAACCTTGGGAAGTAGAGATCATGTCTTATTCTAGAGAAAAGAGCAAAGTGGGCCAACTTCGTGCCCATTATAAAAGGTTCACATTTCCTAAGCTCAAGATCCGCTTATGTAATGCAATTCATATTTGCAGGTATCCATTTAGGCCCTTCTCTGCCATCCCATGAAACTCAGGGGCAAGAAGAATTGAGGCAAACCTGATAATGTTCATGCTGTTTTCTTTACTGTAATAAAATAAAGTAAGTTTGCCCCCTACCCAGGAAGCCTGCATCTTTTGTCAGCATCCTTGAGATGGTGGCAGGCTGTTTTCAGCATGCAAGTATTATAAAATCTCAGGCTGTGTGTTGTTATCCTTTTGTCCTGTCTTTATTTCATTTGAAAAGCTTTCTTGGAACATAATTCATCATTACAGAGTATACAATTCAAATGTTTTTAGTGTACCCATAACCTAATTTTAGAATATTTTCATCACTTCAAAAGGAGACCCTATATGCTTTAGTTACCATCAACCAATCTTCCTATCTCCCCACCCCAATCTAACTTTTGTCTCTACATATTTGCCTATTGTGAATATTTTGTATAAATCAAATCATACTCATCTATGTCTTCAAAGTTCATGTGTACTGTGGTGTTTATTGATACTTCATTCTCTATATTGAACACTTTTCTGTTGCATTTTTAGCAATTTTATCTTTCTATTCTTTAGTTGATGGATTTTTTTGGTGCTTAATTTTTTGATACTATTCATATTTTTGCACATTCATGCACAAGATTCTGCAAGAGCATTTGTTTTCATTTCTCTTACCAGCAGTTTTAATTTTTTCATACAGATTTGAATTACTGTCTGGATTTGCTTGCTTGCAGTCTACAGTTTATTTTTTGTATTTCTTTTAAGGTAAATATATCAGCAACAATTTTTTTCTTTTTGTTTACCTACAAGTCTTTATTTTGCCTTTTGTTTTGAAATGTAGTTCTCTAAATAGGAGATTCCTGATTCATAGGTGTTTTGTTTATTTCAAGAACTTTGTATATGTCATCCTACTACACATGGCCTCTATTGTGTCTGATAATTTCAGCAATTGATTGCATTGAGCTTCTTTTATAGATGATAAATCATCTTTCTTTTGCTGCTTTCAAAATTTTCTCTTTGTATTTGTCTTTGAACATTTTTTTTTCTGTGATGAGTCTGGGTGTAAATTGATTTGTGTTTATTCCAGTTGGAATTCATTGAGCTTCTTGGATATGTAGAATGTTTTTCACTGGGATATTTTTGAGCAATTATTTCTTTAAATGTTTTCCTTCTCCTTTCCCCCTTTTCTCTCCTCCAGTTACTCTCATTATGTATATGTGAATGTGGTTAATGTTTTCCCAAACTTTTCTGAAGCTTTGTCATTTTTCTTTAGCTTCTTACACTCTTCTTCAGATTGCTCAATTTCTATTGATCTATCCTCAAGTGAAATTATTCTTCTGCCAACACAAATCTACTTTTGAATCGCTATAGTGATTTTTTTCTGTTTTTATGATATAAACCCTATAATTTTCATTTGTTTATTTATTAATAATTTATCTTTTTATTGACTGTCTCTACTTGATAAGACATTGTCATCAGACCTTTCATTACTTCTTTAAACATGACTTTGTACATATTTATAATAGCATCTTTGAAATCGTTGCCTGTTAAGTCCACCGACTAGGCTCCTTCAGAGATAATTTCTATTGTTTGATCACTACCCCTTATGTATAGTCATACTTCTGTCATTTTCATGCCTTGTGATTTTTTTCTTTTGTTGAAAACTAGGCTTTTTAAATACTACATTGCAGCAACTCTGAATAATTGTCATTGTCAACTTTCAGAGACATGTTTTTGTTATTCGTTTCTTATCATCTGTTTAGTGTTTCGGTTGCACTATTTTGGTGAAGCTGTTTTGCCTGCAGCCACATACGCCACTCCTCAGAAGGCATGGTCTGGAACATGTGCCCAGTCTCTCTGGGATAACAGTGATTTCTCTTTACAAGGAACCTTGGCAAGGTTTTCTTCGAGAATCTGTTTCCCCTATCTCTCTGTTAAGCTATCTGACTCTGTTGGCATCACACATAGTTGTTAACATCTACTCATTTGCTGCTGCTGATGAAAATGATAATTGCTGACTGAATAGCCAATATTCTCATTATGCATAGTCCAGGACTCATAGTAATTTCTAGTTGTTTGCTAATGCTAAGATTAGCAGAGCACCTTTTTTTTTTTAAAGATTTTAATTATTTATTTATTTTTAGAGAGGGAAGGGAGGGAGATAGAGAGAGAGAGAGAAACATCAATGTGCAGTTGCTGGGGGTTATGGCTTGCAAACCAGGCATGTACCCTGGCTGGGAATTGAACCTGTGACACTAACAAAGCACCTTTTATTTATGACCCTTCATGTCATGGCTTGCTTATTTTATTTTATTTATTTATGTATTTATATATTTATGTATGTATGTATGCATGTATTTATTTATAAAGCTTATTAGCTGCTCTTTTGAAAGTATAGGCTAGAGGGGACATTGGGTCTAGATAGAGGTCTAAACATAGTTCACCTTCTCACACAACCACAGCAAAAATTACAACTAAACTACAAAAAAAAAAACTATCTCCCAGAATCATTAGAAAACCAAGTTGTATGGAAGTTCAACAACCAAGGAATTTAAAAAGTCATATTCATCCAGATGGATAAGAGGGGTGGAGATACTGAGACACAGAGACACAGAAGGATAGTTCCACACCCATGTGTGGTGGATAAAAACTGGGAGGGATCTCTTGGGAGAGAGGGATCCCAGTCCCACACCAGACCACTCAACCCAGGGTTCCAGCACCAAGAAGATAAGTCCCCCATAACCTCTGGCTATAAAAAAATAATGGGGGTGGGGCTGGTGGAAGAAACTGTGTGATTCTCAGGAATCTCCTCTTAAAGGGCCCACAATGGACATAGAACTTTTAGTTCTAAGAGATACTCTCAGAAGCAAGAGAAAAGAGGTTAGTTACCAGAAGGTTGCTGGATGGGTGAAGAGGTGAGGGGATTAAGAATTACAAATTGGTAGTTACAGAAAACCACGTGGATGTAAAGTTCAGTATAGGAAATGGAGTAGCTAACGAACTTAGAGGCACGACCCCTGGACATATAAACAACGGTTAGGAGATTATCTGAGGGAGTAGGGGGTGTTGGGTGGAGGAGGGCAAATGGGGAAAAATCAGGACAATTGTAATAGCATAATCAATAAAATATACATTTAAAATTTAAAAAATAAATACAAGGAAAAAATGAGGTAGGGCGTTATTTGTGCTGGACCCTGTATATAAAAAGAAAGAAAGAAAGAAAGAAAGAAAGAAAGAAAGAAAGAAAGAAAGAAAGAAAGAAAGAAAGAAAGAAAGAAAGAAAGAGAGAGAGAGAGAAAAGGCTTCAATAGTGGGAAAATTTTTACATAAAGTAAGGCAATTTTTCTCTCCAATATTGAAAGCTCTCAAGCATACACGTTAGAAACTCTACTAGCTGCACCTGGTCTTTTGAGTTATACTTTTGGTCATACAAGTGCAAATGATAACAGCTGAGGAAATGCCATTTCAACTCTGAGTTACTAAGCACCACTTGGTCTGCTAGCTATAGAAGTACTGACTAAATACAAAAATTACTGTTTTATCTGTACTGTGTACTTCCTGCTTAAAAAGATACACTGTGCATTCCTTCACGATTAATTTAAAATAATGATTGCAATGCACTCAATCCCTCTTTTTGAGTATTGGTAGACAATAATACATTAGATGTTTTAAGTCTTTCTACTTCAAGATTCTAGAAGAATAAACCCTAACCATATAACACATTGCATGCATTTTAACATTTTATTTTAACATATATTCTCTTTGTTTATATTACTATTATTTTTAAAGTCTTGAAAGTTCTCTTGCTCTTTGTTAAATATTAAATGAGCTACTTTGAATATACTAGTAGAAATTTGTTGGGAACTGCCCTGACTGGCATCAGAAGCTGAAACCCCCGCCCAGGCTAAGGCTAAGGGAACGCCTTTGGAACTGTAAGCCAGCAGAGAGACAAAAGCTTATCTCCCTGGCAGGAATGCTGCTTCTGCTGCTTTGTTCATAACTGAACCCCAAAAAGCTTGGTCGGTTAGCCAAAGACGGGTAAGATTCCCCAAGGGGGGAACGACCTAAGACAGGCACGATCACTTTGGGAGGCCCCCCAAAAGAAGGACTTGGGGGCTGCAGCAAAAGGGGGTGATGGACCCTCGCTCCTCGGCTTTGACATAGCCTGAGTTCTCATCATCTGGGAGAAAATCTCCTTATTGCCTTAGTTCCCTTGCTCCAGCTAAGCCTGAAACAATGACAGGGGGTCCAGCTCTGTGCTGAAAAGGGTGGATTCCCTGGGTGATCAGGCCTAAGCAAGAATATGTAAATTACTGTGAAACCTTCTCTGTTTAGAATGCTCTCAGTTGAAGGAGAGGGGTCCAAGGAGGAAGTTAGTTTGTTCCTCAAAGTCTTACAGCTCTTTGACCCAATTCAAAATAGACCAGCAGAGTTCCTTGTTTTCTATGGTTCCTTACTTCCCCCTAATGAGTACTGTACTTTACCTGAATTATTATGCAAAATGAGCCCAATAAAAGCAGGTATGGAAGGTAAATCGGCGCGCTCCCCACTCGGGGGGGGGAGGGTTGGCCATTTCGTCCCTACTTCCCCACAGAAACTAGTCTGTCTCTGTGCATGTTCTTTTTCTCGCGTGTTTTCGGTGAGCCATCCGCAGCGTTCCGTGGTCACTGCTGGCCGGTGACCCACGCAACAGAAATTGTAGCTTAAAATTACTATTTGCTTCACAACATTTTATTTGTCAGAAAAATAATTACTTTTCAAGGAAAAAATTATATTTGTGAGAAATTATCAAATTACTAAAATGTTACTTCTAGCTATGTATAGTAAGTACTCCAAAGTACACTGGAGTATCTACCAGTATTTACCAGAGAAAGCATGCTCATGGAACTATCTATGTCAAATTAGCACTGAGAATTTATTTATGCATAACAAAGACCTTTGAGATCTTTTATGGAGATTTTGCTGTTATTTATACAAAAGCCTTTTTCCTGCATAGGCACAAATACACACAAGAACACACACATATTAAATCCATTCCCATTCTAGAGGCAATAAAAATTTAAAAAGAATTGTTGTGATCAATTCAATAATAAATAAAAGATACATTTTTTCTTTTCAGAAAAACTAATGTTGTAGGTTAATGAGTCCATAAGATAAATTATTTCTTCATAGAGATCTGTTTTTCCTTCCTGTTATACTAAATTCTTCCACAGTCTATTCATTGCTTAAGTTAGAATTTAAAAATCATCTTCAGTTTTTTAACCCACATTATTAATTAGTTATTAAAGCTAGTCAATCCTGTATTTTCAGTACTCTAAAATCTTTGTCTGCTTTCCCTAACATCACTGTCTTGGTCAAGCCCATTACTATCTCTCACCTATTATGAAAATTGTTCCTTCCTGATCACTGTACTTCCAGGCCTCTTCACATGGTCATTTACAAGAGGGACACTTATAAAACACCAGTATCATTTTCAGGCTGTAAAGCAGTCCATGTTTCCCTGCTATATTAATGATTAACACATAATTCCTTAGCATAATAAGCAAGACCCTTCAGGACCCAACCTTATCTCTCCTCAGCAATTTTATCAAAGGCCCTTCTTCACTCTCCATGTATTATTCTCCAGTCTAAAAGTAATTTCCAGCTCTCTAATTTTACTATCTTGTCTTTTACTCTCCACTTATTTCTCTCTTGCTCCCTCCTCCCTTCTCTCTGTCTCTCTTCCCATTCTTCCCTTGTGAAAATTACATATTCTCTGCAAATAATGGCCCTTGTTCTTAATCCTCACTTGCCTACTTCCTAAATTGCTACATACAACTATCCTACCTCATTTTCACTAGTTTATTCCCCATACCCAAAATGGCATTTTCAAAACACTAATAGCACTCCTTAAAGTTGTGTAGCATGTTTCTAAATACTGGGTGTGTCTGTGGGTTTATCATTTTTTGAAGGCTTTATGACTCTGTGTTATTATTGGTTTCTTCATCTCAAACACATGGCTCTGATCTTCTTCAAGGCTAGGATTATGCTTTGCAAATGTTATCATCACTAGTTCTAATTCAATACCTGAAACATAGTTGGGACACAATAAGTATTTAATAAACATGGTACTTGTTAATGTATTTTTTACTGAAAGGGGAATAAATAGAAGTTAGCTCTTTAAAGACTACTTAGAAGTTTATTTTTTAAGTATATTTTATTGATTATGCTATTACAGCTTTTCCAATTTTTCCCCTTTACCTCTCCTCTGCCCTGCATCCCCAACCCTCCAGCATTACCCCCCTTAGTTCATGTCCATGGGTCATACTTATAAGTTCTTTGAATTCTGTGTTTCCTATACCATTTTTGACCTTTCCTCATCTATTTTATGCCTCCCAATTATGCTTCTTATTCCCTGTACCTTTTTCCTCCTATTCCTCCCCTCCTCCTCCCCACTGAAAACCCTCCATATGATGTTAATTTCTCTGATTCTGTTCCTGTTCTAGTTGTTTCCTTAGTTTTTGTTTTCATTGTTTTCTTTTTTTTTAGGTTCATTTGTTATAGTTGTGAGTTTGTTGTCATTTTACTGTTCATAGTTTTTTATCTTCTTCAATTTATTAGATAAGTCCCTTTTCCATTTCATATAATAAGGGCTTGGTGATGACAAACTTCTTTAACTTGACCTTATCTGGGAAGCATTTTATCTGCCTTTCCCTTCTAAATGATGCTTTGCTGGATAGAGTAATCTTGGATGTAGGTCCTTGCCTTTTATGACTTGGAATACTTCTTTCCAGGCATTTCTTGCCTGAAAGGTTTCTTTTAAGAAATCAGATGATGGTCTTATGGGCACTCCTTTGTAGGTAATTGTCTTCTTTTCTCTTGCTGCTTTTAGGATTCTCTATTTTTAATCTTGGGTAACTTAATGATGTGTGTTCTTCTTTGGGTCCAATTTCTTTGGAACTTTCTAGGCTTCCTGGAGTTCCTGGAAGTCTATTTCCTTTACTAGATTAGGGGAGTTTTCCTTCATTATTTGTTCAAATAAACTTTCAATTTCTTGCTGTTGTTCTTCTCCTTCTGGTACCCTATAATTCTGATATTGGAACATTTCAAGTTGTCCCAGAAGTTCCTAAGCTTCTCCTCATTTTTTAAATTATTACTTCTTCATTCTGTTCTGATTGGACGATTATTTCTTCCTTTTGTTCCAAATAGTTGATTTGAGCCCTGGTTTCCTTCCTGACACTGTTGATTCCCTGAATATTTTGCTTTATTTCACTTTGGGTATCTTTCATTTGCTCTTTCACTTTGTGACCAAGCTCAATCAGTTCTGGGAGCATTTCAATTACGAGTTTTAAATTCTCCATCAGGTAGGTTGGCTATCTCCTCATTGCTTAGTTCTCTCTCTGAAGTTTTTCTCTGTTCTTTCATTTGGGCAATATTTCTTCCTCTCTGCACAGCTGACAGGTTGTAAGGGGATAGGGCCTTAGGTAATCACCCATGCTTTGGTGCTGCCTGTGGGGGAGGGTCCAGAGAGGGGACAGTGAGGCTCACCTGCTCGTCTCTAGCCCACATTCCAATGAACTCTCGTGTGAGACTGGGAGTTTCTCCGACTGTGGCAACCCCCACTGTAGTTCACAGTCAGCTCTGAGTCTGTTTCCCATTCACTCAGCCCTGCCTTCGGCTTGCCATGGTTTCTCTCAGTGGGCTCCTCCCTTGAGGTCTGCCACCTCTCCAAGGGTTCTCTCAGTCCACCTCTCTTACTGGTCTGGTTGGTTTGGTTGACTGTTGTCAGAGCTCCATGCAGTTTGATTTTCTGGTGCTTCTGGTTGTTTCTTGATTTTAGACTGGCTGTTATCTTCCTTTTTATTGTGTGAGGAAGTGAAGGGTTTCTACCTGTGCTTCCATCTTGGCAAGAACTCTAATCACAAGTTTAAATAGCTTTCAAGGAAATCAGAAAATATCAATATAATTACATAATTAATCATTCTTGATATAAATCCCCTATATAGCTATAGAATTCTGATAGGCCAACTTCAACTACTTTGAAGGTTATCAAAGTATTTTCTATTGTTTCTTGTGAAATAATAACCATTGGTGTTAATATTAATGATTCATGTGAGCTTTTCTTTTTTTATTTTATTTTATTTTGCTTTTTGTTTTGTTTTACTGGAAAGTTTAGAGAGTTTGTAGAGATGTGGTAATCAGATGCAATTTTAAACTAGCAGGAACTGATACTATTATTATCTTCATTGTTTTGTTTAATTGGCCTCATGGATCCCTGTCCAATTCCATAACCTCACATTTACCAGGTTATATAATGTAGTGTTTTTCTTCTACACTGGAACTGTGACATCATTGTGAAAATATTTAATTAGTCTCTTTATCTTTGGTGTCTGGTCCACATAGTGGGGTTTATAAGCTATCCCAAGATTTTTTCAGTGAATGAATGGAATTCTTCATTTGCCTGAAATAATGTGATGATTTATGGTATGCTCACAAACTTTTATTTTATTATGGGAAAATAAGACATTACACACTTAGCCATTTGTTCTGTTTTGTCTATTTTGATGATTAAGCCCTGAAGGCAGGGGATGGGGTCAGCATCTTAAACATTATTAGGCTGTCTATAACTTGCTCCTAGCAGAAATGTCTCATTAAATGACAGGTATTCATTTTTAAAAGTAAACAATAAATTGCTTTGAAAATATTAAATTTCCACTAAGTGTCCAACTTATCACATTGTTTCATATAATTAATTTGAATCAAGTTGAAATTGGTAGCCCCAAGGTATTTCTGCAGTAAGTTGGTCTGTTTTCAAGGTTTTGGCTTCTCGAGATTGATATTTGAATTGTGTTGTAGGGAAAACTATATCATGGAAAGAATTTTATTGGGTTCAAGAACTATTTATTCATATTTCCACAGGATTTAAAGTACTAGAGATAAAAGACACTGTTTTATATACATTCTTATGATAACCTAAAGTCTCATTCTTATGAGATTTTATCATGTTGAGGTATCTGCTACAAAAAGGTAGTTTCATGAGCATATCATCTACCATTTTCCAAACATATGGGAAATATAACCCTGTGATTGAGTAATAGCTGTGTTATAGGTTGAATTGTGTCCCTCTCTCCCACCCACATGAAAATACATGTTGGAATCCTAACACCCAACACCTCAGAATGTGACCTTATTTGGAAGTGAGTCTCTCCAAATGTAGTCAAATCAACTTGAGTTTATTAAGGTCAGCCCTCGTCCAATATAAAAATGAGACATCCTCATAAAAACAGGGCATTTGGGCACAGACATTCACATAAGGAGAATGCCCTGTGAAGATGAAGAGAGAAATTGGGATGATGCATCTATAAGTCAGAGAACACCAAAAATTGCCAGCAAATGACCAGAAGGTAGAAGAGAGGGAAGGAACAGATCTGTCTCAAAGTCCTCTGAAAGAAACCAACCCTGCCAACACCCTGATCTTGGACTTCTAGCCCATAATTGTGAGACAACAAGTTTCCGTCTTTTAATTTTTTTTTGTCACACTCTTTGTGATACTTGGTTATGGTAGCCTTTGGAAGCTAATAAAAAATGTATCCCAAGTAATGAATGATACATATCATTTGTTCATTGAAGGGTTTTGCATTAATTAGTTCAGGTTATCACAGAAAAAGATACTAAAAAAAGAGAGAGAGATTAAATATGCGAGTTTTTTTAGTAGGAGATATGCCCGTGTGAAAGAAAAGAGGGAGGGTGCCACATAAGGCTGGGAAGCTGGGTAAGGCTTGGAGAGCTGTCAGTCAGATCACATCTAAGTCTGACCTGGGTGAGAGGAAATGGAGAAGGTAATGGTCACACAGTTCCTATGCAAGTCTGCAGTGTAAGGAAGATTCATTTTGGCAAAGTCTATGTGGTTTCTTCAAGTCAAAGTCAGCTATCCAAGTGACACCTTGAGTTTTCCTGGAAGAGATTGGCTTTACTATCCCCCCAAACTTATTTACTTACTGTGAGTAGCTGTGTGGGTGTGTCCTCAGTGCAGATAATGTGGTAAAATTCCAAAAGCAGTCTGGGCCCTTGGTTAATTCTAGTCCCTGAAGGAGGGGATCTGTGAGGCAGTTGTTACCCAATAGCAATTAGGGTCCTGTCCCTGCTACTACCCTCTAGGCAGAGTTCCAAAGGGAAGGGTTTGGTGATAAAGGAAAGGAGTCTTTATTCAAAGTCTTCACAATTTTGGAAAAACAGCTTTCTACATTAAGTAGTCACTGAAGTCTATCAGTTAAGGCTAAACACCTTAACTGTTTATGTACAGCTTTAATCACTTAAACCTATCAAGGCTAAACTCTAACACCTGAGTTCTTCTATCATTTTTCCTGTTAGTTTTAATTATCTTATTTTCATAGGTTTAGTTTACAAACTAAAACAACATAAGTTACAAAGGCTATACACAATTTTGGAAGGATAGCAGGCTTCTGCCTCAGAGCCTGTCCCTTCTAGAACACTCAAAGAAGAATAACCCTGATACCCTCTGCCAGGCCAGCCTGATCCTAGGCTGTACCTGGAGTTCCTTCCTATTCAAAATACCATAGGTTGGGAAATGCAGGCAGCTACAGCAAGATCTTCTAGGCATCCCTGACGAAGAAAATCCCAAGAGAGAGCCAAAGACAGCCAGCACCAATTTGAGAGCCTGAGAGCACTTCGTTTATTCCAAATCCTCTCACCCATAATTCCATGTGCTCTGGAGGCAGTCAGCTTTTCAGCCAATTCTATCCTAGTCTGTATACCACTGCCTTGGCAAACTTCCTCCTGTGGCCACCTCCCTACTTCTCCCCAGTGATCTGGTCAGATCTCTCTATATCAGTGCCATGGCTCCCATTTCCCCAGAGATACTGCTGCTCAAGTAATTGAAAAACTGATACAGAATTCAACTCTTGATGAAACTGAATCAACTGTAGATAGCTGTACAAAAACAGAAAAAAAAAACAGTCATCTAGACTATAGGTTAAGGTAGACTAGGCTGTGAAAATAAATCAACCCTGACATGTAAAGGCTTAAGACAATAGTAAGTTTTTGTTGCTCACAAGGCAGTGTAGTGATAGGAAACTTGGGAGTAGGGGTGAGAAAATTTCTCTGCTCCACACAGACAAGGAAAAGACATGTAACAGCAACTCCACTGTCTTTAACATGCAGCTTCCAAGTTTGCCCTGGGATGTGTTTTGTGGTCACTGCCTCAGGTAGCTGGGAGAAAATAAACATGGAGAAAGATATATGGAATGGCACATGTTTGGTGCACACAAGTGCACTTTCCACTGGTTAAAACTCTGCTGCTCTGCAGACTCATCTGCAAAGTAGTCCTGGAACATGCCTGAGTTGTGTGCACCCAGGAAATGAAGAGCATGGACCCTGGTGTACATCTGACCATCTTTACCACTGCAGGGTAAGTGGAGGCAGTTCAGCTTCCTCACCCAGGTGTCTGGGTAGCTAAGAGAAGCAGTGTCCCCATAGCCTTGGAGGAGCCTGATAACCAATGTTCTCATAGCCTTGAGACTGGGTCCGATAAACTGTTCCCATAGCATGAAGTGAGCTTTCATGTGCAGAATTATGTTATGTTATGTAATGTTCTGGCATCTTGCTGGCTTTGTTTCCCTCTAGCACTTAAAAAGGTAGGGACTCCTTGTCAGGGGCTGTGATAATGAGAGACATGCAAGGAGACAGTGCCAGGATAGGTACCATGCTGGGGAGCAGGGGCCATGCCATGAGACATGCATATAGACATGCAACTTGCAGTGTGTGTGGCTCACCCACCCATGAATAAAGGCATGCCAGACATCTCAAGGGCTCTGTGAATATTTTTCCATCTGCACAAATACCATGGACCTGCCTGGCCTTGAAGGGTGGTAACACAACCACACTTGAGAATGATCAACTATCAAAGTTTGTTATCAAAGTAAAAAAAGTTTCAAATGATTGATTAAATTCTTACTTTTCATTCAGCTGTTTGGCATTGTGCAAAAAGAGAAAATAATCATTAACTAATATTAATGCTTTTAGCATTATAGGTACCTACAACATTTAGATATACATTTTATAAATTAAGTAAACACTAAGGGGATTATTACAATTTCATGTTTCATAATTACAAAATTTCCCCAGTTTTATAAATAGAAAAATGCAATTAAATATTCTAGAAATAGAACAGATGGTCCAAATGAAAATGTATGGAGGTGGATAAATGCGGCATATTGAATCAGTCCTATAAATATATTCCTCTTCAGTTTTGTTTTATAGGTTTTTGAGTGTATTTTCAGGTTCATCTTTATTTTATTTTATTTTTTTTACTGTCTGTATTCTAGGTGTGTATGCATTCATAGGATTGTAATAAGAAAGTTATAGGGGAAAGCAGTACAAATTATAGTTTTAGTGGCAAAAAAGTAAAAAATATAATTAAGATCAATGAGTACTGATTATTGTAGAAAAACAATATTAATCAAATCCGGACCAGTCTAAAGCAGAATTCAACTTTAGCAGGGAGTGTCTTGCTATCTATTTCTTAGTTACTACTCCATCCTTGCCCTAGTCTGCAATGTGTAGGCAGGAAAAGATTCCATCTTTTCCCAAATAGTTCTGAAACCCAGCCTAACAATTATTAGCATGACCTGTATTGTCTGGTGAACTTAGTTTGGAAGGCCAAATGTATTACCTGAGAAATTTGTAAGTTCCTCACATTCTCTAAATCTAAATATCTTTATGTATCAGATAAGAATGACAATACTTCCTCATAAAGTTGCTGTGAGAAATAAATGAAGTAATTTAGGCTTAGTGATTATCACAAACCTGACATATGGTCACCGTTCAACTGTTATAAATTGTTACTCTTATTACTAATATTGCTACTATTATATATGTATGTATATATATTACACATGCATGTTTTAACCTTCTACTCCACAAGTTAGTGATATCCAGAAAACAATTCTCAGTATAAGCTGATATGTTTAAATAATTTAATTGACCTCTTAGTGTTTCATCTACATCATCCAGTGCAGGTCCCTCAATAACTCTGTAGGGGAGTGGTCTCTCTGTGTAGTGTTTGAGGAAGTTCAGATTTCACAGAGGCTGTCTAGGTTTTTGTCTTATGAACCCTGAAAGCCACCAGGTATCTGCTTTCCAGCTTCATTTTTGTGAAACTCTATCTGGAGGCCAGACTGAGCCCAAGCATTTCTTTTACTTATTTTGCTTCTTATCCCAACAGTCCACGCTACTCCTTCCTGACAGAACAGGAACCTCAGCAAGGACTGCCAATGGAATGGAGTTACCAAGGCCCGATTTTGAAAGTGTTCTTTGATTTAAAATCCTTTTCTGGGTAACTAGCTCTACCCTCAGAGTGTGCCAGTTGTTACTGCCATATCTTCCATACAGCTTAGTCTCCGTTCACATTTTCATGAGAGATGCAACCGTTTGACTAACAGCTGTCAGAGGGGAGAGGAGAGGTAGGGACTGGATGAGAGAAGGTGAAGGGATTAGCCAAAGAACATACATGTATAACTCATAGACACAGGAAACTGTGGTGATGGCCAGAGGGAAGGGGGAAGAGGGATGGATAGAGGCCAACAAAGGCTGGGGGAATGGGAACATCTGTATTAATGTCAATAATAAATATTTTTAAAAAGTAAATTATTTTTATCTGGTGGAAATATTGTATCATGATTATTATTTTTTCTGGGGTAATTTCTTTCTATATTTTGTTTTAAAAATCTACATATCAGATTTAGTAACCTCTTATTTATAAAAAGGATTGAATTCATAAGAAAAATTCTTGCCTTTGTTTACGCATGTTCCAATGGTTACAGTAAACAGTGAGATCACCATATATTCTAACTTTGATATGATGACAAGCAGTTATTCTTTTAGGTTTCCCACCACCCCAAATGAGACATACATATTTTAAAATAAGAATACATCTGTCCTTTCATATAATATATTTATTTTAATATCACTCCATCTTGATACTACTCACATTTTAATTTGAGAAAAAATACTACATCATATACTTTTCTTTTTTGAATCATGAGTATTAATTCTTTTATCTGATAATTCATTTTTTAAATTTTACTATTATGTGCCAGAATATTATATTAGATGTTGATTGTTAAACAAAGAAGATAGAAACTGTTCATATTTTCAGAGAGCATAATCTCTAGCAGTCCATGAACCTAAAATAACTATTTTTAAGTGGTACATATTTCATTTGTGAGATCATTCATTCTTTCATTAGGTAGTTATTGAGCATCTATTTATGCTACATGTACTTTTTCCTAGGTTGGTGAAATTTAGTGCCTAGTAAAGAAATGAATTGTCACCATTTTTTGAACGTGTACTGGATGAAATTCAATTCTTCTGAGTGCAATGGGTTTTGGAATACACAGAACTTCAGTTATACAGAAATAAGGCATTGGAGAGATGGGAGCAGGGTGGAGTCTCTCACCGAGTCTTATTTACACTGCACTTCACAGCTCTGCTTCCTCCCTGTCGTCACCATTCTCCTACTTTTTGGGAATTAGGATGAAAATGGCAAAATCAGGTTCTGTCTCCAATTCTGTTCTTCACTAACCATTCTGGTATAGTGGATCGGTGAACTCTACAAAGCATATGCCTGCCTCTTTTCCTGGAAATAATATTCCACACCAAAAACCTGAATGTGTAAAGGAAGCCCTGTCAGTGTCTAGGAAACTGCCACATCTCCTGGATTGTTATTTATGGACATGTGAGGTGACAAGTTGTTTTTTTTTTTTTGTGTGGACTTCTTTTGAAGCATTAAGTATGCTGAAAAAAAGTTGCTGTTATGTAATCCTAGGCAACTCATTATACTTAAGGAAAAAGGAACATTAATCTCAAATAATAATAATAATTGTTAAGAGTGTCACCAAATTAGAAACTAGAGGCTCTTAAAATGGATCTGGTCTTGATTGTTTTCAAAGGATCAGTGCAGAATTATGCAAATGGAGAATGTTATATTTTCAGAATTTAATAATCATCTCAAGAACTAAAAAACTCAGCTCCAACTACTTAAAATATTTCTTTACAACTACAAGCATTTGTCTATGTAATTTCAAAGCTAGTAAAGTTTATATTTCAGCTGCTTAACAAATAACTTAGATTCTCAACTTCCACATTCCAGCTGACTGTTAATTTAAAAAATTCATATTGGAGAAAAATGGCAAGAGTAATGTTCTATATTCACTGATTTTTTAAAGTTTAAATGCATTTTATTTTTAGACAACCTACATGACATGTTTTTCTTTAAAAAAATGCCTCTGCTCCAAATAAATCAGGGTGAAAATAAATGAAGAGCTCAAGATAATAACATCAGTCCCATTTGTCCTTGTCCTCGTGTGTGGATGAAAAGCAGCAGCCAGTTATGATGACAGGTGATAGATGCAAATTGCCAGATTGTTAACATTTTTCCATTTCTAAACCATCCTTAAAGAGAATCATACATGGGATGGCACCATCCTCGTGGTAGTCCAGCAGAGCCACCATGCCATCTGGAGTCATGTGGTCACCAAGAAGGACCCTGACCCAGTAGTGTTTGAAATTAGCAAGGATGTGCTCAATTTGTTCTGCAGCCCCTGCATAAAAGGTTTAACTCTTGCTGGTCTCCGTTCTTCAAGTTTCCCTTTGACTGAGTTCGTGTTATCATTGTACTTCTTGTAGGCTTCTTTTGTGTCACTGGTTTCCTTCCCCTCCAGCTCCAGGCACAGCCTCTCTGCCATCTCCTGGATCTTGGGGATGTGGGAGAACATCTCATCACTGCAATGAGGTCCTGGTAGATGATCATGATGGTGGCTGGAAGGAGACAACAGTGGCCGTTGGTTTAGCAGGAACGCTGAGCTCAGCTGGCGCAGCACGGGACGGGGTGTGGAGGTGGAGCAAGCGGAAAAATTTTACTGATTTTTTGACTTGGGTGAATTTTACCTTTGGAAAAATAAGGAAATATCTTTAATAACTTGAAACATCAGTGATATCACATATTAAATTCTGACACAGGAAACTTATGTACAAGTAAAATTCACTTTCATTTTTATACTGATAATATCGTGTGTGTATATATGTGTATATATATAAAATATATGTATATTCAATTTAACTTCAAATTAGTGCAACTGATCCGATGGCATAAATGATATAGGATCTCCTCCATGCTCTTCTTTTTAGAACTGACTGACGACTATTCTTATGAATTGAAATTGTGTCCTCTATTTATTCATATTTGTTAAAGAGATAAAATATCTCTTGTATCTTATTAAATAAAGAGAGCCTTTTGCTTCATCTTTTTTAACTTATAAATTTAGAACTCATTGTTAGGTCCAAGATGAAAAGGTAACACAGCTGACACTTTTCACTGACACAGATTTGGGGAGCTAGTGACAATGCATCTCTCTTAATGATTTCACCTCTTGCACTGTGTTTCTACTAAAGGAAACAGAGCTTTCAGCTTGAAGTATCCGAAGGGAGAGAAAAGGAACAATTGAGCCTAAGTCCTGAAGAAAAGCTAAGGTTGTGCTTAGCACCAAATGGAGAAATGGCCCCTTAGCCTCCGCAGGGGCTGGTCTCCAAATCAGACCTGCAACGAGATTTTGTCTGGCTTTGTGCTTCCAGGCCTGTTTTTCCTCACCTCGGGATAAACTGTTACAAGAGGTTTTGAGACTTTTAAAAGAGAGATTACTAAATGTGCCACTTACTCCTTTTTTATAACTGTTTAAAGAGAAACAAATGGAAGAAAACAAAACTCTTTAAGTCAGCTACTTAAATTAGCTATGCTGGACAAAACTTCATAACATTCAGAAAAATAGGCAAGGGAAGGGATAATATTTTCCATTAAGTTCAACAGGAAAATGAAAAAACCACCCTACATTTGTGAACTCTTTCTCTGGAAACGTTAATGTCAGGAAAAATATTTCTTCCCTCAGCTATGATTTATTTTCAAACTATAAAGTGAGGTAAGAAAGGGAAAATTATAATATGCGCATACACATATATGCACATTCATACAGTATATGGCATATAGGTGTGTATACGTATCTTACACATTCACACTAGTACACACTCTCATACATCCCTGGTGTTATCTCTATTTTGTTTGTTTTATTATGGTACCACTTTGAAATTTTAGCAGCATCAGAGACAGTCATAAAGTCATCCAATATATGCCCTTGCTAAAAAGATGTTCTCCATAGTAAGTTATTCAATTCTTTTTTAAAATTTATTTATTTATTTTTAGAGAGGGAAGGGAGGGAGATAGAGAGAGAGAGAGAAACATCAATGTGCGGTTGCTGGGGGTTATGACCTGCAACCCAGGCATGTACCCTGGCTGGGAATCGAACCTGCGACACTGGTTCGCAAGCCTACGCTCAATCCACTGTGCTATGCCAGCGAGGGCACGTTATTCAATTCTTTGCCCACTCTATGTTTATATCCCTTAGCCACTGGGACTTGGAGGATTTCCCTTGAAAAAGTATCTCATAGGCTGATACATCAGTGTACAGAGATGCCCCAAGACTCTCAATCTAAATTTTCTTCCATTGAATTTTAGATGGCCATTTCTAGTCCTGCCTTATTTCTACTACTTTAAAATCATTTTTAACATGATCATTACCTTCATTTATTAAAAGGGATTATAATTATAAAAGCACCCTAGTTAATCATTACTTCACTTGTTACACCTACCAAATTGTTTGCATCACTTCATTTAAAATGCCCTACTTGCCCCTTAGTCATGTTTTGTTATTTAGATAAAGTATCATCATTACTGCAAACAATTATTCATTAAATAATTGGTTTTACTGTAATTTTAAATTGAATAATTGAATCTTATTGTGGAAATTTTTCAGCTCTTGAAATTCAGAAATTCCCATGCACGTGGTGGGTTCTCAGGAGGTGGGAACTAAGGCTCCTCAGATCTTTATCTCTTGCTGTAGCGCTTGTGTAAACAAGGTACTTAGTGAGACAGTTATTGAGTAAAATCAAAACCTTGTCCTCTCAGGCTGAAGATCTATTGAAAACATACTATTTGCTGTCAGAATTTTGAAGATCAAACCTGTTTCTTCCTGCAAAACTGACCCTTCTTTGACATTTCCTTTAGATTGTCTCCCATTTCTGGTATTATTTCATTGCTGCTGTATTGGATATTGCCTTTCTGTTTCTGTTTGTGTTCACTATTTCAACATTCTTTTTTATTCCACGGTGATGCTTGTTGAAAGGCTTTGAGATAGTTTTGAGTGGTGTAATTAAAAGCGGGGACCAATGATAAAATTGGGGATCATGCAAAATTTAAAAGAAATGGCCTCCCGGGACAAGGAAATAAGCAGACTCAGTAGAGTCAAATGGGCTACCTTTCTAGCTTTTTCTTCCTCCTCAGTTCTTAAGTGCTGCATTATGTTGACATTTGATACCTAGTTGAACTAAACATTATACTTAAATTCCATGAAAATAGAATGAAGTTATATAATTTTTGTAAAATATTTCTGGTTTTGATTGGATATATTCTCCTGCTGAAGTTGTTACATATTATTTTATACAATGATTTCCTTGTCCATTTCTGGCCATCTCTTCAACTTCTGGGTATTGAAACTTGTTTCATCTCTCTGGGCATAGTTACAAATTCTTTATGGATGTTGTTGACACAGGCACTACATTGCCATGATGGCCATGATAATACTTAAAAACTTTCCATTACAACTCTTGTGTCTAATGAGATGAACCTTCAACTTTGGGACCTACAAAACTTACAGTGTCTCAGACAATATCTTTCACAAGGTCTCTGTGGATACCTATATGCCCAACATTACTAGCCATCATGGTGGCCTGAGTAATACCTACACACAGGACTCTTAGCCCCTCCTCTCATAATGGACGACTACTTTAGATACTACAGGATTCTGACACAAGATCAATCCCTTTCAAAGGCTCTCAAAAATATCATTCTGTTAAGTACTTCATGATATTGTAGCCTTAACCAAAACTGTGGGAGGTTGCTGGAGGGATAACGTAAAACAGTACACAAAATTCCAGTACAAGATTTCCACTTAACATTGTTTGTTCTTGGTCATGCCAAAGGGTTTCTGTTTTCCAAACAGTACCAAGTCTTTAAGTCTCAACTATTGGTTTTGTGAGTTTTCCCCATGATTTCAAATTCTTCTTTCTCTCTATCACACAAAGTAATGCTTTGACAATCTTTTACCATTAGAGTGAGCCCTTGAAATCACTCTACTACCATACTCTTCCACCATAAATATTTAATTTGGCATTTTCCCCCAAGAAATTACTCCCAGAGAGGAATTTTGTGAATTCTACTTGATATTACTACAGATACAATAAATAAATCTGAGATGAGTGAAATTCAACTTAACAAGGGTTTGCTATGACACTATGCCAGGCACAGAAAGAAAATGGGGTAAAGGGACAAAGTTTCCACCTGGTTATTTATTGTTGCATAAGAAAATTATCACAGCCTTAGTAGTTTGGGACATTTATTATCTCGCATTTTCCGTTTCAGGAATTCAAGCATGGTATTTTCCCAGTCAGGACTGCTGACAGGACTATAGTCAAATCATTGCCGAACTTTGCAATTATCTCAAAATTCAACTATAGCAGGATATGCTCCCAAGCTCACTATCTCTTCTTGGTGGGATCTAGTTTTTTGTGGGCTACTGGAATAGAGGCCTTAGCCTCCATACTGACCATGGGCCAGAGACCAACCACCCTCTTGGTTCATTGCTAAATGTGCTTCTCTATAGGGCAGCTCACAATATGGCAACTGGCTTCATCCAAGTGAGCAACACAAAGACAGAGGTCATTGGGCAGTCACAGTCTTTAATAACTTAATCTTGAAAATGGCATTTCATCATTTTTGACACATTCCATTTATTAGAAGCAAGTCCTTAGATCCAGCCCACACTCAAAAGGAGGAGACTATACAAAAGCAGAGTAGCGGGAAGCAGGGATTACTGGGTGCCATCTTAGAAGGATGTCTATTGCCTTCAATTGTAGCCAGGATTGAGAAAATGGTAGCCAAAAACCTGATATAACATAACTTATTCTTCATATGAGCTTAGTTCCTTATCATCCTTTTGGTGTTGAGTACCTACTGAATATTGAGTATTGCTATTGTATTGGTGCCCAGATTACCTTCTTCCTATATTGAGCACTGAAGTCCTCGTTCTTCCAGCTGCTGGGGGTGCTGGTGGCTGACTCCTCACAATAGTGTCCTTTCTGGGAATTGGCTTTGGTTGAAGACAGCTGCATTGCCAAAGGTCACTCCCTTCTTGGGGAAAACCTATATCTGATGACTAATCACTGTTGAGTTTTAAAGGCCCAGCTCCCTTACCTCAGTGTAGGATGGGTCTGCAGGCCAGTTCCAGCATTAGGGCTGCTTTTGGAGTCAGCTGAGGTCTTTGTGGTAACCGAACCGCAATCCAACTCCTCTCCCTACACAATCTGGATTATTTCAGTGCCCCACAAATGGGGACCCTTGAGCCCTCATCAGTGACCTTTCTGCATTCAGATCTGTGACTCACCATCTATTTCTTAGGAAACCCAAGCTGCAACAGTTATATTTTAAACTGTTTCTTTCTGTGTAAGGGGAAATAGCTAACATCTTAGTGCTAAAATGTTAACATAAAATTTGTATATTTTATATATTTACAGACCTCTTAAAATGATGTTGAAATGCATCTCTAAGCATCTTAAACCAAGTTGTTAGAAATTTACACTATGGCCCCTCTTAAGAATTTAAATACACTTATAAGATTATGCCCTTGGTTTTTATAGAACACACAACCATTTTCATTTACTACAATAGCCGATACTATAGATCTAATTTATTATATTCTTTTTGTCTCTTATAAGTAGAATGTTGGTTGCAAAGTCTTCACCCAATATTAGGTGGGTATAAATTTATTTCCTCTTATGTACTTATCTGTTTTATACTTCTAATCTAGACCATGGGAAAATTTTTATAGTTTTCTGTGAGAAATCATTACACAGAACAAAAACAAAACACAAACACCAAGTCTTCTTTATTTTTTAAATATTTTATTTATTTATTTTTTAGAGAAGGAAGGGAGGGAGATAGAGAGAGAGAGAAACATCAATGTGTGGTTGCTGGGGGTCATGGCCTGCAACCCAGGTATGTACCCTGGCTGGGAATCGAACCTGCAACACTTTGGTTCGCAGCCTGAGCTCAATCCACTGAGCTATACCAGCCAGGGCAAGACCTCTTAATATTACATATGAATATGTTTGGAAGTAAAGCAATATTATGACATTATATATCAATCACAATAATCCTCAAAATATGGTTACAATATATCACAATTTATATATTTTATTAAGATGGAATTCCCACAAATCTTTATTGGGTAATTTGGCAATTAAGATATTGAGAGATGGAAGACAGTCTAGAAAGTGTCCTCAGGCAAAATTAAAAGGATACCCAAACGAATGAGACTTATAGCATGACAATTGCTGGGATTCACACTTTTATGATGATTTCCCTCTGGACGTCTTACTGTCTGATCCATTCTTCATTCTTCAACCACTTCACGATGATCTTGGTAGAGAGCTGGCTTCTGAGGATTGTGTCAACTGACCTGCAGGGACAGCGAGTGAAGGAGGCTATGAAAAAATGGGAAATGGTGCATCTTTCCCTCTCTCTATGCATTGGGTGATGTCGTCAGCAGCCAGTGCTGCTTCTTGGTGTTTCTAGCTCTTATCTGCCTTTCCTACAGGCCAAGCACAGGTAGCACAGCCAGCCCCCTAAGTCCTGCCAACCTAGACAGGGCAGCTGCTCTGCTGTTGTTAACCTTTGGTTTGCTCAACCATTCCCTTGGGCTTTTCAGCTCTTTTCTATTATCTGGGCAGTGAAGTCTCTATTTCCATCTGATTTATTTATTTATTTGTGCATTTATTTATTTATTTGAATCCATGTTTATTTCAAGATTTATTTTAGTAATTTTCATTATTTTACATCATTGGTACACTTATTAGAATGAGTCTTCTTTTTAAAAATTTATTATTATCTTTATTGTATTGATAATAAAATAAATATTGTTAATCTTTATTGTATTTTTTCCCATACATAGAAGGGTTTGTGGTTGTACTGGATGGCCATAGCTACCTAAAGTATAGTCCTATTTATTGCAACAAAAATCCCAAATACAAATGGCCTTAATACCATTAAAGAAAAAAAAAAGTGATGTTATCATCCACATTTTACAGAGGAGAAAGGTGACTTCAGCGTTTGGCTAGTGATTTCATGTGTAACGCACAGCTCACATGAGCAGTGGGGCCTGTAAAGTCAGACAACCTGGATTTGAATCATTCTTTAACCATCCTGTGCTTAGTTTTCTCATCAGTAGGATGTGGTTATCAGTCATAGCTACCTCAAGAATGTGAAGATTAAAGAAATTAATACATGTTAAAGTTGGTAGAACACTTACTGGCTTATAGTAGACGCTCAATTAAAGTTAGTTATTGTTATTAGTCATATGGCTTCAGTACTGTTTGGAATGACTTTGAAAATACAAAACAAGTTACAGTGATTGCCCTTAGGGTTTATGGCCCATTGTATGTTTTGAAAGGAAACATTTACAAATGCAAGACATGATATTATATTAAATAATAATTTCTAATTTGGTTAAAAATCTCATCTTCTACCCTTGATTA
This sequence comes from Phyllostomus discolor, assembly GCF_004126475.2. Taxonomy (NCBI): domain Eukaryota; kingdom Metazoa; phylum Chordata; class Mammalia; order Chiroptera; family Phyllostomidae; genus Phyllostomus; species Phyllostomus discolor. Next base: position 93,492,877 of record NC_040903.2, on the reverse strand, counting down.
TTAGAACAATTTAGAAAAGCAAGATTGATTTATTTTGTGAAATAGTCAAGAATTTCACAATGGCCTAAGGCATCAGGTGATCGCAAACCCTCATCCTGCAGTTAAATGGCCAGAGCTGACCTGCTCTTTATTAAACATTAATCTTTGGCTTCTTCTGAATGCATCAGTGAGTTCAAGGTCTGGATATGTATGACTCATGCTAGCTCGGTGCCATTAAGCTGTTTTATGGGAGAAAACTATTCTTCATTGCATTAAGCCTGACACTTGAGATTCTTTTTATAATTTGAAAATTGGCAGTTCAAAGTATATTTAAATGTAAAATGCTAGCATTTGTAACCATCACCCAGCTGAAAGGAACAGTGTTTCCACCATTGAAATAACTACAGAAAATATTGTGGGCTAAACTAAGTTAAATTCTGCTATTTGCAAACATGTAGAGAAAAAGGAAAGCAAATGCATATATTGAAAACAAATTTTCTGCTAAGTTGTATTTCATTGAGTATTTTGTAATGTTTTTAAAGACATGACTATATCTCTTAAGTAATTCGAAATTAAGGGTGGGTTAAAATAGTCTGAGTAGCTGGACAGATAATTGTGCCACACATTTTAGTTTTTCAGATTACTTTAATCCTAATGATATGTTTTCACTACCTGAAGAAACCTAATTGCTTTCTATAGAAATTTCCCCCAATGTCATCTTCTCTATAATTATATCTTCTATATGACTATAAAAGCTACTCTATGGCAATTTTAGTTATTTTGACTAATGAGTGAATATTTAGGAGATTTTGAAAGTAATTTGTTAACTGAGTGCCCTATCAACCTCGGATATTAATTTTAAACCTATGATTATATATATATACATACCCAGTATGTGTTATATATACTATATAATTCATTATATAGAGTATATATTATATATAATTTATATTATATAGTATATATTATACATACAACTTTCTTGCATTAAAATACTTTATTTTCTGAGCTGAATGTTACATATAAATAGATGTATGGAATATATAGCATTTTTTCTCTGCTATTTTTTCAAAGCACTAAAATTACACTAACAATACATGGACCAGAGTTATTGATTTTTATGCATGATTTTTAAGCAGTTATAGGAGAACAGAATAGTTAACTGATGTCATTTTAATCTATGGAGGGCTTTTTTGTGATCATCTGTTACGAAAGTATGTTATCTAGTCTTATGATATAGAGAACTGAGGGCATATCCAAATTCATTGTCAATTTTGTATTAAATTGAGGTTGTTAAATCAGAATCTTTGAAAGGAAATACAATGCACGTCCAACCCTCATATATTCCAGGTGTATAGACCAAAAATATAAGCAAACAGGATTTATAATGGAGTAGAAAGATGTAGGCAGAATTTACACTAAGTATTTCTAAGCATGAAATTTATGAGGACAGGGAAGCTTGAAGGAAACATTTTAGAAAACATCATTTCTTTAAAATTTAGAAAGAGCTACTCTTAAATATTTAAAAAAAAAAACATAAATCTTCTGTGCAAATATTTTCATCCATAGTATACATGGGTTAACAAAACTAATGACATACCTCAGAGATCATTCTCCTCAAATTTTGGTGACCCCTCCCCATTGTATTTTTATTTTGTTATTATTGATAAATATGCAGAATGTATGCATGACATCGAGTCACATGTATTCTAGACTTAAAATTCTCTGTTAGTAGCTGCTAAGACCCACATCTGATTTATGGGTCATTCCCACCATTACAACCATATAGTCTATAAGAAGACCAAAACTCTTGATTTTAAAAGTGATTACTATTATGTAATAATAATAATAGATAATAGTAATAAATGTTGAGCTTAAAATAATAAACTTTGGAAGTGATTCATATTGTTGAGTTTTATATAAATAAACTTTTATTTGTTCTGAAGATAAGACATAGAAAAAGATGCGTAAAGGAAATATGAGGATAATCACATCATGGACTTTCTTGCTGGACTTGTTTCCAATTCAAAGAGACCTAATCAGAGTTTTCACAGCAGTAACTGAAGGATCTAATACTGTGTATCATATATATCCAGATGCATGTAACTGTATAGAACATCACCTTTTGAATCAGAATTTGGAGAACAACAGTGCTAGGTACTTTGTCATCTATTGCTTTCTGTGAAGATGTAATAAATGTAATATAGTTTTTTCTCAGATCTTCTGTGACTCATATCTTGGGGTCCAGTGGCTGGCTGGTGGGTGTTCTGAGGGCAACGGCAGCAGTTATGGGCTTTACGTCGGTCCTTGTGTCTTCAACTGTCTGTGAGGTCCCACACAATTTCAGCAAAGCCTCCTAATAATAAAAATAGCAGTTACTCCTTGGTAAACTAGTTTAAGTTAAGAACTATACTAAGCCATACAAATTATCTTACACAACCTCAATATAAACCTACGAAATAAGCCATATTATTATCCCCATGTCAAATAAGAATAAAAAGTGACTATTATTAACTTGGCAAAGGGCCTATAGCTGGAAGTGGCAAAAAAGAGGATCAGGTTTGTTACCAGATCCCGAGGTCTTGGTCACTATACTTTATTGTCTCTTACCTAACCTGTCTTTACTGTGTTATTTTTTTTTTTAATGAGTATTTGTCTAAATCAGGTGATAGTAACACAAGAACTTTGCATTATTGTTTATGTTTGGTCTGAAACATCCTTCATCAAATTGATTACTATTTGGAAGCTTACTGAAAGTTCAATTATTTAGAATACAGTAGAGACTTAGTTATCAATTCCTGTGTCTGAAGCTTCTGTGTGAAAGCATTTTCAGACTTGAAAACGTTTTTGAATTTTCTGAGATTTGGGAATATAATGGAATATAATTTTTTAAGTCAAAGACTATACTATAATTTTCTCCACATGCATGAACTAAAGGCATAAAAGATGGAGATAAAATAGAAATCAAAGAGCACCAGAGTAGAAAAGCTAGTGGCAAGCAAAAATTCAGCTCTAGTCAATGAATTGCTGATCCATCAGTTCTTTTCTTTGAAGTTTTGGTATAGAAAAGAATAACAAGAAAAAGAGGCTGTGGAGGAAAACAAAACAAAACTTGCTTCAACAACAGTAAAACTAAATCTAAGTTAGGTAATTTGGTTTTTTAAATACCCCAAAGAAGCCAACTTCAGGATGGAGTATAGTTAAGGAGCAGGACTTCTTCTAGGCTCTTACATGAGAATAGAGGACACTTTTATATTTAAAATAGCCCATTATCAAAGGAAGTGTCGCTTCATTCACTCATGACACCAATCTGATTCAGATGTTCTGATCATTAATATACCCCATGGCAAACACATATGACAATTCCTTCAGAAATAGAAAGATGTTTGGAATTATTTATAAACAGCTTTATTTAAAAACTGGCTCTGCCCTGGTTGTGTGAAGAATGTTAATCACACTCATTTGGGGAAACTCACTAACATGATCCATACAAGCAGAAATCAGTTTACTGAATTATGTGAATGCTTGAGACAGGCAAAAATGTATAAACTACCTGGGGCTTTAACAAAAATCAAAGGAAGGCTAGTTGTACATATCCCATTTATTTATCAACTGTTTACTGAGTTCTGTGGTTGAAAATATGAAGGTGTCTTAAAGGAGGGAGTGACCTTGGAGTGCTGAAGGGTAAATAGGAGTTTTCCAGATGTGTGGCGCTGTGTCATATTGGCAAAGGAAAAGGGAGGAAAAAAAAGTGGAGAAATAATAAAGCGTCCAACCATTACATTCGGATCTCAAATCACATACAGTATAACCATTTGGAGTGTCTGTTAGAAATGAAGTTACTGTGTCTTGCCCCAGACCAAATCAATTACAATCAGTGACAACAGGAAGCAAGAATTTTCACCTTTAATGCCACACCTAAGCTGTTTTTGTAAATGTTAAGATTTGAGAATTGTGACTATAGGTAATATAAATATCCAGCTTCAAGCAACAGAATTTCACAATGTGTTTACCATTTACAAAAATATGTTAATGGATGAGGAATGATAAGAGAAGAATGAAAATGAAGGAAAGAGCCCCTCACAGGGGCAATGGTCCTTACTTACCTCCCTTTCTCTAGCAGTTCGCTTCAGTCAGGGATTTGTTCGTAAACTCTCTCTTGTCAAGGTTACTGAGGATCTTTAGCTTTCTACTTCACTAATTTTCAACTTACATCTCAGGAGCATTTGAAAAATCGATCCCCCACTCTCGAACATTAAATTTTCTTCACTCCTGAGAAAGCAGTTGGTATTCATTTTCTTTATGCTTTGCAGGCCTCTCTTTCTCCTCCATTACTTTACTGCATCCTTTACTGGATCCTCCAGAACCTTCACTTCTCTTTTTCTCTTTTCATACCTTTCATCTCCTTTCAAATAGAAATTTGAAATAGTAGTTAAATAATCATTCATGTAGTTAGACCCGCACATATCTATCACCAGGTCTGTCTCTTTTTCTTTTACTTTGCACCTATACGTTCAACTAGCTACTCAAATTCTCCACTTCTATGTGCAGAGGGAATTCCAAATATTTATGTTTAAAAGGGAATGCTTAACACCAGCCTGCTTCTCCTCTGGTCTTACTCATCTTGGTTAATAGCACCTTTAATTTATCAGGCTGAATATTTAGTAACAATCCTTATTTTTTTCACATTTCATGTTTGATCCAATAGCAAGCCACTGAACTATCTCTCAGTTCTGACATTTTCTTACCAACCTCATGGCTACCATTCTAGTTCAAGTGGCCAGTATCACCTGTTGCCTACACAACAGCATTGGTCTCCTAAGTGACCTCCTTGCCTCTATTCTTGTCCCACATGGTAAATTTTCCTTAGGGATCCTAAGTGATCTTTTAAAAAAATGCCACTCCCTTGCTCAAAATTTTCCAATGGTTGTCATACTTAAAAGAAAACCCAAAGACCTTAGTAAGGCTCACAGGATCATCTGTCTCTCTTAACAGTGTTCCCTATATGTCTACTCTAAGTTTACTATTTCAGCAGCCCTAGCCTCCTTGCTGTTCAACACACTGAATTTGATTTTTCTCTGCCTGGGACTTTCTTCTTCAAGATATCAGTATATCGCTCTTCCTTATTTTATTCTGCTGTTCATGTGTAACTTCCTTTGAATGTCCTTTTATGTTTAGCTTACCTAGATGATTTTCTCTCCTCCATGTTACTCTATATTCTCCTAATGGCTTAGCTCATAGTTTTATTGATGCGTGGGTCACAGGCCAGCAGTGATCACGGAACACTGCAGATGGCTCATTGAAAAACACGGGAGAAACAACATGCACAGAGACCGACTGGTTTCTGTGGAGAAGTAGGGACGGAATGGCCACCCCCTCTAGTGGGGAGCGTGCTGGATTTACCGTCCAAACCTGCTTTTATTGGGCTCATTTTGCATAATAATTCAAGTACAGTACTCATTACGAGGAAGTACGGAACCATAGAAAACAAGGAGGTCTGAGGGTCTATTTTGAGTCAGGGTTAAAGAGCTGTAAGACTTTGAGGAACAAACTAACTTCCTCCTTGGACCCTTCTCATTCAACTGAGAGCATTCTAAACAAAGAAGGTTTCACAGTAATTTACATGTTCTTTCTTAGGCCTGATCACCCGGGGAATCCGCCCTTTTCAGCACAGAGCTGCACCACCCTGTCATTGTTTCAGGCTTAGGTGGAGCATGGGAACTAAGGCAACCAAGAGATAAGGAGATTTTCTCCCACAAAATGAGAACTCAGGCTATGTCAAAGCCGAGGAGCGAGGATCCACCACCCCCTTTTGCTGCAGCCCCCCAAGTCCTTCTTTTGGGGGGCCTCCCAAGTGATCGTGCCTGTTTTAGGTCGTTCCCCCCTTGGGGAATCTTACCCGTCTTTGGCTAACTGACCAAGCTTTGGGGTTCAGTTATGAATGAAGCAGCACTCCTGCCAGGGAGATAAGCTTTTGTCTCCCTGCTGGCTTACGGTTCCAAGGGCATTCCCTTAGCCTTAGTCTAGGTGAGGGTTTCAGCTGCTGATACCAGTCAGGGGGGTTCCCAACATTTTATCACTAACATCATCACAGAGGTATTTGCTGGCTTATGTATTGTCTCTCTTCCACATAGGAATACAAACTCCATAGGAGTAAGTACTTTATCTTGTTTACTTTTTTCATCCCCTGTACTCAGAACCGCCTAATACACAGAAGCAAAGAACATGTGTTAACTAAGTAAATCTTTTATATATAAAATGCTGAAGCCTTAAAAATGGAAATAAAAGTAGTAAGAAATGGGATAAAGAATGATTCTGCTTTGTGAAATTAAAGATCATTTTAACTAACATTATGTTGTACTATAAGATGAAGAACTAGAAAATATTTGTCAACATTTCTATGAAAATTACAATACAAAGGATAAAAATAATTAATCTTTTCAAAAGAATGGGATGTCATCAACCTCTCTGGGTTTGAATGGTTCTTGAAGGTGGAGTTGTGCTGGAGGAACGGGAATTGAGAGAAAAGAAAATGGGCAGAGATGAGTTGCGCAGACATGGTGAGCATAGGAATAGCCATAAAACACCATGAAATCTGGTAAAAGTGTAAATGGTCCATCAGAATGAACCATGGGGTAGGAGACTAGGGGAAATTTGAAAGTAAGAAATAAAAGAAAAATCATATTCCAGGTTATTTGTAGACTTGAAAACCATACCTAAATTGTTGGGGATTATTTTAAGCAAGGATGGGGGCATTGATGAGTTTTAAACAGTGAGAGAGATCTTTGGTGGATATTTGTCATTTTTGTCAAGCTGAAATGAATAGCATTGGGGAGTCCCAAATACAGTATTATGAGAAGAATCTCAACTCCAACCCTCCTGGCAGAAACGGGACAGATAATATGTCTCCTTGCTCTCTGAAAGCCAAGGCAACAGCATGTGGTATAGCAAATTGTATGTTTCTACCTGAGATTTTTCCTTAGAAACAAACAGTATTCACGGTAGTAGTGGAAAAAGCAAGAGTTCAGGACTATGGTGATTAGTGTCTGCATTGTAGGAACACTATGAAGTATTAGCACAGCTCAGTGGTGGAGAACAGAGCACAGCATTCTTAGTCCTTGGAGGTTTAAAAGACATTTTAAGCTTGCTTGCTTGCTTTCTTTCTTTCTTTCTTTCTTTCTTTCTTTCTTTCTTTCTTTCCTTCTTTCCTTCCTTCCTTCCTTCCTTCCTTCCTTCCTTCCTTCCTTCCTTCCTTCCTTCCTTCTTTCTTTCTTTCTTTCTTTCTTTCTTTCTCTCTCTCTCTCTCTCTCTTTCCTTTTTTTTTTTTGATACGACGGTACATGTTGACACTCTCAGAAACCAGAAAAGTCACAGGTAGATACCTATTGGGGGAGCATTAGGAAAGGAATACATGATGCCTAAAGATCAATGATAATTTTTGTGAAGTTTTAAAGTTTTGTGAAACTTACTATTAGGGAGCAATGATATTAAATGGTATCCTACTGGTTTTAACAATTGAAATTCCTAAATCTGAGCATGGGATTTCATTACATTCATGGTGGTCAACTCATACTTGACAAATGTTTGTCAGATTAGATGAGTGTAGACAGTTCAATATAAATTTTTGATTGTATAAATTGATCAACTTATTAAAAATATTGTCATACTTTCTCTCTATGTTATAAAGAAATGAAACTTGAAGGTCTAATTTTGTTAAGGTAAGTTAATTTTTCTAGTTAATCTATAGTCAAATGGCTCACAAAGAATTCTCAGACAAATGTAAATAAACTTGAATACAATCCATTGTAGGACTAGACCCAGTAACAATAACTTAAGTATAAAGTAGTTTTAAGGGATCTCTGCATATTATTAGCTCTGATTAACAAAACCATAGGGTTGAACAGTTTAATATTGAGCTTTTCTGACTAATAACATATTATTAATGATTATATTGCTAGATCACAGAACTTTTATCCAAACTTTATCTATTAATTTTTATTACTCCTTTTCTGTACTTAATTTATCCTTAGAAAACAAATGATATTAATAGCCTGATTTATTTAAAATTTACTCTCAGAATTTTAAATATCATAGATAAGCTCATTTGTTCATTGTGATCTACTGCTCATTACCTCACCCTTGCAGTATTTTGGATGTCTTCAGGGATTACTACATTGAAAACAACTTAATGAACATCAGTGGAAATGTATTATTTGACAAGAATATAGCTATATGGTGCCATTAATATTATAAAACTTTGTAAAAGCATGACATCTTTTATTATTCAAACATTTTATGTATTTACTTCAGCTAAACTACTACAGGCAATTCATTGCAAGCTTTCATCAAAAAGAAACATAACATTTAGAAAAAAATTCCAGAGGTAAAGAAAACTTAAATTTCAATTCAATTGTTGAAAGCTGTGGTAGAAGTACTATTTTCATATGGAAGTAGTACAAGAAGTGATTCTCTTCTGAATAAACTGATGTTTCATGATTTAGCAGAATCAGTCACTTTGCAATTGATTCTGACTACAGCTAATAGTTGAACTTTAAGCCCTGTGATCTCAGGATTTTACCTAAGGGCAAATATGAATCATTCAGGGTTGCTGCAAAATTTTGCACAACATGTTCAATAATGATTCCCTTTGCATTAAAGACACGTTCTTCAAGACAACCTTCATGAAAGGGTTCAACTATGACCTTAAGGTATAGCAGCCTTTTCCATAAAATGCAGGGATTGGGGAAATTTCAGCATCATGTAAGGAAGCTCATTAACCAGAGCAACAGGACTCACTGGGCATCGGTGAAAGTTTGATAGTGGAACATGTTACACATAATTAAATATGGATCCTTCCTAATCAATAGTGAGGGCATAATTACTTTTCTCAAGGTTAGTTAGGCAGGGTTGTTTGAGGGGACAGAAACCAGAGTAAAGGGAGTCAAGAAGACAAACGAGAGAAGCATGTATTTGGAAGCTGAGGAGGCTATTAGGAGCTTTGGCACACTTGAAAAACCAGACTGCAATTTTATCAGTAGTCTCATTAAGGAACTATTAGGCAAGGTCAAGAAGGCCTATGAGAATCGATGCATATATTTAAGCTATGCCTCCTTGTTTCACCACATTGCTCAATAATAGCTGCCAGATTTTCACATTTCTGAAGAAAAACAACTTACATGAATGTCTCAAAGTATTGCTCAATTCTGCCTTCTAAAGAAAGTCATTATTTTGCTGTGAAATTATCCATAATGAATTAACAAATTTTTCTAATAGTGAATCAAAACTATTTCAACCACTGGCTGTAAATCACAAGGGAGAGAAATATATACTTACGTGTGTGTAGCTCTTTTAAACATGTCTTCCCCAAACCAGACTACTGTAAGGGGGTAAAATATGAAGAGAGAGAACTCAACAGTTTAGTCCCATTAAGCATATGGGCTGGTTAGCATTCTTAGAAATGTGCCAAAATATTTTACCTTTCCTCCTTCCCTTCCTTTTTTTCTCCATCGGTAACTATTCATGGAGCACCTTCCATGAGCCAAGCATTGACTATAGACAGGCATAAACAATTAATCTGAAGGATGTAAATGACAATGATGGTCATAAGGCCGATTCTGAGAGTCTGTCAAGTGTCAAAAAATTTTCTTATTATACAGCAAAAGGGTCACTTGAGCTCTTAAGCACATGAGACTGTAAAACTATCTGCATACTGGACTTTAGATAGAACACTGTGTGAAGGGATTTCAAATTTATTCCAGGAGCAAATAATGGAAATTTGTGTTTAAAGAAAGATAATACAGTTCTGAAACTTTTTTCACAACATATTTGGTAGAAGTTCTAATTTCAGAGATTTTTTTCCCCAGGAAACTTATAGCATTCTTAAATTAGTCTAAAATTCTAACAAATAAAACCCTTAAAGCACTTGTTTTTCTTACTTTTATTTCCAAAATTTTAATTTGCTCAAATTAAACAATTTGAGAAAATATATATCATATTTTGTAACTATTATGAAATGGTCAAATCTTGATGAGATAATATAGGGACATATGTGAAACATTTGAAATTAAATAAAGATTGAGAAAGGAAAGTCTCTTGGGTATTATTACCAGTCTTAATTTATTTATATTTTAAAAATAAAGCACCAACACCAAATTTATCCCCAGTGGACTTTTTCTTCCTAAAGCTCATTGCATTAAAATATTTTTAATATAAAAAGTCTAGTTTGTCAAAGAACTGGAGAGAATATTTAGCCATTTTAATAATGAATATCTGTTTCTTTATCTGTTCATTAACAGTGTCTTTGTAATGTTATCTGGCACTTGTACCAGATACCAATAGCTACTCAAAAAGGCCATTCTCACCTTCTCCTCTGTGAGCAGAACTTCATTCCTTTTTTGTTTTTCAGGTGTCTAGCAGAGATCTCAGGGAAGATGTGCCTCACACTTAGCCTAGGGTTGGGAACTTTGTCAATGAGATGTGTATGCAGAGGGAGAAACAAAGAAAAGGAGAAGGTATTGGGGGACAGAAAGGCAGAAGGAGAGGGAGAGATGGAGGGAAATGTGGAAGGAGAGAAGGAAGAAGGAGAAGGTGAGGAAGAGGGAGTTGAAGGAATTAGCTCATACAATTGTAGGATGGCAAACTGGAAATCTGTAGAGCAGAATAGCTGGGAAGAAACTCAGGCAGAAGGTGATACAGCAATTTTGAGGTAGGATTTCTTCTTTTCGAAGAAATCTGTTTTGGGGCTAAGGCCTTCAGCTAATTGAGTGAACCCCACCTCTACATTATTAAAGGTAATCTCCTTCATTTAAAGTATTGGAAATTATTACATTAAGCACATTGCAGATATTAACCACATATACAGAATACCTTCACAGTTACAGCTACATTAGTGTTTGATTAAATAACTGAAAATTATACCATAGATGAGTTAACACATAAAACGAACCATCATATACTGCATGATATTTTCAAAGGTTAAATTCCTTTGCATATAGACCCTGCAGCTTAGCAAAGTATATGTTGTAAATGTTCCCTTAGACCTTCACCAAAAAAGACACTTACTAAGTAGATGAAGTTTTATTGGAGAAAAGAGAATATACAGATTTTACAGGAGTTAGTGGAAATACTAGCTCCTGTAAGTATTTCAGGTTCTGAGTATTTTAGTTCTGGGGTGATGCTGTATTTTGGGGATCTGAAATTCTCAACTTTGCTGTAGTCCATAGTGGGTTTGGGTAGTATGGTGATAAATGGAATTTTGACTCTTTTATTGTAAAATGGGGCCAGCAGACCCACAGATAGCCTGTCCTTGTTTTTCCAGTTCCTTCCACATTTTGTAATTGACAAGTTAGCAACAGAATCTCCTTATTGATTCTCTGACCTGTGAAGCAATGATTATAACAGAAGGAAGAGCCACATATAGTGTATGTATCTGGAGCTCCCATGTACCCCAAACTCATCCAATTAGTAACCCAGTGTCAATATAAGAAATATTCAAACCCATAGAGAATTTTTGGTCTAAGCCAAACTGGCAACAATTGCCAGGAAGCAAAATTTCAAGGGATTGAGAAATGATCCAAAGAATGGCAGTTATGCACCTTATTTAATACATTATAATCAAAAGAGGAGGTGTAAGTGGGTTACAAGAAATCCACTGGTGATAGGGTAGGGAGGCGGGAGAAAGCAAAGCAGAGAAACCTCTGGGAATGGATAAAAAGTAAAATGATAGACACTTTTACACAGGTGGGTGCAGGATAGTCCATAGTTGACAATGAACATGAAACAATAACAATAAGGGGATGTATAGTCTCCCCCTTGTGTGTTGCCTATGCTTTAAGAAAATTTGAAATTATAAAGATGTGTTATCTTAGAGGCAAAAAAGACAACTGACAAGCTCAGTTAAGGTAAAAATTGACTGTTGTTAGGAAAACATACTGGCCTAGCACAGTACTATCCACCAGGATTTGGGTTAGAAAGTTTTAATTTCAGACCATCTTATGTGGTTAGCTTAAGTCTCTATGTTTTTAACGCTGCCTCACAGGCCTGCCCTGAGTGTGTCGCAGTTTGCATGTGGCCCTCTTCTTCCACACTAGTATGAATTCTGTTTCCTAGAGATGATTTTCACCATAAAAACTTTGAAGACACAGAGGTGGTGATTCCTATTATATCACCTTTAATGTTTCTGATTGACCTATAAAATAGCTACATGAGATTTTGAGAAAGACTATAAATAATCCCAAGTTTAATCAGATGGTGATAAAATCTCAGCTATAAGGGGACTTTTTTCAGAGAAAATCGAACCAGTTTCTGACACCTGGTAAGTAACATTGATTTAGCACAAGCCTCCTCAATTCTTGTTAGCAAGGACAACAGGAAGTGTTCGGCTTTACCCAGCAGCGAAAGCAGTATGCTGAAATATATCATAATGGAGCCTGCAGGAATATTGAGTACCTTGATAACCCAAAGAACACCAACTAGTCTTTACATTCATGGAATCATGCTAATGAGATCTGGGAATCAGAAACTACTAGGTTTCCTAGATACATTTGAAAGACACATGGATACCTGGGGTTAAATAATAAACTCCGGAAAAATCAGAGATGGTATCAGCCAGGGGTCTCCAGAGCAAATGCCCCAGTAGGATGCATACACATGGAGACTTATCTTATGGAATTAGCTCACTTGGACACCTGGCCATTTTTTGTTGTTGATTACCTTAAGTCTATCTGTTTAAAGAGTGCTTCACTGAAGTTTTTTCAGTTAAACCATTTGAGTGTAAAGCAGTACAAGATTCAGGTCAAAATTTTATGTATACATAAACCTTTGTTTCATCCAGGCCTAATAGTGAGGTATTTGTAAGGTAGCCAATTAGTATTTGTTGACTGATAATTATCATAACAGCCACATGTAATGCAGGAGGTTGAGCCTAGGGATCTTGACTGCTTGTCTGAATAAGCCGAAAAACCACACAGAGGGCTGGATGGAGCAGACACAACCTTTATCACTCACATTACAGGGAGCATTGATAATGGCAGATCAACAAAGCAGGACCACGCTCCCCTGTATCTGAGATTTGTTTTAAGGGGTCCCAGACAAAGAGGGCTGTGTTTTGCACAGTGACTCTAAACTACATTACCTCAGGGTGTACATGAAGAGGGAAAAGCTCAAGAAGCAGTCACACAGGACTGGAAGCCATTTCCAAAAGGAGATAAGGAGGGAATTATAATCCATTATGCATTTCCAAAGCAATACACATTCCTTCTGGCCAGGGGCCCTCTGACCAGCTTTCCATTATAGAGTCTGGGAGAGCCATATCCAGCACGACACCACACTGCCATTTACTGAGGCTTAAACTATCTAGCAGAAACTATGCTATGCCTTTTACATTTATTTCCCTTTAGCCCTCTTATTAACCCTAAAAGGATTTTATAGACAAGAAGACAGACTCAAAGAGGTTACTTGGATTAGAAGAAACCAAAAGTAAGTAGTGTCACAGGAATTTGAATTTAGATGTATCTGTAATAATATTACAGCATGCATAATAAACAAAACCTCATTTATTTTCTTGATATAAATTTTGAGGTACGTAATATAAATAAACAAAAACATATATCCTATGCTGCATGACATACTCAACACATATGCAAGCAACTCTAATTTCATTATTTTCTGGAACACATAGTCCTTCTTTGCCCCCAGCTTCCTATGTAGGTGATTCACAAGATTTGACATATTGTCCCCACATCAGCCCCATTAATACAGTGAGATTGAACACTTAAAATTTGGAATCACTTCAGGAGTATATTTGCTTCATACAGGGTGGGGCAAAGTAGGTTTATAGTTGTGAATGTGCAAAACAGTTTATTCCTGTGTTATTGTTTATTAATTAATTAATTAATTAAATGTATTAATTTATTATTTATCAATACATAATTATTTATTAATTATGTATTAATTATTAATTAATTAAAGTTTTTCCCTATTGATATAAGTGTATTATACCTATTTCTCTAAAAATTTCTTAGAGTTTTTAATATAACCACTAAAAATAGAGAATGAGCCAATGTGATTTTTTTAAGCTTAAGGATATTTTTGGTACTACACGATCTGGCTGTAAAGAATCTGATGAAGAGTAAAACTTATTTTTCCAGTTTAATATGGGAAATATAGTATTGTGGGTCCAAAGCATTTTAAGGGCCATTCCATTACTGTTATGTTTATTTGTATCATAGTAACAGTATTGGGTGTACAGGGTCCTCAAAGTTATCTAATAGCCACTATCTTGTCACAGGATACAACAGATGGTCCTGAGCAGAAATGGAATAAAATCATCAAACCAATATCTTATAAGGACCTATAAGACAGTGTAGAGATTAGGGCCACATCTTGTAGCTTAATCTAAGATCTGACCAAATAGGGTCAAACAGGGAAAATGACAATAAAATGTTTATTCATTTCAGAACATGATCCATGCTTCCACCAAGAGTAACAGATTAAATTATGTCCTGAAGGACATACATGACATCTATGTAAGAAGAAGCTACAAAAATAGTCAATTTTGAGTCGAATGCCCACAATCAGCAAGCCTGTTGGATCTGAGCCCCCACTTAATGAGCCATTAGTGATGCTGTGTTTCCTTTAAATTTAATATAAATGCTACCATTTTTGCTTCTTCCATTTTCTATAGTTTTACCACTTTAGTTTTTAAGAAATAAGCTCCATTTCCATTTGCCATTTCTTGCTTGTCTGAGCAAAAGTTTAAAATGAATTCAGATTTTAAAAAATGATTTACTACATGTGATTTCCATTAATACAACAAAAATTTAATTTACTAGATTAATGTCAATGCATGTGGGGTAAAGCGACTTTTTCAAGGTGAGGGAGGGATGCAGAAACAAAATCAAGGGGATTTCAGGAAGTAAAGAAGTGCTCAACACCAGCAAAGGATGGTGGCATGCCGAAGGGGGATGGGACACCATGTGCGAAAACTCCTATTGGCCAAAGATGGAATAATCTGAGCTATATAAAATGTATATATTATTGTATTAACTCCACACTAGAAAAGAAATATCCATAAAACACATATCTATACTAATATAATAAACAATTAAACAAGTAAATCAATAGGGACCAAGCAATACATTTTTTAATACAAAACAATTCCAAATAATTTATGTGGACTGATTACCACATCTCTCCAGGAAATGGAACTTGATACCCCGTCTCTCCCCTTTCTGATACATTGTAGACTGTTTAGCACCTTGCTTCCAGAGGACACTAGGAAAACAGTTGGAAAACAAAAATAACTTCAAGTGCAGTAAGCCAGGTGATTGGGGTGAATTAAGTGAATGATAAATAATGCATCCTTGATATGATGTGGTAAGCATGGCACTTCACTTCTGTGGTTTCCCTCTCAAAAATCTGTAATCCCAGTCTAAAAATGAGAAAAAAATAAGACAAACCAAAATTGAAGAATAGTCTTCAAAGAATCTGACCAGTACTACACAAAACTATGAATGTTATCAAAAGCAAGAAAGGTATGACAAATGTCACGTACCTGAAGAGACAGGATGACTATATGTAATGTGATATTGTGAAAGAAGTGCTGGAATAGGAAAAGGACATGGGGGGAAGGTACTGAGTTTCAAATAAAGTGTGCAGTTTAGGTAATAATTATATCCCCATGTTGAGCCCTTAGTTGGGAAAACTGTTTCATAGTAGGATAAGATATTAACAATAGGAATAAGAGAGTGAGGGATATATAGGAATTCTCTTTACTTCAAATCTTTTCTGTAAAGACGAAACTTACCTAAAATAAAAACTTCATGAAAAAATCAGAAAAATATCAAGATTACTAAAGGTTTTGTAGTTCTAACCAATTTTATTACATAAGGTAGAAGTATATAAGAAGTACCTTATAATTTTTATTATAAGGTAGTTTTTTCTTTTTTATAAATGTATTACTGAGTAAACTCTATGAATTTCTGGTTTCCATTGTTAAGCACATTCCAGTGTTAGAAAGAAAGGCTTGCCCTGGCTGGCGTAGCTCAGTGGATTGAGCGCGGGCTGGGAACCAAAGTGTCCCAGGTTCGATTCCCAGCCAGGGTACATTCCTGGGTTGCAGGCCATAACCCCCAAGCAACCGCACATTGATGTTTCTCTCTCTCTCTCTCTATCTCCCTTCCCTCTCTAAAAATAAATAAATAAAATATTAAAAAAAAGAAAGGCTTATAGCATGGAGTAAATGAAACAGCACTCAACACATTGCCTTGTATAAAATAAACCTTCAATAAATATTTATCAATTGATTAAATACGATTGCAAATTATTTTTCGTCTTGGCTAAAGGTACTTCTTACTTTGTTCTGGTTTCTTATGTAATAAGTGGATGGGTATAGCAAGAAGCTTTTTCAAATATGAAAATACTAATTCTGAAAACTATACTAGTAAGAATCAATAAATAATGTACATAGTAGGTTAGCCATCCAATGAAACAATTCATCCTGTGAAATGGATGTCTCAGTTTATGCTGGAGATTTGAGACGAGTCCACCTAATCAAGGTGATTGGGGAGTAGGTTCAGGAGTGCATAACTCCAATGGAATTGATATGAAAGAAAAATAGGTGGATCAATGCCATTAACATTCCTCAAGATAGCATAGTTAGTCAAAGCATGAAGAAACAGGACTTCTAGAAGAGTTATTTGTCAGCATTTCCCAGCACTCTCCATGGATGCCTCAGGCTTGATGTCATTAACTATTAGGCTCATTCAACTAACCTCCTCTCCTTGCTCTGATTAATTTTATTTCCCATGCAGATTTTTCAGTAGAAAGGTAACACTCTAGGGTCACTTTGCTAGTTATAGTTCTCATGGTACATTTGTGGATTTGCATTCTGGTTTACTCACTAGTTTCTTGGGCATTTAATTAACCTAGTTTTGTTTTATGCCAAATATATATAATATTATTACCTATCTTATATATTGACTTCAAATTAAAATGAGCAATAAAATGTATGGATGTTACTTAGTAAAATGCCTTATATAAGTGGTCATTAATTCTTGATATAATTGTTTTTTTGTTGTTGTTGTTAACGAGCCATTTTCTATCTTCACCCTGAATTTGAGCCATGCTGACAAAATTGAATTCTTTAACCTGAAAATCTGAGAATTAGATTATCAAGCAGTTATCCTCTGATGGAATACAGCTTTGCTTGGCCTGCCTGAGAAGCTGGTTGCTTTCCCTGCACATCTCTGTCCCTGCTCTCGCTTTCCACACCGGCACCTGAGGACCATATTAGTACTCCTTACACTCTCATGACAGGTAGTAACAAGCAGATAGTCTACTTTATAGGAATTTCTTAATTCATCACTGAAAAGAGGCATGTCTGGAGTAGAACATAAACGTTATTTAGCCAGCAGGTTTAGCAGCTGTGATAAATGGTGTGTGTGATTTAAAATTGAGTAGGATTGTGTTTAATTGAAAATTTGGCCACTACATGAAATTTTCGCTGAAGATTAGCACAGCATTGCAGGACTGCCAAGGGTGCCAAGAATGTGAATGAAAGAGCTACTTAGGTTACTATTTCATGAAGCAGCCAATGTTTTATAAAGCAGATTTCTAGAAAATATGTTCCTGGACCCTTTCATCAGAACCACCTGGGGCACTTGTTGAACTGCAGACCTCTTGGCTTCAGGGAAGTTCTGCTGGACCAGAATCTCCCTAGGGGGGATCTAGGAATTTGGAGCTTTTGCAAGTTTCATAGGTAATTCTTGTATGTCCCATAGCCTGAGAACTTGGTTTTGCTTTATAAATCAACAGAGAGCACTTCATACTCAATGTGCTGCCAGATTTTATTTATGGTGTTCTTGCCTTTCTAGTAAGTCTTGAACTTAAAACTTACTAGACAAAGAGAAGGACAATATGGTGTCCAACTATTGTCCCTTATTAGTTGATATTTAAAGTAAAATGTTGTTAGAATATGTTTTGTAAACTAACACTTGTGCTCTGCATTTTATATAAAGTGTGCTTTAATCACAAAAGCCTTTTTGGTTTAGAAAGTTTACCCATTTTGCACAAACATGTAAGCAAATTGTGTTTCTAGATACATAGCAATTTTACCAAGCCTGACTTTTCTTTGTTTTACATTTGTGAGAATCCTTCTATATTTGAAGTCGTTTTGCCTTCAATAAACATTGTATTGAACACATATCAGAATCAAACTCTCTCAAGCTTAGTTTCATCGATAACTGTCTTGTTTTGGTTCATTTTTCAGGTATAAACTTGACAGATCTGCTGTGTTCATTGGCCAATGAATCCTCATAATGTCTTTGTGTTTTCAACTTCCACAAAGTGTACCATAAGGAAAAAATATACCAGGCTGGTTTATTTGCAATAAAATGTTCATTATAACATCGTGTTAATAGAACCCATCACAACAATAAGCCACTGGAAACAATCACAGAAATGATTTCCCTCTGGTTATACTGAAGGAGTAGATCTTTGGGGGAAACCTGTATATTGCATGTGTGATGTTGAATATGTATATTTCACAAGATTTCTGAGCCTCATACTGCATACCTATAAAATGGGTTGATCAAATAAGATATTTTAAAAATTCCTGGTGCATGGCAGCTAAAAGGAAAAAGAAAGTAGCTCTGAAAATGGTAGAATATTGATGGGAGGAGAGACCTTGTGGGGCTTTGCTCCATACACACAGTGCAGGACTCGTCATTTGGAACCTCGGTCATTCAGGCTCCTAGGGAATCCTGAAAACATTACATTATGAAAAAGAACAAGAAAGGAATAAAATTAATTTTGTGGAACTACTAGAACTCTTACCTATTTTGTGATTTTTGAATTGTAAAGTGAGTAAGAGTGTTATTTACCTCAAAAAAACAAATACAACTCCTTTGTACCATCGTTGAGTGAGTGTAGAATTCTTAATAAAAGTACTCTGCTCTGAGAAATATCTGTTGATGAAGCTGACCTTACTGTTTTATTCTTTGGCTTCCCATTTCCTGTCTCCCACTTTATACATAATGGATAAAAGTTGTTTCTACATTTTATATTCTTGTGCACTTTATTCTTATTAACATTTTTATTTTCACAGAAAGAGAGCAAAACACCATTTTTTCCATAAAATAAGGAAGAGCTAGAGATTTTTAAGCCTTAAAAATCTTGATAGCTATTAGTCATTACTGTGCTTTCTCAAAAAGAGGCCATTTTCAAAGGAAAGGACCTTTTAACCTTTTCCTGATTCCACAGTGATAACAGTTCTCTAATGAAAAATGTTAATACAACTGGATTCATGACTTTATTTTTTGCACAGTAATGATAAATGAAAGGTAATATTTTCATGATAATGAACTGGTGCTCTTTTTATGAATATAGTACTTTTTGAAAAAAGTCTGTGTGGTACCTTTAATTTGGATTCAAATACCAAGAGAATAGAAAACCCACTGAAAAGAGTGTACAGTGTTTGGAAAGAGTTTTTATAGTATCAGAAATAGAAAGAAAAACTTTGTGTTGATAATCAGCATAAATATAAAATAGAATGCATATCATTTTTAATGTAAGAAAGCTTTTTGACCCATAGTGAAGTATGGACCCATAACTTTAGACAAAATAACAGTAGAGGAAGGAACTAAATTTATGAATCTCAGATTACAACAGAAATAACATTTTCTAGAAAAACTCCACAGAATGGTGCTAGCTTGAAATTTGGATTAGAAGGTTTTGTTTGTTTGTTTTCAAGTATTTTCACTTTGTTTTTATTGTATGTTTGTATAAAAAGTTTGTTCTAGCTTATATTTCATTAGAATAAATTTCCAGAACTAGGGTTATTGTATGGAAGGAAAAGTTTAAAGCTGTTGCTGTATGTCACTAAGAAAAATGTTCTATATGTTGCATAAAAAATGTTGCCAGACTTTACCAACAGAGCACATGAGAATTCTTGTCTGTCTACATGATCACTAGTATTGAGCATTACTACTTACAAGTTACTGTGAATCAGGTAAATAATATTGCCTCTTCTTTTTTTGCTATGTTTATTTGATTACTGATAAGATTTCATATTTGTTATTATAATTTGCAGTTCTTTAAATTTTTTATTTGTGAGCATGACCATTTTCAATTTGAGAATTAGCATTTGTTTTTACACATTTCTAGAAGTTTTCTTTATATATTAAAGGTGTTAATTTCACCACTCAAAACTGTTACAAATGTTTTCTCAAGTTTGTTATTTGCCATTTAAAGTAGTTTTGATAATTTTAAATATGGAATATAATATTTACACATTTAAATTTTCTGTTTGAAAAATAAATAAATTATAAAGATGTAAGTTCCATTAAAGCACAGTTTGACTATTTTGTACTGTTATATCTCCAGCACCCAGCATGTGTCTGGCACCTAGGAAATGCACACTAACTATTTTTAAGTGAGTGTATATTTCTAGGTGTAACATGTTTCATTATTAATAGTTCTGAAAAAATATAATTCTCAGGAAAATTAATTATTAGTTGTCTTTTATCTCTATTATTTTACTCTTAAAGGTCCTTAATTATGTTATAAACATTTTGAAATAAATTATTGTGTCTTACCATATCTGTATACGGTAAGCCTATTGGGATAGCCTATCCCAATAGGCTATGGGATAGCCTATTATGGTGCATTTGCATTCATATTTATAAACTTGAATTCAGTGCAAAGAAAAAAATCCATCCACATAGAAACATATTTTGTTCTTCAAATCCTCATTACCAAAATTTGTATTTTCAGTAATTATTTATTGTTTGCCTAGTCTGTAATCATCATGGAAGTTGTAGATAATAGAAAATACGTATGTTGGTCACCGCAACAGAGCTCCTAAAACCCTTATAATTCCCTAAGTGATAAGATCAGTAGCAGCATTTTTTTCTGATGAGGCAATTTTGGGTGGGCTCCTAGAAGGCTCCTGGGTGAGGGCTGGTCCCTAGAAAGCCAAAGCCATGATTAGAACCTTGGAATCTAGTTCCGTCCCCTCCCCGTCCCTCATTCTCATGAGATCATACATACATGATGAAGCCTCTATAAATTTCTCAGAATATTGGGTCCAGAGGGCTGCTGTGTGGGTGAACACACGGAGATGCTAGGAGCATGGCACAGCTGGAGAGAGCATTAGAACTCTGCAGCCCTTCGCACATACCTTGACCTACACATCTCTTCATTTGTATGTTCATCTGTGCCATATCTTCCTATATTAAACTGGGAAACATAAGTAAGTGTCTCCCTGACTTCTGCAGGCAATTAATTTAATCCAATGAGGAGAAGATCATAGGAAGCTTCAGTTTGTAGCCAAACTGGGCAGAAGTTGTGGGTGACTTAGGGACCTACTACTTGCATTTGACATTTGAAGTCAGGGCCATATTGTGGGACTAAGCACTTAACCTGTGAGATCTGATGTTATTTCCAGATAGACACTGTCAGAATTGAGTTAATTTGTAAGATACCCAGCTGGCGTCAGAGAATCATTTGGTGAGGGGGGGGGGATCTCCACACCTTTGGTGGACAGAAACATCAGAAATGTTCTATGTGAGTAGTAAACGAGACACATGGGGAAAACACACATAAGAAGATCTGGGCTTTTCCCTACA
This sequence comes from Phyllostomus discolor, assembly GCF_004126475.2. Classification (NCBI taxonomy): domain Eukaryota; kingdom Metazoa; phylum Chordata; class Mammalia; order Chiroptera; family Phyllostomidae; genus Phyllostomus; species Phyllostomus discolor. The sequence goes on along the minus strand of NC_040903.2, from coordinate 93,471,272 downwards.
TGGAAGGGAAAAAAAATCTGAGGGGTTTTTTTTTTTTTTAATTTTAACAGAGTTTTACCAATTTACCAGTAAGGATTTTATGGATGTATGCAATGTTGGAAAAATAACTTTGGCTATCTCAGACAAAAAGGAAATTTGCTAGAAGTACAAGAGAACAAGGAATAAACAAACTTGACATTGCAAGACTGGGACTGAAAGATGATTAGTGACTAAGGCTGCCTGAGAGGATGATGTTACAGCTCCTAAGGGGGATCATTGCTAATGCTGTAAAGTAGATTCTAACTCTCCTTTTGTCTCTGTGTCATTAAACCAAGATTAAAAGATGAGAATACAAACACATGATTGGACAAATCTAGGTCACACATTTCACACTGATTTTCAGAGAACAAGAACAAAAAAAAATTGTATCAACACATCTAATTTCTATAGGGCACTGCCTCCCCTAAGACTATGTACAATGGGGCATTCAGTAAACTAAGGATGATTGAAGGTTAGAGAGAAAAAATGCAAATATCTTATAGAAACAAACATGTTGAATAAAACAAATATGAGTTTCCTTCTTAGAGTTTAACATCTGGAAGAAGAAAAACTATTATAGGCATTAGTAGAATATGAAAAGTGTCATAAGCACAGTAAAAAAAGCATGGTATGGTACTGTGCTGTAAGAACATATATATTTTGATATATATTGATCATGTATAATATATATTTATATATTTATATATATAAAATCTGGACAGACCTCTGTCCAGATGGTATCCAGCCATGTAATATGAAAAATAGAGACATTTATTGAAGAAGATACAAGATACAAGAAATATTGTACAAAGGACAAAGATGCTTAACTCCCCATCAAAGTAGGTACCTTGGGGCCTTGCACAGTTCCCCCAATTGCCATCATCGGCCATGTCATATTTTCCTGAATCTCATCTCCCACAGATTAGGAAAGCTGCTACTCCAGAAACACCACTGAAGCATACTCTTCACACTTTGTAATTCCAGAAAATGAACTCTATGTTGGAGAACTGAGATGGAAGACATAGAAAGAATAAACAGCACATAAAGGCCTTCATATATACCTAGAAGCGATAATTCTAAGGATCAGGAAAAAATTTGGGTGGAAAATTATCCTTGCTGAGGAGATATTGAGAAAAGGCCAGGCTCTATGTTCTATACATCCAAGAAGCTTAGCCTAGCTGACCCTAATATGTCACATTTATTTTCTATAGAATATTCCTGTTATCAAGATCTCTAGTATGACCACTATTATTGATTTTTCCTAAAAGAACTCCCCATAATCCACCAGAAAAGAGAGTATCCATGTGATCATTTCAGCATGTGAGCATTGTCTCGATCACACATTGCTATATGCTAGGATAGGGTGCATGAGATATCACTTAGTTTTCCAGTTCTTGACCATGCCCAAGGAAATGATTCCTATCAGTTCTATCCTTTCCCTTCTCAACAAATATGGACTATGATACCTATATGTAATTTGAAGTTTTACGGAAAATTTCACTTTTTAGAATTACAATAAAATGTAAGATGACAGCCAAAGCAGAAGATTACAAGTAAGAAGACAAATGAGTAGGTGTTTGTGGCACAGTCAACTAGAATGAAGCCAACTGTTCTGAGAAGATAACAGGAGTGATTCTAAGTATATTGAGGTTATGTAACTTAACAGGGGTTTGGAGAGGTAATGGGAAGAAATAAGAAAGCAAACACAAAAAACTACTCACAACCAGCAAAGCTGACATAAAGGACTAGAGAGCACAGCAAAAGAGAAACATCTGGAACTGTATCCTGTGTACATTCTGGGTGTGTGGAAATTGGGTGAATTTAGACAGTGAAGTATGAGTCAACTCAATGTTTCCAATCATTGTATTTTCTTTGTATTATATTAATCATTGTGATTAATATGTTGCCATATTTTGATATTTTCTGCTTCAAAAATTTAAAAACTTCAATATTTCACTATGAGAGCAAACTTTTCTTGATCTAGCTCTTTTACTTTGATGTCCTCAGTGTATCTATAAGCTCAGACTTCCAGAGCCCAAATCCAGGCTTCATTGGCTCATGTTTACAGTTGCTTTTTTGTTGTTGTTGTTGTGTAGGTTAGGTTCTGAATGTATTTCTCATCCGTTAATCTCTTGTAACTTGTTCTCTAGCAAGAGCTATCCTAACTTAAGTTAGAAACACTTTTTATGGCTCTGCATTTCTGGAAATTAGCACCTTAGATACAGCCACAGGAAAGATTCATTCTTATAAGTTATGAGAATACATTTTTAATTAAAGTATTAAAAGGTTTAGATACTCTTCTGTTTTTCTAGGATCATAGAAATAGGGGCAGGAACTAGGAAAAGGAGGGCCAAAAATTTAAGTAATGCTATATTTCACAAATCAAGAAGGATAATTTTTATTACTGTCAAGGAAAGGGCATTACCTCTGTATTTGAGTGACATCAAAGTGGTAAAAGAGTAGAAATCAGGAACGCAGTTCTACACCCAAAAGCTTAGGAAATGAGAACTGTCACATATATGATAGAATGTATATTATTCATTTTTGCAATTTGGTGAAACAAGAGTGTTCTCTGATTGATGAGTCAAGGGAGGTACACTTTGGATGTCCTAAACCAGGCAAGATAATGGCAACATAAAATTTGAGCTTGCTTCAATTTATCTCTTTTTAGACAGGTCTGTCCCTGGTTCTCTGTAAACTGATCAGCTCAGAAAAATCAAAAAAAGCAGCTAACATCCCTGAGATATTATAAATTTCTGGCAGACAAAATACTATTTTATTCTATCTGTTATATGCTCTAACAAAACCAATAATTGGTGCTTGACAAATATGTGTTGATGTCATTTCTTTGATTTAGTGAGCACCATGGGAGATTGGAATTAGCATAGAACTCAATGTCTCATCCTTAAGGCTTTTAATCTTGCTAGGAAGACAAGAATTTAGAGGCATATTTCAAGAACCAGAGGAGTCTTAGTTCTGTTTACAACTTTTTAAATGATCTTAAACTATGAGCATAATGATCTTATATATACATTTTACTGTAGCATGTGGTTTGTTTCTTCTTAAAAGCCATGATAAAATATTTATGGCTTTTAATATTTATACATAGTCCACAGGTTGAAAATGAGACTAGAGACCACCTGTAAGATAGATAATTTTCCATTATTAGAAGTTTATTTCTAATCAATATTATGCCTGTATATTATCTCACTATTGATTTATCTTTTTTAAAATATATTTTATTGATTACACTATTACAGTTGTCCCATTTCCCCCCTTCACTCCTCTCTACCCTGCAGACCCCCTCCTGTCCACATTCCCCCCTTTAGTTCATGTCCATGGGTCATACATATAAGTTCTTTGGCTTTTACATTTCCTATACAATTCTTACCCTCCCCCTTCCTGCTTTCTACCTATCATCTATGCTGCTTATTTTTTGTACCTTTTCACCCTCCTTCCACTTCCCACTCTCCTGTTGTTAACCCTCCATGTGATCTCAATTTCTGTGGTTCTGTTCCTGTTCTAGTTGTTTACTTAGTTTGTTTATGTTTTTGTTTTAGGTGTGGTTGTTAATGATTGTGAGTTTGCTGTTACTTTACTGTTCATATTTTTTAACTTCTTTTTCTTAGATAAATCCCTTTAACATGTCATATAATAAGGGCTTGGTGATGATGAACTTCTTTAACTTGACCTTATCTGGAAAACACTTTATCTGCCCTTCCATTCTAAATGAAAGCTTTGCTGGATAGAGTAATCTGGGATGTAGGTCCTTGCCTTTCATGACTTGGAATACTTCTTTCCAGCCCCTTCTTGCCTGTAAGATCTCTTTTGAGAAAACAGCTGACAGTCTTATGGGAACTCCTCTGTAGGCAACTGTCTCCTTTTCTCTTACTGCTTCTAGGATTCTCTCCTTGATTTTAACCTTGGGTAATGTAATTATGATGTGCCTTGGTCTGTTCCTCCTTGGGTCCAGCTTCTTTGGGACTCTAAGCTTCCTGGACTTCCTGGAAGTTTATTTCCTTTGCCCGATTGAGGAAGTTCTCCTTTATTACTTGTTCAAATAAATTTTCCACTTGTTGCTCTTCCTCTCCTCCTTCTGGCACCCCTATAATTCAGATGTTGGAACATTTAAAGATGTCCTGAAGAGTTCCTAAGCCTCTCCTCATTTTTTTTGAATTCTTTTTTCTTTATTCTTTTCTGGTTGGATGCTTCTTTCTTCCTTCTCATTCACACTGTTGATTTGAGTCCCAGTTTCCTTCCCATCACTATTGGTTCCCTGTACATTTTCCTTTATTTCACTTAGTGCAGCCTTCATTTTTTCATCTAATTTGTGACCAAATTCAACTAAGTCTGTGATCATCCTGATTACCAGTGTTTTAAACTTTGCATCTGATAGGTTGTCTATCCATTGCTTAGTTGTATTTTTTCTGGAGCTTTGATCTGTTCTTTTGTTCAGACCTTTTTTTTTTTGTCTTGATGTGCCTGTTATGTATGAAGGATGGAGCCTTAGGTGTTCACCCAGGTGGGGCAACCCAGGTCTCTGCATTGTGACACTGTATGTGGGGACGGGATCCAAGAGGGAACAATGGTGCTTGCTCCACTCTCTGTGGGATTTCAGTCACTTCCCCCACTTCCCACAAGTAAATTGGGCCCTTCTGGTGCTGATTCCCATGTGGGTTGGCTTGTGCACAGTTTAGGACCCTGTGGGTCTCTCCAACAAACTCTCCCGTGAGGTTAGAAGTTTATCCCGGCATCTCAACCCCCACAGGTGTTTTCCATCAGTGGTTTGAGGCTTTATTTCCCCCATACTGGAGCCCTTGGTTGCTCAGTCCATCCAGCTCCCCAGTTATTTCTCCCAGTTTATCTGTGTGCAAATGTGGGACTGCCCAGTCCACAATCTATCACCTTGCCAGGTCTACCAGCTGCTGCCTTGCCAGCCAGCTACAGCATTGTGCTCCCCACTCCATAATCCACCACCTGGCTGGGTCTGCCAGCCATTGCCTTGCCCGCCCTGGTCCTCCAGCTGCCACTTTGCCACTAGTCCTCTCCACCCGGCTGCCCATCTCCGCTCATCCTACCGGTCTGGACAAATGTGTCTGCTTTAACTCCTTGGTTGTCGGACTTCCATACAGTTTGGTTTTCTGGCAGTTTTGATTGTTTTTTTTTTTGTTTTTAAATTGTTGTTGTCTTTCTTTTGGTTGTGCAAGGAGGCACAGTGTGTCTACCTATGCCTCCATCTTGGCTGGAAGTCTGATTTTTCTTTTTTTTGTTTGTTTGTTTTATATTATCAATATTCTTTTTTTTTTAAGATTTTTATTTATTTATTTTTAGGGAGGGAAGGGAGGGAGAGAGAGAGAGAGAGAGAGAGAAAAAGAGAGAGAGAGAGAGAGAGAGACATCAATGTGCGGTTGCTGGGGGTTCTGGCCTGCAACCCAGGAATGTACCCTGGCTGGGAATCGAACCTGGGACACTTTGGTTCTCAGCCTGCGCTCAATCCACTGAGCTACGCCAGCCAGGGCTTATATTATCAATATTCTTAAAAGAACTTTCAGTATAGTTTACTTTTATTGTCTCTATCATTTAGCATCTAAAATGAGAAGTCATAATATGTTTTATTCTCTTAAAAATATGAATTTTTTCTGTCACAAGATAAAGCATATGATTAATCATAAGGTTTATGGTGCTAAAAGAAAGAGTTCATTTTATGATTGAAATGAAATGAACACTTTAACTTAATTTTTAACATAAGATTCCATATGCGTGCGTGTTTTCATGTAACTTCAATAACATTAAGGAAAGCAGAGAATTTATATTCCCTTTATAATTGTGTGAATATAATTTGTATGTTTTATCTTTTATGAAGAAAAATTCGATATCTAGCTGATAAATGGATAAACAGACATTCATCACCTGAAGAGAACTTTGATTTAGGCAAAACTGCAGTCATTAACCACCCCCTTTACACAAATTTCATCAATTTTTATCTTTTCTCTTACTCTGTGTTAAGTCCAGACACTAACCTGGATGAGCAAAAGCCACTCTGGAGCAGGTGGAAGAGGAAGTCAGGAGGAACAGGTAAAAGAGGCCTATTGTTTTGTGGTCACAGAGGAAAGAGAGAGGGAAAGACATTAGTTGCCTTTATTCTTCTCACCGGGTAAAGTGGTTTGTGCAATCTGGCTTTAGACAGCTACTCAGCTAACAAAAATATAATATCTATTGTGTTCTAAGACCACAGAGCACTCTTTGTGAAAAATATAGTAATAAGTTCTCCTATTGTACTGGAAATAAAGTTCAGAACAATTTGCAAGCATTTTTTTCTCTCTGCATTCGAAACCACTCAGTAGTGTGGAGGGTGGACTGGGGAAGAATTGCTTAATTCATTAAGAACCATATTTCAAATCAAAAGGACTTAGACAATGTTAATTTATTTTACTTTTAAAAAAATTAGTGTAGCTATTATATGAGAAACAAAGCTTTGGCAATGTTTCTTTGATAACTGATCAGTCATAAAATGGGTAAAAATATAAGAATTAATCATTTGCAACTGACCTGGTATGTTATATGGCTATTCTCTTCTTACAGCTGAAAAATCAATAAACACATGGTAGTTAATGGCTATTGTGGAACCAGCTATAAGTGACTCTCCTGAGTAGAGACAAATTCAGCAATTTTTTAATATGCTCCAGGGTCTATACTTAGCTGAAAATCTCTACTTTCCTACTTCTGCCAGTGATCTTTCAAATAATGTGTTTTATAAAGACCTGACATTTGGGCCTACACTGAAGAAATCAATTTAACATGGTATAAACAAAAAGAGGTTTTAACAGTCATTGTAGGTAAAAAAAAAAATTCCTTTCTGAGCAAACTAAATCCTCTATTCTTCAATAAATGAAACCTTCAAACGATATCATTTCTTTTCCAAAGTAGAGATTGTCATTTAGTTTTGCCTTTAAACACAGGGTAACTTCTGCTTACACTAGCTTTAAACATTGATTTAATATTAAGTATTTGAGGAGTTGCTACCAAATTTGCTGATGATAGTAAATCCTTCAAAGGGAGTCTCTTTTCCTCTACACAGGGAAAATCTTTCCTCATTTTATGCCTTTTATGTCTTCAGTTTTTTTAACCCACTCACTCCACAGTAAAGAAAATCTGATACAAAGAGGGAACATTTTGTATATATATTTATTGTAAATGACAGATCTTCACTTTGTTTATTACACACAAAGTTATTGGTTCATCCATCCAAATTCACTCATATATTTTTAATGGAGCATATATATGTATTTGTGTATATATGTATAGCATGTATATGTATACATATGTATATGTATATATGGGTAGAATAATATGTATATATGTATAGCATATATACATATATGTATACCATATATATATACACACACATATAGAGAGAGATTATATGTCAGCTAAATTCTGAGATTGAGGCTAAGACTCTGTCTGCTATTACCTAAGACATATACAGAAATGGGTATAGTTCAAACTTGAGATGAGTAACTAAAAGTAAAATCTTCACCAGCACAGAATTACCTGTCTTCCAAGGTAATTTATATCTCCATTCTAGATATGCATATGTAACTTATAAACTGGTGAGGTGTGTTGTTGAAGAAAGTGTTCTGAATTTTGGGAGAAGAAAAGGAGTGCTATTATGAAGCACAAATGATTTTATACAAAACCAGAATGATTTCTTCCATCATTTTGTATGTATCATTACAAGATGTGATCAAGTGATTTTAAAATAACTAACCTTAATTAGTAATGAACAAACCAAGAGGTAAAAATTAAGGTAACAGCAATAAGCTGCTAAGATGTGAGAAATGTTAGGCATTGCTATAGGGTCTAATAGATAAAAGCCTATAGTGAATATCAGTATTTGTTGATAGAGAACAGAGATGTGTGATGGTTGTGGAAGTCTTCTACTTTTACAAAAGTGGAAGCTACTCTATGGCACTTTAGTTATATTTTTCCACCTGTATTTTCTGCTTAAAAATATTTATAATTATTCTACTTATGTCTCATGATTTTTAACAATTATAAAATGACCATAAATGGGTAAATATTATCTTTAGACAAAAGAATGTAAATTTAATGAGGTATGCATTATAAGGGTTCTACTCCAATTAAGCTAGACTAAGGTATGAATAAGTGGAATAATGATATATGTTTACAATACCCATTGTATTCATAACAGAAAGTTTCTCTGGGTATAAAGTTACTGCTAGGTCCTTGGCAACAGCATTTATATTAGAATCACAAATGTTCGATCGGATTGCCTTCTGGAAATTCTTGCCTAGTGGTTTAATCAATCCTGATAAAGTTGTTAAAATTAAACCATGTCTGGGGGACACACTAATTTTTACTGTAATGCCATGGTTTTGTTGCCATGTAGCTTTTACTTTGGCTCTTGTTCCTATTTTTACAGAGCATATTTATAATTGCTACTTTGTGTTGATTTATATACTACAAATGTACTTAACCTTTGCTAAGATATCATGGCATAAAGCTTATTGCCATCATTTCACTGATGATGAAACTGAAGTTCTGAGCTTTAACCAATGTGCTCAAAGTCATAGAAAGTTTTGAATACAAGTCAAAATGTCCATGTGAACTCCAAGCCATAGGGACTGTCATCAGCAGTGTGGTGAGAAGTGGGCTGCAGCACCAGTGTGCAGAGAAAAATGTTCAAGTGTCTCCCCACATCCCATAAACGAAACATGACATCTTCACAGTACAACATTTTGTTTTTTTATGCTGCTATTGATTTTATTGTATCATTGTAAGTTTTTGCTTAGAACTAAACTGAATAAATAAACATTTGTTATAAAAAGAAAGATTTACTTTCACCCCAAAGCATTTTATATAATTCCTGCTGCCTGAAGAAGGCAGAAAAGAAAAACATCTCATGTTCAGAGTCCACTGGGAGCTTCAGAAATTTAAAATAATGACTTCAAGTGTAAAATGATTTTTTCCATTATTCAGTTGATTTTATTGGCCAGTGCTCATGTGTCTAGTTGCATGAGCACCAATTTCTCAAAAATGAGAATCTGTGTGAACATTTAGAAATTATCTAGGGTAGAAATATTATCACATGCTTGTCCTAGCACTTAGCACACACATGGCTTTTTGTAAAGGAAAACTTATTTTACTGCATTACATCAGCGTAAGATCTGTACAGCCACATAAAAAATTGATTCCAATTTGGATTGAATACCAGTACCTTAATTTTGCTTGGCAATTTGTTACTTACAAAGTGTTCTTATGTTTATTCTCACTTGGATTTATGTAAGTGATAATTCCATTTTACAGAAAAAGACAGTGATCCTCAGTGTTGTTTAAAGGTTTGCCAGAAATTTGTCTGCAGTGGCAGAACTCATGAGTTTTTAGATGTGTAAAATTTAATCAAGATTTTTTTTTGGACTTCAACCCCAGAGTTCTTTCTACTCTGTAATGCTAACTCAGTTCAGTGATAGCATGATCCTTTGTGAGATTCCTCTGATAGTGGTTTGGTCAGTCAGTGAAGGTTATTATTCATTCATTCTTGAATTTAATTTTCCAGTAAACTGTTTGAATTTTTATATACCAGGTATTGTGTTAAGCAGATAGTGTAACAAAGGAGGAAGTATAACAACTGGGGAGAAATGAATTAGTGGGCATTTCTTTGGAGGGAACTACCTTTTGTAGCTAATACAGATGAATAGTTTATAAGATATAAGAAATAATTGACCTGAGTCAGTGTAGCAGTTAGAACCTGATCCTTGGGACAGAAAATATATCATATTATTTTCTAAAAGGAGGATAAAGTCTTCAACTCAGGAAAACAAAGGATGAGTCACTATGTTAAAGGAGAATTAAAAGGGGTAAGGAGAGTCCTGACTCCTTAGCCTTGCCCCTTTTCATAGAATTTTCACTGCACCACCTGCTAAGAATTCTCAGGAAAATATCTATTTGCCACCAATCCTGGATATATGATGTGTTTCTATATCAGCTTTACTGTTCTTACTTGTGAGAGTTCAGATCAGTCAGTTTTCAATTGCAATTAGTAGTTATGGTAGGAGAAGAATAACTGGTTTGAGTTTTGACTCTTCTCTGAACTTGCTGAAATTGTTTGGTAATGGCCAAGTTCATACAATCAATAAAAGAAAATTATGATTAATGTAGAGTGTTGTATTGAATATGTGTAGGTGGAAAAAAATGTTGACTACTGAAGACTGGTTACAAATACCCAGAATGAAACAAAATCAATAAGGAAGTTAAGGATGTATTTTAAGCCTGATTTAACTCCCAAAATTGTACATATCTGTTTAATTTTCAGTCTTTATATTCTTGTAATATTCACCTATATGCCAGATAACTATGATCTTTTTTACTTGCCTTGATCTCTCCAACCTAGTTTCCCAATCATATTCCTCTTTGTGGGCTTTCAGGAAGTATAAATCCTACCCAATTTAGTCTTCACTATTGTATTTTTTAGTACTCTTTTTCTGTCTATATTAGCTCTCATTTATTGAGCACATATTATATTTCAAACACAGGGGCTAAATTCTTTACATTCATTTTGGATGTAACCTTCTCAATAACTTTAATATAAGTCAGATAAGACAAGTACACTGAAACTTTTAGACATTAATGAGGTCTAATAGCCAATTAATTATAGAGTTGGGATTAAAACTCAAATATCTCTGATTCCAAAGTTTTGACAGAGACACCTAATTGCTCCACATAATCTTACATCCCCTTCTTTGTAATAATGAGATTTTCATATGAGTGACTGTATAACAGCTTTCATTGCTGCAAGGAGAGACCATGTGACTAGGTTCCACTGAGTCAATGAATATGGTACACAACTGCTGGGCTATGACCATAAAAAGAAAATGCTCCCATGCCTCTCTTGCTTCTGCCTGGAATGTGGTTATAAAGGAGGAAGCTATCAAGTGCACTTGTACCTTAAGATTGAAGCCGCATGTTTAGGATGCAGAGCAATAAGTTAAAAGATAACTGGACCATCAGTGCCAGTAAGTAAGTAACCAGGCAAGCATTGTACTATCCACCCAGACTTACAAATACTTTATTTTTAGGTTTTTAATTATTTATTTTTTGTTTTGTTTTGTTGCTGTTTAGTTTTATTTTTTGTCTGTTTTTTATTAAATGTGTTGGGGAACATTGGTTAATAACGTCATATAGTTTTCCAGTGTATAATTCTATGATACATCATCTGTATATAGCAGCATCTGTCACCATATATTTGGCCCCCTTTACTCATTACTAATACCCCCTCTTTCCTTTTGGTAGACACCATACTATTGTCTGTGTCTATGCATTTTTGTTTATTTTTTGTTTGTTCAGTTGTTGCGTTCAGGTTTATATCTCACACATAAATGAAGTCATATGGTTCTTTTTCTGTCTGACTTATTTCACTTAGCATGGTACTCTCAAGATCCATCCATGGTGTCACAAATGGCAGTATTTCATCTTTTCTTGTGGCTGAGCACTATTCCATTGTATATACCACATTTTCTGCTTTTTTTGGTTGCTTATGCTATTACAGTTGTCTCAGTTTTCTCCCCTTCACCTCCCACAACCTGCCTCCCCACTTCCTTAGTCAGTTTCCACACCCTTGTTAATGTCCATGGGTCCTTCTTAAGGATGTTCTTTCACCAATCCCTTTACCTTCTTTCAATCAGTCCCCACCTACTCCCTCCCCTCTTACAGCTGGCAATCTATTCCATGATTCTATGCCTCTGTTTCTGTTTTGCTCACTAGTCTATTTTGTTCATTAGATTCCTTTTATAAGTGAGATCATATGGCATTTGTTTTTCACCAACTGGCTTATTTCATTTAGCATGATAGTTTCCAGCTCCACGCATGTTCTTGTAAAAGGTCGGAGCTCCTCCCTTTTTTTTTGCTGTCATGTAGTATTCCATTGCGTAAATATGCCACAGTTTTTTAATCCACTCATCTACTGATGGGCACTTGGGCTGTTCCCAAATCTCGGCTATTGTAAATAGCACTGCTATGAATGTAGGGGTGCATGAATTCTTTTGAATTTGTATTTTGGGATTCTTAGGGTATATTCCCAACAGTGGAATCCCTGTACCACATCTTCTTAATCCATTCCTCTATCAAAAGACATTTTGGTTGTTTCCATGTTTTGACCACCATGAATATTGCTGCAATGAATATAGAGGTATATATATGTTTTGGAATAAATGTTTTCCAATTTTCTGGTAGATATCCAGAAGATGAGGTCACTAGGTCATGTGCTAATTCTATTCTTAGTTTTTTTGAGGAAACTCCATACTGTTTTCCATAGTGGCTGTACCAGTTTACATTCAATTTCGGGATCTTTTAGATCAGCCTAATATCTAACCAGACAACAAGGAGACCCATGCTCTAAGATTCACTCTGACAAAAAAGAAAAGAATAAGCAGTGAGAAAGCACTCAATAATCACTTTTAGTGCATTACTGAAACACTTGAGCATGTTTTGATAATTTTATACCAGGAGAAAAGGAATCCAAACTTGGGAACATTCATGGTTACCAAGAATATTGGCCTTTAGGGAAGTATTTACAGTTCCACTATGGATGGGTGAGTGAGGATTTAAGAGGCAAGTTGAGACATCAAGAACGATTTTGTTCCAAAGAATGAGGGTGAAGTATAGAATATGAAGAGGTACAGAAAATATGCATAACAAAATCAGAAGCAACTGGGAATAGTCAGAATGCAGTTTCAGAAATAGGATTAGGTATAAAGAAATCTAAAAATGATACCTATAAGCCTCATATTTATTTGGGTCTGTTGCATTGTTTAGGAGTCTGTCACAAATTTAATATAATTTACTTGTGTTCCATTTAGATGTAATACCTTTCAATGAATGTGCCAAATAGTTGTTATTCATTTTTTGCCAGTTAATTACTTGGTTAACTGTTTCCTTTTTATATGAATATTAAGGACTGCCTTGTTTTCAATAGCTAAAACTAAAAGAAACTCACTCTTCAAAATTCAGTATTCTATTGTCTTCAAAATATACTATCATCATTTAAAGTAATTACATGTTAGGGAAATTCATTATTATTTTGAACTATTATATAAAAACTATTAAAATAAAACAACCATATTTACTCTTCTATAACCAATAAGAATCATAAGCTGAATTATAATTTATGACCTTTCTAGACATATGTTTGATGTGATCCAGTACCATTAAATTTGCTCAAGATACAGAAATATGGCTGGAATCTAAGCCATAAAGTTTCTCAAAGCTTGTTTTTGCAGAAAGGACAGTCATGTAAAGAGATTGACTTTTCATAATAGACCATCGATCATACTGAAGTGGTATGGGTAAACTGGGCATTCCCTTAAGGGGAGTAATATACTCATTATTGGAAATTCACATAATAAAATTTTGCTTCTCAAAGATTTCTGCTCTAATTTGCTATGCTGTTTCCTTTACAGTTTTAAAAAACACATATGAAATGTACAGTAACTTTCAAACATGCAGGTTCTGCAATTATTTTAAAGGATGATATATTATTGGAAATATAATTATCTGGAGAGGCAAATATAGTAGAATGTGTACTTTAATCAAAATTTCTATTTCCACTTGTTTTATCCTTTGCCTTGTTTTATCTTCAAATGTTTGGAAGAGAGTAATTCCAATGAAAATCCTTGAAAGAATTTCCAACTGATTCAGTTTAATAACCAGTCATTATAAGAGATATATGCTAGGCATAGTCTGGATCGGGGCGGGGGGCGGGGTAACCCTTCTGGTATAGGATCATTTGTTGTGGGGTGTCAAATTGCATTTTCCAAAGATGGCTGCATCAATATATGGTCCATCCCACATCTTTTTCTTTCACTGTGTCCTGGATGCTCCTCTACAGAGAGGCAGAGTGTGTGTTCCCTCCCCTTGAACCTAGATAAGCCTTTGTAACTTCTTTAACCAATAGAATGCAGCAGAAATGATGCTTCATGACTTCAAGGGCTAGATCTTAACTGGTTCCTCAATAACTTGCTCCCTTTTTGGGGACACTTGTTACCATGTTCTTAAGAAGCTCAGGGCACATAAAGAGGTCATATGTGGGTGTCTGCTTATAATACCAGTTATTTTTTCTGTTGATAGTCAACATCAACAATCATACATGTGAGTGGATGGAAAACTTTGAATGATTCCAGTCCCTAAAGTTTAAATCTTTCAGTTAATACTCTGGATGTCATGCTTTTCCCAACTTCACATCTGACCTAAAGAAATTATGAGAGAAAAATACTGATTATTGTCATTGTAAGCCATCTAAAATTGGGGAAAATTTATAAGTAGTGATGAATAAGTAATGCATGTGGTAATGGGGCACCCATGGTTACAAATAGATTAAGAGGACCCTTGGATTTATCGGCTGACTTTAGAATGACACTGATAACTCTGTTTTGGTATCACCCAAACAATGGCTTTTTAAAAAGTGATAGTTTCTTGAATAATTCAACAAGAAAACCAAGAAACCAAACAATCTAATCTTTAGATTGCTTAGAACACATGCAAAAGTTACTGAGCATAAAATGACTTTGAGGTTATTATTATGAAGAAGTACAGTGGATGGTTTTGACAAAACATCCCTTATCATCATATTTTCAACACACAATTTTCCTTTTAGTTCAATAATTTCACTGAAGACTTCATCTGATCTTTCAGTTTGATGCATTTGTATGTATTAGCTTTCAAAATTTTCTTCCAGAAGTATATAATCAGGTTGAAAAATTTGTTTTTCTCTAATCAGTTTTCTAATTGTTTTCATAATGTGAATGTGTATGACTCATTTTGAAATGAATTCAGTCCCGTTGCAGGTAGCAACAGAAGTGGTAGGTGCAGTTCTGTTTTTAGGCTGAGAGCAGATGCAGCACACACATGTGAGTCATTCTCCTCCACCCTGTCCTGCCTCTGAACATCCTGCGCAACTGTTCTACTCCAGGGGATCACCTGACTGTTGGCTTTCCATCGGGGCTTCAGGAATAGGCATCTGTTTTAGTATTTCTGATCCACCAAAAATTGAGGTTAGGCCCCTATTTTATGTTCATATGCTCAAGAGCTGAGGAGTAACTGATCAATATCCCTGTACACGTTTTCTTAACCCAGTTGTGCTGGGGGAATTTGAGTTGAGAAGTCTCTTCGCTCACTGATCTATTGAAGACCTCATTTCTTTTAACACAGGGCATGAAATGTGTATTATGTTTTCTGATGAGGCATATACATATATATTATATATCTAAAATATATTTGTATTATATATATGACTTAGCCAAATATTAAAGATGTTTTTTAAAGTAAGAATATGTTTTCAGTGGCATGCACTAAGAACATAGTTTTGGTGGGGTATGGCTAATTAATCTTTCCATTTTATAGATTCAAACTTAATACATACAAATTCTAGCACTTAACACATTAACACAATTATAACACTTAATAGACTCTGTTCAATGTTTATTTTAAAGACTTTATTTATTTATTTTTAGACAGAGAGGAAGGGAGGGAGAAAGAGAGGGAGAGAAACATCAATATGTGGTTGCCTCTGATGCACCCTTCACAGGGGACCTGACCTGCAACCCAAGCATGTGCTTGACTGGGAATTGAACTGGTGACCCTTTGGTTTGCAAGCCAGCTTGCAACCCACTAAGCCACACCAGATAGGGTAGTTCAGTATTTTTATTAGGCCCTTTAAGACCTCTGTGGAAGATGCTTTTAGTGTTCCATCAATATCCCATGCCCTTGCCACTTGGTAAGGTAACATTGCTTTGCTGTGTGTTGCTGGAAGTGCAGAGGAATGAATGGCTCCGGAAGCACCCCTCATCCAAGGACTGACAAGAGTTTATATAAAATTATCCCTCCTTTCTTGTTCTTTGGAGAGATTAACTCTGAGATTATGTGTTTTGCATGGGATCCGAAGTGTCATTATGAGGATTAAGTTTTGGTTGCCTGCAGTGTTGGTGGGCTGAGAATGTAGCCAATTCATTGATTGTTTTCCTTTCCTTGATTCACATCCGAATTCTCCAATGGGTGTTTCCTTTCCAGACCCACTGACTTCTGTGCTGCCCAGTTTGAAGCACTTTGGGAAAGAAATGCTTCTATCTTCCCCTCTCCCTACACATCTCAGTAGGCTCATGCTGTTTCTATTTGTTTTGAGGGGCATGGTGATGTCCTCATATAAATTCAGGTCTGTTACTTCTCTTCTCACCTCAAACCTGCCCTTTCTTGGGAACCTCTCTGGATGGAACCCATAGGAACTATTAGGTTAAAAAAATAAAGAAAGAAAAAATAAAAGAATATAGGATTACTAGGCAGGACAAGGAAGTTTACCTTTAAAGTAAATATAAGTGTTTGGGAGCCTGGGTGAAGAAAGCACTCCAGAGTAAAATCACTAGTGAGGATTTAGCTTCACATTCCTTTTGAGGACCATGGCTGTCCTTACAGGTGGCCAGTTTGGAACTCAGACCTGTATTCACATGGACCAATTGCCCAAGGAGACAATCTAAATGGTGCCAAAGTATCACATCTATGCAAAAATAAGATAGCAACAACTTACCTGGTGGTGGGCCAGATGAGTAGAACACAAATTTGTAAGAAATAAGGTGTTTTTGGCTTTAGAGAAGTGAGACATCAAAGGAGGATCAAATAAAAATAGAAAGTGTGTTAGAGAAAACACCCAGTCTCCCTCCAGCCTGTCACCTTGACTTTCTCTCACACATAACTATGATGCTCACAACACTTCTGACACTTCTAGTCACCAAGTTTGTGGAGGGGTTTTCCTTCACCAAGCAATTTTCCACAACACCAGCTGGGTGTCCTTAATTAACTCAGTGTCTGTCTAAAAATAGCCCCAGATCCGGCAGGTTATGGGGTCAATCTCGCAAGACTACGCTCATTCCACTTCAGATGCCAGTCGCAAAGTTAGATTCTCACCTGTGCTTCTGACCAGTCCATGATAAATCATGGTTCCTATGAGCCCCTCTCCAGTTTGATTAATTTGCTAGAATGGCTCACAGAACTCAGGAATACAGTTACTTATATTTGCCAGTTTATTAAAGAATATGATTAAGAATCAAATAGCCAGATGAAAGACACCAATGTCAATGTCTGGGAGGGTCCTCAGTGCAGCAGCTTCTTCCCCTGGAGATGGAGCGTGTCACCCTCCCAGTGTGGAAACATTCATTCAGCAATCTGGAAGTTGTCTGAACCCCACACTATTGGGATTTCAAGGAGGCTTCTTCACAGACATGATCGATTATCAACTCCATGTTCAGCCCCTCTCCTTCTTTGGAAACATTGATGGTGGGGAAGGGGCCAACGATTCCAAGCTTCTAACCATGGCTTGGTCTCTCTGGTGACCATCTGCCATCCAGCAGCCTACCCAGAATTGCCTCATTAGAACAAAAGATGCTTCTAGTGTTCTTATCACTTAGGAATTTATAAGGGTTTTAACAGCTTGTCACAGGAACCTGGGTCACAGACCTATAAAATTTCTTCCATTATGTCATATTTTTAATTATCTCACAGATGCTGAACTCCCTTCTAAGGTACATGGGTCCAGTTAACTGCTGGTCTTCACTTTGCTTAAAGGGGGCATGTGAATTTGGGCCTGAAACAAATTATTAAGACAACAATGGAAAGGTAAGCACTGCAACTAATACCATTTTTTTTTCACAAAGTGCTCAGCCTTTTCTCTTAATAAATGTTAGTAAATATTTTTAAAAAACACTTTTAAAGCATGCCAAATTATTAGTCTTTCCCAAGTATTCATTTCTCATTTTTGTTCTGTTGTCTTCTGAAATTTTGTTCTTTAATATAATACCACTGATTCCAGTTCTTGAAATTACTATAAATTACTAATAGAAGTAGATGAGACATAAATTATAAATTAATGATATTATCAATATTACTCCTTATATTTGTTTCTTTATGGAAAATAAGGTATTAAAGTAAATTTATTAACTCTGTTTTTATCAAGACCCTCAAAACTCCTCATACTGTGACTAAAAGAAATATTCAAAATTACTAAGAGAGAGAAGTATTAACAAGTTAAAAATCTCCAGGAAATTTGATCACTCCCTTCCCTTTCCTGATGCTTCTGGAACTTTTTAAAAATACCTAAATATGAATGACTTTTAACAGGGTTTTTAAAAGTACTGAAGTATAGGGAACCATTTTGTGTGGGGTGGAAATGTAGCTCAGCTCCCACTTGGAAAGGCCAGTGGGAAGTGAGCTGACACACTGGGCCACGCCCCCGAAGAGGTTCTCCTGTGGGGAATCAGGCCTTCATGGTACCTAGACTGCTATGAGACTTGCTTTTGCTAAAATTCCCTTGCCCTGAATTGAGGCAGCAAGTGCTTACTGTAACTTCCTAAGATCTGTGCTAAATCTCCCAAGTATGGAGTCTAGCTGGTTCAACCACTTTTCCCCTTGATATGCAACATCCTTCTCTTTGAAGTAATTAGCAACATTCTTTCCTTTGTTATCTATAAAAGGTAATCACCTGTAGTGAACCTGTGCATAGTAAATGAGGACCATCCTCAATGTAATGTACCCAGAAAAGCAATAAAAGCCTGTACGGGCAGGGGCTGGGGCCCTCTCTCTCACTTAGAGAGTGGCCATGCCATACTTTTTTCTCCTCAAAAATTCTGTAGTCTGTGTGTATTTGTTCATAGCAACCACAACACATGGATCGTGTCAGCCAGGATCCATGTCACTGAAACTTGCTACAGGCTGAAGCATGAAATATCCTTAAAATCTAGACCAAAATATGGTTTGTCTTGGGGAGCTGGTGATCTTATGAGTTTGAAATTGTAGCAGTTATGGTTGTAAAATGTAAATAAAATAAAATTGTTAAGCAACTCCCTTCTGATATGCATACTTGGAATGACTAATTATTAGTAATGAGTCAGATGTCAGAGAGCTTGTGGTAATCTAGCCTATGACCTAGTATTCAGATAAGGGCCAATGAAGATGGCTGTGATTGTTGAAAGACAGACTAATGATACGAATCTATTCATGGAAACTGTCAAAAAAAAAAAAACAACCCTGCTGCGGTAAACATCTAGTATTACATGTAATCTGTCAGTATTTCTGGTGAGGTATCTAAACACATGATGATGGTCACAGGATGTTTCATCATCCCACTAGTCCTAGAGTAATCCACTTGCCACTTTCACATTTGGTGAAGCATTTTTGATATTTTATCTTTTTGTGTCCCACTTTTTCTTGCCTTTGATTCTCATCCTCTCCCATGTAATTTTATTTGTTTTTCATTATAATTGACTTGCAAAGAGAAGACCATTAAGATACATGCTGCAGCTGTCAATCTGTAGGCCCAGAAATTTCCTAAAATGATAATAGGTGATTCAATGCATTAGCTGGTTGGAGCTATCTGCATGGTAGAGATGCCAGCATATTTTTTCCAGGCCTGACTTCTACATACCAGGAGTAACAGAGCATTTCCTTGCTCCTTTAATCTTCCTCAGAAGAGCAACGGAGTGGCATAATCAATTCTTCCAGTCTTTGTATTTCACTTGATGTTTACTTTGCCCATTGCTTTGAGAGTTGTCCTTATTTCACATCTTTAATCTATTTTCCTTTTTGTTATCTTATAAGAAAATACGATTATCTTAGTGCCAGGTCATGGTGCATTTCATTAAACACATAATATTTTTCTTTTCTCAGCATGCACAAAGCAGTGGAAAGTTACCAGGCTTTGGACATACAAAGAGTCACCTCGCCGTCAGGTGCTGAGGAAACTGAAACTGTGCAGATGGCTTTGACACAGTAACTTTACTGGTCACTGACAAGTATATTATTGTACCTAGAAGAAATCAAGTATAAGATTGGCATCTTTTGTGCTATGAAAATAAAAATCAAAGAAGTGTACATTTGGTCTTTAATGTATTAAAATAACTGTTGCTTCAGAGACTTCAAAGGCAAAAATTAATTCTCAGATATCCACAAATGACAAAGGTGGTGTTTTTCCTTTGGATTTGCTGTGTATGTTTCTAAGTCACTTAATTAAGAAGATCAGGATACCATTTCAAGGTGCTAAAGGTCACATTAGGACACTCCAGGCCTTTTCTTTATATTGCTATTTTTTATTAGTCAATACCAGCCACCTGGAGGAATGGCCACTACTAGGCCATGGCTTCTTTTGCAGTGACATTTGCTCAATAAATTTTTGTCTTGGCAATAATTGAAAAAGTCAAAATGGTGTGAAGAAGTAAATGTCATATTCCCACAATGCAATATAAATGGAATTCATAAAGGCTCACTGACTCACAAGACAGGTTAATTAAAGCCTTCACGTGGTGCATGGAAGTTAGCACAAAATTTGCTTGACCACATTATTTTCATGACTGCATGGAACAGATCCCGTTATTAGACTGTCAGCCTAGCAGATACTGTAATCTGGTGTCATATATAACCTATGTTATTGCTACTTACTTTCTTTTGGATTATTAATTCATTTCTTATTGCCATTTGGTAATGTTTTAAGGGCTAGTTTTTTTCTTTTTTTGTAATATAAAAAGTCAAGCTTTGCTAAAAGGCAACATGATCCCTGTTTTATAGAAGTTGCTCTAAATTCACCAGGAATAACAGTTAATTCCAGCATAAATGAAGAAAAAGAAGCCGGAGCTGGGAAAAAACAAAACAAAACATATTGTGGACTTGGAGAATCACGTTGTCAATTGCATATAATGATTGTTAATTTCTCATCCCAACATGTTCCCTGGGGCTCTAACAAAATGGACCCTGCTATTTGAAATTAACTTTTTCTGCTTTCTTAGGACTAAGGAATAAATTTCAATAAACAAACCCAAAACACAAGTAGAATTAGATTTTGGGCCCTTCTCATATTCCTAGAGTAGCCTAACAGCAGCTTACACTCCTTTAGCCCTTGGTGAGGAGTACCAGTGCACTCCCGCTCCCAGGACTGCCTATGAGTACTCCCTGCATATTCAAGTAAGCAAGAGCCCAAGAGGAGGGGCAGTCCTTTTGGGACCTTCACAGTGTGGACTGCTTATCTGCATACTACAGGTAGAAGTATTGCTGCTTCTTATTTTGCCAAGATGGCAAGTGAAATGAAAGCAGCACTTAAAAAATTAAAGAAGTTGGGGACTTTCATTTGTTTCAAGGAAAAGTTCTTTTGAATCCTAGTAGAGGATAATACAAGAGCAATACAACCAAACCCATAAAACAATGTCTAATTTTAAATCTTGAAAGTAGATAACTTCCAGGTTACCTGTATAATTTTATACACACACACACACACGTCACTGAATATACACATTATATAAAATATATACGTGTGTGTATAGTTTTTTCTTTGTGTCAGAGCCTGCAGGTTTCCTACTCTAGTGCCTTTTCTTAATATGCTTATAGCTTGGCAAATGGTCATGCAAAGTAAAGATAACTTATCTACATGTACAAGTGGAGCAATAAAAGAGAAGTTGCTTCTGCTTCTTGACCTGAAACTAGTGGTCCTTCCAGCCAAGGATTCTCTAGAGAGCAGAACACCTTTCAGAGGAGAGATAAAGACACTTTTGCCTTGTTTAAACCATTACTGTTTTGTATATTTCTATTACTCCCTACTGGGAACAGTCTCTCTGTTAAAGTGGTAAGATCATCATGAAACAATCTGGAGATTGGGTAAAGTACTTTACATACATGTAGAGAAATTCAAATCTGATTCTTGCCTCTGCTTCTTGCCAAGTATCTTTGGGGCAACTCATTTCATCTTAGTTGTTTTCATTTGTAAAATAAGGTGGCAATTCCAGCTTGACTGAGGAATAAATGAGGTATTGAAATATTTAGGATGAGCAAACCTGTTTTCACAAAATTATTAAATATCACCTGGAATGCAGGTGAAATCTGAGACATCTACCTACACATTTAATAGGGAAAAAGGAACACCATGTTTTAGATTTTATCTGAACATTTCCAGTAAGTAGATTCCAGATAATCTTAACATATCTTCTACTTTATTCAAATTGTGGTTCAGGTAGAATATCAGTCCCCCAGGACCTCAGTATTAATATGAGTTCTCATGTACTTTTACCTTGTACTCCTACCACTCTGACTTACTCATTATTTGTTAATATTAACATTTACAGATTTATTTAATGTTACAATACAAAAAAAGGCAAATAGTTGTTGTTTTTTCATTATATCTCACTGGGAAAATTACTATAACAGCAGCAATTTCATTACATGTAATCAAAATTAATGACCATTTTGAAGCCACATTTGATAATAACTTTAGAGTATTTATTCAATAAGTCTATATAAGTTGAGTATGGAGCGACCTTAAAATATCCAGGAAATATAAAATGCCTTTAAAATATATTAAAATGTTCCATATAACCAAATAAAAACCATAGAAAGTATGGGTTACACACAAACAAAGATGCTAATGGCAGTCTTGATTTTTCAACAATAGTTAGCCTTGATTGAACTATTTCACCAATAGCTAACCTAGATGCTGCATCACATGGGTTGCCATTATCTTCTTTAATAACACATATGCATAACAATGATTCAAATAACAATTTTAATAAAGTTTATATGTTTAATAAATATATGAGAATAAAGAACTTATGTTTTCATTGTTTATTGAATTTGTCATTTATTTCCAAGAAAACATTAGAACTAAAAACTGCAAATGAAATTGACCCCTCAGATGAAAAATAACATACAAATCACTTTCTAATGCTTAGCAAGATTATACTTTGGGCATCATATATGATCTAATTTCTGACAATTTCTCGTGTAAACTTAAGTTGTAAAAATTCATATTACCTGAGGAATAACCTAAGACAAAATCCTAAACTAAATTATCTCATGAGCGACACGATTACTATTGATAAAGTAGTAGGAGAACTAGCAAGTTAATGTTCCTAAACTACTATAGGTCAGAAAATAAGTTACATACACTATGTACCACAAGCTATTATTTTCCATATATTAAATTTTCATTGCTTAGTACCAATAGCTCCTAGCCAAGAAGACTGAAAAGTCCTATTTGAATTGTAATCCATTGTGTCAATAGGGCACAAGATGGTACAGGACTGAATGGAAGCTGAACTAACCTCCTCCCAGGACCAATCTGGAATTACAAGTAAGTTGTGGAGAAATCACTGGAACAAACAACTGAAAGATAGTGAGAGAGAAGACATAACTTTGGACAGGCAGAAGAATCAGCTTCAGCATAATTGACTGGTAAGGAGCGCAGTAGAGACTGGAGAGGACTTGCTGGACACCCATAGGTGACAGCACTGAAGGGATAATGAAGCAGCTGATTAAATCCTCCTGAGACATGTGGGTTCTAAACACTAAGCTGGGATCCCCAGCCTAGAGCCCCAGAATCCGAAAAATACACAGATAGCAACTAGCCGTGAAAAGCTGCAGGATCACTCTCTGCCAAAGACAGATGGCTTGAGAAGCAAAGAGCCGTTTAAAGGGCCAACACACAAATTTTTATTTGCAGCCACTTATTCAGGGTTCTGGCAAAGGCAAAGGCAGAGTGGGCTGGAGACACCAGAAGAGAGACTGGGGACAGAAGCTTTGGGGAGAGAACTGAGATAGCTGCCTCTGGGATCCTGGTGCTGAGTAATCCCCCACACAGCAGCAGCCATCCTGCTCAGGCAGATCATTCCCCTATGAGTGGCAGCAGCCTAAGGGGAAACAATAGCCCCAAACCCAGGAGAGGCTCTTCCCTGGCTCTATGGTGCTTAAGCCTGACTTCTGAGTGCAGAGTGACTAGATTAACAACCAAATGAGTCACCCACACATGTAGATCCCTTGCAAAGAGGGGTGCAGAGTGGACTAGAGAACCTTCAGGAAAGACTGGGGCTGGGGGCTTTGGGGAGACAACTGAGAAAGTAGCTACTGGGATCCCAGTGCTAAGTCATCACCCATATGGTAGCAGCCATCCTGTTCAGGCAGACCACTCTCCCCCAAGTGGCAGCAGCCAAAGGAGAAACAATAACCCCAACCCCAAGAGGGATTGTGCCCCACACTATAGGGCTTAAGCCTGAGTGAAGAGTGGCTAGATTAACAACAGAAGGAGACAGCCATGGGGAGTAGATCCCTGGCAGTCTCAGAGCAGGCTGCCTAAAGTTAGACAGGATCCAACATCAGAGGTGGATCCAGAAAGAACAAACAGTGGTAAATACTAGAGGCTACTGAGACAATACCCACTGTGATCTCCATGATTTGTGATACTTTCTTTCCTGCATACCTTTTAACATTAATTTCTTGTCCATTACGTTTGTGCATATTAAGTCACTAAATTTGATACTATAGTTTATTTCTCTTCTTTCTTATAAAGGTCTTAAACTCTTTACACCCTTATTAATACTGGTTCATTTGCTGTTGGTAGTGGGATTGTGGGGGGTTGGGAGTTATTTTTGCAGATGCGGGTTGTTCTCTGGGATTCGTGGTTTTGTTCTCACAGGAGCACAAAACCTGTGCACAACAGCACACAAGATGTGGTGGGTGTCCCTCAGTTAACCAGCTGGAGGGGAGGACCCACCAAAGAATGACCCAACAATAATCAAAACCCATGTACATCCAAAGAACCAACATAAAGAGAAAAAAGAACATCCCAAGAGCATCAAGTTCAGGAGGTCAAGGAGACTGTACCACTGAATCTCACATGTCTCCTACCCTACACATTCACACCACTAAGTCAGGGAATCAAAACAGATAAATTTAAGAAGCAGTAGCAAATAGGAAGAGTCTCACGAATAATGGGAAGACAAAGAAACAACCCCCCAATCAAGAGGAGAGGAAGAATTCTCAGAAGGGGTGCTAAAAGAAATAGAGGTAAGTGAACTATCAGATATTGAGTTCAAAATAATGGTTGTCAGGAAGCTCAGTGAGCTCACTGAGAATTACCAAAAACTACAGGGAAGCTACAAGGAAGTTACTGCAAACTACATCAACAGGAAAAGGATATAGAAACAATTGACAAGGGCCAAGAGGAAATGAAGAATACAATTTCTGAATTGAATTGAAGAACACAGTAGAAGGAATCAAAAGCAGGCTAGATGAATCAGAGGATCAAATCAGAGAGCTAGAGGACAAGATAGAAAAAAACCCCAAGAAAGAGCAAGAAAAGGAAAAGAGACTCAAAAAATGAAGAGGAGTAAAGGGAACTGAGGACAACATGAAACATAATAATATCCATATAATAGGAATGCCAGAAGGAGAAGAAGAGGGGCAAGGAATAGAAAACCTGTATGAAAAATTAATGATGGAAAACTTCCCTAATTTGATGAGAGAAGTCACACAAATCCAGGAAGCACAGAGGGTCCCAATCAAGAGGAACCCAAAGAGGCCCACTCCAAGGCACATCATGATTAAAATGCAAAATTCAAAGACAAAGAGAGAATATTAAAGGCAGCAAGGGAGAAACAGGAAGTAGCATACAAGGGAGCCCCAATTAGACTAGCAGCTGACTTCTCAATGGAAACTCTCCAAGCCAGAAAGGAATGGCAAGAAATATTCCAAGTAATGAAAACCAAAGGCCTGTACCAAGACTATCCAGCAAAGCTCTCAATTAAAATGGAAGGCCAAATAAAAAGTTTCCCAGACAAAAGAAGACTGAATGAATACACCTCCACCAAACAGCACTGCAAGATATGCTAAGTGGTCTGCTTTAAGAAGAGAAAGAAAAACAGTGTGAGAGAGAGGAACAAAGGTACAAAGGCAGGAAGTGGCAAAGAATAAGTACATATCAATAATAACTTTAAATGTAAATGGATTAAATGCTCCAATCAAAAGACAGAGCATAGCTGAATAGATAAGAAAGCATGACCCATGCATATGCTGCCTATAGGAGACAGCTCAGAGAAAAAGACCTAAGCAGACTGAAAGTAAAAGACTGGAAAAAGTATTCCAAGCAAATGGTCAGGGAAAAGAAGCCAGGGTAGCAATACTTATATCAGACAAAATAGACTTCAAAACAAAGGCCATAAAAAGAGACCCAGAAGGACACTTCATAATCCTCAATGGAAGAATCCATCAAGAAGACACAAACACTGTACACATATATGTGCCCAAATAGGAGAACCCAAATATATAAGGAAAATCTTGGAGGACTTCAGGAAAGATATAGATAGGAACACACTTATACTAGGGGATTTTAACACCCCAATGTAAAAAATGGATAGAACTTCCAAACAAAATATCAACAACGATATTGCAGCATTGAATAATGCCCTAGATCAAATGGATTTAACTGGATTTATTTATATTATAATATATAAAGTTTATATATAATATATATATATATATATATATATATATATATATAAATTCTCCAACAATAAAAAAGTGCTGGCAAGGCTGTTGAGAAAAGGGAACCCTAGTGCACTGTTGGTGGGAATGCAGACTGGTACAGCCACTGTGGAAAACAATATGGAATGTCCTCAGAAAACTAAAAATGGAACTGCTTTTTAACCTGGCAATTCCATTGCTGCAACTATATCCTAAGGGTCCTGAAACACCAATCCAGAAGAACCTGTCACCCAAATGTTCATAACAGCACAATTTACATTAACCAAGGGTTGAAAGCAACCTAAGTGTCCATAAGTAAATGAGTAGGTCAAAAAACTATGGCACATTTACACAATGGAATACTATGCAGCAGACAAAAAGAGGAGCTCCTACCCTTTATGATAGCATGGATAGATCTGGAGAGCATTATGTTAAGTGAAATAAACCAGTTGGTGAAAGACAAATACTATATGATCTCACCTAAAAGAGAAACCCAGCCAACAAAACAGACAAGCAAGCAAAATATAACAAGAGACACTGAAATAAAGAACAAACTGCAGCAACCAGAGGGGAGGAGAAAGGGAATAACAGAGAAAAGGGGGAAGGGTCATCAAGGAACATGTATAAAGGATCCATGGACAAAGCCAAAGGAGAGTAGGATTGAGAGTGAGGTGAGGATCAGTGGGACGGGGGAAAGTGGAGACAAGTATACTCGAACAACAATATAAACAAACAAATAAATTGTAATCCTTAATTATCACCATCTGTTAGTTTGTGGTTTATACACCCTGATACAAGTTAGGACACAAATATCTGATGATTTTAGATCTCATGTTTTCCCTGGAAAACAATTTTCTTTGGTTAGATATTTTCCATCTGTCACCTAGGACCCTGAGAACTGTTACAAAAAAAAATCTATATTTACTTCAAAATACAGACATTGTCCCTTTCTTTAATCTCTACAAGGAAATAAGCTTAGGAATCCTCAATCCTGACTGTAAAATAATGATGAGGGACACTTCCTGTCCACTTAACCTACCCTCATTTTATTCTTCTTTTTCTGCCAAACTACTCTATATTTTGTCTGATTTTTGATACTACTGTTTTAATTTGTTTATTCTTAGGTGCACTGGCTTCTCTCCCAATCCTTCTATTAATTTTCTTTTCTTTTGGAAAACATCGACCAAATCCAATCCTTCTCAGGTTTTGTCCTCTTTGACTAATCTATTATATGTGGAATTGGTAACTATCTGACCTTACCTGTTATATTTTGTTCCTGGATTACATATGCTTTAGAGTTTTCTACAAACAGGCAGAGTGCTTAAAGGGTAAAATAACCTTGGTGCATAAGGCAAGGTGTGAGTTTCTCAGTTAGTCTGAATTTATGTCTGCTTCTATAATAACCTCATTTCCATTTACTTATTGGATAAGTATTTATGAGGCACTCACTATGTGCCAAAGGTCCCAGTGTTAGAGATACAGTAATGAACATTCAAAATCTATGTGTTGAAAAGGACTCTTAAAGACTCAATTAATCATTAATTCACTCATTCATTCAAAAAATATAATTTATAGAACATACATGATGTGACAGACACTAGTTCAGGCATTGGTAAGATAGCAGTAAAGAACAAAACAGTCTCTGCCTCATAAAGATTATATTCTGTGGCAAAAAAAGACAATAAAATAAATGAGAAATAAAATATGACAGAAAGTCATAAGTGCTATGAACAATATCAAATCAAGACAAAGTTTAGAGGGTGAGACATGGATACTATTTTCAGATAAGATAAAGAAAGCCTATTTTATTTTATTTTATTTTAAGTATATTTTATCGATTATGCTATTACAGTTGTTCCAATCTTTTTTCTCCCTTTTCTCCCCTTCCACTCAGCACTCCTATTCCCTCCAGTGTTCCCTCCCTTAGTTCATCCATGGGTTGTACATATAGGTTCTTTGGCTTCTCCATTTCCCATACTATTCTTAACTTCTCCATGTCTATTTTGTATCTGTAAATTATGCTTCTTATTCCCTGTACCTATTCCCCCATTCTCCCCATTGCCCCTTCTTGCTGATGTCACTACATGTGATCTCCATTTCTGTGATTCTGTTCCTGTTCTAGTTGTTTGCTCAGTTTTTTTTTTCCTTTGTTTTTTTTGGTTTGATTGTTGATAGTTGTGTGTTTGTTGTGATTTTACTGTTCATAGTTTTGATTTTCTTTCTCTTATTTAAGTCCCTTTAAGATTTCATATAATAAAGCCTTGGTGATGATGAACTCCTTTAACTTTATCTTATTTGGGAAACACTTTATCTGCCCTACCCATCTAAATGATAGTTTTTTTTGGATAGAGTAATCTTGGATGTAGGTCCTTGCTTTTCATGACTTTGAAAACTTCTTTCCAGCCCCTTCTTGCCTGTAAGATTTCTTTTTAGAAATCAGCTGATAGTCTTATGGGAACTCCTTTGTAGGTAACTCTGTTCTTTTGACTTGCTGCTTTTAAAATGCTCTCTTTATTGTTAATCTTGGGCAATTTAACTACATGTCTTGGTGTATTCCTTTTTGGTCCAACTTCTTTGGGACTCTCTGAGTTTCCTATACTTGTATTTCTATTTCCCTTACCAGATTTGGGAAGTTCTCCTTCATTATTTTTCAAATAAGCTTTCAATTTCTTGTTCTTCCTCTTTTCCTTCTGGCACCCCAACAATTTGGATGTTGGAACATTTAAAGTTATCCCAGAGGTTCCTCAGTTTCTCCTCATTTTTTTTTGAATTCTTGTTTCTCCCTTCTGTTCCAACTGAATGTTTATTTCTTCCTTTTATTCAAAATTGTTGATTTGAGTCCCTATTTCCTTCCCTTCATTGTTGGTTCCCTGTATATTTTTCTTTTTTCACTTTGTATATAGCCTTCATTTCTTCCTTTATTTTGTGGCCATAAAATAAATATACCCAGTCATTTCTGTGAGCAACCTGATTACCAGTGTTTTGATCTCTTCATCTGATAGGTTGTCTGTCTGTCTGTGATTTAGTTCTTTTTCTGAAGTTTTGACATGTTCTTGAATTTGAGCCATAATCTTTAGTCTCAGCGCACCTGTTATGTCATAAGAGGCAGATCCCTAGGTATTCACCCTGGCAGGGCAACCACTTTGCCATGTTATGATACTGTGTGGGTGGGAGGGATCAGAGAAGGGACAATGCCACTTCCTTGGCTCTTGCCCTGCTTTCAAGAGATGGCAGTTTTCCCCACCTCTATAACACCCAAAGGTTTTTACAGCCAGGGGTTCTGAGGCTTTATTTTCCCAGGCCTGGAGCCCTGGGTTGCACAATTTGTCTGGCTCCCCAGTTGTTCCTCCCGGTTTATCTGCATATGAATGTAGGACTGTCTGGTCCGCCAGCTGCCATCTTGCTCTCCCGATCCACCAGCCACCTCCTTGCCATGCACTCTCTCCAGCCAAGCTGCCTTTCTCTGCCTCACCTACCAGTTTGGATGAATGTTTCCTCTTTAACTCCCTGGTTGTCTGATTTCCATACAGTTCAATTTTCTGGCAGTTTTTTTTTTGGGGGGGGGTTGTTTGTTTTTAAATTGGTCGCTTCCTTCTTTTAGATGTGTGAGGAGGCAAAGCATATCTACCTATGCCTCTGTCTTGGCCAGAACTCCTTATTTTATTTTTAATAGTTTATTTTTATTGTATTTTTTCCTTTATCATTTATCCCCCTTATACTCTCTTTCACCTCCATGCACACCCTCCCCACCCAACCCTGACAATTACCATACTGTTGTCTGGGACCACGAGTTCTTTTTTCTTTTATATTTGATCCCTCCATCTCCTAATCCCCACTCCATCCTCCAGAGTTGTCAGCCGGCTCTCTCCAAGTTTATCTCTATTTTGCTTGCTAGTTCAGTTTGTTCATTAGATGCCACATATGACTGAAATTATTTGGTATTTGTCTTTCTCTGACTGACTTATTTCACTTAGCATAATGTTCTCTATGCACATCCATGCTGTCACAAAAGGTAATTTTTTTCACAGCCACATAGTATTCCATTGTGTAAATGCACCACTGCTGTCTTATCCATTCATCTACTGATGGATACTTGGGCTGCTTCCAAATCTTGGCTATTGTAAATAACACTGCATTGTACATAGGAGTGCATATATTCTTTTGAATTATTGTTTTGAGGTTCTTTGGAAAGCTCCATATTGCTTTCCATAGTTGCTACACCCGTCTACTTTCCCACCAGCAGTGCAGATGGATTTCACTTTCTCCACATCCTTGCCAACACTTGTTGTTTGTTAATTTATCAATGATAGCCATTCTGACAGATGTGAGGGGATATCTCATTGTAGTTTTAGTTTGCATTTCTCTCTCCATTAGTGACATTGAGCATCTTTTCATATGCCTATTGACAATCTTATGCATTCTTTGGAGAAATGTCTATTCAGGTCATCTGTCCATTTTTTAACTGAATTGTTTGTTTTTGTGTGTGTGTGTGTGTGTGTTCCATTTTTTAATTTAGACATGGAAGAAAAAATTGAAGAAGACACAAATAAGTGGAAGCAAATCCCATGTTTGTGGATAGCAAGAATTAACATCATTAAAATGTCCATACTACCCAAAGCATTCTATATATTCAATTCAATTCCTACCAAAATAGCAATTACATATTTCATAGACCTAGAACAAATATTCCAAAAATTTATATGGAATGACAGAAGACCCCAGATAGCAACAATGATCTTGAGAATGAAGACCGAAGTTGGAGGAATCACACTACCTGCTATTAAACTATACTATAAAAGCCATAGTAATCAAAAAAGCATGGAACTGGCATAAAAACAGTTATAGATCAATGGAGCAGAATAGAGAGCCAAGGAATTAACCCACACCTTTACAGTCAACCAATATTTGACAGAAGAGGCCAAAACATACAGTAAGCTAAAGATAGTTTATTCAGTAAATGGTGTTGGGAAAATTGGACAAATAAATGCAAGGAAAATGAAACCAGACCATTTTCTTATGCTATACCCAATAATATATTCACAATGGATTGAAGACTTAAATGTTAGACTTGAAACCATAAAAATTCTAGAAGAAAACATAAGCAGTGAAATATCAGACATTGCTTGTAGGAAATTTTTACTGATCTATCTCTTCAGGAAGGGGAAATGAAAAAATAAATAGATGGGACTGTATCAAACTAAAAAGTTTTTGTACAGCAAGGAAACGGTCAACAAAATAGAAAGGTAAACCACTGTATGGGAGAACATGTTCACTAATAGAGGGGGTTAGTATCCAAAATTTATAAAGGGAAACCTTTTTAAAAGAAGTGTTTTGTGAGAGTAATTTCATGGAAATAGAGAGTTAACCATGAACTATGTGAGGAAGACCATTTCCTGCAGAGGGAATATGAAGTGTAAAATCTTGAGGTGAGCTTTTGTTTTGTGTATTTCACATATAAGAAAGCCAAAAAGCCTGAAGGAAGGCGAAGGAAGAAATGATTAGAGTTAAATCCAGGCAAACCACCTCACTTGGACCCTTGTAGAGTATGGTATGGATTTTATTCTAACTATAGTGGGAAATCACTGGAGAGTCTTAAGGATTCCTTTAATATCTACTATGCAGGGAATAGACTGTAGTGGAGTAAGAAATGATGCAAGGTGACCAATTGAAACCAAGGAACTAACTTGTCCAAGGAAAATATGAAGATGACTTAGATAAGGCAGTGGCTATTAAGTTCTAAGGAGCCTTACCCAGTATATATTTAATAGATAGGTATTGCATAAATGCCTGATGGATTAGGGATGGGACTGTGTAAGAAAGATAGACTGTAATTATGACTTTAAATGAGAGGAAAAGACTGGGGAGGGCCATATTTACTTACCCTACTTACTTAAGTGAAAAAGACTGAGAACAAGCAGGCTTAAGTTGGAAAATCAAGAGTTTGGGTTTGTTTATATTAAATTTGCCAGGTCTACTAGATATCTGAGTGCAGCTATCAAATGAGTTGTTAGATAAATTGATCTGGAGTTCAGGGAGAACTGAGCTCTTGAAATCTGTATTTGAGAGTCTTATGCTGTGAGCCTGGCTGAGATCACTAGGGGAGTAATGTAGATAAAAAAGAAAAGTCAAACCTGATTTCCTGCACTCACTCTTAAAGGTCAGCAGTAGGAAGAAGGGTAAGGCAAATAAAATAAGAGAATAAAGTAGGAACAAATTCAGGAATGTTTGATGTCTGGGATCCCTAGTAAAGAAAGTGTTTCAAAGAGAAATCAGTCATCACCTCTGTCTAATACTGTGGAAAAGCTGAATAAACTATATCTTGAAAATTGTCCATGGGTTTGGTTATATGAAGGTCACTGATAATCTTATTGTAAATATTTTCAGAGAAATGTGGATAACAGAATGAGTGGGGAGAGTTTAAGAGAGAAATAGAACTGAGGTAAGAGATGAAATTAGTACAAATAATTCTACTGAAGAGTTTCTTTAAAGTGGATCTTGGAAATGGATGGTTTGCTAGCTGGAGGTGAATGGTAAAAGGAAAAATTGCTGTTGTGATTGTTTTAGTAGGAAAAGTGATAGATAATTTTATGCTATGAGAAATGGTTTGGAAAGAGGGAAATCTTAGGCTAAAATAGAGCAGATATCAATAAATGAGAACGGTGGTATTGGTCATGGAGAAAACACAAAAATCTAACATCAAATTTCAGTGTATTAGAGTTTAGAAGATGATTAGAAGTCTATTTGTGTATCTCCTTTCAAAAACTCTGTCCTAGATTAAGTCTCTACATTAGTTATCTATTACATTATAACAAATCATTCCAAATCTTGATGACTTAAAACAATCATCACTTACTATCATATAAGGTTGGGATATATAGATGAGGAATTTGTAAGCAGCTGAGTTGGGCAGCTTTGGCTTAGGATATTTCATGAGATAAAGTCAGATTTCTGATGGGTTTACAATTATCTAAAGACTTTTCCATTTCTAAAGGGGTTCACTCGTATTGTTGGCAAGCTGGTGCTGATAAAGTACATCCTCTGCATGTGGGCTTCTAGAGTGTCCTCATAATATGGTAGCTGGATTCACCTGGAGGAAGCGATCTAAGAGACTGAGTCAAAGGCTTCAATGCCTTAATGATTCAGACTTCAACATTACACATTGTGACATTTACCATATTCCACTGACCACTCAGATCAGCCTTAATTAAATGTGAAAGGGGGTACACAGGGCATCAATACCTAGAGATGTGGACCTGGTGACAATCTTGGAGGCTGACAACCATAATCACTAACTGTCTGGATGTTTAATCTTTCATTATTCTCAAATAGCAAAAATGAAGATTTTTTATCCTCACTGAGGACATTTTTAAATTTGTTTTTAGAGAAAGAGAAAGGGAGAGAGAAACATCACTGTGCACAAGAGAGAGCATTAGTAGGTTGCCTGCTGCATGCACCCAGACTAGTGATCAGACCCACAACTCAGGCATGTGTCCTGGCCAGGAATCAAACCTGCAACCTTTTGATTATGGGACAATGCTCCAACCAACTGAGCCACACCAGCCAGGGCTCAAATATGAATATTTTGCTGCATTAGTTCAAGTTCACTTCTAACTCTAAAATTTCATGATTTTATTCTTTAGCTGGACATATAGCTCTCAAAGAGAACATATTAAGGAGAGAGGGTAGAGTCAACTGACTCTTCTGGTTTTTAGCCTCCTGCTAATTTATATACTGTTCAAAATTCTTTTATTTTCTTCTTCTTTTTTTCTTTTTTTGAAAAGTAGAGTATATGATGGCTCTTCATATTCCAGAGTGAAATAAGTAGCTTTTGAATAGTAAAATACTCATTAGCTGGTTCATAAAGTAGACTGTACCATGTTTCAAAAGAAACTACTTCCACCAGAACAAAAATTCCCATGCTATATTTAAGTTGACTTACTGAAACATGATTAGGAAGTGAAGCCTAGAAAATCCTCTGGTAACAATATTAAGATACTACAAAAGAGAGTATGTCCCAGTGAAACAACCATTAATGATCTAATTGAAGGACCAGTGGTTTTGGATCCAGAACAGGGCTTGAATTCTTGCTCTGTCTTAACCAAGTAGCTGATCTTTAGTATCACCTAATCTCTATGAACCTCAGTGACCTCATATGCAGATAGAGATAGTACTTCACAGGACTTCTTCAAAGAATTAACTATATTAACCATGTGAAATTATTAGAACCATGCTTAGCACATAATAGGTGTTCAATAATTGTTATTTTTCTCTGGCCTATAAATTCTGAGTACTTAATAATATCATTAAGTACTCAGTCAGCATAACTATTGAAACAAGTACATTTATAATATATAAGAACAAGAAAAAATTGAAAAAGGAACTTGAATATCCACTTTATTAGATATGTAACACCAAGTCACTACTGATGAGTAAAGTTTTCTTTACTGATTAGTATCTAATCATTTGTCATTCTATCATACAAACAATTACTAGAACAGTTTAACTCCTTCCTTCCAAGATTTAAGTGGCTAATGTGGTGTGATAAAACATATATAACTAGTTATTTGCCAATATCTAGTGTCCTCCCTGAAGGGGAATTATGCTTCTCTACCTATTGAACTCAATGACATTCATGTAACTTTCCTGGTTGGCTAAATAAGACCTAGTGTGTCCTCTGCTATGTTCCTTGCTTCTCTCCTGCCACTGAAGCTCTCAGTGATCCAAAAAGTGGTTGCACTGTCAGTGACAATGTAGAGTACACTCCTAGCCAGTGATCATAAAACAAAAGCAGCGTATAAATGTCTGTGTTTTTAAGTCACTGAGATTTGGGGGATATTTTTTTATTTCTCCTGACTGATACATGTGACAAGTTTGTTTAATACTATTTATAAATAAGACTTTGTCTGCCTCATTTTTTACCACAATGCCAATTTGAGAGACCAAGAAAAGAGACAAAATAACATGTACAGAATTTCAAAAGCATTAGACAGAGCTTAAATCAATCTTTGAAATTCTATATATACTTGGAGAATATAAAAGATCATTTTTCTAGAACAGCTTTGTGATCAATGAAGAGATTTACTTGGAGACAGCAGTTGCATTTCTGTGCTTTTTTAGTCCATCTCACACATTTTGGGTGGTAGAGTGGGGTGTAGCTACCTGCTAATGCTAATCCTAGCTGGAAAACTTCAAGAAGGGACAGTTGGATTACTTTAAAGTGTATTTTTTGAGTTGGAAGACACAGAGGTTTACAGCCTGAGTTCTGCCCCCCAAAAGGATTATGGATTGTGACCTAACTTTTCTCTGGGAAATTTAAAGGATGAGAGAAATACTAAATGTGTCATGGCTAAGTGAGGAGGATGCTACTTTATTTGGGCCTGCTGGTCTAAAGTTCTGTAGTTCGTTTGGGGGACAGATGCATTTGTATTTCTGGAGCACAAGAGCTGGCTGCCAGGAGGAAAGAAGTGCCAGGAAGACACTGTGTGTCCTACCCAATAGAGCCTCATGGAGGGGCAAGAAGACCTCAGCAGAGAGAAGGTGGAGGCTTGGGATGTGCTGGCAATCCAATGACCACAAGTAATACAGTGCATGTGCCAGGATGAAAGGGACTTCAGAAGGAACTGGCTCAACAGAGAGTGTATGAAGATCCCTAAATCACCTCACAAAACCAAAAGTCAGCTTTTAACCATTTGCATGGTGGAAGTTGCCCAACTAAAGAATCACTGATTGTCCTGTACTCTTCTTCCTCCACATTTTAACCTTAGGTTAAACAGATGTGAGTTTTTTGATGGGAGAAGTGACTAGGAAGAGAGTATATAGCAAAAGGACCATGCTGCTCCCTTTCTTTTGTGTGAAGGAAGCAGGGCTGAGGTATGTGACTGACTAATCATGCAGAGTGTGCCCTCAACGTCCATCATGGTGTCTGTCCTCTGAATACACTCTGAGTGGATGGGATGGGACTAAAGTTCAGCCAGTTTCCATTGGCCAATTCCTCCCCTCTCATAGGAGATTCTAATGTGCCTAGAAAAGGGGCACTTTTGTCTAATTTTCACAGACACCATATTGACTAGCATAGAGCCTGAAGAGATTAATGATAAACTAAGGTCAAAATTTTGATCCATATTGTGAAGTGGATGCTTACAATTTCCAAACTGAGACACTGACTTTGACTTAACAGAGCCATGGCATAGTCTGTAAATGAGCAGAAGGGTACTTTGGTGTGTTGGAGTTGTCAATTAGAAGGAAAAGTAGATAACTATTGCTAAATATAAAAGGAAAGGGGAAGACCAAAATGAAATGCAACTTTATTAGAATCTGCATTGCTTAATGTGTTGTATATGTGTAAACACACAGAAAAAAGATATGGAGATAGAGATAGATGAGAGAGAGAAAACATATAACTGAGCAAGACAGAATCCTGTCATATTTAGTCTGTTTCCACAATATCTCCTCTCTATCCATCAGGGGCTTTTCAGAAAAATAAGTTATCAAGTTAATGTGATGCTATAAGGAGTGGGTGACCAATAGGAACAAAGAGGAAGCCTTGTTGTTATAATGATTTGGTGGTACATTTTTTGTTGTGGTGGTTTTGTTTTCTTTTTGGATTATTTTGGTGTATTAAATTTCTGTTTTGTTTTTCACTTTCTTTTTTAAACATTTTTTTATTGTTGTTCAAGTAGAGTTGCCTTCATTTTGCCCCATCACTCTTTTTTTTTAATTTATTCCAGTCTGAAGAATGTAGGAAACCACTGTTATATTAGGATAGAACCATGAATTTATCACTATAGCCTTGATTTCAAGGAATTGCAGCAAGATAAAATTTTGACACAGACCAGAATAGAAGAGTAGTCAAAAAACAAAAACAAAAATAAAAAAAATAACAACAGAAAGGAGACTAAGGAGGAAATTGCTTCTAGGTACTCATTCAAGTTGGTTTCAATCTAAATTCTATCAATTGGCATCAGTAACCGACTACTTTGCACCATCCTTTGAATTCTGAATTTGGCTGTGATCATTGACTGGTAAGACGATTATTTCTGATCATGGACTACATATTCTTCCAGATGTTTCTGAAATCTATATATATACATGTCTAGTCAGGTAGATAGATATGCATATATATACATGTGTGTATAGCAATACACAGATATTTCTAAGGTACTTATTAATATTTATTTTACTTATACTTCCACCCCTATATAAAATAGTATTCTCTGAAGTCCTCTTTAGCATTGTTTGTAAATATTCTGCCATACAAAAAAGTGAGCATACATGAATATAATTAGTAGCCTAAATACCAGTCATTTAAATTAGCCAACTAGTTTCCCTGGACCCTTACCTTCCTAAAAAAGACTCTAGGATTTATAATGTCCAGTGTTTTTGAAATATAATTATGTTGTTGGAGAAAAACAATAATAATATGTGTGCTTTTCATGGCATGTGAAAAAGTAAAAAGGCTATATTTAGTTTCGTGATGGAAGGAGATTCTGAGGAATCCTCTGAGGGCTGAAGGGAGGGAAGATGGTGCTAAATTTGGAAGGAAGAGTATTATTTTAGTGCTAAATCAAAGAACTCTTGAATCTTAAATTATACATTTTCACATGGTTTGCCTTCTGCCTATCGATGAAGTGACTGTATTCATGTGTTATGTTAGTTTGTTCTTTTAGCTCATTGTTCATTTCTTATAAAAAAACTCAGAAGGTGGACAAGGGCATAGCTAGTGAACCTTTAGCCAGTAGGCTGGTGTACCAGCATCAGAGGCCATGCAAGAAATTAGCTAAAAATGCACATGGGTCAGTGGTGGAAGGCCTACCTCGCTTATGTGTGAGGGTTCTACCAATCCAAATGATGGCTGATAAAGTGCAGTGAACTTGAAATTATCCAGGCTTATGTCCTTATTCATGGCATCAATCTCAGGAGGCAGGGAGCGGAACTTTGTGACAGGACTCTCCTAACAACAGTATCTCCTACTTAAGAGTCAGGCAGCAAGTACCTTTTTTATTGGAGAAACACTACTGCTATTCAAAGCAGATCCAGAGCCATTGACTATGGGTACAATAAATAATCCCTACACAGAAACTGAGACAGGAGTTTAGTTGTAAAAACCATTGCCAAAAAGCCTAAGCTTCATTAGAAGTTTCCTGTCCTAGCAGGAGAATTGAAATACAAAATCAGTGAATGGGAAGAAACCGACTTCTCTGGCCAAGTCCTAATGACTAGGAGGATGGGAGAAAGGACAGAGGGCAAGAAGGCTACAGCTTGCTGGATTTAGAGTAGCTTGGTCTTATGAGATTAATCGCCAATTCCATCCACTCACTAATGCTGCAAGCATGAACATGGTTACTCTGGCAAATTAAGGACAGACACTGATGTTTGAAAATTTTGAATGAATGAAAATTTCCAATACCTAGAGTTGAGCAGGTTTAGGAATAGTAGGAAAATAACAGGCATATCAAGGTTGAAGTGAAAAAAAAAAGAAAGAAGGATCCAAGGACATGTTTTTTATATTTCATCATGGAAGACAGAGCATAGAACACAGTTCACACAAATCCCCAACTAAACCTTGTACATTGAACTTTGAAACGCTCCAAAGGAAGAAATTCCTAACTGCACCTTTCTCATAAGCACAGCCTCTCAGTATTTACTCCAGGATAGGACAGGCCTGATGGGACATTATTTAATATTCTCAGTAGACAGTTCTATATCCCATCTTTGAAATGAAAAAGGAGATATTCTCCTCATTACTTCATAATGACACTCTGCAACAGATTGACTATACAATAGACAAGGGATTTCTCCTTCTTTATCCTTCACAAAAGAGCCAAGAAACTCTTGACACGAATGAATTCATGATGGGCCCTGGCTGGGTAGCTCAGCTGATCAGAGCATCATATGGATACGCCAAGAGTGCAGGTTCAATTCCTGGTCAGTACATATACAAGAATCAACCAGTGGAACAACAACTTGTTTATCTCTCTCATATATATATATGTGATAACTTATATATATCAACATAAATAAATAAAATTTTAAAAGTAAATAAACTCATGATGAGTACCAGGCATTTCAAAGTTAGATATGAGTGTCTTAGAGTCTACCTATATTCAAAATCCTGGTTTTACATATTAAAATATTGTAAGTTTATGATTTTCATAACTTTTATTTTAGAAACATAGCTTTTAAGCTCTTCTTAAAATTTTGAGCAAAACTATAGCTGAAACAATAAAACAAATCAGACAACACTATACCCACTTCAGTCCAAAATCCTGAATCTCCAACTCTTGGGGACATTAATGTGCTTTAAGCTTGAAAATTATGTTCTCCATTATTTGCCCTAAATGCCACTATAATTATAGCCATCTCAAATGTATTCCTATAATTCTTTCTGCAAGATATGTAATTAAAATGAAGTGATAATCTAAACAATGAAAATAAAATGCGGTCCTGCAATTACAACGTCAAAAATTTTCCATGTTAGAACAGAATGAAGAAAGGCATTATTTAATTAAAGTACCAAAAGCCAAAATTCATAAGGGACGCCAACCATGCCATAAGCACTCTCAAGGATAGACAGTGATATTAAAGGCAAAACCACATGTCAAATACTTGATATTATGTATAAACATGAATAGTCCTATTCTCTGTGGTAACCCTTAGTAACTTATTCCATATATATCTTTTAAAAAACATAGCATGGGAAAAACAAATGTGTCTGCAGCTGACTAGCTCTCTCTCCAGTTGGACATAAGCTCCCCACTTGCCAGTTTGATCCACAGCTTGTTGTAGTGCACCCAGCTGGCTTTGCTCCTATAACTAGCCTCCTTGAGTATCTGAGATTATAAACCCTAACTGCAACCCCATCTCAAATTGTTTTTTGTAGCTTCTTTACCCAAATCAGGAGCAGCAATACTAAGAACAAAGTAAGTCTCAATGGGAAAAAGTCACTTTCAATACTGCGAACAGTACCTACCTATACCAATAAGCCCTGGAAGTTTAAGAATGAAGTAAGTGATGACATGAGCATTTAATTTAAAAATGCTAGTAAGTTGATTTGGTAAGTTTATTGGCTGACATTCCATTTAATATTAAGTTGTTATTATTAGTGAGTTTGATGAGTCATAACTTCCTGATTATCTGCAGGGAAGTCTGACTAACCAAACTATTGGCAATTTAAAGTAAATGTTTATTTAATAACTAAATAGAATATTTTCAGTTTCTGAATATACCATATTTGTGCCATAAAATAAAGAATCCATGTATATGTTAATATAAGATGTATGAAAAATCATGGTATATCAATGAGGAGAATCCTGACTAACAAGAATAGCTTATTATTATTGAGATAAATGTAGCTAGCCTGTCCTATAAGCCTATTATAGGCCAGGCTAGTTTAAGGGTCAGAAAAAATTTAAATATATAATATATATTATTATTCTGTAAATAAATATTTGTGAGTTTTAGGGTCAGAAAAATATTTAATGCATTTATGTGATATATACCTATGTACATAAAATATATATCATTAAATAAAGTTT
This sequence comes from Phyllostomus discolor, assembly GCF_004126475.2. Taxonomy (NCBI): domain Eukaryota; kingdom Metazoa; phylum Chordata; class Mammalia; order Chiroptera; family Phyllostomidae; genus Phyllostomus; species Phyllostomus discolor. The sequence continues at coordinate 93,430,392 of NC_040903.2, read as the reverse complement.
TAAAAAATATTTTCCTTAAAAATTTAGTTTATATAACAGTTATCATTATGATAAACTCTTACGTACATACCAAATATATTAGACATTCTGTAGCAGAAAACAAAACAGAAGAAACCAAGATTGCTAGCCTCCAGAATGATAGATGTTAGTTGTAAAAACCAGATTCTCTGTACAAAAAAGCTGGCCCCATTCTGACTGTCCTTCTTATGGCATGTGATTGGTTTCATCCTCTTCCTCCTTGTTGAGACCATCTTCTTCAGTTTATAAAGCAACAGATCCTCCTGCCCTTTCCCTCCCTCATTGAGTTTTTATTTTTGTTTTTGGGATTTTCTGTTGTTGTTGTTGTTTTCGGAATTCTCGTTTCTTTTCCTGAGCATTTAATATAGGTTATCTCATGTTTCTAGACTCAGTTTTCTTCTCTTTCTTATGATACTCACATTGAATAAGTGATCTTGTCTTCTTCATGACATGCGTGCCTGCACTATTGAACTCTTGTTCATATTTCCAGCTCATCTCATTGTCATGCCTATGCTGTTTAAACTTGGATCTCTATTTTCAGCTCAAGTCTTTGTCCTGAGGCATGATGCCTACTAGACAATATAACTGTTTCACAACATTTCAAATTTTACATGTTTAAAAGCAAATTCTTATTTTTACTGACTTTATAGCCTGAAACATTTCCCTCAGTTTTAATTTCTTATCTCAATTAATGACACCGTCCCACACATAATGGAATAAGCCAGAAATCTAGATGTCCAGTTTGACATCAGCTGTCCTCACCACCTATGTCCATGCAGGCACCATGTCTCATCAGTTTTGCCTCTTTGATCATTCTTGGCAGTGTCCATGACTTTCTGTCCCTTATACTAGGCAGCTGCAATTTAAAGTCTTTCCAGTTTTTATATGGATGATTGCATATTGTCCTAACTGCTCTGCCATCTTCTTTGCTGTCCCACTGAGGAAATAATGCCGGAATGATTAATCTTCCCAAAAGGTAAATATGATCATGCCATTTATTTGTGTTAATAATGTATGGCTAATCAAATCTTTTAAAATAAGTTCCAAATACCATTGTGATTAATAGAAGTTTCCTCATATTCAGTTTGCAACTCTTGCTTAACTTCTTGCCACTTTCCTCAGACTTTACTTCCATAACCACAGTGTCACAGTCCATACAGAGTGTCTTCTGTGTCTGTCTGTTTAATTTTCACTCTGTCAAGTACACTTTGTTTCTCACTTCCATTAGCCATTAGCATTCTCTCCTATCCTTTTCTTTTACACACATACACTCACCTAACCTGGATGAATACAATTGTTTCTTCAAAATCAGTTGAAAGTCTTAGAGAAGATTTTCCAGTGACAAAACCACTCAAGTCTGGATAGGTACTCTGTTATAATCTCACGTATTCAGGTGAACACCTGTTTTAAAGTCATTTACACACTTTACCTTAATAAATTGGTGCTTTTTTTTTTAGTTCTCCCTTTAAACTACAATGTCCTTCCTAGAATAGTTCTTGGCACATAGAAAATGTTTATATTGGTAGTTCTAATTATTAAGTAATGTAGGAAGAACTTGTAGGAAAATTTAGCCCCAGTTAAAATATAGTTGGCAGAGGTCAAAGTTATGGTCTTTTTTACTCTTAATGAAACAAATGATTTAAGAAATTATTTTATTTTCCTCTACATTCAAAGAGCAACAAATTATTGCTCTCAGCATATTTTCAGCACAAATCAGTAAGTACTAGAATTATTTTTAATTAATATTAATTTACTTTTTAAATTTCAGGTTCAATTTAAGCAATAATTTAAATATAATTTTTAAAATGAACTCACAATTTATCAAATTTCTCCTCAAACTTTCTACTCACCTCAGATTATTAAAAATAGAATCTAAATTCTTTACTGTTTAAACAGGAAATAAACAGTAAATTCTTTACTGTTTATTGCCAACAGGATTCAACTTCTTCTTCCCTCTGTAATTATATCTCCTTTCACATAATATCCTTTCAATTAATATTAGTAAATAAATATACTGTTGAATATATTATATTTTCAGCATTCTCAGGAAGGCAATGGATGGAATTGTATTGAAGTTTTCTTCAGAAAAGTGATTCTTCTCTGTGGATCTCATTTGCTGCTCTCCAGGCATCTAGTCAGCATGGTATTCAACAGTCTTAAGTGTTTATTTTTTTTTTGCAATAGGAAAACTACCTCAAAATAACAATTCCAAACAAAATACATGTTTTGTAAAGTTTCTATGTGCTATATAATTACTATGGATAAAACACATGTTTAGAATTAAAATATTTTAAGCTAAGTTTAAACCCTAAATTTGCTGCAAAATTATGTGTTTGGTTTCCTCAGAGGTAATATAATGAATAATGAAGGCTATGTCAGGATTTATTTAAACATAACTTGGTACACTTTGGGAAATTATTTATTCTACTTAATCACTTAAGAGTAACAGGATAAATTTTGAAACTCCAAGAAGAATATTAGAGACTATTACACTGAATTTAGTTAAATGGAGGGAAAAAATTAACCTTGAGCTTGCTATCATATATAAGATGTACTGAAATTATATTCCCTCCATTGAACATAATGACTTCATTCTACAAGCAGCTTTAATTAGGACTTTTTTATATATATCATATAAAGGTGTATATTGTTACTTGATCAATCACCATCTCTCATCTTAAAAATAATATAAACTTTTGATCATTAAATATTTAAATTAAGGAATGTGTAATGTCCAGTCTATTCCTATGCATTTTTGGAGTAATTATATCTTGTGTAATTCCTTTTTTCCAATTTCTGTTAGCACCTACATTCTTTCATAAAGAGGACCTGTGCTCAGGGTGGGAGTGTGGGAATGAACAATTAAAACAAATCTATTACTGTACTGTTTGTTAATTAACTAAACACCTTCATCAGCAAATCTATCAGCTTGCTTTCCTGAGGTTTTAAAGACTAAGCAACATGAGAAGGAAGATTTTTTGCAGCATATGTGGTATGAAACAATTGGACTTATTTAATCTCATATGCAATAACATATTGTGGAAATAACTGAGGAGTGAAGGCACGGGTAATTAAAAAATGCTTTTTCATTTTACATAAAATGACTTTATTTGGAAAAAAAAGTTCTTCTCAAACAAACAAGAGAAAAGCCATATATACACACAAAAGACAAAAGTCATGAGAATTAGAAAGGTGCTCAAATTCATGCAAACAATGAATATTAACTCAAAACTAGCTTTTTGAGAAATTGAATCATGCAATAAAATGACTAACTTTAAAATAAAAATCATAACAAATGTCATGAGCATATGTTCATGATACAGTACTTCCTATAAGTCAGCTGGTCAACTGCTCGGCTAGCTGTCTGCTGAGTAGCCCGGCACCAAGGAATAGAGAAGAGTCACACACAGAAACTGTGCTATTCACTCAGCTTTTATCGAAGGCAGGTTTACTCAAAGTAGAACATCAACAAACATTAATATCCTACTCATACTCTAACAATCTAAGAGAAATATAACACACACAACGATCAATAGGGGGTAATGAACCCAAGTCCCAGAGTCTCAGTCTGCAGGTCCAAGAGACAGCACAGTGGGCCAGGGAGTTGTCAGCATCTTGCAGAGGAGAATGGTAGCCAGGAGAGCAGCAGGGCAGACAAAGTCCTCAGTCCAGTAGGGAAGAGCTTCCAGTGGCCAATGCCAAGGGAGATCAGTGTGGCATGGAGCAGCACTCTGGTGTGTGGAGCTTGGCTGTCTCAGCAGTGGTCTGGAGTCTGCCTCAGTTATACCGTAAAAGTGGTGTACTCCACCCTTCTGGGTCTTTTGATAAATATCTTGGCACCCCTTCTGACAAGTGTGGAATCTCCTCAGAAGCCCGGCTATGGGTGGTCCTGTTCTGCAGACGTGGCTATTCTGACCACATGGGCAGATATCTTAGGTATGTCTCATTGCCAGATGTATCTGCTCTGACTTAGGTTAGTTTCCCTCTTGAACCAGAGTGTCATGGCTGATTAACAGCCATTTTGATTGACACGAGTGACTCCACTTTGTTTTATATACTTTATACTCTCTTGATTGGACCAATGCCATTTTATTAGTCCTGCTCTCCGCAGCATGCCATTTGCTTATTAAACCACACCAGTAGTTAACACTAACAGTACCTGGGGCTCTGCATGCATCACCAGCCAGTACTTTTGCCACTGTTTAGGCTCCAAGCTCAAAGGTGTTCTTCGAGCTTTTTGATATGCCATGCTCTTCCTGGCCTCAGGGCCATCCCACATATTTGTTCTTATTCTTGGAATACAATCACTTCCCCTTTTAGTAATACAATTTTTATGCATATTTCAGAATTCAGAGGAAAGTCTTTTCCTCTGAGAATTATTCTGGATCACCTGAAGCAATAATTAGCATATGAGAGAGATGCTGTCACTCAGAAAATATTTAAGAACATGTAAAGCACTTTTTATTGCAATAGTGACTAATGCCAGGAGGGAGGTGAGGGATATGCTGCTGTCTTTTAGTGCTCAGAAACCAGGATGGTAGATGGTCCACAACGTGAACACTGAACTGTTGTCCCTTTCAAGATGCAACTAGTGTTCCCATTGAGAAATACTGATTGAGAAAATAGATTAAGTCCTCTTTGAAAATTATGTTAGCTCTCTGATCATTATATTTATTGCAATTTTAAATAAATGGCTTTATTGGTAATGTAATATTAGGCCAAATAAAATTATTGGGTGAGAGGCAGGGAGCTTTATCCCTGAAAGACTCTCCTGGGTAGAGAGAATTGAAAAGATGTAACATTCCTGACTTCTTATTCAGCATTCAGAATACTTCTTTACACCTTCTCTTGTACCTTATGAGGGGGGAGGGGCTTATTTAACCTGTACATTTGGAAACTATAACCTGTACATTTGGAGCCTTTTTCAGTTTTTTCCTCAGAGGGTTCTGAAATGACTTAGAAGTATATGAGTTAGCATTGCTTCCTACACATTTTAGAAAAATCTACATTAATGGTTGTGATGGTTAATCTTATCCATCAACTTGATTGGGCTAAGAAATGCCCACATTGCTGGTAAAACATTATTTCTGGGTATGTCTGTGAGGGTGTGACTGGAAGAGGTTAGCTTTGGAATCAGTAGACTAAAAATATTGTTCTCACCAAAGTGGGTGGGCATTATCCAATCCAGTGAGGACATTAATAGAACAACAACAACAACAACAAAAATGGAGGAATGGCAATCTTTGTCTCTCTGTCTCTCTCCATCTCTATCTGTCTCTCTCTCCCCGTCTCTCTCTCTCTGCTTGAGCTGAAACATCCATCTTCTTCTGCCCTTGGATACCAGTGCTTCTGCTTCTCAGACTCGGACCAAGACTCACAAGTTTGGCCCCTGGTTCTTTGAGTTCAGACACCAATGGATTTTCTGGTTCTCCAGCTTGCAAAAAGCAGTGTGGAACTTCTCAGTTTCCATAACTGCATGAGGCAATTTCTATAATAATTCTCCTTGTATTTATATCTGTATATTTATATTGCCCATATCTGTATCATCTATCTTATTGTTTTCATGTCCCTGACCAATAATAAATATTCTTGTATAATACATACAAACTTTCATTTTCTCAAGTAGAAGAGTTAACAGGAACCTGGGCTCCTTCTAGTTATCTGCTTCCCCATGCTATGGCTGCTAGGTCTCCAAACTTTACATCTGACTTTTAGGGAATAATGTGGAGAGAAAACAGGAAAGGACCAACAATAGGTAAAGAATACATGCCAGACAACTTCTAATGAATTTTCCTTGAAATTACACGTTTTTCTGCTTACATTTCATTGCCCACTAACAAGTGACAAAACCTCTTAATGACTGGTAGAGAAGCTGGAATACAGTCTTTTGTGTAGGAAAATAAATAAGATAGGGGATTCAGTTATTAAAAACAAAGGGAAATTTTGGTATAGGTAACTGTCAGTTTGTCACAGAATAAACTAACACTACAGGACTCTTGTTACCTGGGCTAAAAAGTCACACATCCCAAATTATGTCTCGCCTTTCTAGTATATCAGAAGGTTAGCAAACAGATTGAAAGAAGACCACAGAAACTCTGAGGAAAAAAAACTGAAAGAAATATGAGGACAAGATGAACGAAGTTTCAGGGACCCAATTGTACATGCGACTAAGGAATATTTACTACTAATCTCCTAATTAAGATATCTGTAATTATTAAAATTTCATATTCATATATTCACAATCTCACCTTAGCACAAAGCTTACTGAACACTCTGATTTAGCATATTGATGTTGTCTGAAGTGCACCTGTTATCTAATATTTGATATTCTTCTATTTTATTTACAAATTGCTCTTACTTTAGCATCATCCTTGTTTTCATTTATTGTCAATCGTTGCTTACTTTATTGTCAATGGTATGAAGCAGTATATATTCACATATTTGGGGGCTTCAAATCTTCCATTATTTTCGATTTGAGGTATATGTGTATTGTAGTTCAACCACAAATTAATAATATTGAATTGTGAAAGCAAATGTTACATAATTCTCCTTGAAAATTTGTCACATAGCCCTAGCCCATGTGGCTCAGTTGGTTGGAATGTTGTCCCATAAACCAAAAGGTTGTAACTTCGATTATTGGTCAGGAAACATGCCTAGGTCATGGATTCAACCCCTGGTCATGGTGTGTCTGAGAAGAAACCAATTGATATTTCTCTCTCATTTGCATAAGTGTTTCTCTCCCTCTCTGCCTCTCCCTGCCCCTATCTCCAAAAGCAACAATCATGCCCTCTGGTGAGGATAAACATTTTTTTTAGATTGTCTTGTATGTTTCTTCTTCATAATTAACTTGTGCTCTTTGAATAACTTTTAACAACAGCAAATATATGTGGTAATTTTCAAGGTCAGATAAGATTGGAATTTACAGGATATTAAATTTAGTGCAAAGCTAACTATTTATACACTACTTGTCTTTTTTAAAAAGTAAATGATTATTGTTTCAAATATGCTCCTTCCTAATGTTTACCTCAGTTTTATTTTTAATATTTTACAAGAAAGTGTGATTTCATGGGGTAAATAAAACAAGAGTGTTTTTTTTCCTCAACATACTTCTTTTTCTGAGGTGTTAAATACCTGGATTTAATTATTTTGACCCAATTGAGAACATTTTGAACATAAATTTTTGTTTTCTCTTAAAACAGACCATTTGTTCTCAACAGAGCATGTGATTTTTTTAATGCTTCCTTGCTAATTGTTTGGCTTTGTTTAATTTTTTATAGGTTAGAATAGTGGCACTCAGGTAAGTATGTAGAATTAATAGTTTTCAATAAATGTTTATAAAGTCCACTGTTTTACATGCACTGTTTTAGGCTCATGAACTATAATAGTGAACAAAACAGAATGAGTCCTGTTTGTGGACTAGACTTTCCATTCTAGAGGGAAAGATCATAAATATTTATAAAATAGATCTGATAATAAATCCAAAGTCATTGAGCAGTTTCTTCCTTCATCAACAGTTATGAGAAGCTTGACTCACACACTTTCTATATTTCTCAGCATTTTTTGGAAATACTAGAAGTTAAATTATTATATTTTTATCTTTGTTGTATTTAATAATGAGAGAGATTAAACCGTTTTGTAATTTTTCTTGCTATGTTTTAGCTACACTGCTTATATATAATTTCTTTGCTACATCCTTTTTCTTTTTCTACATTTGTACTTTGTATAATAGATAATTAGTTCCAAATCTTACATCATGTGAATAATTTTCTTAGCTTATCATTTTTCATTTTACCATATTTTTCCTACAATTTAAAAAAATTATTTGGTCAAATTTATTGCTTATTTTCTTCTCAGTAGTTTCTAGATTTTATATCAACCTTCTTTCCCATTTCTAATAATGGCATCTAAGATTTTTATGTTATTATTTCTTTGTAATTAATATCTGCATCATTCTGAAGTTGGTTTTGGTATAATAGTTGCCAACTTTATTTTTTAATTAAAATATATATCTTACCCAATTGTCTAGTAATTTGCTCCAACACCATCTGTCAACATCCGTATTTCTTTACTGACTTGGCATTACAGTTTTTCATGTTCTAAGTCTCCATGTATGGGGACACCTATTTTTTGATTCAAAACAAAGTTTTGAGTCATTGGTCTGCCACTCTACAAAGCACCAAACTCTCTAATTAATTTTCACTTAAAAATATTTTAAATATCGATTAGGTCCAACCCCTCATTCTTAATATTTTTGCAACATCCCTGTAAATTCATCTTTGATTATATTTCAGGTAAACTCTTATTTCCTTATCTTCCTTCTCTACCCTCAAGAAAATGATGTTATTTTGTTTTAGATAGATTGATTGATTTTAGAACTGACATTGTTAAAATGTTTTCTTGTAAATCAGGTATATATATCCATTTTCACTTTTATATGTTCTTTTTATTATTTATTGTTGTTCAGTTGTCCCACATTTTCCCCTGTTGCTCTCCCTTGCCCTACCCACCCAGCAAGAGTCAATCCCTCCCCATTGTCCATGTCCATGGGTCCTTTATACATATGCCTTGGCTTGCCACTTTCTCTTCTTTCCCCACTATACCCCTTCCCCTTCCCCTCTGGTCATTGTCAGTTTGTTCTTTATTTCCATGTCTCTGGTTCTATTTTCCTCTTTTGTTTGTTTTGCTGATTAGTATCCACTTATAGGTGAGATTATATGGTATTTGTCTCTGACTGCCTGGCTTTTTTCACTTAGCATAATGCCTTCCAGTTCCATCCATGCTGCTGTGAAAGGTGGGAGCGCTTTCTTTCTTTCTGCTGCATAGAATTCCATTGTGTAAATGTACCATAGTTTTTGGACCCACTCATTTACTGATGGACACTTAGGTTGTTTCCAGCACTTGGCTATTGTAAATTATGCTGCTATGAACATTGGGGTGCATAGGTTCTTTTGGATTGGTATTTCAGGATTCTTAGGGTATAATCCCAGCAGTGGAATCACCGGACCAAAAGGTGATTACATTTTTAGTTTTTTGAGGAGATTCCATACTGTTTTCCACAGTGGCTGCACCAGTCTGCATTCCCACCAACAGTGCACTAGGGGTATATGTTCTATATGCTAATTTCATGACTTGCATTTGAATTCATTTTATTGTCTTTTCAAAAATTGCTTGATTGACTCTCTTGTGTTTTATGGGTATAACGTTTTGTAAGATAATAGTTTCAATTATAAATGTATTTCTTCTCCCAAATCTATAAAATTCAGAATTTACCATTAGCACCTGCCCACACTGGAAGAACTGAGTCATCTAGTGAGAAAACAAAACAAAGCCTAGAAACAATGAAACAGAGGGGGAAGACACAGAAAGTCTCCAAAGTGCAGAAGATAAATCACCAGTACACCGGCTAGGAAGCAGCTTTGTAGGGAAACATGAGGGTGAAAGAGAGCACTCAGCACTTGGAACTGTCTGGGTCAATTCCAGGTTCTTCCATCCTTTCAGTCACTACCTAGGAGCAATGGAGTGACACACTCGGGAGATAATCATTGGACATGCTGGACTCAGCACCTTCCTGTTGGAAATGAGTGTCCCACCAGTGACAGGACTTCTCTGCTCTCCTCAGTTCATAACCCCAACTTTTAGAGCCACTTTGCTTCTGACTGAGAAGGTGAGCCTGCCTAACTGTGGGTTAGGAGATGAATTTTCTTTGACATTAAGATGTTCTTTAATGGAAACTTTACAAAAGTAATGATGACAGTTTGGCCTCCTTTTGTGGATTCTTTGTCTTATACACCAATGTATTCAAAACTCATGCAAGAAAGAGATGGACTTTGATTGTGTCCCTCAAAGATCTGCATAAGAACTTAAGGTCCCAGAGGGTAGAGATCCCTTCCTTGTGCTCTCTCTCCAATACACAAAGGTTAAGAGTGAGAACTGAGGACTCAAATTGGTTTCATAACCTGGCTACACTTATTTTCTCACAGTTAAAATGGCATTTATTGAAGATATTTACATTATCTACACATTTTAACTGTGAGAAAGTGTACATAATAATAGTACCTACATAAGAGTGTTCTTGTGAGAAATAAGCTAGACAATTTATGAAAAAGTTTAGATGGCATTATATGCTAAGCACTCAATAAAAGTTGGCAATTATTATTTTGAAACATGGGAGGTAAAAAAATAAATATAACCTAAATGTAATTTTTTGAAAACAATAGTGGACTAGCTATTAAGAAATTTAAACTCTGAATTCCTAATTTGTGCAAATACACACATAAAATATTCCAAGAGATAAAATTTTTGTAACAGCCAGAAAAGGAAGATTTTTAATGAAAATTCTTAATGAAATAAATAAACCAACAAACAATATGAATTCACTGCAGAAATTCCAGGATAATGGATTACTAAGAAATCTATAAATATATTTACTTAAGAGTATGTTTTATCTAGATTATCTAAATTAAGAAAGATATGTTATGTTTATTTATATATCTATTTATCTATATCTAAATCTCTATAGGGTAGGGCAAAGTAGGCTTACAGTTGTTTGTCTGGAAAGTAATATAGTAAATAATAAATAATAACATAAGAATAAACTGTGTTTTGTGTACTTTTGCTTCACACTGTATATATACCTGTTTCTGTACCTATATCTATCCTTTTCTTCTGGGGTGCACTCTGACCCTCCATCTCATCTATGTCCCAGAGGAGCTCAAGGATATCTGCCTCCAAAGTCATCGCAGGTACCAATGACTGAGCATTGGCTCTGTGTGAGTGGTCTGGCATGTGGATCATACCTCCTGACTAGCCTGGTGGTATCAAGCGAGACTAGGTTGCCAGAATTGTACTGACACACTAGTTTTGCATGATTTTCACTCACAGGGAACACAGGACAAATTCAGGGCTTTGGTTACCTATAGTTCAGCAGCATCATTGGGTTTGAGCATTGAATGGGCATTGACTCTTGCACATCTGTATTATGACCACGGTGCTGCCTCTAGTCCACAGCACCCAAGAGTGATAGGGGTGGTAGTAGGCATCCTATGCCCTGTGTATTAATCATCACTTGTACCTGCAGTGATCAGTCCACCACTCTGAAAAACTTCTGATATGCTCTTTAATAGACTGCTTGAGGCTCCCTGCTGAAGAAGATGTTTTTGATGGCCATAAAAAACAAACATGCTGTTGCTGCCACACCAGAAAAGGGTGTATAAAGAAATTCTCAAAGATCTTGGTCCTCCATCTGAAGTGGTTCACAGGATGCCAAATACAACATTTGTGAATTTTCCACTAAGAGACTTGAACTTGAGAGAATTTGCTGCAGAAAATACCAACCACACTGTTTACAATCTGTGTCCAATCACTCCAGAACCACCATGGGCATCCATTATACAGCCTACTGCCAGAGTCCACCAACAGGTGAATGGCACACTTTCGATGGCTCCAGTGTTATACTCATGTCCTCCAGCTAAGTGCACACCAGCAACACTTATTTGCTCTTCTGCTAATTGGCCAGTCCACTCTACTGCACTTAGCGGGGAGGAGCTATATACCTTTCTCCCTTCTCTGGTGGTGTTACAGCCTGAATATTTTAAACAAACAAGCCAACAAATAAAAACCAACAACACACACACACACACACGCACACACGCACATACCTGAGAAATAAGGAAAAAATAAATAAACTAAAGTTGTAGGATGCAGAAGTGGGGAAGAGTGGTTACCAAGACTAACTTGTAACAGGCAGTTTACACCTATTTCTTCCCAGGACTTCGAAACAGTTATTCCACAATGTCAACAGGCCCTTCTTACAGATGCCCTCCTCTGCTCCTAACAGTTGCTGTGACATCATACTCTCCTTAGTTGGTCTTAAGTTGTGCCACAGGCGGGAGAGCCATTTCTTTCATGAAAGGACCATTCATCTCGCTCCTCCCATGGTCCCTCCTGCTAGTGTTGTTTAGAAAACAAGAATGCAGTCCACATGGAAAGAAATTACATGTTAGAAATGCAGTGATAGTAGTCAAAGTTACTTAAGGGAGGACATAATCTGATGATATGTTGTTCTACCTTTATATCATAAATGTCTTAAAGGTAAATTGGTCATGACCAGAAATACAATGATTATTTACTTTTACCTGCATACTCGGTAAGATTTGCATTTGGGGTCATTATCAGTAAAGCAAGGTAACAACCTTTAGGAAGTCACTTTCATAGGTGATAAGAAGTATGTTTCAGCATCATGAGTGATAATGTAACCAGAATAAAATAAATGGTATTAGCAAGCTATAGAATCAAAAAGATTGATATTGTTTCAATACAAACAGATACTAGAGAACCACTTCTTTGTGATTAATAATAGCTATTACCTTTTCCTTGAGGAAGGAGGTATGAAGTTAGCTAAAAATGATGCATTGGCAATAAAGAACAAAAAGAGATAGTTCTCAAACATGAATAAGAATAGATTGCTTTTTCTGAATATTATCAAAAACATTCACAAGCTCTGATTAGACAGTAAATGTGTAACTATCTCTTCTCTACTCATTATTCTGAGTCATCATCAATAAATCACTATACCCTGCATAAAGCCATGAATTTTGTAATTTGTCTTGAAAATTTGTAAAGATATTTTTTGGGGGTCCCACACACAGTAAGGGTGGCCTCCAATGGCAATATATTAATAAAGATATGATGTTAGTATCTTAACAGGTATCAAAAAGATATTTGAAAATTTTAGCATGTTTGTTAAAAATGTAGTAAAAATTAGCCCTGGCTGGTGTGGCTCAGTGAATTAAGTGCATGCCTGCAAACCAAAGGGTTGCCAGTTTGATTCTTAGTCAGGGTATATGCCTGGATTGCCAGCTAGGACCCTAGTAGGGAGCATATGAGAAGCAACCACACATCGATGTTTCTCTCCCCCTCTCCCTGCCTCCCTCCACCTCTTTAAAATAAATAAATAAAATCTTAAAAAAAACATTAAAAATGTAGTAAAAATTAAATTGAGAATATTTTCTTAACATAATATGTATTTTAATCTCACACCTAACTTCATAATTACTGATGAAACATTAGAAACTTTGGAGTTAGACAAGTCAGTATTTGAATCCAGTTTCTATCACTTACTTGCTTTTGGTTCCTGGAAATGGTTATTATTAAAACCTTAGTTTTCTTACTAAATAAATATCAGTCTTATCTATATCAGGGTTATTGTGACAACTAAGTAAAATATCACCTGCAATACACTTAGCAACATGCATGGAATACAGTAGATGCTGATAAACAATTGTCTATTAAAACCACCATCACCCAAGGTGAGAAACGACTTTACAAACAAAGGGTAGGACATTCATAAGAAGAGCCACATGATGTCAGTGTGTAAACTGTGGATAAGCTGAGAGATGAATATTCTTGGATACTAAAATTAAATAAATATTGTAAAGACAGTTGTCTCTATTTTACTTGTTTAACAGAATTCCAGTCCAAATACCAAATTACACTTTCATTTAATAAAATTAACTTCATTTTGCATATGAAATAGTATATGGGCTATAAAATCTTCAACACATTTGAAAAAGAAACATAAAGAAAAAAAGCTTGATCTATTGAATATGTAATTACATAATGCTCCAATAATTAAAACTGGGAAAGTATTTAAATACGAATCAACTGAGAATTCAATTCCCAGCCAGGGCACATGCCTGGGTTGCTGGCCACTGCCCCCAGCAACCGCACATTGATGTTTCTATCTCTCTTTCTCCCTCTCTTCCTTCTCTAAAAATAAATAAATAAATCTTAAAAAAAGATTTAAAAAATCAACTGAGAGATACTAAAACTAAAGAGCCTCAAAACAAATTTTCTAGCTTATGTAGATACTAATACACATATACATATACATGGAGATATGAAGTTAACACTCCAAATTAATGAATATATAGATTACTCCTTACGTGATGTGGAAAAAATGAGTGTATGTAGTATCACCTCTTTGTGTTATCCAGTAACCTGTGGATGTCTCAAAGACTAAATATAAAAGAACAAAATCATTAAAAATAACAAGTAATTATTTAGACTATATTAGCACAAAATTGTGTGTGAAAAGGAGTGGAAACATAATATAAGAGACAAATACATAGGATACATTAAATGTGCTAAAGTTGTAAACTAAACTTTAAAAATCAGTACTCTCACTAATGTATAGTGCTTGGAATATAGTTTGAGCTCAGTCATAATACAAGTATTCAGCCTTAGGGGAATATTTTAGCTAGTTATGGCACATCCATATAATTGGGCCTTTTTTTTTTTGCAGCCATTGAAATGGTCTTTTAAATGGCTTTTGATTATTTTATTTATTTATTTATTTATTTATTTTTTAAAAGATTTTATTTATTTATTTTTAGAGAGGGAAGGGAGGGAGGGAGGGAGTGGGAGAGAGAGAGAGAGAGAGAGAGAGAGAGAGAGAGAAACATCAATGTGCGGTTGCTGGGGGTTATGGCCTGCAACCCAGGAATGTACCCTGGCTGGGAATCGAACCTGGGACACTTTAGTTCCCAGCCCGTGCTCAATCCACTGAGCTACGCCAGCCAGGTGGCTTTTGATTATTTTAAAAATAATGGTGATATAATAAAAAAACTGAAGAGATTAAAATGCTTTGTATGATTCTGATTATGTGAGAACATTTAAAAATACAGAAAATAAATTAAAATTTAACAGCATTTATCTTGAGTAATTTAAATATCTTTGTGCCTTTATGCATCCATGGTGCAAATTTTTAAAATGACACTATAGTCAAAGTATATTTTAAGTTTATAAATCAGCAATATTGGTCTCTAATGATGACAAGAATTGTGGGAAGATATTTTTATTTAAATTGGTAGAAGGTAGGAAATCTTTCCTTTTAGAAATTTTCAGGTTTAAATAATTATAAGTCTTTTAAATACTCTCTTGTTCCTGATAGAGAGAATGAAGACAAGTTAATGTGGAAAATATTGTTTGTAGTTCCCTGCGGGGGAAAATTAAGCAAATAAACCACATGAGATCTGTGGGTAATCATTGACACCAGCAAAGGTGGAACATATAGTGTTAACTTGAGACCCACATTTACTTTTTGGATCAAGGTCGACATATGAGGAAATGAAGTTTGGGGTATAAGCAACATGAGGACATGATATACTTTTGAAGTTAGGGTAAGGGAATATCCATGGAGAAACACTTACGTTATGTGGAAGAGAGTTCCAGAGACAGCTAATACTGAAGTTGTCATTAAATTTAGCCAAGTCCTTGCCATGAGAAATTTTACTTCATTGTTGACTCCACAGATTGCAGAAGCATATGGAAGCAATTAGAGGAAAGTAAATGGAGACTGAGGGTACAGGCTGCATGTTTGTGGAGCCTGCCTAGATAAAAGGAATAATATAGGATGAGATCTAAAAGAGGCAAAGAGGACTCTGGTGTCTTCTTTCAGAGCTGAGGAAATATGAGCAGGAAAGACCCAAAGGAGAAGACAAAATTGATGATTCTCTGGGTGGGGGTGGGAGGCAAGGATGCAGAGTATATGAGTAGGTAGTGTCTCATTATGAGTAAATAGCAGGTTCTGTAGCAAGGCTGAGGGGTTAGATTTCAGATAATAGAACTCCTCTTCTGCTGAGATTGGGGGAAAGAAAGCTCTGTAGATGTGAAAAAACAAAACAAAACAAAACAAAACCCAACCAAGAGACAAGCAGCTGGGGTGGGGGACCAGTGTAATATGTGTGAGCAAAGAGCACTGAATCAGAAGATGAGACTGGCTCTCCAGAAATTAAATGCAGGAACTGAGGCCATGTCCAGTGTTTACTGGGCTCATTAGCCTCACCAAGTCTGTTTTTCCTTAAATCAAAGGGTATATGATACATTTCATACATGTTTCTCAATAATATGGAAAAATTGATTCAATTTGGAAAATCCCTTTAAAAGGCATAATACTTTCTTATGAGTAGATACCATATTTTTCAGACTATAAGATGCCCTTTCCCCACCTCCAAATTTGGGAGGAATAATGCTTGTTAATGCTGCTGTTGAGTTCTGTTTACATTTCCATTGGTGAAATACTATGTTATTTATGTTATTAAATATTTTACCACATTTTTACTTCAAAATATTTTTTCCTATTTTCCTCCTCTAAAACCTAGGTGCGTCTTATGGTCTGAAAAATATGGTAAAAATCTGATGATTTTTACCATGAAATGTGGTGGGAAGAAGGCTAGATGAGGGCAGATAAAAGTTAGGAATTTTTGGAAAAATTCATCATCAGTGTCAGTGAAGTGCTCTTGGCCAAGCAGCTTAGCCAGATAATGGCCCTGACAGGAGCTTGCTAAATTCTGGTGACAATTGCCCAACAACCTTGCTTTCTGTATAAGATGCTATTGATGAGTGCCTAACAGATCTGAGCTTAAAAACTCCTCTTGTATAGTATGTACCAATAGGGATGATGTTTATGGGCCCTCTCATATCAAAACCTCACTGAGGCTTCTCCCATGGTGACCTTTTAGATTTATTATACAGTGCTGGATGCTATGGAAATATTTTAGAATCTAGATGCACAGTGGGTCTGTGGGAACAGAAAGATTCTCATGCATAAAAAGCTCCATAAAACATCTATAGCATTGTCTTAGGTTGCTTGAAAAAATGCATTCATATTCATAATGTACTGCATAATTATGAGTCTTGATTTTCATATTTCCCAGTGTGTTTTCTCAGCTCTGCTGTATTACCAAATTGAAAGAGACAACACAACTTTACAAAATTAGAATGTTCTGTTTTGTATGTTGTAGTTTGGCAGAGCTCTATTTTTAATTTGTTCATTATTGATCCTAATAAAGACAAACTGTCACTGTAACCATTGCCTGGAATGCAATACATTAGTTTTATTGTCTCTCTAACAGCTGCTCATGTGTTGCTTCCTCTGCCATTCTATAATAACTTGTCCTTTTCTACATGCAGTGCCAGAGGAGCTGGGGGAGCTTGCAGCACAACACCTCCCTGTGAACTGGGTTAAAGACAGGGAAATCTAGTTGTATGTCAACATTGTGTTTGTGCTACTTGGTTCAAAAAAAGGAACGTATAGAAAGAAAACATTTCACTATATGCACGGAAAAGCTGAAGAAAAATATTATGGTTTTAAAATTTTTACTATCTTTGTAAGTTTTGCCTTTTACCTAAACTCTCCCTGACTCAGTTTCCTCAGGTAGAAATTGAAAATGACAGCAACTACCTTCCTGCTTCTCTGAGGATCCAATGAGCAAACTTTGTTAACTTCGTATGTCAGCAAAGAGATGCAAGCCTATCACGTACTAGGGCAATATTTACAACAGTGTCTTAAATCTCAGTGCATATGGTAGCTTGAAATTTCATTTCCATTATTTAAAAATATTATCTTGCCAAAAATATTGCTTGTTTCTCTGCGCATGTTTTCAGGGGTCTCCTGAAGGAGCCCGTGTGTTCTATTAGGACCTCAGTTTAGGATGTGATAGCCAAGACTGTGCACAAGGATAGATACATAATAAGGCAAAGAAAACTGACCATGTGGCCAACAACCTGTTAAAACAGGGCCCAAGTGTTGCCTTCCTCCTGAGCCTCTTTTTCCCAAGATTTGCCTGCAATGGTCAAATGTGCTGCTCAAACTTCCTTCTAGAGGGCAGCAGTGCCTTGGAATTTTGCCAACATTCTTTTGTCTCTCTTTAAACCTAGCTAGCTCAATGCCTCAGGTCTTCTTCAAAGAAGCAAATCAAAAGAAGTGCACATGCTAATTATATCATTGCATACTGATATTAGAAAAAGGTAATAGTCTATCCAAAGTTGTTAGAACAGAAGTGTTGTTGGAGACCATTTATAAAGGAAACATCATAAAATGGCACAGTTAGGAGAAGTTAATATATTAACAAAAGACTGGGCAGAAGCGAGAAGTCCTCATTTCACTATTGAATACGTAGAGTTTATTTTTACTCTCACACTTGACATATACTTTATTGCTATGAAAATCAAAGTTGCTAGGGATAGGTATATTTATTTAAAAGATAAAAAATTGAGACATGGGTTTTTAAGTATATGAGAATTAAAATCTGCTGGATACTTTCCCAAGAAGTATGAATAATTTTGGGAGGAAATGCAAATAGACCTAACTCTGACTTGGGCATTATTGAATTTGCTTTTATTTTTTTAGAACTATGTATTGAATTGATTATATTTGTGTTGAATGAGATTATGATTTTACAAAACAACTCAAAGTACTGAACAGAAATCAGGGCACAAATCTTGACTCCTGTACTAGTTCTCCAGTGGCTGAGATACTAGGCATTAGGAAATCTTGACACCAGATTATGCATGAATTTTTATTTCTTATTTCAACTGGCCATATTTAATTATAGCTCTAATTATAAAGACCTTATTAAAATGCTTTCAAACAAATTTTTAAATGTACTTTTGCATTATGATTCCTTTTATCATTATCTGTTAGACCTTGGTGCCAAACTCCAGGGACAGGGTATGGCTACGGTGGCCACTATGGCTCAGAGGACTTGAGCCATCCAGCAGGAGAAAGACGGTGGCTCCGTCAGCTGTTACTAAAAATTAACCCATAAGATCCTTTTTTTCCTCACATATCATTATCTGGGTGGAATAAGGAGCACTATCACTTTATCTCTTGTTTTCAGTCAGATATTCTCCTCATGATAGTTTGTCCTGAATTTTTATGTAATGATACTTCTGAATTATAATGGAGGTGAGAAGAAGAAAAAACTGTTGGCCAAGGGTTCTAAACTGTCCTTTAATAGCCTCACTTATTATGACATTAAAGAGAAACCTTGCTTTATTGTCATTATTTTGCAGAATATATGGTACTGACATTTTCCCTTTCTCCATGGGAGATAGAGTAATAGACCAAATGGGGAAAACTCTTCTCTGTATTATATATAACTCATTTGGCTTCACTAAGTTCTTAATCATCACTCTTAATTGTCAAATCTCAGTGCTATAAAAAACACATTGTCACTAATCATATACTGAGATCTAATATTATTTATCTAAGTTATATTCACTTTTTAACAGATTTTTTTCACTTAACATTTGGTGAAAAGTGCAATTATTACTGGAGGAATTTAAATATCCTTCAAACATGCTGTTCTTTTTTTCTCTTTAGCATTTTCTTCTCATTTATTTAAAAACAGTTTTGTATGTTATTGATGCAGCAGGAGTGACACTTTCAAGATAAATTCAGAAATGCACCTTTAGGATCAACCATTAGATATGAAATGTGGAATTCTGTCACATTGACATGAATGACTGCTACTATAATCACTAGCTTCTGTTTTATTAGTTTTTTTATTAATTAAGTGTAAAGTTTATCATTGGTCTTATAAAAGAGCTCATCTGTTTTCCTTTAATTTCAAATATATTAAAAGTGAGATTCAGTGTTCATTAAAAACTTAAAATTTGTGAGGATTTTAATTTCAAGCAGCATTTCAGTGGTGAGCATGTAGAGGACCCTTCCTTCTATTTAGTAATAAACCCATTATTGAACAATGACAAGACAAAAAAGAAATCATTTGAATAAAAACACAGCATCAGAGTCTCTATTGTCCATGTGCAGCCTGAAGCTTGCCTGGATGGGGGCAGATAGGAGGAGAGGTTTAACAGCTCACCATCTCAGGGAGTTTTAAACTTTTACACTGACATCTGGAAACTTCGCTTCTATTTTGAAAACTTGAATGGGTTTAAAATATTTTAAAAGTTTAAAAGTTATCATCAGGATTAATCAATTCAATGGAAATACTTTGGCATCATAAGCTGCAAATATAATTTTATCTGTCTAGCTTTAAGTTGCACTTAGGAGGTATAGAGTAACTAATGTCTAAGAAGTTATTGAAAGTCTCACGTTTTATTATTTATCTTAACCAAAGACATGCAAAAAAAATTAAAAAGGGTGGCATTTTCTATGGTAACCTGTAGTGTAGGTATTTCCCGATTAGAATCTTTGCATGTTTCTCCTCTGGTATGAGTCGGCTTTTGCCTTGTCACACTAGGCTTTTAAGGGGAGCTCTATCTTTGCAGCCCAGGCTACATGTGACAAGATTGAATTGGCACACTTTACTGCATAGCTTTTGCGTTCCTGGCAGTGCTAGGCTGGCTGATACCTCTGAGAGAAGGCTCAGCTGTCACTCAGTGACCCATTAACACTACTGTTCCATCCTGCAGTGTCATTTTACTCATTCTCATGGAGATAATGCTCCCTGGAGATCTCCAGTACCTATAGGAATGAAAGAGAACAGAAGAGACAGGTTACCTGTCAAAGAGGGAGCAAATATCACAGCAAGACCATGAATTTCAACAGCAGAATTGTAAATTGAGTGAAAAAATGAAGCCCATTTTAATGACTGGGTTGAGAAGGTGGAGGGAGGATTGAGTTTTAAGAGAGATCATAACTTTTTAACTAGCTATTTTCTCCCTCCTTCCTAAATATTAAAAGAAGTATCCAAAACAATCTTTCAACTAGATACAGAAAAAGCAGCTGCTTTGAACATACTCTAGGGAAATTTGGGTAAGAATTTATTCACAAACAGGGATTTTGAATTTTATTTGTATGTTTATTTACAAATAGGCATTGGATATAAAACAATGTACATTAAGGTGAATTGCTTAAAAATCCAAATACAGCAGGATCCCAGTTATCAGTTGTTCATTCAGATACAAAATCACCTCCCTAGTAAAAGCACAAAACAGAAAAATTATATATGATCTTTGTAAACTTAAGCCCAAGACCTCTTTTGTCCTGTGATTGAACTATTACCAGTTGCTTAAACAAACACAATATTGCTTTCCTTCAGTTCTAACTGTGTACTGCTGTGTGGGTCACTTTATAAGAAATTACACTTTCTAATGTTTACTATATAAAGAGGTATTTATAAAAACATGCTTCTTGATTTTCCGGACTAAGACTGGTACTATTTAGATTGATACAAAATCAAAACCACCTGAATTTTCATGTTTTCTATGGAAACATGCTGAATGAATTAAAGGAAGCCTCAAAAAAGGGGGGGATTGATCAGAAATTAGAAATAAAATTGGACAAAATTCAGGATGATAAGAAAAATGCCATGTCAAAAAATTATTGTTGCCTGGGCTGGTATAGCTCAATGGATTGAGCACAGGCCTGTGAACCAAAGGGTCACTAGTTTGATTCTCAATCAGGGCACATGCCTGGGTTGCAGGTCAGGTCCCTAGTAAGAGGTATACATGAGGCAACCACACATTAATGTTTCTCTCACTCTCTGTCTCTCTCCTTTACCCTCTCTCTAAAAATAAATAAGTAAAACCTTTAAAAAACCATTGTGATAGCAATCTGCATTTCAACCCTGCCTTCAACTTTCCCGCACCAGGTAAAGGTTATTACTGGCTTTCGACTGTTATTCTTGGGCTGCTTCCACCTCCCCAGGTGACAGAGGTTTTAGAAACCAAAGGGATAAACCTAGTATATCCTTCTGGAGTGCCAACTTTAAAAGTGTCTGTTTGTTTTTAATTTAAGTATTTAAACTACAAATAACTTACAGGTTTTTAAACATTGAAATATGTATGGTATATTTTGGAATAGGATAAAATATTCATACATATGTTAAGGATGTTTAAAAAAGAGTTAAAGAAATATTGGTGAGACTATCTTTGGTTTAAACTATCAGAACTGTTGTGTGCCTTAGGGATTACATTTGTTCCTCTCTTCAGCTGATTGACACTGGTTGGAGAAGCGCTGCTATACAGCACTTAGTATGGAAAAGGGATTCAGGTGATTATGTTGCAGCAACGACAATGGCGTTAATTAGGTTCAGTGTGTAGTTCAGCCAAGTTTTCCCGTGGAAGAAACAACCTTTATTCTCAATTTTCCAGCAGGAAGTCTCCGTAAAAATCCACCAGTCCAGTATGGTGGCCAGCGATCAACTCAGGGCTACTGACGTGGCTTCTGTCACTAGTGAGGCCATTGCGACGTCACGTGCTCTTGTGTTCCCGAGCGGTGAGCGAGGCTGGAAGGACATTCGGGGGCGCGGCTGGTTCCTGGCAGTTGGGAGTTGCCACCTCCACGGTCTGCCGACCTCCATGAAGAAGATGCTCGTAGCTGCTGTGTCCCGCGTGTTGTCCGGTGTCTCCCAGAAGCCTGCTAGCAGAGTGCTGGTAGCATCCTGTAACTATTCAAATGACGCTACATTTGAAATTAAGAAATGTGATCTTCATCATTTGGAAGAAGGCCCTCCTGTCACAGCGGTGCTCACTCGGCAGGATGGGCTCAAATACTACAAGACGATGCAGACTATTCGCCGAATGGAACTGAAGGCAGATCAGCTGTATAAACAGAAATTTATTCGTGGCTTCTGTCACTTGTGTGATGGTCAGGAGGCTTGCTACGTGGGCCTGGAGGCTGGGGTAAATCCCACCGACCACATCATCACATCCTATCGGTCTCACGGCTTTTGCTACACTCGTGGACTCTCTATTAGGTCAATTCTTGCAGAGCTGACAGGACGAAAAGGAGGCTGTGCTAAAGGGAAAGGAGGATCGATGCATATGTATTGCAAGAACTTCTACGGGGGCAATGGCATTGTGGGCGCTCAGGGACCCCTGGGAGCCGGGATTTCACTGGCCTCTAAATATAAAGGAAGCAACGAAATCTGCTTGACTGTGTATGGGGACGGTGCTGCCAATCAGGGTCAGATAGCGGAAGCTTACAATATGGCAGCCTTATGGAAATTGCCGTGTATTTTCATCTGTGAGAATAACCGCTATGGAATGGGAACAGCTATTACGAGAGCAGCAGCCAGCATTGATTACTACAAGAGAGGAAATTTTATGCCTGGACTAAAGGTAGATGGAATGGATGTGCTGTGTGTTCGGGAGGCAACTAAATTTGCAGCTGATTATTGTAGATCTGGAAAGGGGCCCATAGTGATGGAGCTCCAGACATATCGTTATCATGGACACAGTATGAGTGATCCTGGAGTCAGTTACCGTACCCGAGAAGAAATTCAAAATGTAAGAGGGAAGAGTGATCCGATTATGCTTCTCCAAGATAAAATAGTGAACAGCCACCTTGCCAGTGTTGAAGAACTGAAGGAAATTGATGTTGAAGTGAGGAAAGAAATTGATGATGCAGCCGAGTTTGCTACAACTGATCCTGAACCAGCTTTGGAAGAAATAGCCCATCATATCTACAGTGACAATCCACCCTTTGAAGTTCGTGGTGCAAATCAGTGGGTCAAGTTTAAGTCCATCAGTTAAAGGGTGACTCTATAAATTTATTTTTAGTCCTTCAAAGGAACATTCATGATCAAATTTAAGAAAATATTTGCCCACTTTTGATAAGAAGGAA
Organism: Phyllostomus discolor; assembly: GCF_004126475.2. Lineage (NCBI taxonomy): Eukaryota > Metazoa > Chordata > Mammalia > Chiroptera > Phyllostomidae > Phyllostomus > Phyllostomus discolor. Next base: position 93,406,997 of record NC_040903.2, on the reverse strand, counting down.
TAAATAAAACCCAGAGAACAAAAGTCTTGTAAATGTTATGAAAAAAATTGAGATTAAAAGTCTATTAAAAGAGATCAGTGAAAACTGTACACTGAATTAAAAGAGATATTACATTCAATTGTCCATTATTGCATTAGATGGCATTATACAGTTAATTACTTAGTAATTTAAAAGATAAACTGAAGCACAATAAAATTTTCAAGAGTTTATTTGAGCATACATTGATTAGAATCAAGCAGTGCCAACAAAAGACAGTTAGAAGCCATTCTCCAATAGGACTTAGAGGAAATTAGAGGGATAGGTTTTCATAATAACACAAAACAAGAAAATAATTTGATTGGCTATAGCTTAAGTGGTTGCTTTATTTGGGAAAACCTAGTTGGCAAGGGCTTGTGATTGGTGGTTCTAGCGTTTCATTTTCTCAGATTTGATGGCATTGACTCTAGCTGAGGTTTTGGTTTGATTAGATAGGCTACCAAGGCATCAGAGCCACCTTTGTCTAGTGGCCACCTTGTTCAGTTAAATGGTGAGAATATCTTAAAGAGTATTTTAACTGTATAAAAGTCTGTACTAGAAAAAAAACAATTATTTAACTTAAATTATTTTGTAATAATTCTATTTGATTTAGCTTTATGTTATTTTAGTAAATACTCCTATTCAAAGAAAATATAGTTCTCCACCCACCAGGGGTGTGTGAGTAAAGTCCTATCCTGGGGTAGAAAGGTAATTTAAAGCCTCACCAAAATATTAGGGCATCCTACTGCTATGCAACTTACAATAATAGTTTATTGAATTAACCAACAATACGACATACTGTAAAAATGTGCCTGTGAGTATACACCTGTGTGCATATTCAATATTGATGTTGCGGCCATCAACATAGAAGCTGACCATTTTTCCAATGAAACATAATATACATCAGGGGAGAGGGACATAGGATATGGGTATTTTTCCTGGTAGACTCCATTGTGTTATTTTTAACATATCAACTTGAAGGAAATTTATAATGTATACTCTAGGGGAAAAAACAGCATTTTGCTTTAACATTCAAGTTAAAGAAACCCTAATTTAATAATCCACTTATACCATTATTTGTTGCATAAAGAACTAGTTTGATAAATTTCAGACTGAAAAATTAATGAACAAATGTGTTAACATCAAGGCAGTAAAGCAGAGGAGGTAATATTGATAAAAAGTTGAAAATAAAATTTTCCGCCCTGGCTGGCATAGCTCAGTGGATTGAGCATGCTGCAAACCAAAGGGTCGCAGGTTTGATTCCCAGTCAGGGCACATGCCTGGGATGCAGGCCAGGTCCCCAGTGGGGGCCACAGGAGAGGCAACCACACATTGATGTTTCTCTCTGTTTCTCCCTCCCTTCCCCTCTCTAAAAAAATAAATAAATAAAATCTAAAAAAAAAAGAAAAGAATTTTAAAAAAAGAAAATGAAATTTCCTTTGGCTACAACTGAACATTCACAGATAACTCTTTTTTTTTCCAAAAGAGAATCTCATTTGGATTAAATAAATTTGCTTTTCAGTCCAATTCCATGTCAATTAGCAAGTCACGACTTTGGGGAAACATTTTTCCATGGTTATATTTGACTAATGACCTGAAACCCTACTGAGTCTGATGTTTGGCATATCTTACCTCTCTGAGATAGAGTTACTAAAGTCAAAAATCAAAATTTTCCAGTGATTGAAAAATAGTTTGTAGAAAACACCAAAAGAATTAACATTTGAAGGTTAAAATCCATCATTAGAAAAAACAATTGTAAATCTGCATGGTGATGAATGTTAACTACACTTATTTTGGTGATCACTTCATTATACATACATATAGAAAATCGTTATGTCCACCTTTAACCAATATTACATTATACGTTAATTATATTTTATTTTAGAAAAGCTTAAACCTTTAACATATCGCATCCACTTCTACCAAATGAAAGCTAGGCACTTTTTAATTGAAAACCAAAAGTTTAGAGACCTGTGAGCGCATGAATATATGTGGACACATATCTACAGGCTTAATCTCCATACCTGTCCCCAAACAGATGTAAACAAGTAGTCAGATAACATTAACACTCAGAATTTAGAAAGCAAAAGTAAGCATTGGTTTGTTTATAAATTAGTAATGTTACTAGCTAATGTGTTTTGATTATTCAGATTCATCTTAGAGTTTCCTTGATTGGACTTTTTAACTAATACAAAAATGCATTTCATAGTAGTCAAAATAATTACATTTTTAAACAACAAAGGAAACTTTTACTTTTTATTTGTTAGTATATAGTTATATTTTCATAAACTTGCAAGTGGAAGATAAGCTGCTTAATTAAAGCTATTTTCTGTATACAATATATAGAAATTGTTTAAAAAGTTTATTGATATTATGGATTTTTTTAATATCAGTAAAGTTTAAGATGCAAATAATTGATTAGAAATGAAACCATCACTAAACCAAGCTACACAGAGAATTCATTTCAGAAAAAAACCCAATTTTATGATGTTACAGAAATAAAGTACACTTGTCACAATACATATTTTAAAATTTCATTAAAGTAGGGAGTTTTCAATGTTTTCTGTATTAAATTATGTCCAGGCTTTTGGGTGTACATTTAGGAACTCGAATCATATCACAAGTTTCACACAATTCTATAATGATGCCAAACAAAACAAACAAAAACAAAAAAGCAAAACAAAACCCTTTGTTGTTTTCAATTAGATCAAACAATAAATTAATAACAAACTGTAATTTAGAGATGTGTAGAAATGCAACAGTTTGATTCCATTTCTAGTCTACACTACTCTGCTGCTCAGTCTATTTTATCCACATATTAGTAGAGCTACTAAGTCGTGCTGATATAAGAATTCCACTTTTACAACAATGCTAGAAGATCTGAGAGAAGGAAGAGTTCTTATTATTTTAATCTTTATAATACTCTATAAAGGGAAAGGATTGTGTTCATATCTGTCTAATGGAATGAGAGAGGAAGGAAGTTGAGAAAATTTTACAAAGGGAATACTTAGATACATTAGAATTATGTTTATTTTTAACAATTGACATGTCTGCCAATCTAGTGTATAAAAACAGAGCAGATGGCATTGAAATTTAACAATTTATTTGTGAGAAAGAGCTAGTTTTACAAATTGAAATATAAATCACATACCATAAAACTTGTTCTCTTAAAGTGTATAATTCAGTAGATATTAGTGTTGGCCAAGTTGTGTAACTATTTCTGTTAATTCCAAAATATTATCTTCCCCCCCAAAAAACCCTACACTCATTATCAGTCAATTCACATTTCTCCATCTCTTCTTCCTCTCAAAAATGTGTATCTATTTTCTGTCTCTGAATTTACCTATTCTGAAAATTTCTCATAAATCATATTAGATAATATTTTTTGTGTCTGTCTTCTTTCACTTATAATGTTTCCACGTTTTGCTGTAGGATGAACTTTGAATTTTATTTATCCATTTATGAGTTAATGGACATTTGGACCTTTTCCTACCTTTAGGCTACTAAGAATAATAAAAGTTAGTATTGATAAGAAAATGTCCAGTCCTTTCCTACAAACACAAAGATAAAAGAAACTTTAAAGATACTAGGCCAAGAAAATGCAACAGAATTTTATTTTTTTAAAGAGTGTATTTATTTATTTTTTAGACAGGGGAGGGGAGGGAGAAAGAGAGGGAAAGAAACATCAATGTATGGTTGCTTCTCAAGCACCCCTTACTGGGGACCTGGCCTGCAACCCAGGCATGTGCCCTGATTGGGAATCAAACCAACAATCCTTTGGTTCGCAGGCCAGTAACTCAATCCACTGATCCACATTAGCCAGGGTGAAACAGAATTTCTTACGGTAAAATCTCAATTAGACAAAATAACTTGAAAACAATTATTAAAATATTTTCAGCCTGAATATCTTTCAGCCCATATGTGACCTATTTGTCCAATTGGATTTGATTTTTAATAGACTTTAATTTTTTAAGCAATTAGATTTTTACAGAAAAATTGAGACAATGAACACAGTTCCCATATGCCCTGAACCCAGGTTCCCCTATTATTGTCATCATAGAGTAGTATGGGGGAGGGAAGGAGTGATTGCAGATGGCCTAGGAGGCTCAGACCCTGTACATCCTGAAGAAAGGCCTGTATTCACACTCTTGGGAGATAATTTCTGAACATTCTGCCTGATAAGAATGTTGCTGTATGCCTGTGACCTTCAGCCATGCTCTACTAATTTGTCCAGGTAAGTTCATCTTTCCTGTCCCCACGTTACTCCACTGAGAGGACTCACCTGGAGCTTGAGCCTGATTTCTCTTGGACTTTTCTCCATGTGTCTTTACCCTTTGCTGATTTTGATCTATATTTTTTCACTGTAATAAACCATAACCATAAGCATAACAAAAAAAGTTTCTTAATTATACAGAACAAAAACACACTAAAAGAGGAGTCCTAGAAATACTAAATGGCTAATACAGGCTCACATAGTGAGCAATAATGAGAGCTATTAATCATAGCTACTGTTCTTTTTTGCTAGTGTGCTTTTGAGTGAAAGGTGATATTCTTACTATTTAATATACATCATTCTGTGTAATTTTTTTAGTATCCACATAATAAGAGCATTTTAATCTGTACTTTACAAAAGAAAAAATCGAGGCTCAAATAAGTTGCTCAAGATTTCATAATTTATAATCAGTGTAGGCAAGTTTCAAAGCCAGGCAACAAAGTCCATATTTTGAAAATTACTTTTTTGTACTGCTTTCTAATTATTGCTTCTTGTAGTACTCAAGCAATAATAGGTGAAAAATAAAAAGCATGTTAATAAGTGCATGAATGTAATTAAACTAGAACCAACAGATTTTATTAATTACTAAAAACCAAATTCAGATTTTTAGGCTTATAGTGCAAACACAGATTAAAATTTAGAGGGAAACATACACAGGGTATAGGAGGTAAAGCAGATGAAAGATAGCCACAAAATTTGCTATACTTCTCCCACTGAGAGGTGAGACTGATGTTTCTTCCCTTTGAATCTGGTGGGCCTATGTCTGCTCTGACCATTAGAAGGCAGCAGAAATGATGTTTCAGGGCCCAAGGCATAAGTACAGGCACGTTTTGCTTCATATATCTTGGAAGCTTATCTCTAGGAGTTATGATTCTCTACTTAAAAAGTTCAAATACATCAAGAATTCCCTGCTAGAGTGTATATGGGGAGTACTCTGCTCACCAGTTCCAGCTGAGCTCAGCTTACCCACCAAACCTGCAAAGACAATAGATAATGTGAGTGAAGGCCATCTTGGACGCTCCAAAAAGCCCATTTGCTCACTGAAAGCCATGAGTGAGCACAATGGCTTGAGGAAAAGTGGAATTACTAGCCAAACTGCACAGATTCTCAATGTACAGAACACAGGAAAAATAAAATGTTTGCATCTAAGAATCTAAATGTTCAGGTACTTTGTTACATAGCAACAGATAACCAGAATACAAAATGAGGTTAAACTCAGCAGAAATGAGAATTACATTCCAAGTCAGGAATTACAGGAGAGCAGATGAAGGCTAGTAAACCAACTCTAAAGCAGGAGACTTTTATCAGTACAGAAGTTAAACCAACTCTAAAGCAGAAAACATATCAGTGCAGAGATTCACAATTTAGAAATCCCAAGGGGATGAAATGAGTTTACAATTAAAACAAGAAAGCCTAGGAATAAAACTACAACTGTTCAATACATATTTTCCCACTATCTGAGGCTAGTTTTCAGATAAACTAAAGTGCCTTAAGCATTAAGTTTTCAGGATTTTACTGTGAAATGTCAACCATACGTCAAGAAATACACTGCAGATTGTATCTGCAATTTTATGACAGAGCTTCTCTCTAGTCCACTTGGAAGTTTTCTGTTGGTTGGTGAGTATCAGGCTTTGCTGAGTTGAAGTCAGCACTTGAAATGCTAAGGCAGTATGTAAGCAAGTCATTGGGAGGTCACAGCTGTTCATGACCAGTCCACTCAGCAGCAAAGAGGAATCTCAGCATTAACAAAACCTGAGAGGTAAAGCTGGAATGAAGGCAGGAACTAAACCAAGTTGGTGAATGTATATAATAGAGAGACAAAAGACTGAACCAGATATCAGGAGAAAAAGGTAGAAATATATAACAAATGAGAGCAAAGGAACTAGAAGTAGTAGGTTGTCATATTGGTGATCTTTGTGTTGTCATAGAAGTGACAACACAAAGTACCTATTGGATGGATGAATTAAATCAGTAGCATCTCATGTATTGACAGGCCCTTTAGAACCTAATACTTTCTGTTCAGTATCACTTGGCTTTAAAGCAACCCCAGCATTTATGCGATATAGCAATAACTTAGAGCCTGGACTTTGGAGTCATTTAAATCTGGATTCAAATTATGGCCCTATCCTCTATGAGAAATGGTGCCTTGAGGATGTGACTTAACTCTCTGTCTCTCCACTTCATGTATAATAAGGTTGACATGCATGGCTCTTACAAAAGTTAAATGAAGAAGTTACTCTAGCTTAGTTCTAAGTATACTCAAGATGATTAACAAAAGAAAGTTTTCTGGCCCATAATATGAGAGATCTGTTCACTGAGGAAAAGAACAACATTTTGAAGAGACCATTCTTCCTCATCTGACAGAAATTTTAAAAAGTCTTTAATTTTATGTAGGTAGCTAAGTGTAAGGATTACAGTGGTCAGAAGAAAATGAGAGCTGTATGTGGAATATGTTTTTCACAAATTTAGCCACCTTTTTTCTTCTCATGACTTTCTCACTCTTGACTTAAGTAATTGTCCTTCAGCCAGCATTAGACACAGAAAATAGTTATGAAGGGCTAGTAAGTCTGGACAGTAGGACAATGTAAAAGTAATGGACTTCCCCAGGTTGCACCCAAATTTTATTCAATATTGAGGTGCATTGAGGTGCACACTACAGTCGTGCATGTAGAAATTGTGAAGAAACTACTGTGGTAGAAGCAGGGCTGGGAAATAAAGATTTTACAATTCAATTATAGATGACTATAGATAACTTAATTCTAGCAATTTCTTCAAAATTGTCCCCATTTCTTCTATTGTAGATTTCTTTTTAAGGAATGCTTCCTAATATTAATAAAAACAATGATCTATCAAGCTTGAAACAAAAATCCAACCCCAAACCCTCCATTTAATCAGTATTATAATTCAGTCTCATTAACTTAAGTCATGTCCGTTTGATTCATGATGTTGATCTATACAGCAAAGAGCAAAGATAAGAGGTCTCTGAACTAGAATTTAAGGAACAGAGATGGAAATTTTCTGTCAAGGTTATGCACAAAAAGAACACAATCAAATTAGGAAACACTGAAGAGCAACAAAGACAGTTCATACAATACTTTCCTTTTGACAGGCCAATAAATACTCAAGCTGAATAATTTACCAAAAGAAAAAGAGCCCACTCAAACCTCGTGACCTTTTGAACAATGAGCAGGAGTTCAATTATCCACAAATGTTCTATTAGAAGGCAGCTTTCCAGGCTGCTGTGTTAGGTCAGCAGTCATAAGTAAGAATTATTAAAGAGGGAGAACACTGCCTTGTAGTTTCTGCGTCCTGCTATAGTTTATGTTACCTTCTTTTTAAAAACCTGCTGCCACATGAAGTAGCACTTTGCCAAAAAAAAAAGAAGAAAAAAGTAAGAGGAAGCAATTATTTTAATAATATTTCTGGCGAGTTTGAGCTATTAGATTTCAGTGGAACACTTTATCTGCACATTACTAAAGTGATACTGTGTCACTTTAGAAAGTACTATATAATTTACTTCCATTAGAGACTTAGAGTAACTTGCCAACAGTGTCTAGAGAATTTCTCCACCACCATCCATATGGTCTGCAGTGTTGCAGAGTGAGCAGCTCATCACTTCTTTAGGGCATATTTAGGTTCGAAGAATTGGAGAGCTTTTTCCTTCACTGATGTTTTGTAAGATTTTACAGCTTCCTTTAGACAGAAGTCTATAGAAGTCACGTGGAATATCACATGCTATTTTGGAACCAAAGCACTATAGTTTACTACCAGTTTGAAAGCACATTGTGAACTCAGTTCTTGTGGACGTCTCATGTTTCTCGTGATTTAAATTATGTTCTGATAGCCTTTGTCAGTTGTCTAAACATCTTTTGATACTCTTCTTAATCTTTTCTGTTTTCCTATATTTTACTGAAATGTTGAGATCAGAACCAAGACCTCTACAAAAATGAAGCTCTGACAGGTCTAAAGGTATCAGAATCTCAGTTTCACTACCTGAACATTGAATGGCTCCTCATTTACTCACTGAATTATGCTTAGGAAAAAGAGCTGAGTTCTTAATAGATCATAGTCAATTGGACTCAACTATACCTGAAGTCAGAACGAACTAAAATTAACTCTTGTCCTTTCTGGCTATGTGATCTTGGCTGAATTAACTTATTTTCTAAATCACTATTTACTACTCTGTGAAAAGGTCCACTATCACACTTACATGATAGTACAATTGTGAGAATTGAAGGTAACATACATACAGTCCTTACTGCTTGGCACATACTGGGAGCTTCAAACAGTAGTTATATTTTCTGCTCTCCTCTCCTTTAACTCCTGTTTTATATTAAAGGCTTGATTTTTTTCACATATATTTACAGAGAAACGTTCTACTCATATCTTACCTTTCACAAAGTTCTTTAGATTTTGACTCTGTCATTCCAAATGCTTAGTCATGATTTTTACTCAATGATTTATAAAACTCTGTAAGCATTGTTCTTATTGTATTATGCAGATTTTCCATGGAAAATTTAAAAGTCACCTGGACTATAAATTGAATTTAGCACATATGTAGTGTAGGCATGAGTTGTTAAGTGTCTGGTTTGCCTATCCTTGTCATCCAGACTACATATTCACTTTGTACTGCCCCATTTTCTAATAACCCTGTCATATTCTATTTATCAAAATTTAGTATGAAACATAATATTTGTGGTGAAGATTTTATTAGTGTGAAACCTTTCAAATTTCTAAAATGCTGTGAACCTTATATATGTAAGCTAATTTAGAAAAAAGTTGTCAGATACAAAGTAAGTTTTAAATGCATATAAATGGTTCCTTTGAGAATAAATTTGTTCTTTTTATTCCTTAATAAGGACTTTAGTGTTAATCAAAAATATTAAGGAGCAGGTGGCAACATTCTATCAAGTAAAATGAGAAGCAGTGTAAACCCTATGTTTATTAACATTATTCATAAAGATTCTATCATAAACAGCATTAAACTACTTACTATTCACCATGAGGGTATAAAATGCACATTGGAGCTTCAAAATCAATGACATGTTGCCCTCTATCCAATGCTGCTCTTTGGCAGAGAAAAGAATCCATTCCTCAAACTCAGCATGCCATTTTTTAATTCACACTTAAATTTCCACTTGAGGAGGCAAGCCAAAACAAACTAGTCCTCCCTGAGATGCACCCTGGGAACAAGTGCCCTCCCAACTTTAATAATTATCTGAGAACACTCTCCCACTCCCCTTTCCATCTGAATAGAAGTTGCTTATTAGGACCTAGTTGATTTCAACTGCTCTATTTGCATAATTCACAGATGTCAACCTGCAGGTTCTATTTTGTCCCACAGAATGATAGTCTTTGTTTGCTGAGTAAATTGTTTTCTCTTTGCCACTATAATTAATGATATACTGTGTAAAAGTTGTAAGATAAAATAACTATTGGCATTAAATAGAGAGATAGATATTGCATGTTTTAGTTAATCATGTCCTGCTTCGAGGCTGCCTCTTCTCCTATAAATTAACTTATGTGCATGCCTGCAAAACAGTATATGTATTTAGGAAATCTCTATTTAAACATAGAATAGCTTAACATATGTAAATTGCTGTTATAGTCACTTGATTTCTTATATTCCATCTTTAAAAACATACTAATGTGCTCTAAATGGAAGTGGAATATTATTTAGTTGTCAGAGCCTGGTCATTAAAATTAGAAATTATAGTTCTGTATTCACTCATGATAGCTTCTCAAGTGTTACATGGATACTTAGGTAAAGTTTTTTTGTTTCTTCTCCAATTGATATTCTATGCAATTCAACCAAATACAGCAAATACAAATATTTTTGGTATAATTAATTATTTCAGCATTTTCTTTACCCAAATCAGTAAGAAGGTATTTTTCAGAAGAAAGTGACATACAAGGCTCTAGTTCTACAAGTAAAAGTGTCACATGTTTGAATCAACACAGTTTTAAAGACAATAAACATAATTGTGTCATATAGAGGTAGCATAATTGGGTAAAAAGACAGTCCTGATCAGGATATTCATCTACAATAGTATTTTGGGAAGCAAAATATTTGGGCTTCAATAACATGTAGTAAAATCAGGCTTACAAATACTGAGCTCAAATGAGATCTTTCTGGAGCTTTGCTACATTTAAAATTTTCTTCGTTCTTTCAAAATGGGCTGTATTTGCTGTAGATTGGTTCACCCAACAGTTAAGCTCAGGTAAAAGTCACTACATTTGCTTATCTTTATAACAATTTTTGGGTGAAGATTCTTGGAAGTGTAAAGTGATGTTAATACCATATGTCTCAGCACAGTTTTGAAATACAATTAAATAACAGTGAACACAAATTCTTAATATATGACCAGTTTCTTTGGCCAGGATTCAGAAGCTGCTTAATTTATTTTTTTAGAAGAAATAATTTTTTGAGGTCTAGAAAATTTGACTTGAATTTCTGTCTTAAAGAATGGGGTCTCTGATGGTAAACATGTGCAATCAATTTTATGGTTTCCATTTTTCTTGAAAGTGCCAAACATACACAAGATGCTAGCTAATCACTAGCAGCATTATCTTTCCTTTTCTATATGTCAGTCTTTTATATGTGGAAATAATACAGAAATTGGGGTTGATACTAATTATAATTGTGGGTTATTTTAATATCTGTGCCTCAGCAAGAAAATTTCCTTGATTTCTGTATTATGACTAGGCAGTTATGATCTCCATGACCTTCTGGGTTTTGAACTGAACATTTCTAAGATCTCCTAAAAGATGTGTAGCATTTGAACCAAAGTATCTGAGGCAATTATAAGAAGAAAAGAGAAAAGTGGTGTACTTCCTGGTGGACACATGGTTCAGAAATGTGGGGGGTTTGACTACATCTAATACCTGCTTTCCTCAATTTAACTGCCAATGAACTAAATTAAATTACAATGCTAAGTGAAAAAAAAACATAGCAAACCTGTTCATTATCTTCCACAAAGAACATATGGTAAATGTTCCATAAATAAAGAGTAAATAAAGAAAATATATATTTTTGAACTAAAATAGGGAGAAAAACTGAATATGTAGGTTAGAAAAAGAGAAAATGAAAAGTTGCTCTTAAGTAAAACTGGCTTTCTCCATCTGGCTTTTCCAAAAGAGTTCCAAAGAGGAACTGAGAATAGATTTTATTTCCCTTTCTTTGCTGGTAAAGATACATATTGCTCAAAGATAAAAGAGAAAATCAAAGAAAAGTGTGCCTGAGACTATTTTATTTTAACCATCAGAAGCAACTTGGCAAGCCATATGCTAGTAAATCATATATGGAAAGTCATATTGCCTTTTCAGACATAAGGCTTTTTAAAATTATCCCCCCATTTTAATAGTTATCATTGGTACTAGATGTCATAGATTTAAATTAGAAGTTTCTTCATACTTATATAAATAATAATTGAATAAACAAACAAGAAACAATAATGAATAAATTCCCTGTGTAGAAAAATTTCAAGTAATTTCTGTACATATTCTACTCTCAAGTAAGTGAAACATAACTTGGAAGTTAGGATGCAAGTCCAGCTCCTTAAATGTAAGCTGTGCATTCTGACTTCCATCCAAAAAAATGTGGATAGAAAATAGGGAAGTTAGTAAGTTGACAATGAAGAAACCTGACAAACACTACCTAAGTCAGGTGACCAAGTTTAACATCAACAATGATAAATTGGGATGATAGTATGTGCCCTTGACATGATGTGATGGAAGAGGCACTTGGACCCCATAGTCTTCTTCCCAAGACACGTGACCCTAGTTTAATAATGCGAGAAACATCAAATATGTGCTTAACAAAATTATATCAACTGTCTGATGAGTACTTCCCAAACCTATCAAGGTCATCAAAAACAAGGAATATCTGAAAATGAAAAGAAAAGAGGAGATTACAGAGAGGGGAGGACTAGTAATATGGTATCCTGAATGAGATCCTGAAAGAGAAAAAAGATGTTAGGTAATAAGTAGGGGAATCTGAATCAAGTATGGAAATGAATGAATAATGTTTTAGTATGTATTCAATACACATACTAACAAATCAGTATTATATCCAAAAATATATTTTAGCACTTATTTGTTAACCCAATATTTAATTAATTTGCCCCCAAATATTTATTTGGTGACACTATATATTACATTGTTTTGAGTGTTAAGGAAACATCACCAAATTTATAAGGTCTACTATAAAGGTATAGAGGAAAATGCCAACCAACTAAAATTTTAGGATATTAAAAGTTCTTAAGATATTAAAGGTTAATTAAATCTTTATATAAATTAATGCTTATTAGTGCCTAAATCACTTGTCTATAGTCCATTTTGGGAAGGAATTAAGTTAATTTTGGATATAATGATAAATAAAATTCAAATTAATTTAATTGATTGCCTGACTTGATTTTACTTTTATATCTGATTGCATGCAATAGTATGAATTTTGAATAAACAAAATGATTAAATGTTCAAGATACTTTAACTTACATTTATTATGCAAAATAAAATGTTACTACATTAGTCTAAGTATCAATAGCATGTAAAGTGCTTTCCCTTATTAAATCAAAGTTTAACTATCTTAAATACTCTGGCCCAGTTAGTTCCATTATGTAGTATTTATGCTGCCACATTGTAAATAATACCTCAAGGTGTAAAATCTCCTCTGTGTTCAGATAATAAATTTGCTAATTTAGTTAATTTATTTTTATAAGAATTTTATATTAATAATATGTAGTATGGAACTTTTTAAAGTAAATTATCAGGAGAGATTTTGAAAATAATAGTGATAATTGAAATAGAAATAATATATTTTTTAAAAAGCTGAATAATTAGAGTCTAAAAACCTGGGTAAGGTTAATATTGACAGGCAATTGATTAATGAGCAGATCATGAACACAAGAGCATTAAACTTGGGAACATTAGAAAAATTTCAAACAAATAATTAGAGGTAATTAATCAAATATTCTGCTAAAGGGTTTATTATCTCTCTCTAAAAGTTAAATGTCTAGTTCCAGATCCTGCATCAAAATGGATATCGCTAGGTTATTTATTTTTGCATGCATTTCTTCCTAAAGAAAAGAGTCTGACTTGCAGCATCTTATTTCCAGTCATGATGTGGGATGAAAGCACAGTGGCCTGACATCTACAATACTTCAGTAGCAATTACGGCACAGTTAATATATCAATTTAATTAAATTCCTATAGTGATTCATGACATGAAATATCAAAATAAGTTAACTTGCACAGAAACAGACCAAAGATCAATGCAGTAGGCAGAGATACAATGAATTAAATTAAAGTATAATTGCCATCTACTGAAAGGGTTGTGTGTGAAGGTTTTGTTTGCAGCAATCTTTTAGAAAAGCATCACTTAAGGAAGTTAGATAAGATAGATTCCAGAAGGTTATGAAGATGCCGAAAGTCAGCCTTAAAGAAATGTCTAAATTATTTTTACCTTATTTTTGCAAAGGACTCAAAGGACTATGTTCATGTTAAATAAAAATAAATGGAGTTATTTCTCACATTTACTAAGCATAATAGGAATTTTGCATTTTCAAATGTGATTTACCACTAATTTTTACAGTGTTTTTAGATAAATTAATATCACTGAAAACCTTATGACAAGAATAATATAAAAACTATATGTCAAAGAAAACATCTATGTGTCAAAGAAAGAAAGAAATAATGAAACTGGTGGGTGAGTTGATCAGGTCCTCTAAAGTTCTCACTATCATCATGAACTAGGAAGATGATCATGGAGTTCTACACCAGTTTGGAAGTAAGGCTGATAGCCTTCCTGCTAATTAATACAGAGAATAGGGTCTTCCTTATAAACAAAGGAAGAAAAGAAATGCTATTCATTTGGTATCCCATGGTGATAAGGTGGATCTTGCAGGTTACAGTAAATGTGCTGGAGAAATAGCAATTGGTACCTTTATGTTACAAAGCTTTATATATAATTTTGTGATCCCAACTATTTTCATCAGTGAAGAAGAATGAGTTGCAGTCCATGGTTAGTAAGATATCTTCTAATTTAAATATTTTATAATTCTATGGTGGATAGATGATATCTAGCTCATTTCTTGTATTAGTAGTCTTAGTTACTGTTCATTATTAACGTATAAATAAAATACATTTTACTTTATCGAATTAAGCACAATAAGGTGGGCTTATCTTCTGTGTGTGGGTATGTATAATTAGAGTGTAAATCAGTTTTGAAATTTTCTAGCCAGTAAAAAATATCAGGAGCTTTGTAGTGACATGTGCTTTAGAAGTAAGATTACTAAACATTCCAAGAAAATTTGAGTTGCTACCCTCACTTTTAATAGTAATCTACTATCTCGAACTATTCCATTGGTAGTACTAATGGAAAATTGACATAAATAAGCAGATAAAATAAGTCTTATTTCTGTAACAGTAATGTTAAGTCACTTTCTCAGTTAAAATTAGATTCAATTATAAGTAACATAAAATCTCAAATTATGGTACCTTAGTTAAGATAGAAACTTCTTTCACTCTCACAAAATTATCAGCCAGCTATGACTAATATGGTGGCTCTTCTCTGCAGGAACCCATGTTTCTTCAGTGCTCTGTTATCTTTAATGTATGGCTTCCACCTTCTTTTGCAAGATAGCTATCTCAGTTCTAGATATCACATTTACATTCCAGTCATCACCAATATTGTGTTACTATCTTGTTTATGTATTACTAGTCATGCCTAGAGGCATACAAAAACTAGTAAACAATATATTTTTTGGCAGCCAATTTGCCCAGCTTAAATTCATGGTGTCTGTTACTGAGAAGCTGAGAACAGATATTGGGAGACAACTGGTAGCTTCTATGACTGGAAGCTATGTCTTCTCTTTCATAAAATGTTCCTGAAAGTGTAACATACTCACTGTCCATTCTAACTTATCTTCTGATTGTGGTAGGCTATAAAACAAAAGACAAGATGTCTTTTTCTGCCACCAAAGGAGAACTGTGGAGTAGGATTACAATAACCTCAATAAAAACTTTCACTGAGAAATGGAAGGGAGGTGAAATACCTAGTGGTTACTAGTTCATTAGTCATGCATGTTGTATAGTTAGTTATCCAAGATGTTTTTAAATTAGGAAGTTTTCAAAGTCAGATAATAAAGTTTTTGGTTTCAGGACTCATTTGCACTTTTATTTTTATTTTTTTTATTTTTAAAATTATATTTTATTGATTATGCTATTACAATTGCCCTAATTTTTCCTCCTTTGCTGTCCTCCACCCAGCACACCCCATAGCCTTAGGCAATCCCCCTATCATTGTTCATGTCCAGGGTCATGTGTACAAGTTGTTTGGCTACTCCATTTTCTATACTACACCTTATAGTCCCAGGACTACTCTCTCACTACCAATTTGTATTTCTTATTCCCTTCATCTTTTTACACAGTTCCCCATATCCCCTCTTCCTTCTAACACCCATCAAAACATTCTCAAATCTATGTTTTTATTTCTGTTTTTCTTGTTTGCTTAGTTTGCTTTTTAGATTCACTTGTTGATAGATATGTATTCATTGCCATTTTATTGTTCATAGTTTTGATCTTTTCTTAAATAAGTTCCTTTAGCATTTCATATAATAATGTTTTTGTGATGATGAACTCCTTTAACTTTTACTTGTCTGGGAAACACTTTATCTGCCCCTCAATTCTAAATGATATTTTTGTTGGGTACAGCAATCTTGGCTGTAGGTCCCTGCTTTGCATCATTTTGAATATTTCTTGCCAATCCATTCTACCCTGCAAAGTTTCTTTTGAGAAATCAGCTGACAGTCTTATGGGAACATGGGAACTCCCCTGTAGGTAACTAACTACTTTTCTCTTGCTGCTTTTAAGATTCTCTACTTACTTTTAACATCTGGTATTTTAATTATGATGTGTCATGGAGTGGGCCTCTTTGCATTCATCTGGTTTGGGACTTTCTGTGCTTCCTAGACTTTCATGTCTATTTACTTCACCAAATCAGAGAAGTTTTCTTTCATTATTTTTTCAAATAGATTCCCAATTTCTTGCACTTTCTCTTCTCCTTCTGACATTCCTATGGTGCAAATTTGGAATACTTGAAGTTATCCCAGAGGTTCTTGAAGCTATGTTCATTTTTTATTAATTCTTTTTTTCTTCTTCCTGTTCTATTTGGTTGTTTTTTGGTTCCTTATATTCCAAATCATTGATTTGATTTTTGGTTTTGTTTACCCTACTGTTGATTCCCTATAAATTGTTTTTTATTTCAATTGCTGTATCTTCCATTTCTGACTGGACTTTTTTATGCTGTTAAGGTCCTCAGTAAGTTCTTTGAGCATCCTTATAACCAGTGTATTGAACTCTGCATCTGACAAATTGCTTATCTCCATTTTGTTTAGTTCTTTTACTGGAGTTTTGATCTGTTTTTTTGTTTTTTTCATTTGGGCCGTGTTTCTTTGTCTCCTCATTTTGGCAGCCTCCCTGTATGTGTTTTTATGTATTAGGTAGAGCTGCTACGACTCTGTGTCTTGGTAGCATGACCTAATGTTGTCGGTATTCTGTATGGCCCAATGGCACAGTCTCCCCTATCACCCAAGCTAGGTACTCAAGGTGCATCTTCCTTGTGGGCTAAGTACACCCTCCTCTTGTAGTTGATCCTTGGTTGCTGTTGACAGGTCAATGAGAGTGATTAACCCAGGCCAGTCAACTGCAAAGCCTGGCTGTGACCACTTACCACCCATCCCCATCCTCTGTGAAGGATCACGTGTGCTGGGGCCCACTCCACAAAACTGAATTTACTTTAATAGGGCTCTAGTATCTGCTGAGTCCATCCCTTGAGTGTGTAGACTATGGAGGTGGTTAAGATGAGGTGCTCCAACATCTTTTGTAGTTGTCCACTGGGTTGCACAGGATCTAGGGTTTCCTAGGAGATGCAGGCCAAGGTCACCTACTGCCTGTGTTTTATCTGGGGCCACTTGGAATAAATTATAAAGCAATATACAAATGGATGCTACTTTTACAGGGCTTGAAGGTGCCCAAGCATGGCCAGGCTGTGAATCAAGGCCAGGTGATGTTAGTGCTGGGGCTAGGGCCACTTAGCAAGAGCTACAGTGGTTTGCTGAGGCCAGCTCCTGCTTGTTTGAAAGAATTTAGACAGATTTCCCCTTTGCATTTTTAAGAGTTATTGAGGAGAGCAAAGAGTTTTTTTTATAATGTAAGGTATGTCTATCAATGTTTACTGCTTCCAAAATTATAGCTGAGGAATTTTCAAATGTATATTGATTAGCTTATTTGAAATAACATCAAATCTAATACATTAACATATTTTTATGAAAAATAACTATTTTTCAAAACAAAAATAGCTAGAGTGGCATTATTTTAATATTTGCATTTTTTTTTTTTGCCAATAGCCAACATATATTGGGCATTCACTAGCCATGCAGTGTACAAAGAACATGCATTATTATAGTTCATGCCTTTATATCTCTGTGAGGTATTTGTGATTACTCTGCATATTTTGCAAGAGGAAAAACTTTGCCTTAGATTAGTAATGCACCCAAGGCTACACAGCTTGAAAAATGTAGAACAGAGATTTTACAACTTCAGTATCCATGCTCTTAACCATGATGCCCTCCTGTCTACAGAATTGGATAGAATGTACTTTAAACAATTAATCCACTAAATTCCATTTCAGTAGTGAAACATAAAAGCAAGCCTATATTTTCTGGGTGCCAGTCATTTGCCAAGTGCTTGATTCTAGAGAGAGAGGAATGGGGAGAGAGAGAGAAAGACAGACAGACAGACAGACATTGATGTAAGAGATGCCTCCTGTATGTGCCCTAACCAGGGACCAATCCCACAACAGAGGAAATGTGCGCTGAGGAGGAATGGAACCAAGGAACCATGGCTTTTTGGATTACAGGACGACACTCTAACTGACTGAGTCACACTGGCCAGGGCTGCCAAGAGCTTTTATATATCTTATTTCACTTATCTTCATCACAAGCTTGCAATATAAGTATCAGGATTCCCCTTTTCAGCTATGGCAAATCTTTTCAATGTCTGATTTTATAGAAGACATCTGAATTCTGACTGCTGGTTCATCATTCAATGTATTGTAATATTGGTGAAGTGCATGAAGATAATACGATTTGAAACAAATAGGAAGTTGGAAAAATATTTAAGTAGTCTTTAAAAAATTGTGTGTATATTTTTGAAAGCTACATCAAAACTTGTCAAGTGGAAGCTTTTAAAATTTGCAGTATGGAATCTGAAACAAAATTAATTATTCATATTATTACATTAAAGTCTATTTTGTGCTTTGCATTTTGAATGGTCCTTTTACTCTTGGGTGGATCATTTGAAGATATTAATTCCCTTAAGGTTTTCCAACTGTTTACATATTTTTATATGAATTTTAAAATCACATTTGTTAATAGTATTATAGAAAGGTCTTTAAATATTCAAAAGCTGACAAATTCTTGGAAATAAATATAATTTTCCAAAATTCTAATTTTCACTTGAAGCTTAGACTTTATTATTGGCAACAAGTATTGGCAGTTGTTTTCTTTGAAATGGCATTTCTACTTTGTTCATTTTAGAAAGAGGAGCCCTCCAATATTCAGGTCTGAGTAAGTATAGTTTGCCTGTCAGTCATTATTTCTAATAAAAGTGGTGTTCCATAAAATAAGGGGCTGGCTCACCTGATATAAAAGCTTTTCTTCCAAGACAATCATTACACTTCAGCAGGCACCAGAAGTGCTTAATGCATACTATGTATTTCTTCATACAAAATAGTATCAAAGCATATATAACAGTAGAATTATTTTTAGTGTTTCATCAAGATATTATCAGTGAAACTGTATGTGTGTGTAACTATGTGTGAATGATAGAGAAAAATGACTATTGGTATAATTTGCTGTGAGTACCTTTATTCCCAGTAAAGTGACAACAGTTTTCTCCATCATAGCTTTTAAATCATCAATGCAAATATTTACATAATAAAAAGAGGTAAGTGATATCTTAGTACTATGATGAAAAGCATTGTGGTATCACAAATACCCTGAAAGGATCTTAGGGACCCCTAATCAAACATGGAGAATAACTGTTTGAAGTTGAAGAGTATTCAGATACACTATTTTACAATACATACTGCCTGGTGATACAATTTTCATTTCCATAAACATTTTTAATGTGACTAGTTTTGACATCTTGGCTAATATTTGTATTAAAGTGTATAAATGTTTGTCTATCTGATAGATAAGAAAAAGCTCATTGTCACTTTAATTTATTTTCCTTTTACCATAAATAAGTTTAGGATCTTTACACACATTTATTTGTCCATATGATACCACTGCAGGGACCAACAGACAGTTCCATGAGACATAATTAAGAGTTTATATATAAAAATATTTGCATGTATTAAAAATATAATTTATAATCAAGGTTGAATTTCCTTAATAGATAACCAGTTAGAAGAGAGGTAGAAACTTTATTAAGTGATATTGGGATAACTGGCTAGCTATTTCAAAGAAAGGTTTATCTATAATTACTGTATTTTGCTATGTATAATGCACACAGATGCAATGAATCTGCACCAAATTTTGCATTAAGCTTGAATATTCCTCTATGGAAACTATTCAGATGATTCAGAAGGCTGTAGCTATGGGCGACTGGTGATTGGCAGCTTCATCATGACAGTGACCCACTCATGCATCACGTCTCAGGTAGTATTTTGGTAAAATGTCAAATCACCCAGGTGACTCAGCACCCCCTTGAGACCAGATATGGCACCCTGCAACTTCTGCCTTTGCCCAAAACTAAAATTAATTTTGAAAAGGAAGAGATTTCAGACTGTCAATGAGATTCAGGAAAATTTGATGGGTCAGCTGGTGGTGATTGGGAAGACTATGAGAGATCACAAGGGACCTACTTTGAAGGAGACTGAGGCATCATTGTCATATGTCTAATGTTTTTTTGTATCTTTTATCTTCTTCAATAAATGCCTGTTTTTCATATTACATGGCTGGATACCTTCTAGATATCTTCTGGACAGACAACATATGAATGACATTCTGTAACTACCCCATGCAAATCGAATGGCAGAGAATGACCAACTATTTGCAACTGATATATTTTTAAACATAGGTATAGGTTATAGTGAGTGGTAAGAACTCAGGCTCTGGAGCCCTACTGCTTCAGCTGGAATCCTGGCTTTGTAACATGCAGAGTAATCTGAACAATTTATTGAAATCCTCTATGCCTCAGTTCCTGATTTATCTGTCATCCTAGTTTCTAAGTTTAATATAGGATTAACTCATACTTATGAAGAGGTTATGATAAGGTATGACATACAGTAAATGCCCCATAAATGTTAGCTATTATCATTTTTTCAGGTATAGGCGAGGGCACTTTTGGTGACCATTAACAGTTTTCTCTTTTGTGTATGATTGCATTGTGGATTAGAAGCGTATTTTATCTTGCTCTGTTACCACCACAGAAATTATCTTCATATAGAATTGATTTCTGTAACCTAGTTATTTTTATAATGTATTAGGTGATAAGATGGATGAATCCCAGGTATATATTGACCATAAGAGGTTGGAAAAGATTTCAGGTCATTTTAGATAATGGAAATAATAGAATGAATTTATTTTTAAACCTTTGTTTAAATGAAGAAAAACTTACAAAACCCAGTTCTAAAGTTGATGTAAGAGTGAGGAAAGAGAGTGAATGACACAAATGGGGGACACCAACCAGCCAATTTCAAATTCAGATTAAACCTGCATGCCCTGCTGTTTGCCCTACATGTATTTCTCATTATGCTCTACTTTTAACTTGACCTTGCTGTCCCTTGTTCTTTGAAAACTCTCCTGGAAATATTAAAGAAGCTAAAGGTATTTATCATAAGGCTAGATATGCAGTATTGTAATAGATCCAGGAAACAAAAATGAAACGGAAATCATCTATGCATACTAAGGCCAGTGCTTGCCTGTTCTGAATCGATCACTGGCGGCTTCATAATTTTGTAGAGACCCAATACTGAACATAGATAGAAAATGATTCTTAGGAGCTGAAAAAGCTTTCCTTTTTCAGATTTTTCCCCCCTTGTCCTTTATGGTCCTGAACTCAATCAAATTGTCAGAGGACTACTTCCCATCACAAAGATGATGGAAATGAGAATTTGGGGTCAATTTATTTCTGGCAAGAAAGAGCCATGAGTATGACAACCTTACCACTCAGCATTTTAACAACATGAAGTATACAAAAGCAATCAGAGTTTTCTTGCATGAAATCCTTCTCTAAAAATACTGAATGCCAAACTCCAATGGACTTTCCTCTTAACTTGTTACTGTCATCACCCCTCTTAGTGGCATAATTTTCTAAATTTTGTATATTCCTGTAAATGCTTTAAGTGACAAAATTTGATGAATTGAAATAATGAATGAGTTTTCATGCTGAAAAATGGTTTGACACACTATTCATTACTAATTTATTCAATTTAAAAAATATTCAGTATTAAAATTATTCCTCTGAGTTTTTACCTAACATTTTTTCTTCTTGTTTTGGTAAATTGATTGTTGGTTTCTTTAGACAGCATTACTGAGATATAATTCATATTCCATAAAATTAATTTACAGTGTGTAGCTCATTGATTTTTAGTATATTCACAGAGTTGTGTGACCATTAATATAATTTAATTTGAGTAATTTTCTTTATACCAAAAAACCCTACACTTATTACTGTCACTACCATTCTCATCCCATCTCCAATCCCCAGCTCCTGACAACAAACAATGGATTGTCTATGTATAGCTGTGCCTACTATGGGTGTTTCACATATGTGAATGTATTCATATAATACAGGATGGGGGCAAAAGTAGGATTATAGTTGTGAGTGCACAACACACATAATTTATTCTTGTAATATTATTTATTTATTAATTTTATAATTAATTATTACATTATTTTCTTTAAACCTACTTTGTTACACCCTGCATATACTCTTCTATCACTGGATTTTAGATCTTAGGATCATATTTTCAAAGTTTATTCACAAATAGCATGCATCAGTAATTTATTTCCTTTGTTATTGCTGAATAATATTCCATTATGTGTATCTACCATATTTGTTTTTTAGTTTTTTAAAATATATTTTATTAATTATGCTATTAGAGTTGTCCCCTCTTCTCCCCTTTATTCCCCTCCACCCTGCATTTCCCCTCCCACAAGCATTTCCCTCCCCCTTAGTTCATATCCATGGGTCGTACATATAAGTTCTTTGGCTTCTACATTTCCTAGACTGTCCTTAACTTCCTCCTGTCTATTTTTTTACCAACCAGTCATGCTTCTTATTCCTTGTACCTTTTCCCCCATGTTCCCTCCTCCCCTTCCCCACTGATAACCTTCCATGTGACCTCCGTTTCTGTGATTCTGTTTCTGTCCTAGTTGTTTGCTTAGTTTGTTTTTGTTTGTTTAAATTCAGTTGTTGATAGTTGTGAGTTGTTGTCATTTTACTGTTCATATATTTTATCATCTTCTATTTCTTTGATAAGTCCCTTTAACATTTCATATAAGGGTGTGGTGATGATGAACTCCTTTAACTTTACCTTATTTGGGAAGCACTTTATCTGCCCTTCCATTCTAAATGAAAGCTTTGCTGGATAGAGTAATCTTGGATGTAGGTCCTTGTCTTTCATGACTTGGAATACTTCTTTCCAGCCCCTTCTTGCCTGCAAAGTTTCTTTTGAAAAATCAGCTGATAATCTTATGGGAACTCCTTTGTAGGTAACTGTCTCCTTCTCTTTTGTTTTTAAGATACTTTCCTTATCTTTAATCTTGGGTAATGTAATAATGATGTGCCTTCTTGTGTATTTTCTTGGGTCCCTCTTCTTTGGGACCCAAAGTTCTTCTCTGAACTTCCTGGATTTCCTAGAAGTCTATTTCCTTTATGTGATTAGGGAAGTTCTCCTTCCTCATTTTGTCAAATAAGTTTTTAATTTCTTGCTCTTCCTCTTCTTCTGGCACCCATATGATTTGGCTGTTGAAAAGTTTAAGGTTGTCCTGGAGGTTCCTAAGCCTCTCCTCACTTTTGCAAATTCTTGTTTTTTCATTCTGTTCTGGTTGAATGTTTATTTTTTCCTTCTGGTCCAAATCATTTGAGTCCCAGTTTCCTCACTGTCATGGTTGGTTCCCTGTATATTTTCATTTATTTCACTTTTAATAGTCTTCACTTTTTCCTCTATTTTGCTACCATATACACCCATTTCTGGAGCATCCTGAATACCAGTGGTTTGAACTGTACATTTGATAGGTTGTCTATCTTTCTTCATTGCTTAGTTGTATTTTTTTTTTTCTGGAGCTTTGATCTGTTCTTTCATTTGGGCCATTTTTTTGGTCTTGGTGCACCTGTTACATAGTAAGGGGCAGAGCAAACCTCTGTGGTGCTGTTGTAGCACTGTATGTGGGGAAAGGGTCCAAGAGGGAACAAATGCCACTTGCTCAGGTCTTGGCTGGCTTTCAGTCACTTCGCCCTATACCCACAAGCAAATTGGGCCCTTCTGATGCTGATTCCTGAGTGGGTGGGTTTGTGTATGTTGTAGGACCCCATGGGTCTCTCCAACAAACACTTCTGTGAGGCTGGAAGTTTCTCCTGCTGCCACAATGCCCCCAGGTTTTTTCAGTCAGAGGTTTTGAGGCTTTATTTCCCAGCTCTGGAACCCTGGGTTGTGCAGTCTGCTTGCTCCCCAGTTGTTCCTCCCAGTTTATCTGCACACAAATGTGGGACCACCTGCTTCACCCTCTCCTGCCTTGGTCATCCAACTGCCACCTTGCCACGAGTCCTCTCCTCCCTGGCTGCCCAACTCTGTCCCTCCTACAGGTCTGGATGAATATTTCTTTTATAACTCCTTGGTTGTTGAACTTTCATACGTTTTGATTTTCTGGGAGTTCTGGTTATTTTTTGTTTTTAAATTTGTTGTTGTCCTTCTTTTGATTGTATGAGGAGGCAAAGTGTATCTACCTATGTCTCCATCTTGGCTAGAAGTCTTCTGTATATACTATATTTGTTTATCCATTCCCCAATTGATATCCAGGTTGTTCCTATTTTTCAGCACTATGAATAATACTGCTAGGAACATTCATGTGCTAGTTCTTATGTGAATGTGTTTTAATTTCTCATATTGTCTATTCCTGGATTTTCTATGATGGTAGTATTGACCACATAGAATGTATTGAGAAGTGTTCCCTCTTCTATTTTTTGGGGAAAAGTTTATGAAAGATTAGCATTACCTCTTTAAATATTTGGTAGAGATTATCAAGGAAAGCTTGTGGGCCAGAGATATTCTTAGTGGATTTCAAAAATTTCCAATTTAATTTTTTAAAAAATTTTATTGTACTTTTTCCCATTACCATTTAATCCCCTTATAACCTCCTCCCCCCACAATCACCACACTGTTATGTTTGTCCATAAGTCCTTTTTTCTTTCTGCTCGATTATTCTACCCCCTAACCTCCTCTCCCCAGTAGCTCTCATCTCTCTCTCCATCTAGGACTCTGTCCCCATTTTTCTTGTTAGTTCAGTTTGTTCATTAGATTTTACATATGAGTGAAATCATATGGTATTTGTCTTTCTCTGACTGGCTTATTTCACTTAGCATAATATTCTCAAGGCTTATAGACACTGTTGCAGAAGGTAAAATTTTCTTTTTTACAGCCAAGTAGTATTCCGTTGTGTACATATCCTATAGGTGCTTAATCCACTTATCTACTGATAGACACTTAGGTTGCTTCCAAATTTTGGCAATTGTAAATAGCACTGCAATGAACTTAGGTGTGCTTATGCTCTTTCAAGATGGTTTTTGGGGTTCATTTGGATATATTCCCAGAAGTGGGATAGCTGGACTAAAAGGCAGATCCTTTTTAAAATTTTTTGAGGTACCTCCACACTGCTTTCCACAATGGCTGCACCAATCTGCATTCCCACCAACAGTTCAAAAGTGTTCCCCTTTCTCCACATCCTCATGAACACTCACATGCTGATTTATTGATGATATACATTCTGATAGGTGTGAGATGATATCTCATTATGGTTTTAATTTGCATTTCTCTGATGATTAGTGACACTGAGCATCTTTTCATATATCTATTGACCATCTGTATTTCCTCTTTGACTAAAAGTCTCTTCAGGTCCTTTGCCCATTTTTTAATTGGGTTGTTTGTTTTTTGGTGTTGAGCTGTATAAGTTCTTTACAAATTTTGGATATTAACCCCTTATCAGATGTATTGGCAAATATGTTCTCCAATCTTTTGGGTTGTCTTTTTACTTCATTGATGGTTTCCTTTGCTGTCAAATAACATTTTAGCTTGAAGTAGTACCATTAATTTATTTTTTCTTTTGTTTCCCTTGCCTGGGGAGATATATCAGTGAAAATATCACTATAAGCAATGGCCAAGATCTTACTGCCTATGTTTTCTTCTATGACTCTTGTGGTTTCAAGTCTAACACAGTCTTTGATTCATTTTGAATTTATTCTTGTGTGTGATTTAAGAAGATGGTCTAGTTTTATTTATCTCATGTGTCTGTCTAGTTTTCTCCAAGCCAGTTTACTGAATAAACTATCCATAGCCCATTGTATGAGATTGTTCCTCTGCTAAATATTAATTGACTTTAAAGTTCTGGGCTTATTTCTGGGCTCTCTATCCTGTTTCATTAATGTGTGTGTCTATTCTTCATGCTAGGACCATGCTGTTTTGATTTCTATGGGCTTACAATATAGTTTGAGATTAGGTAGCATGATTCCTCCGACTTTGTTCTTCCTTCTCAAGATCACAGTTGCTATATGGAGCCTTTTGTGGTTCCATATAAATTTTTGAAATATGTGTTCTACTTCCATGAAAAATGTCATTGGAATCTTGATAAGAATTGCATTGAACCTATAGATTGGTTTGGGTACTATGGATATTTTAATGATGTTAATTTTTCCTATCCATGAACACATTATGTGCTTCCACTTATGTGTATCTTCTTCAGTTTCTTTCTTCAGTGCCTTATAATTTTCTGAGTGCAGGTCTTTTACATCCTTGGTTAGGTTTATTCCTAGATACGTATATTTTGCCATGCTATACTCCCAAACTTTGGAGGGCAAAGTAAGAATGTCCACTATACATGGGTGCTACTAATTCCATGTTTATAGAAATGTTTTAAATTGTTTATTTTTATGCATTAAAAGTGTAACTCCAGAAAGCAATAATAATATCTGTAAGCAAAATAATACCCTGGAATATGATAGTTGGTTTTGATTCTAAATATAAATAAATAAAAATTGAGTTAAAAATTAAAGCAAAAGATTTTTTCCCTTAAATTTTGGGCCATTATGCATGGCAAAATATGGTATTTTATTCTTTTTGTGACAATTGTGAATGAGATTGTTTTAATAATTTCTCTTTCTTTTTCATTATTGGCATATAAAAATGCAACTGATTTCTCAATATTAATTTTGTATCCCGCAACTTTGCTGAATTCATTTATCAGTTCTAGTAGTTTCTTGCTGGAATCTTTGGGATTCTCCATGTAAAATATCATGTCATCTGCAAATACAGACAGTTTTACTTATTCTTTTCCAATTTGGGTGACTTTTATTTCTTCTTCTTGTCTAATTGCTGTGATTAGGACTTCTAGTACTATGTTGAATAAGAGAGATGAAAATGGATATACCTACCTTGTTCCTGATCTTAAGGGGATGCTTGTAGTTTTTGCCCACTGAGTATGATGCTGGCAGTGAATTTGTCATATATGGCCTTTATTATGTTTAGGCACATAAACATAATAATCCCACAGTGGGATTACTGTGGGATTACTGTAATCCCATTTTGCTGAGAGATTTTATCATAACTGAGTTCTGGATTTTATCAAATGCTTTTAATACATTGGTTAATATGATCTTGTGTTTTTTATCTGTTTAGTTTATTAGTTCAGGAAAATACATTGGGGCAGCTAATACAAATGGGAGAACTGTGTGAGGTTCCAAGGTTTCTGCTTTGAAGGAGACTGAAGCATCATTGTCTTATGTACAATGTTTCTTGTATCTTGTATCTTTCTCAATAAATGTCTCTATTTTTATAATATGTCATCATATTATATGGATGAATACTTTCTGGACAGACCTCATGTTTTCCCTATGTGATACCCTTTACAAATGCTCATTTTCTTATGGATTCAAGTTACTATCCAGTGTCCTTTCTTTTCAGCCTGAATGACTCTCTTCAGGCTTTTCGTTTCTTTATTTGTATTAAAGAAAAAAAATTGCAGGGCTTTTTTTTTCCAGTAACACATTATCACTCTATCCAGCCATTTTTTGAAAAAAATCTGGAATGTCATAAATTTTTATTATTTTTGAAGGAGAGTTTAGCTAGATATAGAATTTTTGGTAAACTTTCAAAACTTTGTAAATATTTTCCCACACTCTTCTGACCTGCATTTTTCTCATGAGAAGTCATTTATTATACTTATTAAGGATCCCTTCAGAAAGTTGTTTTTATTCTGTTGTTTTCAAGAATTTTTTTTTCCTTTGACTTTCATTAACTTGACTATGTTCTGTGTAGTTGTAGGGCTCTGAGTTAATCTTCTTGGACATACAGATTAATACTTTTCATAAAATTCATTTTCAGCCTTTTAAAAATATGTTTTGTCTCTTTGTTTTCTCTCCTCTGAAAATTTCTTCATGTTTATTTTGGTATATTCAAATATACCACAATTCTCTTAAGTCTTTTTTCACTTTCTTTCTTCTTTATACATTTTGCTCCTCAAACTGAATTATTTTTGTTGACTTCTCTTCAAGTTTGTTTATTTTTTATTATGTCCTTTTGAATCTCTTATTGAGACACTTTTGAAATTCTTGTTTTAGTTGTTGCTCTTTTCAAACCCAAGATTTTAAAAATAATGTCTTTTTCTGATTTGATAGTTTCTATTTTATGAGACATTATTGCCTTTACATTTATTCATTTCTTTAGGCATATGGCCATTTTGGTGTCAGACTATCCCCCAACCCCCAGCCACATGCATGCAAGACGTGTTGTTGCACCTAGCAGTGTGCAACATCAAGCACTCTGAGAATATGAATATGTATTCATATATATTTATTATATATTTTATTGTTAAATTTAGCTTTTTAGCAGGTCACTGTTAGATTAGTATAATTTTTTGGTCAGCAATGGCCCATTGTTAAAATTTACTTAAATGAACTTCTTGTATATTTTCTGTTTTCCAAGGGAATTTGTGTGTATGAGAAGGTACATTCAAACTTCTGGCAGATTACCAGTCATTTTTAGCTTTCACTTCATGTCTCTACAGAGTTGTAAGGTCAATCCAATGTGAATGACTTCTACCTTCTCCTTTCCCATGTCTTTCCTGTACTTGAGCATGACCTTTGAGATTCTGAATTCGTTGGAAGATTTAATAGTTCTCTCTGGTCATCTAGTCATCTGGAACATTTTTTAATCATGCCCCCCTCCCACTTCTAGGCTCTTGTTTGTTCCAACTAAAACTGAATTAGGCAATGTGTTGTTGCCAGCCATTACTATTGTTCTGGGAACACCATGTAGATAACACTTCACCCAGTGATTTGAGTTCCCAGTCACATCAAATGACCACAACACACTGGGGATTGAAATTTTCAACAGAACTGTAATTTCCAACAAAATATTGATTGTGCTCTGGGGATGGTGCTTTCAAGGGCATTACAGAAGGGATATGAACTCACGCTTCTCTAGTGTCTGCAAAGCAGCAAGCTTTGGCTACTATATCACTGTTCTAAGGAGGAAAGGATGAAGGAATTAGCCCCAAGTAAACGATGTCACAGACCATGCTGCCTTATAGAGGTTTCGTAGTTTTTCTTGGATAGGTTTTTAGCTTGCTACATGGCTTTGGTTCATGTCCAAAGTTTTAAAGTAATTGTTTTTATTTATTTGCTCATGTTTTCACAGTTTCAGTGGGAAAGTTAGTTTACAGAGGTCCTCATTTCACTATATCAGAATACTATTTATATTACACATTTTTTAAAGAAAAAGGTACACTGCACTCTTGTTTACTTTCTCATCTGTATGTTTCTCTCCACTGTTCATCACCTACCTTCTCAATTTCTTAAATTTCAAATAAAATTTATACTTATCTTACACTTTTCACTTTTAATTTCATTAAGATTCATCATCCCTCTTCCTGGTAAAATATGTATTTCATGAAGGTGTGAGAAAGACAAGTATCATTATATAATTTATAATTTTATAATTAATGTTCACATATTTTTCAAGATTTTATTACTAAAGTGAGTTATAGTGTATTTATATTTAAGTAATGTTGTTTTCTCAATGTCTTTTTCTTTCAAATATTATTTGCTTCTATATTTGATTTTATGGAAAAATTGAATTCCACAGAATTATTTTCTTGCCTGTCATTGCAAATATGAATTGAAGATGAAATAGGAGCTACATCTTTACATTTTATTTTTTAAACAAATTTTGTCATTATTCCATTAAAGTTGTTCCTTTTTTTTCCCATTTTCCCTCCTCCTCCCAGCCCACCCCATACTCCCATAGTCAATCCCCATACCACTGTCCATATCCATGGGTCATTCATACATGTTCTTTGACTACTCCCTTCTCCTTCTTTCAACCATTATCCCCCTCCCCCCTCCCCCTGTTCATTGTCAGTTGTTTCCATGCTTGTGGTTCTATTTTGCCCATTAGTCTATTTTTATTCATTAGGCTCCTCTTATAGGTGAGATCATACGGTATTTGTCTTTCACTGACTAGCTTATTTCACTTAGCATAATGCTCTCCAGTTCCATCCATGCTCTTGCAAAAAGTAAGAGTTCCTTCTTTCTTTCTGCTGTGTAGATTTGATTGTGTAAATATACCACAGTTTTATGATCCACTCATTTACTGATGGGCACTTATAAATTATAAATAGTGCTACTGCTATGAACCTATGTTCATAGGTGGGAATGCATAAGTTCTTTTGAATTGGTGATTTGAATTCCTTAAGGCACATTCTCAGCAGTAGAACTGCAGGTCAAAAAGCAATTCCATTTTTCGTCCTTGAGGAAATTCCATTCTGTTTTCCACAGTGGCTGCACCAGTCTGCGTTCCCAAGAACAATGCAGTAAAGTCCCCTTTTCTCCACAGCCTTGCCAGTAATTGTTGTTTGTTGATTTATTAATGATGGCCATTCTGACCAGTGTGAAGTGGTATCTCATTGTAGTTTTAATGTGCATCTTCTGATGGCTAGTGATGTTGAGCATCTTTTCATATGTCTATGGGACATCTGTATGTCTTTTCTTGAGAAGTGTCTATTCAGAGCCTTTTCCCATTTTTTAATTGGATTGTTTGTCTTCCTGGTATTGAGTCATATGAGTTCTTTATATATTTTAGAGATTAAACCCTTGTCTGATATATCATTGGTGAATGTGTTCTCCTATACAGTAAGTTCCCTTTTCATTTTGATGATGGTTTCCTTAGTTCTGCAGAAGCTTTTTAATTTGATATAGTCCCATTTGTTTATTTTTACATTATTTCCCCTGCCCTAGGAGATATATCAGCAAAAAATATTACTAGGTGGGATATCTGGCATTGTGATCCCTCTGAATTTGTTCTTCTTTCTCGAGATTATTGAGGCTATTCAGGGTCTTTTTAAGTTCCATATATATTGTTTGTTTGTTTGCTTTTTGTTTGGCACTTACTAAATTAACCCTTTAGTTTTTTCTTTTTTTCCACCTTTTTTAAATTGTTGTTCGAGTACAGTTGTCTCTATTTTTCCCCCACCACTAACTCCACCCCAGCCATCCCCACATCCCACCCCTTTGGCTTTGTCCATATATCTTTTATACATGTTCCTTGATGGCCCTTTCCCATTTCACCCCCATTATTCCCTCCCCTGCTCTGGTTCCTGTCAGTTTGTTCTTCATTTCAATGTCTATGGTTATGTTTTGCTTGCTTCTTTGTTTTGCTGATTAGGTTCCATTTATAGGTGAGGTTATATGGTATTTGTCTTTTACCGTGTGGCTTATATATTTTTGAAATATTTGTTTTAGATCTGTGAAATATGTCATTGGTGTTTCAATAGGAGTTGTATTGAATCGATAGATTGCTTTGGGTAATATGGATATTTTATGGATGCCATCCTTCCAGTCTATGAACACAGTATATGCTTCCATTTATGTGTATCTTCCTTAATTTTTTCTTCAGTGTTCTATGGTTTTTTGAGTCTAGCTCTTTTATCTCCCAGGTTAGGTTTATTCTTACATACTTTATTTATCTGTTGCTATAGTAAATGGGATTTTTTTCCTTAGTTTCTCTTTCTGATGTTTCAGTGTTGGTGTAAAAAATACCCATAATTTCTGTATATTGACTTTGTATCTTGCTATTTTGCCAAATTCACTTACTAGATTGGGTAGTTTTTCAGAGAGACTAAGGAGAGTTTCAGAGAGACTATGGAGTTTTCTATGTACATTATCATGTCATGTGCAAATAACAGTTTTACTTCTTCCTTTCCAATTTGTATGCCTTTTATTTCTTTCTCTTGTTTGATTGCTGAGGCTAGACTTATAGTACTGTGTTGAATAAGCATGGAAAAGAGGACAGTCTTGTCTTGATCCTCATCTTAAGGGGAAAGCTTTTGGTTTTTGCCCACTGAGTATGATGTCAGCCATAGGTTTCTCATATATGGCCTTTACATATTAAAGTATGCCACATCTATTCCCACTTTGCCGAGTGTTTTTTTTTTTATCATAAATGGGTGCTGGATTTTATCAAATGCTTTTTCAGCATTTATTGATATGATCATGTGATTTTTGTCTTTCCTTTTGTTTATGTGATATATTATGTTTATTGATTTGCAAATATTGTACATCTTTGCATTCCTGGGATGAATCTGACTTGATTACGGTGTATGACCTTTTAAAGGTATTGCTGGATCCAGTTTGTCAATATTTTGTTGAGGATTTTAGCATTTATGTTCTTCAGTGATATTGGCTTGTAGTTGTGTTTCTTTGTTGTATCTTTACTTGGTTTTGGAATTAAGATATTACCGGCCTCGTAAAAAGTGTTTGGGAGTCTACCTTCTTCTTGAATTTTTGGAATAGTTTGAGAAAGATAAGGGTAAGCTCTTCCCTAAATGTTTGGTGAAATTCGCCTGTGAAGCCATGCAGTCAAAAGCTTTTGTGTGCTGGGAGATTTTTTAATTACTGTTTCAATTTCACTAATTATTTCTGTTTATTCAGGTTTTCTGCTTCTTCCTGGCTCAGTTTCAGAATACTGCATGTTTCTAGAAATCTAGCCATTTCTCCCAGGTTGTTCAATTTCTCAGCATACAGTTGTTCATAGTAATTTCTTTTAGTCTTTTGTATTTCTGTGGTATTGGTTGTAACTTCTTCTCTTCTGTTTCTGATTTTATTTATCTCTCTTTTTCAAAGTGTCTGGTTAATGGTTTTTCAATTTTATGTTTTAAAAGGACGAGCCCCCAGATTTATTGATCCTTTGAATTGTATTTTTAGTTTCCATGTCATTTAATTCTGATCTGATCTTATTTTCTTCATTCTGCCCACTCTGGGCTTTGCTTGTTGTTGTTCTTCTAGTTCTTATAGATGTAGGATTAGGTTGTCTATCTGAAATTTTTCTAACTATCTTCTTTAGGTAGGCCTGTATTGCTATGAATTTCCCTCTCAGGACTGTCTTCATTGTGTCCAATAGATTTTGGGCTGTTGTGTGTTCATTTTCATTTATTTCCAGATGTTTTTTGATTTCTTCCTTGATCTCATTGTTAACCATTCATTATTTAATAACATGTTATTCAGTCTCTATGTGATTCAATGTTTTTGAGGTTTTTTGCTTAAAGTTGGTTTCTACTTTTAAGTCACTGTGATCAGAGAAAATGTTTGTTATGATTCCAATATTCTTGAATTTGTTAAGACTTGTTTGTTCTGTGTCCTAGCTTGTGATCTATCTTTGAAAATGTTCCATGTGCATTTGAAAAGAATGTACATTTTTTTTCCTTTATGGTGAAAGATTCTGTATATATCGAGTATGTCCATTTGATCTAGAATGTCACTCAGTGCCACAATATCCTCATTGGTTCTTTATTTGGAATCTATCTATTGTTCTCAGTGGAATGTAAAACTCTCTATGATGAGTGTGTTATTGTCAATATTTTTTTGAAGTTGTCTAATATATATCTTATATATTTAGGTGCTCCTATGTTAGGTGCATATATTTTTGCAAGAGTTATATCATCTTTTTTTTTAAAGATTTTATTTATTTATTTATTTTTTAGAGAGGGAAGGGAGGGAGATAGAGAGAGAGAGAGAAACATCAATGTGCAGTTGCTGGGGGTTATGGCCTGCAACCCAGGAATGTACCCTGGCTGGGAATCAAACCTGGGACACTTTGGTTCCCAGCCCACACTCAATCCACTGAGCTACGCCAGCCAGGGCTGAGTTATATCATCTTGTTGGACTACTCAGTTAGGTATTATGTAGTGACATTGTTTGTCTCTTACTATGGCCTTTGTTTTGAAGTTTATTTTGCCTAGTATAAATATTGTTATCCCAGATTATTTTTTTTTCATGTCTGTTTGCTTGGAATATTGCTTCCATCCTTTTATTTTCAATTTGTGTAGGTATTTTGTTTTGAAGTGGGTCTCTTGAAGACAGCATTTATGTGGGTCATATTTTCATGTCCATTCAGCTATCTTATGTCTTTTGATTGGAACATTTAATCTATTTATATTTAAGGTTATTATTGATAGGTATGTATTCATTGCCATTTTTTCCCTTTGTTGCTGTGTTCCTCTCTTTCTTTGTCTTCATGTTTTTAAAGCAATTCCTTTTGCATCTCTTGCAGTGCTGGCTTGGTGGAGATATACTCTTTAAGCCTTCTTTTGCCTGAGAGTCTTTTAATTTTGAGTTCCATTTTATATGAGAGTCTTGCTGGATAGAGTAGTCTTGGTTGTAGGTCCTTGCTTTTCATTATTGAAATATTTCATGCCAGTCCCTTCTGGCTTGCAATGTTTCTGTGAGAAAGCAATTGATAGTTTTATTGGAGTTTCTTTACATCTTATTAGCTATTTCTCTCTTGCTGCCTTTAAGATACTCTCTTTGTCTTTAAATTTTGCCATTTTAATTATGATATGTCTTGGAGTGGATCTTTTTGGGTTCATCTTGATTGGGACTCTCTGTATTTTGTGGACTTGCATGACTTTTTCCCTTATCAAGTCAGGGAAGTTGTCATTACTTTTTCAAACATGTTTTCTTTTTTTTTAAAGATTTGTTTATTTATTTTTAGAGAGGGAAGGGAGGGAGAAAGAGAGAGAGAGAAACATGAATGTGTGGTTGCTGGGGGCTGTGGCCTGCAACCCTGGCATGTGCCCTGGCTCGGAATTGAACCTGCGATGCTTTGGTTTGCAGCCCGCACTCAATCCACTGAGCTACACCAGCCAGGGCACATACATGTTTTCTATCCCTTGCTCCTCTTCTTCTACCTCTGGTATGCCTATGATATGAATATTATGCTTTATGTCTTGCAGCTTCCTTAAACTGTCTTTGTTCTTTATGAACCTTTTTAAATTTTGTTGCTCTGTCTGGATTTTTTTTTTACCTTGCTTCTAATTTACTGACTCAATCCTCTGCTTCATTTACCTGTTTTTAATTCCTTCTAGTATATTCTTCATTTCAGACATTGTAAACTTCAGTTCCTACTGGCTTTTATTCATGGTTTTTATGTTGTTTTTTATGCTGGTATAGCTCCTAGGAGGTTCCTTTTAGTTTCCATAGAGTTCCTTGTAGTTCTCATTGAGCTCCTGAGCATCCTTATAACCATTATTTTGAACTCTGTGTCTGATAGATTGCTTACTTCAAATTAATTTAGCACTCTGTCTGGAGATTCCTCCTTTCTTTTCAGTCATGAGTTGTTTCTATGTCTCCCCATGTTAGGTGACTCTTCTTGTTTGTTTCTGCATATTAGATTGATCTGCTTTGACTCTGTCTTTGTGTGGTGCCCTTCTGTGATAGGAGACTTGTGGGACTCAGTTTTGTAGTCTCCTTGATTTCTTGAGCTGGATGCTCTTGGGATGCCATTTATGCCATTTATGTTCTTTTGCTGTAATTGGGTTTTTGTTGTGTTTGGGTCATTCTTTGGTGGATTCTTCTCTCTGACCATTTGACTGAGATTCTCATCACCCACCACATGTATGTTTTTGTACAGGTGCAAAGTATCCTCTCTACCCTTTGGCTTCAAAAATGTATATCAGCTGAGATTCTGTGTTCAGGTCCCTCATCAGAATATTCCCTGAAAACCTGTGCTGAGGACATAAGCAAGTGGGCTCAGCTTCTATCTATTTGGCTACCTTATTTACCTATATTTCTAAACACCATTGAACTGCTGGGGCTGCAGGCAACCATCTTGGAGTGAAAAATCTATGTCTTTAAATTTTATTTTATTTTCAATCTTTAAAAAAAAGATTTTATTTCTTTATTTCTAGAGAGGGGGGAGGGAGAGAGAAAGAGAGGGAGAGAAACACCAATGTGTGGCTGACTCTCACGTGGCCCCCACCAGGGACCCAACCCTCAACATAGGCACTTGCCTTGACTGGGAATCAAACCGGTGACCCCCTGGTTTGCAGCCCACACTCAATTCACTGAGCTACACCAGTCAGGACTACATCTTTAAATTTTAAAAAGTACGTTTATATAAATTTCCTAACATAAGATAGGATCATTCAATTTTGCTGTAGCAAATTTCCTGCCATAAATTCACATTACAGTCTTTATTTACATTATATCTTTTTTCATAAAATCAATAGGTCATCATGGGTCAGAACACTTCTTCAATTAATTATACACTAACAAAGTCCGCAATATGTGTTATCATTTACAATTGTAATCTGCTAGAATATACAGATGAGATATAGCAATGAGTAACATAATTGCCTTTTAATGCTGTGGTAAGTATAATATGGTTATTAGTTATTACTTGACTATTATTAGTAGCAATTAATTTTTACTTTAGTACTAATTGCTGATAAATATACATGTCTTACTCCCTTACCATTTGCAATGACATGAAGATGTTATATATGATTACTAAACCATAGATTGTCTAAAACACAGTTCAATAATTTGATATGATAAGATTGTCTCTGAGCTTAGATATTCGTGCTTTATGCTGTTGGAACTGTAAAAAAGGCACACAATATAGTGTTTTTTAAATTAAGTTTGTTTCATTTCCCACCTCCTGACTTGTATTTCATATACCACTGTTGAACAGCTTTTGGCTACCTTAAATAAGGAAATTGTTAAGAAGTGTGCATCTATAAATAAGTGAGAATAATCTTAGTATTGGATGAAAATTCATGAAATAATAACTTAAAAACTCCTCATAGTAATTATCAAAAGTCAAATCCATGACCATGACCAAGATAATATTTATAAGAAGGATAGACCTTGTATTTCTTACACTCCCAACATAAGAATGGTGCTTGGCATCAAAGAGAGGTTCAATAGTATTTGTAGAATAAATAATTAAAAAATGAAGTGAACTAAGTGTCTGATAAGAAGGAGAGGCTGGTATGAGGCAATGAATAATCCAGCTTAATTTCATTGGAGATAACCTTTAATAAGTCTTCACAGAAATAATTCTACCATAATATTCACCATTCAAAGACTCTCAAAAATATATCAACATCCACTGAAACAGGAAAAAAGAAATTTAAAATTGATGATGCTGATTTCAAACAAGGTTTGCAGGTTCTCTGAACAGTAGAGGCTTCTACTTTCTATAAGAGTTATCAGAAGAATTGTGTAATCATAACAAAATTCACTGAATTACTACTTTAAGAAGTCTTAACCAGTCCGCCCTAGGCAGAAATATTTTGCCATAACAATTATATTGTGTTGGCTCTAAAATGTTCTTTTTTAAAAGATTTTATTTATTTATTTTTAGAGAGGGAATGGAGGGAGAAAGAGACAGAGAGAGAAACATCAATGTGCAGTTGCTGGGGGCTATGGCCTGCAACCCAGGAATGTGCCCTGGCTGGGAATCGAACCTATGACATAAAATGTTCTTAAGAACAGATATTTGTGTGTTATTTTACTCTTCTTTATTTTGGAGAGACAGTTTGAATAAGCTTAATGGCTCAAAATGGTTTTCCAGTATTGTAACTTTAATACTGTGACTGTGGTAAAGATGTTCTTCACTTTAAGTGGTTTGATATATGACTGACTGTCATGCTAGAAATAACTGAATCGTACATTGGTGTTTACTCTGAGAGAGGGATAGAATGTGTGTTGAGGGGAGTGTCTGTACACACATGCACATTTGTGTGCTTGGTGAATAATAAGTTCCTACAGATAAAACAGGAGAAATGCATAAGCATTAGTTTGTTTGGATAAAGTAGTGGCCGCAGGACAGCCCCTAAGTTTTTTTGATGATCAATATTTTCCTGGAGAATGTCCCCATTTTAACAATATACAGAATGAAGTAATGGAAAGTAACATGGTTAAAAGAAGTTCGGAAGTCAGGTGATCCTGAGTTGGAGTCTTCACTATTTACTGTGAGTCTTACTACAAGATATGTAGTCATTATCTGGAAACACTAGCTATGAAAATATGATTGTGTTATGGGATTATTGTCAGGGTTTCATGTAAGCAAAGATCTTATTATAACTATGATAATATTATCTGCTTTGTAGATTGTTGAGAAGATTTAATGAAAGAAAATTACCTTCTACATATAGCAAGTACTAAATAAATATCATCAATTGTTTTTATAGTTATTATTACCAAGTAAATAGAATTTAATACTACAATTGCATTTAAAAATCAAATATGAAGACAAATATAAATATTAAATCAATTTTAGACATTCCATTTTCAAAATGAACAATATCATTTTATTGAATAATTTTTCTCAAAATAATCTATCATTAAGCCCGCAGATGAGCATTTCTCTTTTCTGAGATAATTTCTTCAGCCTGATTGACATTCTCTGTCTTGTCATGTAAGGAAGTATGTTAGCAGAAACATGGTTCACAGCCAGTCACCTTAATCTTCCAGGTCATTCTAGAGAGAATTCCAACACAGATTCCACATTGCTTCATTGGTATGAGTGGTTTATTTGGCCTGATTCTTTCTAAATGGATCCATACCAATAATTTATTCCAGTTGTGATGGCCTTCAACACTTGACCAAGAATAGCTTCCCAGATTGGGTTAAACTCTATAGTGGTAACAACACACACACACAAAAAATGTTATATTTTAGACCTGGCTCCTAAGACATCATGTTCTTCTTTTAGCTATACTGAATACAAGTTCATAACTTGGCAAGTTTTAAAGATTTATCTATTTATTAACATTTTACTCATTAGGATAAAACCCTTGAAATATTATCTTATTTTCAAGAACGTCCTTGGGATGAAAAGCAGATATATTTTTGTCACATTACATTTTCAGACCCTGTAGGTCACTTTCATAAAGCAGTCACCAGAAAAGTTACTGCATTATGCAATAGGTTTTTCTCATGTTTTAGATACATATGCAATTAAACCTGATTTTAAATTTAGATAGCAGGGTTAAAAAATCTGTGGAGTGATTGCCAAGCTCTTAAGAAGGTAAACAATTTTTGACATAGAATTGTATAAATTTTTGCTAAAATGTGGCAAAATTTTCATGTCTACTTTTATCAAGAAGTTATTCTTTTGTTTATTATAGTTAACAATTAAGTGAAAAATATAATAATATATCTGCCAATTCATCCCCTTTGCTTTGCATTATGCAGAGAATAGAATGAAGTTGGAAGATGTCAGTCAATTGGTTGGGGAGTAGCATCAGTTGCCTCTAGAATATCTGCTGATTGTCCTCACTTGCTATTGTGAAGAGTGTGGTATAGATTATAGTATGGAAGTTAATACTATAGGAATTGCAATTGACCAAACTTGAATTTGTGTTGAAGTTCTACTACTAACTACCTTGTTCTTTAATCTCTTCATCTTTAAAAGGGGTGCAATAATAGTGTAATTATTATTGGGTGGTTATGAGAAAAAAAATTAGCATTAGCACAAAATCTAGAACAAATAAGCATTTATAAAATGAAAACTACATAATTGTTTTCCTCTTATGATTGTTATTTTATGTATAGGGAGCCATTCTGTGTGGCCTGGGGAGTGTAGCCCAGCCCCCACTCCAAAGACCTGTGGGGAGCAAGGTCTGGCACAAAGGACCCATACCCATGGATATGTTTTCCTGTAGGTAATCAGGCCTGCATTGTACCTAGGCTGCTATGAGACTTGCTTTTGCTAAAACTCCCTCAACCTGAGTTGAAACTGCCGATATTTAATGTACATCTCTGAAGCAACTCCCTAAAACCTGTGCTAAGCTGTTGCAAGGACAAAATGTGACTAAATCAATCATTTTGCCATTCCCTTGCATTTGCAACATTTTCCCCCGTTTTTGTTATCTGTAAGAAGTAATCACTTAAAGTAAATCTAAGGATAATGAATGAGAAGCTTCTTTGATGTAATGCGACTAGAAAGCAATAAAAAATTGTGCAGGCAAGGGTTAAGGCACACTCCTCTTGAGAGAGTGGCCAAGGCGCTCTCTCTCAAAGAGTGACCATGCTATCCTTTTTTCTCCACAGGACTTCTGCAGTCTGTGTGAATTTGTTTACCGCATCCACAACACACAGATTCCATGGGCTGGAGTCTGAATCATTTATGTGTCAGTTTGGACTGAGGGGTGCCAAGATACCTGTTAAAACATTATTTATGGGTATATGTGAGGGTGTTTCCAGAAGAAATTAGTATTTGAATCAACTGATTGAGTAAAGAAAATCCCCCTCACTGGTGTAGGTAAGCATCACGGAACACACTGAGGGCCTGAATACAATAAAAAGGCAGAGAAAGGCTAACTTTCCCTCTTTGTTGGAGCTGGGACATTCATCTCCTCTTGACCTTGGACATCTCTGCTCCTGGTTTTGGGGCCTTTGAACTCAGAATGGGAATTGTACCATCAATTTCCCTGGTTCTGGAACCTTTGGACTTGGACTAAATTACACCACAAGCGTTCCTAGTTCTTCAGCTCACAGGCAGCTGATTTGGGACATCATGGTCTCTGTAATCACATGAGACAATTCCTATAATAAATCTCCTCTTATATCTATCTATCTATTTATCATCTATAATCTATCTACATATCCTATTGATTGTTTCTCTAGAGAATTCTGACTAACACACTCCTCAAATTACATCATTCCTTCAATACATTGCTATGAATCACTAAGAAGTGAATTTATCTATTACTGTTCCTTTCTTTAATTTACTTTTCAGGCTGTTACTTCTTACCCAGAGGAGTAGATTATATAATAACCCCTCATTATTAGTGGTTTTGTTGTTGGGTTTTTCCCTGGTGGGTCCTTCCCTCCAGTTGGTTAACTGAGGGTGACTCCATTTACCACATCTTATACCCTGCTGTACAGGTGTGGACATGTTGTGTGGAAGCTGGTTCTTCTGTCTGTATGAGGTTTTGAGGCTTCTCTATTGCTATTGTTCAGTTGTTTGTTCTGGGTAATTTCTCCACCATTTAGTTGTATTTCCAGATCAATCCTGGGTAGAAGTTAGTATGGCTTCCACTCCTTCTTCTGTTGTTATCTGTTGGTGGTTCCTTTGTTGGTGGGTTTCCTCTTCCAGCAGGTATACTGGTTTCAAAGCATCCACCTACTCCTTTTTGTGATCAGTTGGAAGGGGAAGGCAAAATGGTTTAAGATAGCAGGAGTTTATTCTATGGTATTTAAAGTACCAACCCATAGAGAAGAGATAGGAGATCCTTTGGCTATGTATAGTGTTAACCGTGATATTTCACCCAACCAGCCACTTTTTAGAATGGGTAGAAAAAATATAAGACTCTTGTTAGGGGCATGGAAAGATTGTGACTCAGATATAGAAAGCAGTGAGCTTGTATAGTGAGGTCATATTATGAGGTAAGGTGAGAGTAAATGATAGAAAATAGGTGAGGTGGGTGAGAGAATAACCACCATAGTAATAAAGTTCAGGAAACAGTGAAGTGAGCCAACATTTGGGAGGGGTGCTGTGTAGTATTTACAGTTATATGGAACAGCAATTATTTACAATAGTAATGAAGCAACAATCATATGACAGAATCTATGTGATCTGAATAACAAGAATAGGAAGTATAAGACTTAGAGTAGTGCTCTGTTGGAACACAAGTGAAGTGAAAAATGGAAAATTAAAAATACGCTGTGAAAGAGAGAACAAGGGAAACCAGTCAAACAAAGCAATTTAGCTAACCAAGCAAAGAAGACTAAGCAGAAAGAAGAGAAATATAAAAAAAATTACTAATAAAATAAAAGATGTAAGAACAATGAAAAAAATAATAATACAAATATACAATAACTTGCAAGTTCTCTGGAGTAGCAAAGTGAAATTTGTCTCACTGTGTCAGTTGCTGGGATGACCCCTCTTTGGGTCAATCCTGGTCTTTTCACACTCCAGGTTTTATTGTTTCACTTGTGGGAATACAAAAAAAAAAAAAAAAAAAAAAAAAAGAAAGAAGGAAGAAGGAATAAAAAAAGAAAAAAAGGAAAGAAGAAGGAATTAACAAAAAAAGTCTTTCGCTGGCTTTAAACAAGC
Organism: Phyllostomus discolor; assembly: GCF_004126475.2. Lineage (NCBI taxonomy): Eukaryota > Metazoa > Chordata > Mammalia > Chiroptera > Phyllostomidae > Phyllostomus > Phyllostomus discolor. The sequence continues at coordinate 93,365,028 of NC_040903.2, read as the reverse complement.
CAAGCCAGTTCTGCTGGTCTTCCTGGCTGCGGCAGACTGAGACGGAATTGGTTTCAATTTTCTCCCTTCCTGTGGTTTTGTGGGCATGGGGGCCAGGTCTGAGATGCACTCTTTGTAGTTTCCCAGGCCCCAGCCCAGTTCCTTGGTTTTCTACCTGATCTCCAGTGCCCTTCTGTGCCTGACCTACACCTTCAGTCCACTAATTGCACTGTTCTTGAGGTGCACCAATTAGGGGCAACTCACACACCACTTTCTTGCTCTTTGCAGTCCTAGATGCTAGGGATTGTCAGAGGCTCTTCAAGGTAGTTATCCCCCCTGCCACTGAGTTAAGTCTTTATGGGGATTGCTGACTCCCTGAGCCCTGCTGCTGTCCTCTGCAGAGCTTCTCCGCCTTCCTCCTAGTGTGTCATTTTGAGTGATGTGATGAAATCTTGTGCTGTTATCCTCCCCTTCCTGGATGTGAATCATCCCTTTGTCCAGTGTATCCACCATGGATAGTCTCTTTGCCTGCCAGTCACTTAGTAAGTAGCCTTCTTGGTTATAAGGACAACTACTGCGGTATTACATGACTTATTCTCAAGCAACTTTTATTTTTCTCAATAATGCCATTTTTCTTAATAATGCCATATTTACATAACTTTCATTAGTGTATGATGTCTGTCCAGAAAAAGTCCAACCATTGTTAATATAGTGAGGATGGTTTGCATAACATTGATGTAACCTGGCAACCGAGGAGAGTGGACTGGGATGCACATGCATGAACAATGGTGACCTTACTGTACTAGTCAGTGGGGGTGGTAGACACCATTGAGTGAGCATGTGTACTGTGTGACCCTTGCATTCAAAATGACTCAGTGAGTACAGTGACAACTTTGCATCAAATTTTGCATTAAGCTTGAACATTCCTCCACAGAAACTATTTGGATGATTCCTAGGCCATGACTATGAATTGGCAGCTTCATCATGACAATGCTCTACTCATGCAGAGTATTTTGGAGAGACATCAAATTATTCATGTGACTCAGTCCCCTTACAGCCCAGATTTGGTGCATTGTGACCTCTGGCTTATCCCAAAACTAAAATCACCTTTGAAATTACCTTTGAGATTTCAGACCATCAATGAGATTCAGGAAAATCTGTTGGGAAAGCTGACAGCATTGGGAGAATTGTATGAGGCCCCAAGGTGCCTACTTTGAAGGGGACTGAGGCATCATTGTCCTATGTACTATGTTTCTTATATTTTGTATCTTTTTCAATAAATGTCTCTATTTTTCATAATACATGGCTGGATACTTTCTGTACAGACCCTGGTGTATATTGTTATAATTATTCTATTTTATTTTTAGTTGTTAATTTTTTACCATGCCTACTTTATAAACTAAACTACAATTGTTATGAATGTACAAGTAAAAGAAATGGTATATATAGAGTTCAGTACTATCCATGGTTTCAGGTATCCACTCAGGGTCTCTTGGTACATTTCCTCCATAGACACAGGGAACTACTGTGAAAGTGTAGTTCCCATGAGCATATTAATACTTCTTTTAATTATATTTCATACTTATTGCAGCTTATGATTAGTTATTTTCTTTAGTGTGTAAAAATTCCTAAGCCCTGGCTGGCGTAGCTCAGTGGATTGAGCGCAGGCTGCGAACCAAAGTGTCGCAGGTTCAATTCCCAGTCAGAGTACATGCCTGGGTTACAGGCCATGGCCCCCAGCAAGCGCACATTGATGTTTCTCTCTCTGTTTCTTTCTCCTCCCCTTCCCTCTCTAAAAATAAATAAATTGAATCTTTAATTTTTTTTTAAAAGATTCCTTCAGTTAGTCAACTCACACTGAACATACTTTATGTTATTGTACTAGGAACCATGATAAAAAATGGATACATTAAATAGGAGCCCTGCCTTCACAGAGCTAAAATTTAGTGGCAGAGAAAGACTTGGAGACAGGCAGTTCCCTTGCTGTATCTATTGGGAATAGAATGTGTAGCTATGGAAGCCCATGGTTGGTGTTGCAGAAATAATGTTTAAACACAGACCTAAAGGTAGAGTAGGTATTAGCCAAGAAAAATGTATTTCCACACTGAAAATATAGAATGTGTATGGTGTGTTCAAGAAATTGAAATAGTTTATTTTTGGTTTTGAAATGAATGCAGTTTTGATATTTCAAAGATAGCAAGAAATGTGGCTGGAAAAGTAAATAAAGACAAGCTGATAAGTGGCTTTTATAAAATTTAAAATAATGTTTACTTTATCCTAAGGGGAAAAAAGAAACCATCAAAATATATCAAGTAAGTTAAGGAATCATAGCTACTTGTTTAGAAAGTGTAATTTGGGGGCCGAGAGAACTGACAGGAGGAGGTCAAGACTAAAGGCAACAGAGCAATGTAGGAAGTTATTGTAGCAATTCAGATGGAAAAGTATGGACATCTAAACAAAAATAATGGTGGACTAATGGGAGAAGAAAATGAACTGACTAGATGTCTAGAAAGTTTGCTCATCAAAATTTCACTGACATTTGGATGACATCTATGGTAGCAATAAAATAATAGTTAACACTTAAATAACACTTACTATAAATGTATATTCTTCTAAGTATTTTTGCTTATAGTAAGCTACTTAATACTCCTAGAAAATATTTGAGTTAGGTATCTTACAATTTCCATTTTAAATGCACAGACTGAGCAACAAAAATCTTAGGTAACCTGCCTAAATTCACATACTTAGAGAATGGAAAAGCCAGGATTTAAACCCAAGCATTCTGGTTCTGGGGTTTAAACTATTCACAGCATGAGACATCTCTGCTGTTCCACTGATTTTGCATTTGTGTACCAGTCATCATTGCATTTAAATGGTTGAAATTCATGAAAATGAAGGAAGGAAAGTGAAGAGAAATGTTGGCTTGTTTAGTTACAAAGATAGGGAGCCAAGTAGATGAGCACAGTCCTAAGGATGCTAGAATTCTGTAGTAAAATCATCTAGGCCAGGGACTTTTTTTTTGAGAGCTTTTAAATTATGTTTAATTATATTAATGGTCATTGGATTACTGGCAGTATAGATTTCATATCTGCTGGGTTACCAAAATTATGAGAAAAAAGTCATCCATAGTCTTTCCTTATTAATACTTTAATGCCTAATACACTCAGGACTCTCATCTGATCTCAGAAGAGAAATGAGCCTGTTGGGGCTGTCATTTTTTGCTAGGTTGAGATTAGCAAATGCTGCATCTGAGTGGCCTTCCTCTGTTGGATGAGAAGAAAGTAGGTCATTCTACTGCTGTGTATTTCTTCCAATTTGGGGGTCCAAAACTAGTTTGCTTTCTTAATGCCAGTTAGAGGTCTCACTGGTTGCCAGTCACACTATTTCCATAATTTATAGCTGTGTTTAGCAAGGAAGAATTACCAGGACAAGTAATTCTATATACTTTTATGTGGACCAGAAGTCCACATAAATTGAACCCTGGAATTGAGGGTTCAATTCCAGGTCTGAGGCTGTGGGTTTGATCCTTGATTGAGGCACATATAGGAAGCAATGGATTGATGTTTCTCTCTCACAACAATGATGACTCCCTCTCTTTCTTGCTCCCTTCCACTCTCTCTCTCTGAAGGTCAATAAACATATATCGTCAGGTGAGATTTAAAAAAAAATAAATAAATAGGATTTTTCCATTATATTTTGTTTTGAACACTAAATATTAAAGCAGAGCTCTAGTCCTATGACAATATAACATTATTTTTTATTAGCAATTCCCTACTATTTATTTTCAACTTTTAAAATCTCTTGATTGAGATTTGTTTTTCCTTTAGTTGTTCAACAGTGAAGTTTTCTGATAGCTCAACCAGTCAAAGCCTTGAAGTCCTTATTGGTCAATGAGGCCTTCTATTACAATGAGTGGAGTAGCTTTGCATAAAATCTAGAGATAGGAAAGAATAAAAAGGATAAAATTAAATTGGTTTTCATATTTAAGAAACATACTTTGGTGAAGTAATGTTATTTTTGACAAGAAAGATGATGGAAGCCCTGGAGTTGTTGACAGTATTGTGAATGTCTTCTTCAGAAATTAGATACAGATTGAGAACGCAGGAAATGCCACTTTTTAAAATTTATTTTATTTCATTTATATTTTTTAGAGAGGGAAGGGAGGGAGAAAAAGAGAGAGAAACATCAATGTGCGGTTGCTGGGGGTGGTGGCCTGCAACCCAGGCATGTGCCCTGGCTGGGAATCGAACCTGCGATGCTTTGGTTCGCGCCTGCACTCAATCCACTGAGCTATGCCAGCCAGGGAAATGCCACTTTTGTTTGAGGAGATATACTTGAATAAACAGTTTTCCAACAAAGTTTTTCTGAGTTCTGTGATAACAAAATTATTAATTAAACAATAATTTGGGTTACTCATCCAATGTTATCCAAACTTTGAATTAGGAACCATTGAACAACAGGTACATATTTATTTAACTTGTGCCAATTTTTCAATATTTACCTCCTAATTTTACTTATTAAATTATTAATTTGTATATATCTAATAACTTTGGTTTTATGACATTGGTGGGCTGATATGTGGTTTACTTGAGGCCAAGATATTGGTTAGGAAAGCAATATCCTGTTATAACTCTTTCATGGGAAATCAGTTTTATTTATATGACCTGGCTTCACCTAGCGTATTTTGGAGAAAAGTGGGAACTACTAATTACAAATATTTCTGTGCATAAACACATTCACTAAAAAACAGAAACATAAATTGCTCAGTATCAAAATTTGGTCAAATTATATGATTCTGAAACAATCACTTTATATATCACTTACCAATTTTAGATTATCATTACCATTCTTCTCTTAGATTTTCCAGCAGTATGTATTTGATCCAAAATCTCTTCATTATTGACTCTGATGTATTTATACTATGAAGCAGATATTGTCTTTTCCTTCTTTGTAATATCTAGAGCTAAAGACTTTTAATTCGAATATTTATTCTGAGAAAATTTAATTCACTTTTCCAACTGCTTGGGATTAGTCAATTAGCAGCTATGGAAGCCCTTAAGGAGCCATTCACTCTCTCAGTTTAGTGTGCAGAACAAATTAGTATTTCCCAAAATAATACCAATTAAGCCAACATAAAAAAGTTAGTATATATATTAATCTCAGGCGACAAGTTATGATATCTCTCCGAAAGAGCTGTCACTTGAGGACAATACTTTTTAGCCTGCATAGTTATGCTACTTTTATATTATACTCTAAGGACTGCTTTTGCTAGATGTCACATACTATTATTACTATATCTATTACTGTTGCTGCTGCTGCCATCTGTACACAAACACATACTCACTGATACACACACGCACACATGTTATATACATATACATCATTAAAAATCTAAACACTTAAGCATTTCATTTTGGCAACTGTACTAGGTGAAAGCCCAAAAGACCTTCTGGTTCTTTTTTTTTTTATTATTTCTGTGTGACTGTGGGCAATTTATTGCACTATTGTATGACATATCTTCATCACTTGAAAAGTAAAATGTTGGAGTAGGTTATAGAGTAGCAAGCTTGGGCCCTTGGACCAGTCATCTATTTTGGTAAATAAGGTTTATCAAAGCACACTCACACTCATTCATTCATTTGTGTGTGGTCTAAAACTGAATTCACACTTCGTCATCCAAGTTGAGTAGTTGAGAAAGATTGTATAACCTGCAAGCATAAATATTTGCAGTCTGCACCTTTAAGAAAATGTTTGTCAATGCTGGACTTGATGATCAGTAAAGTCCTTCCCAGGTATGTGTATTTATTACTTAAGAGGATTTTGCTAGAAAAGCATCTTAGTATGCTTATCAAGTATAATAACAAATTTTTTAAAATTAGTTTTCTCTTCTGAAAATCTCTATGAATCCAAATGCAAAAATCAACATGGTTCATTTAAATAGTGGAATTATCTTAAATGGTAGTCTGTTGAATACAGAGTGCTAAACCCAGTGGTAGTCATATTTTTTGCAATTTGTTCTTTTTTCTAAAGTTTCAATCTTATATTATTAATTAAAAGAGATGTAGCCTAATCTTAAATCAATCTAAATTTCTTGGGAGACTTTTATTCAAAGTCCATTTTAATCTACTTTGGGAAAATTAAAACAGCTATACTCCTCAAAGAATCAGAAATAGAAGAAAAAAACAAGAAATGCAAATATAAGTTATTAAAATTAATACAGTCATAGAAAACAAAATATAGATACATATAAAGGGATGTGTGTGTTTGTGTTCACACAAATTAGTAGAGGGTATTAACAGTGAAGGTTTGAGTGTTATTGTACTTTAGGGAAAAGTACTGGCATTCATTTTGGATTGATGCTCCAACACTGTGTTTTATTTTTCTTTGACTTTCCAAACTCCAACTAAGTGGCCACTAAGAAGTGATGAAATGTCAATTTTCAAGTTAATGAGAGACCTTAAAGTCTATGATCAGGAACTTAAGTTTCACAAGAAGACAAATTAGGATTTACTGCAGCATTGTAAATAAGAAAATGAAAGCATCAATTTACTGTAAGACTTTTGGAAAGAAAAATGAGTGTGTTAAAGAACAGAAAAAAACAAGGATAATTGTACAAACTAACAGTTGGATCTCTCTTCTCTTTTACTTCTCCCTAAATCTTTACCAGCTAAATTATGTGTTAATTTACATTTATTTAAATTTATGCATAAAATGTAGATTTTTGGCAAAAATGGCCATTCCCTTCCTGATACCCACATCCTTTGTAATGGGAATTTGGAAGTCCTTCCATTAGAATGTGTCCTTCCCCACAATTTAAATCACAGCTGGATTATAATCTGGTTTGGCCAACTGAATTCAATGGAAGTGTTTGTATATCACTTTTGAACAGATTTCAACAGGCCTTGGATGCTGCTTCTTTCCTCTCTCTTGAAGAGGTCTCAATGAACTTCACCTCACAATATTTTAAAAGCCTTCATGTAGTCCCTTTCACATGGAAATGAGCTGGCCTGTGTGTTCAACAGAGTGCAAGGGAAGAGACAATGTCTGACCATCTAGACTAAACCATATGTGTATTACAGCTTATGTCTTGAATTTTTGAATACTGATAAGGGTAAACCAGCCACGGTGTTAGGAGAATACTCAAGTAGTATCATGGAAAGAGTTCAACATAGAGAGAAAACAACTTGCCAGCACCAGCTGGACAGCCATGTTGGTGAACTACCCTGAGAACAGATCATCAAGATCTAGTCAGCCTAAAAATGACAGCTGCTGTAGATGACATCTGACTGCACCCTCATAGAAACCCCAAGCCACTTCTCCATAGCTGAGCTGCTCTTAAGGTCTCATCCCACAGAAACTTTATTATTATTTTTTAAACCTTTCATTTTTATATGGTTGTTATGCAGCAATTTTTAACTATTGCATTGTAACCAAGTAGGGTGCACAGGCTTTACTCCACTAGGAACTATGGCTAGTCTACATGGCAGAGAATGTGTGAGTATAACATTTTTTAATCTATTTTAAGAAAGAATTTATTGTTTTCTGGCTCTATGTTTCTAATTTTTTTTGCCTCTCCTTTTCTCCCTTTTCTAAATTTTATTATATTAGATATTATTTGTATTTTACTTTATGCTTTTATTATTTATGTTATAGTAATAATTATATTTTTATTATTTGACTTAGCTTTAATTATCTTTTGAAATCTGGCTTATTAAAAAAGAGTTTGGAATGCTACTGCAAAATTCTCAAGCTTTGTTAGTTACAGGAGTGCTTCATTGTCAATGTTTTTAATAATAATATTAATCATACTACTTAACATTACTTTTTGTCCTAGAACTAGTCTTTTTGTTACTTTACCATTAATCTCTTAGTTGGCTGAAATTTATTTCTTAGTAGTTTCTTCAAAAAGGCTCATGAGAATTGAGTTGTATGGTCAAAACAATTTTGTCTTGTCTTTATACTTGAATGGCTGGCAATGAAATAATTGGGTCACATTTTCTTTAAGGATATTTAAGACATTGCTCCAATATATTTTCATTTGTTCAGTGCTATGTTATGGGAATCTGTGGTCAGCTTGATTTGTCTTATATCAGAGGAAATTTAATATTTTTGGTGAGCTGCCAAAAGATTCTTAATTTTCTTCTTTTTTAAATTTATTTTTATTTAAGTATATTGGTATATAATCTTATGTTGGTTATATTAGTGTAGGTGTACAATATAGTGATTTGACATTTTTATACCTTATAATGTGATCATTCCACTAATTCTAGTAATCATCTGTCACCATGTAAACTTATCACAGTGTTATTGACTATATCCCTTTTCCTCTTTTCATCTATCACCCACTCCTTTATTGTATCTTAGTCTGCTTTCATTTTATTTTTAGATTCTACACATAAGTGAAACCATATGACATTTGTATTTCTCTGCTTAATTTATTTCAGTTAGTATAATACCCTCCAGATCTATCCGGGTTGTCCCAAATGGCAGAATTTCAGTTTTTTATTGCTGCATATTATTCTATTGTGTATATATACTACATCTTCTTTATTTAGTCATGTATTGACAGGCACCTAAGTTACTTATATATCTTGGCTAATGTTAATAATGCTGCAATGAACATAGGGGTGCATATATATTCTGAATTAGTGTTCTCATTTTCTTTGGGTAAATATCCAGAAGTAGAATTGCTGGGTCTTATGATATATCTATTTTTAGCTTTTTGAGAAATCTTCATACTGTTTTCATAAGGGCTACACCTATTTGCAACTCTACCAAGAATGCACAAATTATTTTCTCTACCTCCTCGCCAACACATGTTATTTATTAACTTTTTGGTAATAGCCATTCTAACAAGTGTAAGGTATCATCTCATTGCTGTTTTGGTTTGCATTTTTCTGATGATTAATGATGCTGGACATCTTTTCATATGTCTGTTGGTCATCTGTATGTCCTCTTTGGAGAGATGCCTTCCACAGCAAAGACATTTTTCCAAATGTTCCTTAATTTTATTTTTTTAAACAGAACTCTAACATTTTCTGAGTGCTGAGTTTACTGTTATGTGAGAGTTATGTGAGATATGTATGATTCTTATTTCCATTTCATAGATGGAAAAACTGTTCCCATTGCCACACAGGAAGTGACTCTATGATCTCATTTTGAAAGTTGAAAGCAACTACATGAAGAATAACCTCTTAATGTATATTTGAGACAGCAGGGGTTCTCAAGCACTTCCGCCATGTATGGCAGAAGATTAAATGTTAGTTGCTTGAAAGATTGAACTTAGAATCTCTTTCAGACATGGACTAAAAAGAGATGCAATGACAAACAATAAAAAGCATGGAAAGATGCAGAATACAGATCAGAATTCCAAAGTGTGTCTATAATTTTCAACACTTGTCTAATTGGACAAAACATGGAGAATAAAAGGACTAAAATAAGAATAGTAAAAAATGTCTGAGCTGAAAAAACAAAAAAAAATTAAACAAAATAAAGACTTCTTTCTGAGAGCTGAACAAGAATGCTGAAAAAGACAAACACCTAGATAGTCTAAAAAACATTATAATATCAAGGAAAAAAATCCTAAAAGCATCCAGAATAAAAACAAAATGAAACAAAAGTAGCAGATATGCAAGCAGCCATGTCTCTTTACCTCATTTTTTTTCCATGGTACTTATTAATTTCTTACATAGTATAAATTTTACATATTTATTAAATTGAATATTGGTTGTATATTTTTGTGACAATATAAGCTCCATCAAGGTAGATATTTTTGCTTTCATTTACTGATTATCCCAATATTTATAATGATAACCAAAACAAAGTAGATTATCAACATTATTTATAGCATAAATTCTTTATAATATAAAAAATTGGAAAATACCTAAGTGTTCATCAATGCTAGAATGGTTGATAATGTACAATATATCCAAATTATATACCCAATAAATAGAGTGATATAATCCTGAATCATTATATATAAAGTCACAAAATCCATTCGTTAGCATGCAGATGTCTAAAACAAACTGATAAGAAATATTCTGAAACACTAGCTATAGTTACTAAGGAGGACTGGGAAGTGGGTAGTCAATGAAAAAGTATTTCATAAAAATTATTTTGTGTCAGGTAATATTCTAGAGCTCAGATATAACAGTGAATAGTGTCTTCCCATGAAAGCAATTTTGTTTTTGTTGGTGGGAGACAATAATATATAAGCAGAGGCAAGATTATTTCAGGAACTGAGAAGTGCTTGAAAGAATATAAAACACAGTTGTATTCTGGAGACTAACTTGGGAGATGTTGGTTACTGATAGTATTTCTAAAATGTTAATATTTAATTTGAAGCCTGAATATGAGAAGGAAGGTAGCATAATCATGAAGATTTAGGGATTAAGCATTTGATATAAAAGCAGAGGGAAAAAAGCAATCAGCAAATACAAAAGACCTGGAATGGGAATATACATGGTAACCAGTGAGGGACAAAATGAAGACCGAAACACATGGAACATGGTTTCTGAGGGGGAGCGAAATGGCATCCGGGTGAGGCTGGGGGCCAGTGGTGGTGGAGCTAGGTAAAACATAGCAGCTAGGGTCTTTGTCAACCATGTGATTTAAACAATGAAACATAAGTATAATAGTGAGGCATTAATAAAATTTAAGAAAGTCATAGTTGTGATCTGATTCATGGCTTTCAAAAAAGTGTTAGCTTGGAAAGGATGATTAGTAGAAGATCAAGAATGAGGTCCAAGACCAGTTAGGAGCTGATGGAGTAGACCAGGTAAAATTAGTGCTGTGTTCAAACAGTGTGGTGATCAGTAAGACTTCACACTCATCAACATTTGTTCTCTATGTTTTTTCCCTTTCTTTCCTGTGTTCTTCCTGCCTCCCTCCCTCTCTCTGTCCCTCCTATCTTCTCCCTTCCTTCCTTCCCTTTTCTTACTCTCTCTCAAGTGGGAGGTTCCTTCTTTGCAATATATCTCTTATAATTCATTACATGTCCTGCATTTGTTGTGTGTTCAATGGCTTGTAAAAAAGAGCTTACCTAAAAGACATCCATAATATTTGGAGAAAGACTCATTACAGTCTAAAGTGATTTTTAAATAACAGTTTTCAGGCTCAGGGTAGAATTGGAAATGTACAAAAATGTTTAGAAATCTGTCTCAGCTATAAGGATTGTGCTGTTTGTATCTTGTAAGATGGCTATTCTATAGTCACAGATTTGGGAGTATATTCTATAGTCACAGATTTGGGAATTGAAAGAAAACTCTAAAATATGGTTACTAACATCTACCAAGAAAGAAGCCAAGTTTATTTAACTAGAGATTTATACTGTGGACCTTAAAATAATTTCTTATCTCCCAAAGAAGAGATCATTTGTCTGACCCTTTCTCTTCAAATAGTTGAAGGAAGGAGTGTGATTCCAACTTTAAATGGAATTCTAAGGTAAACACTTTATCAGCACTTGGTATGCATATCATGTTAGAGTATATGTATGCTAATATATATGTTAGTCCATATCTGATCCATTCTTGGGGGGCTAGTGTGCCAATATGAGCAAAAGCAGAAGAGGTATGGTGCTATGTCTCAGCATTCTTATGACATTCTTTGTGTCATTCTTTACAACACACCAACTTATAGCTTGGTTTGTTTTGTTAATCTTCCACTGAGCTGCATTTCTTCTCTAGAGTAGAAAGAATCAGTATGTGGATTAAATTATGGAATTAGAAATAGCTATGTTTATTAGCATAATATTAGCAGAGGAGACAGTAAATGATAAAATATATCAATTTGAGAAAACTACTACATGAAATGTGCCATTTATCTACAGTTTGTACACAGTGAATAAACTGCTTTGTGGCCTACCAAGCTAGAAGTGAGTAGGAAATACTTGTCATAGTTTTCATCCCAGATCACCACTTACTAATTTTGAACATATTTGACCATTCTAAGCTGTGCCTTGATTACTGAAATGGCTATGATAATAATACTTCCTGTAGTAGAAAATACTGTTTACTCATTACACAAAATGGAGTAATTATATATCCTGGTTTGCACAGGATAATTTAGTTTCTTTCTGGTATAAGGGCATTCTGTCTGGTTTGGTATTTGCCACTCTCAAAAGCGTCCTTGTTTTGGTGACAGTTAACATGGTTTCCCCAGCTCCCAGCCCTTATTACTGAGTTTGTTCAGATCCCACCATCTTCCCAAACAGCCCAAACACCTGGGAAGGTGACTCCACTTCTGTCTCCAAAATTGGCTTCTGATATCTCTGATCCACTGATGGATTTAAGGGCCCTGCTTTGCCTTGTCTAATCAGTACATGGCATTGTCATGGCGACACTCCAAATCCAAAGGTGGGCATGCAGTCTAAGTTGTCTCACTCAAAACAAGAAAAGATTTATTTCACAGTTGCAGAAGTAAGTTTGTTTTCTTTCTCCTTTGGAAATAAAAACTGTTGCAATGGCTGATAACAGTTATCTTGCAACCATGAGAGCAGGTAGCTTAAAGATAAAACTGGTCCAGAAAGAAGCAAATTAAGAAAAATGCCAGGACCTATTCATACCACTCCTGATGACACTCCACCTTCAAATAATAATAGCTTTATTGTTTATGCCAATTTTAGGTAATATCTTTGGAAATCAATTACATCTAAATGCCCTAATAAACAAAATCTCTTATGGTATTTCCCTAAGGATTAAATAAGACTATTCATGTGAAATTATTAGTGCAGTGTTGGTAATAATAACCTAATTTATTTATTTATTTTTAATATAATGGGGAAAATGTCACCATAAGGAATCTGAGTACAAACATATACATAGAATTTTGTAGCTTAAATCTATCATATTTTTCTTAAAATCAAGTACAGCTCACTGCTTATAGACAGATAAGATTCTCCTCATATCTTAGATCAGGCAACCAAAATCGACACAGAAGTTGGTAAATGCTGGTATTTTCTTTCTTCTGATCCAACTTTGCTTCAGCACATGACGCAGTTCTTACTTGAGTGGAATGAATAAGAGGTTAAACATCAGTCTGACCCAAGTAACTAATTGCAGTGGACATTTATAAATATGAGTGTGTCTGTTTATGTGTGTGCACATATGTGTGTGTGCCTGTGGGTGTGTATCTGGACTCTATATGTAGTCATCCCACTTTCAAAAATAACACTCAGAATGTTGTGGGGACAGAATCTATTCCACTCCATTCTACCCATGTGGTCAGAGAGCTTTACCCACTGCCCCTAAGGTGAAATATATGTTGTAGCCCCAACTAAAATCAGGACATGACTTTCTCCCTGGACAGAAATGAACATGTGAATCAATGTATGTCAACAAGGACCAACCTGCATTGGAATCACCAGGCTTCTGCTAAGGCAACTGAAGAGGAATATTCCCTCTCCTGGTACTGTTGAGTTTGAGAGCACATGTGGCCAGAGCTGCCAGAGCTGCCATCGCTGTGAAGAAGCTGGTGTTTCATACCACTGATTTAGCTATGTCAGTCTAGAACTTCTGTCTCCTTCCTCGCTACATATTTGTGTTCAAGTCTTTATAACTCCCCAGTAATTTTATGGAAAAACAGAATATTGAGGTGGGTATTGTATATACTATGCTTAGTGCTGGGACACATTGGTGAGCAAAATCCCTGCCCTCAAGGATCCTCATAAAACCTCTGCAGGCATGTTGCAAGGCAATTAAAATAGCATGGCCCCTGAATCCCAGCATTTTAAATGATTCAAACATTAGGCACTGTATCAATGTCCCCCTTCTACAGTGAATTCAAAGAGTTGCATATATTTTTTGCTGAAGAAAAAGTTATGAATTTGGCTACAGAACAATATAAACATATTAAAAGCTACTATAGATTCTTCACCTCTCTTCTACTTTTCACATGGCACAACTACTTAGAATATCAAGGAGATCCAAGGGTTTTAAGTCTGCAGATAAAAATTAAATTATTCAGCTTCATGCAACTGAATATGTGTTCCCAGCAGAAGGAAGGAAGTTTGCATTCATTTTCTCAACGAAGCTGCCCATGATGACCAGTATCTTAAGGAAGCCAACAGTTTTTGAACATATGGAGACTTTATCAATTTATCCAAAGATAGAATTGCTCAATTAACATATCTTTGGGATGCTGATAAAAACAAAACAAGCAAAAACCAAAATAGAAAAAAAACACACACACACCAAAGACCTCTCTGTCTCTTGCTTTATTTCCTGTTTATTAGGGATGGAAAATCAGAGAGCCATTAACAGAAGAGAGTCAGAATCAGTTTAGTGCTATCATAACAGGATGCCTGACAACTCTACTGGGAGAAGATAATAATATGTTAAGAACTAGGCCAAGAAGATTGCCCGCCAAGCTCAGCCCTTTAGAAATGTTAATTTCCATGAGAAGAATAGTAGGATTGTTTTATTTCTAGGGGGAGGGTAATGAGTAGTCTATTTTTATTTTAAGTTTATAAGGTAGGATGTCATATGTCCCTGAACTCTCAATATAAATGAACTCTGATTGGATGGTGGCTGCATTGCCTACAGGAGAAAAAACTGCTGAAAGATGAGAAAATGGCAGGAATTTATGCTGGAGATTTTGCCAGAGGGAAGGCAGAGTGGGGAAGTGATGACCTGATTATAAATTCAGAGATGACAGGTAAACCTCCAAAAGTTCAGAGGTTCCGTTCAGATATCTATCTCAACATTTAGCTGTTCGTCTGAAGTCTTGCCAAACCCGGGGGAGTATAATCTGTTATAGAAACTGTTGACAATCCCTCACGATCAGTGGGGCTCACAGAAGTTCTCTTGCTTATTCTTAAAGTTCTCCTCACTCCATCTCAAGAATAAAGGGTCACCAAGATTTTGTATTGTAGTTAAAATTTTCTATTACTGTAGATTTTGCTATCATTGCTACCCTTGAGGGTTCTAAAACAGAATGAAGTTACTACATCAAGAACATTACTACTTAGAAAACTTCTCAGTTTTCAGATCCATGGGTTGTAAAAGAAAGGGATGGTAAAGTTAAAATATCTATATCCTAAGTTTGTGAAAGGTTTTATTGACATCACTTGTTTTCAAAAACATGTTTGGTAAATTAGTAAATAGTTAAATCACCTAATTTAAAGAGTCATTTAGCTCTTCTGTTTAATTATAGTTCAAGAATAAACTTTTTTGTTTTTTGATAGTCAAAATTAATTTAAACATCACAGGTATAGGATCCTTTCCATTGCCAGGCATTCATTCAGCTAGAGGTTTTCTAGTCACTATTTTATTTAATTGTCACAGTTTGGCAGATTAAATAGCTATAAACAAAGCAAAATGAAACTCTCACACAAAACCAATTCCAACAGAAGTGGGTCTAATTCTACCTGCTGCCAAAATTGATAAAAATCTCTGTATGTTTACTGTACGATTGTGATCTATAGATCCACAACATCAGCATCACTTGGAAGCTTTTAGAAATACAGACTCTTGGGCTATACTTCATATATACTTCATGAGAGTTGTATTTTAGCAAGTTCTCAGGAGATTCCTGTGCATATTAAATTTGAGAATAAATATTCTCCACTACATTGTCATTTTTCTTGATAATGAAATTTTGTTTGCACATTTCAAAATTTTTAAGAGCAAATACCTAGCCCTGACCAGTGTTGCTCAATTGGCTGGGCATCGTTCCACAAAGTAAATGATCACTGGTTTAATTCCTGGTCAGGGCATATGCCTGCGGTGCAGGTTTTGTCCACAGTCAGTGCATAGGAAAGGCAACCTATTGATGTTTCTCTCCCTCTCTTCCCCTCTAAAAATGTATAAAATCTGTTTTTAGAAAAGGAAGTACCTATTTCTTTTTAACTCAAAATTAAAATATCACATTTTTTTCCTGATTATAAAAATATACATGTCTGTGGTGGGGCTTCACCCGCAGGGCCCCACTAGCCACTATGGATGAGAACAAGTCTACCAAGACATGATCTGCTTGGGGAGGAAAGGTGGCTGATCTCTCAAAGGAGAAGGGCCAAGAGCCTGTTCCTCAAAGGGCTTTTATTGGGTTCATTTTCACAGGAATACAGGTAAAGCTCATTAATCATTGTCAGGCAGTAAGGATCAAACAACAGATAACAAAGAACTCTGAGGGCCTATTTTGAGTCATGGTCAGGTAGCTAAAGAACTGTAAAACTTTGAGGAACAAACTTACTTCTTGCTTGGACCCTTATCATTTAATTGAGAGCATTCTAAACAAAGCAGGTTTCACGAGAGTTTACATATTCTTTCTTAGGCCTGATTCCCCAGGGAACCTGCCCTTTCTAGCACAGAGCTGCACCACCCACCCTCTGTCATTGTTTCAGGCTTGGGTGGGACAAGGGAAGTAAGGCAACTAAGAGATTAGGAGACTTCTTGCAGACAGAATGAGGACTCAAGCTTTGTCAAAGCCGAGGGGTGAGGGTCCATCACCCCCTTTTGCTGTAGCCTCCAAAATCCTTCCTTGGGGGACTCCCACGTGATCATGCCTGTCTTAGGTAATTCCCCCCTTGGGGAATCTTACCCATCACTGGCTAACCGACCAAGCATTGGGGGCCACTTATGGATGAAGTAAAAGGAGCAGAAGCAGCACTCCTGCCAGGGAGATAAGCTTTTGTCTCCTTAGTGGCTTATGGTCCAAGGTCGTTCCTTCAACCTTAGCCTTGGCAGGGGTTACAGCTTCTGAAACCAGGCAGGGTGGTTCCCAACATGTGCCTGTTTAGAAAATTTACAAAATTCATAAATTTACAAAGAAGAAACTGAAATACTCATCATCTAATTCCTTGAAAACAATCCCTTTCTACAGTATAAAATAATCAAAGGAATAGTTCTATTTTCACAAACATAATAATAATAATAATATCATTTATTCAATATGTCTATTTTAGGAGAAATTATAATCCCATTCATAACAGTTAGGATATTGCTTACTTTTTTTAAAGCATTGTAATAACTCAGACTGCTAAATGAGATTTCAACAAGGAAAATTTTGAAAGCTCTAAGAAAGAAGAAAATGTGGAATCCCCTGAATTTCTGTTCTGAAATATTATACACTCATTTTTTTCAATGTGCTGCTTGCAATTTCTTTTGGATCTCTTCTAATGCATTGTCCTTGTTTACCTCCCCCTCAAATAAACTATTGAAACTTAACACAGACAGAAGCCATGAAGTGAAAGCTTGATAGAATTTGCTACATAAAAATTAGTATATCAAAGCATAACCCAAGCAAATATCAGATGTTAAAAACCACAATGTTTATGAGAAAAAATTCATACAAAAAGTAATACAAATAAAGAAAAGACATGAATATTCTAGACAGCAAAATATATTAGCATTTTTTCCAAGTTAGAATGATAAACATATAAAATCATATTTTACCTTAAAAGAATCAAAAAAATGCAGTACCGTTGTTTCATGTATTGGGGTAATTTAAGAGGAAATAGTATGAGGAAATGTAACTCTTACAATTAGTTTTATACTGGTACATTTCTAAAAGGTAATTGGGTGATATGTATCAAAACCCTAATAATAGACATCATATTTACTCATTACATTTTATTTCTAAAGTTTACGCTAAGAAAAATGGTTGTTTTTTTTGAAAATTTTATAAATATGTTTATTAAAGCAGCTTTTATAACAATATACAATTAAAAGGTAATGGAGATGCCCACACAATTTAAGATTTCTTATATTATAATAGATTTATACAATAGAGTGATTAAAAGTTATTGAATCACTTTAATAGAGTTATTAAAAGTTATATACTTAAGACATATATATATTTTTTTCTTTTTTCTTTTTTTTTTTTTTTGCCCTAGCTAGTGTGGCTGAGTGGATTGAGTGCCAGTCTGTGAACCAAAGAGTCACCAGTTTGATTGCCAATCTAGGGCACATGCCTTGGTTGCTGGCCAGGTTCCCAGTAGGGGGTGTAAAAAAGACAACCACACATTGATGTTTCTCTCCTTCTCTTTCTCCCTCCCATCCTCTCTCTAAAAATAAATAGATAAAATCTTAAAAAAAAGATTTTTATTTTACAGGAAAACCTATGTGATGAGGAAAAATTATACATACTTAATATACATAAAAGTATCATTTTGAACTGCTTTCAATTTTTTTGTAAATTTGAAATTTGGTGATTTTACAGATAATTTTTAAAATCATCCAATTGATAAAAATAATTTCACTTTTTTCTTTTATTTAATAAGCACTTTTTATTGTTTATACTATTACAGATGTTCCTTTTATCCCATTTTGTCCCCCTCTACCCAGTCAGCCCTTCACTTCCATAGTCAATCCCTATACCTTGTCCATATCCATGGGTCCTTCATATATGTTCTTCAACTAATCCATTCACCTTCTTTCAATCAGTCCCCACCTCCTCCTGCCCCTCTTACAGCTGTAGATATGCTCCATGTTTCTATGCCTCTGGTTCTGTTTTGCTCATTAGTTTATTTTGTTCATTACTTTTCCTCTTATAAGTGAGATCATATGATAATTTTCTTTCACCAACTGACTTATTTCACTTAGCATAATAGTCCCCAGTTCTATCCATGTTGTCAAAAAAGACAGGAATTCCTTCTTTTTTAATATTGTGTAGCATTCCATTGTATAAATATACCACTGTTGATCCACTCATCTACTGATAGGCACTTAGGCTATTTCCAAATCTTGGCTATTATAAATGGCACTGCTATGAACATAGAGGTGCATAAATTCTTTTGAAGTGGTGTTTCAGGATTCTTATGGTATATTCCTAGCAGTGGAATCACTGGGTCAAAAGGAAGTTCCATTTTTAGTTTCTTGAGGAAATTCCATACTGTTTTCCACAGTGTCTGCACAAGCCTGCATTCCCACCAACAGTACACTAGAGTTCATTTTCTCCACATTAGCGCCAGTATTTCTCGTTTGTTGATTTATTAATGATAACCATTTTGGCAGGTGTGAGGTGATATCTCATTGTGGTTTTAATTTGCATTTTTCTGGTGGCTAGTGATGTTGAGCATCTTTTCATATGTCTATGGACCATCTGTATGTCTTTTTTGGAGAAGTGTGTATTCAGGGCCTTTGCCCATTTATTTTGGATTATTTGTCTTCCTGATGTTGAGTCCTATGAGTTCTTTCTATATTTTGGAGATTAAACCCTTGTAGAATGTTTCATTGACAAATACGTTCTCCCATACAGTCAATTCCCTTTTTATATTTTTGAATGATTTTATTTATTTATTTTTAGATAGAGGGGAAAGGAGGGAGAAGGAAGAGAGAGAAACATCAATGTGTGGTTGCCTCTCATGCACCCTCTACTGGGGACCTGGTCCTCAACACAGGCATGCACCCTAGATTGGGAATCGAACAGACAATCATTTGGTTTGTAGGCCAGTGTTGAATCCTCTGAGACATATCAGCCAGGGCAGTTCCCTGTTTATTTTGATTATGGTTTCCTTAGCCATGCAGAAGTTTTTAATTTGATATAGTCCTATTTGCTTCATTTTTCATTTCCCTTACCACAGGAGATATATCAACAAGAATATTGCTACATGATATATCTGAAATTTTACTGTCTACATTTTCCACTAGTATTTTTTATGGTGTCCTGACTTATTTTTTAAGTCTTTTGTCCATTTTGAGCTTATTCTGGTGTAGAATGTAAGTTGGTGGGCTAGTTTCTTTTTTTTTTTTTTTTGCATGTCCCAGTCCAGTTCTCCCAAAAACATTTATTGAACAGACTCTCTACTCTATTGTAGGCTCCTGCCCCCTTTGTCAAATATTAATTGACCGTAAAGACATGTGTCTGTTTCTGGGCCCTTTATTCTGTTCCATTGATTTATGTATTTGTTCTTGTGTCTGTACCATACAGTTTTGATTATAGTAGCTTTATAGTATAATTTGATATTAGGCATTATGATCCCTCCAGCTTTGTTTTTTTCTTGAGATTGCTGAGGTTATTTGGGATCTTTATCGGTTCCATATACATTTTTGTAATATTTGTTCTAGATCCATGAGGTATACCATTGGTCTTTTAATAGGAATTACACTGAATATATAGATTGCTTTGGGTATTATGTATATTTTAATTATGTTAATTCTTCCCATCCATGACCTGGATACATGCTTCCATTTACATCTTCCTCAATTTGTTTCTTCATTGTTCTATGGTTTCCAAGTATAGGTCTTTTACCTCCTTTATTAAATTTATTCCTAAGTATTTTATTTGTTTATTGATTTTGTTGTTGTTGTTATAGTAAATGTGATTTTTTTCTTAGTTTCTTTTTCTGATAGTTCAGTGTTGGTGTACAAAAATGCCATTGATTTCTGAATATGACTTTGTATACTGCTACATTGCCAAATTCACTTATTAGATTGAGTAGTTTTTTGATGGAACCTATAGGATTTTCTACATACACTATCATATCACATGTGAATAAAGACAGTATTACCTCCTCCTTTCCAATTGAATGCCTTTTATTTTTTCTTCTAGTCTGATCACTGTGGCTAAGACTTCCAGTACTATGTTGAATAAGAGTGTTGAAACTAGACACCCTTGTCTTGTTCCTGATCTTAAGGAAAATGCTTTTAGTGTTTGAGCATTGAGTGTGATGTTGGCAGTAGGTTTTTTGTGTGTGATTTTTATTATGTTCAGGTATGCTCTCTTTATTCCCACTTTTCTGAGTGTCTTTATCATAAATGTGTGCAGGGTTTTATCAAATGTTTTTACTTCATTTTGCTTATGTAATATATCACGTTTATTGATTTGCAAATACTGTATGCACACTTGTGCAAACACAAGGTGGTGTATCTTTTTAATGTATTGCTGGATCTGGATTGCCAATATTTTATTGAGGATTTTAGCATCTGTATTCATCAGAGATATTGGCCTGTACTTTTCTGTCTTTGTTGTATTTTTAGCTGGTTTTGGATTTAGGATATTACTGGCCTTGTAAAAAGAGTTTGGGAGTCTACCTTCTTCTTGAATTTTTTTGAATAGTTAGTGAAGAATATGTATTAGTTCTTCCTTGAATGTTTGGTAAAATTCACTTATGATGCTATCTGGTCCAAGGCTTTTGTGTGCCAGAGTTTTTGATTGCTGGTTCGTTTTCACTAGTTGTTATCCGTCTATTCAGGTTTTCTGCTTCTTCTTCATTCAGTTTTGGAAAATTGAATGTTTCTAGAAATTTATTCATTTCACCCAGGTTGTCCAGTTTTTTAACATATATTTTGCCATAGTAATTTATTATAATTCTTAGTATTTCTGTTCTATCAGTTGTTACTTCTCTTTCAAATCTGATTTTATTTATTTAGGTCCTTTCTCTTTTTTTCCTTGATGAGTCTAGTTAATGGTTTGTCAATTTTATTTTCTCTTCAGAAAACCAGCTCCTGGATTTATTGATCCTTTGAATTTTTTAAATCTCTATGTCATTTAATTCTGCTCTGATCTTGATTATTTCCTTCTTCCTACCTTCTCTGTGGCTCTGTGCTTTATTTGTTGTTGTTCCTCTAATTTTTGAGATGTAGGGTAGGTTACTTATTTGACATTTTTTTATCTTCTTTAGGTAGGCCTGTATTGCTATGAACTTCCTTCTTAGGACTGCCTTCACTATGTCCCATAGGTTATGGTTGTTGTGTGTTCATTTTCTTCTGTTTCCAGATACTTTTTGATTTCTTCCTTGATCTCATTGTTAACACATTCATTATTTAATAACATGTTTTTCATCCTCCAAGTATTCAAATGTTTTTGAGTTTTTTTCCTTAAGGTTGGTCTATAGTTTCAAGCCATTGTAATCTGAAAAGATGCTTGATGTGATTTAAATTTTCTTGAATTTGTGGAGGCTTATTCTGTGTCCTAACATGTGCTGTGTTTTTGAAAATGATCCATGTGCATTTGAGAATATATATTTTGTTCCTTTGGGGTGAAATGTTCTTTAAATATCAATTATGTCCTTTTGATCTATAGTGTCATTCAATACCACAAACTTGTTGTTGATTCTTTGTTTGGAAGATCTGTCCATTTTTGACAGTGGGGTGTTAAAATCCCCTACAATGACTGATTGCTGTCTATCTCTTTCTTAAAGTCCTCTGAGTCTTTCTTTATATATTTAAGTGCTCCTATATTTGGTGAATATATTTTCACAAGATTTACATCCTCTTATTGCACTACTCCCTTAAGTATTATGCAGTGACCTTCTTTGTCTCTTGTATGACCTTTGTTTGGAAGTATTTTGTGTGATATAATAATTGTTACCCCAGTTTTCTTTTTCATGTCCATTTGCATGAACTATTTCCATCCTGTCTCTTTCAGCCTGTGTAGCTCTTTTGTTCTGAGATGGGTCTCTTGTAGACAGCATATATGTGCAACATGTTTTCATATCTGTTGCTACCTTATGCCATTTTTAGAGTATCCATTTACATTTAAGGTTATTAATGATGGGTACTTATTCATTGTCATGTTTTCCCTTTGTACCGGTTTCTCTCTTTCTTCTGCTTCTCCTTTTACTTCTTCTTTTTCTTCTTCTCTTGGCAGTCCCTTTAGTATTACTTGCAACACTATCTTGGTGGAAATGTACTCTTTAAGTGTTTTTTTTTTTTTTGTCTGGGAATCTCTTTATTTTGCCTTCCATTTTAATTGAGAGGCTTGCTGGATAGAGTAGTCTTGGTTGCAGTTCCCAGCTTTTATTACTTGGAATATATTCATGCCCATTCCTTTGGCTTGTAGTGTTTCTGTTGAGAAATATGTTGACAGTGTTATCAGAGCTCCCTTGCATATTATCATCTGTTTCTCTCTTGCTGCCTTTAACATTCTCTCTTTGTCTTTAAATTTTATCATTTTGATGTGTTTTGGAGTGGGCCTCTCTGGGATCATCTTGATTGAGACCTCTGTGTTTTCTGGACTTGTGTGACTTTTTCCATCTTCAGGTTAAGGAAGTTTTCTGTCCTTAGTTTTTCAAATAGATTTTCTATCCCTCACTCCCTTTCTTCACTTTCTTGTATCTCTGTGATGCAAATAGTATCACTTTCCATGTTGTCCCAAAGCTCCCTTAAACTATCCTTATTCTTTTTTTGTTTTGTTACTCTGACTGGGTGTTTTTTTCTATCTTGTCTTCCAACTTGCTGATTCAGTCATCTGCTTTGTTTAGACTGCTTTTAATTCCCTCTAGTATATTCTTCATTTCAGATATTGCATTTTTCACTTCCAATTGGCTCTTATTCAAGGCTTCATGTCCCTTTTCACACTGATGTTGTTCCCTGTAATACTCACAAAGTTCTTTGAGTATCCTTCTAACCATTACTGTGAACTCAATAATAAACTGTTTGCCTCAATTTCATTTAAGTCTTTTTCTGGAGATTCCTCCTCTTCTTTTATTTAAGGGTTGTTTCTTTGTCTTCTCATTTTAGTGGTCTTTTTGTATTTGTTTCTACTTATTATATTGATCTTCTTTGACTCTCTTTTTTGTGGAATGGCCTTCTGTGTTAGGAGTTCTGTAGGGCTGAGGTGTGGCTGCTCCAGAGGCTTCTTCCTGAGGAAGACTTTGTAAATGTCACAGAATGACATGCATCCCAAACCTGCTCAGCCAGAAGCACCAGGCAGTAGTGGTGGCAGTGGTTCCACTAGGAGAGCTTAGACCACTTGCCCCTGAGCTCCTGCAGGTGGACAGACACTCACACACTTATGCACACACTCATACTTGCTCACACACATACTTACTCGCACATTCTCTCACACACACTCAACTGGTTTTTCAAGTTGATTGATCTGTATTTATTTGCAAGACCAATCTGGAGCTGAGAGCAAGTGGACAGAGCTTCTAGCTATCTGCAACCATCTTGGAACTCCTGATAATTTCACTCTAAATGAGATATCCACCTAGGCATACATTTTATTCATTCTGTGTTATCAAGATAGTAATGCAGTTTCAAATACAATGTTTTAAAAATATTAGAGGTATTGAAAGAGTGGTGTTCCACTTTATGATGATATTGGGGATGTATTGATTCATACCCACGTCAGTTCTCTGAGGTCATGGTCTGGTATCAAGCTATTTGTCATCAGTTATCCACACCCTGGATGACTGAAGTACTTATAGTCAAGACCTCACAATTCATAAAATTTCTATTTTTTGGAAAAAAAATTCTATTGTGATAGCTATTCCACAGAATGCTATCCCACCACTAATTATTAATCCTTTTACTTTGTATATGTGCTAAAGAGAAATCACTAATGATAAGGTATAGAGTAAACAAAATTTCTTCACTCCTTAATTATCTATTGTATCTATCTATACATCTATCAGTTGTAATGGATGGGTTTAACTTTTTGGTCTATCATTCATTACTTCCTTCACTGTTCCTGAGTTAAGCTACAAAGCTGAGAAAATGGGAAATGCATGTGTACATATTGTAAAGTGGGGTCCTAAGCATATTAAGGCAGTAAAACAAGCATTGTCAACCCCTACATCATAAAAGAGGTTGTTGGCGCTTATGGAGAGAAGGGGAGAGAAGGTTTCCTTATTAGGAATTTGTGAGTATGTTTCTTTTCACCGCTATTACCAAGAACATGTGGTTCCAGGGAGTGTGTATAAGAAACTCTCTTGGAAAATGGGACCAGGCATGAAAAAGTGGAGAATAGCATTTCACTCTAGTTTTAATGCTTGCTGAGATGCAGGAAGTTTTAGGATTGCACTGTGCTGTTAACAGAAAAATATGTAAAAAAAAGTTCTTGAGAGAACTTGACATGTGATCAGCAGGGAAAGCATGAGAAAAGAGGCTAAAAAAGAAAAAAAAAAACTTTTATGTATACTTTTACCACTTGGCTGGACAAGGGTGGGTGAGTACTGAAAGACTAAAAGGGGGAAAAGCTGTGAGTCACTGCACAAGAAGCCTGCCTGTCTGGGTGAAGGGAGCTGGGTAGAATAAAGCAGCAGCTACGGGGAAGTCTTAGGACGTAGCCAGATTACAATCTCTGCAACAGAGAGCTGACTGTACAATAAAGATTCCCCTTCTTTCACCCCTCAAGATTGTGAAGCACCTTCCATAACAGAGGATGTTTTATAGTCACAAAAGACTTATCAGCTAAGTAACCAAGCCCGTAACTTTTTCTCTGGAATCTCTCCCCACCCTTCCTCTGATCCCAGGGAGAAAGACAGGGGAGATGGAGAGTGAAGTACAGACCAAATGTCTCCTTTTATATAGCTGGCCATTGAGCCACTACTCATTTCACAGGTGTAGGGTATGAAAAATCTTTAATTTGGTTGTGAAATTAAAATTTTTATTTGGAGTAGACTGAGTTCCTGAGCACCAGGAAAATAAAACTGTTCAAAGACTCTTCATTAGAGATGGAAATGACCACAAGTCTATGGGATCAGTCTGGGTTGTGTCTGCAGTGAGAAAAGGAGATCTAATAAATCAAGTTGAAGACATTTGTAAGAGAGAGAAAAATACTGCTTCTTGACTGTACCCTCTTGAGTTCAGGCAAATCAAAAACTTGCTTATATATACTTTAAATATATGGGGTCATCCACTTACAATATGTTTTGCACAAATTCTTTGTTTTTAAAATAAAGTATGTCAAAACCTTCCACATATATCTCATACAACAGAATGAAAAATAAGGCATTTCCTGTCAATATAACTTCCAGGAACTTCAAACACATTAATCCATCAACAAAGAGGTCTTTCACATTTATTCATTTAAATGTATATTAAGTGCTAAAATAGGCACTAGGGTTATAAATATAGGCCTAAAAACTCTTACACTTCATGTTTCATATAAAATGTAATACAACCAAAATGAAAATGTTTGAGTATTCCCATTTATTAAATATATTTATTGTTTAGACAGCTAAAGATTATTAAAGTGCTCTTGCTAACCTCACCATTAGAGTAAGGGGAGAAATTTAACTATTAAAAAAGGTGGAATATGGTTTATTCACTGAGAGAAATACAGACAAAGTACTATGGATTTCAAAAGAAGGATCATATGGAAATGCAAGGCATTTCAGGAGAACGATCGTTAGACTAACATCACTATAGTGATCTGGGAGTCAGTATGTAACACTCTAAATTTTCCACACTTAGCCACAGCTTTACATCTTCTACTCCAGCAACAGTAGCAGTTCCACAATGAGTTTTTTTGGGGGCTCTGCTGCCCCTACATCACATCTTCATAACTCCCCTCAGATTAGGATGTATTGCCCCCTTTACAGAGAGAAAGAAATTAGACTGTTTCTCTTTCTCCTTTCTCCATTCTACAGAAACTTTGATCATATACTGTCTCTGCTATCATTCCTGTCAATTCTGTACATCCCTCCTTTGACACTAGCTTCAAATGTACTAACAGTGGAAAGGGAAGATATTCATTCTAAAGCCAGAAGATGATCTGTCCTGGGTCTGCTCCCCACTCCTCATGTTAGTGTGAGGGCTAAAACAAATAGTTTTCCTCCCACCATCTTAGTTCTTTCAGCTGGGCTAATAATCAAATTAACCTTGATAAATTAACAGGAGAAATTTTCCAAAGTTTATTGTAAATGTACTTACCATGGAAGTGTCATAAAATATGAGATTCTCCAAAATGCACTATGCTGTTTATGTGTCATTATGAACAATGGAGAAAGGGGACAGTGGTCTGAGGATTTAAAGTAATAGTCAACTTACAGGCACCTGAGGAAGAGTAGAACACACACGGCAGACATATGCCTGCTAGGCAACCCAGAAAGAAACGGGATACAGAGGTGAGCTAGTTAAGAGGCCCCTGCTTCAATCATCCTATCTACCATGCTTAACTCAAATTAGGATATGTTGAATGAGCTAAGATTTTTCTTTTTGCAGTAGGTTTTTCTATCTGAATCTCTTAGGCAAGAAAGAGAGAGGATTAAATGTTCTTTGTGAATCTTTGTTTTCTTAATAACCTGCTTAAAAATCAATATCACAAAAAGAAGTTTTAGAGTGGCAAAACTTTGGCCCCTTTCATTAGTTACTTATGTAACATCCCTGGGCTTCATTTTACTTCTCATATGGGACTTCTCTACCAGTTGTGAGTATAATATAAAGTATAATTTTCAAAAAATGCTTTATAGGCTATAATAAAACATGCATAAACATTTTCTAAAACACACATGGGTAAAATCGTCACTTTCATGCAACACATTGCATCTAGGTATATTTCAACATCTCTTGCCACTATAATTTTAATCTCTTTTCCTCCTCCACCAGATAATGAATTCCTAAAGAGTAAGACTTGATCTCATTCATCTTTCTTGTCCAATCCACAGCATGGCCTATAATGGATGCAAGGAGGTTAGTTAAGGACTATTTCAGGTTAAAGGATTAAGGCTAAGTTTAGGTCAATCACAATCATATTAATTAGATGTCTAAAACAAATGTGAATGAAAAATTGTACAATAATTTGTAAGTTGCAGTGATGGAGAATAGGACCTATTTTGTTTACAGGGATGTTTAAAATGCTTAGAAAAAATGGATAAGCATAAAACCAATCTTACAATTTGATCTTATAAATAAATGAGATAACAGGTCTCTGTAAAGAAAATGAAAGCATACATTTCCTTCCTCATAAAGCAAGAAACTGGATTTCTAATAGAGGTTGAATGACCCTAGGAGTTTAATGAATTTCTCTGTGATGCTCTCTTTATCTACAGTGGTGGTAACATCTTCTTTGATCTATTTCATAAGATGTTGAAAATAAAAAGAGTTATACATATGAAAACCTTGGAATTTTTTTAGAAAGATCTTTTAATTTTCAATTCTGTGCTCTTTCCACATCTGTGACATTTGTCTGTGACATCTGAGCTATTGTTTTAATTTGCATTTCCTTGAGGGTGCTGGCCCATGGGTGATCCTGACAGAGGAAATTTATTTTCTGCATGGTTTCTCTCCAGTTTTGGTGAAGCAGCTAAGCTGGGTGCCAGTCACATACTGTTGGGCATTTGTCCCAACACAGGTCTCTGTGCTCTTCTTGGGGACAAAATTTTGCCAGATGATTTTTCAATGAAAATGGCTCTCCCTATTGAAACCCCTTCTCCAGATGTTGCCCTCCCCCACTCCCTCTCCAACTGACATGGTGGCTGCCACTGCCAATGTCTAGGCAGCAGCTTCTGCTAGTGGTTCTTCTGGACTAATCACCCCAGATAAGAGCTATTCACCTTGTGAACAAGTTGACTCTTCTGCTCCTTCAGTTTTGAATGAGGTTTTAATCCTTACCTTCCTGATCCTTCTGGGAGGAAGAACAGTAGGAACTCTCTGTAACAGGACTGAGCTCCTGCTGCCATAGCAGCCTGCCTATTCTTGGCTTTTTTGAGCTACTTTCTAACACTAACCAAGTACTGTCTGACCAGGGGTGTCCACCCCATAGCTGACAGGCCACATGAGGCCCTGATGGCTATGAATGCAGCCCAACACAAAATCATAAATTTACTTAAAACATTATGAGATTTTTGTGTGATTATGTGACACAACATGTCTAATGTGTGGCCTGAAACAGCTCTTCTTCCAATGTGGCCCAGAAACACCAAAATTTGCACACCCTTCTAATCAATAACCAGAAGAATTTCAAAAGGCTCTTGTTTTGTTGATCTCATTGGCCTTGTTTATCTTATTCTGTTGATTTCTACCTCTTGATCTTCCAAACTCAGTGGTGCTCTTGGGGTCTAGAATCACCCCAGTAATTCTGGGGAGGACCAGCTCTTCTATCCAGAAGGTCCTGGATGACTCAGCCTCAGTGTCCTTCTACACTTACATTGCAGCCAACACATATCTTGCATTTCCAGCACTTTCATGGCTCTTGGAACTTGTGTCCAAGAAAGATTCAAATGCCCCTCTATTATATTGTTTACAGAACTGGAGAGAAGTGCATGGGAAACTATCAAGTATGTCCTTAACCCTCTAGGTCTTCCCCATAAACAAGTGTCAACATTTAAAAAACCAAAACCCCTGCTTGTGTTTCATTGCTTTTCAGCATGTTGGGACACATCACCTTTGATAGCCTCCATTGCATTTGCATACTAACTGCTTCAGAACCTGTCCAGATGCTCTACAGGTCCCTTAAGAAGCTGACGGAAACCTCTCTTGTGTTTGCAGCAATAAAAACTCACACAGAGTCATGCCCAGGCTTACAATAAACACGATCAACTTCTTTTGTTGCAGTCTGTTCTCTTGTATATCTGCTTGAAAAAGCCCTTCAAGCCTGTCAGATATTCTGTAATTTACTCAATATAAGTGAGGCTGCTGGCTTCCCATTTCTTGTAACTTCAAAGAATACCTCAGGAAGAAATTTTTTCTTTTAAATTGTTGTTGCAAATACAAAGCAAGCTTAAAGAATGTCAGTGGAATCTGGCTGCTTAACAAAAGTACCTATACTCACACATACAGGGACTGTATGTATGGATGGATAATTTCTTTTTTTTAACCATGGAAAAGAATTTTTTTAAGTAGAAACAGTCTTCTAATTTCTCTTGGCCTTCTCCCTTGGCAGTGCTTTTAGGAGAATTAATGAGATATGGTCTGGAAATCACTTTGTGCTCCTTAGAGTGATGGCACAAAAATTTAAAGTAACAGTATAAGGAGTCATTATGTTAAGAGTCAGTTAATTACTTGAAGGACTGGGAAACTTAACTCCAGCTCATAGCAATTGAAATATTTGTTGAAATTTTGAAACGATTGATGAGAAATTCTAAATGAGAATCATTGCTGTTGTCAATAGCCTTGGAACATGTCATCAAACAATATTCTTTGTGCAGAGTATAGTGTCTTATGAACCTAATTATAGTCATTTTCCCACAGGAGGAAATAGAAAATAGTTTGCTTTAGGAACTATTGTAACATTTCCATGGAGAGTTTTTAGTTTACTTTACAGTATAGAAGTATTTTAGTACAATGCACAGTCCACAGGCCATGTAACTAGCTTTTCAGTGTCATAAACCTAAGGTTATGTTGGGTTAATTTTCCTGTTCATATGCTTGATCTTCCAGACCCCCCTTTTCTTCCCTTTAAAACTGATGGCAAGATGACTGATTACAGCCATCTACAAGTTCCTGTTTTGAGGACATCATCTTTTCTGGAATCAAGTTAGAAATTTAGGGAGGATAAAGAAATCCCTGTAAATCGATAAATGGAAATTGTTCAACATCCACTGACCAGTTAAGCAAATTATCATCATGTTCACTTGCTCCTAGAAACCATTCAAAATGGATATTCTTTCAACTGTAGTGAAAATTAATCACTTCACAAGAACCAAATCAAGAAGTCCAGTGCAATGAATGGAAGGTATTTATGAATGGTACGGCCACTTGATGAGTGATAATTTCCCATTGAATTACAATGATGGACAATTTATAACTTTCCCTCTGTTCTCTAAAATTATGCCACATTGGAGGGTTTTTGGCTGAGGGGCTTATATGCTGACAGAAAACCCTTCTTTAGACTATTTTATCATATCTCTGTGACAAAGGTATGGACAAAAGCACTATAACAAGTAACACTGCTTTTACTTTGAAAAGCCAATGTGTCTTGTAGCAGAATTTTCATCCTGGGTTTTGCTCACATGCCATTTTTCAGCATAGTCTTTGGGTCTGGCAAGTGAAGCAGAAACAACTGGAGAATATTTCTTCTCAGCTTGCACTAGGTAATAATGTATCTTCCTTATGGTCTAACATATTGTCACTGGGACAACTTTGTACCTTGGGTGGTAGAGTAGCCAACAGACAATGCAGGAAAAGAAATAAGGACTACCGATAATCATATGACTTGTAGTAAGAACTAGACAGGCTCTCTGAGGTTCCTTAGAGGAAACACTGTGCAGCAGATAGGCACACATATCTATCTTGGGCTCTAGACTATTCTTGCCATAGTGAGACAAGGGAGTCAAATTTACCTTATCTTCAAGAATAGTTTGAGTACTTTTGGCATGTGTTTTTAAACCCTCCTTTAACAACTAGCAATGACACTGGAAAAGAGATGGGTGCAGATAAGTGTTAACAGTCTCACAGCCTCTCTGCCTCCATCCATCACACAGCATTACTTTTACTATCTTTTACCCTATCAGATAACTTTTTATTCTTGGAATAGAAAATGTGTCTCACAATTCAGAGAAGTTATGCAGCACAATGGAAAAAAAAGTTTGAAAAATCTAAAGTGCATTTCTGTTTTAAAATACAGCACCTTTGAAAAGCTATAATTCAATAAACAGATTTTAATTCAATTGGAAAAAAATGTTACAAGACAAGGACCAGCATGAAATTTAATGAAGAAACACTAAACACTGTAATAATTGTGTCCAATGTCAAACAATTATTTAACATTGTATAGGAACTGCTAGAACTGCTGAAACTGCAATTAGAAAAGGAAAAGAAATAATATATTAGAAAGAGAACAAAAATTTCATTTCTGTACAGATTACATAGTTGAAAGAAACTTCCTATACAACAGAATCATCCTTTAAGTGATCTGAGTCTTGCACTATCTATTCTGGAAAGCTTAATAGTGTCCATACCAAAAGGGTCAAGTAGTGTAAGTGACACCCAGTCTTGGGACCTTTAGAGTGTTCACTCTAAGTCACACACTCAGGAAGGCTAAAGAATGAAAATTCTTCCATGGAAGTAGTCATCAAATTGGCTTTCGCGATGCGAGGTCACCATGTCAGTGTCCACCCAGCTCCCTGGACTTTACTAAACTTATTCCTGCTAATTTATATCAGGCACCACTGGCTCTATCTCACTCATCCCTCTTGCCACACCCATCTTCTTTTTGTTCTCCAAACTGACTTTATCTCTTTTCTGCCTGGGACCTGTATTCACTCTTCCCACATCCTGATAACCTACCAATCTCTCCCATTCCCCTGATTTCTCATCATTAAACACATACTCCTGATGTAACTTCCTCAAGGACTCCTAAATCTCTGAGACCAGGTGAGGTGATACATTTAAAATATTATAACATTATACAGTTCTTCTTCATAATACTTACTTGACTTGGAATTAAGTTGTATAATTAATCATCCAGTATCTATCTCTCTATCTTCTTATTCTCTCTATTTTTGCAAGTTTAGGATTTATGATGGCCACCATCAAAAACCCTTGCTCATCACCTGAATTATCAGAGGCATATTAGAGGAATGAATTAGAGAAATGAATGATTTCCATCACTGGAAATTTATTACTTTTAGAAAGTTATTCTTTCTCCAGAAGAAAACTAACAAAACAGTTGCTCTTCATATTCATTTCCTTCTCTTCAATCTAAAAATAACCTTTGAGTTATTCAAAGAAATCTGCTTCTTCATTCCCAAAACAACTTCTAAATCTTTGAAGACAGCTCTTATGTCCTCTCTATTTCCCCTTCATACTGAACAGCATTCACTCATTCATGAGAAAAGGATTTGTTGAACATCTTCTCAGGCTGGGCATAAAGTCCAGGGCTCTTCCTCACTGCTTATGTGACACTAGGGTTCCCTGATCTTTCAGCTCAGTGCCAGTGAGAATTCTTCAGAACACCGCATCTCTATTCTTTTTCCTCCAGGCCTTTTTTTGTTGCTCCTTTTATTTCCTCTCTTTATGTGCAAGTTAGTCCACACTAGTTTTTGCCATTGGAAAAACTCACTTTTCAATGTGCCTCTTGATCTTTTCATCTCAATATTTCCCAAATTTGATTCCATTTTTCCCTGTGGATATCTGATATTTACTTGTGGGCAGATGGTAGTAACAATAAAGAGGCTCATAGGGCTCAATTGCAAGAATTATGTAAATTATGGATGTAGGAAGGAGTACAAAGCAAACATATTAATACTTAAAAATACTTGCCTACAAGTTTTATGCTCAAAGGACAGTGAAAACATTGAAAGCTATAATATAAAATGAAATTCAAGAAGGAATCTTCTTTCAAAGTGAATATTCTGAAGAAGCTTTCTTTTCCACATTAAGAGGGAAAAAGTTAAAAACTTGAAGGGAGAATTCATTATACTTATAACATAGACAAAATAAATAAATCGCTTAAAAATCAATAAGAAACATGTAGGACCCACATGAATAAACTTTCAATGGACTATAAAATTAAGAACAAAACATATGATAAAGAAAAAGTAAAAATGATAGCCTTAAAAAGGCTAATTAAAAAAGAGCAGATTTTAGACAAAACTGAGGCTGAAACAGGTACATCCATAATTATAGCAAATTGCTTTCAGTCAGATTTAAAACTGAATGTCTCTAAATCTTTGTGGCAGTTGCTCTCCCCAAAATGATGAATTGTTGTTTCATCAGTTCATGGAACACAAGGGAATCTTTGTGACCCTGTGCTCAAGGTCATATCAAACCCATTGGCTTTAAAGCAAAAACGTGATGATAGAACAAGGGAACTTGGAAGATGGTTCCCACTAGACATCTGCTTGGGTAGTAGGGCTAGAATATGAAAAAAATTCCCAGGCAGGACCTTCATTTTTTTAAATATTGGGGCATCTTGTAATATTGGGGAGAGGCAGGGGACATTAGGGGGTAGGTTTTAGGGTGGGGGAGTTAACTCTTTGACTAAACAATCAAGCTCTCTGTCTTCTTTTTTTAACTGAGGAAGACTTTGACATGTTCAAGCTGAAGGCAGAACTGAATCACTCAGAACAGTCCAAGGGATTTTTATTTTGAGGCCTTAGGAATGACAAGAAGAAGCTAAGAAATGAGGCCATTAACAGGGGAAAGGAACCTGGGGTAGATGAAGTCTCTGGGTTCTCAGCACAAACTGTGTCAGAACATCCTAAGACATCTTTATTAGTGAATATAAACAACTAAGAGAAACCCACTACCTATTGAGGAAAATCAACAGTTGGAACAAATGGCTCCCATTGAGATGAAATAAATGCCAGGAGATAATTTTTTAAGGTCTGATTAGCAATTTAAATGAGTTTTGAGAATTAATAAAATGGATGCTATAATAAAATTACAAAACTATAAAGACATGGTTCTTGCATATTTAAAAAAACATAAAATCCTCAAAGTATGATTTTGGGAAATGGACACATCTCAAGAGAGAAACAGAATTTTAAAAAATGGTTAGAGTTGAATACAGAGTATTTGAAGTTAGATAAAAGAAATAGGTACTTTCTTCAAGACCACATTGAAAAATATAAAAGACAAATAAATTATAAATGACATGAATATACATGAAATCCAATAATTTTAAAGGGTACAGATGGAGAAAGTGGTAGCAGACTGATATAAAAAAATTGACTGAGAAATGATAAAATAAAACTACTGTTCCAAAGAATGACTTGGGTTTCCATATTTCAAAGATGTCTTCCATTCAAAGATAACTGTATTTGCATGTTCCTTTATTAATCAGTTCATTTATTCACATAATTTATTTAACCAGCGCTTACTGAGAAATAATAAGGACACTGAGCGTATACAATTTTGAAAAGTACAGTTCCTGCCTCCAAGTTAGTGCTGTTGTGAGGTTATCACATGATTATGTATGTGCAAGTGTGCAGCTCAGAGGTAGGCAAATAGCTGGATAAATGTTAATTCCCTTACCATACCCTATATGATCTCCTTTTGATAAATGTATTTTGTTCTTTATGATTTTGAGAACCAGTTTTATGTGACTGAGATTTATCTGCAATACCTGCAATGTATTGGCAACCTCCTACCTTATTTTATAATAATTAATGCTAGTTCATTTTACTTCTTCAACATATAAATATATTTGTTTGAAATAAATTTACATTAAAGAAATAGATGTTTTACTTCTTATTAATTAAAAAGAAGTAACTGTCCTTGATAATCATGATATTTAGAATGTACTTAAACACTGATTTAATTTTATTTAGAATTGCATCGATAACAGCTCAGGTGTGCATGTGTTGTTCTGTCACTCCTTAAATCTAATTCATGTGTACCTATCTATTTTCTTAATAACTGAAGCATTTCAACAATAGGAGTCATGCCATTTTTTTCTTGATAAAATTCTCAGTGCTTAGTAATTAGCGGGGGCAGATCTCAACTATTAATAGTGACTTCCTGACTTTATAACAAGCCTGTAGGTCCAACCTATGCTAATCAACATGGTTCAGAGGACAGTTCATTTAGAGATAAATATTTTGGTGTGTCATTATCAATATCCTTCAAGAGTGAAATCTATGAAAATTTTCATTTAAGTTTTTATTGATGTTTGTTAGAATTTCAGAAAATTGTACAAAATGTCAAAAATAGAGAGGGAACAAATAACTAAGTAACATCCACAAAGATACGATCTCTACCTGGTACATGTTTGTATTGTAAAATTGATATGTTATAAACTTTTAAATGACCATTTAAAATTGTTATACCCATATATGAACACTGAAAACATTTTAGATGTGCCTGAAAATTGACAAGTATATGTTTTAATTGCTAAGCATATTTTAATTGCCAGAAGTGTTATAAGTTCATTTGATGATTTCTTAAGCCCATAGATATATATTTTCCCTGTGACAGTATAAATTCCCTTCTTAAAGAGGTGTCTATCCCAGATTGGAAAAGAATTATAAGCAATATCGTATAATGTGAAGTGCTGCATATTTTAAACAGTCTAACTGAAGGAAATGTTGGAATTTCCCAGGATATGCTGACAGCTGTCAAATGGAACTAATGTGTATCAGTGATGTCATTCTAGAAAGGCTATAATTAAAGCTGAAGGCAGGAGGAAGGTGTCGATGGTGCAGAAATAGAGCTTCTCAGTTTGATCTTGAACACTAAGTACATAATGTAGTGAAATACATGTTAATTTTTATTTATTCGGATGAATAGATTACCCATAACTATAACAACTTAGAATTTCTTCTACATTCATACCAATTGAGGAAAGAGATTGAAATAAACTGTTAAATTTATAAGTGGGGAAAACATGGCCGTATCATTGTTCTATTAAAATAAAATTCAACAGAACTACCTATCAAGGAAAATAACACAGTGTTGAATTAAGTGCATGAACTTCAGGGTGAAATCACGGGTCCAAAGCCTGTTTATGCACGCAAAACAGGAATATTCTTTGGAATATTATTTGCCTCTTTTAACTACTATTTTCTCACAGGTATAATTGAAATACTGATGACATCCACCTTAAATGATTATAAGAGTTGAAAAATCATATTTTAAGGTTTTAAATCTGTGCTTGGTACATGGGTCTATATAAAATTTTGTTACAATAAAAAAGTTATAAATATATAATGTGCAGACATCCACTAGAGCCAAACTCTGCTGAGATGAGTGTGATAAGACATAAAGTTTAAATTGAAGCCATGATGTACAAACTCAAACCAATGATTTCATTAAATCAAGGTGCTTGGATAGGTTGTGAAAAGTATGGCTGAGAAGTATTATCTTTGCAACCAGACCAATGTGAGATGAAATTTAGCCATCTATTTTTAATATTTGTGAAACCATGGAAAAATTATATATGAATTTGATCTTTCACTTTTTCATTGGTAAAGTAAATGATATTCTTATAAGACTGTTAACTAAGGAGATTTATGTAATATAGTTTACTGCTTGGTATATTCTCATATGCCCTCACAAATAATTGTTCTTGGGAAATGAATGTTTAGGTTGTTTTGAACCCAATTCCCACATTCAATATTTTAAAATATATGCAGAATAACCCTGGCTGGTATGGCTCAGTGGATTGAGCATGGGCCTGCAAACCAAAGGGTTTCTGGTTCGATTCCCCAGTCAGGGCACATGCCTGGGCTGAGGGCCAGGTCCCCAGTAGGGGATGTGTGAGACACAGCCACACATTGATGTTTCTCTCCCTCTCTCCTTTCCTTCCCCTCTCTATAAAAATAAAAATAAAATAAAATTTATTAAAAATAGGTAAAAATATATGCAGAAGATATTTTTAAAAATCAATTGGAAGGTATTGGAGAGGTACCAGTGTTAAAGAAAAATTATTCTGACATTTGTGCTCATTGAACTAGGTAATGAAGATGTTATTCAAGACTGTTGCAGGAGTTAAGACCATTGCAACAGGGACAGGAGATTGCTCTCAGCTCTAAGTACAACAAAGACAAGTAGGGATTTATAATCAATAGAGTGGGCTGAGAAGGTCAGTGGAAGAGAAATTACTAAGGGAAGATATTAAGAGTTGAAGGTTTCTTGCTAAACTGGCCCAAGAGGATTCTTGCCAAAGGTAGGCCAAGGGCCTATACATGAAAAGTGGGGAATGAGGAACTTGTTCAGCTGTCCAAAGTGATTAGGTATCGAGGTGGAGGATTGGCTTGGAAGGATCATTTGCTAAGACTGGCTCAGGAAGGCTGAGGAAGAAAGTAGCCCAACTGAAAAGAGGGCTCTGAGGAGCTTACGTAATGATAAACAGTAAGAATCTGCTGAGCAAGAATAGGGAAAAGGAGAAAAGCTATGAGAAGCAGAGCTACCCTTTAGTGCCCTGGTTCTGTTGAAAAAGTTGACAATAAAATAAAAGTTAAGGTGACAAGATGAAAAATTGAGCAGAGTTTCCAGCAGACTCATGTGAGTAGTTTGACAAAAATTGAAATGTAAGGTCCTCCAATTTCAACTTCAGGGGTGAAGATACCTTGCAAATACTTCAGAGTTTGCCTTGGGACCTCTCAGAATGATCTGTATTAGAAATAAGTATGTACTGGAGTAGACTATCCTTCAATTGATGTCTAGTCCTTACATGTCATTTTCTGATTGGATTTTATAATATGCCCCTATTTTTGAAGTAAAAATAAATCCTCTTCTGAAAGGTCAAGTCAAAGATTTCCTGTTTCAGATCTGACATGCCAACAGATTACAGTGTTAACCATCATACTTAAATGTAAAGAAACAAGAAACAAATAATCACAGCCAAGATCTGTTCTTAAGATATGGAGAAGCTACAAAAAGCATAAACTGATAGAAACACTTAAATGGTAACTTTGATGCATTGATGGTGCTGAAGCAGGACAGTGGGAACTACAAGGGGTTATTTTAGGAGTAGGAGTACCCCATACTTTCATAGATTTAACTCCAGGAACCTCACAAGGTTCTCCTTGTGAAGGGCCAAGACAAATTCCCATGGCTCTAGCAGGAGGAGGAGAGGAAATGTAATCATTTTGAAAAATACCCAGAGTGCTCTCCATAACGAAGGCCCAGTCCAGGGAAAAAAATTGTATCAGATCCTACCTTCCCTAGATAGAAGACCATTCATGGAGTTCTAACCCTGTGTAGCCTTTCTGTATCATATAAATAACATGTGGAGCTAAGAAACACTTGTCAAGGCCCTGAGACATAATCACACTAAAAGACTGAGACATAGAAATAAGAGAGTAAATGCTTCTCCTCTCCCACACTTTATCACCAAATCAACAAGGTCCCAGTATGTTACCAGGGGATTACCCTTTGAAGAATTGCAAACTTCTGGCTCTATTAAAGGAATAAGAAAACATAAAGACAGAAGGGAAGCCCACACAAAGACACTAAGACATTAAAAAATTTTAAAGTTTTGGGTATCTACAGCTAGAGCAAACTTGAAAGAAGCCCAGCTAAACCAAATTAACATAAAATCCCACACTAAAGGGCTTTTACCTAATTTCCTAAGACCTGACATAACATGTCCAGGTTTTAACAGAATATTAAAAGACATTTTGAAAAATAAGGAAAAAAAAACAGTCTGAAGAGCCAGACAAGTATTAGAACCAAATTCAGTTATTACACAGATCTTGAATTTGTCAGAAAGGGAATTCAAAATGACTATAATTATGTCAGGGACTGTGTGTTAAGGTTAATGAACTAACCTCAATAAATATCTTAAGCTTATATATGTTAAGGGAAAAGCAGGCAACATGCAAGAAGAGATGGATAATGTAAGCCAAGAGGTGGAAACTCTAAAAAATAATATAATAATTTCTAGAAATAAAATATAGTAACAGAAATGAAGGATTCCTGTTCTGGTTAATCAGTAGATTGGGTATGGCCAAGGAAAGAATCAGTGAGCTTGGAAACATGTCAATAGAACATCCCCAGATGGAATACAAGGTAAAAGGAGTATGATTTAGTTGTGAATTTATACTGCAAAGTCTGAGGCAAATACTAAGGAATATTTAAAGTGTAATTAAATAACTCAGAAAGAACACAAACTAATCGTATAAAATTGTTATTTAAAATCAGAGGAGGTAGAAAGTTAGAAAAAAAGAAAAATTAAGAGCAATATATAGAAAACAATTATGAACATAGTAGATATTAACTCACATATGTACATAAATACTTTATGTGAGAATGATCTGAAACACCAATAAAAGATAGATGTTGTCATGCTGGGGGTGGGGTAGGTGTAACACAACTATATGTTATAAACAGGAACTAATCTAAATGTAAATAATTGTATAACTTAAAAGATACACTATGCTAACATTAATCAAAAGAAAGCCAAAGCAGTTACATTAATTTTAGACAAAGTACACCTCAAACAAGGAAAAGTATCAGGGATAAAGAAGGGCATTATATAATGATAATGTAGTCAATTACCTAAGAAAACATAAAAATCTTTAATGTGTATGTACATAACAACACAGTGACAAAATAATGTGAGGTGAAAACCTATAGTATTGCAAAGAGAAATAGACAAACCATGTTATAGTTAGAAACTTCAACACTTCCCTATCAGGAAATGCTAGATCAAGCAGACAGAAAATCAGTAAGGATAGAGTTTACCTGAACAGCACTATAAATCAGCTTGATCTAATTAACATTTGTGGACTATTCCATCCAACAAGAGCAGAATATGCATCCTTCTGTAGATCATATGGGCATTCAACAAGATAGATCACATTCTGGCTCATAAAAAACATCATAGTATATTGGAAAGTATAGAACTCACAAAAGTATGTTCTCAGAGCACAATGGAATTATACTAGTGATCAATAACAGAAAATAGCTGGAAAATTCTCAAATATTTTGAGACTAAACAAATGTATACATAACATTTTTGTCAAAGAAATCTCAATAAAATTTTAAAAAGAATGTTGAACTAAATAATTTATAAAAAATTGTAGAATGCAGCAAACAAGGCTTAGAGGGAAATTTATAGAATTAAATCCATATGTTAGAAAAGAACAATGATCAAAAATCAATAATCTAAACTTCAATCTTTGGAAAATAGACAACTAGAACAATTTAAACATAAAGCAAGCAAGAGAAAAAATAATTTAAAATAAAACCAATATATCAGATCAAATATTGCTACAAGCAATATCTGAGATTTTACTGCCTATGATTTCTTCTAGAATTTTAACTCTAACATTTAATACTTTAATCCATTTTGAATTTATTCTTATATGTAGCATAAGAAGGTGGTCTAGTTTCTTTTTCCTGCATGCATCTGTCCACCTTTCTCACACTATTTATTGAATAACTATCTTTACACCATTATATGTGCTTGCTTCCTGTCAAATGTTGATTGACTATAAAGATGTGGGTTTACTTCCAGGCTCTCCATTTTGTTCCATTGATCAATGTGTCTGGGGTTTTTGTTTTTTTTGTTTTGTTTTGTTTTTTTTGCTAGTAGCATGCTGTTTTGATTACTATGACATTATAGTATAGTTTTATGTTATGTAGCACAATTCCTCTAACTTTATTTTTCTCTCTCAGAATTGCTGTTGCTTTTCAGGGCCTGTTGTGGTTTGTAGAAATTTTTGAAATATTTGTTCCAATTCTGTAATATATGTCATTGGTTTCTTGATAGGAGTTGCATTGAATTTATAGATGGTTTTGGGTAGTATGGACCTTTTAATGATGCTAATTCTTCCTATCTATGAACACAATATATGCTCCCACTTATTTGTATCTTCTTCAATATCCTACTTCAGCATGTCATAATTTTCTGAGTACAGGTCTTTTACATCCTTGGTTAAATTTATTCCTAAGTATTTTATTCTTTCTGAAGGAATTTTGAATAAAACTGTTTTCTTAATTTCCCTTTCTGACAGTTCATTATTGGCATACAACAATGCAAATTGTTTATGAATATTAATTTTGTATTCTGCTACTTATATCTCCTCAGGCAAGGGAAGCAAAAGAAAAAATAAGCAAATGAGACTACATCAAATTAAAAAGATTTTGCACAGCAAAGGAAACCATAAACAAAACAAAAAAACAACCCACTAAATGAGAGCACATATTCACTGATATATCTGATAAGAGGTTAACATCCAAAATGACACTTCCAAAATGAAAAGACAATTCTCCAAAGAGGACATACAGATGGCTAATAGATATATGAAAAGATGATAAATGTCACTAATCACCAGAGAAATGCAAATTAAAACCACAATGAGACATCACCTCACAGTGATTGGAATAGCCACCATAATAAACCAACAAACAAGTGGCTATCATTAATAAATTGACAAACAACACGTGCTGGCTAGGATGTGGAGGAAAGGGAACCCTCTTGCACTGTTGGTGGGAATGCAGACTGGTTTAGCCACTGAGGAAAGCAGTATGGAGATACCTCAAAAAATTAAAAATGGATCTGCCTTTTAAGCCAGTGATCCAGCTTCAGGGAATATATGGAAAGAAACTGAAAACACTAATTCAAAAGAACATAAACATCCCTTATATCATTGCAGTATTATTTACAATCACCAAGATATGGAAACAGCTCAAGTGTCCATCAGTAGATGAGTGGATAGAACAGCTATGGGACATTTACATAGTGGAATACTACTTAGCTAGAAAAAGTAAGAAGATTTCACCATTTAGGACAGAATGGGTAGAGCTGGAGAACATTATGCTAAGTGAAATAATCTAGTAAGAAAAAATCAAATACTATATAATTTCACTCATATGTGGAAAAATGAACAAACTTAACTAACAAGCAAAAGAGAGACAGACTCATAGAGAGTAGGCCGACTGCTCTTCAGTAAGGGGTTAGGGGGTAGAGGGAGGAGCAAAAAGGAAAAGGACTCATGGACATGGACAACAGCGTGGCAATTGCAGAGGTAAGGGGTGTATAAAGAGGATAAATGTTAATAAAAATACAATAAAATAAATTAAAACATAAAGTATAGTATATCCATAAAAAATAAAGCAGAAATCATGGTAACTGAAATTAGGAAAACAATAGAGAAAAGCTACCAAACCAAAAGCTGTTTCTTTGAAGAGATTGATAATAGTAATAAACTTCTGGGCATTTTAATCAAGCATAAAAGAGAGAAGAATTCAGTTAACAATATTAGAAAAACACAAAGGGTCATCCCATGGATATTAAAAGGGTAATGAAGACAATCTATAAACAACATTATGCCAACAAACTTGATAAGTTAGATGTAATGCACCAATTCTTTGGAAGATCCAAAATGCAAAATTAACACAAGAAGAAATAGATCACTTGAGTAGGCCTATGTAGAACATAGGCCTATATCTATTCAAAAATTGAATCAGCCCTGGTTGGTGTGGCTCCGTGGATTTAGTGCCAGTCTGTGAACCAAAGGGTCACTGGTTCCATTTCCAGTCAGGGCACATGCCTGGGTTGCAGGCCAGGTCCCCAGTGGGGGGTGTATGAAAGGAACTACACACTGATGTTCCTATCCCTCCTTTTTTCCCTCCCTTCCCTTTTCTCTAAAAATAAATAAGTAAATAAAAGCTTGAAAAAAAATATAAAATATCACTCTTTAATTTAAAAAAAGGAATTAAATTAATAGTTAATAATCTTTCCCCCAAAAAGGTCTATGCCTAAACTTCACTGGTGAATTTCACCTAACATGTAGGGTAAAGTAGAAATTTTCCATCATCTATTTTGTAAAGCAAAAGCAGAGAGAACATTTTCTTACTCACTCAGATTGACCAGCATTAGCCTCATAGAAAAAATAAGGTAAAGATATTACAGGAAAGGTAAATGACAGACCAACATCTCTCAGGAGCATAACTATAAAAATTCTTAACACAATGTCACCAAATGTATTAGCAATGTATAAAAAAATCATATTCCTTGACCAAGTGAGATTTATTCCAGGTATGCAAAGCTACTTCAACATTCAACGACCCGATGATGTAATCCACCACATTAACAAGCTAAAGAAGAAAAATCATACAATCATATCATAGCAATTGATGCTGAAAATGCAGAAAACAGATGTTATAAAAATTATATATTCATTCATGATAAACAGTCTCAGTAAACTGAAAAAGGGG
The DNA here is from genome assembly GCF_004126475.2 of Phyllostomus discolor. Taxonomy (NCBI): domain Eukaryota; kingdom Metazoa; phylum Chordata; class Mammalia; order Chiroptera; family Phyllostomidae; genus Phyllostomus; species Phyllostomus discolor. Next base: position 93,321,893 of record NC_040903.2, on the reverse strand, counting down.
AGAACTTCCTTAAACTTATTTTAAAAATCTTCAAAACCTACAGGTACCTTAATATTTCATAGTAAAAAACTTCCCTTTAAGAGTATATTGCTGTCCTGTTATTCAAGATTGTACTGGAAGTTCTAGCTAGTGAACTAAGAGAGAAAAAGGTGATAACCGGTAAACAGATACAGAATGAAAAAAATAAAACTTTGTTCACTAGTTATCAAAAAAACACAATTTTTGAAATTTATAATTGATAATGGCAAGTGTTAATGATACAAGGTTAATAGTAAAAAGTCATTTGCCTTCCTGTAGGGGAGCAATGAATATTTGGAATTTGAAACTTAAAAAATAATACAATTTATATAAGTAGCCCTTAAAGATGAAAAATACCTGGATATAAACCTAATGGAAAGCATGGATAGTATCTACATATGAAGACTATAAAACCTTATTGAAGGAACCAAAGAAAATCTAATTCATTAAAGAGATATCCCATGTTCAAGGATTGGAGGAATAAATATATTACAATGTCAATTTTGTCCAATCTGATTTATAGCTTTAACCAAATCCCTATTAAATTCCTAGTGGCTTTTTTGTAGATATTGACAAGCTGAGCTAAAGTTTATATGAAAAGGCAAAAGACAGAGAATGCTGTAGAAGAAGAATGAGGTTGGAGAAGTAACACTACCCTACTTTAAGTTTACTATAAAAAATAGTAATCTCAACAGCATGATATTGAGAAAAATATACATGCATAAATCAATGGAATAGGATATTCAGCCCAGATATAGACCCCCCACAGATATAGTCAACTGATCTTTGACAAAGAAGTAAAAGTAATTTAATGAAGAAAGGATAGTTTTTTAACAAATGATGCAAAAAGTAAACCCACACATAAGACTTATAATTTTCAAAATAATTAGCCCAAGATCCTAAACCTAAATATGATATGCAAAAGTACAATGCTATTAGAATACAATACAAGAAAAAATTAGGTAATGTTGGGTTTGGACATGAGCTTTTAAGTACAATATCAAAAGTGCAATCTATGAAAGAGTAAACTGATGCTTAACTGCATTAGTATAAAAACATCTGCTCAGTGGAAGACATTTTTATGGTTAAGAAAAGATAAGTCTCAGACAGAAAAAGTATTTGTGAGGTACATAAGGATTTGTACCCAAAACATACTCCCCAAACTCTCAAAACTCAACAATAATTAAACAAACAACCTGGTTTAAATATAGTCAACAGATCTGTAAAGAATCTTGATATGAAGACATACAGATGGCAAAAAAATGTTGTGAAAAGATTCAATATCATTTATTATTAGGGAATTGCAAATTAAAATAATTATACCACTATATTATTTAGCTTATTAGGCTTAAATTTGAAGAAAGATGACAAAATCAAAAGTTTGTGAGTTCATGGTTTAACAATAACATTTACTCATTGATGGTGAGATTGCAAAAATAGTACAGCCACTTTGGAAGACAGGCTGGCAGTTTCTTACAAAGTTAAATGTACTCTTATGGTGAGGTCCAGCAATGGTGCTTCTAGGTATTTATTCAACTAATCTTAAAACTTTTGTTTTCACAAAATTTTCACATAAATATTTATAGAGGCTTTATTCATAACTGACAAAAATGGGAAACAATCAAGATGTCTTTCAAGAAGTGAATAGAGAAAAAACTATAGTGCGCCCATGCAATTTAATATTATTAGGTAATAAAAAATAGTTATCTAGACACAAAAAGACATGGCAAAACGTTAAATGCATATTGTTAAGAGAAAGAAAGCCAGTCTACAAAAACTGCAAACTCTATAACTCAAATTATATGATATTCTGGACAAGGCAAAACTTCAGAAACAAAAAGATTTGTAGCTGAAAATGTTCTGAGGGAGTGGGGGAGGTTTGAATAGGCAAAACAAAGGGGGCCTTTTAGGAAAATAAAGCTATTCTGTACAGTACTATAATAGTTTGTACTAACATCATGCACTTTCAAAACCATAGAAATGTAAAGCCATAAAGAATAAATCTTAATGTATGCAAAATTTTAAAACAATCATTTAAGAGGCAGATTAAAGTGAGGAAACCCAGGAAGGAATACTAACTGTGAGAAAACAATCTGACTGTATTATGAATGTATGAAACAACAGTGCCAAAGCACAGAGGGAAATTTATAGCATTAAACACATACATTTGAAAAGAATAAAGTCAGAAAAACCAATGATTTTATCATATACCTCAAAAAATTGGGAAAAATAGCAAGCCAAATACAAAAAAAAGTTGAAAGGAGGGTACTAATGATAAACACTTAGCGATATTATCCAGAGAAAGATTCACAGACAGGAAAGAGAAAGAATACAAACATTATTACATAAGGGACAATATACAAGGGATGAAAAAGGGACAGCACTGCAGCTCCCACAGGCATTACAACAATATTAAGAGGATAATAAAAAGTAACATGTCAAAAATTTGACAATTTAGATAAAATAGACAAATCCCTACAAAAACATAATGTGACACAAGATGGAAAGTATGAATACTCATATATCTATTTAGCAAATTAAATCCATGCATGTATATATGTGGACACACACACATACACACAATATCTGACCAAATTCTGGGAATTCAAATCTAGTTTAATATTCAAAACAGCAGTCCGTGTTGTAATTCACCAGAATAAGTAAAAACTACATATGCTTATCTCACAAGTTCAGAAAAACCATTTAGTAGAAAGAATTCATGATAAAAATGAAGGGAAATAGATATGAGGATGCGTTCACAGCATCGCTGCAGAATTCTAAGATGAGCCCTCAGTGGCTCTGGCCTTGTGTAACACACTCTCCTTTGCATGCGGTGCAAGCTGTGTTTTCAACAACTTGTCTTTCCAGAGATAGTGTTGCATTATATGGCAAAAGGGTAGGCCTCAGCTAAAATGATCACAAGGAGCCCTTAAAAACAATTTCCTCCAGCTGTTAGCAGAAGGAGAGTCAGGAAGGATCCAAGGCATCCTTGGTGGGAGCTGTGGCTGACACTGAGCACAGAAAGGGGACGTCCATTCTTCAGTCACAGTGAATTCAATGCTGCCGACAACCTGATGAAGCACAGAAATGGATTATTCTCCACAATTTCCAGAAAAAAGCCACTTCACCAACACCTTGATTTTGACCTTGTGAGACCTAAACAGAGAACCTAGCTGAAGTCAGCTGGACTTTTAACTTACAAAACAGTGAGCTAATAAATGGGACTCATTTTGCACCACTCAATTTGTAGTAATTTGCTATGTATCAATAGAAAACAAACACACCTCATCTGGGGAACTGTGCCCCCCTCATAGCAAACAAAAAAATTGTTGCAGCCTATATTAAAATTAAAGGTACAACAGTTTTTATTCTGTCATTAGGACCTAAACAAAAATGTTCATTATCCCCACTTCTAATTAACATTTTTCTGGATGTCTGGCAGTATAGCAAGACAAGATAAATAAACACATGAATGGAAAAAGAATAAATAATAGGCCAGTTTTCATAGATGATTTTGGACATAAAAACAACCATTAGATGTACTTAGCATGCTCTCTTAGTTCAAGGTCACTATACAAAAATTAATTATATTTCTAATACTAGCAGCAAACAATTAGAAAATGAATAAAAACATATCATTTAAAATAGCTTCTGGATCAACAAAGATTTACTCTATTTAAGTGAAAATTCACTTATATAAATTGTCTCTTCTCTTGAAGAATGACATTTGAGATAATGTGAAATTTTTCCGAAGCTTTGAGTTTTACAATCTTGGCACTTTCAACCACCTGGGTCTTATTGGAGGCATCTTTCTTGAATATTTAAAAGCTTTGAATTTCCATTTCACATTTGACCCCTGTGTTTCTGGTATCTCTCTGTTCAATTGAGCATGGACATATCTCCACAAGGTTTTATGACTAGGCATTTTTTTTAGCCTGTGAACAGTGACCACCACCACCACTTCTTGCTGTGATTGCTTCAGCCTTTGTTTCCCAAGCCAGGCTGTCATTTAGAAACACTGGGGGAGGTGTGCAAAAATACTCCACCTTCTGACTTTGGGTTGAGGTATGGATGTATTTTAGCAGCTGTCTGTGGGATTCTAATGTACCTCCTGGGCTAAGAATTGCTTTCTTAGGTGTAATAAAACGGTAGTTATTAACTGTCGCTGCACATTAGAATTAGCTGGAGAGCCTTTTAAAAGCCCTGATGACTAAGTCCAACCCAAATCAATTAAATCAGAACCTCTGGGGGGATGTCTGGAATAGCACTGATTTCAAAATCTCTCCAGGTGATTCCTGTGTGCTGTCAGGATAGAGACCTACTCTTATAAAATCTATCTCTTAGGGAAGTATTTTCACTCGTCTCATTTCTTTCAGTTAAAGAATCATCCTCTCCAGGTTCCTCATTGAAGGCTGATGTTCTTAGACACTAGCAAAGACCCACACCACTGCTGTCTATTACTTAAGACATTGTTTTTCTGCAAATTTTGAACCACACATGGGTTAGCATTTCATTCTGCTATTTCTTTTCCCGAAATAGTGGAATAGATTTTTCCATTTAGCTCTATTATTTCTATATTACGTTCAAGAAGATTCCGTAGTTTCTAACATCTTAGCCTTCTAATATGGTTCTTTAAGTTGTATTTAATATTTTCATTTAGCAAAGGAATATCAAATAGTCTGGGGTCTAATAAAAGCATCCATAGTTGAATCAAATCTTGTGCTCCTTCATTTTGAATTGGATAACCCCACACAGGGGATAATCTGCCATCAGAAACACTTAACTCAGGATTGGATGTAATCTCTCATTGTCCTCCTTGGCTCCCATGTCCTATGTCTCATCTTTCTTATAAGAAGTCTTAAGAATTAATTTGAAAAAATTTTAAGATATAATAAACATCTATATCTTCAATTTATTATGGTTGTATTACTTTGAAACTCAGATAATAATAATGTTATTTTTGTTGTCGTCTTTCTTCTCTCCTGGTCTTGCTGATCTTCCTGTTTAAAATCCTCCCCGGTCTTCTGCAACTACTTTTAGGGACAAACTTGTTTGAGGTAGCTCCTAAATTGCTCATACTCTTAAGTTCTCTTTTTGCATTTGAGGCTCTGTATGAATATTTTCTCAGATCCTGGGACACTCTGGGGAATGATTTCTGTTTGGCTTCTCTTCTATTAAACTTTTCTGGTTCCTTGTCAATTTCACAGATTTAATAGTAACAAAACACCCCTTCCACTTACAGATGTTTTAAGAAAAACTATAACTGAATGTGTCTTTTATTCTGTGTGTCTATCTTGGCTTTATATATATAGATTTCTTCTTCATAATTAATCAGTTCTTATCATAATTAGTGAACCTTTCTTCTAAGGAAATTTCCCACCTGATCTTGAGTTTAATAATTCTTGTCTTTTTTATTTAGTTTTCATACTTCTACCACTTTGGTCTGAAAGCATAGCTGTGCTATATTTTACCACTTTTTAAAATATACTTTCTTTTTTACACATCACAGAACAACTGAACAGAAGACACAAAGATTTCTCATATGCCCCCACCCCTACGTATGCAGAGCCTCCCCCATTACCAATATCTCTCACTAGAGTAGATACTTGTGTTACAACTGATGAACTTACACTGACACATCATTATCACCTGGAGTCCACATTCCATGTTAGGATTTGCTCTTGGTGTTTTATATTCTATGGGTTTGGACAAATTTATAATGACATGGATCCACACCGTCATAGTACCAAACAGTAGTGTCATTGCCTTGAGAATCCTCTGTGCTCTGCCTATCATCTCTCCTTCCTCCCAACGGCTGATAATACCATATTTTTACTTCTTAATAGTGTTGCCTTTCCCACAATGTCTTATAGTTGGAAGCATACAGTACATAGCCTTGTCAGATTGGCTTCTTTCACTTAGTAATATGCATTTAAGTTTCTCCCATGTCTTTTTGAGGCTTTATAGATCATTTATTTTTAATGCTGAATAATATTGCATTGTGTGAATGTGCCACAATTTATTATATGTTCACCTACTGAACAACATCTTGGTTGTTTCCAGATTTTGGCAATCATGAATAAAGCTGCTATCTTAAGCATTTGTGCACAGGTCTTTTTGTGGATATATGTTTTCAGCTCCTTTGGGAAAACACTAAGGAGTGTGATTGCTGCATTTTATGGTAAGGGTATGTCTTGTAAGAAACTGCCGAACTGTCTTCCAAAATGACTGTACCATTTTGCATCCCCACAAGCAGCAAATAAGTGGTCTGTTACTCCACATCCTCACCAACATTTGGTGTTGTCAGTGTTCTGGATTTTGGCCATTTTAATAGGTGTGCATTTCTATTTCATTATTGATTTCCCCACACCTTTAGATACTCTACACTTTTTTTTTCATTTCATGCGCACCCTTGACTTCTCAGACAGTGTTGCAAAAACAGGCTTTTGGATTGCCTTTTCATCTTTATGCAATATCTGCAATAATTTATATGAGTTAGTTTTCTGACCCAAGAATAAAAAATGGCATATTCTGTCTCTCTTTGCTTTTGGTTGATTTATAAAATATGCTCTTGCTCTGAGTGACTCAACTGAAATCTATACTTAGAGCATATGTAATTTAATCATCCTGAGCCAAGTTTGGAACATATAGCAAACAACCTTACAAGGTTATACAAAGTCACCTAAATTGAAGAATTTAGCCCTTTCTCAGGTTTTTCAATATAATTTAGATTATTAAAAAATCATGATTGGAGCTGCCTATATATATTCAAAATCAGTATTTGTGAACAAATAGATATTGGTTGCTAATCTGATGACCAGCTTGAATATCAGGTTGAAAACTCAGAAAAAAAAGAAAATTTGTGTTTTGCCTCCAAATTTCTAAGAAGTCTAATAAGGAAAGACTCTTTTTCTTTAATTCAATCCTTGCCTATACATGCTTAGCAAAAGTTGGTTTAAAATATCTGCCAAGGAAAAGCTACCAAAGCCTCCTCTTTAGCACCTATACCATGTAAAACTGGAGTTTTGCTCATTCTGACTGGTCTGCCTTTGTAAAGTCAGTGAGGCCTCCAACATTATAGAGACTAGGCTGAATTTATCTTGTTGATGCATTGAGACACCTCAGAAAAAGGCCCAGCATGCTTGTATAAGCCTGAGCAGCTCACTCAAAACAGCTATTAGCCATAGACCAAACTAAAGTTTTACCAATGAAAAAAAATCCAACTCATATATGACTTAAAGTGATATTTCTTGGACACAGAAGTTAGTACTTTTCTAAAATCACCAGTTGGCCAATTCGGGGTTTTTTAATTAAAAAGAAAAAATGTATAGGTGATGTACCACTTAAAATCTTCTTAGCAGTTAGTACCCAATTTTAAAAAACACCCAAACAGAACAATTTTAAATGCTCTGAAACCACTCAGGTTCAGCTAGAATTTAAGTATTATTGTGTTTCTCAAATTCCACTCTTTTACCGAATCCTACTCTTAAACTCAATGTACCAGATCATTTCATTTTCATGATATGAAGTTACCTCTACAGTCCTTTCCCTCTGCTTCCTTTAGGCACAGACCTGACCTTTTAGAATTTAAGGCACAAAGGAAAAAAGCCAAATGCATGATTTCTGTTGGTTTCTTAGCAGTAGAGGCAGAAGTGACTAAACTAGACATGTCCGTGTCCTTCCTAACCTAGTTTCAGCGAAGGAGTGAGAGAATAAAAATTAACCAAACATTTTACTGTAATCATAGAGTTCTCTTAACAAGGAAGACGTATGGAAGGAGGGAAAGAGCATTTGCTGTCTGCACTGTGCTTTTCCCCTCCCACTACATCTCCAAAAAACATGATGCTGACCTGAAGGACAACTGGTAAGTTTCCTGGAATTTTGTTTCAACTGCCCACTGATTTAATTTCCAGGTTGAATAATTTTCTACTAACTGGTTTTGACCAAAATAGGAAAACAAATTAAAGTAAGTAAATAAATATGTGACTAGCTCATCTAAAACATGTTTCTCTGAAAAATACAGGCTAGTGTTGCCCTAAGCGGAGAGATGCTTCTCCCAGGATTAGAAAGCACAGTTTAGATCTGAAAGTAGAAACAGGTGGGCCTAAACAGGAAGCCATATGGTTCCCAGTCTAGAGCTTTATAGGTGAGAGAATAATGGGAGAGAATCTCCAGAAATTTTTACATAATTCCTTAAACATATGAAAACCAGAGAGTTTTGTCCACAAGTTTCATTTTCACATCTCTGAGAATTAACACCTTTTCTCTTTTTATAGCTCAGTTGCCTCCATTTTTCTCACTGATGCACAAGCAATTGAGGGACCCTAATGTCTATGTTGTGTAGGTGCTGAGGAGCAGTCTTTCCATGTTACTTTTAAAATTTATTTCTTGTGATCAATATGCACCTCAGCTCTGTTGAGATTTTATTGCTTTATATTTTAATTCATTTGAGCACAAGGTGAAAACAATGACTCATCCAAGAGGATTCAATAAGCTAAAAAGGGTATATTAGGTATGACATTTAGGCTGTGGCCTTCTACTGAAATTGAGCTGATGGAAAGAAAGCTTGAACACAAAAGGTATGGGAAAAGATAATTCAGGCAAATGTGAACAAAAAGAAAGCAAAAATGGCACTGCTAATATAAGAGCATAGAATTTATTAATAAAATAATAAAAGGCCAACATCATTAACTAATTAACTAGGACACTGACTTTTATTTATATAATGATAAAAGATTCAAGCTGAGAGTAATCTATAGTTATAAACTTTATGTGCCAATCAACACACCAGACAAATCTATAAACTCCTAAGAACAAAGAGAAGACCACAAAAAATTGTAACTTGTAGGGGGTGATTGTAATATAATGCTTCTTTCAGAATTTTACAGATCAAGTTGATAAAAAGAACTAAATGAATAATGTAATCAATACTTTTGTTTTACTAGATATACATAGAGGTTTATATTCTAGAAATAAAATTAGCTTTTGTTTTTAGAACACTTAACAAAATTTTATTATATTTTCCAGAAAAAAAGTACAAATTGAAAGAGATTATTTTGTGAAAATGTATGGAGTACCTTTGGAATAAAATGCATATATTTTGATAAATAAAAAGAAATTGATGAAAAAAATGAAGGACCTATTAAAGAATAACTATGAAAAGGATTGAAAAATAAAAAGAAACAGTTTTAAAGCTAAAATCTACTTAAATCTTAAAAACAATATACTATGTTATTTGGCTAGTCTAGGTTATATAAAATAGAAAATCCTTTAATTCATTTTATACTCTCTAGATAACCTTAATACAAAGTCTGATAGATACTGTTCAAAGAACAAGTATCTTTTATAAAATAGGAGTAAACACACAATGACCAAGTCCAAAGCTGCAAGGATAGTTCAATGCTATGTAGAGTATCAGAATAACTCATGACATCAATGTGTCAGAAGAAAAACCTATGTGATTGTATCAACTGATGCTGAGAATATATTGGTTAAATTCAAACATCATTTCTAACTGAATCTCTATATAGAGTAGGAAATGAAGAAAACTTATTAAAATAATAAAGATTTTCTAACAAAATCAAGAGCAAGCATATTAAATCATGAAATGCTAAAGCTACTTTTATTAAAATTAGGAATACAACAGTAATATCCTATGGCCAACATTATCCAGCATTATAGTGGAAGTCTTATTTAATAATATTATATAAAAGTAAATAATTGGATAAACATTGGAAAAAATATTATTTCAGCTCCAAATTCTATAATTTTAATTTGACCTCAACAAATAGACTCTACTAAAATATTTTAGCATTAGAAAAACTGCAACATTTCCTTTACAAAAATATGTAGTTACAGGAGATGCAAAGATAAGTAGCTATTATCTATATTTTGTTATCTGTTAGAAATGGAAGGAAAAAAGACATTCACAATAGTTTTGAAAACCATTCAGATTTACTAGAAAAAGCACAGATTTGATAAATTCTCATAGTAGGATAAATAGAGTTTCCAAAAATAGGATTATAAAACATATCTCTATAAAAGTAATGTCTAAAAGTTGTGAGGCCTTTATAAATATGTGCATATATTGCATTATATATAATATATATTTATATATATAAATTATATAAAATATATATAAATTATATAAAATATATAAATTATATATAATACATATTTTTATATAAATGCATCATATAATATATATTTATATATAATATATAATTTATATATATATATATATAAATTCAATTTTAGTGTAATTCTAATTAGTACCCTGATGATAGATTTTTGGTTTGAACATCTAAGTTGCTGAAATAACCAAGAACAATTTGCAAATGTAAACAGGTTGGGACAAATGTAGTTTTGCAGTTGTGAGTACATGAAACATTTATTCTTACATTACTATTTATTAATTATTGTACTATTTTCCATATGAACTGTAAACCTACTTTTGCCATATCCTGTAGTGAAGGTGATTTACAAATATTACAACTTACTATCTACTAGTAGATCCCACCCTTAATGGAGACTTAGGGAATATTTTTATTTTGGTAGAAATGAATGATTTCTGGTCACAACAGTGTCAGACTTTGTTTCCACAGCAAAGACAAAGGATGAATACACAAAATATAATCCAGGAAAACTAAGGAGACATGCTTTTGCTCAAAACTTAAAAAATATCTCTATCTAAGGTGAAGATAAAATAATGTAAAAAAGGGATAACACCACAGGATTCCTTGGCTCTCTGTGAAAGGCCAGCAAAGATGACTGGAAGTTCTACTGCACAGGCTGTGGTACCAAAATACCCACTGAGCAAGAGGGCTGGAATTAGGCTCATTGCTTAAAATTCACACCTGAAACATAAACTAAAATAGTTAGAGCTAGAGTTCCTATGACTTTGTGCTCTAGTGACCTTAGAGGACACACTCACACTTCATAGTGCAGAGGTAGGGCATCACAAGTAGACAGCATGAGTGAACCTAGGGTCTCTGCAACATCAACACAGGAAGAAACTAATGGATTGGAGGTCCCAGGGGAGTTGGAGTAGGTAAATAGCTAAACTAACTTTATCGAATAAAGTTTTGAACTGCATTAATAAAATAAAAATAATTGTGAAATATTTGTTGAAGTAGTGAAAGACAGACTACCATTTGTACAGAATGATTAAAACATTATGATCAATAGATGACCAACCAAAAAGCCAGAAACAAAAGTCACTATTATTAGATACAATAAGAAAGTATTTTAGAATTCCTGAAAATTAAAAATATTGTTTTGAAGAAAATGAAATCCTTAGTAGATGAGGTATGCTCAAGATTGGACATAGTTGCTAAGAAAATTATTTTAAAATGTCCTGTAATAAGTGGCTTGCTTGATGAAAGAAAACAAATATAGGTACATCTTTTGTACCAAATATGAGCATAAATTTCAAATGCATTGGGGTTTTAAAATTTAAGCTTAATATCTAATTTTTAAAAAATTTATTTAGAAGAAAAAATTCAGAAACCTTGTATTGTCTGCTGGTATGGGAAGCTGCAAAATTAGAATCGTGTGTGTGTGTGTGTGTGTGTGTGTATTAAACAGTGTTCCATATTGAAAAATACATAAAAACAGAAATGCAAAGAAACTATTTCTAATACTCATATACAAACAAATTTTACATAGATTTTACAAACTAATAAGTAAACGGCAAATAAAATACAAGAGTGGGCAAAAGATATGAATGAAAAAAAGCAAGCCAGAAGGGCAACAAAATGTTTCTTGACTTATAGTAGGGAAAATACAAATTATAACTACAAGGAGAACATTTTTTTTTCATGTACCAGATTAGTGAGTATGAAAAAACTGATTCCCAGTATTGGAGAGTATAATGGATTTGTGGGCTCATAGATTGCTGGTGAAAACATGAATAGTTATAATATAAATAAAATAGAAATGAAATATAGTAATGCCCATATAATTAAAGAAATCTTTTTACCTAAAAAGTTCACTTTTGTTAACACACTAGTATCTAAGGATTTAGCACTATTCGTTGTGAAAACACATGTGTTTTGAAAATGTCCTGGTGTAGGGGGCACTGTTCCTGGTGGTACCTGGTAGGCTTTGAGAAACTGTGAGGAGAATGATGCCTACAAAGACAGTAATTCAGTAATTGTTAAGTTGTGTTGTTGCTCAGCAAGAGTAATAAGAGAACAAGAGTTGTTATCTAGCAGTTAATTGCTGAGCTTGAAAAGGAGAAAGCCCAAGTGATGGCTTATAAAGAAGCACTCATTATCTGTGCTAGAGGAGCAGAGAATTGAAAGGCAGCCTGAAGATCGAATTGTGAGAACTGCACAGCCCCATAGGCAGCTGAACTTTCAGACAAAGCAGGTCTGTTATGCCCACATCACACAGCCTTGGTAGGGAAAACCTGGAATTCTAAAATCATAAATGGAAACATCTGGAAGGTTGCACCTGAGGATGTTGATTCTCTAGTTCCCCTGGACTGCCAGGGCTGCACAGGTGACTCATCTTTCCCTAATAAGAGCTAGGATGGATAGTGCTGCAGAAACCTCTTGCCCAGGGAGCAAAAAATGTTCTCATCAGAAACTTCCCTCCTCTTCTCCCAGTTCCCATGTTGACAAGTAGGATTAAACCTCAGCATAACCCAACTGGTGTCATGTTGGCAAAAAGACTATGCATCCAAAAGACCCTGCTCACTAGCTAGCATGAAAATACTCTGGATGTTGGGAGTGCTTGATCAAGGAATTGGAATGTTGGGCTGTAAAGCAAATATTATTGACTTGGGGACACTATGTCTGACAACAGATTTAACACTCTAGCAAGGTCACCAGAGCATGAGTTAAATTCACTTTGAATGGCTCTTGGAAACCTGGAATAAACCATGGCCAACTTTCAGTGAAATAGAAATGTCTGAGTTTCTCTAGCAAAGCATAAAGGAAGAAATACAAAGGCTGAAGGAAATAAGCAGTAATGAATGCTTACTTATGAAGTCCAGCCAGATATATTAGATGACGCCAGAAGATCCATGAGAGAAGTAAGCTCCAAGAGAGTCCATCAGGAATGTGGTGATGAGAGGGCCAGCAACAACACTAAGAATTCAGTGGTGGGTTTTCTCTGCGGGCCAGGACTGATGGTAGGAGAGACATTTATACAGTTGAGCTCGTGAACATCTGGGAGGTGAAGGGCCCTGAAGAAGTTACAGAGGCCAAATGGTAGTGCTTAAGAACTAGACACTAGGATCCGGTTACCATAACATGGGCAAAGGAGAAAGAAAGGCCAAAAGGGACTGACCTGTAGGAAATTTTTAATGGTCCAGTGGTCAGGGGCAACCTGGAATACCCCCTCCAACATAACAGTTGGCTGCATCTTGCATCCCCCAGCACAAAGAAAGCAGCAGCCTCTTTGGCAAACCACTTTGGACTCTTGAGATAGTACTTTTCCCACCGATATACCTGTATACCAGGTAACATGGAGGGCTGGCAACTTTGAGTCTGTCCTGGAGCAGCAAAGAATAGTGTGGTAGATCCAGGCTGGGTACACTAAGGAATAACACTTCTTGAGCCGCATCTTTCATCTAGTAGACCTTAAGGAGTTGGAGGTGTGAGCAGGAGCACGGAGCACAGCACAGAGTGTGTGGAGGGGCCCAGTGAGAAAAGCATGATGTAGTCCCCTAAGAATCAGGAGCAAGGCTGTGCCATCAGAGAGAGAGAGAGAGAGAATTATCCTTCCCTGGAGAAACAAAGTCCTATTACCACACTCTGGCAGAGAAAATTCTTCACCATGGGACACCAAGTTATCATGCATCTAGAACGACCCATTTTGAATTGGGTTTAATTGGGCATGCCAAGTCATAATTTGGACAAGCCCTATTTCCTTCCACATAGCCATTTTCTTAATAAAATTCTTACATGTTTATCTCATCTTAGTATTTGCTTCTAAGAGGACATGGACTATCATACCTATTTTATTCATTTTTTTGCCTAATGTTTTTGTTTTTGAGTAATTATCAGATCCCAGAATGCAGCTCTTCAGAACATGTAGTTCATGAAGGGAGGGATTCTCTTCTGTTTGTTTACCTCTTTCTGGAACTGTGGCTGCCTTCTGTTTGCACTCTACAGATATGTGTTCAATGAATGAAGGTGCCATGTTGGGCAATAAAATAAATACGACGATGATCTCAAGCTCACATATATTCTCTGGCTGCACAGCAGATGAGTGAAGTATGAGACAGTAAAGAGCAGAAGGGGCTGGTGGAACTGGAAATTCCCTTCCTAAGAGCATTCAAGCTTTAATGTTTTAATAACACTTTGCTGACCAATTAAAATAAGTCTAGCAGTTAAATCTAGTTAGTGGACTGCTGATTTGTAACCTCTGAGCAGTGTAAAGTAAAAAGTGATTCCTCCTAGTAATAAACTGCAAGATGATGAGATTCCCAGTACGAATAATAAGAGCAACCGATAACATACAAGTCATATTCAACCAGCATCACTGAAAACCTTACAGCCAGGGTCTGACAAAAGGCATCACGTTTATCTTGGCCTCAAGGAGTTTACATGAGAAGACAAAATTGTGCCTAAGAAATGGCAGGAAAACAATTGCAGTGTTTTACATAGTTAAATGCAAGGTAAAACAACAGGGGTTCAAAATGTTTGGTTGGGCCTGAGATGCCTGATTGATGTGGTGATTAGAAAGTTGGACCCCTTAAAGCTGGGGGAAAAGCTCTATTGTGAATGATTCAGAGAAGCCAGAAACAAGGGGCTGAAGTAGTAAAGTAACAATTTATAAAATCTAATTTCTATTAAGCCTGGGAAGTCACTGTTCCAAAACAGAAATTTTAGGAGCATCTCAGGTATTAAAATTATTTTGGCACCGCTGCCTCTAAGAACCTGTTAGTTTCTCTGTCATAAATTAAGCCCAAAATACCCAGCCGCCTCTCTGCAGGGCCTGTCAGTTGTGGTGGTTTGGGATCTGTTCCCTTTGGTGTAACTTTCTTCAAGATGCATATACATTTCTAATAAAAGGCGAGCTACACAGTGTAATTAGGGCTAAAATTCTCACGAAATGTTAGAGATGACTCAGTCCTCATTCTCATTGTGTACTTGCCAATAATAACCTCTTTGCACAAAAATAAAAACACAAAAACAATACCTTTAATATTTTTAAGGTAAGGTAAAGAGATGGAAAGGAAGGCAAAGAATTAGGGTTTGTTTGTATTTTTTTTTAGTCTGTGAAGAAATCAACTTGGTTTAGTAGTATTTGAGCAGCACTTACCTTTATATAAATTGAGAGTTTTGCCTTCTTTCCTTGATTACATACTCAGGCAGAGAAAGGGAATAAAATGATGCCTGCAGGGTAAGGTGTTTCCTTTAAATTTAAGAGAATATAGCAGAAGCCAGCTAATGTGACTATCAAGACAGGAATTAAAAGATCTAAAAGGTGCTTATGGATTCAGAACAGAAATAAATGAAGATACTTGTTTTCACAGATGCCTCCAAAATAAGACATGAAAAATGAAACACCCATTTGTACTTTAAATGTATGACAAATGCTGATTAAATCTACCCTAAGAGCATGTCAATTTGAAAAGGGGATTATAAATGTACATGCCACCAGGTGCTCTGTTTTGCAAGGGGGATGGGGTGGGGGATGCACATTTAAATACTGTTAACACTGGTACATTTAGAATTAGAGCAAAACTGGATGGAAATTAGAATAACATTGGCCTTCTGGAGGGTTAGTGCGGCTGTCCCTGCAGCAGGTTGGCAATTTGTCACATCAGCTCCTTCATGAACTATCAACCTCATTACCATGGTTCACTGCACAGTTGGCCCTCGGGAATCTAATACTAATAGCATGTAGAGAATGAAGAGTCGTGTGATCTCAGCTACTTCATTATTGATTCCCTTAAAAACATACCGTCTACATATTTGAATAAAGTAGGTAATACATTAGAGAGGGGGAAACACCAAAAACATCTAAAATCAATTGAAGTAGGGGAAAAATAACTGTCATAGGGATGTAGGCAGTAAAAGCCCCGTGAAAGTAAGTCTTGAAAATATTGGGGCTAAATTATGTTGTGTGACAGCTACAATTTTTTATTATGTTGTATGAAGGCATGTACTAACCAGTAACAGCTATAACTGAACATTAGAGTTACTCAAAGAAATAGGTCCTAAGGATATTTTTAAGACACTGAGAAGACAAGACATATATTTAACCAATTAAAAAAAAAATGTCTTATGACTCTTTTCAAAGACTTTAGCCAAAAAAGAGAATAGTTCATTTCTAAAGCTCCAAGCTGATAGGGGGTGACTGTAAATATTCTTCTACAGTAGTAAATATTAAATAATTTCCTTTTGTGTAGATCCCCCAAATCAAACATTTAATCAAGACTCATTTATGGAGAAACAGAACTCACCTGTTAGATATGATCATCTGGTCACTTAAGATTATCTCCTTATCCAGCAGCAATAGATTTTAACTACATTGTTTTATGCTGGAAAGAACCAATATTTATATATGTAAAATATATAATATATAAAATACATAATACAAAATATACAATATATTCATTAGTATAAACAAATATGTATGGATGCATTATAATTGCTGTTTCCTTTGTGTTTTATGTTTAGTGATTTATTGATAAAGCAAACAATTCACAAGCAGCAAGCATCTACTTGTTAAAAGGTTGATATACACTGACAACATTTTTTTTAATCCTCAACCAAGGACATGTTCATTGATGAGAGAAAGAGAGAAAACATCAATTAGTTGTCTCCCCTATGTGCCCTGACCAGGGATCAAACCTACCACCTTCTGGTGCACAGCATGATGCTCCAGTTAACTGAGCCACTCAGCCAGGGCTACACTGACATTTTAACTGCTTACAGACTTTAGACTGTACTGTCTAATGCAGTAGCCATAAACTTCATGAGGTTATTTAACTTTAACTTTAAATTAGTTAAAATTAGATAAAATTTAAAATTCAGTTTCTCAGTCACATTTGAAATGTCAATACACGTGACTTGTGGTAAGTTTATCTGATAACACAGATACAGAGCCTACTTGTTAAGTACAAAGCCTGACTGGTTAACATTGCTTTAGAGCATGACTTTTATTTGCATTCAGTAAAGCCTTAACCTATATCTTTGAAAAGGAACTCAAAGTAGATTAAAATACATAGACAATTTGAATTTTCATAGAGTTAACACTTTTTTTCTGGTATCAGTCACTCACTATATTTTCAATACCATCATCTAAAAATATTTTGCACTTAACACATATATTTAAATTACTCTTAGTGAACATTTGTAAAATGACTAAAATGTGCTTCTCAGATTTGATCATGCAAATGTCTTTTTCACATGGAAATGTGGATTGAGGCAGCTAAAATTTGTGGTGAAGTAGGAAACCTTTTGCTGTGATTGTAATTATAAATAGTTTTATTACCAGTCATCACACATGTGACTATTTAAGTAAAGCAGAATGGATTTTCTAGCTGGAAAGTGCCAACAGCTCAAAAAAAAATACATCAGACTTTCAAAAGTCTGAAATGATTAAAAGTAGAGTCATCCTAAATTTAGAAAGTGAATTAAAATGTGTTTGCGCACAGAGCTATAACATGTCGCTGTTTCTAAGGTCATTTCTGTGGAAGGACAAACTAGTGAGGTAGAAAGTGTGAAGTAATACCCCCACACCAGGGTATGAAGCAAATCTTTTCTAATATTCTCGAATAACTTTGTTGCTTTTCCTTTCCACAGGCTTTTTGTCCTGTGGAGTGGGCATGCACACGTGCAAGCCCCTGTGTTTTAAGATAAGGCAAACCCATATTTCAGGCATAAAAGGTATGGAAGTTTTGAAACAGTGTGAAAAGTGGTTCAGCAGAGCTGAAGGCTACCTGAAATCTTAGGAGGATTTGAATAACAATATTTTCAGCTCAGTCTGACAGAATTCCGAAGATGGAAACTGCATCAGAACTTTTGAACCTGAGGCATTTTTCCCTCTGACTTTGGGTACTGTTGCAGCTTTGGGGCTGCAGTAAGCTTAAAGAAAATGAACTCACCTCACCCAAAGCAGCTTGTTTTTGTGTCACATATCCTTCTCAGTCTTAATTATTGATGCTTGTGATTTCTTATGGTCTCTTTTCTTTGATAATTCCTTAGACTGAAGTTTCTTAATTTCTCTTTTTGAAGTCCGCTGAAAGATCTAGAAGGCCTGCTGTTTGCGCTTTCTGACTCATAGTGTTCCGTCTCCTCTCTTGTTCCTATCACTTTCAGGTTAGAAAATAAGACGTCTTTAGGTCAGCATTCAAGATTTGCTCTAATATTTGTTGAAGTTCATGATTCTCTTTCATTCACACTCTGCTTCAATCAGACTAGTCTAATATAATTTCTCCCAAGTCCTGACCTCTTCACATCAGTATTTCATTAGAGAGACTCTGAAATATTCTATACTCTCAAAATACCATATCACCCTTAAAAGTTTCATAAAATGGTCATGACCTTTTATTATCTAATGGATACTCCTTTCTAAGTTTTTGGAGGAATATATTTAGGAAGAAAATGTTTAGGAAGATTTTAGGTCAGACTGCCTAAACTCTTAACCAAGCTGGCCCAAGTGTTAGCTATATGACTTAGGTGGGTATAATACTGCAACCTCTTTAGGGCCTCAGATACATCATCTATGTCATTTCAAACTTTATCTCAAATGATAATCTCAAGGATTTAGTAGTAATTTATGCAAAACTCAATGACCAGCCCATTATGAACTATAAACAATAAACATTAACTATTATAATTACTTACTATTTTATCACAGACTTTTTGTGACAACTGTCATTGCCAGCCAACTGGATTGGAAAGTATTTGAAAGCAACAATTTTTTTGGTATTAGTTGGTTTATTTTGTCCTCCTAATACCTAGTACAGCATTAGGCACATTGAGCTACTCTTAGTTAAATCTTACTCAATGGCTGTGTTTCAAAATATATTACATATCTGAAACTTTCCTTAGATTACAGAGCTTTGAAACAATAGGGTAGATAAGGAAAATTTCAAAAGATTACATCTTGCACATATTGTAGCAAATCAGAACCTGGCAAGTAATTTAAAGACTTCAAGAATAATAAAAATGAAAATGGCCCAATGTTAAGTTCACTAGTAATTTTATAGTAAGAAAAAGTAGTTATGTTTGTGGATACTCTAATTAAAATATGAAGCAGAAGCGCTGGTATATTTTTTGAAGGAGGCAGAATTTTGATTGTTTTTAGAAAATATGATTTTTCTACTTGGAATTCTCAGAGAAGAAAGTTAATGTAAGAGTTTATAAAGTGGATAGATATGATATAAATACCCCAACCCAAAAGTTTCCCTATGTGGCAGCAATAACCAATTAGAATATATAGTAGAAAAACCCTAAAAAATAATTATGCATTTACTAAGCATCAGAAGTTACTTCAATCTACTGAAACTGTGATGTGATATTTTCTATTATGCAAAAATTGTTCCCAAATATTATGAATGTATTTTTAATTAATATAAAATAATGGTGGTATAGTAAAATGGGAGGCAGAACCATAGTGAGCATTCATGGGAGTTATAGTTGACTTTGTAACTTCTGCACTGTCCTAATGCTCCAAAGTGTGGTTCTCCAACAAGCTCAGAACAATTCTATATATACTGGGGGTAGTCAGTTTTATTTAAATTAATTAAAAATTCAAAATCTTATGTGACACCTTTTGGCACACATTATTAAATCCATACATTTTTAATACCATTACTTTCTGACATGTATTCACCCCCTATATCTCTAATATTTGTAATGGACTCTTTTTCTTCAAATAAACAAATAAATAAATCTTTTGGGCTGTTATTTACCTGTTATGTCCAAACCCACCTTCTCTACCCTTTCTGTGATGCTGAGGCTGGCTCTGTACAAAACCTTCTTCCTGAACTCATTTCTCAGTTGACTTCTATTTGGGGATATGGGGGAGGGGGAAGTGATGTGGATTACGGAAGTGCATATGAGAGAAAGTACTTTTTTAATATTTCAGCTTACATCAAGGACAATGGACAATTATGACCCAAATCTTCAACATCTTTGGCACTCCCAGCCATGGCCACCCAGACATACAGACACCAGTTACTTCTACCTACCTTGGTCAATCACATACCAGTTTTATAACAGGCTAGATCAGACCAGATCACTGGCAAGCACAGTGAGGAACCTCAATATGGCATGAGAAGCTGTCCCTGCCGCAGGAGAAGGGAGGGGATGGGGAGAAACTCCAAGGTGGCTGACTAGAACAGCAGCCAGGGAAAAAGTCTGCTTCCCAGAGATGAGATAGGAAATGCTGAAGGCAGCCTGGGATCAAAAATGGAGCTGAGATGTGCTCTCATATCCCCAGGAAAAGTAAACAATTAATGCAGCACCTGCACAGAGAATACATGGGCTGAGAAGTTTACAAAACAGGTATAATTAGGTGGTACCCTACCTCAGGCCAAGGTGCTTATGTGTCTATGCACAGCTGGTAAGTTTCTGCTCTCTTGCACAAACTGGTGGTGAGAAGGAAGGTAATGACACTGGGAACTGTGGTGGACATTGGCATGCATTGGCTGAAACAGTGACATTCCTTCACACATGGATTCCTGGGCCGAGTCTTTAAAATGGAACACATGTGGAAACATGCTGTCCTTTCCCCTCCACTTGCTAGTCAGGTCAGCCCCAGAGGGTAGTTTCTGAGACCAGTGGACCCTGGAGATTGTGTGGCCTGGGAATGTTCTCAGGACCCCTTCCATGTAGAAAATGGTAGCAGTGCTGGCTGTGCTGCACAGCCCTACGCAGCCCGTTGGGCACAGACTTGTGAGCGATGCCTGGAGCTGAACCGTGACCATGAATCTGCCAAGCAGCCTGAATGACCACACTACAGCTACCTGTTCCCCAAAGGATGGTACTTTAAAATGGGAACAGGGATCCCAGGCACATTCTGGAACTGGTCTGGCCTGGTAGGGTGTGGCAGGATTATGAGTCTTTGGTGTTTTAAAGCAAGCGAGACTCTAAGGTAGAAGCCGGTCATCATTCCAAAACTGTATAACCTTCAAATAAACAACTCTTTTCCTTTTCCACCAAATGTCTGACTCCAGAGTTTTGCTTTTAGGCAGCGAGCAGCAGAACTCCGTTGACTGTGCTGGACCAGCGCTGGCTTCTCTGTAACAATTGCACTACACCCTATTCACTAAACTTAAATCTCAGACACATCACCAACTATTTTAATCTATTAACTTTTTTGATCACTTGGATAATAAAAATTATCAGTTACAATGGCAAGCATCCATAGTATTTGAATATAAGTTTAAATTCGGAGTGCTATATTTCCCTCCACTTTATCACAACTATAAAATACATTTAACTATATTCCCAATAGGTTCTTATATTGTCAGGTAAAAGTAAGTGAACTAACAAAACTTGAAATATGTAACTAGAGATAAATTTCTACCTAGGTTTTAAAATGTAAATACCCTTGAACTATATCAGAAAAATAAGAAGCAACAAATAATCTCATACACACAGTTATGTACATATTTCTAAGAATAGATTTGTGAATCTGAACAGACTTTCAGCTATGTGTCAACTTTGGTTTTTGAGAACTGACTTTATCTCTGTTTTGTATTTTATATTTCCCCTAAGACTAGAGACCTAGTCAATCTCTCTTTTGTCTTGTTTGTTTCATAAGTTGCCTCAAACCCTTATCCTCCTAAGCCTTTATATGTCTATTCTCTTGTCATGAAATTATTGATAGTGATAAATTATTCAAAATAATTTGATATGTTTACATGTATATATACAAAAGATGAAAGTGTTTCTTCACCCATGAAAATAGTTTTACTAAAATAAAACTGATGTAAAAATGTTTGTGACTTTGATTAATGTAGATAAGAGTTAATATAATTTAGAATAGCAGATAATTTCTAAAAACATAAATATTTTGGCCTGCATATAAATTGCCTATTTGTATTAAAATATAAATATATGTTATTCTGCTAATATATAATCTTACAAAACAGAGTAAAACCAACACTGTAAAAAGAAAAATAGAAGAAACTAGAAAGTTATCTCTACTTTGCTTAACACATTTTTATCTTTCACTCTACAACACACTAGAGTAATGATGTTTTGTTCTCAAACTGAAGACACATATTTGCATTTTTGTGCATTTCCTTAGGGAGTGGAGAGTTTACTGACAAGTAGGGCAAAATGGGAGAAAATGAAATAGTAGTCTCTTCATTTCCTCCTGTTTTGTGCTTTGTGGAACAGAAATTCTGTCTTCAAATAAGACTAATATAAATCATTGAGAAAAACTAAGATGTTTCTTTTTCTTTGAGACTAAAATTTTGCTTGAAGTTCTGTATTAAAAATGAATTACCTATTTATATGTAACTGAGAAATAGATCGAACTTCAATTTTGTTTCACTTCAGAGTGATCAAAACCAATTGGAATAAATATAAAATCACAAAGATCAGGTTTGATAGTGATATATAGGATTGTCTCTACCACATTAAAATGTTCAGGCATAATGTGATTTTTGGAGGCCTGTAATATTAGTTTTAACTGTGTTTTAAGCTCATGGACATTCCCAAATGAATAGTCCATTGTTTAGCTACACAAAGGGGACCATTCCACTGACCCCCAGGGTGATCAGTCAGAGCCTCCAGTGGGAGAGTTCATTACTTGGGGCTTGGCAGGAATGATAATGAATGCTATTAGTCACCATAAAATTTCCCAACAGCTTTCAAAATCCTGGTCACAGTATTTGATTCAGTGACCTATTGTGATCACCAACCCCACTGGCTGTGTACCATGTAATGAAAAATTATTTTCCACTTATTTTATATTAATATACCAACATTTCCACATACATTAAATGATAATATACACATAATATAAACTGTTAGATTCATCCAGATAGTTCATGATTGCACAGTCTTGATGGAATACAAAAATTATATTTGTATCCTGAAATATCTTTTAATAGGAAAACCACTTTATTACTTACAGACTAGGACCAGGTTTCCTTAGTTTTCATAAAAGAACTCACATTGACACATATTTATGTTACATTGACACTTCATTTTATAATTTACAGACTAATATAAAAGTTACAAGAGTTATCATTGTCACACAATGTGAACAAAACTTTTTTAATTAAGATTGTAGCATGGACTATTTTTGGCAAATGCTCAGTCCCTTCTTGTCCCACTGTATAGCATTCTTCTTTGACCCATTAATGCTGGGCTTGGCCTTGGGGCCAGTTTTGGCCAATACAATGATTGGCAGAAGTGACACAGACACTGGTGTCAAATACGTTTGTCCAGTGTGGCTCGATTGCTTGTGCTGTAATGATCTTTCATGAGGACAGCTGAGGAGCCACTGTTGCTTCACATGAAGCCCAGATACATCCACAGAAGACCTGCAGTCTGGAGCCAAACGGAGCTGTCCGTCAGCCTAAACTGGAGCTGGCCCATCTCACTTCCTTCGTGAGTTAAACTGCTGTCAAACTGCTGACCCGCAGGCATGGGAATAAATGCTTGTTGTTTGTTTTAAGCCAGAGTTTTTGTATGATTTGTTGTATAGTGTTATTGAAGCAAAAAGCTGACAAATTAACTATGGAGAACTGACTGTTTTAGATTTATCAGACATTCTAAGTCTATTCAAATGTACTTGCCAGCTCTGTCTGGGAAAAAAACAACTGTGAACTGGGCATTCCCAGTTTTAACTGATTACCTCAAGATGAATTTCAGTTATTTTTTTTTGAAATAACAAGTTAGATAATAATGTAGTTGATTTATGAACTGTACTTTAAAATATTTGACAGTCAAAAGAGGGAAAATGAGACCAATAGGCATAGCAAAATAAAGTGTATCAATCTTCTTTTAGACACTGTTAATGTTGAAGGATTTTTCCAGGTTGGTCCTCTATTGTTGTTTTTTTTAATGTCTTATTATCTGATCATGTAACTGAACAAAACAATGGAGGGTTGGCTGCCTGTCAGCACAAAAGCCAAACTCATGAGGCAGACAATGGTGAAAAAAGAAGAGGTTTTATTCAGGTGCTGCATGATTTGAGAGAATGGTGGATTCCTGTCTCATATACCATCTCCTCAGCAAGACCAAGACAAAAGCCAGTGTCAAGAGTTCCTCCTCCAATTTAAAGCATAGTTCTTTGGAGCCTGCAGGGAGCTGCCAAGCAGTTGGAGTCCCCATCCAGGTAGCTTAGCCTGTTCCCAGCTGCTGTTAATTTCAGGCCTCCTGGAGCCTGCATGTAAAGCCCACATAGTCATGGGCCATGCTGCCAAGGTCACATACTCCTGGGAGAGTTTGTGAACCCAGCTGGGAGTGCATCACCCATGACAGCAAGAGAGAGAGCGGCTCCCTCCTGGAGGCCATGGGCCATGTGGCCCAAAGAGAGAACAGGTGAGCACACCATGGGAGATCAGGCCAGGAGCAAAAATGAATCACAAGCTCCCAAACCTCTTTGTTCTCCTGGGATGCTATTAGCCTGGGTGTGAGACAAACTACGTGCTTTCTCAAAATGACCAATCAACTTCCCAAACTTTGGCATGATTCAGGTTGGTCCACCAACCAACCAATTCCATCTTTCCCTAGGCTAGACTGACAGGCCACCTTGGTTCTGAATCTCCCTTTGTGTTGCTTTGACCATAGTGCATGTGCTTGCCTTCCTCTGGCCCTACCCCCAATCTGGTAAGGTGGGGGAGGCTTTTTCTCCATTAAATTGTCTTGCTAGTTCTTCATACACTTGGGCCCTGTCTGTTGATCTATCTAGTTTTCTACCTCCCCCAGCATAAGAACCTCCCCCTGCTACCATCTGTGCCAATAGGGTAGACGCCCCCATGCTATGGGGAGACTCTCCCTGCACTATGGATGGACTGTCTACTGGTAACAGTGAAAGCAACATATTATTTCTCAAATTTCTCGAAGTTAAAAAAAGTCACCAATTTTCTCTGCCTGCTGAAGTAAATTAAATTATGCTTTATTATGTTAAATTTATCATTTCTAAAGAAATAAACATATGTCCATAAACTTTCACCTTATGTTTTTTCTAGATCACATTGGCAGGATTTTTCATGAAAGGGACAAAAAAGTAGAAAAGACATAAAGGAGAGCATGGTAACAACTGTGTCAAAGATAACTAAGACCATAGAGTATTGGGAATTTACACAGTGTTATGAATAAAGTTCTTTACCTCATTTGATTTTCACAGAAACATGTGAGAATGTTAAAACAATATAATCATGCTTAGACAAAATCTTTGTAGAACAATACTCAAAACATTTGAGATGGGACATTTTTAAATGGTAGAGATTTTCCTTGAGCTGCTATTCTCTGACCCTATGCCTTTCAATTATAAAAGCACTTTCAATATTAAATATGAACCTACTACTTCTTATATATCATAGAATTCCTACCTTAGAGTAGGTAAGAAGCTCCCATTCAAGTATGCTTCAGAGAGAATTTTTTACATATATTTCATATGCACTTAAATTAAAAATATCTTTCTGTATTTATTTCTATTAATTCCACTTCCTTCCAAAATATTGCCAGATATGGAATGAAGTAGCCCTTTTATCCTTTACTGATTCCTTGTCTTACAATACTTCATCCATCATTCAGTCCTGGTGTTTCTTCAGTTCAGGTAGTTCTTGAATCTAACAGTTTCTCTGCCTTTATGTTGCCTATGGCCTAGTCCAAATGGTTAGAATATTTATGTAAAACCAATTCAAAACCTTTTGCTCTGGCATGAGCCTCCTGTCATTTTGTTGTGTGTGTGTGTGTGTGTGTGTGTGTGTGTGTGTGTTTTAGGATGGTGGGAATTTTTTTTTCTTTGATCTTTCTCTCTCTTTGGCCAGTAGGTCCATCATGAGAATCCAGATCTAGGAATTAAAGATCTTATTTTGCAGTTTGGTCACTATTTCTTATTATTTGTTACACTTTCTTTAATTATTTATCTGGCTATCTCATGAATAAACTCATTTAATTTTTCCCAGTATATTTGACATTAAAAACTAAAAACAAGCAAATAAACAAAAATGATAAAAATGGGAGAAGGCAAAAACAGAAGGAAGAAAGCCACATAAGGCAGAGAGTGAGAAGTTCTTCATTTACCCAAAGACCTGGAAGAGTCCTTACTGTTGATCTTTGATGTTCAAGTGTAGGGGCTCTGGGGAGAAAGTTTCTTAATCTTGTAATTTATAATGCCTATCAGACTAGAAGTTGAAAGTTAGGAGTTACATAGCCTTACAATCTACTTCCTCTCTTGAAAACTCCAGAAGTGGAAATAGGTTAGTCACTGGAAGAGAAGGAATCTAGCTAATAAACAGGGAAATAAGCACTATTAGTATTATGATTGTCTGCATATAATTCTATATTTGGAGAGATCTCCCCAAAATATTCAATCTAATGTAGAAAGCCTGTGCTAATATTTCTTCTCTTCTTCTTTTTTCTTAGAAGAGCTCACCAACATTTTAATTTATATATTCATCTACTGATTTAGTTGCTTAAATCCTGCCTCGTCTTCTCAGCTATATATTTGCTGAGTGCTGGGTCCCAGCAAGTTAACATAAAGTGTCTACAGTAATATCTGACATATCTTTGGTGATAACTAAATATTCTGAGGAATTTTAAATTAAATATTAAATATCAAATATTATGGATATTAAATATTTATGCATTTATAATGATGAGGTATGATGAGGTATAACTTTGTTTTTCAGGCAGGGAGGAGTGGGTGACAGGATAGGTATAACTAATAAGAATTAGGATAGGCACTTTTCAAGAATTAAAAATGATGAGCCCTGGCCGGTGTGGCTCAGTGGATTGAGCACAGGCCTATGAACCAAAGGGTCAGTGGTTTCATCCCCAGTCAGGCCACATGCCTGAGTTTCTGGCCAGCTCCCCAGTAGGAGGTGTGCAAGAGGCAACCACACATTGATGTTTCTCTCCCTCTTTTTCTCCCTCCTATCCTCTATCTAAAAAAAGTATATAAATAAAATCTGTAACCAAAAAAATCCAAAAAAGTTAACTTAAAAAAATAATGTAGAATATGTACTATAACAGCAATAGTTTCCATAGAGACCAGCTTTATCATATAACAGCTTAAAGAAACTCTAATTTTAATTTTACTCTCCACTGGAACAAAAACATGTGTCTATCCTAATTAAAATATACATGAAATATAATTATGAAGTAGTCAACAAAGGCAGTAGTAGATGCAGATATTAATAGATTTTACATTAGCATATTCAGGTTTGGGTCCTTTTGATATAGAGAGAAATAATTTTTTGTTATTATCTTATAACTTCCAACTAAGTAGTTCTGGTTCAGGTTTTTAAATCTCATTGTTGGTATGTCTAAAAATGTTTAAGAGAATGGTTCCATATCTCACTTTTGAAAACATTGCCACTGGTGGAATATACAGCAGCTCTCATATCACTATCTAGTTTCTTCTTAGGTTGGGTTTAAAGTGATGTAAGAAAAACAGTGACTTACAGCATTTACTAATCAAAGCTTCCCAGAGAGTAGAAGGTAGAATTATGATAATGGCTCTTTCTGCCTTCCATACACACTTCTTTCATCCCCTCTTGCTTTTATGCCCTTCAGCTTACACTGCTGGTGTGAAATGACCACTCTCTCCCAGTCTAAGCCATTCTTCTGATCTCCTGTTAAACAGCACTATCCTCATGGTGCATTATGTGAGCCCTGCCTCATGACGTTCTCTGCTTCCACTGAGTGCCCTTGGACAGCCCCCAGTAATTTCACTACATGGCGTTAGACTGATAAAGCATTTGTTTTATGTTCCCAAATGAGTTTGTCAGATCCTTTACATCCCTTATATCACATAACATAGTACATACTCAAAAATGTTTTAAATCAAATTGAATGTTGTTCAGTCTTTAACATCTGCCATAAAATAAATACTTTATGGTAATCATTATGATTCAGTTCTACTTTATGATAAGAAAATAATTTAGAAGATTAAGAGACAATCTCATTGACCTTCTCTACTTTTCACTCTTATAGGAAAAAAATTTCCCTTACCTCTACCTTTTTTCTCCTACTGTGACTTTTTAATGTAGGTGAAAAACTCTACTGTGTACCTATGAGAATTGATGTTTAATTGAAATATACAAAAATTCTGGCAAAAGAATCAACCCTGGGGAGGATAAAGTACAGTTGTGGGTTAAGCAGCAGCATTGTTTCTTTGTTGTAGCCACTGCCTTTAAGCAGATGTTTGTAGTAGCAATGGACTAGTTACTTGTGTATTCGCAATGGGCTAAAAATAGTCTTGCATTTTGCATCTTTTATTTGTGTCAAAAGAGGGAGGGTCACATTTTTAAAATCCTTCTGCAGAAAATCAATTTTGAGAAAAGATTATTCTAATGTGCCATTTTTACAGCACATTTGCTTTACATTTTTATCAAATTGGGACAGGAGGATGATTCATCAGTGGCCACAGACAGTCCTACCCTAAGACCAATGCTGCTCGTTAAAGCAGAGGTGTGTACAGCCAAGGGAAGATAAAATCCTAAACAAGAAGACAACATTTCCTAGCTTTGTGATCAGATTGCAAAACTTTCCCCTCGATAGGACAGAACCACTTGGGAGTGCTTTAATCTATCCTATAGACATTGTTCCAGGCCAGGTCACTAGGAAGCCCACTCTAAAAGGGAGATCAGCAGGCATAATAAGGTAAGAGGGAGTCAGCCCCTGTGTGTGGCGGGGGAGTGGAGGAAGCTGACATGGGCAGAGGCAGGTGAACCATGGTGCAGTCACAACAGAGGCCTGAGCGAGCCAAGCCAGTGGACAGCTCTGGGACTGGGGTGTCTCAGCAGAGGTATCAGAAGTTCAAGGAGGTCAGGTCTTTGTTCCTTTGTGCTGATTAGTCATTGGATTCTGTTGTCCCTGGAAAGTGGGCATAAACTTGAGCAAAGTGGCTCTCTTCAGACAAGGCTTGAAAGTTGTTAGCTGTTAATAATCTAGTCATTGGGAGAATGAAAGTTGGGAAGCTTATAAAAGGGAAAAATATAAAATGAGTATATATTAAAATAGATATTAATATAATATATAATATAGCTATATAATTGTATATCTACTTATGTTGTATTTTCTTCCAATGGTGATAAAATTTTGTGTTTAGAGAGAAATACTACACGCCGTAAGTGATAAACTTCCCATTTATTAGAGTGAAAGAGTTCAAATACAGAATAATAGTCATTGGTATTTACAAATTCATGAATTTGAACTTAAATAACACATTAATAACAAAAGAATCCATACTTATCTACTTGATATTCTCATCAATGTTCTAAATGTTCACATTATTATTGGTCTTAGATTTATAACTAATAATTTCTTCTATTTGTGGAGCACTGCTATTTAGGAAAACTTGCCAGAAAGTTATATATATATCAGTAAGTTTGTAGAATGCAAGATAACTTATATACTCATAACTATCATTTATAAAATAAAAATATGAATACATTTAAAAAAATTCAAAATGTAGTTGGCTGAATGTCTATTAAGTGAAAACTACTGGAAGGAAAGATACAAGGAGAGGGATGGGCGGGATGTGAAGAGCTAGTGAATTGACAAAAATACATATAAACATAAGTATTGTTTGCCAATACATGTATGTTTACCAATATGTATGTACCAGGTATGTACATATCTCTAGGTACACAGGTATATGTTTGTTTAAATTTACATGTATATGGGTAAAAGTGGAGGGAATGTCACTAAAATGTTCATAGTAATAACCAAAAAATAGGCTTCTGGCTAAACAGAACATGAAAACTTTTATTTTTTGTATTTCTCTCATTTTCTATAACATTACATAATGTAATAATATTATGTATGTATATACATATCTCCAATTTACCCATAAAATGACATAGTTCCTTGGGTTACATTATATAGGAAAGCAAAAAGAACACCAATTATTTTGCTCTTAGCTTACCACATATATGCTGATGCATAGGTAGTAGGAATTCTGGACAGTTCTGGCAACTTGAGGCAACAGAAAGAAATAAATTCCTTACAATAGGTCATAAAAATCATAATGTAATTTTAATTTCCTGCCATGTTTTTTCTGGTAGAAGGTGTTTAAATGACAGAAGTAACTGAATGAAGTATTAAAATAGCTTTACCTTCTCCTCAACACAAATTGATAGTCACTTAGTTTTAGGCTTTAGCTGTTACTGGTCTTCCAATGCTTTTAGTTATTTTTGCCATTTGAAACGATATTATTTCTTATTGGCAGTCTCTAAACCTCAGTTCAGATGTCTCTGTTTCCATTTACTCAGTTATTTTTGAATTGTGGATTTTAATTGATTTACCTGTATATATTACAATTAAAACATTTATTAGAAGAGAGGTGCTTAAAAACAATGTCTCCAAATACTTCAGGAGCTAAACATTCTCTTCCCGCTTTTCATATCTTTGATTACTTGTCACCTAGAGAATTACTAAATGCTTTTGAATCTTATTTTACTCTCACTCAGCACTCCTTTACTTCTTCTATTGAGAGCACTTTACAGATTGGCTTTCCGATAGTGGGGTAGCGTCAGTTCTGATGCTTCTCTGATCGATCAAACCTCACTTCTTTTGCTGTTCACTGGTGACAGGGTTAGTGATTTCCCTCACGTCGCTGTCAAACACAATATTATTGAAGTGTAAGAACAACATATTTTCAACCATTTTTCAGACCAATTTAAAGACTGAGGGAAAGCTTTAAACATGCAATTGTTTTGCAAAACTTCCTGCCATAAAATATTAGACATTAAGGTGAGGCTTTCTTTCCTATTACTTCAGGAAGTTATTTGCCAATTCTGTTAAACCCCTTACTACAGAGTCCTGTGGTTGTAAAGCAGAGGGATGTCTGCCTCTTAGTAAACAAAGCAGCTCATTCTGTGCTGAGACCCCAACTTGTGATTTCCCACTATCCAAGTCCTGTTCCTCAGCTTCTCAGGCCCCAGAACTTACCTTGTCTGTTTCCTAATTTTTTTTTGCTTGTTTGTTTTATTATCTATTTTATTGTATTTTTCCATTACCACTGGAGCCCCTTGTACCTTCCTCCCCGCAGCAATCACCACGCTGCAGTCCATGTCCATGAGTCCGTTTTCCTCTTTGCTCTAACTCTCCACCACCTAACCCCTCCCCCAATAGCTGTCATCCTGCTCTGTATGAGTCTGTCTCTACTTTGTTTGTTAGATCAGTCTGTTAATTAAATTCCACATATAAGTGAAATCATATGTTATTTTATATGATGTGGGGAGTCTTAGATTAACCAAGTTCATTGAAGATATACTATGTACTTTGTAAATGTCTGTGTCTTAATTTACAGTGAGGATTTTATCAAGTGGAAAAAGTACTCACATCAGTGCAACTCGAGGACTCTTTCCCGGTGTAGTAATGGCTTCATTAAGGTACAGTCACCTCTTGGCTCCAATACAGTATGCGTCTACTTATAGTTTCACTTTCAGAGGATAGTATTTTATTCCAAATTCTGGGCATTGCCATACTTTTGTTTCCCTATAATCCATTTAATAGTGCCAATAATTTTAACCTGCTAGTTTTACTATGGTTTGTTATCTTAGATACACAAGGAAATCAACTAGGAAATTTAAGAATATGGATACCTGCAATTCATGCTATTCCAAATAAATTTGAATCTCAAAATAAAATGGGAAAATATATTTTAAAATTCTCCATATGTTATCCTGATGAACGATCATGGTTTCTAACCATTAGCTTATACACTTAACTACTCAGCTATCGAGGTGTAACATTTTCTGCAAAGATAAGTGGAATCTGCTACAGTATTCACCCAACTACTACAATGCCATATATTCCTCTCCCACACAAATCTCTTTCCACTTCTGAGAATTAAGAGTGAACATATCATCATTGGGCTCCTTCTCCATCATGCACTGAAACATCATATCAACAGCGATGAAAGGTGCTGGATGGAGATCATTTTAGATATCAATAAGAGCTCACCTTTATCATGAGTTACCACACGCCAGTTAGCACATAGTTTACCTTCATGAACATCTCCATTCATTTTCTTTTTGTTTCATTTGGCAGGTGTGTTTTAAGCAATTGGTGTGTAAGTAGATGTACTTCATGAATTAAACCCCTTATAATAAATGGTAGGATTTATTCAGAGTTTTAAAAAATTTACTGCTACCTGTATCTATGAGGGTTTTTTGGCTTAATTCCTTCTCTTTTTTCACCCAGCCCCCCAAACTCTCTCCCTCTGACAGCTCTCAATCTGTTTTCCATGAGTCAGTTTCTATTTTGTTTGTTAGTTTACTTTGTTCATTGGATATTACATATAAGTGAAATCATATGGTACTTGTTTTCTCTGACTAGCTTATTTTACTTAGCATAACGCTCTCCAGGTCTGCCCATGCTGTAACAAAAGGTAAGGTTTTCTTCTGTCTTACAGCTGGTTAATGTTCCGTTGTGTAAATGTACTGCAGGATTTTTATCCACTCATCTACTGATGGGCACTTGGGCTGCTTCCATGTCTTCGCTATTGTAAATAACACTACTATGAACATAGGGGTGCCTAAGAAGGTCTGTCCATAAAGTATCCAACCATATAATAGGAAAAAATGGAGACATTTATTGAGGAAGATACAAGATACAAGAAACATTGTGCATAGGACAATGATGCCTCAGTCCCGTTCAAAGTTATGATCTTCTTGAGAAAATCTTGTTCACTGGTAACAGTTTGAATCAGGTCATCAGCAGCTGCAGCATGATGTTCCTTCTACTCTGGTAGCAGAATCCACAGGCCACATTTTGCCATGGCATGTTTCATGCCAAAATTCTGCATCAAAATCTTGGGCACAATAGTTTTTGGAATCCCTAGATGAGCTTCTAGTTCTCCCACTGTCAGTCGTCACTCTTTGTGGATTACAGGCCATACACGTTCAAAATTCTCAGGTGTTCTGCTGGTTGCAGGCCTTCCAGAACATGGATCACTTTCAACAGATTCGTAACCATCTTTGAAGCTTTTGTGCCACACTTTTATTTGTGCTGCACTCATTGCATTGTCCTCCCAAATCTGAATCATCTGAATAGTTTCCGCAGAGGAATGTTCAAGTTTAACACAAAATTTGATGCAGATTTGTTGCTCTACTCACTCAGTCATTTTGAATGTGATGGCCACACAGTACACATGCTCACTCGATGGCACCCACCACTGCCACTGACTAGTACAGTGAAGTCATCATTCATTGTTTACGCAAGTGCATTTCCATCCACTCACCTTAGCTACCAGGTTACGTCAATGCCACACAAATTGTTCTCATTACATTAACAATGGCTGTACTTTTTTCCAGACAGACTTCATATATTCTTTCAAATTACTGTTTCAGGTTCCTCTGGATATAATCTCAGAAGTGGAATTGCTGGGTTGTAAGGGAGTTTCATTTTTAATTTTTTGAGGAAACTCTGTTCTGTTTTCCAAAGTGGCTGCACCAATCTGCATTCCCACCAACAGTTCATAAGGGTTCCCCTTTCTCCACATTCTTACCAACATTTATTTGTTGGTTTATTGATGATAGTCATTCTGACAAATATGAGGTAACATCTCATCTGGCTTTAATTTGCATTTCTCTGATGATTAGTGACGTTGAGCATCATTTAATATGTTTATTGGCCAACTGCATTTCTTCCTGTTTAGAGAAGTGTCTATTCAGGTCCTTTGCTCATTTTTAAGATTGGATTTTTGGGGAAGTGTTTAGTAGCATATGTTCTTTTTAAATTTTGGATATTAATCCCTTATCAGATGTATCATTGGTGGATATGTTCTCCCATACAGTGGGTTGTCTTCTTGTTTCATTGATGGTTTCCTCTGCCTGTGGAGATATATCAGAATAAAAATTTCTATGAGAAATGTCTGAGGTTTTACTGCCTGTGTTCTCTGCAAGGATTTTTATGGTTTGCTCAGGTGGTGACCATCGCAGTTGGTGCTGAAACTATTGAAGCTGAAACTGGACCAGTGGTTCCAAATGTTGCCACCAGCAAAACTGCTGAAGTCCGAGTCAAAATAACTTCAAAAGTTAAGGATGCAAGTCTGGATGAAGCCATTTCCATCAGTAATGATAAAGGTACAACAAAGAATGAAAGCTCTGGAGGTCATGCTGAACTAGAGTTGAAAATTCTCCTGTGTGTTAGAATCCTCTGCTGAAGACGATTTCCAGGAGGAAGTCGGTGTTGGAGCTGAGGCCACTGTGGCTCAGAGCTAATCTCATGCAGGTTCACACTGCAGCAAAAATCACTGTGGCAGTGAGTTTGATAGGTGCTTTTGTAGTTTTAGAAATCTTAGTTTTTAAAAAGCCTTCTTTTCTACAAAGCTTTAATGTGCCTTGAATATTTCTGGTTTCAAGATTGAGAATTGACATTTTACATGTCTGAAGAGTTTTCAAGTCTCTGTAGTCAGAATATGACACTGCAGTAAGGAGCTTCAAGAGTTTTATCTTTGGATT
Organism: Phyllostomus discolor; assembly: GCF_004126475.2. Classification (NCBI taxonomy): domain Eukaryota; kingdom Metazoa; phylum Chordata; class Mammalia; order Chiroptera; family Phyllostomidae; genus Phyllostomus; species Phyllostomus discolor. Next base: position 93,287,296 of record NC_040903.2, on the reverse strand, counting down.
TAAATTTTATATCATAGCGATTGAACTATCTATACAACCTACATTCATTTTAATTTTTCTATTCCTTTACCTTACCCAATGTATATAAACCTAGATTCTTGAGTTTTGATTTGAACTTATTTAAAATAAAGTCAAAAAATCTTCTGGAAATAACTTAAAGGAAAAGTGAAAAATAAAAGCTTCAAAACCAGAATGTGCATGTGTTAAGGACATGCATTCAAAGTATTTATACCTCAACAACCCAAAGTGGAGAGCATTAATTTAATCCCCATTTTACAGTACAGTGAATAGAAAAACAAATTAAATAACTGACCAAAGCCTTGTTAATGATGAGCATATTCAAATCTCCCCATTTTACCTTCAGAGCCTCCTTTTTTGGCAGAGTAAATAACATTTTGTTCCTTCATTCTTCCAAACAAGAACATTACAACTCAACAATGTACATTACTAGAACAACACAACTGCAACTGTGACTCAGCTATTAAGAAAAAGAACAGGTAATCATACTTCATAGAAATCATAATTTACTGCACAAAATAAAACACTAAATACAAACCTTTTTGGTTCAAACATGTACATAAGTCAGAGAAACATGATCTTAAAAAAGTATCAGGTTTGTTATAAAAAGATAATTAAAATTTTACTTTTATTTTTCAATAGTGTGTGTGTGTGAACATGATTAGATCTTTCAGAAAGCCTGGTAAAATCAGTGGCTAGAGAGAACAAGGTCATGTGATAGAAAATTAATCATTATTCTTCATTGCCTTCCATTCCCTCAATGAGCATACTGGTTAAAACAAAGCAAAATAATTACAAAGCATGAAACAAAACAGAAGACTTGGTTCCTTCTCTCCAGGAACATATTCTCTCTCTAAAAACTAGAAGCTGCCCTGGCTGGCGTAGCTCAGTGGATTGAGCGCGGGCTGGGAACCAAAGTGTCCCAGGTTTGATTCCCAGCCAGGGTACATTCCTGGGTTGCAGGCCATAACCCCCAGCAACCGCACATTGATGTCTCTGTCTCTCTGTCTCTCTCTCTCCCCCCCTTTCCTCCCTAAAAATAAATAAATAAAATCTTTAAAAAAAAACAAACAAAAAAAACTAGAAACTAATATATAATTCATAATTATGTTAGAGATTTGTTTACACTTTTAAGACTTTTACACTTTTTATTGTTTACACATATAAGTACTGAGAAAATTAAGTGGCAAAGCCTCAAGAAAGAGTATAATCTTGAGTAGCAGTAACTGAAATAGGGGTTTAAAGTAGAGAAATACAGGAAAAGGTATCTCATTGTAGGAAAGCATGCAGAGTGATAAGCGGGGACCTGTGAGCAAATGATTGCCAAAAAGCAGCAGCTGGGACAGCTGGACTTCCTTGGGGGAGGGTGGGTGGGGAAAGATAAAAGATTATTTCCTTCTTGGGATTGGGTTTATATTCCAGTTGAGGAGAAATGTATTTAGAATCCTTACGGAGAGCTCCCTTTGACATTCTAATTCTAATGAAATACAGTACCTGTTAGGGGAAGGCAGGCAGGAAGTGGCCTGGGAAAGGGAGAAGGGCGTGCAGGTGTTTTAGGGAGTGTCTTCTGAATAAGCTCCTGAAAGTAGCCAGGTTCAGAGAGATTTGAGCTGCTAAGCAGATTCATTGCAGGTCTTAACTAGCCCCACAGGGATGTCTGGAGAGGAGATAACTTTCCTTCATTGCCCCCACATGGAATAAGGGGCTGAGCCTTGGTGCTTGAGACACAGCAGGCCCTTAGGTAAGAGAGCCCCCTTCAACGGGCAGTGTTAGGCCTCTGTGGCAGCAGCACTGACAGCACTTGGGACACAGATCCTCAGTTTCTGCAGCGGAGCCTGAGTGGTGCTTCACTATGTTCTGAGGCTGCCTCTAATAGAGCAGTGATCATGAACATCAGAATTAACTCAGTAAAAAAAAAAATCTTGTCTCCATGAAATCAGAGTCTCTCTAAATGAAGTCCAGATGGTTAAATTAAAAAATATATAAAATAACCCCCTACAGGAAATTCTGTTGATCATCAGGTTTGGGAAGCACTGATCTAAAGGGCGTAAGTTACTCTCACAGAGCTTCAGAAATAACAAAGCTTTTCTTTCTCGACTATTCAGTAATCTCACACAATATACACCACTCTTTAATGGGCAGTGCAGAAGGATGAACAAAGAAATCACATTATGAATAACTCTGGGTGCAACAAAAGGGCACACAGGCATTTTAAGTATATTCTACATTATATAAGAACAAAGAGATGAAGAACAATAGGAAGCCTATTTAATTGCTATTGCATTTAGAAGAAATTAAAGGTTTTGTTCACACTATTATAGAATAAACATAAAACTATGTTATTCCACTCATTCTTCAGATAGATACATAATGATCTACCTGGGCAAGCGGGTAACATAAATAAAACTAATTTATAATTTTACAATGCAGGGACTCCTTTATTGTGGACATTGTATGCTATCTGTTCAATTTTAGTTCTAATACTTGGGAATAGACATTTAGAAAAAATTCACATGTTAAAACATGTATAACAACTTTTGGTCTGGATTTTTGCCCTTTTGCTCAGAATCTATTGCTACTAGGAGGACTTGTTGTCACTCTCTGCTCCAAATATTTGTAAGTATTTGATATTTACTGCTATATATTTTGGGGTAGTGCCCTTCATTTTCAAATACCTATTTGACTCCAGAAATTTGTGTCTTTTCTTTCCCCACCTTTGCCCCCTTCATCACTGAATTCAATGATGCAATAAGATGTATGACCGACTGAGGTAGAGCTGGCTGAGACATGGTTTCTGAATATAACTGGACATGTCTCTTGAAATGATGTGCGGCTCTGGCTGGGGTGCATCTGACTGAGACCTGATTGCTGGATAGAACAACAGAGACTGGTCGTTTTAGACACAATGTGCAGCTGGTAGGAATTAATCTCTGCCCAGAGTCAGTGATGCTTACACATGAAGGTAATGTGTGAACATTTGTAAATTTAGAAAAGCTGGACAAAGAAAGAACTATAATACTTGGGGCCCAGACTGTTTTTCTGTGGAAGAGCCATGACCAAGCATTAACATAGAAGGAAGAAATATTTCTTTTTCAACTTTGTAGAACATTTCTTATGTGGATGAGGACAGAGTTGGAGAGATTCAAGTAGCTGTAACAGAATTGGCATTGGTATTCTAGATTCTCTGGATGGTTGGGGATTCAGTTTTACTTGATTACTCCAAGGACAATTTAGAACAGTGTTTCAGTGCAGTTCAAACAAGGAGATTTTTGTGTTGAGCAGGAGTGGATCAAATCAAGGGAACTAGTGAACTCTGAGTTTGACCTTGAGAGGCACCTCTGACTTCCCATGGGAGAAGCTACAAGTAGTAAAAAGCAGGACGGAGTTTATGAGAAACACTCACTAGGAAGTTTTGGTGCTATGAAGAAAAAACCTGTTCCAACTTCTGTTTGTTAATTAACCATTGTCATGTAGGATATCGATAAAGTGACCTCATTTCAGGAGCAGAGTGGCGAAACCTGCCCATATTAGTTTTTACGAGGAATCGCTATGCTTACAAAAGTGCTGAAATGCCCTTTAGAGAAGGTAATTAATGTGGGGCTTGCATTACAGAATAAAGAGTATGCAAATACTATTTCAGTTTGGAAACTCCCCTAAGAAATCATTTTACCATGTTCCAAGGTACAATAGTTTAGTGTTAAACATAATTAAACAAATTATTTGCATAGCTAGGAAGTATGATATAAATTGATCACTTGAGTTCAAAAGCAATGAAATCTAAATATATAGTTATTCCTTAAAGAACAATAGCTGTACTACGTTCTTTTCATTAGAGCCAGTGTTATAAATAGGAAAACACAACTGTACTTCAGGCCATTCCGTCTAGCACAGGGCATGGATGAGGTTTTCTGACTGGTCTTAAATGTCTGTCTTTCCAGTGGCAGTCTTTAGGTTCTCCTGACACTCTTAGTAACAGAATTCAGACAGTAGGTTCTTCCTCTGAGACTTCCATGGAGATCAGAGGCTGAGGGTATACCGCCTTTCATGCACAGAAGCACAAACCACTCCGTTCCAGGGGCAGCACCTCCTTACTGACAGATCTGAAAAGAATGCTCTCTGGGAAAACATGGTTGACTGGGCCCAAATCCCAGGTGGCCAGAGCTCTGCAGTTCTGTTTTGCCTGCAGTGTTCTAAAGACAGAGAAGCTTTTTGCCAAAATAATATGCTGTTTTATTTCCAATCTTTACCTCTTCCTGCAATGATACTAATCCTGTATTCACTGGGGATTCTTATGGTATTATCATAGTCCACAGGTAAGTGCCTTCCCAGAGAGCTAAGGTGGTTCAGATTTGGCAGTTCTCCTCATGTCCTGTGTTTGTGTGAATAAGGATGGGGGGGAGCAGAGAGAGAGAGAGAGAGAAAGAGGAATGAGAAGATGTGTTTTGAAAGTCTCATATTTTTTATTGTTGTTCAAGTACAGTTGTCTCCATCTTCCCCCCACCAATCCCCCCACCCCAACCATCTCCACTCTCCACCCTTGATCCTACCCCTCTTTGGTTTTGTCCATGTGTCTGTTATAGATGTTCCTGAAAATCCTTCCCCCTTTTTTCATTTGAACACAATCATCTGAACAGAACCCCCTTAGATGTGATACACTAAGTGCACTAATCACTCTTCCTGTCTTTGTGCAGAGTGCGAGATCAGTTGACATCATGTGTCCCCCTCTGAACAAGAAGTTTCCCCTAAAATTCCAGGGGAAGAGTTTTTTAAGTGTGAAGGTCTCACATCTTGATACTAGAGAATTCTCTGAAAAGCTTTTGACTCTCATGCCAGTGCGAGGCTGTCCTGGCATCTCTCTGAAACCGTATTCATTAGCACTTATCAAGCCAAACAAAATGTGAGCTCATATTGAGGAAGTGAACATCAGGGAGCCCTGTGAATTTTGTCTTTCCCAAGAACGTTTTTGCCTAAGCCTTATATGCTATCTTTCCTTTTGATTTATTGTGATATTCCTGATTAAATAAATCAATGATTCAAGTTAGACAACCACTTCTAGATGTTTGTATTCAGAATATTATTACAATCCAGATATGTTAACTGAGGAGGGAGGAAGATCCTGAAGCTTTGTTTTAGCTTTCCAGCAGGCAGTACTAATATGTACATTCTTAACTACTTGCCATTTTAAAAGTCACAGCATGGCTGGGATGCAGGGCTGCTAAGTCTCAATGAGTAAGTGTGGGTGTGAGGACTTCACATCAACATGTGAGTCATCTATTGCAGCAGTCATTTAGTTACAACACATAAACTTGGGAGGAGTTGGCTGCCCATGTTTAAACATGCGCACTTAAAGAAGTAAAGTCAACTAATGTACAAGAAGTTCAGAGAACACAGTTCCAGAAACAGAAGCAGAGTTGAGAGATATCCATGATGCAAAAGTAGTAAATTCCAGAGTTTTTGATGAACTCCTAGGTCTGGTCCATACTATAGCCTGGTTCCTGGTTCTGGTTTGTCCCACAGCTTGATACCTCCTACTGTCTTGGAAACTTATCTTTGTGTTAGTGTGGAGCTTGTTGAAATTATTCCGTTACTTCAAGATTAAAAAAGTCTAGATAAGGCAGCAGTAGGTATTAACTGATAAATATCTGAAATTGTTAGGAATATATTGCATCAAGTACAATGCTTATTCTCTGGGTAGTACTGACTAAATACAGAAAGACAGTCTGGCTGGAGGGTGGCAATGAGACTGGAAAAGACAGGATGGAAACCAGAGATTTGTAATAAAAGAAAACCCCAAGGAGGTGGCAAAGACTAAGATATAAAAGGGGACTGATGCCTGTGGTGAGGTCTCAGGCTAGAGAGGACTGACTCTAAAGGTAGATGGTGTGTTACCTTTTTTTCCTTTCAAAATAATCTTTCAATAATCTTTTAAAAAATCTAAGTAACAAATGGAAAAGCACAGACCAAAATAAACAGTAATATAAGTAATATATAAGCATTTGCAACTTTGTTAAATTTGATTTTTAATTGCATTTTTTTCATTACTGTTTATCCCCCTATACCCTCTTCTATCCCCACCGACCCCCTCCTTCTCAAATCACCATTTGCAACTTTAAAATATTGGTCTTTTTATGCATTTGATGAAAAAAGCATCTCCCCTCAACCTTCTGTATTCTTTGCTTTGTGGACACAGATTATTGTTTTTAGGTATTAAAAAGGGAAGCTAAAGAGTGCTTTCTTTAGAAGAGAATTTTTTATTATTTAATGCACATCAATTTAGCCCTACACAATGCAGTTGAAAATGGGCTGTTTCTATTTCAGTGAAGGTGTTGGGAAAACTGAGTGTAAGAGACTTAGTTGTAAATAGCCTCAGACAAGGCAAGTCATAGCTGAAGGACAGCGTATGCATTTATGTAGGATGGAAAGGATCATTAGTCACACATCTATCTTTTTAGTCACTGAGAGAGCACTCCCCATTAGTAACATCATTTTGAATAATAAGAAAAATGTATGTATGTCCTTGGAAGTTCAATAAATAGTGAATTGTATAGCTGAAAAAATTTGCAGGCACCTGGGGAAGTTAATTAACTCTGTAATATTATTGAATATTTTCTACATTACTAGAATAGTATACTAACATATTTCTTGGTGACCACAAAGCATAAATATAGCTCCATAATAAAAAACTGAGAGAGAAAATAAGTCAAAAGGAATTAACACAGTCTCTGCACAAGTAAGTTGCTTATAGTAAGTAAATAAAAGAAGAAATCTCTTCCCAACCTGTTTCTGAGTTTCCAATATAAGATGCACCAGGGCCCTGCATCCCAGTAGCTAGCCTTTTCTCTGTTTTTTTTTTTACTTTTAATTGTCATTGTATTTTTCCACTACCATTTAGTCCCTTGATAATCCCTTACCTCCAGCAATCACCACACTATTGTCCATGTCCATGGGTCCTTTATCCTTCTTGCTCAATCCCTCTACCCTCTAACACACCCTCAGAGTTATCAGCCTGCTCTCTATCTATGAGTTTGTCTCTACGTTGCTTGCTAGTTGAGATTTTTCATTAGAATCCACATAAGTGAGATCGTATGGTATTTGTCTTTCTTTGACTGTCTTATGTCATTTTGCATATGGTTCTCCAGGTCCATCCATGCTGTCACAAAGGGTAAAATTTTCCTTTTTTTGGGGGGGGGGGTGTCAAGTAGTATTCTATTGTGTGAATGTCCCATAGTTGTTTTATGTACTCATCTGTAATGAACCTTGGACTGCTTCCATATCTTGGTGATTGTAAATAATGCTGCAATGAACATAGGAGTGCTTATATTCTCTCAATTGTTGTTTTGGGTTCCTTTGGATATATTCCCAAAAGTCAGATTTCTGGGTTGAAAGGCAGATTCATTTTTAATTTTTTGAGGTATCTTCATACTGCTTTCCACAGCGGCTGAACCAATCTGTATTCCCACCAACAGTTCAAAAGGGTTCCCCTTTCTCCACATCCTCACCACACTTGTTGTTTGTTGATTTACTGATGATGGCCATTATAATAGGTGTAAGGCGATATCTCATCATGGTTTTAAGTTGCACTTCTATGATAATTAGTATTGTTGAGCAGCTTTTAATATGTCTATTGGCCACATGGTCCTCCTTGGAAAAGTGTCTATTCAGGTCCTTTACCTATTTTTTAGTTGGCAAACACCTATTTTTGGTGTTGAGTTTTGTAAGTCCTTTATAACTTTTGGATACTAACCCCTTATCAGATGTATTGGTGAATATGTTCTCCAATTCTGTGGGTTGTTTTATTTTGTTGATGATTTCCTTTGCTGTAAAAAAACTTTTTAGTTTGATGTAGTCCCGTTTATTTATCTCTTCTTTTATTCCCCTTTCCTGGAGAGATCTATCTGATAAAAAATTGCTACAAGCAATTTTATTTTCAAGATTTTGCTGCTTATATTTTCTTCTAGGATTTTTATGGTTTCCACTCTAATATTTAAGTCTTTGATCCATTTTGAATTTATTCTTGTGTGTGGTGCAAGAAGGTGGTTTAGTTTTACTTTTTTGCACATATCTGTCCAATTTTCCCAACACTATTTATTGAATAAACTATCTTTAGCCCATTGTATGTGCTTGCTACTTCTGTCAAATATTAATCAAATATAAAGGTGTGGGTTGATTTCTGAATTCTCTATTCTGTTTCATTGATCTATGTGTTTGTTTTTATGCCAGCACCATGCTGTTTTAATTACTATGGTCTTGTAGTATAGTTTTATATTATCTAGCATTATTCTTCCAATTTTGTTCTTCTTTTTCAGAATCACTTTTGCTATGCAGTGCCTTTTGTGGCTCTATATATATTTAAGATTTTATTTATTTATTTATTTATTTTAGAGGGGAAAGGAGGGAGAAAGAGAGGGAGAGAAACATCAATGTGTGGTTGCTTGCTTGCCCCTCTACTGGGGACCTGGCCAGCAACCCAGGCATGTGTCCTGACTGGGAATTAAACTGGCAACCCTTTGCTTTGCTGACTTGCACTCAATCCACTGAGCCATGCCAGCCAGGGTTCCATATATATTTTTGACACATTCGTTCTAGTTATGTGAAATATGTCATTGGAAACTTGATAGGAATTGCATTGACTCTACAGATTGCTTTAGGTAATATGGGCATTTTAATGATGTTAGTTCTTTCTATCCATGAATATGGTATGTGCTTCCACTTATGTGTATCTTTTTCAATGTCTTTTTTCATCATCATAATTTTCTGAGTACAGATCTTTTACATTGTTGGTTAGATTTATTCTTAGGTATTTTACTCTTTTTGAAGCCACTGTAAATAGACTTGTTTTTTCAAATTTCCCTTTCTGTTAGAGTCTAAAAAAATAATACAAAAAATCAATAAACCCAAGAGCTGGTTCTTAAAAAATTAATAATATTGATGAACCTTTTACCAACTCATCAAGAAAAAAGAGAAAGAACCCAAATAAATAAAATCAGAAATGAAAGAGGAGAAATAACAACTAACACCAAAGAAATACAAAGGATTGTAAGAAAATATTATGAACAATCTGGACAACCTGGATGAAACAGATAAATTTCTAGGAACATAAAACTTTCCAAAATTAAATCAGGAAGAATCAGAGACTCTGAATAGACAGATTATACCTAGAGAAATTGAAACAGTAATAAAAAAATCTTTCAACAAACAAAAGCCCTGGACCAGATGGCTTCATGGGTGAATTTTAACAAACATTCTGAAAAGAACTAATGCCTCTCCTTCTCAAACTATTTCTGAAAATTGAAGAGTAAGAAAGACTCCTAAACACATTTTATGAGGCCACATTGTCCTAATTCCAAAACCAGATAAATACACTACAAAGAAAGAAAATTAAAGGTCAATATTCCTGGTGAACATAGACTCTAAAATCCTCAACAAGGTGTTAGCAAACCAAAATATAGGAATGCATCAGTAAGATCACACACCATAATCAAGTGGTATTTATTCCAGGAATAAAAATTTGGTACAACATTCAGAAACTGATAATTGTGATTCACCACATAAACAATATGTAGTATAAAAACCACATGATCAACTAATGGATGCAGCAAAAGCATTTGATAAAATCCAGCACCTATTTATGAGAAAAACTCCCAGCAAAGTGGGATTAGAGGGAACATACATAAGCATAATAAAGGCCATATATGGAAAACTTACTGCCAGAATCATATTCAATGGGTAAAATGCAAGTGTTTCCCTTAAGATTCGGATTAAGATAGAGATTTCCACTTTCACCTCTATTATTCAACATAGTACTGGAAATCCTAGCCACAGCAATCAGACAGCAGAAGAAATAAAAGGCATCTGTATTGGAAAGAAAGAAGTAAAGCTGTCTTTATTTTCAGATGGCATGGTATTTTACAAGTAGCAGGATAAAAAATTAATATCCAGAAATCAGTTGTATTTATATACACCAATAATGGACAAACAGGAAGGGAAATTGTCTTTGGTTTTTGATCATTGCTGTGGACCTAGGTTGGGAGGATCTAAGACTCACTGTGTGCTAATCTTGATCCATCAAGTTTCTTTCTACTGTTTTTTTTTTCCTGTTTTGCACCCAGAGTTTCCTCCAGTGCTGTTCTCACTGAACTAGGGCTCTAGCTCAACCTAAAATGTGGAAGAATTTATGTCCCCAATGACAACCCAAAATGGGAGAGGGAGTCAATGGAAGAAGGCTCCTGTTCTGCAGGTGAACCATTCATCCCAGGTACCAGGGCACCATTCACCCCTGCAAACTTGCTAATGCCCTCTCTCATTGGCTTTCCTCCTTCCTTCTTTCATTTTCCTTGTTTCTTCGCTTCAAATAAAATAACTGACCTATCTTGTCAGTGGTTGTTTATAAAGGGTCTTAATTCAAGACACTAAGTAATTGTAAATTAACTAAAATTATTTAAAAATCATTAATACAGCCCTGGCTGGCATAGCTCAGTGGATTGAGCACAGGCTGGGAATCAAAGTCTGCCAGGTTCCATTCCCAGCCAAAGTACATTCCTGGGTTGCAGGCCATAACCCCCAGCAACCTCAAATTGATGTTTCTCTCTCTCTCTATCTCCCTCCCTTCCCTCTCTAAAAATAAATATAAATAAATAAAATCTTTTAAAAAATCATTAATACTACACTGAAATACTTAACATACCTAATTTCCCTATAAAATGGGTATATATCATTTTATATTCTGTGTCTATGAAAAGTTATAGCTGAATTAAAGTTTCAAAACAAATCAGCCATTAGGAATTTTCTCAACTTCTGAAAGTTATTTTTTTCTATCTTTTTAAGTTTCTATTATTCCAAAGTAGTTAGTAATTTATATAAATTGACACATTACCCTTTAAATACACTAATGGAAAAAATATTTGCTTTGTAATTGAATAAATTATTTGAAACAAAAATAATCTTTTAAATTTGTAAGTGTTAGGTTTAATATAATAAATTTCTTAATGTGGAAAACCAAGCTTATTCTGTAAAATTGTATGTAATGAAGATTTGAATGTTCATCGTGAAATAAATTCATTTTAATATCTTAAAGCATATGTAAACTTTAAAAGAAAAAATGGAATTGCTTTTTATGACTTAATTTTACTACTGTTAAGATTTTGTTATAGAGTTTATGAAATTTGTCTTGTATACATTTTATAAACTTTAACTGGTAGCATAAGGTAAATAAATTTGTAGGAAACCCCTACTTAAGTCAGACTTGGAGCACATGGCAATATATGAAAAATATAAAAATCACTTTAAAACATTATTTAATTATTAAAAATAATTTTCTAAAATGAATGATAAAAGGAATTCAAAATATCAGAATTTGTAAAACAAATTGTGAATTTTTCAATTATTTACTCTGTTAAATACATGCTCAGTTTGAGAAATATCTCTAGAAATCAATCACATTAAACATAAACAATTTCTTTATATGTTGAAATTTGGATTAAAAAAAGCTTAAATTGATAAGAGACAGAAGTCTGTTAATTTAGAAATGTCTCTTTGCTTTGAAAGTCATGGTGTTCTGGGAATTTTATATAGTATCATTATTGTCAATAAATATAGTTACATTGTTCCAATAAGAATCAACAGGAAAATACAATTAAATATTTATTTGAAAGTAATGCATACTTTTAAGTCCAAAGTGATTATTAGCTAAAAGTAAATTATTCTAAGTATTGGAAATAAGCAATTACTAATATGGGACTCCAACTTAGGAGATATTAATATTTTTAAGGTAGCTTATATTCTTTATTCTTACTTCTAATTTACTCCAACTCAGTCTATGATGTGCTTAAAAAATTTAGATTCCTTCTTGATTAGCAATGTATACACAGATAATTTAATTATTTCTTTTGTTTGTTCATACTTGGTTAACCACATATGATTTCTGGTAACATGGTATAAATTTTTCTATATTTCTACACTGACATTAAACACATTCACTTAAATTATTAAATTAAAGATGTTTCATCAAAAGTATTTGTAAAAAGTAAAAATGCACATGATATACACAGGAAAAAAGTTAACCATCCACACAGTATTTTAGAGATCTGAGTTTTAAAAGAAATGATAACATTTACTACTTACTGTGTAATTTGCAATAGAAAAAATGTGTTCCATTTATTTTGATGTTCATCTTTCTTACATACACATAACATCTTGAAATCACTATTCAGAGAGTGTTAGTATACATAGGTAGTATATATGTCAGCTAAAATCATTTTTCTTGGAGATATGGGGAGGAAGATATTATATTTATTATGAAATAAATGTCTCCAAAGTTTCAGAAGGAAAAGTTATTTTTACAGTTAAATGAGATTAAATTAAGTATAGGGATGTGAAGTGGTTAACCCCTAATGCATACAGTAAGAGGATGCATTAGCATCCTTTCTAATTTGAATTAGAAATTCAAATAAATTTCTAAACTCATTAAATAGTTCTGCTTTTTATTTACACAAAATGCCAGTGTTTTTGAATAATTTTAGTGACAAAATGCATTCATCTACCCCCCAAAATCTTTTGTATTTCTCAATTCTAAACAATTGCAAAATTATTATTGATCATCTCTCCCTAAACACTCTATCTCATTACATACTTAAAATGAGTCAAATTAATAGTGTTTATTCCTGTACACATTGCTAATACACATTGCATTCTAAATGGAAGTCAATTAAAATAATTTTCTTTTGTAAAGTTGAGCCATTGGACATAGGATCTGGACACAAATATTCAAGTCAACAGTAAGATTTTTAAAAATTGGTAACTTTAAAAATCATTTCAGGTGCAGTCTGTGTTTATCTATGTGACATTGAGTACTATACATCACTGAGCTTAAGCAGTATATTCAAAGTAAGTAATAACAGTAATTGTAAAGACTAAGAAAATGAAGTTGAGTTACTTCAATCCTATCATTCAGTATAATCATTTGAAATTTTTAATTGTACTTAAAATTTAGAGTGTAAACTGTGAAGTATATTTTTCTTTCATAAGTGAAAATTTTAGTTCATACATAAAATGTTGCTAAATTTGAATATTTTAAAACTAAATATTAACTAAAGAAAATGATTATTACAGATTATTGCATGGTCATTACAGAAAGTGGTCTTGTCCTTAAAAGGGTGTTGATGTTAGAAAATGAGAATGTTCTGTGTTTCTCAAATGCAGTATACATGCCACTGTTCGCATCTTTACTGAAGTAGCTAACTGTGAAACTAGAGAATACCCTGAGGTACTTTCACAACATTCCTACTTATTGCTGCATGGCCTGAGCTAAAATGATGGCACAGAAGTGACTTCAGAAAGGTACATAGATATTTTAGTAAAAATTCCAACAAATAAAATTGATAATCATTCTTAATTATGGATCTCGTTTTATAAAACTTGTTTGCCTTTGTGTCCTCTGGAGATTAAAATGTTTCTTTTCTTTCTTTCTTTCTTTCTTTCTTTCTTTCTTTCTTTCTTTCTTTCTTTCTTTCTTTCTTTCTTTCTTTCATTTCTTTTTAGAGAGGGAAGGGAGGGAGAGAGAGAGAGAGAGAAACATCAATGTGCGGTTGCTGGGGGTCATGGCCTGCAATCCAGGCAGGTACCCTGACTGGGAATCGAACCTGCGACACCTTGGTTTGCAGCCCATGCTCAATCCACTGAGCTATGCCAACCAGGGCTAAAAATGTTCTTTAATTTAAAACAAATACATTAAAAAGTCAGTGTAGGTAAATAATTGTAATAGTCTCACTCCAGTTTTATTTTTTTGTCATTTTTTTTATTAATCTTCAAATACAGGAGTCTCCATTTTCCCACCACCACTTTTCCATGCCCAGTTTTAACAGGACTACTGACAACTTTTAAGCCTCACCACTTTCATTTCCTATCCCGCCCCACATTTTACTTAAAAGCCCAGACACTCCCCTCCTGGTGCTGCTTGGGCAATCCCTGCCCTACCCAGAGGAACCCACACCCAGGCCCGCCCCTTAAGTACCATAAATCCTCTGCTAATCTCCTGCTCTCTTAAGTTGTTTTTGGACTTGCTAGAAACTTACCCTACTCTCCATAAAAACCTCATTTTGTTAGTGATATTTCTTTCTCGTACCTCCTTGATGTATGTGTGTGTTTGCATGTGTGATGGGCAGTCGAGACACACAAACCAAATTTTGAGTAGAGGTTTCATTGAAACTCTAAGGAGTGAGTATAACAAGGTTGTTCTCTCAGTGTGATATACATAGTGAAGCTTAGTCAATATGTGAGAACTGTAGTAATATGGAAGGACCACTCTTCCACCTCAACACCTTGAAATATTGGGTATACTAACCACACACCAAACATTATGCCTCGCTGAGCTCAAATCCAAGACATAGAGACCTCTCAATTGTGAAAAATAAAAATAAAATAAAAAATATATTTGAAGATGAAATGGCCCAAGGAAATAAGTACTAAAATACAGACATTAAGAGATGGGTGTAAAGTCTTTCATCTTCTTAAAGAAGGAAAATCTAAATCTTATCCCTTTATTCCTATGAGATACAGCAACTAAAATGCTTGGATAAAACTAGCCATCATAAAATTAAATAGCGTCTATGAAATAGAACTAGAAACACTTTTATATTTCCTAAAAGCCATGGGTAGATAGTCTTAAGAAAAGAGAACTCAGTGCTTACATTATGCATTAATGTTGGATCAAAATATATCTGACTCAAATGGTCCTGGGGACCTCAAGCTTTAAAAAAAATCCCCAAACCTATAGAATTCTACTTCAGGTACTCTAAATTTTTAAATTTTAAACACAGAAAAGGTGAAAATATTTTTTAAAAGCCCATATATACCAAATAGGAATGCAGGTCATAATCTTGTAATAACAGCTCTACAAGCCAGATCTTGGAAAATGTGCTTTTTAAACGACTACCAGTGGAGACCATGTCACAGGCATATTGAACCCATGCAAAGGTACTAAGCAGTGAGAGCAAGTGTCAGTTGTTCCAACCAACTGGAAAGCTTATATAATAAATCTGAAGGTAGCTGTCAAACACTGAGTGTTATGAAGTAAGATGAAGAAAAACTTAAAAACAATATACCATATGAAAGTAATAAGCATATTTTTAAGGAAATTGAAATGGAGAGGTTATGAAGTAGATAATACATGCCTGAAGGGTGAATTATTGATCTATATACATGTGAAGAAATCATTCAGAATGAAGAACAGAGAGGCAAAGAGATTAAAAAGGGAGATCAATCAGTTAAATTAAAGAACAACTATAGATACACATGTTATTGGGGAAAACACTTTTTAAAAAGTTGTGAGTTGCTGAGCAAATTAAGGGATATTTAAGATGATTTCATTGGATGCGTTATAACTTGATTTTTTAAAAAAACATGTGGTATTCAAGCAAATTATTACTTAGAAGAACAATTATGGCTTTAGTGGTTCACTAACAAGAAATCAGGATAAAACAAGGAAATTATTCAATTTGCAAAGCTAGGATGATACAAATTAAAATAGTACAAAATATTTCACCTTCATTTGATCTTCAATAAGGATTGCACAGAAAGTTCGAAAATTGTGGAGTCGTTGTCATTGTTGTTTGTAATATGCTGCTAGATTTTGTTCCAATGGGCCAGGGACACAAGTATTCTGCAAGTCTCCGGTCAGTTCCCTGTAACAGAGAATTGTCTACCCCAACCTGCCAACAGATTGTCCATTAAAAAACATGTGGTGGTCAAAAATTGCTTAGAAAAGTGTGACGTTTCTTAATTTGATGAAGCTGTGCAGTGGGAGCTCCCGCACACCACCTGAAGAGCAATCGGTAACATTTGATAGAGTGAGAATGCCCACACCCTCAATACTGTGAATCAGGCTGAGATGAGCACTTCCACTTACAGGTCCATGTTTTAGAGAAGCTCATGCATGTGTGTACCCAGAAAAGATAAAAGTGGTATGACAGCATTGTTCAGGATAGGAAAAATGTAGGAATCTTACATGTAAACAATAGATTGGATCCATTAATTGTGGCACATTCACAGAATGGAATGTTGCATATTCACATAAATGAACAAAAAATTTCTATATGTAGATCCATCATAAAATGTTGGATCAGGAAACAAATAAAAAAAATGAAACAATTTTATATACTATTTATAGATGCATGCATGCCATCATTATTATAAACTTATGAATGGATAGTGTAAACATGCTCACGATTAGGGCTGCCTCTGGGAAAGAGAGGCACAGGAGCTGAGACTGGAAAGGAGGACACACGGGACTTCAACTCCATGCATTATTTTACTTTTCTTGAAAGAGGCAAACAGGACAAAACCCTTGTTAATTTTGTCTAGTGCTTACATTACTGTATGTCATCCTCAGTAACTTGATCTGTTTTCTGAAACAAATTTTTTCACTAACAATCTCAAGCTCACCAAAACATCGTGTTTAAATTTATAAGGACAATCAGTTAAATATTAGAATCTACACTGTAAT
Organism: Phyllostomus discolor; assembly: GCF_004126475.2. Classification (NCBI taxonomy): domain Eukaryota; kingdom Metazoa; phylum Chordata; class Mammalia; order Chiroptera; family Phyllostomidae; genus Phyllostomus; species Phyllostomus discolor. The sequence goes on along the minus strand of NC_040903.2, from coordinate 93,270,780 downwards.
GAAGTCTTTAGGTTACAAATTTTCTGTTTTGTGTCCTACAGCATACTGTCTCTTTCATATTTGCACTATCTCCTAAATATTTCTCCTTGAACTAAAATTTTTGACTTAGCTAGCTCACATATTTAAAAACTTTCTTAGCTTAACATCATCACCTATAAATTAAATTAACCAGATATTTTACTCTTAGATACCAAGGCTTTCCCCCCCCTGAACTTTGAAATAGAAGTCTTGTTTCTTAGCAGATCATGGCTTAATAGAATGAAAAGCTTAAACAAAACTAAAATGAGTATATTTGACTTTATTATAGAGTAATAAAAAGTAATAAAAGCACATAAAATCATTTAGGTGGAATATGTGAAAGGGGAATATTGAAATGAGAGAAATTAAGTCAGTGGAAGATTTTCTATTACAGAAAATAGAATTTTGTAAAGTAGGAAAGAGCAAGACATAGAATTTCAACATTTGTCCAGAATATTGTTGGGAAAGGAATCATTTGACCACATTGTAGGGGGTCCTGATTAGGATAAAAATGAATGTTGAAGTAGGTAAAAGGTAAAGATGAAAAGCTTTTAGCCTCGGTTGGTGTTGGTAGTACAGAGAACATATTCAAACCTGCACTATGGGAAATCAATTTGAAAGTTATATGGAGAAGACCATCATAATGTTCTCTTCTGATTCATTGTGAACTATCTGATGGCAGAAATCATAGCATCTTACATAATTTTTTTCTTTCTTTTCTTTCTGTGACATAGATACTCAACAGATGTTGAATAAAGGGACAAAGGCTGCCTTTTACAAATAATGTCAAGTGGAGACACCTATTCATTTTTCTGACTCCTCTCTCTGCTTTCAGTCTTGCTTGATGATAGATGCTTGTACGTGGACCTTAACTTGGTGCCAAATGGAAGACTCTTCGGAAGCCAAGCTGTTTCTGTGCCTGCCTTGTTACCTGTTGCTAGGGCACAATCTTTTGCTTATAGCTAAAGAGCCTTGAGAGCCTCCTTGCTTGTTCAGGGCCAGCTTGCCATCAATTGAGCTCTAACAACTCCCCTAGGGAAGGAAGTCTGTCCCAACTCCATCACTCATGTGGTGGGAATTTACTCATGTTTATCAAGCAATACTTTACTCAAACATCTTTTGTAATAAAATGTTTAAGATTTAAAAATTTGCCTAAGGAAACTTTCATTTTTTTCTAATCAGGAAGGTATCTTTAAAAGAAGAGTAGTGAAAACATTATATTTATCAAGCCCACCTAACACCATTGAATAGAAAATCCTTTTGTCTGACATCAATTCACTCACAGTAGATAGATGTTGGTTTTCAAGTGGTGATTTTCTAATTTATTTTTTTAGTAAAATATCAACTTTATAGAAAAGAAAATGAACACATGCAAAGCATTGTCTCTTAAATTTAATATTAACTCTTAAACTTTAGAAAATTTTAAGCATTATTAGGAAGGTAAAAAGGTGATTTTATTTTTGTTTTTTGATTATTTGTGTGTTTACTGCTTATTGTAACCTCAAGATAAATTTGACAAAGGAACCAGAAACCAAGTTGTCCTTAGAGGTAGAAACCCAAGAGGAGCCCTGTAACACTTTTTAAAATATGTACAATGTGAATAAAGAAAAAAAGATAAACACAAATGTTTAAAAGAATTCCTTCCTGTTCTGGCCCTTTCCCCTGCTTGATTGGTCAGGAATGATGATGTGATTCATCATCTTCACTTCAGCTGTTGGGTTAAAACTTCCAGAAGTGCTGACAGGATCAGGAGGGCATTACTTCCCTTGTGTCCTCTAAAACTCAGTCATGGCTAATTTAGCTGAAAGGAGGGAATATGAAATTCTAAAGCGACATTGCTTCACACATATTGTACTGTTTATTCCTACCAGATGCCAAAACTGATAAAAGTAAACCACCACCAATTCACAATGATTGAATCATGAAGAAGCATTATACATGTGACTTACAAAATCATGCTTGCTCCAAAATAGCTGACTCCCGCAGGAAGACTCCCTTTGATTAGAACAAAAAAAAAACACATTGCAACTTTGTTGTTCAGGAACAATCATCATGTTTTCTTTCCTTTTTATTTTTTAAAGAGGTGACAATTATATCCTGTGTGCAATGCTATTATGATCTAAAATAATCAATTCCAATTTTCTTTCAGTGTTGGAATAAGCTTGAGTTCATGTCTTTGATCAGTTTGAAAACTCTTGCTGTCTGTCATCTGGGGCAACATCAGCTTTAGCCTGCAGGCACTCGTATCAACTTTTCAAGGATGTTTGAATTTCAAGCTCTAACTATCAAAATGGATGGAACACAGAGTAACTTAGAGGTAAAAATATAGCAGATAGAATATTAGAACTTTTCTGAGATATATAAAAGAAGACTCAGATAATGAAGGGTGTAACATGGTTCCTGGATAGGAAAGCAGAATATTTTAAAGAAATTTGTTTTACTAAAGTGAATTTATAGAGTGAAAACTTTTCTTTAAAATGTGTTGGAATTGAGCCCTGGCTGTTATAGCTCAGTGGATTGAGTGCAGGCTGTGAACCAAAGTGTCGCAGTTTCAATTCCCAGTCAGGGCACATGTCTGGGGTGCAGACCATGGCCCCCAGCAACCACACATTGATGTTTTCCTCTCTCTGTCTTTCTCCCTCTCTTCCCTCTCTAAAAATAAATAAATAAAATCTTAAATAAAATAAAATAAAATAAAATAAAATAATGTGTTTGAATTGTGCTTAAGCTCTTATTGAATAAGAAAACTTATGAAAAAATGGAAGAAAAATTTAAAAGTAGAATAATAACAATCCAGAACAATTTCCATTAGATATTAAAGCATTGTAATGAAGTTCCATTCCAAGGCTGAGCAGAATATAGTATAAAATGAAACAAAACACTAAAGCAAACTTAATTATATATAATTTAAAAGAACCAAAAAGAGAATCATTGATCAATAGATTTGTGATAAAAAGTCATTGGAATAATTTATTAACTCCATTTTGAGCAAATTCAAATCACATTAAACAATATCAAATTGATTCAGCTGGATTGAAGTGCTTAATGAATGATAGGAACTCTAAAAACTTAGAAAAAAATATGTTCTTTGGTCAGAAAAAAAATTATTCTTAGTTTGAAATTAATGGTAGAAGACACAAAAGAAATACAGGTATGTTAGATTACATGATCATTTGAGAGCTTTTATTATGGTGAACTAAAAGAAAGATAAATAGCAAAGATTTTTAATAATAACTAAAAGTATTGTGGTTAGGTAGTTAAGATTTTTACTATTGAAAAATTATACTAATGTATCAATAATATATATTTTAAAGAAAATGAAACAATAATAAGCTATATGGTTAGAAAATTCAATAAATTCTGTATATTTGTACTAAAAGTTAAACACATAAAAATTGATATGACAGTATTTTTTATACAGTGGAACAGCCATTTATAAGTGATTATAAAAATATTAAAGAGGACATGGTAAAAGAGATGTTTTATTATATTGATTTTGGGATATAAATTGGGACAGATATTTAGAATAAAATTTTATTATATTTATCAAGAGTCATTAAAGTAGTAATGCCTAAGTACCACAGTCTAGGAATGCTCTCTAAGAAAATGACTAAATTAAAAATACATTTATGTATAAAAGTGATTTTACAAATTAACTACAATAGCTAATTTTGAAAGTAATATTAAGAAATGTTTAAGATGTTTAACAATTGAAACTACATTTAAATAGATTTCAATAATAAATGTCCATAGTATATTAAAGGAAAACATTCAGATATCACATATAGCTTGTCTCAGTTATGTAAAATATACATCAAAAACAAACAAAACAGAAATAAAATAATATTTAAGCACTAATTTTCTCGTATCTGTACATGTGTCTTCTCTAGATGTTCAATAATAAGCATATAAGCCTGTCACAATGGCAAAATATAACCAAAATGAATAGAAGAATGCAAATGGTTTATTTATGCAGACATAAATATCATGAATATATATTTTACAGATAAGAATAATAAATACACATTTTCAATTTTTTATAAATTCATTTGTTTTATTTGTTATAATAAAAACAAGAAAACAAGTGCTGGTATTAAATAAATTTGTTTTCAACTCTTTACTAATTAGTTTCATTGATTATGAATTTTCTCATTTCTGACTAAAAATGTAGTTCTGAATGTCACTTATATGACTCTACAGATGAAAATATGAATATTTGCAACATGTTAGATGAAGAAATTCTGTTGCATATTAAAACATAATTATCTCGTGTGTGAAATCTAATGAACAAAATAAAGCCAAAGACATAGATACATGGAACAGACTGACAGATCTCAGAATGGAGAGTGTGGTGGGACTGGAAGAGATTAGCCAAAGAACATATTTTCATGTATGCCTAACTCATGGACACAGACAACTATGTGGTGAAGGCCAGGGTGGGGCAGTGGGGTGAGGTCTTGGTAGAAGGGGGGGGCCAAAAGGAGGGAAATTGGGGACATCTATAATAATGTCAATAATAGATTCATAAATTATAAAACTAGAACAAATTTATTTTCCATAACCTGTAAAAGCGAAAGAACACTGATGGGATCTATAAATAGCACATACTTCTAATGTTTACTATATATGACTTTTGTAGTCTGTGTTTCCAATAAAACATCCTAAGGTGAAGATTGGGATTAATCTGTAGGAAGTGCAATGTCAGGGTAATAAGAGTAAGGGACAAAGGAACTAAGTCAGGGAAGGAAGGGAAATCATGAAAGTTGATGTATTAATGTGCTGGCCACTACTTAACCATTACCTCTTAAGACAGTGCCAATCACTTGGCAGTTTTGTCTGCTGGACACACATACACAAAATTCATATCATGTTCATTGGAGGAGGCAAGAACAGGTCTCCTGGTTCCTAGTCATCACATTTTCACCCACAAGAAGTTGCATTTACACCCCTTCTCAAACACACATACACACTCTTTCAGGTTGCATTATTAAGAGCTTTTGGTAGTTGCTTGGGGAACCAACTGGATCTGTTGGTCTAGAGTGTGTTACATTATTCAAGTTCAGAAAGAAGGAACCTAAAACTCAGAGCAAATGGCTGATTAGCCCATCTGTGCTGTGGCAGTTAAATATTACAACAAGGCTTCATGGACCTACGTGGAAGAGCTCAACCACAGGAATGGGGGGGAGCAAGCAGGAAACAGCAGTTCTAAAGGGACTTTGAGGAGGTGCACATAGCTCATAGAATGGCTTTTCATATGCCTTTAAATGTATTATAATCTCTTCCATTTAAAAAAAGCTAAATTCAAACAATAAAAATTTAGTGATTCCTCATTCATCTTTACCTACCATCTTATTGCCCTTTTAGAATAAACATTCTCTAAAGAATTAATTATCATTGTTGTGACATTTCTAAAATCTTGATTTTCTTCCATTACTGAGGACTCTTATTACATCAGTCTTTGAAAATGTCATTGAAAGTTCTGATCTGTTAGTTCCATTATTCTTTCACTATCCTGCCCCCCATTTTCTTCCAGCTTGGGTCTCATCTTATAAACTCCCTGGCATTCCATCTCTGTTTTCATCTCACAAGCATTTGGCATAGCTAATCACCCTATCCTTTTTCCTCAGCACTTCTCTTCCTAGCTTCATTGATTTTTTCCCCTTGTTTTTTCTCCAGCCTCACTAGTCATTTTATCTCTGTCTGTTTTCGGATTCCTCTCCTCTGCTCACTTTCTAAATACTGTCCTGCTGCAGGGCACAGTCCTAACCCACGGCGATGGCTGAGTATAACTCTTGCTGCGAATCAACTCTATCACAGGCTCCTCTCCACTGTGCTGGCAGCCACGTTGTTTGCCCTCACTATATGCTGTTGTTTTGGTTTCTCAGAAATGCCAAGGTCTGGTCATCCTTAGGGACTGTGCACTAGCTCTTCCCTCTGACTGCTCATCTTTTTCCCCAGACTTTCAAATAATGATTTTTTAAATAATTTGGGTCAAATTTAAAATATCATCTGGAAAGATTTCTTCAACCACTAATCTATAAGATTCCTCATTTTCAAAGACATTTTCCTGTTGGTTTTACTTGTTAGCATTTGAAAAAATTTTGTACCTCTTTTATTGTTTTATTACAGTAGGATCTAACTCTCACCACTGTAAGACCATCTGTTGGGAGCAGGGGCCTAATCTGTCTTTCTCACTGGAGTATATGAAGAAGCCATAATAATACTTAACTCACAGTAGGCATGAAATGAACAACTTTTAATGAACAATATGAAAACTACATTATAAAACATTTTTTTACTGATCAAGTAACAACATTTTTTTAAAAAAGTAAATACTGAGACAGTTATAATAGTGTGAATTTTGAATGATTGTCTCTCATACTTTAAGATAAGATTATGACTCATTTTCAAAAAGAAATATATACCAAACACTTAAATATATGTATGTTCTTTGATCAATTATAAATAATGACAAAAATTAATTGCTGACTGACTCAATATAGCAGCTTATACATATAACAGCAGTACTCTGACTATGGAGGAAAATATACACATACTGTGTACAAATGTGCAAATGTTTTGAGCTTGCTTTGAAATGTATTCACTGATGTTGAGGTTATTTTTGTTTGTGGTATAAATTTTTATTTTTATTTTTATTGAGACATAATTGACAAATAAAAATTATATATATTTATGGTATATAACTTGTTATTTTTATATATGTACACATTGTGAAATACATTCCACAATCAAGCTAATTAACTATTCATCACCTTACATAGTTACTATTTTTTTCCTATTTGTGTGATAAGAACACCTAAGACCTACCCTATTGGCAAATTTCAATGCAATACAGTATTGTTAATCATAGTCTCATTCTTCTACATTGGATGTCCAGAACTTGTTCATCTTACATGACTGAAACTTTGTACCTTAGCCCAGTATCTCCCCTTTCCCTCCAGCCCCTGAAAACCACCATTGTACTTTCTGCTTCTCTGTGTTTCACTATTTCAATTCCACGTGTGAGAGCATGCAACAAGTGTCTTTCTATGTCTGGCTTATTTCACTTAGTATAATGTCCTCCAGGGTCATGAATTTTGTTGCAAATATTTATGTGTGTATGTGTATATTGCAGTTTTCAAATCTGTTGAAGGATATTTAGGTTGTTTCCACATCTTGGCTGTTGTGAACATTGCTGCAGCAAACGTGGGAGCGCACACATCTCTCGAGGATCCTGATTTTATTTCCTCTGGGTACATATCCAGACTAAAATGGTTCAATAACATAGTGGTTCTACTTTTTAATTTTTTAAAGAACATCAACACTGTTTCCCATAATGGTTGTACCGGTTTACATTGCCATTGGCAATGTACAAGAATTTTCTTTTCTTTTAAACATGTCCATTCAAATCCATTTAAATCAGGTTATTTATTTTACTTAGTCACTTGGCACGGTAACATTAAATGTATAATTTGCAGGTACAAATTAGAAGAATATTTTAGATCACTATGTAAATAGTATGCCCTCAAATATCTGAATTCATCTGCCTAGCAAAGCACATTATATAAAATTACATTTTTGATGTAATAATTCATTTTGTCCTTTTCCCAGTATTTGTGTATGTTTGCATCTGCCTAAATAGTCTACTTTCATTTTATCTTTTAACTTTCCTTTTTAACAGTAAGTATACATATATACAAACCACAACTAAATAAATAGAATGAGTTGAGCTTTAATTTGATATTCAGAAGGAAACTTTTCTTTTAATTAATAAATTTCCACTAACTTACTAATGAAATAAGTCATATAAGATGACCATGAACTAAATATTTGGGAGGGAAAAAGGTCTTTGAATACCTGCTTACTTTAAATGATGTGTACTGTATATGCCAACACAGGTATGCTGTGATGCGTTGGGCAACTTACAGTATATTTGGTGTGAATATTTAGATAATGTTGTGACAAATAACAAGTAAAAATGGTTGTTTAGGAACTTTGATCATATAAAGCCCTACATTATCAGCATGAAGAAAAATCTAAGAGGCTCAATTCACTTTTAAGTACTACGTTCTACCAAGATATATTATAGGTTCTACTTTTTTCTAAACAATTCCTGAAATTGTATAGGTTTATAATTAGCAGCAATTTATATATCTATTCTCAGCAATTGAATTTATTGAAGTCATTTTCATATAAGTTAAACTGTTGAGCGCTGGCTGGAGTAGCTCAGTGGATCGAGCACGGGCTACGAACCCAAGTGTTGCAGGTTCAATTCCCAGTCAGGGCACATGCCTGGGTTGCAGGCCACGGCCCCCAGCAACCTCACATTGATGTTTCTCTCTCTCTCTCTTTCTCCCTCCCTTCCCTCTCTGAAAATAAATAAATAAAATCTTTTAAAAAAAACTGTTGACACTGTGCTGAAAATTAACTTTATACCTTATTTTTATTGTTGACACCATTACAGATGTCTCGCATTCCTTTCCTCCCCTTTGCCACCCTACACCCAGACCCTGTGCCACCCTAGGCCTTCACCACACTGTTATCTATATTCATGAACTATGCACATATGCATTGTTTTACCTTTTAACAATTAGAAATACACATTCAAAATGTAGTGCTAGTATTAAAATCTGGCTACTGTGCTCTTCATTAGTTCATCTTTTGGTTAGCAAACGGGCACAGACCTGGAGCAGGTCTGCCTCAGGCCTGCCTGTAGTGTGTGGGTTCTGGACTTTGTGTAGCAAAGACTCCACAACACGCATCCAGGTGATTTTGAGACTACATTTATTAAGGCTGGGGACAGTGAAACAAAGGAAGGACTTAGGGTAGAAGAAGTAACAGGAGACAGTCTAGGCAGGGTTGCTTTGGGTCTCTAGAAATATTATAGGAAAAGGAGCGAGCCAAGGTGGGGCTGCTGTTAGCTGACGGGGAAGTCAGAGACCAGGGGACCCTGGAGATAGGATCAGTGGTGAGCCCAAGTCGAGCTGCCACTGCCCACTGCTCCCTTGGCTGAAAGTCTCCTTGGGACCCTTAGAATTTAGCAGGAAATAAAAGTTAATGCCCAAGAAGGTACATGTGCATGTGCTAGGGTGAGCCTGCACTAAATCTTTGTCCTGAGGATTTTTATCTTTTTTCTGTGGGCGAAACTCTTAGGGGAAGGTTTCAGCAGAATATTCATCAGCTTTTCAGCTTATTTTTATTATGCTGATGTATCAAAATGAGTGCATACAGGGGGAGGGGTTTGGGAATATTCATTGGTCTGCTATTCTGTTTTACTTTTATCTAGAGTATGTCTGGCTTTTAATGGAATTTTTTTTATATTTACCCCAACTTCATCTGTCCTTGGGTTTAGCTGGCACAAATGATATTAACTGAGTCTCTGTTCTCCGTTTCCCAGACCAGGGAGATTTAAGCTATGTATTCACAGGTTAGGGAGGGGAGGTGTAAACCATTTGCTCTCCAGTGTCCTTGGTTAGGGGAGATAAGGTCTTGAGATTCACCAGCTGGCTGTAAGTTGCTCAAAATGTTTGGCCTGTTTAGTTTTCTTGTCTCCGTTTCTCCAGTCCACTTACCCAGGAACTTTCCAGCTTCTTACTATCCTGCGTCACTTTGATACATTGAAAAGTACTTTATATGATTTAAGCATACAAAAAGTTTTTTTAATCAATAATGAACTAAATCTTTTGCTAAATGTAATGTTCCTGCGTCCTTTTCTCTTTTATTGCATTTATTGGAGTAATGTTGTTTCATAAAACCATACAAGTTTCAAGTGTGCAACTCAACAATGCTCATGTTTATTTTTGAATTTGTTAATATGATGAAGTATAATACTGTTTTTAAAAAATTAATCTTACTTGGCTATTGTAAATTGTGCTGCTATGAACATTGGGGTGCATAAGTTCTTTTGGATTGGTGTTTTAGGGTTCTCAGGATATAATCCTAGCTGTGGAATTGCTGGGTCAAAAGGCAGTTCCATTTCTAGTTTTCTGAGAAAATTCCATACTGTTTTCAATAGTGGTTGTACCAGTCTGCAACCCTACCAACAGTGCAGTAGGGTCCCTTTTCTCCACAACCTCTCCAACACTTGTTATTTGTTACTTTGTTCATGATGGCCATTCTGACTGGTATGAAGTGGTATCTCATTGTGGTTTTAATTTGCATCTCTATGATAGCTAGGGATACTGAGCATCTTTTCATATGTTTCTAGACCCTCTGTATGTCCTCCTTGGAGAAGTGTCTGTTCAAGTCCTTTGCCTATTTTTTAATTGGGTTGCTTGTCTTCTTAGAGTGGAGTCATGTAAGTTCTTTATATATTTTGGAGATTAAACCCTTGTCTGAAGTATGATTGGCAAATATGTTTTCCCATTTGGTTGGTCCTCTTTTTATTTTAATACTGTTTTCTTTAGCTGTGCAGGAGCTTTTTGTTTGATGAGATCCCATTTGTTTATTCTTTCCTTTATGTCCCTTGCTCTAGGGGACATATCAGTAAAAATGTTGCCGAGTGAAATATCTGAGATTTTCCTGTCTATGTTCTCCTCTAGGACTTTAATGGTGTCACAGTTTATAGGTGCCCATCAGTAAATGAATGGATAAAAAAACTATGGTACATTTACACAATGGAATTCTATGCAGCAGGAAGAAAGAAGGAGCTCCTTCCACTTGCAACAGCATGGATGGAACTGGAAAGCATTATGCTAAGTGAAATAAGCCAGGCAGTAAAAGACAAATATCATATGATCTCACCTTTAACAGGAATATAAACAACAAAACAAACAAATAAGCAAAATATAACCAAAGACACTGAAAGAGGGAACAGGCTGACAGTGACCAGAGGGGAGAGGGGAGGGAATTTCAGGGAAAAAGGGGAAGGGTTTACAGGAACAAATATAAAGGACACATAGACAAAAACTAGGGTGGATGGAAATGGGAGGGAGGTGAGGAGGGATGGGTGGATGGGCTGGGATGGGAGTAAAACACAGAAAACTGTACCTGAACAACAATTAAAATAAAATTTTAAAAAAGGCTCTATTTAGAAGCTAAACATTTTCATTGGTCTCAAGGTAGACTCCATAAAAATTAATCTTGCTTTTAATTCTTAAATTATTCTAGTATTTTCTTTTTCCCTTAATAATTTCTTCATCCTTTTCTTCCACCCATAAAAAAATGCTGATTTGGGAGTTAAGAAGTACAAATTGGCAGTGACAAAATAGTCAGAGGAATGTATAGTGTGGCAGAGTGAATATAGCCAATAACATTTTAATAATTCTGCATGGTGTCAGACGAATACTTAGACCTATTGGGGGAATCACTTTGTAAATCGTATAACTGTCCAAACCTAAAATTAATATAAAATAATATTAAATGTTAACTGTAATTGCAAAATAAAATAAAACAAACTTCTGTTTTTGTAAGCCCCTACATTTGTCATACTTTTTCACAGCAGCAATAGAAAACTAACTCCATCTACACATGGTGTGCATAGAAATCAGAGGTGAGTTTAGAACAGTTTGAAGGCCCCTTCAGAGGCTATAGAACATGTGGACTTATATTGGCTCCAGAGAGATTGCACTAATTGGCACTTTTTCTCTCCTCCCTTTATTTGGTGCAGCTCCTTCCCCTAGCAGGAGTGTACAACTTGTTGGTGTCTTGGCCACACTGGAAAAAGAGTTTCCTTGGGACATACATTAATACACTGCAACATGTAATCTCAAAAAAAAAACACTTAATGTTTTGAGTGAATTTGCGATTTTGTGTTGGGCCTCATTCACAGTCATCGTGAGCTACATATGGTCACAGGTTGGACACCTCTGTGTAAGAATCAGGGTGTATATTATTAACATTTGACTCACAGTGTATTTTATTAACCTTTGACTTGGGAGCTGTCATAATTGCCTCAGCCAATACAATGGAGCAGAAATGAGGGGATGCTTGCTCATGCACATCTTAAAGAACCAGGGAGTTCTCCTTTGCAAGGTGACACCACTATGAGAAAGGTGTACTCAGCCAGCCTGCTGCTCCCTAGAGGAGAACGAGCACAAGGGTAAGAGGCAAATAAAGCAAGCCAAGCTGACCATAGAACCTGTGCTAAAAAAAAGAAATGAGTATTGGTTTAAACCACTAAATTTCAAAGTACTTTTTTATGCTGCAGTCTCAGCCACACAACTTCAATGGAAAACTTTTTTGTTGTTGAGTGATGAAACATCATAGCACCTTCCATGCTTTAGTGGCCAGCTTTTTACTTGTAAGCCAAAATGTGGACGCTGCTGAAACTCAGTTCCTCTCACCAAGAATCTTTCCTCTGAACTGGCAGTTTACTGGGTCTTCTCATTTTCCTACTTTAGAAAGGCTGAACTTTCATTAAACATAGTTATATTTAATGACCCTTCAACATGCTCTGAGGGTCTTAAATTTATACTTGCCAAGTTTTGGCAGAAAGTATACTATTTTAGTCAGTATTTATATGTCATATTTGTACTGTAATCCTCTCTGCCACCATTCTGAATGTCTGCCTATGTGATACACATTCCTTCTGATATAGTTTCTGAAATGAATTGGTGCCAGAGAGGAGCAAATGCTTTTGCCATCACTGAAGCAGGCCCTGAGAATTGAGGGACATTTTAAACAATTGCAAATTTTTTTTTAACAGGGAGGAAAGAAAAGTCGGTTACCATCAGTTTCTCTTCCTTCCAATATTTTGTTCAGCTCTCAATCAGCTATTGATTATTTGACATGAAGATTGCTAAGGTGCAGCTTCACCCTCACCTTCTGCTGGGTAACTGCAGTGCATGTGACCTGCACTTTCATTTGAGAGGGATGGAATGAATGAAAAGTAAACCAGCAGGTTGAGCAAAACAGAATAAAAGTTTCTACATTTTTAAATTGTGCTAGTATATTAAGTAGTTTTAAAAGATTTCACATCCTCTAAAAAAGGGCTTCTTAAATTACTAAACACATTCTAAATTATATACAGCACCAGTAGAAAATAGGATGGATATAAAAAGAGCTGTGCAAGCTCAAATTAACTATGAGGTTTTGAACTTCTGTGCTTCTCTTCCACTAGACCATAAACTTCAGGTATGTTGATTGGTTGTTTTGTCCACAGTGACTGCCTCAGGGCTTAAAACTTCTATCAGTGATGAGTAGATTTTTTGGTGAATTAGTGTTAATGAATGACAGAGTTGTCCTTTAGGTATAATGAGCTATTTATGTGTGACACAAGACTATTTCCACCAAAACAGATAATTTTATGACTATGAATTTGGTTCCCTCTTTTCTGTCAATAAGAAAAAAAGTGTTTAAAAGAGGACTTGGAATCAGATATGAACCATGGGAAGTGTAGAAACTACTTTTAACCTTTGTTTGAATTGTCCCTTTGAGAAACCATATCAAATTGAATGTCACAGCTGCAAAAAGGTAGGTATGTAGTTGCAAATGGGCAAGAATTAAGTATTAGTGATGAGAAAGGGTTTGTTATTTATGAGTTCAAAAATAAAAATTTTATAGAATGTTTTAAAAACCCCTTGTTCTTTTAAAATATTAAACTGGTGGCAGGCACACAACCATTTTAAACTCTAAACTGTAGAGAAGCAAGAACAAAGAAATTGGTGTTTTTCTTCAACATTTTATTTTATTCTCTTTATTCTAACACATAAAGAGAATCTCTCTGTGTCTAGGATCAAAGGATAAAATTAAGGTTTTTCTCATTGTCTATAGAGGGAAGACGAGATATCCTGGAAGTCAGAAGCCAGTACATTGGCATTGCACTGGCTGACTGTGCATTAGATCAGACAGTAAATTAGATATTGATAGAACTATTTTGAACAGTCGATAAGCTTTCTGATGATTGATATCTTTATGCTGACTGGTAATATCAATACCGACATTTAGAAACTAGAGCAAGAAACTGTAATATAATATTCTCTTTGTGGAATCCTTAAGTGTAACCTAAGCTCACAAGTCTCATTACATAGAATGCAGGATTTACAGAGTTGACTTTCAAAGGAACAGGGAAAGAAAATTAAAACATCACCCTTGTCTTTGTATACAAAACTGTCCTTCCAACCACCCTTCAATCTGAATCAGGACAAATGAGTCAAGTTTGTTAAAGTTCTTCTGTTATGAGTAAAGAAAAAGTGGTTCACAAAAACAGTCAAGAAAAAAGTGTATTTTAAAGAACAAAAATAAACTAAATGTGGAGTGAATGGTTCATTTCATTAAGTGACTGTTTCTAGTAGGACATTCAGCCTAAAACCAAGTGCTCAGAAACCACAAAATATATCACTGTCCACTTCTAAATAATATTTTCTGAAATGTAATCAGGAAAGTGCAAGATGATGAAAGAAAGTACTGTGATTTATACAACAGTCTCTGTTTTACCTTTTCCTATCTCCTTTCATCCTCCATTATATCTTGGAAGAAGAACTTGCTCCAAAATTGATCTATCAATCAATGGATTATTTAAACATTTGTTCATTTATTCAGTAAATATTTCAAAAATGACAATATGTGTTGGTATTTTGGGCACTACAATACAGCAGTGGGAAAAACAGGCACAGATACTGGTACTTACCCTTACAGAGTGGACCTTCTGGTGGGAGAAGACAGCTTATTAACAAATAACTAAAGTACATTGGAGGTCTATCAGTGATCAACGCTAAGTAGGTAAATAAATACGGTAAAGAAATTAGGAAATGTCATGAGGCAAGGTTTGCTATTAGGAGTAACAGGTAAAATAGAGAATGCTCAGTTAAATTTGAATTTCCATTTAAAAAAAGGACAAATAACTATTTTAGTGTAAATATATTCCAAATACTACCTGGCAAACAAAGAGGAATGTAATTAAAGATGAGGTCATAATGGATTCAGTGAGCAAATGATGTTATGATTTTGTGTCAGTAATAAAGAGTTAGAGGGAATATTAAACGAGATGAGTTGTAAGAGGATATAAAGATGCAAGCTGGAATTTTAGATGTAAAAACTAAAATGTCTCAGATGAAAAATACACTAGATGGGACTAATAGCAGATAAGACATGTAACCTCTAAGGAAAGGAGAGCAATAAAATTAATAAAGGAGAAGAAAGAGTAGATGAACACTTCGAATTTGATTAAAACTATTAACCCACAGATATAAAGGTTCTCAACAAAACCTAGGCACAAGAATCATGAAGGGACATTATAATCAAAGTGCTTAAAACCAGTGATAAAAAGAATATTTTAAAAGCATCTGGGGGAAAAAGAAAGGTTGTATGCTTAGAGACAAAGAAAGGAATCACCGCAGATTTTAAGTCAGAAATAAAGCAGGACAAAAGACAAATACATGGCATTATTTCTGGTTAGACATCATCTGCGCTAAAAGAAAATAAAAACAAAATAATACAGAACAAAAATAACCTGACAACCTATATATCTATACCCAGGGAAAATACTTTTCAAATATAAAGGAAAATAAAAATACTTTCAGACATACAAAACCTTATAGAATTCATCAAGAGCCAAACAGCACCACCAAATATATTGAATGAAGTCCTTCAAGGACAAAGAAAAAGGATATCAGTGGTCAATGTGCATATACATTGAGAGAGAAGATTACTGGAAATAGCAGCTATATGTATAAATATTAAGATTTATTTTTATTTAAACCTCTTTAAAAGGTAAGATGTTATTTAGAATAAAAATAATAACTATATTGTAAAAAATAACACCTACTTTATAATCCATGTAGAAATAAAGTTTATGGAAAAAACAGCACAGAGACCAGAAGAGAAGAAATCAAAGCATCCTGTTAGGAGATTGATATGTTATATTTGAAGTGGTATAATATCACCTGAATTTTAAGTGTGAAAACCAGATAGATTCCATGTCAGCTCTGAAAGAGTCTTTTATTTCTAGTAGCTACAGGGCTGACATTGCTGAAAATCAAACACTATTTTCAATCATGAGAGTTGCTATTATTACAATGGCAGTTGAATGCAGTTTCTTCTAGTTTCTCATATGAAAATTTGGGCATTAATCAGGAAAGAGTTAAATCCTAAAACTCAAAATGAGGACATCTTATTGAAGTCAGGTGAAGATGATGTTCGTGAAACCCCCAGTCATGCTGTGAATCCCTCAGAAGTAGAAGAAGCTTTCCTTCCAAGGGCCAAAGAAATTAGACATCCTCGTATTAAATCTGTGATAACCCGTAACCATGAAAGATAATGACCATTTTCCTGGAGACACACTGCAGCCCTCCTTTTGCCACCACAGCCATAACTTGGGTTAAATCTCAGTATACTCAAGCAGCACAGCTACTCCCTTTCTTCACACTTCAGGAGGGAATGAAAATAGCTTAAGCTTGAAAGGTTGCAAGAGCTTGCTAATATATATCACCCGAAATATGTGCAAATAGATTTTAAGGGTGTTAAACCAAAGAGGGCAAGCACACTATAACTCTGGACTGGGTTGAATTCATTGACATGAGTGCACTTAACAAAGTTTCCCATTTTAATGTATTAACTTGTGCACTTGGTTGTTTGAGTGAATATAAACTCAATTGCAAAATTCATTTAATAAGACTGAGATGCAAGAGCTTTCCTGACATGAAATGAGAAGAGACTCCAAAGACTCTAGGAAGCAGAAATACTGGACTAGACTTGTAATGTGTGACTGGCACAAGCCATCCCATAACTATGTTCTGTGACAAGACCTAGAAATTCTCTCATTCAGGCATTGGTAAATATGCTGGTGACAGGGACAGCTCTGAAAGGCTCTGCGGATGCTCTCCATTGTAGGCCAACTGTGCCTGTAGGGGATCCCACCATTCAGATGGGCACCCTAACTTCAACAGTGAATGATAGAATCCTAGGATAACAGAGGCCAAACAGCAGCACTTAATCATGGAAGGCCAGGTGGTCACGTCAACCATAAAGGGAAGCAGGGACAGGCCAGTAATTAGAATGCATTGACCTGCGGAGATTGTTAGTGGTGGCTAATTGATCATGGTGTCTCCAAGAATGACATAAATGGACAGCTTACTAGCATATTTCTTGATGTAAATAATAGGAAAAACTCTAAGTCTAGTAACAAGAAACCTTACATGGGTGGCCAAAGTGGAGAATCATAGTCTGTCACCCAGTTTCCAGATGTAACTCTGTTCACAGACCCAGGAGCCCTGACTGTAGGAATTCTGGTCCCCTTGAAGGAGGTCATTGCACTATCACTGCAAGAACACACTGTAGACCTCCCTTCAAGCGTTCCTCAAAGAGATCTCCAGCCACCCATTTACTAGAGGGACTTTGTATTGGGGGAAAAATACCCAGACATTTCAGTGATAATGAGACACTGGATGCTTTTCCAGGTGACTTGAAATGCCACTACGGACCAGCAGTCAAAATAGGGGCCTATGCTGGTCAGGTAAAGTCTTAAATCTGAATCACAGTGGTTTCAGTAGGTTTGCAAACACCCTGTGGGTAATTCCCCAGCTCCTAAATATGTAATTGGAATAGACGAAGTTGACAACTGGCAGAAAACCCTCATTAGCTCCTTAACCCACGTGGTGAGAGCCACTATAGCATAAAACATTGAGTGGAAACTTTTTGTACTTCCTGCCAAGAGAGTATAGTAAACAAGAAGTAATATCATATCCCTGGTGGAATTGAAGGAATTAATGCTATCATGCAGATTTGAAAGAGGCAGGAGTGGTAATATTTATCATATCCCCATTTAACTTACCAGTTTTACCTGTGCTGCATTCAAGTGGAGAATGACTGTGGACTATGGTAAATTAACTGAGTGGTGACTTCAAGTGCAGCTGCTGTACCAGGTGGAGAATATTTACCAAGCAAACCACATAACCCTTTGGTATTTGGTATGCCACTACTGACTTGGCTTATGACTTTTTTCCATAAAAGTTTTTAAGCATGACCAAAAGAACTTTGCTTTTATCTACCAGGACCAACAGTATAATTTCACAGTACAGCTGACCCTTGAATAGCACAGGTTTTAACTGTTTAGGTTCACTTAAATGCAGATATTTCTCAATAAATATACAGTGGACCTCTCACATATGAGACCCTTGGTTTCACATCGTGGATCCAACCAATTGCAAACTGAAAGTAGTATTTTCTATCCCTGGTTGAGAATGCACAGAGTGGAGGACTGACTCTACATTGTTCAATGCCATTTATAAAAGGAACTAGAACATTTGTGAATTTGGTGTCTGTAGAGGATGTGAAACCAATTGTCCACAGATACCGAGGGATAACTTAAGTTTCGGGGCAGTCACAATTTGTACATGGATTTTTGACTGTGCGGGGGTCATTGCCCCTGATCCCTGCATTGTTCAAAGGCCAACTGTATTAAACCAGAGTTAAACGACTCCACTGCTTTCTGTCATAATGTTGTCTACTGACATCTTTATTATCTGTATAGTTCATGAACCATCATAGCGATCTAAAACATTGATGCCATCGTGCTGTATGAACAAAGCACAAGTAAGTTGCATGAATACGTGGTTCTGATTCCTTTGACAACAACTTCTGCTGCATTGGCTCCTCTCCCTTAGTCCAAACCTTGGGACTTCTGAAGGGTTTCTCAGGATCAAACAGCTAAGGAAGAACAAAACTGACCCTCCTTTGAAAGTTGGATAAATTATAAGCTGCTACAACTCCAAAATGGATGCTGAAGCACTGTTAACCCATTCAGGGATGACACTAAAGATCAATGGTGAAGAAAAATTGTCCTAATGGGTGAAAGTTTGAGCAGTAGATTTTGTTGTCCACTATGTATTCAGGCAGAATTAGGCAAACGGACAGACATATAATAATAAAAGGACCATTGGTAATGGCTTGGGTGCATAGCCATGGACTTGTAAGGAACAAGATTGGAAGATTGGTGAAAGTAAGTTTAGGAAAGAAGTATGTGGATGGACATTTTAGAGTAGATTCAAATTGTAAAATGATCTGAATCTCATGGGAGTGTTCACCAAAGGACATCCATGTAGAGGAAGGTCCTTTGGAAACTTTAGTTGAATTAAAGTGGACAAAATAATCATCAGTAGGCAAAATGACATCACGTGTAAACATCAGCCAGCTTTTTGGCCAGCCACTCGGGTTTGTGCTCAAGGAGCCCATGAACAAAGTGACCATGATGATGTAAACAGATGCTCAACAATATGGTCTTCCCCTTAGCAAGGCTGGTCTGGCCACTGCAATATTGGATCCCTGATATGGCACATTTCAGTGGGGATGAGGCAGAGAAGGCTACCATTTGGTGGCAGATTAATTATATTTGATTTTTTCAAAAATGGAGAGGGCAAAGATTTGATATGAATGGAGTAGCTACATATTCTGCATATGGGTTTCCCATCCCTTCTCATAATGTTTCTGCAAGCAGCACTATCCATACAGTCACAGAATGACTTCACAGCCAGTGATTCTGCATACTAGTGTCAAATCAACAAAGTCACTTCACTTTGAGGAAATGTTGTAATAGGCTCACGTCCATGAATCAACTGTTTCATCATATACTGCATTACTCAGAAGTAGCTGCCCTTACTGATTGGTACAATGGTTTACAGACATACCTGGAGATATTATAAGTTCAATTTAAGACTACTACAAAAAAGTGATTATTGCACCCTGGCTGGTGTGGCTCAGTGGATTGAGTGCTGGCCTGTGAACCAAAAGGTCACAGGTTCAATTCCCAGTGAGGGCACATGTCTGGGTTGTGGGCCAGGTTTCCCCATTGGGGGGTATGCAAAAGACAATGAAAGACAACCAATTGAGGTATCTATCATGCATTGATCTTTCTCTCCCTCTCTCTCTCCCTCCCTTCCCCTCTCTCTAAGAAGAAAATAAATAAAACCTTTTTAAAAAGTGAATATTACAATAAAGTGCCACACACATTTTTTGGTTTCCCAGTGCATATAAAAGTTATGTTTATACTATATTATAGCCTATTAATTATGCAAGAATGTTATGTTTAAAAATTTACACATTTTAGCCTTGGCTTTTGTGGCTCAGTGGATTGAGTACTGGCTTGCAAACCAAAAGATTGTAAGTTCCATTCCCAGTGAGGGAACATGCCTGGGTTGTGGGTCAGGTCCCCCCACCCCCATTAGGGGGCGCCCAAGAGGCAACCATACATTGATGTTTCTCTCCCTTTTTTTCTCCGTCCCTTCCACTCTCTCTAAAAAGAAATAAATAAAGCCTTTTAACAATTAAAAAATAAAAATGTACATATTTTAATTTAGAAATATGGTGCTGCATTCTAAGTATATTTTATTGATTATGCTATTATAGTTGCCCCATTTTTTCTTACTTTTATCCCCCTGCACCCTGTACAACCCCTCCCAACAGCATTCCATCCTCTTGGTTCATGTCCCTGGGTCATACATATAAGTTCTTTGGTTTTTCCATTTCCTATACTATTCTTAACCTCTCCTTGTCTATTTTTACCTACCATTTATGCCCCTTATTCCCTGTATCTTTTCTATTCTCCCTCTGCCCCATCCCTGCTGATAAACTTCCACGTGATCTCCATTCTTGTGATTCTGTTCCTGTTCTAGTTGTTTGCTTAGTTTCTTTTTGTTTTTGCTTAGGTTCAGTTGTTGATAGTTGTGAGTTTGTTGTCATTTTACTTTTCATAGTTTTGATCTTCTTTTTCTTAGATAAGTCTCTCCCTTTAATATTTCATATTATAAGGGATTGTTGATGATGAACTACTTTAACTTTATCTGGGAAGCACTTTATCTTCCCTCCCATCTTAAATGATAGCTTTGCTGCATAGCATAATCTTGGAGGTAAGTCCTTGCCTTTCATGACTTGGAATACTTCTCTCTCCCTCTTCTTGCCTACAAGATTTCTTTTGGGAAATCAGCTGACAATCTTATGGGAACTCCTTTGTAGATAACTGTCTCCTTTTCACTTGCTGCTTTTAAGATTCTCTCCTTATCTTTAATCTTGGGTAATTATTTGCCTTCGTGTATGCTTCCTTGCATGCAACCTCTTCGGGACTCTCTGAGCTTCCTGGACTTCTTGGAAGTATATTTCTTCACCAGGTTGGGGCAGTTTTCCTTCATTATTTGTTCAAATAAGTTTTGAATTTCTTGCTCTTCCTCTTCCCTTTTGGCACCCCTATTATTCAGATGTTGGAATATTTAAAATTGTCCCAGAGGTTCCTAAGCCACTCCTCATTTTCGTGAATTCTTGTTTCTTCATTCTGTTCTGGCCAAATGTTTATTTTTCCTTCTGGTCCAAACCATTGATTTGAGTCCTGATTTCCTTCCCTTCACTCTTGGCTCTCTGTACATTTTCTTTTATTTCACTTTGCATAGCCTTCACTTTTTCTTCTACTTTGTGACCATACTCCACTGTTTCTGTGAGCATCCTGATTAGCAGTGTTTTGAACTCTGCATCAGATAGGTTGGTTATCTCTTCATCGTTTAGTTCTATTTATGGAGCTTTGATGTGTTCTTTCATTTGGACTGTATTTTTTGTCTTTGTGTGCCTTTTATGGAGTAAGGAATGGACCCTTAGGTATTTGACAGTGTGGGGCAACCCACATCTTTGTGTTGTGTCACTGTATGTAGGGGAGGGGTCTGAGAGGGACCAGTGCCACTTGCTTGGCTGTTGGCCACCTTTCAGTCACTTCCTGCACTACCCACAAGCAAATTGGACCATTCTGGTGGTTTTTCCTGGATGGGTGGTTTTGTGCATGTTCTAGGATCCTGTGGGTTTCTTCAACAAACTGTCCTGTGAGGCTGGGAGTCCCTCCCTGTGCCACAACCCCCACAGGTTTTTTCAGTCAGGGGTTTTGAAACTTTCTTTTCCTGCACTGGAACCCTGGGTTTCACAGTCTGTCTCACTCCCTAGTTGTTTCTCCTAGTTTAATCTCACACAAATGTGGGACCACCCAGTTCACCAGCCACAACATTGCCAAGCATCCTTTCTGCCCTGGCTGCCCGTCTCAGCCCCTCTTACCAGTCTGGATGAATGTTTCTTCTTTAACTCCTTGGTTGTTGCACTTCCATACAGTTCAATTTTCTAGGAGTTCTGATTGTTTTTGTTTTTAAATTTGTTGTCCTTTTTGGGGGGTTGTGTGAGGAGGCAAAGTGTATTAAACAAATACAGTATTATTTTAAAATGCTAACTATCATTTATAAAGGTGAAAAAATTATATGATCTGAAGAGAAACCAGAGTATTCCATCATTTAAACCTATGGGAAAAATGGCACACATCAGCTTGCTCAGTGCAGGGTTGCTACAAACATTCAATTTGTAAAGAGTTCAGTATCTTTACAAATTGGATTTTATCAAAATTTTAAAAATTTGCTCTTATAAAGGCACTATTAGAGAATAGAAACACAAATAATTGGTGGGAGAAAATAACTGATGTGCAGTGCAATAAAATGCAACACTGTAAAAGGAAGTGTGCTAGTATTAAAGATAGAGTTATGGCTCTATTTAGAAACAATATTCTGAAAGTATGGAGTACTATCTTATGGATATATTTTATGACTTGAATCATGGATCCTTTTATGTTTTCCCCCCATAGCTAAGAAACACAGGTCCTGGACTCAAGCTCGGAAGTGGGAATGGCTGCTCTCACTATTAGAACTAATTACCTTTGCAGTTTTTGGTTTTTGCTCTGGCACCATTGAGCTCTGCTGGCTTGAAGGCTTTAGTCTCAAAGAGGAGAATGCTTCCAATATGCAAAATAAGTGTTTTATTGGATCAGATACTGAGGCTTTCATCTGGCCATTTTGGGCTTCTTTTGGCATTAAACCAAAAGGGTAAAAAAGAGATAATTTACTGACTGGAATTATTGATTTTAATTATCAAGAAGAAATTAGGCTTGCTACTACACAAGTAAAGAGGAGGCAAAGAGGACTATGTCTGGAACCAAGGGGTTCTCTCAGGTGCCTCTCAGACTGCTGTTCCTAATAGTCAATGTTAATGGGAGACTAGAGTAACCAGAAAAAGGTGGGATGACTTGGAATTCTGGTCATTTAGAAATGACCATAGAGGTCACTTCTACAGCTAAAGAAAACAGAGAAACTGAGTTTCTGGCTGAAAGCAAGGAAAATATTGAATGGGTGGTTAAAGAAAGCCATAGAGATCAATCATGATCTTGGGGCAAATGAGAAAAATGGGGACCACCACTGCTTTCTATATTTTCCTATGATTTTTATAAAAATGTCTGATTTGTATATATTAATCTTTCCATTCTTCTCTTTCCTTCCTATTTCTTTTTAGAAAATGTATTCTCGGCATCAGTTATGAAAGCTTAATTTTATGATTTAGTCTGTATATCATAAAACCTTCAAAGGGGCCTCGACTAAATTTAGGGACTAATTAATATTGTCTCCAATGGAAACAAGATCTGTTTGGATTGTGTGCCATCTCATTTTGGGGAATAGTGAGAACTTCTCCTGAGAGGAGGATATACAGACCTTGACAGAGGGAATATCATGTTAGGTTGTCCTGCTGTTGCAAGGGAGTGAAAATGTATGTGAGGGAATGCACAGATAAGCTGAATAGTCAAAGGCTTGGGCAGATCAATGATCAATTCATTGCCTCTCAGCTTTCAATGAACAAGTAAACATATGCTCTGTGATAAACAAGTAGATTTCTTTCATCGTGTCTCCATTCAAGTCGATTTCTATCTCCTCAGTGGGCAAGATTGCTATTGCCATATTAGCAAACTGAAAAATAAAACATGGTCATCTCAAAATTATAGAAAAAACTTTAAAAAGTATGCATCATCTCCTAAAAAAGCTTTCTGTAAACTATGAAGAGAATGGAACATCTTCCACCTGAGAATTTATTCTACCAAAAAAAAAAAAATTCTACTTAGTGTTGTGAGACTAAATGGTTTTCCTCATAATATCAAACCAAGGAATGCATCTCTGCTTTCACTGCTTTTATTCAAAATTGTACTGCAAGTCCTAGCCAGTGGGATAAAGCAAAATAAATATATAAAAAATAAGTTTAGGTTGGATTGAAATAAAACTGCCTTTATTTACAGATGATATAATAATTTTTGTGGAACATTATACGGAATCTGTAAAATAGCTAACAAAACCAGTAAGTGAGTTGAAAAAAGTTGTAGAAGACAAGATCAATGTACAAAAGTCAATGTTATGTCCATATAGTGGCAAGGACAGTTAGAGAATGCAATTTTATAAGAATATTATATAAGAAAGTATCAAAATAATAGAGAACACCTTAGCCCAATAATCACACTAAAAATCATAAAGAAAAAAATAATTCAAAGTAAAACCTAACATTATAAAAATTCTAGATCAAAATGTAGATGACTTGTGTCAGACCAAGATTTTTTATAGATAGCACCAAAGGCATGATAAAGGCATGACCAAGTGACAAAGGATTGACAAATTGGATTTTATCAAAATTTACAAATTTTGCTCTTATAAAGACACTGATTAGAGAATAGAAACACAAAATAATTGGTGGGAGAAAATATTTGTAAATTAAATGTCTGATAAAGAAATTGTTTCTAAATATATAGAGATTTCTCACAAATCATTAATAAGAAAACAATCTGCTAAAAAATAGGGTACAGATTGAACAGATATTTCAGCAAACATGATATGCAGATTCGAGTAAGGACATGAAAAGGCATTTAACATCATTAGTCATTAAGGAAATGCAAACTAAAACTACATTAAGATAGCCCTACACACTTGGTAGAATGTCTAAAATTAAAAAGTATGACCATACTAAGTGTTGGCATGGATGTGGAACAAAAGCGCGTGGCTACACTCCTGGTAGATTTTAAATGGTCTAACAACTCTGAAAAGAAGCTTCGCAACGTTTTTATTATTATTGATTTGAGAGAGAGGGCTGGAGGTGGGGTTGGGAGACGAAGAGAGAGAGAGAGAGAGAGAGAGAGAGAGAGAGAGTTATTCTTCCATTTATTTATGCATTCATTGGTTGATTCTTGCATGTGCCCTGACTGGGAATTGAACTGGCAAACTTGGCATATCGGGATAATGTTCTAACCAACTGAGCTACCTGGCCAGGACCTAAGAAGTTTGACAACTTTTTTAAAGAGTTAAAAATACAGCTTACATATGACTCAGTCATTTCAATTCTTGGTATTTACACAAGAGAAATGAAAGTGTATATCCATATAGAGTCTTGTATACAATGTTCTTAGCAGCTTTATTTGCAATAACCAAAAACTGGAAACAACTTAAATGTCATTTAACAGATTCAGAAGTATAAAAAAAATATGGTACTTGAAGTAAGAAAGAATGAATTGTTGATACATGTAATAATGGAGATGAATTTCAAGATAATTATGTTGTTTGAATATAATCAGATGGCAAAGGAATATACTATATTATGCCATTTATGTAACATCTTAGGAAAGTAAAACTAAGCTGTAGCGACTGTATATAGATTAACGATTGCCTGGGAATGTGAGGGAGGCAAAAGGGGCTGAAGCAAAGGATTACAAAGTGGCGGCGTTAGGAAACTTTAGAGAGAAATGGATTTGTGCATTATCTTAAATGCAGAGATGTGTTACTGGTGGGTGCATAGTCAAAGCATTTCAAATAGTACACTTTAAATATGTGAAATTTATTATTGTAAATTACATCTCAGTACAGCTGCTGAAAAGCACCTGGGCAATGGCAAAGCCAACATGAGTTTTAGACAGAATGGCAGGAAAGGATTGGGGGGAAACTAAAAGTGGGTTTAGGGGAAAAAATGTTTCAAGAAGCAAAAGAATCTTTAAAAAGGGTTGAGTGTTGTTTAAAAATAAAGTAAGAAAAAAGATTAAAAATGTTTATAACATATAGAAACAAGGACCTCAACATTGATCAGAGGTCTGCTCTTTGCATGAGGTCACTGCCCTTCGCTTTTTAAAGCCGGTCTGTGGAAGCACACTGAAAATATAAACTGATGAAATTTAAAAGCTACAGGGGCAGCTCTATTCTGAATTGGGAATACATTGTAGCTGCTTCAAATGTGAATCATAAGGTAGTTATAGAATTAACTGAAAAATGTTGCAGTCCCAATCATACTTTAAAGTAATGTTAAAATATCAAAAATGGATTGTTATATATGTTTTGCTTTTCCTATTTATTTATTTTATATATTAATAAAACTTGTACATTATCACCAGTTATTCATTAGTTCTTTGGCTCCCTTTTTCCTGGAGATTTATCCATCCCAGACCCGACTGAGTGTGCGTGTCACAGTCTAGAACTTAAAGCACAGTTTTAAACATCATCTAAGCAATTTCTGTGACTCATGGTGACCACTGTATAGGATAATATGTTTGATGAGAAGCTTCCAATACATAAATTTTTCAGAGAAAAGTGCAGATTTTGAAACACTGTTAACATATTAGCATTTCCAAGGTAATAAATGTGGAATGTCCCCAGGGTAGGTGGCTCAGCCCTGCGCACGCAGCCTGTGAGAGAACTGAAATGGTTGTTTTATTTTAGGTTTCCATCACAGTTATACATTTTTCAGATGTGCCTTATAATAGTTAAAAGAGTTTTGGTTAAAAAATAATTAAAAAAGAGTTTTGGAAAGCCATATACTCTCAGGACTTAGGCAAAATTACCAAATGTTAATTTTAGGCATTTAGGTGCTCTTTACCATAATTACTATGCTGTATCTAATACTGATACAATCAAAATGCTTTATTTAGTTTTCATGAAACTTTTCCTCTGGGAATTACAGAATGCTCTGTCCTATTTAACATAGCATATGGGCACAACATATACTATCATTATAGTCTTCTTTTTCTATTAAAATGCTAATGAATAAAAAGGGATTTCATTCTTATTAAGAAGGGTAGAAGTACAAGTATGGGAGAGTGAATTAAAAACAAACCTACTGGGAGAAGAGATAAGAATTCCAGACATCTGCATGATTCTTCCTCCGACATACCAAACTCAGAATCATATATCCACAGGGAAGAGGGATATTAAAATACAAAAGAAAATGGAACCCAAACTTATAAAAAATAGCAGACTATGCCAAGAGAGTTCAATAAAAGCAAACAAATTTCTTATTTTATTCACAAAACAACGTTAATATTCATAAAATCTAGTGGCCCACATAGTGGGTTGTTTAATATTTTGTTCTTTTGTCATTTTAAGAAATTTACTTCAGAAAAATGTAACAAGACCAACATTTTATTTTTCTGGGCTTTCCTTGTCATGTCCCAGCTTTTTCCTGCTGACTTTCCTTTGGCTAATTATCCTGTCTCCTTCTACCTGCAAAAATGTTTATGAATCTGATTTTACCTTAATCTGTATCACCTTCTTCCCAGGCTTCAGATCCATTCACGCATTCCTCTTACAGAGTCATTCACATGGATAAATTAAGTCTCCTGAAATGTCATCAGATGATTTTGCTTTTCATTATTGTTGTCAACTAGTGTACCTCCTCAAAAGGAAACTGTGTTTGTGTTGACATGCAGCTACATTGTATGAATTTGTGTTTGTATTGATCATTAAAAACGGTGAAGATCCTGAACAAAATGGTGCTGTTGGTGATGGTCCCAGCAGTGACAGCAGAAGGAAAGTGTTGTGAAGCTGGAGGTCCCGAATGGGCTTGCACAAGGTGGTGTGCATTCCATAGCTGTGCACTTACAATCTTTAAAAATAACAGTTCTCAGAAAAATAAACAAGAGCTTTCATATTTAAAATTCTGACTTAAAAGGTAATGTTGCTTTGAATACTAAAACTTTTTAGCTTTAAGTACTCTTTCACCTTCAAAATTAGAGGATTTTAATATAAAAATTAAAAAATTGAATATCCAAGTGGGTTGTTGCCCAGATGTCCCACAAATTGAAAATATCCAAAATAAAGAAATGCCTTTTCTCTTCCAGTGTCTTCTTATCCCATATCACCTCTCTGGGTAGATGACATGTTGATTCATTCTAGTTCCCAAACAAAAAACCTGAGAACAGTCTTGTACGATCCTTCCTACCCCACAGCTAACTATTCAACAAATCTCCTTTTTATTGTTTTCTTTTATTTTGTATCCTCACTGTTGCTTCCTTACTGAGAAATCATCCATAATTCATTCCACTGTCGAGAAAGCTCTAAAACTGAAGTGGAGTCTTTACCTCCTCATTGCTGGGGAAAGCATCAACTCCTGCCAGCCTGGCAACTGAAGCTTTTTTTATGATTTAACCTCTGGATACCAACACTGCATTCCACAGGCCTGATGCTTCATACTTTGTTTTATGCCTCAGAAAATCTTATTTTTTCAAGTTTCCCTACTCTTTTGTTCATTTTCCACTTTCATATTTTTGCAGTATTTGCTACCTCTTTCCAGAATGTTTTTCTACCCTTTCTATTTAAATTTATCACCCAATACACACAAATACTTATAGCAACCACTCTGACTATGGGTTCTAGAAGAACAACATAGTGTGTTATCCACATTTCTGTCTTCACAATAAAACAAGAGGTATGAGTGTAATAAATAAGACAATTTACAGAAAAAAATTATGGTATACATATTATGGACAGGCAAATGTAAGTGAATTGAAACCTTGAAGAACGACAGAACAATATTATTAAATGCTCAGTAGACTATAATTTTTTAAACATTATGCTACCCCCTTTGGGTTGTACCATTCTGTGAGCTGTATATTAAGATTCTCATCTACATATTGCTCACTTAGCTAAGTGAATTCCCATCTTTTCATACTCTATGATACTTTCCTATAGTAACTAGGGTTGAAAGTCTCACTATTGAAGATGTTCTGAGTCAGATGGATTTGACAACTGTATAAAGCACTTCCTTAAGTGCTCTCTCAGGTTTGTCTTAGTTCTAGCTCATTTGAATTTTTGGTACTCTCTCTTCTCTTATGACAAAAGAAAGTCTTACTTTTCATTTCAATTTTACTAGGTGCTGCATTCTTATTTTTCATAGGCATACTTTTGTTTGGTTTAACAGATGGCAGAGATGATAAGATTTAGTATTTAACTTGTTTGAAGTACTTAGGAAGCATAACACTATTTACGGGTAAATACCGGATTAAGTGGGGTTGTCACTCAAATCAAAACATCTACACAGTTTTCAGCTACATTTAAATAGTGTTATATGTTACCATAAAAGGAAATTTAAGAGGTATTAATTGTCAGTACTTTCAGTGCAACAAACTGATTATCAAAGATCTGCACTAGATAGTTGTTATTTTTCTTATCAAACTTGGCTTTAGAATTAAACTTGTAAATGACTGAGAATTATAAATACAATATTAACTTATTAAAAATAATAATTTCTGACAATGCCTGGCACTTAGTGTTTTATATATATATATGTTAGTATTAAATTATTAAAGAACTGTATTTTGTATTTCTCCTATCTTCATCACATATGAAAACAAACACTTAAAAATATTTTTGATCTAGAGTTGCAGTTAAAGGTAGGAGAAAAACAATGGTTTAATAAAATGCTTCTTCACACCTCTCAATTGTTTCAGGTTCTCAAGAAATTTTCAGAGAATTATACATTTCCTAAGAAACTTCAATGCCCCACAAGGGTCTTACTCTTAAACATAGTTCACTTTTAATTAAACTTCATTTTTAAAGAATTTTTTTAATTTTTTTTGATCCCACTATAAAATTACCATTAACTAGGACTCCAGTGCTTGTTAATAAAAGTATATATTCTTGAACTTGAGGTCTTGCTATTGGCAAATTATACACACACACACACACATATACACACACACATATATATGTATATATATCTCTATAATTTATCAACCCATCAATTATCAATCTTGACAAGCATTTATCTGTCCAATTATTCTTCTATCTATCCATCAACTCTACCTATCCTACAAATATGTACTCAGTATCTAATGTGTGAAATTGAAGAGTCATTGCTGAAGACTGTGTGATAAATCAACATAGCTTTTGTCTCAAAAAGCTTATCCTTTGATAGATGAGGTAAAATGCATATATAATCATAAGGGCAGGTAACATTTGTTAAGCAATATAATAAATGTAAAGATTAGGTGCCATGGAATTACCAAGAAATACAAACTCCTTCCCAATGGGAGAATAAGGGAAATTTTAATAGAAGAAATATTCTCAAATTTGTCCTAAGGAAAAATAAAAGTTATTAGTAGAAACATCTGGGAAAGTAAGATGAGGAAAGAAGACCTTTGTAGATATGAGAAGGTGACTGCTGGTGCGTGCCACTCAGGGTAGCAGCTGGTGTACATGGCGGAACAGTGCAGCTGTCAGCAATAGGAGGAAGAAAGGAGTAACCAGACTTCAAGGGCTATCTCTCTAGTTCTTTCTTCACTGTCATACTTGTACAGTCCTGCACTTTTCTTTAAGTGTATCCCCACCCTTCTTTCCCTCCGTTCAGTGTGTGTGTGTGTGTGTGTGTGTGTGTATGTGTATTTTCAGAAGTTACTTCTCTCTTTAATCTGTGCTTCATGAAGACAAAGGAGTGACACAGTGAGGCTGGACACAGCAATTCATTTTTTACAACACTGTTGAAGCAACTCATTTTAAACCAGGCAGTATTTTATTGTTTTTGTTTGTTTGTTTCTTAAAATCTATTACAAGTTTGGCACTCTGTCAGAAGAAATTGGAGAACAGAAAGGGGATCCTGAATTTAACCCACTAGTGATTGTTAGGATGAGCAAAATTCATTCAGGAAGCTTTAAGGAAAACAATTTTGACATAGAATGAGACTGAATACTGGAACATATGCTTTACCAAGAAAGTATTTTAGGGCCTTTGTATTTTAAGTTAAACATGAAGAATAACTATTTCATTTATTCACAAATATTTATTGGGTGCCTTCTATGTGTCTACTTCTGTTCCATCCAGTCAAGGTAGAGTAATCAATAAAAATGCATAAATATATGCTTTCCTGCTTTACCAAGTCTTAATTGAAAATGAGAAACTTAGATAATGGAGGAGCACATGTAACCTTTATATTGTGTCAGATAGTGATAAGTACTGTGGAGGAAAATTTTTTTAAAGTTAGGGAGGGTTGGAAATACAAAGAATCGGAAATGACAATTTAAAATAGAGTGGTGGGGAACCAAAGTTCTGATATAAGCAAATCCTTAATCATGAGACACTGAGTCTTAGTGACAGTGTATTCCAGACAAGTGTAATATCAAGCCCAACAGCTTCAAGACAGGAGCAGCTGGACTCAATTGTCCAAAGAAGAGTGAAGAAGAAAGTGTGTCTGGACCTGGGAGACAGAGAGAAAGAGAGGACAGTGAGGGAGGTGATGATGATGCCGAGGAGGCAGCGCATCATATTTGCAGGCCTAATGGGCCATGCCAAGGATTATGGCTTCTACTCTGAGTAAGACAGAGGCATTGGAGGGTTACGAGAAGAGTGCCATGATCTAACTCACATTTTAAGGAATCACCTTCCTTGAGAATAGACCACGGAGAACAGAGAATAGGGTAGGTGGTGGAGGACAATTTTGAGTGAAAACAAATCTTATGGTACAATGGGCTGTCGTCTAGAGCAAGAGTTCACAATCAGTGGCGTACAAGTCCCAGAGAAAGAGCATCTGACAGTTCATGTGCACACAAAGCATTGTCATTCTGGTGTTAATTTAGCTCTACTAAAATATGCAGCATGTATAATGAATATGGATTCATGGATATTAATAAAATCTACATTATTTAAATGCATACTGATTTTATAGAGTATTGTATCATTATGAATTTTCTTAAACAATTGGTTCAAAAAGAATACCTACCACATTAGAGGGGGCCTATAACATGTTATTAAAATAAGTTTGTGCTTTTAAAAATTGGAAGCCACTGTGCTAAATAAGGGGGCTTGACCTTTGGGTGAAGGTCTTCTTCATTTTCATAAGGAAGACATGAGAAGTGGCCAATTCCTAAAGTAATTCAGTAGGCTGGCATATTTCCTGCAGTATCCAGACTTTGACTTCCTCTTCGCAGGAGGGATGGGTGGTCGTAAAGGGAAAGGAATACCTGTGGGGACACCGGGACACTCAAGGGTCAATGATGTTGGGTCCCATTATTTTAAACCTCAAGATCTGGTAGCACTGTAGGTCTCAGAATTTTCCCAAAGCAATAAACTATGTCAATTTAGATATAATCCATAGCTCCTCCTCCATATACATTTATAGTGATTACTACATTACAAAAATATGAAAAAGACTAAGTAATAAATACATTATTTTACATGGGCACTGAAAAAACTGGACTGTTACTGGTTGTCCAAACTATGATATAGCTTATTGTGGACTTTAGGAACAAAATGCATTTTAAAATGGTGCTCTCTTTATTATCCTTTGTAATTATACGAATATTACCATGCTGATAATAAGTAGTACTGGACCAGCATAATTAGTTTTTCTCAGCTTGAGAAAACTTCTTGGAACATTGATAGAAATAATTGCATCAAACAAATGTTATCAACATCTTTATTATTTCTAATAAACAAATAAACATAAGTATGTGATCTTTTGTTAATATTTAGGTTAAGTCATCAGATTATGGTCAGATTGAAGTTACATTTGCCGACAGTTTCAATCGTGATACGCCCAGCCTCTATTATTTCCCAGTGTCCCCTAAAGTAAATCACACTGTAACTGGTATCAATATATTTTTGTTTCCTCAGAGAGCCCCCTTTTACCAAGGCTTGTCCTTTATTTCAAGGTCAGTGCGTTAATGGCAATACATTCCTCTGGTAAATTCAACCCCTTAGCTTGCAAAATGCTGAACTCTGCTAAAAGCAATTATTGAGTTAATTGTAACTATTTGGCCAGTTTAGACTCAAATGATCCCATTTGGGTTGGTCAAACTGGACTATGTAGAAGTTAAGCCACTTTTAAAATACTAGGTTATATTTCATTTTGGTCTAGAAATGGCCACAGAATATAGCTGTTTTTTTTTTCCTCCTGAATCTCTCACAGCACAAGGGTAATCCTCCCTATTATTATGTATGCTCTCTTCTTTGTCTTCTGACACGGGGAGTTTTTATATTTGTTCTGTATTTTTATTCTATGATCAAATAATTTATACTCTCCCTTCTAATTGTCTTCTTTCAAAACTCCATTTTAATTAGAAACAAATCTTTGTATTAGATAAGCCACAACAAGAGTGTAGAAGAAAAGCTTGATGTTGGAATATGTCCACAGTATTTACCAAATGGTACAGTATTTCCAAACAGCTGATGACAGACCAGCCATCAGTCCAAATTCATTTCCAGAGAGACACATAAAAACTTTACTGCTTAACAGAGCTCAAAATATCCACCTGTCTCTCTGACTAAAGTGCAAGCAGAGACTATTCTGCTGATACTGGTTCGCCTTTAATCTTTTACATTGGATTTCACCATCTGATGTTAATTATATAGTTAATGTTTCTAATTCTTATTTAGACTGGAATTTTGTATCACTTTAAACTTGAGTGATGAATTTTGGGGACAAAAAACAGATTATGGAAAATGTGTATAGATATATATGTGTATGTGCATACATGAGCTATAACTATAGTGCACTCCACAAGCTCAGCCTAAAAATGCATTCACATCTTTTCTGAATTTCTATATAATTACTGGAGCTCTCTTACTTATCATTAATAGGAAGCTCACTATTTTCTTATTAAGGAACTCCTCTCCTGCAAGTGCTTACCCAGTTGAATAAAGGGTTTTCTGGGCTTCCAAATCAAATGCTGGGAAAACCACAGTCTGATTCATCATGTTGTAGCTACTTGCTGCTACACAGTGTGTGCACAGGCTTGCTGAGGATGGTCAACCTTCAGTAAGGCTCTCAAAAGACAGATCTTCCCAGAAATATACTCACATAAATATAATCAACTGATCTTTGCAAAGGTGATGCTATGGAGCAAAGATAGTCTTCTCAACAAATGGTGCTGGAACAACTGGACATCTGTAAACAGACATGAATCTAGACACAGATCTTACATCCTTTAGAAATTAACTCAGAATGAATCGCAATACAAATTGGACAACTTTAAAATACCTAGAAAATAATGCCGGAGAATATCTAGGCAAATTTGGGTGTGCTGATAACTTTTTAGATAAGACAACAAAAGCATAATCCATGAAATTAAGAATTGATAAGCTGTATTTCATTAACATTAAAAATTTCTTCTCTAAATACATAGAGTTCAAGCCAAGATGGAGGCGTAGGTAGAAACCCTTCACTTCCTCACACAACCAAAAGGAGGATAACAACCAATCTCAAATCAATAAACAACCAGAAGTGCCAGATAATCAAACTTCATGGAACTCTGACAACCATGTAACTAAAGAAATAGTCAAACAGAACAACCAGACCAGTGAGGCAGCAGACCATGTGGGTGGGGCTGACTTAAGGGGAAACTGAGACTCAGAATTGACTATAGACTACCATGGTTGATGCGGTGGGAGAAACTCCCAGTCCCACATGAGAGTCCCTTGGAAAGTGCACTAGAGAAAAGTAGGTGAGTTGCATTGTTCCCTGCCTGGCCCCTCCTGCCCAGGGAAATACTTAAGGCTCCACCCCCTCACAACCTATAAGCTGCACCAAGACAAAGAAATATGGTCCAAATGAAAGAACAGAGCAAAACCTCAGGAAGAGAGCTAAACAATGAGGAGATCACCAACCTATCTGATGGAGAATTTAAAGTCCTGGTAATCAAAATGTTCACAGAACTGATTCACAGAAGCTTGGTTGAAAAAATGAGAGAACAAATGAAAGATACCCAAAATGAAATAAAGCAAAATATTCAGGGAACCAACAGTGACAGGAAAGAAACCAGGACCCAAATCAACTATTTGGGACAAAAGGAAGAAATAAATATTCAACAGGAGCAGAATGAAGAAACAAGAATTCAAAACAGGAAGAGAGACTTTTGAATCTCTTTGACAACTTAAACATTCCAATATCTGAATTATAGAAGGAAAAGAACAGCAAGGGATTGAAAACTTATTTGAACAAATAATGACGGAAAACTTCCCTAATCTGATGAAGAAAATAGACTTTCAGGAAGTTCAGAGAATCCCAAAGAAGCTGAACCGAAAGAGGAGCACACCAAGGCACATCATCATTAAGTTACCCAAGACTAAAGACAAAGAGAAAATCTTAAAAGCAGCAAGAGGAAAGGAAAGAGTTACCTACAAAGGAGTGCCCATTAAGACTATTAGCTGATTTCTCAAAAGAAACCTTACAAGCAAGAAGGGGCTGGAAAGATGTATTTGAAGTCATGAAAGGCAAGGACTTACATCCAATACTCTATCCAGCAAAGCTATCATTTAGAATGGAAGGGCAGATAAAGTGCTTCCCAGATAAGGTCAAGTTAAAGGAGTTCATCATTACCAAGCCCTTGTTATATGAAATGTTATAGGGACTTATCTAAGAAAAGGAAGATATAAAATGTGGACAATAAAATGACAACAAACTCACAACTATCAACAAATGAGCCTAAAAAAATAAAAGAAAGAAAAACAATGAAAACAAAAACTAAGCAAATAACTAGACTAAGAACAGAATCCAAGAAATGGACATCACATGGAGGGTTTTCATTGAGGAGGGGGAACAGAGGAATAGTGGGGAAAAGATACAGGGAAGAAGAAGCATAATTAGTAGGCATTAAATAGATGGAGAGAGGTAAAAAATGGTATAGGAGACAGAGAACTCAAAGAACTTATATATACAATCCATGGACATGAACTAAGGTGGGGGGATACTGGAGGGCTGGGGGTACAGGGTAGAAGAGGGATAAAGGGGGAAAAATTGGGAAAATTGTAACAACATAATCAATAAAATGCACTTAAAAATAAAAATTAAAAATTAAAAAAAAAGTTCTTCTCTGCAAAAGACTTTGTGAAGAAAATCAAAACACAGGCCACCAATTTGGAGAAAATATTTGTATTTGATTAAGGATTATCATCAAAAATATACAAAGAACTCTTACATTTCAACAATAAGAAAACAAACAGCTTGTTTGAAAATGAGCCAAGGACCTTAGCAGCCACCTTGCCAAAGATATACAAAAGGAAAATAAACATATAAAAAGATGTTCCACATTGTATGTCATCAGGGAAATGCAAATTAAAGTAACGATGAGATACCACTCACTACACACCTATTAGAATGGCCAAAATCCAGAACAAATAACACCAAATGCTGGTGAGATTGTGAAACAACAGTAAGTCTCAGCCATTGCTGGTAGAAACACAAAATGATGCAGACATTCTGTGAGACAGTTTGGCATTTTCACGCAAAATTAAACATAGTCTTACAACGTGATCCAATAATCGTGCTCCTTGGTGTTTACCCAAAGGAGTTAAAACCTTATGTTCACACAAAAACTGGCACTTGGCTGTTCCTAGCAGCTGTGTTCATAATTGCCAGCACTTGAAAGCAACTACATTGCTCTTCAGTAGGTGGATGGGTAGAGAAATTGTGGTCCATCCAGACAATGGAATATCATCTGTGCTAAAAGACATGAGCTATCAAGACATGGAAGATTATGGAGAAAACTTAAATGTATATTGATAAGCGAAGAAAGCCTGCATGCTGTAAGATTCCAACTACACTCATGATCCTCTGGAATGGGCAAAATTATGGAGGAAATAAAAGGATCAGGGTTGCCAAGAGCTTGAGCTGGTGGTGGATGGGGAAGTAAGCAGACAAGAGCACAGAGGGTTTTAAGGCGATGAAACTAGTTTGTATGTTGCTATAGTGGTGGATGCACAACATTTTGAATTTAAACTGAACAGAACATACACTGCCAAGAGTGAACACCGAAGTAAAAAAAAAATGGACTTGGGTGATAACGATGTGTCAGTGTAGGCTCTTCAAAGGTAGCAGATTCACTGCTCTGGTGAGGGATGTGGATCATGGAGGTTATGGTTTTAAAGGGAGAGGTGATACATGGGAACTCTCTGTACTTTCTGTTCAATATTTCTATAAACCTAAAATTGCCCTAAAAATCTATTTTTAACAGAGGGGGTTATTTTTTTTCCTGTCACAGTGTCTCTGAGATGGCAAGAAGAGCCCAGGAGCTGTCATACACTCTCACTTTTCACCTGAGACTTACTGTCCCCTGGCCTCCATGGGTTTCCTGCCGAGAAGAGTTAGGGAGATTTACCCTCCTCAGGAGCACTCTTAAAATGAGGCTGTGGTGATTGCTCATGCCCCTAGCACATGAAAGCTCTGTGTATGTTTGTGCTGTGTTTATCAATTTGTATCTGAAAACACGTAGTTTTATATCATATATGTGCTCATATAGTAAATAATAAGATCCATCATACAACTTGTATTTTTAGGAATTGAATGATAACATTGTCATGTACATAAAACTGAAAGTATTGATATTTTTATTCTAATCTACAATAAAACATAGAAATGATTATCACACTACTAAAATATGTCTTCTGAACTCTTGAAGTTCCGTCATATACTGCACATAACTACAGGCATCACTCTTATTTACATACATTTTAATTCAGTCATTTATTTCAAATTATTTGTGACCATTAGATGAGAAGGGAAATGTGCAGCCATACTGGGTCTTCTGTAAAAATGCAGTAACGATTTAAAAAATATTATGCTGTGACACATTAAGCTTTTATACAAAGTGAAATCACTGTGTCAGAACCATGGGCATTTAATAAAAATAAAGGAAAACCTGTTAAAGGCAAATACTTTAGTATATAGTAATATACTTTCACCTTTCCTTGCAATTTTTCTACTTGGCACAAAGAATCCTGATGCTTTTAAGTGTTTTTATGTAGCTGGTAGAATGGATTTTTCAATATATCTTGATTCCCAGAGGCTTTATGGGTTTTGCAAACCTGTATCAAAGCATAATTTGTTTAAGTGTTATTTTCTTATATGAATGATATTATTCCATAGAGATGGCCTTGCTGAGTGAACAGAGTATTGTATTTTTTCCCTCTGTGATACATTCAAACTCTAGTGCAGATCTAAATATTAAAAAGTTGAATAGGTGAAGAACAGGATAAAAATTAACAGAGCAGAGAAGCCTCAGCTGAGGGAGAAATAAATTGCTTCATAAACTTTGAATTGTGTGGCCTAAGAGGTCACATCTAGGACTAAGACACCAGCTGAAGATTTTTATTTTGTCTTAGGGTTTTATATTTTGGTACCAAAGTGTTCTAATGCTATCAGTTGTGATATAGAACATGCGCAATTACTACCTGCCTGATCTAGGTAATGGGTTGTGACAAATTCAGTGATGCCGCCCTATTCCTTTCCATGCATTTGTTAAACGTGCATTTTTCACCCTGAACCACAGTACCTCAGAATGTGATCCTGTTTAGAAATAGATCTTTACAGAGATAATTAAGTAAAATAATGTCATTAAAAAGGGTCCTGATCAAATATAATTGGTTCCTCATTTAAAAAATGGAAAGTTGACCACAGATAAGCACACAGCGAGAATGTCATGTGAACATGAAGATGGCCATCTCTAAGCCCTCAGGAGTGGCCTGAGGCCAATCCTATCCTCGAGACTCTCAGGTAGAACCAACATTTCTAATCCCTGGATTTCATGATTCCAGCCTAAAACACTGCAACACAACACACTTCTCTTGGCTAACCCACTCACTTTGTGGTGCTTTGTTCAGGCAGCCCTAGAAAATGAATACAGACACCTGCTGTGTGACGAATAACATTTCAGGTGCTGAAGAAGCCAAAATAGAAATAATGTGATTCTCTAAAGGAAGTTTCCAGCAAAGAAGAGAAGAGAGACAACACATAAAGGTTATCATCATGATAGCTGATGATCAGAGAAATGCATAAGGCATCATTGGTCCACAGAAGGGGAAACTCCAGCTCAGCCACAGTGGCCGGGCAAGTCAGAACCCCTGAGCTGAGTCTGGAAAATCAGAGTGCTGATGAAGATAGAGAACAAAAGATAGACTACAGTCTAGACAGGCTGAATTCTGTGAGCAAAATCAAGGTGGTAAAGGACATTGTGGCTCCTCTTGAACCTTCTAAGGAGGTTATATGATGCAGGAGGAGGCCGAGGAGGAGGCGGCCCGGAGCTATCTGGTACACAGGAAAGTGTGGAAGCCATCAGAACTCTTTATTCAATCACAGCCTGTCCTCTGATAACCCTGTCACACCTTGGTCACCTACCCTTCTTTTTCTCGGTGTCACTGCTGTACAGACAGCACCATTAAAACCTTTTCATGGTGAAAAAATATGTATATTCCAAAAAGTCTTTGGAAACATGAGAACACTGAGTAGGTCCTGCTGAAGGTTTTAAAGTGAAGGATGGAAAGTAGGGAAGAGCAAGACATTATAACAAGAGGAAAATTTCTTTTGTGATGACTTGGGCATTGAATTTGATAAGAATGTAGAGTTAAAGTAGGAAATGAACTAGAAGTTCAGTTGTTATTGCTGTAATTAAGTGATGACAGTATTGACAAATTAATTGCTTTGTGTCTGGAAAAGCAGGCTGTTCTAGAAATGAGGGAGTACATTTACAATGGTTAAGCAGTTTATGTTCGTTTACATAGCCAATCAATTTCATATTCTGAATACTACTTTCTTAGAGTAAAATACTTCATTTTACAAGATGTATTCAGCCGTTTCGAATCTCAGGGGTTAGGCATGGGCCTTGTACCAGTCCGGATAGGCTACCTTTTGAAACAAACTTCAGCAATCAGAAACACTGGTTATTCAGAAGTAACACCCAACCCACAAGTCTCAGGGACTTGAGGGAGTATTGTTTTATTTCTCTGGAGACTGTTCACTGGCAGCTAAATACATTGTCATGAAGGGTGCCACAGTCATTCCACTCCAAGGCCACTGACCAAAGCAACTCACACAGGCGCAGTTGACTTTAATGAGGAAGGAGAGGACATTTTCTTCATGTACTTTGGAAAAGAAGAGAAACACTTGTGAGCAGCAGCAAGGTCTCCCACAGAAAGAAACCAAATATTTTAGTGACTTACACAAAAAAATTTTCTCCTGCCACTCTGTCAGATTTATGTAGATTGGGGTGGGAGTGCTAGTGTGTGTGTCCACACATGTGCCCACGTGTTGGTGTGTGGGCTTCTGTGTAGTCTGCGTTTCTCAAGTGAACTGCTCCTTGTAATTTGGAGACCTGGGCCTCTTGTACTCTTCGGCTCCATGCTGTTTCAGAGTTTTCACTCAGGTATTGGACTGGGTGAAAAAGTAAGGACCACACATAGAAAAATTCTAGGGCCCAGGGCTGGAAGTAGTGACATCTTTTCTATTTACATTCTTTTGACCAAAATGCAGTTATTCAGCCACCTCTAAATGTAGGAGGAGCTAGGAAACTTCTCTCACTGTTCTCAAGAAGAAAAGCTGAACAGATTTTTGGTAAACATTTGCAGACTGGATGGACTCCAAGTCTCTAAGCAAAACATCTAACTGCTACTTCATTCTGACTTCTTAGAAAGTAGGTCCTTTAATAGAGACAAAGAGGTTACTGGTTATTTACTCTAGAAAAATCAACAGAACCTCTTAACACTGAGTTTAAAAAGTCAAATTAACAAAAGGTGAATTATTGGCTTATTGCTTTTGAATCCAGATAAATGGTCTTCTCTTTCTCTCTTTTTCAACTATATATAAACCTTCCTGATAACTTAAGAATCTGAAGGGGAAAAAAACTTCTCATTTGTTAAAGCAATTCCATTTTTATTTTAAGAAAAACACATTGTCTATTACAAAGGGCCTTTTGACTCGGGAAGAGAATACTAATTTAAGGGATAAATTAATACATGTTCTCTGGTGCAGAGGGTCAGAAACCAGATGAATAGGAAGGCCATTTTGTTACATAGATTTCTAGACTACTGTAATCTTAGCAAAACAGGAAGGAAAGAAATTCATTTTTATTAAATGAGTATGAGATATGGGAACATTGTATATAATAAATGTTGTTTGAATAATTCCATATGGCAGATTTTGTCTGGTCTCAAAGGCAATGTGAGAACCATCTTGCTGTAGGAGATGTGATAAGAAAATGAACATTCTCTAGTATGTGCTATCTTGTGATTATAACAGACTTTGCCTCAGAATGAACAGGACTTCAATTTTCACTCAGTGTACTAAAATATATCTTCAGGTTACTGTGAAGAATTCAGGAATGCTTATAAGAAAATGTGAGGGTATTTCTCTGTGAATTGCTCTGCACCTAGGGTCCATATTAATTTTAGATATTGTACATAGTTCCGTTCAGGAAAGCTCACCTCATGCATATCTGCTTTAGGCTAAATGGCAGTGGGAAATGGTTCTTCTTCTAATTTTAGTAATATAGCTCCAGACTGCTATGATTAGAAACACTAGCAATAATGTTTTGATTGTAGTTAGATGAAATGAAATTCTACTCAGGTTTTATCTGAGATATTCAAAGTGTTTGCTAATATTAATCGATTACATAATAGTCTGTAAGGCACAGTGAAGCATAAAGGCATAAAGATTATCTCAGGCATCTGGACATTCTTTTTATTCTGTACCCTTGAATGTCGATTTTTAAGAGTGGGTGGATGTTCTAGTATGTGAATGTGTGTGAAAATCAAAATTGCCTATCTCTAATGGTAAATTAAAATGTCACAAAAGTGAATGTTGGTAAGTACACCCTCTTAGATAGGCACTGTACCAAAAACTAAGACCAAGTACCTTAGTGATTAAGTACTATTTGGTTCAACTTTTGATCTAAGAAGTATGAGGAAATAAAAATGTAATTACTCAACTCCACATAAGTATTAACTAAAGCAGTACTAGAATCCGAGGTCTGACCCATTTTTTCCCCAATCCACAACATAAAAATTTTTTACCCCTAATTTCAGTTATGAGAAACAGCAAAGAGAGTTGCAACTTAACAAGCAGTGGTTCTATTTATTCAGTTTTGGGAATCAGACTGTTTAAAGATAATGGCCCAGCAGTCTGAAGTACCTCTTGGGATCACTGGTTATTTGGTAATATTGCCAGGGTCTCCCAGATGATGCCTTCCCTGGTATAGTTCCTCATCTGCCTTTCCCCACTTCTCTGCCTGATAAACTCCTGCTCTTCTTTTCTGGTTCTTCACGTTTTCTTTTAATCCTTTGAATAATTTATTGCTTCTATTATGTTCTCTTTCTAGATTGTATCTTTTAGAAAAGTGTTGCTTTATTGTTTGTTATTAAATGTTAATATTCCCAACTGGATTGTGAGTTCTTTGAGGAACTCCTCCATGCTCTTCACAATTGTTGCTAATTGTTAATAAAAGAGTAGTGATAACTCTGGTTTATTTGGATTAAAGGGATAGTACATTGTAATGGGAGAACAGTGCAACTGTGTGTTTCTTAATTGGACCTCTATTTTTTCTCTGTGCATTGAGACTCTTGAGCTAGGTAACCTCCAATGTCACATCTAAATTTGTTTCCTGGCACATCCATGTGCTATGGTTTCACTGTCAGTAGAAAGTGTGCATAGAAATCAACTGAGACCTTTTGCTATATGTATTTTTCTATTTCCATTTTGTTGAACAACATGAAAACTCATACCTTCTCTATTATGATAGATGTAAAGTGTCTACAGATATAGTATAAGGAATAAAGTAATTTTCTGCATGCAATTTTGCCTTCCTTTTGCTGTGATAATTGAGAATCCATCAGTAAAAATAAGTGTTCTATTATAAATATATATGTATACAGTTAATGTTCCTTTTCAAAGGCTCATTTTAAAGCATAAATATTATTCTCTATATTGATCTATATCTCAGCATCAAAAATAAGCTGATCAGACACACTGTAATTGTTAGAATTTTATTAGTTCTATCTTTGCCATTCTCTTGCCCTGTGAGCTTAGGCAAATCATTTAAAACTAAAAGCGTGCTTCTTATTAGGCATAGGTAAAATGAATCAACTAGCTCTAAAGTACTTTGATTTTAAAATTACACTATTTTGGTAAAAATGTTAACTGACTCAAATTTATCATTTTATGGACTCCCTATAAAATTATATTATAATTGCTTTAAAAATGAACTGAGAAAAAATAATATTTCCATTCATTTTGTCAATAAAAATACAGATACATTGCAGATAATGTGTCACACATACAGCATAAAATACTTTCAATGAAGTGACCCAAAGTAAATAAAGCCTAATAACATGCCATATACTCATCTAAAATACTTAATTTTAAATGCTCCAGGGCAGGGAGTAAAGGCACAATAAACCACTACTTGTTTGGCCCAAGTAATGTATTAAATACATTAAAATATTTATTTTTCCCACATGAAGAAATCTCATACAACTTCTGGCTTTCAAGGTCCTTTACTTATTCTATGAGAGCAAATCTTCAATGTTCTAAAAAAAAAGACTTTAAATTTGCAAGCATAAACATGAAAAGTTTCCCACAAATATATGTGCAAGCCTATTGGATAAGAGATTAGTCCTTGGTGCCTTTTAGCAAAAAGCTAATTTGAGCCAGAATGTGTTGCTGTTGAATTTACAGCTGTAGACCCTCAGATGAAAAAAGTGGACTCACAAATTTCTGTGGAGTACAAAGTATACCAATGAATGAACACAAGGACACTTAGTATGTGGTTTTATTACCTACCCATTATAGCGTTTAGAGTTGGTGGTGACAGGTAAATGATAATATATGTATGCATGTCCTTAAATTAGCACACATAAAGTCAGGAAAGTTAAGCAGTAGGAAACAGAAAACCAAGGGATAACAATATTATTTTCTTCACTAAGTTAAGACCAACTTGCAAAAGTGGTTGTTATCAAGAGCTATTTATAGCACAATATAAATCATATTACTTACTGACTTGAGCTTTAGATTCAAAAGCTTAGTTAATATTATTGTCTGCATTCAAAACAGAGCTCAGTGCCTAAAAGCTGGTCAATAAACATTTTAGTACTGCTCATTGCCAGGGATCTGAATTTAGTACTGTTACCTTTCCAGAAGCAGCAAAATGGAAAGTGAAAGAATGATTTATGAAGT
Source organism: Phyllostomus discolor (assembly GCF_004126475.2). Taxonomy (NCBI): domain Eukaryota; kingdom Metazoa; phylum Chordata; class Mammalia; order Chiroptera; family Phyllostomidae; genus Phyllostomus; species Phyllostomus discolor. The sequence continues at coordinate 93,226,818 of NC_040903.2, read as the reverse complement.
TTGGCTATGCATGACCAACTAAGAAGGCTCTAAGTGATGCTTTCAGGATTCTCTTTAATGAAGTACAAGTAGCCAAGATAAGTTTAGGTAAATGAAGCCTCTGTCACATTATGTTATAGTGAAAGAATGACAGACATTGCCCAGCAGATGGAAGTTAATGCAGAATGGTGGTGTCAAACAATGTCGTCTAGGTAACTGCACAATGATGGAGCAGATGCATCAGGGTTATTACTATAAACAAGTTCATAATACCACAACACATTCATGGAATCCGTTCAAATTAAGCATAGCAGCTCTCTTTGTTTAAGTTGTCACTTAGCAGGAATGAGGATCATACTTCTGAGCCATCAATTCCTTTCAAGTAAAAGCTCGCATAGTCATTACCAACTCTTATTTAGATGGTACTGTTACTCTTAAAGCCTTTACTAGTTTGCCTTTTCAATAATTTATTAAGGCAATGTCTTATTATTTGTTGAAAGTGGTACTTTCATGGCAATGATTTAAATGAATGGATTATTTTCCTCTAGATCCCTCATTTCCTCAGTCTGAATGCAAACTAGAATCCTGAATAAAAGGGCGGGGGGAACTCAGATGTGACCCTAAGTAAAACGGTAGGGACTGGGTCAGAAATTTAAGATGTATTTGTGATTTCAGTTCAGCAGGGTCTCAGAAATTGACTTTGTTTGAAAGTAGCAATAGCCTTACATCCATCTTGGTGTTCCTCTGTGGGAAGCCACTTCTGCACATAAAAATAGCCAAGGATGGAAGGAGGGCAGTTAATTGTTCTGTGACAGTTGACACTGAACTTGCCTAACAAATAAATATTGGATTTCCCTTAGTCATTAAACTTTCACAGTTCTAGGTTTCTTTGTATAATGACAAAAAGAATATGTTGACAAATACATACTATAGTGTGTAAACACACATTGAGAGGAAAAATATAAGACCAAATCCAAATTCAAGTGTGTTGGGGCAACCACTGTAAGAAAATATCCAAACTTTTATTTCTTACATTGAAAAGATAAAGGCTCCCAGAGCTTGCATATATATATGCAATATATATATATATATTTTTTTTTGAATATATATATTCAAACTGAGCTGCTTTCAGAAGTGTATGGAACACTCTTCTTTTGGAGAATTTGGAAGCTAACTCCTAAAAAGAAGATGCAAGACTTCTGTGACAGCAATGTAGCTACATTTTTGAAATGGCAAATGGACTGTAAAGTTAAATTTTTCTATTTTAAAATGCTATTTGTCTACATTTTCTTGATATCTGCTCTTTAAATGTAGTTTTTCTGTACTACTTTGACTTATTCTTCTCTATCCTTTTCTTTTAAAAAAAATTTCTTTAGACCCTGTGCATTGAAAATGTTAGGTAGAAGTTAGAGAATGAAGGAGGAGGAGAGGGAAGGAGTCCATTATATTTAAAAATGAGCCCATACATAACTTTGGTTAACTGCCTTAACTTTGATTAATTGCCTCTAATCACATATCTGTTTTACAACAGGTGGCCAGATGTAAATATAAGGACCCTGGGAAATAGACTCCCATGCACGCCTACATTTAGTGGTCACGTCCTCCTGGGGGAGGGCAGGCCTTTAACCACCAATAGATAGTCAACTCCCTCACCTCACCCTGCCAGCTATGTAAGTCCTCAAAACTAAGGTGCCTTCACCTTCGAGTATGCCTATGCTTCTGTCACCCACCTCTGCAGGGCTGGTTCTCTTCCCTCAGAACATATTACTAATAAACTGCTTGCATCCTAACAACAGAATGTCCAAGTCTTTTTTTTTATCTTTTTCTTTCTTTCTTTTTTTTTTCTTGGACCACCAAATCTTTTATCATTGGTAGTGGTAAAAGATAGTCAGGGAATGTTAAAGATGGAAATTTAGGTTTGAGCTTATCTACAAATACTTACCTGATAGAACAAAAATAGGCCATTTGGAAATCAGCATTGCTTGTAGCTAACAGATGCCAGATAAAGGGCTATATGGACAAGGATAAGCGAAGTACTTCAGAATATTTCATTTGCAAAATAAAATGCTAGGGGAAAGTACAATATCCAAGCTCTAAAATAGAAATAGTTGGCACATATAAACATTTCACCACCCTCTCTCATTTCCCATTTTTAGAAGCCCTTGATCCAGTTAAATCTTAGTTTGTTAATAGCAGGTATCAAACATCTTCTATAGAATAAAGTTTTTTCATGGAATCATTAAAGAACCAAAATGCAGACTCTAATATGAGATAAAGAAAAAAAATCCTCCAGCAGTATGTGTTCAGTGACAGAGTCATTTCTTCCAGGCTCAAGAAAGTCACTTCTGAGAGGCCTCCAAGCCCTACCTACTTAATAAGCCAGTCCCTTTAATAATATTTTATAAATAGCCCATGATAGATACCATGTTCCACAGTTTGTTTCTCCTCATATGTTCACATCCCAATGTCTTAGATATACTCTCTATGGGACTATGGCCTATCCTCTTTGTGTTGCAGGATTATCTAATTTCTACTCTGCTGTAGGCACACAGTTGTTCCAGAGTGTTTCAACTGAGACACACTGAGCTTCTAAACAATGGAGATCAAGTTAGAAAGTATACCTTAGGTTTCCAAGTCCAATATGGAGCCCTTATAGCCTTATTCACATGCCCTCAGACTCACCAACCCTATTTATTTTACCTCTCAAGGCTCTTGGGCCCATTTACCATGAGCCTTGGAATCTCTACAAGCCCTGTTTGGCACCAAGCTTGTCAAGGGTTTTCACTGTGACCCTCCCTCCACTGCAGCTTTCTTTGCTTAGGTTGCATTTCGTTCCCCTGAGCTTATCAGGCCCTTCCATGCTATAGGATTTCAATTATGCTCTTAATTTCAATGAAAGAGTCACCTCCCTTCATCTGCATAGTTTCAGCTTGAATTTCACTTCTCTTTTGACAGTTCAGACACATTTAAAACTTTCTGTATTCCTTCTTCTTAGCAATCATAACAGGAAAAATTACTTTTAAAAAATGCGATCATCTGTTTTCTCCACTAAACCTTAAGCTTCATGGTGTCAAAAAAATGTTTACCATACTTACTACTGCATTTGCGAGTTCTATAAACTCTGCGTAAGAATATTTGGTGTATGAATGAAGTAAGAAATTGATTTATAGATGAATGAGTGAAATATTCTTAATTTACATTACTCAATGCTTTCTAAACTTTTGTAACTCAATTTATACTTTCCTTACAGATTTGAAAATCCCAATTACCTGTACCTTTAACTACCTAATGAATGCTAGCATTATTAAAATATTTATTGGATGAGTAAAAAATGTGTAATTTCTCTATGTTTCATTGATCATTAATGATGTCAATATTTTCATGTTTATTATTAATCAGTTTATATATGTTCAAAATCTTAATTATTTTAGGCATTGGTTTATTTGCTGTGTATTTTTTAAGGATATTAATCATTCATTATCAATTTCTTGCAAAAATTTCTTTGTTGTTTTCATTTAAAAAAGTTTAGTGTTTAGAGTGGTTTTCGCTCAAGAAAAAAATAACCAGAAAGTTCAAGTAATTCATTTGTATACCAGTTTCTCACTCTTTGGTTTCCGCTGTTTTAACATCTTGCATTAGTGTGGTACATTTGCTGTAACGGATGAGCTGATGTCTATACATTATTATTAACCAAAGCTTGTAGTTTAAATAGGGATCTATGAATTTTACCAAAGGTGTAATGACATACATCCACTATTATAGTGCCTATAAAGAATACAGAGGTCCCTCGGTACTCATCATTAACTCATTCTGGAACTGGTGACCAGTGCCAAAACCTACAGGTTCTGAACTCGAGGAGTGATAAAGCATTTTCTCTTGCAGGGCAGCATCATGACTCACACAAGTTTCAGCAAGTGTGATGAGTCCCAAGCAACCACCAAGTGCTGAAACAAGTTTTTCTTGTCACCATGTGACAAATACAAAGTTTGATGAGTTCTGAAGCTGACGAGTACCAAGGAATGACTGTAGTATCACTGCCCTAAAAATCTCTGTGCTCCATCTCTTCATCCCTGCCCTTCCTCTATTTTCCACGATTTGATAGTTCATCAGGTAAAGCAATGGACTTCATTTGCAGTTTTATTTTACTTATACTTTTAAGTTGAAGATGAAAGTTTTAATATCTTATATGGTGACAGCTTATATGGTGATATCATGTGAGAATTTCCACCTGCACACTTAATCATTAAATTTAATAAGACATTCTAACAGAAATAAAATTGTTTTTTTTTCTTGTTTACTATATTCAGATAAATTCCCTAGTTGGAAAATAAACAGCTTGGAACCAAGAACTGGTGTAATACACAAAATATGCCCAAGCAGGAACTGTTTTTTTTTTTTTGTGCATACCACAGAGCCTGGAATTATAACCAAACCTGTGTATTTCATAGAACACAATAAAGAAAACACTTCAAACAAGTGAATGAAGTGCATTACTAACTTCTTTGACGGGGGAGGGTTTAAAATAAAGACTGACCTTTCTGCTAGCTCACCTTTCTGATGCCTCCATGATGACTTTGGTGTCTTTTCTTTGGAAAGCTCAAGGCCCACGCTACTGTCTTTTCTGTTGCAGTCACATTCCTGTCCCATTTTGTGTCATCCCCCCTGTGTGTCTTTCTTCATTGTTAAATCAAGAGATTCTTGAGAGCTGAAGTTATGGCTAATTCAAGTTTGTTTCTTCTGGGTTTCCCAGTGCTGAATTTTATGGAGTAAGAAATCTATACCTCAGGCTCTCCATCTGACAAAATAAACACAATACGTATATAAAAGTAATGCTGAAATACATTAAGCATGGAATACGTTTCATTTTTAGTCATTGGAATTCTCTCAAAATATTCATATAACACCTTGTATTTTATTTTTTCAGCTTCTTCAGAAAAATAAAAAGGTGAAAAAGAGGCAATTTATTAAAACAAAGCAAGTGTGTTTAAGAGAGTTATAAATTTATTATTTAAGAAAGTCTATTTCCTGGTCATATTTCTACAGAGCAATTTTGCTTCTTAAAACTCACTAATTTGTTAGTTGCAGCTTAATTAGATTCCATAAAAAGAATCCTTACACATTCTTGAAAAGTATGACTATAATAATACAAGAACATCACAATTCTAAATATTACTGTTCAGATGAGACTTGTTATAACTCATAAACCCAGAGATTTTTCTTTATTTCTCCAGAGGAAAAGCATGTTAAAATACATTGCATTTCTGGCTGGCATAGCTCAGTGGATTGACTGTGGACTGTGAACCAAAGTGTTGCAGGTTCGATTCCCAGTCAGGGCACATGCCCAGGTTGCAGGCCACAGCCCCCAGCAACCGCACATTGATGTTTCTCTCTCTCTCTTTCTTTCTCCCTCCCGTCCCTCTCTAAAAATAAATAAATAAAATCTTTAAAAAATACATTGCATTAAAAAAAGTTGTTGTACTGGTGTTTCTTCTTGAACAAATCACTGTTTCTTATCTAAATACCTATGTATGTATGTATATATGTATTTGTATGTATACATGCATGTATATATGTATTATACATATTTATGTATACATATATACTTTTATATGTATACATATATATTTGATGATATATATATCATAAAAAAGGTGGTCTGTATTCTGTACTTATGATAGACACTGAATTAAGTGGGTCTTTATATTACTTTATTAAATTGTCACAACAAATCTATAAGGTAGTACTGCATTTTTTTCATTTCATAGATAAGAAACTGTTGTCAGATGTCACATGGACAAATACATATTAAAATAAGAATTCCTAATGCAGCATGTCTGATTCAAATGCCCCTTTAAAAAAAGATTCTCTATTTGACTAAAAACATTATTGACTGATTGTCCAGCACATACTGTAACTTAAAAGGGACATTGATTAATAGACCACATTTACAGAGTGAAGATTTTTATTTTAATCATACAGGACAAAGGCTCTGATTTAGTTACTTATGTTATTATAGAACTGTGTATGTATTTTCTTATTTATTATGTGCATTTAAATTGTCCTTTTCCTCTCATCTCTGTTCAGACTTTGGTGACATTTTAATATAATGGTTACTAGTTATGAGCAGAGACCCTGAAGCAAGACTTCCTGGTTTGAATGTCAGTTTTGCTACTTACTAACTTTTACCTCTTTGAGTCTCAATCTCCACATTTATGTAATGAAAATATAGCACCTATATTATGGTGCGGTTTTGCTATGTTAATTTAATTTAGCTTTTACATTTCTATTTAAAGTCTTAGAATATTTCCAGAACACAGACAAATATTTAACAAATCTGTTTTTCTTCATCAAAAATAACAGAATACAGTTTTTGACTGTATATAGCATGTGTGGGGGAAGAACAGGATGGAAATTGAAAAGAAAGTAGACATAAAGCTTAAGCAGAAAAGCAATAATTCAATGGGACCACAAAGCCCTAGACTAGTTCAGGTGGTTTTGTTTTGAAATGTTCTTGTCTGGCAGTAGTGGCTTTCTACTGTAATTGAAATCTCAACTCTCAGTTTCTAGCTGTGGCCTGATGGGCATGTGTGTCCAGGTGAAAAGTCACCACAGATCTTCCCTAGTGATTCACGAGGTCCTGAGGGCTTTCTGCCCCACCTGGCCTTCCCTGGATGCCAGGGTGTGCCTTTGTGTCCCAGTACTTTCAGAAGTTCCATTCTACTTCTCCAAGGTTTTGCCTTCACTTTGTAGTCTCCTACCCTGTGCACTCTCAGAATGTACCAAAAGTCTGTGGGGAATGGAGCCATGCACTGGAGTTCCTGCAGTTCTGCAGTTGTGTCACCAGCCAGATGGTGCTGATAAAACTGTTGTTTTCTAGATCCTTCTGTGTCTATCTAGAGCCCAGATTTTCAACCTCTAGACTTATGTAGAATAAGAAAATATTCCCTGGAAAACTAAACATCCTCAACTCCCTTCTCAGAAATTTTACTCCCTTTAGTATTTGTTTCCACAGCTTTTGCTGCTCTCTGTATCTAAATTTATCAGGCTGCTCTAGTTTTCTCAGGCAGAGCTTTGCCCACCATAACTTACTTTAAGCAACCCATTAAATTTTATTTTATTTTCCTCTCCAGAAATATATTTTAGCTAAGTCCTTTCCAGTTCTGTGATCTTCTCCATGCTTCATTTTCATATCTATCAAGTAAGGCTAATTAGAATAGCTGTCTCAAAAAACTGCTGAGAGCATTTATTGAGTTGATATATATGTGAAGTGCTTACAATGGTGCTTGGCACAAAGGGAATGGAGAGATAAGCATTAGCTATTATTACTGAAGATGACTCCAGAAGACAGAAAGGCAAATTCTTCTTGTGTATTCAAGATAATCTTTTTATTTCATTCACAAATTTGGAAGCACTTGACTTAGAATAAATCAAGTTATACTAGTAGTTCTTAGTTCTTAACTCTTAGATACAGTGTCCCCTCCACCCACTTAAAACAATTTCTGGTGACATTTTACTCCCAAAGGAGATACATAAATAATATAATCTGCATTTAAACACAATTGCAGAAAAATTGTAGTGTTCTAAATAAAATATAAATATAAAATAAAAAGAAAGTAATTTATAATACATTAATATGACTTTTAATATAAACATATTCAGGCATGAATATATGAGAAGATGTAGTCAGATATTTTGATCCACTTACAACAAGTAATTTTGGATTTACAAGATCAGAACCTTTTTCTGATCTTGTAAATCCATCTTGTAAAACATCACAGAGAAAGAACAAGTTCAATGGTACACAATACTAGAATACAACTTGCACTATAGGTAATAACACACTGCATTGATAAGAGATAGAAAATTCCAGTCAAGATGGAGGCATAGGTAGATATGCTTCACCCCTGCATGCAACCATAAGAAGAATTACAATTAAACCTTAAAATAACTAGCATCTAGAACTGTCAGAAAATTGAACTGTATGGAGGTCGAACAACCAGGGACTTAAAGAAACCACATTCATCCAGATGGGTAGGAGGGCAGAGAAGTGGAGTCAGGGTAACAAGGTGAGGAGACATGGTGTGGTGCAGAGAGGCGGTGGCAGTGGTGGCATGGGCAGTCCCACATTCACATATGGTAGACAAAAATCAGGAGGGTTAACTTGGGAGTGAGTGATCTTAGGCCAGACCACACAGCCCAGGGTTCCAGTGCCAGGAAGATAAAGCCCCATGACTTCTAGCTGTAAAAAGCAGAAAGGGTTGAGGAGGAAGAAGAAACTGCTGATTTTTCAGGAGAGCTCATTTAAAGGGCTAGCATGGACTTAGAACATTCCCAAACTCACCCACACTGAGATTCACAACAAGGACAAGAGGTGGAAGGATGCCAGTCACATACAGAAGTGGGTGAAGTGACTGGAAATGGGGAAAGTGCCAGGCAAACCTTCAGAAACCAAGCAGCAGCATTGTCTCCTCTCCAAACCCTCCCCTCACACAGAGCCACAAAGTGGTGAAGTGGATTGTCTAGCTGTGGTGAATTCCTAAGGCTCTGCTCCCTACAACTTAGCAGGTGAACTAAGACAGGGAGACAAAGTAGCTCTACCTAGTGTACATAAACAAACACAAAGAGGCTGTCAAATTGAGGAGATACAAAAATACAGCCCAAATGAAAGAAAAGAACAAAACCCCAGAAAAGGAACTAAATTAAATGGAGATAGTCAACCCCTCAGATACAGAGTTCAAAACACTGGTAATCAGGATGCTCAGAGAACTAACTGAGTACAGCAACAACATGAAGGAAGAAATGAAGTTTAAACTAAGTGCAATAAAGAAAAATCCACAGGGAACCAACAGTGTAGGGAAGGAAGCCAAGATTCAAATCAATAACTTGGAACGTAAGGAAGAAATAAGTATTCAACCAGAATAGAAAGAAGAAACATGAATTCAGAAAAATGAGGATGGTATAAGAACATCTGGGACATCTCTAAACATTCCAAAGTCTGAATTATAGGGATGCCAGAAGGAGAAGAGGAAGATCAAGAAATTGAAAACTTATTTGAAAAAATAATGAAAGAAAACTTTCCTAACTTGGTGAAGGAAATAGATATACAAGTCCAGGAAGAATAGAGAGTCTCAAACAAGTTGGACGCAAAGAGGACCACATCAAGACACATCATAATTAAAATGCCAAAGGTTAAGGATAAAGAGACAGTATTAAAAGTAGCAAGAAAAAAGGAGAGACTTATTTACAAAAGAGTTCCCAAAAGACTATCAGCAGATTTCTCAAAAGAAATTTTGCATGCAGGAAGGGACTGGCAAGATGTATTGAAAGTGATAAAAATCCAGGACCTACAACCAAGACTACTCTATCCAGCCAAGTTATTGTTGGAAGGGCAGATAAAGTACTTCCCAGACAAGGTAAACCTAAAGAAGTTAATCACCACCAAGCCACTATTACATGAAATATTAAAAGAACCTATTTAAGAAACAGAATATCAAAACAATAAACATTAAAATGACAACAAACTCACAACTATAAACAGATGAATCTAAAAACAAAACAAAACAAACAAACCTAAGTGAACTACCAGAACAGGAACAGAATTGTAGATATGAAGGTCATTTGGAGGGTTATCAGGTGGGAGGGAGAAAGGGCAGAATGGAGGAAAAGGAGCAGGGATTAAGAAGCATAGCTGAAAACTTTAAATGAGTAATTATTTTGGGTAATAAATGATATTTTAAAGGATCTTTATTTTTGTGTGTGTGTGTTAGGGTTATTATCTCATTTTGACCATTCACCCATACTGTTAAAATTTATATAATTTTGCCTTTGGATTATGAAAAAAACTGATTAAGATAGAAAATATATGTTTAAGAATAATAATTTAAGATAAGGATAAAGAATTTAAATACAATAAAGAAGTCTCCTTCCAACTCCTGAAACTTAACCCCTAATTGTCCCTACCCAGAGACAACTATAATTTTTAGACTATTTTTACAGAATCATTCCAGAGATATTTTATGAATATACAGGGTATAAGAAAGGCATTTCTAAAAGATATCTATCTAATTTATATTTGAGCTACCCTATTTTCTTTTTGCTGCCTCACTCTTGGAAATTTGATAAATAATTTCATCAACAGAATTATTTCCTGTTGGAAATAAATATCATTGGATGATGTTGTATGTTTATTAGAATTTGTTCTAAAAATGAAGAAAGAAATATGTTGGGTTACATAAAACTAATAATTGCCTGAATTCCAATAAATAGAATCAAAAGAGAAAGTATTCAAATAGAATATAAAGAGAGGTTATAGATCAAATGTTTTTTTTAATTTACAGAGCCCTTCCAAGGAATAATTGAAGCTTTAGATAGTCAATAAATATTGCTTCATGATGAGTGAAAGAAGGAATTATTCTGAATTCCAACATAGGCTACTGAAACATTCTTCTTTGTGTCAGCAACATCTGGTTCAAATGTCTCCTACTCAAACATACTCAAAAGTAAAATCTTTCTCAGTGGATGAGGGATAGGAAGTTGACACCATAAAAACCTTAACCAAGAAAATAGAAAGTCAGAGGTTTGTAATGGTCATAAAATCCTGGATATGTGGGTTAAAATTTGCTATCACAAAATATGTGAGAGTCACAAAATACTATTACAGGGTCTACATTTTAACTTATGGAACTTTTCTAAAATGTATGCCTATCTCCAAGACAAATATTTTCAGTGGTGATTCTCAGTGTGTCCTCTTTTAAGATAAAGATTTTACATTTAATATCATTGCTCCATAGGCTAATTTTTTTCCTGTGGAAATGATATTTGCAGGCAAACTTATTGTGCTTGACAAGGACAAGATTTATAGCACTGGTGCCCAAATCATTTTGTTAAAAACAGATAAAAGACAAGTTTTACAGTAACTCCTACCTTTAGTTTACAGCATAAAAATGTTTTCTGAAAATACCCTATCTAACACCACTATTGCCTCTAAAATCTACCAAAAAAATGGGGGGCGGCTTTCTACACCTATCACTCTCATGTATAGGGTGGGGCAAAAGTAGGTTTATAGTTGTGAGTACACAAAAAACAGATTTTTTTCTTGTACTATTTATTATATTATTTTTCTATATGAACAACCATAAACCTACCTACTATCTATATACAGAAAAAAAATGACTACTCCACATTCCCATTTGGTATTTTCAAGTACTTTGTTATTTAGCTCTGGATTGTGGAATACCACAAAATGATTTCTGGCAGGCTTGATGTGGAGAAGCTCTACAGAGCATCAGATTAGCAGGAATCATAAAATTTTAGTAATTTTTAGTAATTTTAACAATAAAATTTAAGTGTTTCAATATTTTAGCAGTGCATATCAGTTTAATGTCTACCCTTTTTACCATGGAGTAGCAAGGTTAAGGTTGGTAACTTGGGAGTTAAAATAAGAAGAGAAAATATCCACTGAATGATACTGAAAGGAAATGGTTTTCAGTCACTTTTGTTAAACTCTGTTGAGAAAGAAAAAAAAATCATTATGTATTATGCATTGAATATTTGTTTCCCCACCTCAATTCATATGCTGAAGCTCTCACCCTCAATGTGTTGGTATTCTGAGACAGAACTTTTGGGAGGTAATTCCATTTCAATGAGGTCATGGGAGTGGGGATTCCATATTCACATCATTTCTTACAATAAGCGGTAGGGAGACAGGAACTTTCTCTCTAGTGGCCATGTGAAGACAGTGAGAAGGTAGACATTTACAAGCCAGCAAGAGAGGCCTGACCAGGAAACAAATTGTCTGTCATCTTAACCTTAATTTCCTTGTCTCCAGAACTGTAAGAAATAAGTGTCTGTTGTTTATACTACCGATTTTATGGTACTAAATTATGGCTGCCTGAGCAGTGATTCATGGTCATTTTGAGTGATGTGATCTTTCTTTGCATTCTTATCTATATCAGATTCCTTGCTCCTTTTTTTTCAGGAGCAGGTCAATTTTTTGCAATATCTGGTTCTTTAATACACAGCTCATACTTGGCTGCAAGTGAACAGCAATCTTAAACTCCCTGTCTCAGCAGTTAAGAAAGTGAACCTGGAAGATGTGCTTTGCTTCCTTAGCTATTATAACATTTACCCCTTAGAAAGACACTACAAAGAAAAAATTTATCTGGGTTCATTATAGAATTACTCTTAAATGTTTAGAGTTTGGGGTGATGGTATGAAGCAATGTTGAAATGGTTTTTGACAAGTGGTCTTTAAATCTCATTGTTGCATTTATCATAAGTATTATATAAATTATTATAATTAATAATTCACTTATCTATCCATTCATTCCTTTCAAGGGTTTGAACAGTTATAGAGCAGGCCCTGGGGTTGATATTGCATACTGAAAATTTTCTCCAATATCAGTTTAAACTATCAACACTTTCCTGAAGATTTAATGTGTGCTTTTATATTTTATAATTTATTGGTCTTTTCTAGGTTGGCTGCCGGAGCTCATACTCAAACCTGAAGCTTACCTAAGAACAGGCTTTTTGATCTAAGGTCATTCTGGCTCTATTATTCTTCCCAACTTTATTTTCTCTTTGTCACATTTTTAATGTTTTTATTCCCCTTGACAATTTATGTTCTTATACAAGTCACCTTGAATTTATCTATGGAAAAAGCCAGAAATAATATAAATATAAATTACATATAAATAAAAATAGAGAAAATGAATGCTAGGCAGTAAGGAACAGTGTATGGGTTTAACTGATGTTCTGGTGTCCCATCGAAAACATTGCTACCTCATTGTCTTCTGATGTTAAAGCTCAAATGAATGCAGTAAATGAATATTTGTCAAAAACAAAGGAGATGAAAAGCCTGCAAATCTCTTAATATACCAGAGCTGAAATGGACTCATCATAAAAAGCATAAAATAGGTCAAGATATAAAATGGCATAATTTTGTATAAAAATTTAAAATATCCATAAAAAGATACAAATTATGGGACATATTCTCTAACCAATGTTAACCATGAGAGAAAAGAAAATGCCCTTCACATAGAGCAAAGTATTGCTTTGCTTACTTAAAAATGAAATTTTAGTACTTTCTTTGTATGTTTCCAGAGAAAGCCAAAATTTGTAAGGGCAAAAGAAAAAGGTGTAAATGAGAAAAAAAAGTATTGATATTATTTAATTAAGCTCTTAAGCTGTTAAACTTATAGGATATAAAATGAATGTCTAGTATAATTTTAGTTTTTTAATTTCTCTGAGAGTCCTTTGAAGGTTAATGTGATGCCAATTCTTTGAAAAGTAAAAGGCACCATCCTTGAAATTACAGCTCTAACAAAATGTGGGAAAAAAAGGTCTAAAATCCCATTCTCTAACACCTGGACTAGAATGATGTAGCAGGAAACAGACAGGGCTTTATAGAGAACAAATCTGTCACAGTGGTGGTAGATATCTGTCTATTGACAGGATAATGGGCTAGTAAATCAGGGAGCAGCATTAGATACAATTTATCTTGACTTTGGAAAGAGTTTGATTTGGTCTTGTATAAGGTATTAATCAAGAAATGGGGAGAAGTGTGCTGACGGCTTCACTGCTGTTAAGTGGATCCCCATCTGGCCCATTGAGTCAATCAGAGGCACTCAGAGTATTGCTATTAATAGCTCAATCTGTTTGGAGATACAGAAGACATGGAATCATATGCAATTAATGCTATAACATAAATATGGAATGAATAAAATAGAAAGTAAATGGGGATCAATATTTGCCCAATATTAAATATCAATATTAACATAATTACCAAAAGCTATTTTACTTTGGTGCTATGCTTAATCTATTTCCAAAGGTCTTTATGTTATGGTATTTTGGAACGTAGAAAATGAAGTTATTTACCAAATTTACTGTCTATAGAGACAATTGATGTGTTGGAAGTAGCCACAGGATATTTGGGTACAATAGTAGTGTTACTGAATGGACCCCTGGAGTGGGGAAGTGGAGTAGGGAAACAATGTACTATTACCCAGTGGACCCCCCTTCTCCTGGGATCCCCCTGTACTAGGTTTGCCTTGTCCACTGCCAGGGAATTTTAACTCTTAATGACAGACTGGTGAAAAGGAAAGGAATTATTTATTCAAAAGTTTTTCAGACTTAGAATAGTGACTTAATGTCTTTGTTAAAATCCCAAAGCTCCTTACAACTCCCACAAACACACACAGTCCTTCCTTCCCCCTTTTCCTTGTATAGGTACCATATCTCAGGAAAAGAAATAGAAGTCCATGGCTCAGGTAGCCCCCAGTTCTTCCCAGTAATCTATGCTCAGCTGGAAGGCCTCTGTTTGGTTCCCAGAACCATCAGCTCTGTTGCCCCTGTGATCTCCAGTTCTTAATTCAAACCCATGTGGCACCTTCTCCTGGCCCACAAGCAAGAGTCCTTTCACCCCTTTCCTTCCCACAGCACCTCTCATGCATTCTTCTAAACTGAGAAAGAGAGCTTTGCATCACTACTACATCTTGCTTTCTGGCTTCCTAAGGTTAATGGCAAAGGGAGCCCCAAAGCCTCATTGTTCCTTCTTAGTGTGGCTGCCTTGCCTAGGTTTAAATTCCAGCACCAATCTTCCTCTGAAGTCCCATTTCCAACTCCTCCCACAATTGGCTACAACTGCCAGCATTCCCATATTTTTCCAGCCTTTCTGGGCTGCCATAATAAGTCCAGGCAGGTGCAGCCCTGTGGTGTGGAGCCAATCATCTCCAAGCTCTCATGAAGGCTCTGTAATCAGAGGGAGTTGCCTCCCAGTTATCATGGGTTGAAGTCACTCCCATCTCCCTGGCTCAGAACATGGTCACAACTATTTAGCATATCCATGAAACCAGTTAAAAGTTATAGATATGTTAAATGACTGCCTGAGTTTAGTAGCAAAATAGTGGCTATGCAGAACAATTCTCAATGGACCTGCTCCATGTGTCCCATCCCCCAGTTCAGATTTGTGGGGGTGAGGGCATTGTATATTTTTACTATTTCCTGGACACGCTGAGTTCTGCGCCCCGTTACAAATCCCTCTTTAGGGGTGCCCTGGCTGCATCCTGTTATAGTAGTGTCCAACAACAAAAGACAGAATCATTTTATAACCATTTGTGAATTTAGTAGATATCAGTAATGAATTTAGTTACCATTTATTAAGTACTAAATATGTGTCAAGCATTTTACACATGTTATTTCTCTGAATATGGACAAAAGCTTATGATGTGATATTATCAGGTATTTCTTAATCTCACAGACATCCAGAAGACACACATACAGAGGAACAGAGAGCTCGGGAATTGGAAAGTAATTTTAGACTGATCTAATCCAGCTCTTTTCAAGGTGAAGGCATTTTCATAATGTCTCTATGTCAACAGATTGTTGAGAACCCATACAGACAAAAGATAGGGCACAGACAATGGAATCTATTAAGAAATACATAGTAGAAGTGGTTTTGTTGTTGTTAGTATTTTTAATAACAGAGAAGGGTCTTTAACGGAATGAAATGGACAACAAAGGGAAAGTAGAATAAGCCATTTAAAGTGTTATTAGATTTGGCAAATGTTCCAGTGTAGTGGGTGGAAGCAGAAGACAACAGGAGTTAAGGTAATGGTGTGGCATGTAAAAATGGAGTAAAGGGGATTAGCCATCTCAAGAGTTATAGCCATGAAAAAAATAAAGGTAAAAGATGAAAAATGTTTAATAGGCCTGGCTGGCGTAGCTCAGTGGATTGAGCGTGGGCTGCGAACCAAAGCATCGCAGGTTCGATTTCCAGTCAGGGCACATGCTTGGGTTGCAGGCCACGGTCCCCAGCAACCGCACACTGATGTCTCTCTCTCTCCCTCCCTTCCTTCCCTCTCTAAATAAATAAACAAAAAAATAAATAAACTATTTGAAAAAAATGTTTAATAGTAGGCACAAAGTGAATTTCAATGCAGGAACCTTGAGAAAGGAGGAATGAGCTTTCAAGGCTGGTGAGTTTTGCTTTAATGTGACAGGGCAGAGCAGGTGTATGCAGAGAGCTGGATGTTGACATGAAGGAACAGAACATTGCATATAGGAGTGAATTTAAGAAAAACACAGCTGCTATGGTAAGTCACAGTATTGTTGAGGGGGATAGAGCAGGATCGGAATATTTTATTTTAGCATACATATATAGGTTAAGTGCTGCTCCATTCTTCTAGGTTATGAGATTATAAGTAATGGCAAGTGAAGGGAAAAGGCAACACCATTTTGTAAAATGGAATATATAAGATACTTCAAAAAACAATTTCTTTGCTTACTATTCTTTTTATTTAAAGAAATCTCATATTTTCCTTATATAGTCTTCTTTCTCCTAAATCACATTCTTCAGAACTTCTTTTAGTAACATTATGCAGTTGATGAAGAGAGAGAGAGTTAAAAAGGGGAGTTAGGTGTAAAACTGTAGATTTTGTATAGGCATTTTGAAGATATTATTGTGCCAACTGTTATTTATGAGAAATTTAATTGATAATACTTTATAATTTTTATCTATGTTTAATATATTATATTTGCTTCTGAGCTTCTATAATTTAGCTATGTAATTCTAGATATAGATTATGTATTTATTAGACATTTGTACTTTGAGTATGCTCTTTGAAATTGAACATTATATTCTTCAGTTAGCAGCTATAACTTCAAATAGTTATCTTTTCTATTCACTCTGCTTTTTTTCCTGTTGGGACTTATATTATGTATATGAGAGCCAGAGTACCTAATGAATCAACAGTGGTTTAAAATATCAATATCAGTAAACAACTAAGTCAACCTCTGAAAACACATAATAAAAATAACATTATTTATCCATAAATAAGAATAAATTTTGTATTTTCACATTGTAATGCTAAAAATTGCTTTATGCATTGCTAGAGTGTTATTTGACTAATTGGTCACTTGATTCATTACACATCTTAGGCCAAAAACACTATAAACATTTTGGATATCCTTACTGTACAAATATCCAATGTTCTATGAAAAAAAGTAAACATTATGGATGAGTTTTGAATATAAATGGGACTCTTTATGTTAGTGGGTTATTTTATATTTTTCTATTATCTAATGAATGTAAGTTGGAGGAAGAGAATGAGAGAAAATATATATCATATATGTGAATCAGTGTTGCATTGATGAAGATTAATTACATGGAAAAATATTTATATGTGTATACATACATACAGGTATAACATGAATATTTTTTACTCTAAATGTTTATTATCTTTTCTTCACCTTCCCTAAAAGAAACTTTGCACAATGTTGCCCTACATTTCCATATAACTTAAACAGCCTTTTAACCCCTCACAGCATGGTTTCTAATACAAAGCCTAGAATTATGAGTGGTGTTTTGGTTTGACCCAGAAAGCTTTGACATTCAAAATCAGAGCAGGTTGTATGGCTCAGTCCAGATGCAAATCTGAATTAATTGGGAAATTTGACTATAATGACCCTTGAGGGAAAATATAATATATTGAACTTTAAGTAAATTAAAATGGTATCTATGTCATTTAAATGAATAGTTGTTAATAAAATAACTAAAACTAAAATATGTGCAGGTTAAATAAATGACATAGGGTCCTCAGCTTTCCTAGTGATTCAGGAATAGAGATGATTGCATCTAGGATGAATTGGATTTAAAACCATTGGCAAAAATATATTTATTGTACAAATGTGTAATCATAATTCTTAGTACAGTGCTAAGTATATATTTATTGAATAAATTCTAATATTTAATAAGCTTCTAGCTTTACATTAATTGAAATAAATAACTCAGATAGAGAAGTATCATCAGTGTGCATTATGATATTTAATATATGAATCATCATGAATTACAGATATTTTGCTATACTTTCTTGGGATACTACTGACTGTACTGTTAAGAGTTTGAATTTGCTTCTTGTTTCTATCCAGCATAGTTGGGTTGAAGACTTAAAGAATTAGAGAGAGGCAGGGTTGTAGCTCTTGTAATCACTAGTCATAGTTGTATCTCAGCAACACAGTAAGTCACTTGATAATTGTTGAAGGCAAAGGTTTTAAGTGTAAAAAAGTCATGTGAAATTTGCAAGTTATATCTGTTCTTGTATTAGGGGTACAAAACCATTTCAACCTGGTAAACAAAAGAGCCAAAAATATATATATCAGATCTGTCATCCATAATAGAACTTATTGGAGATTTACTAGTTTCCTATGGGCACTGCAACAAATTTTGACAAAGTTGGTAGCTTAAAACAAGAGAAATTTATTCTCTCACAATTCTAGAGTTCCAGGTCATTGGAACTCATGCAAAAGTCTGACAGGAGTCCCCACGAGATAAAATTCAAGTTAGCAGGGCTGTGCTCATTGCACAAGCTCTACAGGAGAATATCTGTTCCTTGCCTCTTCCAGCTTCTGGTGCTTGCCTGCATTCCTTGTCTTGTGGCCACATTACTCTAATCTCTGTGTCCATTGTCATGCCAATTCTTCCTCTTCTGTGTGTATCAAATTCCTCTGCCTCTCTGTTATAAGTACAATTTCAATGACATTTATGCCCACCTTGATAATCCAGGGTAATCCTCTCATATATAAATATTTAAATTAATAACAGCTGTAAAACTTTACCATAAAAGGTAACAGTCATAGATGCCAGATATTGGGACCTGCTATTTTGGGAAGCACCACTCAGTCCACTACACCATCCCTGACTTACACCTTGAATAAGTATCTTAACTGTTCTTTTCTTCACATTCTCCCATGTCTATATGTTTATATTTGCCATCCTATCACAATGCTCTCAAAACCCATATGGAATGTACCATTTTCATCGCTCCCAGAAAGATTTGCTTTAAACTCATGTATAATCGTTACATCCTTCTGTTTAAAGTTTCTTCTTGTTTAGCATCATAATAGAGTTTCAATTTATTCCTAACACATCCAAAGCTTCTTTGGACAGTGGTATGGTACTTGTTGATTTTAATGCACCATATTCTTTTAGTGTGTTTTTCTTGCTTGGTACTCCAGTGAAAGCAAACTTTTTGCATTTGCATATTCTTGTTTGTAAGCTTCTCCCTCTGTTCAGAGTGCCTTCACACATGTGATCCCTGGGGCCCTCACGTGACTTCTCTATGCCTTAGCAACTTTCCTTCAAGCTATACACTTATTTGAATGCATCATAGCAATCTATCTTCCAAATACAAATAAAAGATTACCTGGATTTGTCCCTTAAAAAGAAAAAGTAGCAAGTTTAATTATTTAGAGGGATTGTTTGAAAAGGCAATTCTAACATTTATTTAGGAAAATTTTATTTTCATGTAAAATGCAGTAAGACAATTTAATAATGATGATGATATTGTAATAAACTACCCAATGTTCAGTTAGTTTTTATTATTCACCAAGTTCTTTGCAAACTATTATATTTCTTAAGTCATTTAATATTCACTCCTTTATATGACATCCTCATTCTTTTGATGAGGAAAATTAAAACCTCCCCAGGTAGTTAGTAGAAGTGGTAGTATTTGATCCCAGCTGGTGTGGCTCCAGAGCCTTCTCTCAACTACTTCTGTGTGGGTAAAAACCATTGTTACCATGTAGGATTATAGTTTAAACCAGAAAGGCAATGCCAGTTATTGTCAATAACATGGTTTTAGCAAATTCAAGAGTCCTAAAAAAATTAACGCAATTTTAGTTAAATATGACAGCACTCCAATAATTACAATTAAATTTAATGTAATTAAGTAGAATTTTAATTAGATCTATTAGAGTTATATATCAATAACTGACATTTACATAGTTTCTTGTGGTTTATAAGTTACTTTTACAGAATCCCATATGATTCTCAATACAAGCATATGAGAGAAGAAAATCTCTTTGCTTTCCAATTAATAAATAAATACATTAGATTCGTTCAAAGAGTTTTGGAAACTGATCCACGGTGTTTAGACACCAGAATCTTTCCATTGACATTTATTGTTTCACAACTTTAGGAACTCTCAGTGCTAAACCTATTTACTCACCCAGTAATTTTTTTAAATAGATAAAGAGAATTTGCAGTAATTCTTTTCTTTTCCATACTTAAACTTTCTTTTTTATATTTCTGGGTCAGATTCAGTTTTGGCTGTGAGGAAGAAGAGAGTGTTGGAGACTGGTCTACATCATGACGCCTGAGAGGGACAGAAATAGTCCCCAGAGGAACAGTGATCTTATTAAGCCCAAGGGACAGGTTGACTGGTTCCTACATATCTCTTGCTTCACTGTCTTTTAGAGTGTTGTACAACTAGATTATGAAAAACCAGATGTTAATAATGTACAATTTCTTGGTGTTAGTGAGTGGGAGCATCTTTTTTTCTGTTCTGTTTGCTAAGCCAGTCATTGCAACATGTATCAGAAAACAATGAGAAGTAAAATATTTCAAAAATATAAGAAATGGACTAATTTTACAGACTTTCTTGAAAAAGATTAATGTCAATGGCATTACCAATTCTCTGAAATGGCAATTTTCAAGTTATGATTTTTTATGTAGATATTCACATGTGACTCTGACTTAGAAGTCTCCTAAGGATTTGTTGAGAAAATACAGGAAAGTATCTTCTTATTGGCATATTTTTGCAGTTCAGAAATACCTCTATCTTTCGGACACTGTCTAACTGTGAATTAAATTTAAAGCATTATTTAAGTGATATTTAATCTCATATATATGTGATTGTTTATATTTTACATGATGCCATAACAAAGTACCACAAACTGGGAGGCTTAAATAACATGCAGTTATTGTTTCAATTTAATTCAGTTCCGTATTCTAGACATCTGAAATCATGGTGTGGTAGAGTTGGCTGCTTCTGAGTGTTGTGTGGGAAGGATCTGTTTCAGCCTCTCTCCTAGGCTCTTAGATGGCCATATTCATGTTCATATGGTGTTCAGACTATGCAAATCTGTCTCCAAATTTATTTTCATACTGGCTGGTTTTAAGTTGACTCCCTCTGTAAAGATCTAATTGCCAGAAAATTCCCATTTGTGGGATGTTGGGGCTTAGGACTTCAACATATGAATTTTAAGAGGCCACAGTTTGATTCATAAGACTACTTTTACAGTATTTTTCTATACTGGCTTTCTTAGTAATATGTATTTTATAATTATTTATTAATAAGATTTTTGTTTTATAGTTAAAAATAGAACATATTATCTGATCCATAACTACTGATAAAAGGTATGAAAAAGTTGTCCTTAATGCAATGCATTGAAGAATCAGAAAAGAAACAGTATATGTAAATAAATGAATAAAATGTAGCAAAATCAAAACCCACATAAAATTAATATGCCTTATTACAATCTTACAGGACCTATTATAATGATAAAGAAAAAAGATGAAACTTTTTCATAGATGCTAGAAAGGAATTTCCCTAGACATTAAATTTTTCTAATATATATATTAGGCTGAATATATATATATATACATACACATACCTATACACACACACACACACACACACACACTCACACATATGAGGCTGAATTCTCTGATTGTTTATTTCTCAGTTGGAAATGTGGCTGGCTCTTATAATTACCAGTTGAGGTGAAAACATCTGTTTTAACATTCCCCTCTCTTAAATGATTAGATTTATTAATATGTTACTGTGTTTCTGTTTATCCTTTACTATAGTAATAAATTTAAATCTAAGCGTTCTAGATTCTTTCCAACTTTGTTGAAATCTTGAAGTTTTTAGTGTATTCTGGTAGTTTTTGAAGTTTTAATAGGAGTGGTTATTTTCCTAGGATCTTTACATTCAACATACAAGGAGGGACTCCCCCCCACACAAAATGGAGTTATCTTCCATAGGGTGGGCTTCTTGTATTTTAGTACAGGCTTCCCCCACTAATGTTCTGGCAGCCCATCTGTATCAGTGTACCTGCTGGTATTGTGTGAGGCCACATTTGGTTTCAGTGAATTTTTTTTGAAGACTCTTTCAACTCATTTGCCCATTTCATGATGGGTGATTTACGAGCACACCTGCCCATGGTGAGCTATATGTTCAGTTTTTGACCAAAAATGGCATGATCCTTGCCATCATCCCATCATCCGTGTTCACAATCTTGCTCCAAGTGACTTTTTTTTTTTTGTTTCGCTGGATAAAAAGGCCCTCAAAGGGAAATGTTTTGCCTGTGTGGAAGAGGTAAAACAAACAATGGCAGAAGCACTAAAAGGTATCAGAAGCAACAATTTAAAAACTGTTTTGAGCAGTGGAAAAAAACATCCCAATAGGTGTGGGAGGCCACTCTGCGTGAGCGTAGGCCCATGGATAGGTTTTCCCACGAGGAATCAGGCCTGCAATGTACCTAGGCCACTATGAGTCTTATTTTTTGCTAAAACTCCCTCACCCTGAATTGAGGACATTTACTGCAAAGCAACTTCCTAAAAACCACGCTAAACCTTCCAAGGAGGAGTGTAACCGGTTCAACTACTTTCACCTTTTCACTTGCAAATATCGCTCTTCTGTGATGTGATTACCAGCATCCTCTCCTTTGTTTTCTGTATAAGGTAACCACCTAAAGTGAGCCTGTGCATAATTAATGAAGATCTTCTTGTCATGTGCCCAGTGGGACAATAAAAGCTCATTAAGGGCCAAGGCTTTTGCTCCCCTTGAGAGAACAGCCATGCTGTCCCTTTTCCTCCACAGGACTAGGTAGTCCGTGTGAATTTGTCTCATATTTCATCCATAATGAAATAGGTATATCGCATTGAATGGAAAGTACTTTCAAGGTGACTGAAGTTTAAACATGTACGAATAAATACACGATGTTTTTTAAAGATATATTTTTTAAATATTGTGCTATTTTTATTTTTATTTATTTTTTTAGGTTTTACTTATTTATTTTTAGACAGGGAAGGGAGGGAGAAAGAGAGAGAGAGAGAAACATCAATATGTGTTTGCTGGGGGCCGTGGTGGCCTGCAACCAACCCAGGCAGGTGCCCTGACTGGGAATCAAACCTGCGACACTTTGGTTTGCAGCCCACACTCAATCCACTGAGCTACACTAGCCAGGGCTTAAATACACAATTTTTAATAAATAAATTCTATTTTCAGGGGATCCCTTGTATTGTATTAATTTGTATAATCTTTCTTATATTTTACTATTTTTATATTCAACCTCAATTTGCATCTGACAATTTATTCATTTATTCCAAAAATGTTTAGTGAACATCATTGTATACCAGCTACTTTTATGGGTTCTGGGGATATGGAAGCAAAACAGACAAAAATATTTGCCTTTGTGGAGCTCAAGTTCCATGGGCTTAGAGACACAATTACAAACAGTGGGTGGATTATATACAACAAATTGGAAGCTATTGTGTACTATGGGTACAGACGTAAGCAGGAAGGGGGTTAAGAAGTGCTGGTGTGTGGAAGAGGATTGGATCATTTAAGATGGCTTCTCAGGGGAGTTGCAATTGTGGCACTGGAGCACAAACTTGGAAGAACTCAAGGAGCAAGTCATCTGAAGCCCTGGAGAGGAGGAGAAGATAGAACCTTCAATAGAATCATCTGAAGATCAGAGGGTTCAGCTGGTACAAAGGCCCTGAGGTATGGGAACAGCATGCAGGCCAGTGTGTAGAGTAGAGCAGAGAAGAGAAGGAAAATAATGGGATCAAGGAGTTAGTTGAGAGAACATGGAGCAATGTAGACAATTTTGGACTTCTGCATAATGTGGAGGAATATCTAATTATACTAGTTTAAGGAGTTACGCATCCTTCTCCAAATACCAAGATAAAATTCAAATGCCCAAATCTCCTACTCTAGTCCTTTACCATGCCATGTTAAAACAACACTTTAGAAAAGCCATTCCCAACTATAATTACAACAAGCCATTCCCATAACAACTACAGAAATCATTACATGAAACAGAGAGATAGGGAAGTTAATTTCCTTAGGTTTTGTCATTATACTGATTACAGGGCTACAAAGCATTATACACTTACCTTTAACCCTGTGATTGGCAGCAAAGAAAGACATGCAACTGAGTTCAGAAGTTTGAACTATTGAGATAAAACAAAACTTAAGTTTAACAGCTTGTCTATTAGCCCTGGTAAAATGATGTGACCAGAAAGACATTTAAGACAGTGTACATGAGGCAAAAACAAGAAAATTGTCATATACAGTAAGACTTCATTTTTTCCCTAATCAGTTGCATTTGATTATTAACATCAGGACAATCCTATAGTTATTAATTGATGTTATATATAGGTTGGTATAAATATGTTTAAATTAACTGCTTAGTACACTACATACCAGTTTATTGCATAGACTGAACTTCTGTTGTTTTTTTCATTTTCAAATACACGTTCTGTGTATCTATTTTGAACTTATTAAATAAAGAGAAATCATTTATATATTATTATTATTATTATTAAAAAATACCTGCTCAGTTTGAAACTGAATAATTGCAGTCAGAGTGGTATCCAGAATATCTTTTGTGGACAAATTTCTGCTTAAAACTCAGTTCATGTGTGTCTATTAGTGATTCCAAAGACAAAGTGAACCTCCCCATTTCACACACAATGTGCTTCTCAGAGTTGTATTGTGAAAGCTTTTGTAGGTGGAAAGGCAGATCCCAAGAGATAGAAATGACTTCTGTCATTGGAGAAATTTTCAGACAAGTTATTAATTTCAAAGGGCTGGGATTCTACAGAGATATTTTCCTTTCCTCCAAAACTGGTGAAGCAATAAAAGAGACAAAGGACAATTTTTATTGGGTGGGTATTATGCTGGTAATGAGAACAGAATTATTTTCCTCAAATTGAGAAATAAGTATATTGTGAGTACTTGGACCCATTAAGCCAGGTAGGAAAGACTATGTATAATGCCTCATTATATTTCATAAATACTATGTATTATGTTCAACTTCTTTTAATCTTGTTGGTAGGAAAAAATCCCTCCTACTAGACAATTTATTTGTTGTATCTAGTCAAGATATTTATTGAAACACAAGTTAAATGCAAAGAGAATGTCTTTCTGGAAAGATTTCAATGTAGTTCTTGCTATAGAAGAATGAAAAGCACACATTTTATCTGCTACTAAATACAATTAAAATGTAATTAGAATCTAATAGGTTCACTAAAGCATTTAATGATGAATAACATTTAATCCTGTACACTGTAAAAGGTATCATATTGATATACCTAATTTTAGTGGTCAAATGACTATTTTTTTTATACAAGGAACATGTAAGGATTGTCAAGCAAACTACCAAATAATGTCATCATTTCAAAACTAATTGTATATGCCCCCATGTCTTTTTTACTTATACATCTATAATTAAGGATGGAAACTATGATTTTTAGAGTAGAAAATAATACAATCTATCCTAGACTACCTCCAGTTTTCTGGCAAAAACATGCTTTTGAATGGTAGGATAAAGTTTATTAAAACCATTTACCATCTTCAGTATAGGGAGCCTAAAGTTATTTATAATTTTAATTTTATTACATTTTATTTTATAAATTGTGAAAATCATTTAATCACTTGGGAAAATGCATACAAAATACACACAAACTAGACATTGCAGGTTTGTAATTTTGCAGTGTGAGACATTAAACTTGCAAAACTACTGAGCAATAGGCTTTACATGATAATACATTGAATAAGTTGATGTTACATGCTAAAGAACAGTGGAGTCAAAAAAAGCCAATGGAGTCAAATGAGACAATGGAGTCAAAAAGAGCCAAGATTTTAGAGATGTTTTGCTTTTGTTTGCTTTTGCTTCAGAACACAAGCTATCAATATAATAAATGTTCCATGTATAAAGGTGACCTGTGGGGACACTGTTGCTGCCCCAGGTGTTTACTCAAAATGAAGTAGGCAGACGGTCTGTATATGCAACACTTCATATGAACCAACTTATATTCTGTTTCCCAACACGCTTCTGACCTCAACTTTTGACCTTGTGAGTAAGGTTTGTACCTGCGATCTTAATCTATCCAAGATTCTATTGTTCATCATCGCCGTGTTTGTTGTGGGCTTTGGACCCCACCATCATCCTATTTCAGAATTTACAATGCCATGAGCAAGGATCACATTTGACTTAGTTGTTGACAGGATGTAATTTTTTTATTGTGCCCTTGCAAAAGGAATCTAGTCTTGTGATTTATATCTGGACAATAAGTGGAACAATAAATTAACCAAGGCATATCAAGGTTCATGAATGGCCAGGAGTTAGATGCATTAAAGAAATGGAAAAAAAACAACAACAACCAAAAAACCTTAGAGATCTATTCTTTTTACAGCCACAGTGCCAATTATAACAAAGAAGACACTGAAGATTTTCAAGAACTTCAAAATTATTTGTTGCTGAACATCAACAAAGTTTAGCTGGCTTTCTTCATGTGTTTACTCGCTAAATGAATACAGGATGTATACTATGAAGAGGGTAATGTGGTGGCTTCCAAATAACATGCCGGACTTCAGATCATGACAATGTGACCCAGAGATGGTTTTTCTGGCTCTGCCCCCTAAAGTATAACTATAAGCTCTAGAACAATGTGAGAGACAACCCAATGATATTTCTGAATTTTATAAAGAGGAAGGTGGAAACTCTAGACTGAAGGAAAAACAGAGCTGCAGAGCATGTTCCAACCCAACAGATTAAGGTGACCTAAAACGAGCTTTTCCTGTGTTCCAGTCTAGCAAGTGAAGGCAACCCAGATTGGCTCATTTCTTCCCCAGATCCCTGGGGAGTAGTGTCAACAACACCAGGCATAATGTAGCAGCATTGCAAAGGAACATCCTGCTGGGATGTTCCTGCTGATAACAAGCAGTCAGGGAGAAACTCTCCTTCTGCAACAGGATGAGCACTCCCTTTCCTTGCTGAGATCAACCAGGCAACTGGGAGCATCACTGGCTAGGCAAATACCATCACAATAGGCCCTGGACTCAACAAGCCTTTTGTTCCTGTCAGCCTGAGAGTACCTTCCTTCACCCAAAGGCAACTTGTTGACAATAGTAAATGGCAACCCAGAAAGAAGGAGTGGTCTAGAAATGGAAATCTCCTTATGTCCGTGTGATGGTAACATGCTTCCCCTGCATAGAGGTGGTATGGCCTGGGGAAGTTCATACTTCCCTCTTTGAGTGGCATTGAGTAGGGGTCCCAGAGGTACCAAATAAACCAAGTAGACCAAAAGACTACCACAAAGGCTCAGAAAACTAAGTTGTCACTGGAAGACCCTGGTGGGAACGTAAACTTTTACTATGTTCATAGCTTTTATTTTTTATACTAGTTATTAGTAAGGAAAAATTCCTTCTACCCAAAAGATAATTAATGTGCTCTCAATTCATATTATTTGGGCTGTCATGGAATGGAAGCATCTACAAATATAGTTATGGAATCCAAAAATAAATTTCAAAAGAAAGAATGTATAAACATTCAACATTTTCAAGCTTTAATAAAAGAAGATAATACTATTATACAATTTTAATAAATAGAGTGAACTTTATAAAATCTCAAAATAAATGCTGGTACATTTAAAATATTGAATTTTGAAGCATTTTCTGAGGAGACAAAGGATGGCATCTCTTTTCGTAGCCCCTTAGGATTCTGCTAGTCTGTGAAACAGTAGCTTCAGCAGTTCTACAAAAAAGAAGATATCCCCTTTTATGTAGAAATAAATCTCTCCTTCAGATTTACAATTAGTATATTAGCAGCTTTGAGACATATTACATTAACGAAATCTGTTTAACTTTGTTCAACTCTATTGTTGAATTCTTTACACACAACTTTTATCATTTTGATGCACTAGTATTTTTTAAATATATGTACTTGGTATCTAGTTTTATGTTTTCATCCTGTATCTCTTTACATAGAGAGTGTTTCCCCTTATGATGTTCTGCAATTAGTGAATGCTCCATCAGAGCTACTAATGGTTCCTCATGAGAACTGAAAGCAATTACCAAATGCACTTACCATTCTGTATTTTAATATATTTGTTTATGTTTTCTCAGTAGACCATGAAACTTTTCAGAGGAGTCATCACTTATTCACCATTTTTTTCACTATCCTACGACAAACATGCATGTGGTATTATTCAGACATAAGCATGTCTACAGCTGCCATGCAGTATCCAAAAAGCACCTCTAATTCACCAATAAAAAAGGTTTTGAAGGTATTTTCATTTTCTTAGATGATTGGAAGACTCATAGATTGAAGTACACACGCCTTTTATATAAATAGACAAAAATTTAAAAAGTACTACATTAATAAATCATTGTGAAAATAGCACAAAAGTATGCATTTCTGCATTCACACGTGTGTGTGTTTTGTGTGCTTGGTGCTGTTACTCAACATATTTCTCGATCAATCTATCTGGGCTGACATTATCACTGTTATTGAAAATGTTGTTATTGTTTTCCAGTGATTGCATAGAGGTACCTACAATTCTCCCTTGCCAGAATATCTTAGCAGAAACCGAAGTTATCTAATAGCATAGATTTTTAGGTCTAGTTTATAAAGAAAACAAAAAAGATTTCAACTTCATGAGAGTCATCTGAAGTTCTCAACCCTAAAGAAATAATATGAACACTCCTATAGTCTTTACTCCAAAAGCGAAACACTTAGGTGTATAAGTGTCTGTATAAGTGTTTAAGGAAGTCATTAATTAAAGAAATTAATTCTTTTAATTAAACGAAATATTCACTCAAAAAACAATGTAAAATATTCTTCTAAAACAAATAGTATATTCATTCATAAAAGACTTAGAAATAAATATATTGCAACAATGATATATCTATAAGCATGTAGACATTTTCAGTGAGGTTATGAACTGTAATATCCAAAAATGTTGGTGTGTTATTAATTGATTTTAGAACACAGACTTTTGTATTGGTCAATATCATGTTTTTGAATTTGCAGCTTTTATATTACTTTAGTGGTAGTTTCATATTTATTTCTATAAACACATATTTCAAGTAGTGGGTGGAGGTAAGGCAGCCAGATGGCACAATGAGCCAAGTTACAGAATGGAACCTCAGAGATACAAGTTTCCTGCTTTGCTTCTCCTCCATACAACTTCATATCTATGAGGATGATCTAAGTTTTAGTGGTTCTTGTTAGTTAACTATTTTAAATTCATGTTACATGCAACATTATTTCAGTTACTGAATAAATATCATAGGTAAAAGTTGTGTCCAATCTATATTTTAATAAGGTGAGTAAGCATGAGTCACAGATTTACATGTAAATGGCCCAGCATCATAACCACCATTTAAATGCCTCTGTTTATATTATTCCATATCTTCCATTCAGTTCTGGGGGAACGTAGATCTTCAAAGGTACTGAAGTTTTTGGTAACATCAGATTGGAAAATTAGCTGACCAAAAGGGGCAGGACCAGAAAAGTATATACATGGGTTTTTCAGAAGGAGTTTCCATCCAGGAGCAACAAGAACTGATGCAGAAAGAGGCAGCTTTCATGGCAGTTTCCATGGAAATCTATAAAAGACTGTCATTACCTTTGAAACACACAAAAAGTCTTTGAAGTGCAAGCCTAGAGCTCTAATCCTACTTTAGTGTATGATTATGATCAGTCTCTTATATTTTCTGGACTTTTGTTTTCTCTTCCATAAAACAGTTGAAAGAATACATGACTTAGAGAATTGGTGTAAGGTTTAATATACTAGATGCAGCTGGGACATAAATTCACAGAATATCAATTCAATAGATGCATTTATTAGATAGATGCTGTGCTAGATGATGAGACAGTGTTGAATATCTTTTTCTCCTTATTCTTAGTAAAGTAATTCCTGGGTTTTAGCTTGGTTTTTAGCCTCCAGAGAAAAATATAGCCTTTCTTTGTCTCTTGCTACTTCTGCTAACTGGAATGGGGACATTATATTAAAATTCAAATAGCCATATTGAAACATTAAGTATTTTTTATGCATAAGCATCCCTTGGATATTTGGTTCCAGGCCATTGTAATAAGCAAATATCACAATAAAGCAAGTCACAGAATGTTTTTGGTTTTCCAGTACATATAAAAGTTATGTTTACACTGTACTGTAGTCTATTAAGTGTACAGTAAATCCTGGTTGCTATCCTTATGCCATATTAACAATCTTTATAGCATTTTTACCAGGAGTAGATTTCATCTCAAAACACCACTTTCTTTGATTGCCCTTAAGCAAATTCCTCATCCTCTAAGGTTTGATCATGGGATTTCAATAACCCAGTCACGTCTTCAGGCTCCACTTCTAATTTTATTTCTCTAGCTAGTCCCATCCCATCTGTAATTATTTCATCTACTGAAATCTAGAACCCCTCACATTCACCCATGAGAGTTGGAAGCAACTTCTTCCGAACTTCTGTTAATGTTGGTATTTCACTTCTTGTTATTAATCATAGTTGTTCTTAATAGCATCTATAATGGTGATTTTTTCCCAGAAAGTTTTTAATTTGTTTTGCAGAGATCCATTAGAGGACTGACTGCTTATGACAGCTATAGCCTCATGAAATGTATTCTTTAAATAATAAGACTTGATAGTTAAAATTACATCTTGTTTCATGGGCTACAGAATGGATGCTAGGTTAACAGGCACAAAAGCAACATGAATTTGACATACATTTCCATCTGTGCTCTCAGGTGACCAGATACACTGTCAATGAGCAATAATATTTTGAAGGAATGTTTTTGAGTATTAAATTAGAAAAGTAGGCTTAAAATATTCAGTAAACCACATTGTAAAAGATGTGCTTCTATGCAAGCTTCCTTGTTCTATTTATAAAGCACAGAAAGAAAGGATTTTGCATAATTCTAAAGGGTCCCAGGATTTTTAGAATGGTAAATGAGCACTGGTTTCAACTTCAAGTCACCAGATACATTAGCCCCTAACAAGAGAGTCAGCCTGTCCTTTGGAGCTATGAAGCCAGGCGTTGTCTTCTCTCTAAAAATGAAAGTTCTAGATGACATTCCCATTCAATATAAGGCTATTTGGTCTACATTGAAAGATCCATTGTTTACTGTCACCATCTTATTTAATTATTGTAGCTCGATCACCTGGATAACTGGCTGAAGCTTCCACATTAACACTTGCTGCCTCACCTTGTACTTTCATATCAATGGAGATGGCCTCTTTCCTTAAATCTCATAAACCAGCCTCTGCTAGCTTCAAACTTTTCTCTGTAGCATCTTCACCTTTCTAAGCCCTCAAAGAATTGAAATGAGCTTACTAAATTAGTAAGTAATCCTTTTTCTGGATTAAGCTTTCTTTTAAAGGGAATATTTTGCTGGGTTGATCTTCTCTCCTGGCCACTAAATCTTTCTCCATATCGGCAATAAGGTTGTTTTGCATTTTTAACATTTGTATGTTCACTGAAGTATCACTTTTAATTTCCTTAAAAAAACTTTCTTTGCATTCATAACTGAGCTAAGTTTTTGGTACAAGAAGCCTAGCTTTTGGCCTATCTTAACTTTCAACATGCCTTCTTCACTAAACTTAACCATTGCTAGCTGTTGATTTAAAGTAGAGGTCATGTGACTATTCCTTTCACTTGATATCTAGAGTCAATTGTAGGGTTATAAGTTGGCTTACTTTAAATGTATTTTTCTCCAGGAATAGGGAGGCCTGAGGAGAGGGAGAAAGATGGGGAAAAGGCCAGTTGGTAGAGCAGTTAGAATACACAACATTTATCCATTATGTCACTCTTTCTTATGAGTACGGTTCATGACAACCCCAAAAATTACCATAGTAACTGTGGTAACTAACTGCACCTAACTAACAATTACCACAGTAATTAACTGTGATCAGAAATAACTGATCACAGATCACCACAGCAAATGGGACACAGAAACATGAAGTGCACAAATGCTGTTGGGAAAATGCCACTCATAGAATACTAGACACAGGGTTGCCACAAACCTTCAATTTATTTAAAAAAACTTGCAATATCTGAGAAGCACAATAATAAAGCAAAATAAATTATGATGTACTGAAAATGTCAAAGCAGCGAGATCAAAAGAAACTTGGTCCCTGCAATCTTTGTGAAGTCAGAGTTACAGACTAACATAGCATGAAACTGCTCTATAACCAAGTGTTCTTCAACTAAGAAAACTGTACTACCATTTTTAACTTTGCTGCATTTTCTTTCACTGCTTGTAAACCCATCTTACCTGAAGCTTTGAACCTCAGAGACACACTCCCTGTCTTCATGTAGCACATCTAGTAAATAAATGGAATAATTCAGCTTGTCTGTTCCTAGAACCCAGGCTCTTGTGTGGTCAGAAGACCTGTATTAGATTCTTTATTAATGGTTGATAAGTCATTTTATAAGACCTAATATAAGACACATTGAATTAAATTTCAGAATCAAATTTGACAAAAATATTTTAATTTAATTTTTTAATTACAGTTGACTTTCAATATTATTTTGTGTTGGTTTCAGTTGTAAAGCATAGCACAGAATCACATACTTTACAAAATGTCCCTCTTGATATTTTCAGTGGCCAAATTGAAATTTGAAATTTTCACAAGAGGACAGTCTTAGGTACCACACAACATGACTCTGCTGCCTTTGCTGGGTCGCTGAGTGAATGGACTTTTACAGTTCATCCCACAAGTTGCCATGAGACTGTCTATGTAGTGTGACACAATCTAATGGCTGGTAACATTTGAAGCTGTGGGAAGTAGTTTGTGATCAAACTGTGAAGTACTGTGTATTCTTTTAAGAAGCCTTAAGAGAAGGCAGAAATTAGTACGTTGATAAGTGATATAGTCAGGATGTTTTATTAACTGAGCACAGATACTGTGAAATGGAAAGGGAGTGGAGTTTCAGGAAGCAAATACAAAGACAGTTATTGGATCTTCTTACTGCTACAGAGATGGATCTCTTTCCCTTTATGTTGTATGGGTCAACCTCCAAACTAACTTCTAGAATAAAATAATTACATGAAAAGATACAACTGACTCTTCAGAGAGTCGTTACAGTTAATTCTCAGCAGACAAACAGGACCAAATTTTTCTTAGACGGATTATTCCAGCAACACATAAAAACACAAATAAACATAAACAAACAGGCAAAACTCAGTAATTTTTCAAAATAGAAAAATTAATGACAAAAGCTATTAAATACTAGAAAAAGAAGGAGAAGAAAATTGCCAAAGAAATGTCTGTCTAAGAGCTTATACTGAAAGCTTAAAATAGACAAGTTTTGTAAAATATGGCTAGGCTTTGATTTATTCAAATTTTAGACACTCAACTTGGTGATACAGATGATAGATTCCTGAGTTCAGCCATCAAAAGACTCCATGTCTTTCTTCAAAAAAGAACAAATTGCTCAGTCTTTCTGAACCTTGAATTTATATGCTGAGAGCCTAGAAAAAGAAAGGATGCTATCACTATGTCTCCTTTTTTATTTATAAACTGATGATAAAGGCAGGAACACAGATAATAAAAATACAATCACAACAACAGTGATTATTGAATTTAAGATTTCCAATACACTTGCTTCTCCAGCCTGATGGTGTGCTTCTTTCTTTCTCAGATACTCTTCTCCATCCTGGTCTTCTTTCAGTTCTTTAAACCGCAAAGTTTTGCAGGTTTAAAGAACTGGGTTTTGTTTTTTTTTAACGTTGAGCTTTGCACAGACTATTCACTTTGCCCAGAATGGTTCTTTCTCTAACTCTACCTAGTTGCTTCATATCCTCATTGAAGCTTTAACTCATCTCCTTCCCACTGTCTCCCTATTTCATTTTTTTCATTTATTGCACCTGTTTGGTTTTTTTCCCCCTCCTCCTAGGACATAACATTTTGTTCCCTGTCCTTTCTTCATTTCATTTTCTATTTTTCTTAGCAGTGCATGCTCCAAGTCTAGCACAGTGTCCAGCAGTTAGTGGTCTTCTAGTGGTATTGGTTTAATAAGAGAATAAGTAAAAAAACTTACTGCATTTCTCTTTGCTTAGCTTGTCAGAAAATATAGTTTCTAAATTACAAACCACTTAATATATGGTGATAGAAAGTATTTTATATAAAACAAAATATTAATTGTATTGGAAGACATTATCATTGTAATGATCCTAAAGTATATGAAGCAGTCCATATCTTTCTGAGGAAATTAATACTGCAACAGATTATTTTCTTAAAACAATAAAAATTTGTAAGAATATATTTCTAAAAAAAGAGTTGTCTCTTCACGGAACACCTACAGAGCAGCCGGTTTACAGTTTGACACTTTGGCACTAGCACAGTTAAACTGTGTGTAGGTGGGTGAAATAATATTCTATCAAAATAAATTTGGTATGTTCACTCTCTAGATCAAGTAGCCATTATGTAAGTTAAATAAATATTTCTAGTAATTGAGTAAACAAAGTCAGATTCAAGGAAAATAGAGCTGTTGACAAATGTGATTGGAGAATTAAGATGATATAACATTAAAAAATTTTTATAATGTTCATTTTTAGAAATTAACAAGTATAATATCAATAAGTTTGAAGTTATTAGGAACTAGTGTTTAAAAAATAAATTGAATATAACCTGTGTACTTTAGGCAATGCTTTGGGTATTATATTAACATATAGTCATTCTACAATATAGCTTTTAATGTTACTAAAAATAAGGCAAATTTTGGTAGTTAGGAACCAATGAAATACAAATTCAATGTTTAAACTACAGTCAAATATTTTCTTAATCTTAAATAGAAAATGATATTGATAAACACATTCTTCAACTAGGCTGTATTCTGTACTGGGTAAGTATACTATAAATAAAGATGATGAATCCTTTAACTGTAGAATTAGTGAGCTATGTGTTTGGCAAATAGAACATTATTATAAACTGATTATATACTGTTTTTCTCTAAATGTCCACCCAAAATGCATGCCCTAGAAAACCTTAGTGTTAGAAACTACTTTTTAAAGAATTAATTGGCTGAAGAATCTGATTTTAGATCTTAAGAAGAGCCTTTATAAATGCAAATAACATCATTAAAATCTGCAGTGTAGTTCTGAAATGAAGTTTGGAATAGATGAAAATTTATTTAAAAAATTAAGTACATGTGATAAAGGCAGCATAAATAATCAAGTTAGGAAAGTATTCTAAGATGTCTCTTAGTGATGTCCCCTTATAATTGTATCATCTAACAATTCCACATTTTTTAAAAAATTGGGATAATGAATCATTACAGAATTATATGTTTTAAGAAATTACTGCACTACCAGAAATGTTCCAGTAATGCCCTTTCCTGTTTCTTTCTCTTTAAAGGTGGTGATTCATGCTAACTGCATGATTAAAAGAAGGAAATTTTGTACCTCGAAGTCTCTGGAAAGCAGCAAGTCCTCTGGCATACTTAGCAACATGCTTTGTTTTGAAGATAATGAGGACATTACAAGCTGTTCGGGTCTTTTGTCTAAAAATCCCCACCAGAGGCTTTCTGTGGTTGTCAGTGCCTGATTCCTGCAGAGCCCGAGTCTGGTTTTGCTGGAGCGTCAGCTGTTACTCATGCTTGTTGGGGCCTGTGTGCCATTCGTGGGAACACACTCAATGCTATGAGAAATCCGTTCACTTAGGGTACTCTCTCAGGGGCATAATTTTGATAAGCTTTTCAAACTAAGATTCTTCCTTTTGAAGTTCTGAGAACAATGACATATATTAACTTGCCTTGCCCTGACCAACCTGAAGAGAAGTAAAACAGAACTGGTAACAGGCCTATGGCAACCCCATAAAAAACACATGAAATGAATAGTATGAGATATCATTACACATTTTATATTTCCAGAAGACCAATAATGTTCCATCAGGA
This sequence comes from Phyllostomus discolor, assembly GCF_004126475.2. Taxonomy (NCBI): domain Eukaryota; kingdom Metazoa; phylum Chordata; class Mammalia; order Chiroptera; family Phyllostomidae; genus Phyllostomus; species Phyllostomus discolor. Next base: position 93,191,081 of record NC_040903.2, on the reverse strand, counting down.
AAATTAACTTGAGCATTTTGATTGAAGCAACAGAGTTTTAGTCTTAAATAATGAATCACAATGGGCAACTGACTTGAACAAGGAATTTCTTTTTTCTAAAACATGTCATTACCCTGCAATTAGAACAAGCTGATATGTCAAGGGGGGAAATTTTTGATAACATTGCCTTACAAATTGTAAAATTGTTCAGCAAAGGTTTTATCTTGATGAGCCCAGAGAAGAGCCAAAAGACTTTTGTGAAGAACTTCTGAAGGAGATAAAATAAAATAACTTGAATTCTGAGCCTAAAGTCTTGAAAATAATAAAAAAAAAAACTATGGGTACATAAATAGAAATAATTTGGTATAGAGTATAGGAATGATATGGTCAATTAAATATTATATAGAGTGTTTAATGAAGACAGAAACAAGTAAATGAGAATGCATTTTTTCTATGTATTCATACATAAAAACTTAGCTAAAATGAAAGCCTGTAAAAATTAACTGAACAACTTCCAGAAGGCTCAAATCATTAAGTATACATTGAAGAAGTCATATGGGATAATTTTGGCAATTAGCTTGAATATTTATTATATAAAATAATAAATATTCAAAAGTAAAATAAATAGTATAATAAATTTCCTTGTACCTTCATCTAAGTTTTAAAATTATTAACACTTGGCCAATTTCACTTCCTTTATATTCCTGACATAACACTTCCTGCCCCCATACACTCGTTGACTTTTTATCAAAATAATGACTCCAGTGACTGCATTTGGTGCTTTCTCTTGGTACACAGGAGAAGTTAAATGCAAAAAAAAAAAAAAAAATCCAAAACCCCACATACATACATTATTATGCATACAATAATATCAGAAAAAGTTTTGGCATTGGGAAAATTCTAGTCTTAAAAAAAAGACTTATAAATAACTTTAAATAATGGTAATAAACAATAGCATAATTTTGCTCTTAAAATAACTTACTGTTCTATCTTGTGCTTTGTGAAATTTGTGGACTTTTCTATTCTCATTGAAGCTTAAACTTTGGATAGACTGTATTTATACAAGTTTTCTTAGGAATCCATAATGAGATTACTTGGGTTTATTTTGAGTTAAAGGACAGGAAATGAGCCAATTTCAAATCCTAACTTCAAACCTCAAATTGCTAAAGATTTCTTACATTTCATGTTAATAAGTTGAACCAAAGGTAAAGAGAAATGTCAAAGGTCAGGAAGGGGCTACACACAAAACCATGTGTTGACTGATTTAAATAAGTTAATAATATTATCATGCTATCCCAACCCCATTATTTCCTGTGATCCACACATTAATGGAACACATATTTGCTGAAGACTCTGAATAGATCAGAAAAAGGAAAATAAAATGAAAAGGAAACAAAAATGAAAACACATGTGAAGCCATTAACCAGTACCTTTAGTTTATTAACCTGAGATTTGTTTCTGATCAGGATAAAAGAAAAAGAAAAGAAGCCCATGGTTTATTCAAGATATTACTTGATTCTCTGTCTGAAGCTCTAGAACTATGTATAGAAATCATTCTTCATTCTATTTGCCTAGAGGTAATTGTGTAACAGGAATTTTATACCATATTATGCTCTTTAATATAGAAGAAGAGAAAATATTGGCCTAAAGTCTGTTGTGTTGAAGAACATGTTTTACTTAAGTAGCTACATAGAGAAGAATTTACTTATGAAAGCATAACTCATCCGTGTAATAGATTTTTAGTAATATAAATGAAAGGCATATTACTGTGATCTTATTCAATGACAAGTGAAATTCTGCAATATGTAAACATTATACTTATGTTGTCATATAGAGCGTTATAGTCACCTGTTTGTTTTATAAGAAATCTTATAAATATAAATGCAATCACTTATTTCATAATTAGTACTAAATAGTACAGTTGCATTGACTTTAATGCCTTAAAGATAAAATATTAATATTATTCATAGTTTTTTCAAAACAGAAGAATTATGTCTTTTCTATATTAACCATAAAAAGAATGTAAGAGAGCCTAGAGGGAAAAAAGCGCTTGACATGAAGGGCAGCCAAGAACAACTTGCACTTGGATTAGGCTTCAGGTACAGATTGCTGTTTGGAATTATCCTGAAGAAATCAGACGTGACACAGCACTGAAAGCCCCAGGGAGAGGCATTTACCCTTTCCTGCACATGTCATTATCTATAGTCATGGGCTTTTGGAGGAAAATAATCTTGCTTTTATTTGAACAGTATGCTAGGTAAAAATTAGAAAGGCAGAAGAAAGGAGAAAATTGAGAGAAGATGCGGCTGCAAGAGCTGGAAAAGAAATGGGTAAATACGAAAATGAATGGAGAGAAAGGAGCTTGTAGAGGGAGCTTCTGGCTTTGGCACTAACCTGCTAGGTGACTTTGGGTACATTATTTATCAGCACAGAAGTATCTTTGTCTCAGACTGAAAACATTAAATAGTTGCCTCCCAACAGTTCTATTACTAGACTATCTGTGTAAAGTGCCTGTGGGCAGTAGGTACTCAACAAGTGGTAACTGATTATTATATAAATATCCCAATGTTCTAAACACTTTTGGATTTAAAAATCCCATTAGCATTAACTGATGAGCCATAGGAAAAATCAGTTTCATTAATTTATATTTCACAATTATGAATTGTTTTTATGAAATAAAGGAACTTCATGGTTTTCAACTTCTAATTATAAAACTGTTTCATGTTATGATTATATTAATGAAACTTTAAAATTATTTGTCCACAGATTATTTATATATTTGCTCTTCATTTTAATTCAATAAGAATGTTCATATACTCCTTAGACAGTATTCCTTAAGAAATTTTCTTTCCACAAACATGAGTTTTTTAAATTTGTTATTTTTTTTCCTACAGAGAGAGAAAAAATTGATATGTTGTTCCACTTATTTATGTATTCATATATACCCTGGCCAGAGATAGAACCCACAACCTTGGCATATGGGGAAGACACTCTAACCAACTGAGTTACCCAGCCAAGACCACTGACATGGGTTCTTAAGTCATTGGTGCACCACTAGTGAATGACATAAAATATATGCTTTCCCATAAGTTGCTACTAAATCTCCAAATATCATAATCCATATCGTTTCATAATCATTATTATTATACTCTTACATAATTCTTACATAAAGACGAGAAAAATGTTCTCTTCCTTTCACCTGCATTCAGATAACACATTGGAGTGCTCAGTTGCTATGGTGAACACCACTGTAGAAGTGTTTTCATAGGAAGTACAATACAAGATCACCTAGACTCTCAGAATTATGAAAATTCCTAGCAAGTACATCACTGATCAGGCAATGAGAAAAATGCCTAAAGTAAACACATATTTAGGATTTTGCTTGAAAATCTCTGAATTCATTGCTGTTTCAGGTTCTCCAAGAAGGAAGAGTCATTTAAACAGTGGTTCTACTCTTCATGTTATAGTCTTAGGTGTTTTGTTTTCTTATTTTCTTACTGTGCTTCGGAGATTTATTTGAGCAAACAGCACAGTGCATGGAGGGGATAGTCTTTGAGCTAGCTTAGTTGTAATAGTTTTGCTCTCTCAAGTGCTTAAGCCATTCTGACTGGCTCTTGTGATTCTTGGCAATGATTAGGTTTGCTGTTTGAGTTTTCAGTGACAAGGCTGCCTGCTGAGGAAGCTGCATGGCTAATTTGGGTTACTCTGACCTAGCAGCGTTGCCATTTGGAAGGAAGAAAAGATTTCTATGTGGCCTAAGTGCCCTCTTAGCCTGCATTTCTCTTGACGTCTATTTAAATACAAACGCACTAAGATATCCAAGTGCATGTGAGGTGGAGAACAGGGTGTGTGTATGGGTATATGGGAAATCCTAAGGGTGGCATTACTAAACTACCTCCAAATAAATAATCTCTTTTTCATCTTAAACTGGAAGATACGCTATGACTTGTTTATTAGGAAGTTCATGCTGAGACATATTTTTGCTTTGAAGATCATAAAGAGCTCTCCTGGGAACTGCAACGGAGATAATATGAGGATTTCAAAAGGTTATACAATAAAATCTGGGAAAATGTCCTAATCATTGTCCTAATGACTCACCATATTCAGCTGCTTCCTTTCTTTCTTATTACTGCTAATGCTCATTTTCTGTAAAAACCTGAACTGGAACTAACTAGGACATCTTTAGGGTAATGTTAGTTTCCAGGCAATAGTAATTTTCAATGAAAATTGTATAGTGTACCAGTGAAGTGAAAGTCATATACAAGGACACTGTATTATGGACTTTTTTTAATCATCCCCATACCCCATGCCTTTCTCAAAATTGGCAACAAGTTTCAGGTTTGTTTTTGGTTTTATGCCACAATGCTTATCTGGTCTCCATTCCTCTCTGTAGAGCAGAGACAAAAGTAAAAAATCTCCCCAAGACTTAGGCTCAGGTCTCCTCAGGCTATCATGAGGCCTGCATAGCTCAAGATAGGAGAAGAAAGCACTTCAAACAGCTGAGAATTAATCAGCCAGCCTGGCTTCAAGCTCCATGTTGTAACCGAGCAATTCAGTTTCAGAAGCTCACTTGCATTAACTGAAATTAAATGAGACAGACTCATTTAATTCTCGTGTATAAAAGGCTCTTGAAGCACAGTTTAAACCAGTTACTTAGTGATGTCATGGAGCAAAGGGGCTAATTGAACTCATTGGAAAGCGAAGGGCCCCTGGGTTTGTATCAAAGAGAGATCGGATTGGCCTTTGAGACAATTTCCTTATATCTTATTCATACCTACGTAGCATTACATTTTGTTCCATCCATTATCATTTAACCAGAATGTTCAACCTCTCCTCTTGTGTCAGTGTTCTTTGTAATACAGGAAGCTCTTTAGGGAATACATATGATAGTTTGTTATATGAACCAGTGTAACTTAAGGCCTCTCTCATTGTATCTCAGAACATTTCTACATTTGAGTAAAAGGATTAATTATTATTCTAAATAATTCTAGAAAACAGACTTTTGTTACACTCAGGTTTTAATAAAGACTTCAAATACTAAATAAACATAATAAACTGAAGTTCTCTTTGTTTTCAAGTTTTCTAATCAGATACTTTATTTTAATTAAAATACAATGTGTATACGTATATTTCCTTCATATAATTGTATTGGAATTATTTTAATAACTTACATATAAAAGCAATATTAAAGCTCATTTTCAGATTTCAAGTATATATTTACATAAAATATGACTACAAATTATCTCCCAAAATTTGAGGGCTCTCTTTACTGAATTTATTAACAAATGTTATTTATTTTCCAGTTAAATGATTAGCCAATCAAAGTAATCAATTCTATGGTAATGATAAGGCTAAAAGTAAAATCCCAAAAGGGTTTAAATCTATAACTCTTAACTCAGAATTATCTGTGGTAATGATTAAACCATTTGCTATCTATATACCAGATATTATCCATTAGCTTAGTCAAAAATGTCGAAAGCTTTTTCTTCTACAGGCTGTTAGTAAAGCAAATAAACCATTTCTCTATGTTATTGACAAGTTCTTAATGGATTTATTTCTTAGACACAGTGACTCGTCAATAGAACAACAAACATTTAAGAACATTTGAATGTCTCCAGTGTTGATTAAAATATAAACCTTTATGAAGGTTAAAGTTGTTCAGTACATTCAAAATATGTTTTGTGTGGCTAACTCAATAGTAACACTTTAATTGTGACTTCTGTAGTATTTTTATAAAAATAAAACTGGTTTAATAAAAAATCATTTTTAACTCTATGCCAAATGGTGGGAAAAGTTTCCTTAAGTACTTATTTATATGGAGACAGGTTTCTAAATAGGAGACCAATATAGAAGTATTTTAATATGAAAGATAACTGTAATTCAGTAATTCACTAGTGTTCTGCATTGATTAAGAGGGTATTGATAGATGATGCTCCACACCCCACAGGGATACATTCTGTATACACATTGACCTTAAATGACTTGCATATCATTGTTTGTAATACAAAAAATCTGGAAATATCCCATTTATCAACAAAAAATGGATAATTAAATGGTCGTGTATTCATATAGAATATTATATGACAATGAAAAATAAAATAACACGATCACACACTATTAAAAGAATCTCAAACCTTTCTGTTAAAAGATTAAAGCAAGATATATATTAATATACAACATATAGTCCCATATCTATAAGTGTCCAAACCAAGTTAGACATATATTTTATAGATATTTATGTAAGCATGTAAGACTAAGTAGAAAAGCAAGATAATAATAGAATATACTGATTACTTAGGAGTTCTGGCCAAGATGGAGGCATAGGTAGAAAAACTTTACTTCCTCACACAACCAAAAGAAGGATAACAACTAATTTAAAAACAAAAACCAAGCAGAACTGTCAGAAAAATCAAACTACATGGAAGTCCAACAACCAAGGAGTTAAAGAAACATTCGTCTCAACTGGCAAGAGGGGTGGAGACAGGCAGCTGGGACAGAGAGGACAGGGGGTCAGTGTGTTGGTGAGGTGGGGGCTGGCTGATGAGGCAATCCCACATTCTTATGCAGACAACCCAGGAAGAAAAACTGAGGAGTGAGACAGACCAGAAACCCCAGTGTTTCAATGTGGGAAACCCAGAGGTTTCAAAACCTCTGGCTGTAAAATCCTATGGTGGTTGCAGCAGTGGGAGAAGCTCCCAGTCTCACAGGAAAGTATGTTGGAGAGGCCCACTGGTCCTAGAATATACACAAACATACCCACCTGGGAATCAGCACCTGAAAGGGCATAATACACTTGTGAGAAGCAACAGAAGTGATGGCAAGTGGGGTGAGACTAAGTAAGTGGCTTTATTCTCTCCCTGACCCCTCCTCCACATACAGCACCACAACAGCAAAGAGGGTTGCCCTGCCCTGGCAAATACATAAGTCTCTGACTCTTACAATGTAACATTTGTGCGGAGACAAAGAAATATGGCCCAAATGAAAGAACAGATCAAAACTCCAGAAAAAGAACTAAGTGATGAGGAGATAGCCAACCTATCAGATGCAGAGTTCAAAACACTGGTACTCAGGATGCTTACAGAAGTTATTGAATTCAGTCACAAAATTAAGGAAGAAATGAAGGCTACACAAAGTGAAACAAAGGAAAATACACAGGGAACCAACAGTGAAGGGAAGGAAACCAGGACTCAAAACAATTATTTGGAACAAAAGAAAGAAAAAAACATCCAACCAGAACAGAATGAAGAAATAAGAGTTCAAAAAATGAGGAGAGGCTTAGGAACTTCTGGGATAACTTTAAAGGTTCCAACATCCAAATCATAGGGATGTCAGAAGGAGAAGAGGAAGAGCAATAAATTGAAAACTTATTTGAACAAATAGTTGAACAAAACTTCCCCAATCTGGTGAAGGAAATAAATTTCCAGGAAGTCCAGGAAACCCAGAGAGTCCCAGTGAAATTGGACTCAAGGAAGTACATTAAGGCACATCACAATTACATCACCCAAGATTAGATATAAGGAGAGAATCTTAACAGTAGCAAGAGTAAAGAGAGAGTTACATGTAAAGGAGTTCCCATAAGACCATCAACTGATTTCTAAAAAACCTTGTAGGCAAGAAAGTGCTAGAAGGAAATATTCCAAGTCATGAAAGGCAAGGACCTACATCCAAGATTACTCTATCCAGCAAAGCTATCATTTAGAATGGAAGGGTGGATAGAGTGCTTCCCCAATAAGGTAAAATAAGGAGTTCATTATCACTAAGCCATTATTATATGAAATTTTAAAGGGACTGCTCTAAGAAAAATAAGATAAAAAACTATAAACAGTAAAATGACAACAAACTCATTGTCAAAAACTATCAACAACTAAATCTAAAAAACAAGAATGAAACCAAGCAAACAACTAGAACAGGAACAGAGTCACAGAAATGAAGATCACATGGAGGTTTATCACTGGGGAGAGGAAGGGGAAATGGGGGAAAAAGGTACAGGGGATATGAAGCATAAATGGTAGGCACTAAATAGAGAAGAGAGGTTTAGAATCGTATAAGAAATAGCGAAATAACAGACCTTATATGTACAACCCATGTATATGAACACCCATGTGGGTGATGCAGGAAGATAGGGGGGTGCAGGAAAGAGAGGGATAAAAGTGTGGAAAAACTGGCCAAGCGTAATAGCATAATCAATAAAATATACTTTTAAAAAGAAAAATTAATAGAATATACTAATAAGTAATTGACAATGACAATGATAAACTAATAAACAATATATAATGTTATATAATAACATTCAAGCAAAGAAATGAAAGAACACATATTAACCTACTGCTTAGTATATTTCTGCAAGGTGAGATCAGTATTTTAGATATTGTTTCTCATTTATTGCAAAGTAGTAGTAAATATCTGCAAGCAAATATTAAAAAACTGCAAGACAATAGAATAGTAAACATATGTTATCAGTAGCAAATTATAATTGAGCATTGAATATATCACAGGCTTATGCTAGGTGCTAGCATATATATTTTATTTCATGCTTACGTCAAACAGAGAGAGAGGTGTTTTGCTATTATTTCCATTCTTAGTTGAGAACCAGAGGCTAGGATAGATAGAAGTAACACACTTATTTTTACCCAACTAGCAACTTGCAGAGCTAAGTTACAGCCCTGTTCCTCACAATTACAAAGGTAAAACTCCAATTCATTGTTCTCATGCTTTGGGGGATTTAGTTGTATTTTATTATTAATGAAAATTTTGAAACATATAATAGAATTGGAAGAATTTCACTACAAACATGTTACATTAATCTTCTCAGGCTGCCATAACAAAATACCACAGACTGGATGTCTTAAACAATTTATTTTCTCACAGTTTTGGACATTGAGAAGTTCAAAATCAAGGTTCAGAAGTGTTCAGTTTCTGGTAAGGGCTCTGTTCCCTGTTTGCAGGGAACCATCTTCACATGATTGTTCTTCGTTGGCACACGGGGAGAATGTCTCAAGTTAATCTCCACCCCAATGCCTGCCATCTGACATTCATCATTCCAATGCTTTTGTACCATTGATTAGATTCACCTGTTCTAGAACATCAAGTAAATGGAATGATACAAAATATACTGTCTTGTGTAAGATTTTTCAGTGAATATTTTTGAGTTTTATTCATATTTTGAGGGTTTTTCAATAGTTTATTTCTTTTTAATACAGAATAGTTTGCTGTTGTAGGAACACATCACTGTTTGTCAAAAATACAATTGATATAAAGCTCAGCCTTTCCAGTTTTTGACTATTTTGAATAAAGCTGTTATAAACAGTTATGCAGGGTAATTATGTGGACATAGTATCTCTTCTCTTAGGTAACAATGGAGGCTCCAAATTGTTGAGTAAGTGTATATTTAGTTATGACATAAAATGCCAGATATGTTTTTAATGGGTTTGTATCTTTTCACACTCTCACCAGCACTGTGTGTGAACATTGATTGCACCACATTCTCATCCCCAATTGTTATTACTTTATGTAAATTTTAGTCATTCTGATGAATGCATAGTGATATCTTTCTGTGGCTTTAATTTGAATTTTCCTGATGATAATGATGCTGAGCACTTTCTCATGTCTTTTGGACAATTCATGTATCTCCTTTATGAAGTGCCTGTTAAAAGATATATGTTTTTCATATATTTTTCTTTTCCTGCCTGTGGCATGCCTATTTATTTCCTTCATGGTGTCTTTTGATGAGCAGCAGTTTTACACTTTGACAAAGCCTAAGTTATTTATTCTTTTTTGTGACATCTTTAAGAATCATCTGTCTACTCCAAGTCACTAAGATATCCTCCTATGATTTTTCTCTCACAACTTTGTGCTTTAAAATTTTTGGTTAGGTTTATGATCTATTGTACTTTTTATTGTACTTTTATGTATTGTTTGAAGTATTGGTTGCATATATATTTTTTGAAATATACACATTTTTGTTATGCAGGGTACTTCAGAGAAACAGTCAATCATATTTATGCAATTGACTAATTCCATTATAAAGGCTGAAAAGTTCCGGGAACTTCAGTTAGCAAGCTGGACACTTAGGAGAGCCAGGGGTATAGCTCTATACTGAGTCTGAAGATCTGAGTACCAGGGGAGTTGACAGCATTAGCTCCAGTCCAATGGTAGCAAAAGGCTGATGTCCCAGCTCAAACAGTCAAGCAGGTGGAGGTCCCTTTTACTAAACCATTTTTTTTTATTCAGGCATTCAGCTGACTGGTAAGACCCATCAACATTTTCTTTACAGGCTAATGATTCAAATATTAATGTCATCCAGAGACACATCCTCATAGACACACTCAGAATAATATTTGACCAAATGCCTGGGCTTTTCATGGCCTACTCAAATTGACATAAAATTAACCATCACACCATTTATTCCAGCCCCATTATTGAAAATACTTTTCCTTTTGGATGTTTTGGCATCTTTATTGAAAATCAAATGACTATGTATAAGTGGATTTATTTCTGGATGAATGACATATTTATTATTCTTGTGGGTACCCTGAATTTAATGTGCTGACTTGCTTCTTTCAAGGACTATTTTAAGTCTAATGAGGACAGCATGATAGTGGAAAGGGTCAATTGTCAAGTGAGGCTCACAAAATGCAGAGATCTTACCCAAGGACCAAACTTGACTAATAATTTATGGAAAAGGATGGCAAATTTATTTTCTATAAATGAACAGATAGTAAATATTTTAGGCTTTGTGGCCACACAATTTATGTCATACATTTTAAACTATGATTATAACTCTTAGTATATAGCCTGTTTTTTTTTTTTGCTTTTGTTTTTGTTTTTGCTGATCAGTGATTTAATGTGAACAGATAATCACAAGCCACAGAGAAAGAATAAATTCTGAAAAGTCTTAAGGAAGCTTTTCAGGCCTATATTTCCTTCACTAAAATGAACTCTAGCCCAGCTTTAAAATACACATAGGATATCTGAGTTATGGCTGTCTGGCATCATTCACACAAAGAAGACTGTTTTGATCGCAAAACATCACCATAATTATACTCTAACAATCTTATACTCTGGTAATTATATAGCTAACACAGATGAGTTCCAACGGAACAAATAGAAATAATGCTGACGTACATAGTGTGTGTGTATATGTGTGTGTGTGTATGTATACTACCAGAGCATATACTACTAAAAAAGCACTTTAGTAAACACCACCAAGAGGTCTAGTTAGTGTGTTTGGAAGGTATTTGACCAAGCTATTCCTTTCTTTGTACAAATTGTCTCCTAAGTGTACCCAAAGTAGAAAGATTAATTTACAGACCTGCTGCCATTCCCTCCTTAATAGTATGATTAAAGAAAGTGAGCTATTAGTATAGAGAAGGCCTGATAATAGATTCAAATTATAGAAAGACAATGAAGATGAAATCAGGAATTGTGAAAGTGAATAGAACAAGACCACTGAAGATACTTGAGTGGGCAAGATCTGGACACAAATCTGTGGCCATAGCACTAAGCTGGAGAAGGCTTGTTTTTCTTAAGAGACAGACCAAAGAGAGAGAGGGCTTTTACAGAAGGATGATTTAGCATGGAAAAAAATGAGAAAAAGATACATTCATACTTGTGAACCCTAATTTGAGGAGTCACAGTGGATATTGAGTATCTGCTACAAATAAAAAGGGAGGAATGAATAGGGCACTTAAAGAAAGTGGAAATATTTGGATGAACCGCTGTGAAGGGCATCGTGAACCACCTAGAAGCTAAAGCATTTTGCAGCTATTGTTATTTTATTGAAGTAAGCAGTGAATAATAATTGGCTAAGGTGATCAAAGGACAATAATGTATGAGAGGTGATGGACAAAGCAACTTATAAACAGTATTGTAGAGTAAAACAAAATTGCATCATTCATAATTGTTAAATTCTAAAATCAGCCAGTGAGTGAATATTTCATATGCTGAAATGCATTCTTTCATAATTTCCATGGAAGGACAGATCAACTGCTTTTTCTTCATTCTAATCCAGCAAGGTTTTCCTTTAGCACTAAAACAGGTTGCTATTTCTATTTGAAATTTGAAATTTATCTTTTAGAACTGTTTCTTAAAAAATATTTAACTTTCACTAAGAGAGTAACAGACTTACATCCCTCATGTCATGCTTACTCCAGGGCAGAGACTTATTTGGTAGTATGGCTAAAGGAATCACCCATACCAATTACATTATTCTCTGTTTCTCAAGTAAACTTATTACATTTTGAGTAAGTTCAATGTCCGGGCATGGTGACACCATGAGTCTCAAAAAGACTCTAAAACAGAAGATAATATTCTGATTTTACAGATGAGGGAACTAAGACTCAGAGATAACTTAAGTAACTTCAGGAAGGTCAAAATAGTTAACAGCTAGCAGAAGCAGTAGTTGAGCTTGAGTCTTCCTGACTCTGAAGCATGTTGTATGATGTCAGCACAGAGTTGTGTGATTTTGCTTGTTGTTTGTTTTTAATATTTCTGGCTACTACCCTGCAACTTTAAAATAAAAGAAGAGAAAATAAGCATGGGTGATTGTAACTAGTGATTGATGAGAATAATATAGTGACTGAAAATAACATTGGTCTTGGTTTTTTAATTGTTCAATATATTGATGAAACAGTTTATCTTAGAATCCAGACTAGTGAGGGGAAAAGGGGAAAGTAAAGTTGGTTACATTAGGACAATCGAAAAAGACTAAATATTAATGTTAAATACTGATAAATACACAAAAATTTAACTCTTATTGTCTGTTAGTGGGAAATTAACAATGACTAAGGCATGGTGGTTGAGCTATGGAATATCATGTAAGTGAGTCCATTTCAGTGAGATAGAGCTCAGTGAATGAAGTTCAGAGTAGCTATCCTAGTACTTGAAAAGCTAGGTTTATCAATGAAGACAATTAGAGTCATAAATTTCAGATGCTGTAGAAATGAGTCATCATGTGGTGGAAAAGGACAGAAAAAACTCTCTGAAACCAGTTTATGTGAACTACAGTTTTAGTAGAAGGGTTATGAAGAACACTACAGCCCCCTATTGCAGAAATTATAACAAAGGCTCATGGTGACTAGAACTTCTGAAATGTTCATCAATAATCTCATTATGTAATGTCTGTATATTTTGACATTTCATATATATGTACTTCTACAAGGTAGGTTTTTTTTAAAGATTTTATTTATTTATTTTTAGAGAGGGAAGGGAGGGAGAAAGAGAGAGAGAGAGAAACATCAAGGTGTGGTTGCTGGGGGTCATGGCCTGCAACCCTGGAATGTGGCCTGACTGGGAGTCGAACCTGCGACACTTTGGTTCGCAGCCCACGTTCAATCCACTGAGCTACGCCAGCCAGGGCACAAGGTAGTTTTTATAATGGATAATATTGACAACATTAAAACTCATTTCTCTGAGATAGAATGTGATTACTGATTGGTGGGATTTTAAAAATTTATCCAAATAAAAAGCTATGAAGTAACTTGGCATCCACATGAAAGATTATAAAATATCTTCAAAGTGTTCTTTGGTAACAGTTGTATGGTAAAGGGGTGTAATGCCAAAATACCTACCAATAGTTGCAAATTAAAGAATCAGAGGGGATTAGTGCTCTCTATTGAGAATGTGTGAGATACCAAAGCACACTGTGTTTAGCATAGTTTCCAAAAAGACTCTAAGCTTCTAAACTGAAAAATAGATAAAAAAGAAAAACTAAATGTGTGTATTTAATATTACTAATCTGTTCAGATGCTTTTAGGCAGGCTATATAAAAAATAATAGGGAAGGGCAAGAGAAAATGTGCCTTTTTTAGTGTGTCTCCTAACTAAAAACCAGTCTAAGACCACAGGAAATGTATTTCTAGTTACAGTTGAGTGTGTATTTTTAGGAATGATTTTCAAAACTTGAAAGAGACTTCAAAGAAATGTAAATAGCATACTCTGTGCTCTCCCATAACCCCTAAGGTCAGTTTCTTGGCAGTTGTCTTTGCCAGTACCAACCTACTGGGAGACAATTATATGCTGGGCAGTTGCCTTTTCGATCAGCGATGCATCTTTTCTGAATTTTTTTCTTTAAAAAAATTATTTTTTGCCTCTTTTCAGGTCTGAGAAATCAGTCATCTTGTCACTCCATATGCTATGCCATGTGCTAACTTGACAGGAAGCTGCATTGCAGGCAAGTTTGTTTCTCCAGAATATCACTGCAAGAGAGTTTTCAGGACAGTTGGGGCCACATCAAAAACGGGATCATTTCCACACCTACAAAATGAGGCCCACTGGCTCTCACATGCCCCCACAATGGGTGCAGTGGTTTGGGGATGGTCAACGAGAGTCTTGTCTCAGGCATGAGTCCTAAATGCAAGTAATATGCTCATGATCGATGCACTATTCACATCCACAAAAATGCTTTGTTCAAGTTTCTAATTTTGAAAGAATCCTTTGATAAGAGTGGATAAGCCATTTATGGCTTTTAGATTTGATAGTGACTTCATTCAAACTCTGCTTGTTAGGTAAAATTGAGATGTCATTGTGGAGTTTTCTATATTGAAAAGAACAAAAATAATGTTTTTAAGTAAAAAATAAAATGCATTTCAAAATATTTTGAGAAATTGTGCTGTTTTACCTCTACCAGATTACTTGTGGTTATATAGCCACATTGGGGCAATAATAGGTAATAATAAGGAGATATAGAGAAGCATATGGGGGAAGTCAAATGTATATACTTCCTGTTTTAATGCCCAAAAGAGTCACAAAGAGAACTGAAAGCAGAATGGAGTTTCAAGAATAGGGACTGCTGGAGAGATCACAGCCCAGGCCCTAGAAGTAGCTCCAAGGAAAACAAAACAACTTTCTTGTCTTACTCCCTAAAGAGAGCTTGAGACAAATTGAGCTATAATGTAAGAAACAAAAACAAAAACAAAAAATAATTCCTTGCTTTCCTCCTCCATTGTGAGAGTGGGCTACATCTGATTTCATAGGATACTAACAGAATGGTCAAGATTGTGGCCATTTCTTCCACATTGCACTCTAATTCTCTTTGAGAGAATTCTGTTGCAATGTATGTTCTAGAGCACCTGATTTCAGTTTTCCTCTGCATGCTCACCATGCCAATCATGCATTTTGTTACAGAAACTGTGCATTGAACATCACGTGTGCAGTACACATATTAGAGGTAGTGGTGTTTAATTAAAGCAGGATAATGTTGTGTGTGATTTCTTTAAGTTGAAAGAGGAGCTAAAGGTAGCTGGAAGGTGGGCCACAGGTTTTACTGCATATGCTTCTACTTCAAGGACAACTCAGCCTTATACAATCTGAAATTCAATTTTTTGAGTTCCATCAGGGCTTATGGGCTCAGTGAATTAGGCTGACTAAATTATCAAGGGGCTAGTGATAAACGGGAGTGTCAATGTATTAACAATGGAATATCTGTCTGGCCTTCAGTGGCTCCTCCAGTTTGTCCAGTGGGAATAAAAGAATCCTCACTGGGAAAATGCTTACCAGAATTAAATAAGGCTGCTCAGTAATTTGGACCCCTGAGAAGTAGAAATTGTAGTCTCAGAGTTCTTTAACCCATTAAAATAAGTCAGTGTCAACATCATGAATAGCATAGTGGCTTTAAATAAAATGCTGGGAAACAAAGCCATTTGGATATGGGAGTTCCCCTGTGTTCTTATTATGATTCATCCTTCTCAGTTCTTAGTTGATCCATTTGTTCCTCTACCATGGGTAATGCCTTGTTTGTCAGAAGTACCCTTTCTTTATTATTTTTTTAATTTCTTAGTGTGTGGTTGCACTCACGTGCTCCTTATTGAAGACCTGACCTGCAACCCAGGCATGTGCCCTTACTGAGAATAGAACTGGTAACCCATTGGTTCACAGGTAGGCACTCAATCCACTGATCCACACCACCAGGGTGGAAGTATCCCTCTTTTAACCCATCCAGTGCCACATAGGCCCTTATATGCCACACTAATTCCCTCGGGGTCTGTGTCTAAGTATCAGAACAGAAGAGCACTGACTTAGTAAATTCTGAGGTACACCATACTGGTAACAGCTTGATGTATTTCAGGTTACATTTGAAGAGATGGCTGCATTTGAAGGATGAACTTTAAGGTCCTTCCTGTGTAACTTGTCATGTTTATGGAATGGGAAACTTTGCTTGGCAAAAACACACAGTAATGTTGTAAATACATAATTCCTGGAAAGAGAAAATTAATAATTCTCTTCTACTCTGTATGGGACAAACTATAATTTGAGTATTTTGCTTGTTTCTAGCAGTCCACTCATTTGTTCACATATCCATACCAGTATTCCAGTCAAAACATCAACTTTAGGTGATGCAAAAATTAAAAATTCAATTTTTGCCAAATATTTAAATGTTGTGAGGAAGAAAAATAAATATGATATAAATAATAATAATAAGCATGATAATAGTATGTAGTATTTATTTTTTGGTACATCATCCTTGTCCTGAATTGTCTCCGTTCATTCTATACTTATTTCAGCATCATAACACCATACACTGGGTTGATCAAAAAGTTTGAGTATATTTTACCATTTAAAATAAGATTATCTTTCACTTAAGCAGTTGAAGATGCATAAACATAGGAAGATTTTTTAAATTATTTTTCCCTTCTTGAAGTAGATATATTTTTATTAATTTAAATACATATTTGCACTATAGTATTATAGTAAATAAACTAAATTAGAAATATTATTTTATTCCACCCTATCATTTTATAAATCTCTACTTATTATCTGTGGCATTAATATTATTTGACTCACTTACAGTGCTTTTTGAGGGGGCTAACTTACTTTTCCAGAGCACTTTTCACTTCTATAAAAGTTATTTGAGATATAACACATTGTGAATTTATATTTCAAGCTGTCATTAGAAATGATTTTCCAACTACAAGAACCCCATTCTTTAAAATAAATTATATTATAGAACCGGAAGTAGAACTCAGCATTTCTCCAGTATTTATACACTCACTTAGTGTATTGTTATTATGAATGATTATGAACTGCCTTGTGCACAAAGGCATAAATCCCTTGTAAATGTAAGCTCAAAACCTCAAGAAATATTATTAAATCTAATTTTATTGAGTACCTATTGTGTATCCCTCACCTTAAAGATTCCTGTATACACACATATTTTCTCACAATTAAAGCAAAATTATCTTAGATTTTTGATAAGTATACCCTGGACTCTGTCATATAACATGTACTAAAAATATTTTATAATTGAACACCTGATTATAACATGTGTAGTTACTAATAAGATCTATTTCTTTCAGTATTCATTTATTTTTAATTGCATAATTTTATACTCACTTGTGATTGTACAACATTGCCAGCTAGTAGTAAGCAGTGTGTGAGACTTACACTTTTTGGAGCTCTGGAAAAATTTAAGTTAGTTCAGTTTTGTCAGAGTTTAGAACTTGGATTAGTTAGTGGTTGTGAAATGCCACTTATTTATTGCTTCAATACATTAGCCCCTGCTTATAGTGATACTGCACATATTCTTCTATATCTTTTATTAATTTGGCTTTTTATAAACTGTGAATTTCTTGTACATATTGTGCACTCATTTCTTGTTCAGTGGTTTTTCCTTTATCATTTATTTGCAGTTATATTTCATATATTTTGAATTAAATTTTTGCCTGTTATATGTTTGAAATATCTCATCCCAGGCTGAGGCATCTCTTTTTCTCTGTTCACTATGTCTAGTGTTGAAGAGCTGTGTTCCACTTTAAGGCAGCCAGGTATGTAGGATGCTATTTTTGTTGACCAATCAACATCTCAATTAACTGGAAAATTACTAGAATTTTATTTTATGGATCTATATGGATAGACAATAGGGTTAAAGAAAGAACCATCAAGTGCATTATAGATTGAATGATGAAGAATTTCATACCAAGATGAAGGAAATTAAAAACAAACTACTTTAATGGAGGAGAATCATGGGGTGATTTAAATGGTTTTAAGGAAACAAACTAAGTGCATGGTATTATTAAACAGAAGGATATAAATGTTATAAATAGTTCAGGGTGCACACATTACTATATCTTTTTTCATTTTATATATTGTATATTGGAGTTTTGGGTTGTTTAAATGTCAGCTATTTTCTTTGATGTTCTTTGACATTTTCTATAAACCTAGAATCCATTTTTTCTTAGCAGAACAAGCTTAGATTGTGAAATGTCACTTGCTATTACTGTCTTGAAACACATGATTGACTATGGAGTGTATCACTGTGATTCACTGGTATGGTATATGTAAAACTGCAATGGATACTTGCAAAAGATCTTGCATCAGGAGCTAATTGATTTTCCTGGTACTTAGGTAAAAATGGTGGCCTTCATTAAAATTCACTTTTTATATAGGCAATAAAAATCAAAGAACAAAGACTCTGTACTGTCAGCAGGTAAAAAGCAAATCTGACAGAGTGTAGTTCCTACTGTTACATCAAATGAGGATGACTCTGCTCATCTACCCCCACTCCAATAACAACCTTTTATCTATCACAGAATTCATAACACCTTTACACGTTTCACTTCTTTTGATTTTCAAAGCTTTCTGCAATTGGCTATAGAGTAATCATTATATCCATTTTAGAAATGGGAAAACTGAGGTTCAAAAGTTATGTGACATGGTCATAGTTAAGTCTCAGTTAGCTTTTAGGAGGGCAGTATTAGTAATCTAATACTAGTAATTAGGTTTTGGAATTCTGGTCTAAGTTTTCTGTTTCATTTTACCTTTCACCAAACTAGATCCCTAATCTGTATGCTGGGTCCCTGATGTTCTCTCTTGGGCTCATCTCTATATGCAACACACTAGCCTGGTGTAGAAGCTAACTCTGAGTGGTGGATGAAATCATGATGATTTTATAATGTGTGCAAATTCTTTGGCAGATTCTTATCAAAATATGAAGTCTAATTCCCCTCTGATTGCATATGGGCCCATATCAGTTAATCAATTCTGACTAATGGAATGTGGCAAAAGTGATGCTGCATGATTTCCAGGCTATATCATAAAAGACAATATAGTTTCTTCTTGTCTCTCTCTTGGTATACTTGCTCTTGGAACCCATTTACCATGATGCGAAGAAACCAAGCAATCACATGGAGTGCCCTTGTGTAGGAGTTCTGGTCTCAGCCTCAGCAGAAGTCCAAGCCAACAGCCATCATCAAATGCCATGCAGGTGTGCAAGGGAATCTTCAAATGATTTCAGCCTCTCAACCCTCACTGATGCTTGAACACAGATCAGTGATCCCCATCATACTCAGTCCAGAGCACAGATTCATTGACTAAATGTTGTCATTATTTTAAGCCATAAGGTTTTGGGTGGTTTGGATACAATGAATTTAACAAGCAGATTTGCTTGCACATATTTATTTAATATCCCCTATGTATTGACACTGTTCTTGGTACTAGGATGCAGGAAGGAAACTGGGAAGGAAGGGAGAAAACATTTTCAGGATATCTACTATAATCTAGGTGTTGTGATTTATAGAACTTAAGATATAGTATCCCAAATAATTCTCAAAATAATTCATAAAGGGGGTATAATTATTAACTTAATTTGGCAGAAGAGCAACAATATGAAGAGATTTGCTCTGGTAAAAATAGTAGAACTAAAATACAAACCTGTTGGGAACTGCTCTGGCTGGTTACAGAAGCTGTAACCCCCCTGGCTAAGGCAGCGTCCTTGAGACTCAAAAAGACCTTGAGACTATAAACCACTAAGGAGACAAAGCTTATCTTCCTAGTTGGAGCACTGACTCTGTTCACTTTACTTCACCCTGCCTGGCCCCCAGTGCATGACCATTTGGTCAATGATGGGTAAGATTTCTCAAGGGAGGGATGATGTAAGACAGGCACAGTTATGAGGGGGCCTTCAGGGAAGGACATGGGGGGCTATGGAGAAAAGGGGATGACAGACCCTCTCCCCTGGGCTTTGACATAGCCTGAGTCCTCATTTTGTCCACAAGAAGTCTCCTAATCTCTTGGGTGCCTTACTTCCTCTGCTAATTTAAGCCTGGAATAATGCCTTAAGCCTGAAACAATGCCAGAGGTGGGTGTGACCCTGTTCTGGGAAGGGCGGGTTCCCTAGGGTGATCAGGCCTAAGAAAGAATGCATACAATCCTATGAAACTTACTTTTCTAATACCCTGCATTTAAATGATAAGGGTCTAAGCATGAAGGGAGTTTGTTCCCCAAAGTATTATGGCCCTTTAACCATCTGACCCTGACTCAGAATAAGCCCTCAGAATTCTTTGAATGTTATATATTGTTTAATCATTTATGCCTGACAGTGATTGACAAGCTGTACATATACACCCTGTATTCCTTTGCAAATTAAACCCAATAATAAAAACCCATTGAGGAACTGGTTCCTGGTCCTTCTCCTTTGAGAGATCAGCTACCTTTCTTCCCCAAGCAGATCATTTTTTGGTAGACTTATTCTCATCCATGGCAGACAGGGGGCTATGCAGGGAAAGCTCCCCCACATGAACCTAGTATCTAGAACTCAGAGTTCACACCATTCTTTCTCTGTTACAAGGAGATTAGAATGCGCTTACTGAATGTGATAATCCTAGATTTGTGATAAGTTTATAAGTAATTATTAGGCATTTAATAAGGTTACAATAGAGGTATGAGCAGAGTGTTCAAGAACATAGAAAGCAGGATTATTCTGTGTTTTGTCTTCTTTTCCAGAATGAATGAAATTTCCTTACCCTTTTTCAGGAGTTAATAGTCACTTGGGTCTTAAAAGAGGTTTGGAAGGAGGGGAAGCATTCAGAGGAGCACTCAGATTACAGGGAAATATATGACAACCATAGAGATGCAAAGGCCCTGGGGATAGGTAGGGAGACACCAGGGTTTAGTCTGGTGTGAACACAGTGAACAGGGAAGGAGTAGTGGGAGGCAAAGCTGGATGAGAGGAAAGAGTCAGTGAAAGAGTTGGGAAAGATCTTATTTGCCCATCCAAAGAGCTTGCACCTTATTCTAGAATCAATAAGAGTCTGGAAACATTTAAAACAAGGCTGTATTTAACTAGATCATTAGTCTAAAAAGACAACGTGGGTTGCTGTGTGGAAGTATCATTTTAACTGTTAAACCAGTTAGGAAGCTAGTGTAGTAATCCTTATGAGAAATGAGAAGACACCTAAATAATGAAGGAGTTGAAACAAGGAGGAGAGAAGTGATTCTAGAAATACTTAAAATTGTTCAGTTTATTTGGGTATGGTTTGGATAGTGAATTATTACCCTGAATTAAATGGATGGTGAGTCTTTTATTCCAAACACAAAGTAGAAGAAGGTATGTATGTAAGACTGAGAGTGAGTTCATGAACAAAAACGTTGAATAGGAGAAAATTAAGAAAATACTCAATATAAAAACAAAAGTGTAAGCCTGTAGCAAGACAAAAAGGTTAGATATGAAAGGTGAGTATTTAGGAGTCAGTGAAAGTCAGAGACAAGCAAGGATGAAAATAAACAAAATTATCTAGTGAATACAACTGAGAGATGGTAGAGTATATAAATGTGGGACATGGAGATGGGATTGCTATTTAGAGGGCTGATCATAGAAAAGAGCCTGTGAAAGAGAATGAGGAACAGGAAATGAGGAGAAAGGAGAATATAGGTGTCTGGGAACAAAGACAAGGGAAGGAGCTAAAAGAAGACAATGGTGCCAAGAATTTAGGTAGCATGCATGCAAAAAAATGGCCATTGCATTGGCATGGAAGATATGAAGAAGAGAGTTAAGCTGCAGAAGAAAAGTGGGGGTTTGAAGAAGCTGAACAAAGGTGAACTTGATACTGCAAAAGGGCAAAAGTAAAGAAAAAGTTTCAAGAGCTGGAAGTTGTTTTTGTTGAGTTCATGCAACCTAGTGTCTCCAAAACATTTTTAATACTGTTGCTTGAGCTTGAGGGAGGTAAGTAGGAAATGTGCAGACCTTATTAGAAAGTCAGATGAGATTAAGTTTAAATTTAAAAAGCCTGATAATATATACAGATAACTCTTACATAGTGTGCTGAAAAGAGGGTAAAGATAGGACACTACCTCATATGAGATATGAGGTCAAGAAATTTTTTTGAAATGAAAATTTATTTATTTAATATGACTGATACCACATATTATTTTAAATAGTACATGCACACATTTAAGTATATATAAACATATATCATATCATATGTTAATATACATTTATAAAGAATGTATATATGTGCATATAATACATACATATTGTCATATACTGAGTGTTCGTGCCCTCCCTTCCCAAACTCATATGTTGAACCTAATCTCCAATGTCATGATACTTGTAGATTGAGCCTTGGGGAGACCATTAGGTCATAAGGTCAAGGATCTCAAAACTGGAATTAGTGTCCTAATAAAAGTGACCCCAGAGAGCTCTCTGGCCCCTTCCTCCCTGTGAGGACAAAGCAAGACTTCCCTGAACCAGGAATCTGGGTCTCACTAGACACTGACTCTGCCAGTGTTCTAATCATGGATATCCCAGCCTCCACAAATGTGGGGAATAAGAATATGTCATTGAAACCACCTAGTCTATGGCATTTTTGTTATAGCAGCCTGAACAGATTCAAGCACATACATATATTAATATGCATGTATGATGTAAATATTAAGGAATATACAGTTGACCCTTGAACAACATGAATTAGATCTTTACAGATTTTTTCAATAACTATGTATAGTACAGTAAATGTGTGCTCTCTTTTTTATAATTTTTAAACATTTTCTTTGCTCCAGCTTACTTGATGGTAAGAATTCAGTATATATTACATACAACATACAAAATATGTGTTAATCAACTGTTTGTGGTTTCTGGTCAAAATG
The DNA here is from genome assembly GCF_004126475.2 of Phyllostomus discolor. Lineage (NCBI taxonomy): Eukaryota > Metazoa > Chordata > Mammalia > Chiroptera > Phyllostomidae > Phyllostomus > Phyllostomus discolor. Next base: position 93,168,246 of record NC_040903.2, on the reverse strand, counting down.
AGTCTTATTAGTATTTAAGTTTTGGGGGATATGCATGTTTCTGACTGTGTGAGGGGTGGGCACAACTAATCCCTGACTCATTCAAGGGTCAGTTGTATATACACACATGTATATCTGCACATATATACATATCTGAATATATATACATACGAATATATATTAAGATCAGAGATATCAGGTGGAAATAATATAATACGGTGAGAAACTGATATTAGAGAGAGGGTAGCACTGTTAGAATGATAGTCTGAGTAGCTGACAGGGCATAGAATTTCCTGGGCAGGTGCAAGGGTAGGCTTTCCCTAAAAGTAAAGACAGTTCTGCCAGGTCATCAAGAGGGAAAGTAGGGCAGTTGTATGTGGAAGCAGGAGACTGGTATGTAGTTTCAGGAATATGCAGACATTGTCCTCTGATTGTTGTTTTTCCTCAGTAAAATTGAAATCGTTGTAACAGCTGGAGTAGTAAGGGGAAAGGTCATGTTAAAGATTTAAAGAGAGAGAAGGAATAGAAAGTGAGCTAGAGCAGAGAGAGCATGAATAAATACAGGAAGGTATATGAATTGCCGGGCCCTACTCTTCAGCAAGGGGTACATTCTATTAGAATATGAAATTGAGTAGAATCACCAGAGTAAAGGTTTAGGATGATGGGATTCTCTAATAATTGGCTATAAATTTTAGTGTACACTGGACTGATTTTAAATGTTCGAAATGAAGATGTGAAGATTCTTATGAAATGAGAGTCCTGGTGATAAAGAATGACATGGAAATGTGAGATTTTTTGATGTATTATAAGCTGTATATGTGTGTTCACTCAAATTAATATGTTGAAGCCTCAGCCTCCAATGTGACTATATTTGGAGACAGGGCCATTCTGGAGGTAATTAAGGTTAAATGAGTTCAGAAGAATGGAGCTCTGACCCATTAGCATCAATGTCCTTATAAGGAAGTAACACCAGAAATCAATCTATCTATCAGTCTGTCTATCATCTATCTATCTATCCATCTATTCTATCTATCTATCTATCTATCTATCTATCTATCTATCTATCTATCTATCATCTATCTATCTATCTATCTATCTATCTATCTATCTATCTATCTACCATTATCTACCTATCTCTATCTGCCAAGTGAGGACACAACAAAAAGGCAGCCATCTGCAAGCCAGGAAGAGAGCCCTGACCATGAACTGGATTGGTTGGGCACCTTAATCTTGGACTTCCCAGCCTCCATAACTGTGAAATGCATAAATGCATTTCTCTTGTTTAAGCCACCGCATCTTTGGCATTCTGTTATGGCAACCCAAGCCAAATCATGTATGATGTCTGAAGTAAAGAGGGGTAAAGACTGGAATGACCTTCAGATGAACTACCTCTAGGCAAAGTTTTGTGTGGTTATGAGTATTATGGGTGAGAGAAAGGCAGGGTTTTTTTAGAGCAACCAGAGCCCTCATTTGTCAGCTTCACTTCTGCTTATTGTTGATGTGAAGGCAGAGGAGAGAAGTAGGTGTTGTTGGTGCTTCACTCATTTCTCTTTGCGTCCACTGTTCCTTGGTGTGCTGCCCCCATAGACTGCTATTGCAACTATGTCTTACTCTGCCTGCAGGATTTCTCTGACCACTGGAAAGCACTTGGCCCTGTGGGAGTGTGTCAGAAATACTGGTGTGATACTGTTCCTGGAAGTGTCTCTCAACCAAAGTGATAGGAGTTGACAAACAAATCCTCAAACATTCATCCCTGAGTAAGGTAACTCTGAAGACTTTTTATGCAGTCTCCCAAAAACTCCCTGTGGCATTGAGCCAGGCAGAGTAGCACAAAAATGGTAACCTGCTCATTAATGTATCCTGCTGTGGCCCCCTCTCCCTCCCTATCTTATTTATCCACTCCCTTACTGCTGCTCCCTGGGATCATCTCAGGTAAATTGGGTGCACATAGGTTCTGCTTCTGGAGAAACACAATCCAAGATACAATTTTATATTAATTTATTAAGTCATGAAAACTGCTTATCAATCATTAGGGAAAAGTTATAGCAGTAATTTTCCTTTTATTCTAGCCTCACTCAGTTTCCCATATTTAGAATTATAGGCACATAATATTTTATAATGTCCTTGTTTGGTTAGTATGATATTAGTTTCCCATATACTATAACGTATATTAGCAAATAAGGAAAAGACAGTTATAAATCAAGTAAAAATTTTTAAAAAAGAAAAAAATAAACTTATTTAGTTATTATTAGAGAAATATAGGGGAAGAAAGGGAAAATAATGGAGCTTCTCATATAAGACAGCTAAATTTTAAGGACTACTGAAAGTCACTAGGTGCTAGCTAAATTGATAGACCATGAATTTTATTTTTATTGTTATTTCTTATCTTTAAATTCTATTTAATTCTTTTTAGAGATGGGGGGGGAAGGAGAAAGAGAGGGAGAGAAACATCAATGTGTGGTTGCCTCTCGTGCAGCCCCTACTGGCGACCTGGGCTGCAACCCAGGCATGTCCCCTGACTGGGAATTGAACTGGCAACCATTTAGTTCGCAGGGTGGTACTCAATCCAGTGAGCCACCCCAGCCTGGGCTTTATTGTTATTTAATGTCATGGAAATGCACCTGAACAAGGAAATGCAATAATTCTTCCTATTAACCTACTAATACTGTGATTTCTAAAAACAGTTTAGATTATTTATCTAAAATCAAAATGCATATTAAAATTCCATTTCCATAAATATTTGTACCTTTTAAAAATTTATTAAGTTTATTGGGGTGACATTGGTTAATAGCATTATATAAATTTTAAGTAATTTGTATCTTTTTTATACCACTTCCATATGCATTTGTACCATGCTATCACAGAGAAAACAAAGTTCTTTCATGAAAAAGTAAAGCTGGAAAACAAAACGGGGAAGAAAGAGAAAGAGAAAGGAGTAGAGAGCAAAAGAAAAGGGAAGAGGGAAAACAAATGTATTGGTCTCCTGGAACCTTCTCATGTTTACTATTTCTCAAAATATATTATTCATTTCTGTAGTTCCTTAACATGTTTATTGTTTAGGTACTCAAGCAGATCATATGTTCTTTCAGTCAAAGGCAATGGTTTTATTTTCTAGTAAAGAAATTATCAATAAATTCTTAGATCATTCATCTCTGACAATTACTGCTCTTTCTCTTGTTTTCTTCTTTTTGAAAGATTTTATTTTTAGAGAAAGGGGAAGGGAAAGAGGAAGCCAGAGAGAGAAGCATCAATGTGTGGATGCCTCTGGCACACCCCCTACTGGGGACCTGGCCCACAACCCAGGCATGTGCCCTGACTGGGAATTGAACCAGCGACCCTTTAGTTCACAGGCCAGCACTCAATCCATTGAGTCACACCAGCCAGGGCATCTCTTGTCTTCTTTCATCTCATTCAAAGCAGCTCTAGGATTAAAGGGGAAAAATCTTAAATTTTCCTGCATTGTGTTGAAACATGTGCACCTTTACTTTTTAGGTTATTTTAATACTGTTATCATGATCTACAGTTTTTCTCATATAAGCAGTTAAGTCCAGCATCACATCTTATCTTTCTTTTCTTTTCTCTCTCTCTCTTTCTTCTTTTTTTCTCTTTTTTCTTTTTTTCTTTCTCCCTTTCTCTCCCTCCCTTTCTTTCTTTCTTTTCCTTCTTTCCCCCTTCCTTCCTTCTTTCCTTTCTTCCTTCCTTCCTTCCCTCCTTCCTCTCTGTCTCTCTGTCTCTTTCTTTTTCTTTTTCTTCTTTCTCCTTCCTTCCTTCCTTCCTTCCTTCCTTCCTTCCTTCCTTCCTTCCTTCCTTCCACTTTTGAGCCACTTAATATTTCCTTCCTATAACACTTCTTCCCAATTATTGTCATACTATGATACATATGGGAAAATATCTCATGGTAATCAGATTTTTGAAATGCTAATATCCTCTTACACTAATTATTGTATTTACCTCAGAAATACAAAGCTATTTTCAATAACTAAGAAATGTTTCAGACATCATCTACAAAGCAGAATTATTAGTAGTTCTAGCAGACCTCTAAATAGACTATTCACAACACCAATGCAAGAACAGGAAAGATGGGGGTGATTTTGCTCTCTCCCCCCGTTCTTCCCTCTGTTGCTGCTTTCCTTTTTCCTTTCCGTGTTTCTGCATTCAGAATTAATATAAATGTCTGCACTGCTAAGTGCATATTGGAAAATGTATTATGAATAAAATGACACTTTTTAAATTAATTTTAAACAGGTATTTATAGAGAAGGTTAGGAAATTGCTTTATGAAAGATGATTTTATTCAGTTTTATCCCTATATACACACCTTATTTTCCTTATGTATTGTAAATATTTTCTTTCCTCTTTAAAAAAAAAAATTTAACCATCTTAACCATTCTTAAGTATACAATTCACTTTCATTAAGTATATTCACATTGCTGTGCAATTATTACCATTATGAATTTTCAGAACTTTTTCAACATCCCAAACAGAAAGTCTACATTAATTAAACAAAAGTTAATTTTTTTCTATCAAACTATCAAAAGTTCTAATATAAATATGTGCAGTTTTGAAAGTTGTTTACATGAAAATAAATTTAGAAAAAATAATTTAGCCCAAGAATTTTTTAATTGGTAAGTTTTTGAATTGAAAAAAAGATATATTCTGGTAATATAGTAAAGCTTTATTCTGATCTTACTTATCCTATATAAATTATCTTACTGAGGACTTTTCTTAATAGAATTAAATTTGTATTCTTGGAAGTAATTAGCTTTACAACGACAACACAGAAATCCTAGGAAGCCTTACTCAACATGGTTGGTTTGGCTGTCAGGTAGATCTATTTTTTTTTCAGCTGACCTTTCAACAATAGCCTTTACAAGATACATTGTAGTAAGTGGATATTCTCATTCAAGAGGACACAGATGTGGGATTGCAAGGATGTTTAAATTATTTCCTAATTGGACAGATAAGTCTTTCTCCAGTCAAGATGTGATTTAGAAAGATATTTGCTATCCAACAGTGCTGAACGACGTGTATGATGATGCTTGAATCATATCCACTACTGCACAAGGACATTGCTTTAAAAAAGATCTGTGAAGAGCCATTTTCCCAAGCAGAATAAGTTAACTGTGTATTTACCTGAGGCCAGACACATGTTATAAGGAATTTCTGAACCAACTTTCTTCTTTTCATGAAGAGTTTATTTTTCCTGAGTTTTATTTGGCCTTAATATATGTATCATAAGACTGCTATAGCTACTCTGGGTTTTTTTAACTGAGAATGATTTTATGCAGTATGCTAAATGATTGACTATTTCAAAGAAGCTAATGACAAGTGAGATCACTTCACCACTAAAAATAATTTATTTGCATGAAGATGTTTAATATCTTATCATCATTTCATTATTTATTTTCTGAGCACAAATACAAAATTCTCATTTCTTGCTATTAAAAATTCACAAATTGTACTCAGTGTAAATGATAATAGATGATTAGATAGAAAATATTTTCCAATAAACCTGAATGTTAGATTTAAATGCTTATTGAATAAAATATCATAATATACATGTATGTTATATTTATAATTATTTATATGTAACTGTTGTTTACACATAATTAGCATTACATATTTATATTAACAAATAAAGCATTATACACTATTTAGAATGACAATATTTGTGATTCTGATCATTCTGTATCTGTAATTCTAGGATAAATTATTTTTATAAGTTGTATTTTCAAACTTCTAAATTCTGTGACTGCTTAGAAATAAGTCATTAGACAACAGCTAACCTTTTAGTTGTATAGTAGTTTATAACCTATGCTAAATGTATTCTGTGGATGTTATATATTTCATAATGTAACTTTACCTACTTTGATAGAATTAGACATTTTGAATATCAATGCAATTAATTGAAAATAAAACACAATTGACTTTAATTCTGTCAGTTTTGCATTTTGAAGACTACAAAACAATATTTTGAAGGCTTTTTCAGTAAAACACACTAACATCTATTGCAGTTGAATGAATATATTTCAATAAGAATCAAATGAATTGTGGTGGCTTTTCAGTGTTGACTTACAATAAGTAACAATTCATGAAATTTATAATCTTTACACTCTATTTCCCTCCAGGGAAATGTGGGTTGGTTGAAATCTCCTATAGCCTTAATCTTTTCTAAATATTTGCAAGTCTGAATTATTAGTATGGATTTTGATGTCATTCAAGAAGGGAAAAAAAAGACCTCAAAGAGAAGGAGAGATACTTTAATGAGAAATAAAGGGAGAAATATGTAAAAACTGAATCAGGATAATAGTTCATCCTGTACTTATAGCATATCTAGTGCTTTGCATTTGAAAAGACATTTTTTTGAATATCAATAGCTAAGTTTTTTTTTAACTTCAACAGGCCTTTTGGAACCAAATGAACTATTAGAGAGAAAAATGCATTTAGTAATTTTCCAAATTTAGTCTATAGTGTCATATAAGTTACTGATGCTCACCCCTTCACTGAATTTAATGGCATATTTTGATTTATTACTTGAGAGAAGTGTTGTATCATTTGACAAAAGGTGAATTTAGTTTGCATAATGAAAATATTTTCTAAAGAAGAGGAATTTTGCTTCCTGTTTTGTGAGGAACCCAAACACACAGATCCATGACCCAACCTCCATTGACCATTCATTCCCACTGGGTGCCAATATCCAGTTTAGTACACTTGTTTGCTATTGCATGTGACAGGATATACATACAATTACGTTAACAAGTGCCAGTGCTTTTTTATTAAAAACGTCTTAAGGGCACAGTCTATGTTTGTCTATCATTTTATACAATGTCCATTTTCTTCAGCCTCTGTTATTGCAAAGCTTCTTTGCCTCTTTCTTTAAAATTGGTTAAAAAAGAAATTGGCTTATATATCTCTTCTGCTCAAACTCCTTTCAGTGGCTTCTGGTCTCCTTTGACCCAGTGATCCCACTTCTGGGAATACACCTGAAGGAACCCAAAACACTAAATCAAAAGAACATAAGCACCCCTATGTTCATTGCAGCATTATTTATAATTGCCAAGAGATGGAAGCAACCCAAATGCCCATCAGTAGATGAGTAGATAAAACAACTACAGGATATTTACACAATGGAGTTCTACTCAGTCATAAAAAAGAAGACAATTTTACCCTTTATGACAGCATGGATGGACCTGGAGAACATTATAATAAGTGAAATAAGCCAAAGACAAATACCATATCATTTCACTCATATGTGGAATCTGATGAACAAACTGGACTAACTAGGAAAAGGGGAACAGACTCATACATGGAGAACAGGCTGACAGCATGGTGGGTTAGAAGGTGCAGGGACTGAGCAAAAAGGAAAAATGACATGGGCATGAATAACAGTGTAGTGATTGGTGGGGGAGCAGTATAAAGGGACTAAATGGTAATGGGAAAAATACAATAAAGATTACATTTTTAAAAAAGATTAAAAGCCAGTCCTTATTTTGACCCCAGAAGCCCTTTGGAATTTGGTTGTGGTGTTTCTGTTCTCTCATCTTCTATGCTTCACCTGCTCACTCACACTGCTCCATTAACCAGGGCTTTCTCTTTCTTAAAAAAGCCAAGCACATTTCCACATCAAGGCTTTTGAATGAATTGTTCTTCCTCCCAGACTGCTCTTTCCCAGCCATTTATATAATAATTCCTTACTTCAAGACTTTGCTCAGATGTCACATTTTCAGGGAGACTTCATGGAATTGCCATTCTTCCTTCTTACCTTTTGGGGGGGTATTTCCATTCCCCCACAATATCTTTTATTTCCCAACAATTACTGCATGGGGCAAAAGTAGGTTTGCAGTTGTGAGTATGCAAAACACAGAGTATGTGATATTTATTATATATTAATTATTATATTATTTTCCACATGAATAACTATAAACCTGCTTTTGCCCCATCCTGCACAAAATTGATTCATTTATTTCTGTTTTTGTTTTTGTTGTTGTTTTTTCTTTTCTGTCTCTCTTACTAGGGCTCAGGCTCTATTAGTGCAGGGATTTTTTCTTCTTTTTTACGGTTTGTTTTGTTTTCTGACACATTACCAGTCCCGGTACATGATAGGTTTTCCCTAAAAGTGTGCTTGCTCACTCTTTAACAGAATAAATGAATAGAAGATGTAAAATAATGACCTTAAGTGAATGAATGAACTATACATGCTAGAAATCAATAACTCTAAGGAAACCTTATATATTTAATATAGCAATTGTAGTATAAAAAGTCTAATCTTGCATGATAATATTTGTTTATCTTGCATAATGTCACTTTAATTTGTACAATTTACTTCCATAAGCTAAAAATATTTTTTCATATGTGTTGTTTCTTCTCAAGGACAACACAGCCTCTCATAGGAAAACTCAGACCCCCAATGTAATATTGTTTTTGCCACATCAGAAAATCATGGGGAAATAAATAATTCCCATTCCATCATTATGATAGCTAATGGCTTCAGGGATGACCTGGAAGCAGACAATATGGTCCAAACGTCATCTCCATCTGTGTCTCTCCTGTCAAGGGAAATTGGTTTACATCATTTCTCATTTCCTTCTTGATCCAAATGACAAGTAACCCATGCAGTGTTCAGCCTCGGACTTCAATGACTGGTGGAAAATGATGGCCTGCAAATTGATCAGTGAATCTGACTTTCCTTCAGAGCCACCGAACTTGCAGAGCTACGTTCCTCCCATCAACCATCTTCTGTGTGTTTGTGTGTATGTGCACCAGATTTCTTCTGGAAACCTGCCCGAATAACCTGAAATGTTGTTTTTGTCATGATTCAGAAATAATTTGGAAAACAGGAAGAGAGTACACAGGTAGACAAGAGAGATTAATAAATTGTCAAAAAGGTATTCTATCATGAAAAACCTTAAGGATTTTCCATGGAGTAGACAATTGCCTCAAGAAAATTGTAGATGGACTAAACTTTACACAATTTGTTTCATCCTTTGCTTTAGTGTAAAATTTCAGATGATTTTCATGCTTCATTTCTGCAGTTAGGTAGATAGCTTCAATTGTCTTTAACTAAACTCATTATTAATACTAGTATCATCAGCAGTAGAAATAGCTACTTAAATCTTCAGTTGGGCAAGTTGCTGTGAATGCTGCAGAATGCTATATCTCTGCAATCTTAAAAAGCTACAATAAGACAAATAGCCAAAATTGTACCTGTACAAAATGAGGAGAATAATAGTGTAATTTTTTTACTTATGGCTGGCATGAAAAGCAGAGTTAAAATAATTTTTAAAGCATGTTCACTTTGTGTCATGATATATTTGCAAGGGATTGGTCATAACTAAAATAATAATAAAGCCGAAGTGTCTAATAATGTCCAACATGCCTAAAAACAGCCATTCATTCATATTGTCCTGCAGGTACATGATGTAAATTTGATCTGACTTCAATAGAATAAAACATTAGCCATAGTGGAAAGAAAAAAAAATGGAGATAAGAGATTCTATTATAAGAAACGATATGTTTAGTATCAATAGCCTTCATTTCCATGTAACAAAAAAATGAAGTAGCAAACACATTTATAAAAATGAATGGTTTAGAGAAGCAGAACCAGGAAATGACAATCACATACGGTGATCTTTGTTAAGTAATTTGGGATGACTTTTATTCAAGTAAATTGCTAGATTTGCAGCCAAGTAGAGAAAGAGTGTGGGTTTTATATAATCTGCTGATACATCTCAGTTCCATATTATGCATCGTATTAGGAGTAGGGGATGATTCTAATTAAATTTTACTCTTAGAAAGAAGCTGCTGAAATTATCTTTACCCGGAGTTCCTATCCTGTGGGCATGGGATGCCACAGTGGCCTCGGGCTGTCTCCATGAAGCTGAGGAGCCGTATTACAACCAACATTGTCTGTGGACTAAACGGACTGATGACTATTTTGATATAAGACCCATGACTTGTTTTGACAATTCCTCAATTAGCTGCAGGAAATACAGACCATAAAATGTTTAAATGATATATTCCTGGTCATACCTCTTGTCAATGACAGAATACTTTTCAAATATCCATTAAAGCAAATATCCTCAGAGGAGCACACCCATTGCTGACCTTTTAGTGAATGGCAAGGGAGCTTTTCGATATCGGTGTGACCTATTTATTGCATTGGTTGGCTCAGGGATGCCATGACAAAATACCATACACCAAGTGGCTTAAATAAGAGAAATGTATTTTCTCACAGTTCTGGATGTTGGATGGCTGAGTGCAAGATGCCAGCACGGTCAGTTCCTCTGAGAGCTCTCTTGGTGGTTTCCAGAGGACCTTCCTTGCTGTATCCTCACATGCTAGAGAGAGAGATTGTTCTACCTTCCTCTTCTTAGGAGGCAGAATCCTATTGGATTAGATCTCACCCTTAAGACCTCCTTTGAAATTAATTAGTTCCTAAAGACCCTATATCCACATATAGCACATGTGGTGATGTGCTATAGGTTATGAGTTATAGGTTATAGGTTATGATGAAGTCATATGAATTTGGGGAGGACACAGTTCAGTACAAAGCACCCCTTAACAACTAGAACTTCAATTATATTATGTTCATATAAATTTGGTTAAAATTTCATCTTACCAAGTTTAGACAGCCACTTAGATTAAATTTACATTTTTCTTTCAATGTTTAAACTCAGATTTGTTGTAAATTATAATGTCATGAAGAGAGTGAAGGAAGGACTTGGGTAAACATTTTCCTCAGGTGTGGTCATGGTTTTTATTTGTAGCAATTTTCTAAAATGTGGAAACTTATAATGAATAAATTTTCTTGGTACATGCAAAGATATATGTCATTATATATAAAGTATTCAGCACTTGAGTCTTTATTTTTAGAAATAGCAGGTTTCTTCAACTATGGTGGTAGTACATTCTGATCCTCTTTATTAGTTACGAGCACAAATAACAAAATATTAATATTGAGACAGGAAAAGCAATTGTTTTTCCATTCTGAGTTAACACTGCTAATATACATGAATCATATCCCTAAAACCATTTTTATGTTCTTTATGCTGAATAAAAACATTAAAGTAAATATGATACATTTGCACTACAGAAATGGCAAGAATTCTAATATATGGATTTCATTAGATGTGCATTTAGAATTCCTTTTATGTTGCCAACAATTGCTAGAAAACATGCACTCTGCTATTTGCCAATGTAACTGAAAATATATGGAAGAATCATAAGAGCACAGAAGTTTGGCTTATTTCACATGTTCTTATTAAGGTTAATGGATATAATGTGATTGTGCTTGGGGCATTTTCAATTGCTTATAAAAATAAGTTAATATTTAGTAGGATAAGGATATTTCACTATTATTATTAATAAAAATAATTATTTTACTGCTAATGAGTGAATAGTAGGATTAAAAACAGAATGAGTAAACTATTTAGAGGCTGTTTAAAGATTCTGTTATTTGCATTCAAATAGAAACCCAAATCCAGGGAAAAAGATAGAATACCTAGATTAACTATGATATACAAAGAAAAATAGACATATTTTTCCATTAGCTGGGTTTGGCTTGTAATCAGAGACATCCTTGAAAGAAACAAGCTAAAGTAAAAGGAATCTCCAAACATATTTCAAAGACTATGCTTGTCTATCAAGGTACAGGTCCTTTCATAGGTTTGTCAAAATAAATTCTGAGATACCATTACTTTCTCTGTATTCCAGTGCATTTTGATTACCCATCAGTAGAAATACTTTTCCTGTTTACAGATACTTAATGTTCCCTATATGCTTCCTTTACAAGTGGTTCTGGCAAATATGTTTATAAAAATAGACTTTTCACTGCTTACTACTCTCTAGACATGGAAATGTTTCTGATTGCTTTTATCATTCTAAGATTCTCTTTGAATTATCAATTTAATTTTTTAAAAAATACTTCTAAAATTGTCAGTGTGAACACTTTTAAAAATGAGATATATATTATCAAATAGGCCAATAAAGTGTATTTTCAGTGAAATATGTATAAGATTTAAACAGAGAAATAAGACCTACAGAAATGTATAAAACATGTTCTATTCAATTTATAATAAAGCAGCTTACAATTTTATATAATAATTTTTGAATACATATTTAAAAAATATTTATGCATACATAATTTTGAATCATTTGAGTTTACTTGTTTGCTACCATATATGCAATACTTTTTCTTTTGTTTTTTTGGGGGGGGCAAAGGGCTTAATATTTTGGATCAACCAGACTTGACAATGCTCATTTAATTTCTTTATGACAATGTTTAAGTTTCACAGAATGATTTTTCTTCTTAAGTGAGTTCTATATTATATTCAGCTTCTCAATAATGCCCCCTCAATGAACCTTATATTTTTATGACATTAAATTGACTGTCCAAATAAATTTTTCCCTGATAAAGTTTACTTTTCTCAATTCCGAGTCAATAAAGAAAAGAGCATACTTTCTCCACTGGTTAAAAGAACACAACCATATTTTGCAAATGCCCAGCAGGGGGTCAGTCATCAGTTTAACAGAAACAGTAGGTGGTAGTGGATATATGCTTTTATATTAGCATAATAGGTCTTAAGTGATTTTGAGAAGTACCATAAGTTCAGGAATGTCTGCAGGCATTGTTCAGATATAACTTTATGTTCATTAATATTAATGATTTCAAGAATACATCTCTTTCAATGAGGTTTTTATTCTTATTTATTGTTTATATATTTCACTTTATTGCAAGTTTGTCTAAAAACATATCCAACTTCCATTTCTGGTCCAGAAGGAAAAACTGGAACCACATATATCCTTTTACCTGAAACAATAAAAAAACAAAAATATATGAAACCAAAAATAATATATATCAACAAATTACAATCCCACTAATTCCACCTGGTAATGAAGTACAGAGATCCCAAGCTATTAAGAGCAAACTAGATGAGTTCTATAATTGCCCAGTTCACTGTGTTGTGAGACTTTCAGGTTGCTGCTCAGGGATGGGGAACCCTGGTACAGCCTGAAAGGCACAACTTGATAACAGAGCTGAGTGTCTAGGGAGACCAAGGCAATTTTAGTTCTCCTATCAGAGTACCTGAGAAGAGAGAGATGAACAAAGAAGAAGAGAGAAGAAGAAAGAAGACAGGAAATATGTAGAGGGTCTCTTCTGATTATTCAGCTAAATACTGATTAGTGAATGCACATGAGGAAACTATGCTAGGCAGGCAAGAGCTAGCTGAAAGGATGACAGCTGACAGTGTTCAGCAAGCACATAGCACCAGCAGTACTGCTTGTTCCCACCAGCCAGACTGAATAACTTCCCAAATGCTTTCAGAATTGGAAAGAGTCATCAGAATAATTAACCCTAGACTAAATGCTATTCTATCTTATCTAAAACACCTAAAAGCAAGACCTAAAGTTCACACTGTTAACAAGCAAATTAACTGTATCCCAGGGGAGAAAATAGTTCAGGTATGTTTTTACAAATTCAAAAATGTCTACTAAAAAAGGTAAAATTTACAGTGTTTGGCACTCAATCATAAATAAACTGGCACACAAAGCAGCAGGAAAATATTATCCATAATGAGAAGAATCAAAAGTGTCCTAGCCAGCCCTGGCCAGGTAGCTCTGTTAGTAAGAGCATTGTTCCAATATGCCAAAGTTGCCAGTTTGATTCCTGGTGAGGACACATACAAGACTCAACCAATGAATGTACAAATAAGTGGAACAACAAGTTATGTTTCTCTTTCTCTCTCTAAAGTCAGCAAATAAGAAAAAATATTTAAATATTGTCCAAGAACTAAGAAAAACATAACAGCTATTATAATTGCAGTCCACACTTTTAGACAGTTAAGTAGAGACATTAAAGTAATGAAATAACCCAAACCAAACTTCTAGATATGAAAATTGTCATGTTGTCTTCGATGAAAAATACATGGGTTGAATTTTAAAGTTGGAATAGTTACAGCAGAAAAAATGTTAGTGACCTTGAAAACATACCAATAGAACCCATCAACATTCAAACACCAAGAGAAAACAGAATTAAAAAATTGATTAAACATTGTGAGCTGTGGGTAGAGTTCCCCATTTTCCAGGAGATGGACTTTGAATTGTGTGTCCCCAATCTTACAGATGGGCAGCATCTGCAAATAAACCATCTTCTTGAGCTTTGCTTTTGATCTCATCAGGAGGCTAGATTTGTATTCAGTTACAATTATGCTGGGAAAGAATAAGGTGAAGATGACCTCTGGATAGGCTAAATGAAGTGAAGATGTAGATAGGTGTTCATCTTTGAACTAACTGAAATGTAAGTATTTAAAAATATATTTTTCCAGACAGGGATATGCAAATCTATCACACACAAAAGAACACATAAAGTGATTGTTCTTTTTGCATTTGAGAATATGATAATAAAAAGATGTAATAATTAGTTGCCCTTTGTTTGCTTCTTATATATCCCAATTACATAGAATTATACTGAGAAGTTCCTAAGGAAGACAGAGTCATGGACTAACCAGTGTTTCCATATCATTGCTAAACTACTTACCATCGTAGACTTTTGCACAAAAAAAATAAAGGTGGTATAAAATTATAATGATATAATGCTGTTAATGTGGAACCAGTTGTGTGTGTGTGTGTGTGTGTGTGTGTCTGTCAAAAAATTCTAGATTAAATCCTCAGGGGGAGAATAACATCAAACTACCAGGTTCAGGTAATTTATTTTTTTTTAAATGAAAACTTAAAAAAACACATACATGGTTGAAATCTAAATGTTTTATTTTTTTTTCTTCTTTGGTTTTAGCCAATCTGAAAGTCTTTATTGACCATTTCCCACATCCTGATGTAAATCATCCCTAAGGGGCTTAAAATAATCAAGGAGCAAGATCTTGGCAAAAGGAGAAAAGTGTGGTGTAAGGAAGATGCTTGAAATAACCACAGAGGAAAAGACTTTTGAGTAATATCAGAAGTATTTGGCAGGTGATAAACCAATCATGCTTCCACTAAATTCCTCTAACCCCATCACAATGGATGGAAGCCAGGATTTCCATAATCATTATGTGTGTGGGGGTGGGGGTGGCAGGCAGGAACAACATAGGACCTTGCTTATTGAGGGCACTTCCTCCTCAATAAATCATTGTCCCTTGACTTTCAATACACTGCAATCTCCTGACTTTCCTCTCAGTCACTGGATATTTGTACTCAAATTATAGCTGGTTCCTCTTTCTGCCTTCTTGGTGTTACAGTGTCCCACTCCTCAGTCCTGACACTCCATCTTTCTCCATTTTCATTCAGCTCCAGGAGCTTATCTAATTCTGCATTTTTAACTGGTATGTATATGTTGATGACTCTCCGTTTGTCTAATTTTATTTTTTGCCTTTCATCTGTCTTCTGAAATATAGATTTATATCACCAATATTTTGCTCCTATTACTCCTACCATAATCAAATCACATCATTGTTCTTCTGGACTATATAGATGGCTAACAGGTAAACTTGATTTGACTCCTGTAACCTACCACTATGGTCCCACTCTTTATACCCTACCCTAAAAGCCAGAGTGATCTTTTAAATGCATAAGTCAGATGATGTCTCTTCTCCATTCAAAGTCCTATAGTAGGTTCACCATTTCACTCAGTGTAGAAGCTGAATTCCTCAGGATGGCCTACAAGGTCCAAGTCACCATCACCTTCCTTACTGTAGCTCTCACTTCCTCTCTTCTCTTATTCCATTCCATCATGTTAGCCTCCATACAGCTCAGGGAATATGCCAGGCAAGCTCTCGTCTTCGGCCTGTCCTCCAGCCCTCTACCTGGACTTTGCCTCTGTCATGTACCTTTGATATTGGGCTAAATTTTTCATGTCCTTTAATTTTTTCCCAGTTTACCTTTTCAACAAAACCTTCTCTTATATTTTATTCAATATTAAAATGATCCCATCAAACCATTATTCCTACTCTATGTTTTGTTTTTTTTTCATAGCATTTCTTATCTTCTTATTCATGATATAATTTACTTTCTAATAATGTTTATAGTTTAACATCTTTCACTCACCTCTGCAATGCAAGACAGCCCCACAAAACACCATGTCCTTCTTTCAGTGATGTGCTGGAGCTAGAACATTACCTTGCATGTGGTAAATATTGCCAATATTTGTTCAATGAACAAAATCGGGTATAAAGAAGAGATGGAGCATCAGCAGATTAATGAAAGTCTTCCCACTTCAGCAAATAAACCAAAAGAAATATTGCAGAAAATTCTCATATAAAAGTATCAAAACTTCAGCATTTGTGGAATTACAGTTCTAGAAACAAAAATAGTTATACTAATTTTAATACAGTTGGTAAAGACTATGTAATTAGGAGAAAATTTTAAATATTCAAAGAATAAATTTCAAACAATTACCGAGATTGAGAACTTGCATCTCAGCCATAAGACTTAAGTGGGACACAGAAGTACAAATGTGTGGAGCATAGAAAGAGATAAAAACAGAGAGAAGCAGACAGAACATAATACTGCTGGTGAAAAAGATCATATGTCCTGAATTGTAACAGAGATGGTTACAGCTAATCTCCAATGAGGAGTATACCAGTGATTTATCTAAGAGGCAGAAAGTACATCAAGAGCCTAATGATGCCATTTTTGGAGCCAGTCTGCCTGGCCCACCTGCTTAAGAGCTCTGTGATCTCAGTTGGTAATTTCACTGCTTTGTGTTTTGGTTTCCTCATTTTTAAGTGAAGATAATAATAGCATACCAAGCTCCTAGAGACGTTCCTAGAACTAGAAGAGTCTGTTAATTATTAGCAGTAGTAGAAATAAGATTTACCCACTATAGTGGAGCATACTATAATGGCATCTAAAACTGTAGCTTCTGGAGGGGTCCCTACAGAACTCCAGATTCATATTAGGTGGTAATCAAAACTGATTTCCAAATGTTGCAGTGAGAGATACTGTTAAAGGAAGCACTGTGGACAAATATACTTGAGGAATACAACATAGTATATGTACTTTTTCTTAATATCTTGGTACAGTTGATGCTGGCTTTCTTATATTTGATTTGCACAATTTTGTACTACCATGTTAATTGACTACCATTTGATTTTGTCAATGTTTTCTTATTCATATACAAGTGCTTGAGTTATGATATATTAATCTCTTCAATGTGCTTTCAGTATAAATATAGGTTAAAATACACTTATGAATAAAAATTAAGTTTAATTAATTTATTTATTTTCATTCAATATAAATAAAAATCAACACTGCAATGATAAAAATTTTCCAAATAACACTAATGCACTGAAGCAAAGCATTTTATACCCAAATGTCTAATTATTAATCTCAGATGTTAATTTAAATTACTTTAATCTAATGCAATTAAATATGAAAAAAAAAGAGTATATAGCAAAATCCAGAACATACATAATTAAAAAGTGTACTGAAAATCTGTGATGTAAACATAGGTTTTTTGTTGGTTTGTGTTTTAAGTTCAGAGGAAGACAGTATGTTTTCATGCTGGTTTTTCATTACATTTACTAAAGAAATAACACCCCTGAAACTGGGCCTCTCCTTATGTGTTCCACCACAGGTACTCCTGCTTGTCCCTGTCTCGGGCCTTCTGCTCCGGTCACACCAGCCTCTTCACTGTGCTTGAGCAAATGGGACCCCCTCCCACCTTCAGGCCTTGGTGCACACTGTTTCCTCAGCCCACAGTGCTCCTCTCCTCTCTTTGTGCACTTGACTTTAACTCATTAATACCATAAAACTATTTGTTTCCATGTTTCATTTAATTTTATCACATATTTAAAGTTTTTATCTGCATGTGTCACACCCTCACCCACTAAAATGAGCCCTTTCAGTGCAACATTCTCAGAAAATATATTAAAGTATATTTGTTCTTCATTATTCTGTTTTTCCACCATTTTCATAGAAATATTTTATATTACATAGTTTTGCTCCTTGCTTATTTCCTGACTTTCTTTCTAGAGTATTTGCTAGTTATGGGCAAATATGTTTTCATCAGTTTTATTTACCACTGTATCCTCCCAGGTTACAAAGGTGTCTGGTACACAGAAGACACTGAATAATTGATGAATAAATGAGTGAAATACCAAGTAAGTGAATACATAAGAAAAAGATTGTCCAGAGGAGTTTCTTTTTCATAGTTTTAGCTGCTGAACAGATATTTCCCCTTATATGTTAATGGGGAATTCTGCCTTCATTCCTTCTCTGTGATTACTGCCATCGCAGGGCCCATGCTCAAATCAGCAAGGTGTGCTGAATCTTTCTCTTCTGTTTCACTGCCTCTAATCATTCATGGGGAATCCTAAATGTTTCTCATACTGACTCCTTCCTTTTGCCACTGCCACTGCCTCAGTCTAAGCCCCGATCATGTTTTATTCAGAATTTTAAAATACTTTCTCTAATGTTCCCTCTACCCTAGACTATCTACTTTCCTCTCCTCTCTCTTAATATACATAAATATATATCAGATTAATAGATTAGGTCGTTCCACTTCTTTCATCACAATTCTTTCATTGTCCTTTACTATCCATAAAAAAGAAAACAATATATTATATAAATACCATACAAGAGCTCAGACTCACTTCCTTGCTCTATATTTCTGCACTCCAGTCATAGTGAATTATGAATGGTTTCCAGAAGCTTTTCCACTCTAAGCATTTGTGTACACTGTTTCCTCTGTTTAGGATACACTTTCCTTTACATTTGGCCTGTTAGCACATAGCTCAGTGAGGTCTGCTTAGAACCTGCCAATGACACACTAATGATACACTTTCTCCTGTGACCTCTTATATGGCCATTTAAGCACTGTTCATGTTATCATAATTTCTGTTGTAAATTCCTCACTTAGGCTGTGAAGCTCTCAAAAGCCAGAGACATATAGTTATTTTTTAATTATTTTTAATTTTTAGCACATCCTTTAGCGCTAAGTACATAATATTGTTAAAAGAACACATAAATATTTTAGGGTAAATGAGACTGATTTCATTCATTCATTCATATTTGATACACTTTCTGATTTTTTAGTGCTATATAAGTTCTAGTGCCTCTAGTGTCCCTTGAATATATATATATATATATATATATATATATATATATATATATATATAAAGACTATAAAAGTAAAAGAAGTCTTCTTTTCCCAAAGCTAAGTTTTGAAAATAATCAAAACCTTGAAACATATTTTACAATAAAAAACTATTATTTTTTTCAAATCATAAAGAGCACATGAGAACTGGAATAATTGGTTGATTAATGTCCATAATTAAATACCTTGATTTTCTTTGTTCAGTTGACTTTAGCTCATTAACACCATAAATATATATTTTGGGTATAACTTTCATTTCATTTAACTTTCATTACATATGTAAGGTTTTTAACTGCGTGCATCACAAATTATTTCCCCCAGAATATAGCTGCAATTAGTCACAGGGCTTCCAAAACTTTACCCTTAACTTCTTAGTCATGATTTCAGGGAAATGCAGTGCTTCAACTTCTTGTTCTGTTATGATACCACAGGCGATTACTGTTCCACAAAGAAGATCAATGAAAAGATAGTGATTCTTTCTGATATTTTGGAAACATGAGCTCAAAACAATTTTTAAAGTTTTTAAAAGACTTTATTTTTTTATTTTTAGAGAGAGGAGAAGGGAGGGAGAAAGAGAGGAAGAGAAATATCAGTGTGTGGTTGCCTCTTATGCACCCCTCATTGGGGACCTGGCCTGCAACCCAGGCATGTGCCCTGACTGGGAACCAAACTGGTGACACTTTGGTTAGTAGGCTGGCACTCAATCTACTGAGCCATACCAGCTACAGCTCAACACAATTTTTAATTCTGTTTTTTAATCAGTCCTCAAAGAACATTCTATTTATATGAATACATTGTGGCAGGCATAAAAAATGGCCATTCAGATTTCCTGATATGAACAGTAGGGACTATTGGCCCCAACCACTGCCCTTCTGGATCCAGAATTGCATCTGTGGCCAGGCCTGGCTCCCAAGCAACATCTAAACATGCAGCTGTACTGATGCAGGATTATCAAGTCAGACACAGGACTCTTCCAATGGATGACTTTGGCTTGAGGTCTCCCAATGGGCCTGACCAAAACTTTCTTGCAACTTGTCCTGGACTCTGAGACTCTCCCTACCCAACGCTCCTTCCTTCCCTCCCTCTCTCATTTCACAAGCATCAGACTTAGATTACTTCATGAAATCTCCCTCTGCCGTCTCCTGTTCAGTTCCCTATAAATACAGGGTTCCACAGAAGTAACAGCTGCTTGAGTGGGTTGGTAAGGTGATAATATGGGTGCAATAATTTATAGCTTTAATTTAAACATTTTACCTAAAATGTCAAATGGTGTGCTTGAGTGAGATATTGTTATGTTACAGAATTAAATTGCATGCTTGTGATTTTGCAATAAAATATTTTGTAATAAAAAAGATGTTATTTGTGCTGGACTCCATATTTTGTATATTTCATCCTTTCTTGGCATTTACTTTCTGGCAGTCCTAAACTAATTAATACATCAAGTAAAGTTGACACTTTTTACTGTCACAAAAGGCAGTAAGTAAATTAGAAAATATGGCAGGAAAAGATCTATACAATATTTTGTCAAGCTGATTCAGGACTTTCAACTTATTTTTAATTCATTCAGTCATTCCGCTTTTCGTGGAAAACAGTAATACTTAACAGTTTCAAGAGACCTGAGATCAAACAAAAATCCTACACTTTACTGCTTTTTCTTTTCCAGTTTTAGTACAATTCTTCCCTTATTTTTATATTATGTTCATCAACAGTGAGCTACCAAACACCTGCATGAACATGTAACAATATCTCATTTCTGCATACCTAAGTCTAGGTTGTTCCCTTGCTTAGAATGCCCCTTTGTACTCCTTGCTGCTTATTCAATAATATTCATATCATGCTTATTTTTGTTATTTCACAATTTTTTCATGAAATATGTTTAAAAACTTCTTGCAATTGTAGATACTGTATCTTCTAACTCCCAATCACTATAAACATCTCTTGAATGTAGTTTATGGTTTAAGTGCACAATTGTCTGGCTGTGAGACTGTAAGTTATCTGATCACAGAAACATATGTTTTTCACCTTTGGATCCCTAGGACCAAAACAGCCACTAAATAAATATCTTTTTGATGAAGATCTCAGTTAAAGGGGTATATTTATATATAATATTCATATAAATACATAAATTCATGCATTCAATATATATCAATATATACACATATATTATATATAATATATAACATTTATATATAATATATAAATGTCTATATAAATGCTATAAATAACATTATATAAATATATGTTACTTACATATAACATATAGTTTTATATATTATATAGTTATAATTCGTTGAGACAAATGATTTCACAACAGTCAGCAGCTATGTGTTACAAAAGACACCTCAGGGTCTTAGCAGACGACTGTCTCTACCAGAGATCAATGGCATTCAAGGTAAGTGTGCTTTTTCTCCACCAACATCTCATTATTTCAGTTATATTGTATTTATTTTAATATGATACAATAATGAATTGGATGAATTAAATTAGATGTATTTGTGAAAAGGACAGTTTTGTTGAAAGTTTGCGTGTTGATTTTCTAATTATTTCTAACCATGAGGCAGAGTTTTATAATCATTTGCTTTGCAAATGAAAAGGGAATCCTAAACTTTTTTTATAAAAGATTTCATTTATTTATTTTCAGAGAAGGAAGGGAGAGAGAAAGAGAGAGGAAGAGAAACATCAATGTGCAGTTGCTGGGGGTCATGGCCTGCAACCCAGGCATGTACCCTGACTGGGAATCTAACCTGCAACACTTTGCTTCGCAGCCCACACTCAATCCACTGAGCTACGCCAGACAGGGCTGGAATCCTAAACTTTCTAATATAACTATCTACTTATATTTTAAGATGGAAAAGTCACAAATCTTATATCTAAAACTTTTTACAAACGAAAACCCATAAAATGCAACTTGTCTGAGGACTCACCAAATAGTTATTTTATATGTGATGTGCCACCCTTCCAAGTTCTAAGGTATATTTTTTAAAAAATTCTGAGGATAAGAAAAACATTAATATTGTAAATTAAAATGGTTTTCTGGGAATTTTTTTGTTTTTTTATATGAACTTTTTTGCTAGATACCAAAACTAAATATACTTAAATTATATGTTAAAAATCTGTGACTGATATGTAAATTGTTAAATCTATTATTTCTAAGTCTCTCTTTCCATGTATGTGACATAGTAACTTTTATAAGAATAGGCAATTAGCTTAAGTATCATTTTCCTGACCTACTTCGAGAAATAATGGCTCATTACTGTAGTACATGCTTCATAGGATTATAAAGCCAGAACAGCCCCAAAACATGCACAAAAGTGCAGAAACACATGATGTCTTCTCCCCAGCCCCTCACTGGCCTCTAAAACAGACCTGAGGCTGGGAGGATCTGGACGGCAAGTGAGGGCCATGCTGCGTCAGCACGCAGGCCCTGCGCCCTCAAACTGGCCACCTCGTGGCCTTGCGAGGCTTGGGGAAAAGCGCAGGGGAAGCTTCCCACCCATTGCTCTAGATGTCAAAGTCGGATTCCGGCTGACTTGTCTAATGGTATTTAGGCCTGTGACAAATCTGATTTATTTGGGTGTTCTTCCTCTGCTTCCATAAAGGAATTGCTGATGTGCTGACATATCAGTCATTGTGCCTCCAGAGCAGTTTCTTCTGCTGGTAGCGGAACCTCTGTTCAGCAAGACTATAAATTTCTTTCAGAACCAATGTCATGTTTCTATTCTGTGTGAAGACTCTGTTAGGTCCTCTGTCAAGCAAATCCCCTGACATCCATTTTCTCAAAGTCAAGATGTCTGGCTAGACAACAATTTAGTTAATTAAGGAAAACATTTCACAGAACGCTGATAGAGTGAGGGAGTAGGGGCTTGGGCTGTGTCAGGAAACACTGGGACTTGCAATTTTATAATTTAAGTAAAATTAGAATTGAAATGTATCATTAAGTATTATTGGACCTAATAACATCTAAAACAGTACTGGGTTCTTTTCTCCCTTAAAATCCAATTATTCTACAACTAAAATTGCTTTCTCCATAGTAATTTCTCTTAAGAAACACTTTTATTTGTGTAGGTGTTTTCTTTCACAAAGTCTGAAAGTTGCCTTCAGACCACTGGGAGTTGAATGGTCCAATCACTGTTTTGTTTTTTTCCCCGCTGAGTCCCATGCTTTTTTCCTTGTGCTATTAACTCAGTCGCAGCCCCACCACACCACTACTGTGTTTGCACATCAGCTCCATAGAAGACTTTCCTTTCCTCCTCCTCCACCTGTGTCTAGGCTCATGGAAAGTTTACTCTTAACGTTTCTCTTTATTTGGTAACATTTTAAAATAAAATATTAAAGGAAAGTTTAGCAATAAAGAAAAGTAGCAAGTTCAGCTGCTTTTGCAGCTGATAAATTCCAACAAATTACTGTTAGTGTTAATACATTCTAGAATAGTATGTTTCGTAATGCTTTTCTTTTTCCTCACACTAAAACACTGTCTGTCCTTCACATTTTCAATAAAAATACATTTAAAATTGAGCAAATTTTCTCAGTGGTGTGAAAAGTTTTGTGTATTCTCTTTTTTTTAACTGCAAAGTATAACTACATTTTTTACAATGAAGAAAATTTAGGCACACTAGATTGATCATGTTTTATTTATACCTGCAAATATTTACTAGGTCTGAACATTCAAGGAAATTATCTTGTGGCACTCTTCATATTTAATTGAATCATAATAATTTCATTTGGTGAATAACTACTAATATTTTACTCATATTAAAACATCTATTTTAAATGTCTTAATTGCATCAGAAGTTTTAAATAAAAAATAAAATGATGTTATTGTATTTTAGGATTATTTCATCCTAATATCAGTACAATATTTTTTCCTTATCAATGAATAAGCTAGCCAAACATAGAAATACAAAATATATTATAGGATTTGTTAAAATATTGTATAATACAGATTCATCATGTCTTTATGAACAATTATCGATATCTTGATTCTGCCAATCAATGGTGCATCTCTTCTAGCCCCACATGGGTATAACTGTGACTCACCCAAATAAGAGTTGGAAGGTTTTCGTCAGGTACCATACCAAAGGCACAATGCTCAGTTAGTTGACTTGCACCAATTCAAGTGTAGTGGTTATAATTTTATATTCAGTAAAGCTGATTTCTATGCTTCCTCTTAATCTATTCATATATCTTACTAAATTATTCATTACACATTTTATAATAAAAATAAGAGGAGTTATTGTAAAACAACCAAACCTATGCTATGAAATAAATAATGTACAGTTTAAAAATCTGTGGAAGAAAAATTCCTTTTGCTTAGCATCCCTGTCAGCATTTACACACACACACACACACACACACACACTCATTCCAATAGGTGGGTAGTAGTACCTCAATGTGGTTTTAATGTGCATTATTTCCTAACAACTAATGATGTTGATTATCATTTTACATGCTTATTTGCTATCCTTGTATCTTCCCTAGTGGTGTCTGTTCAGATCTTCTGACCACTTTAAAACCGTGTTGTTGTTTTTCATATTGTGGAATTTCAAGTATTTTTATATATTTTGAATATGTGATTTTCAAAAATTTTCCTCCAATTGGGAGTTGTGGTTTTACTCTTTTAAAGTGTCATTTCCATAGCAAAATACACAAAATATGTTAATTTGATAAAACTCAATTTATCATACTTTTTATTTTATGTAACATTTTTGTGTTGTATATAAAAACTAATTATGAAACCTGAGGTCAAATAGATATACTCCAGTGCTTTATATGTTTTATGATTTCATACTTTACATTTATGTCTATGACTCATTTTGAGTTAATCTTTATATAAAGTGTAAGGTTATTAGCCAAACCAATTTTTAAAAACTGTCCAAATGTCCAAATGTCTCAGTACCACTTGTTCAAAAGACTGTTTTTTCTTTACTGTGTTAATTTTGTGAATTTGACAAAAGTCAGTTGAAAATATTTGCATGAGTCAATTTCTGGCCATTCTTTTATATTTTACTGAACTATCTGTCTACCCTTATAGCAAGTCTTCAGGTCATGTAATAAGAGTTTTCTAAATTTATTTTTCTTTTCCAGAATTGCTTTGGCTCTTCTTGCTACTCTTATGTTCCATATAAATTTTAGATTAAGTTTGTTTATGTCTATAAAATGCTTGAAATTTGAATGGGATTACATTAAATTTATACATCAAATTGGGGAGAATTGTGGTCTTAACAATATTTATTCTTCCCATTCTTGAATGTTGTATCTTTTTCTATTTATTTAGAACTTATTTTATCTCTTCTATCAGTGTTTTGTACTTTCCAGTCTATATATTCTGCACATATTTTGTTCATCACTAGTGAAAAATGATAGAGCCACTTGGAAAAATCCTTTGGCAGTTTATTATAAAATTAAACGTGCACTTGTCAAACAAACCAGCAATACTGTTACTATTTACTCAATGAATTAAAAACATGTTCACCTATTTACGATCCTATTGACAGTGCATAAGGATTCCCTAATCTACACATCCTCACCGATATTTGCTGTTTCTCATCTTTTAGATAATAGCTAGGTTTAAAGGTGTGAAGTGATACCTCATTGTGGTTTTGACTTGCATTTACCTGGTGATTGGTGATGTTGAGCATCTTTTTATGCGTCTATTGGCCATCAGTGTGTCCTCCTACATGCTGGTCCTCTTAACATTCAGGTATTCTTCTCATTGTTTGAGGATTGTTTGTTTTTTGGTGTTGATCTATATAAATTCCTTACATATTTTGAATAGTAACTCTAAAAACATTATTGAGTTTCCTCAATAAAATTTAAAGTGAAACTTCATAAGACTCAGCAATTCCATTTCTGGGTGTCTTCCTGAAGAAAACAAAAACAAAAACAAAATTTAAAAAGATATATTCACCTCCTAAGTTCATTGCAATATTGTTTATAACAGCCAAGATATGGAAGCAATCTAAGTGTCCACTGAAATAAAGATGTTATATATACATATATTCAAATATTACTTGATATTAGCCATAAAAATGAGTAAAATCTTATCATTCATGACAACATGGATGGACCTAGAGGCTATTATGCTAAGTGATACAAGACAAAGACCAATATTATATGATTTCATTTATATGTGTTATCTAAAAGGGAGGATGGCTGAAAAAGGTGAAGGGCAATAAGAGATACAAACCTCCAGCTGTAAAAATAGTTCCTGGAGATACAATGTGCATCATAGGGAAAATAATCAATATTATTATAACTTTGTTGACATGTTATTAAACTTATTGTGGTGATCACATTATAAGGAATACGAATGATGAATCACTGTATCACACACTTGAAACTAGCATAAGATTGTGTGTCAATAATACTTTAATTAAGTAAAAGAAACATATACACACAAAAACTGACATGGGAATGTTTATGACAGCTTTTTTCATAACTACCAAAAACTGGAAAAATCTGATGTGTCTTCAACCTATGGATGGATGAACAAATGGTACATCCATACAATGGAATACTACTTAATAGTAAAAAAAAAAATGAAGAAGTGACTCATACAACAGGGAGAAATTTCTAAGTAAAAAACACCAGACCTGTAAAACTTCATGTTGTATAGTTCCCCTTCTTTGCCCCTCTAAAAGTACTGTAGGGATAGAAAATAGTATACTAGTTGCCAAGGGCTGGTGTAGTAGGAGAAGTTGCCTATTTATGGTCATATAAGTGAATTTTTAGGGTGATGGAGCAGTGCTGTAAGAAACATAGGTAGATACATAACTATATGCATTTATCAAAACTTATATAACTATAAACTACAAAATAAGAACTTTAATGTACTCAGACTTTAAGGAAATCAGTCAGGTTGTTGGAGGATCCCAGAATGTATTACAGACTTTAATGATACATCTAAAAGCAAATGTATGACATAACTTCACCGAAAGAGATGGGGAAAAATAAATTGAAATAAGTATCTTTGGAATATAGGGTTTTGAGTGTATACTGTAAGGCCATACAGACAAAAAAAGAACTATACAGAATAAACACTGTACTCCAGTGGGTAAATTTATTCTCACAGGTCCATGAGTTAGTTAGTTGTTTGGAAACAACTTCACATGCTCACTGGGTTTGATGTAAATAAATTGTAAATAAGGGGACCTGGGGCTTCTCTCTGCCGAGGGCTGGGTTATAGAGCAGACGGGGAGAGGCTGGGAAAAACCTGGTGGTGTTGAGTTAGAATCGAAGATTTAAGTGCAAAAACATGCTTATTTCAATATAGATGCTGATAGGTAAAATGCAGAAATAAATAAAGCTGTATGTTTGTATTTGGGAAGCATACATACATCTATTTTCTAACTCACCGCATTTGAAAAGTCTAGCATCAGTGAAACCTCAATAGTAAAGGGCACTCCTAGCACTCAGGTCTCAGCTTCTAAGTCTCAGTCTCTAATGAAAGAAAAAAGGAGTCACTGGAGAAATGACTAATTCTGTGGATTGGGTAGGTAAAATACAAAATGAACCTATGCCCTCTTGAGTGCCAGTAAGTGAAAAGTTAAAATAAGTAATAAATATTAGCCATATTGAAAGCAGACATAATTCAACCTGTAAGAGCTTCCAATAGCCAAAGCATGAACAATTTGAACAAGGAAACAAATAACAGTACTGAAATGTAACTCAAGAATAACATAAATATCCATGAATGTATACTGATATAAAAGAATGATTGAATAAGTAAATAAATTAGGGAGAAGGGACAAATATTTCTGTCAGATGAATTCAAAATAATACATGTAGAAGGAATGAGAGAAACAGAAAATCATAAGTGGATGCTAAAATTACAGGATTAAAAAAAGGTGGACTGAATATTTATGTATCTACAAAGTATCTGCTGCAAAAAAATGAATTGGTGGTATGAACATATGTCTACAAATTCTTCTATGTCTTCTAGGAAGGGAGCTTAATCCTCCTCTCCTCAAGTGTGGGTTAGATTTAGTGATTCACTTCCTATAAATAAAGTATAGAAAGAGAAAAATATTAACTTTACAAGAGAGAAATCTGGCAGACACTGCCATCACAAAGTGTCCAAGATTAACTCATATGTAATAAACACTGTTAATACCATACACCCCCAACATGATACAATGGCAAGGGCATGCCAAGCCTGTTTTATTCTTTTCTCAAATCTATACTCTCAGACTAATCATCAGAAACATGAGACAAATACATGAGGGATAGTCTACAAAATACCTGATAAGTGTTCTTGAAAAAAGTCAAGTTCAGGAAAAACAAAGAATGAGAAACTGTCACAGAATGAAAGACTAAGGAGTTGCGAATCTTAGAATGTGATATCTTAGATGTATTCTGAAACAATAAATTTATGTGGAAAACATATGGAATCTGAACAAAGTCTACAGTTTAATTAGTATCTTTGTACCATGTTTGTTTCTCAGTTTTGATAAATACACCATAGTAGCATAAGATGTTGTCATCAGGGGAAGGTGGATAAAAGATACATGGGAACTTTCTGTACAGTCTTTATAACTTTTTGTAAATGTAAAGTTACTTCAAAATGAAAAAAAATTAAATATATTTGGAATTACATTATGCGCATTCAGAATCTCTCATCTGCCATTCGAGATGGCTAGGGAAGTGATTCACCCAGATTTGGTTCTGGCCTCTGGTTTTATTGTCACAACACTTTTGCACAATCTGTTCAGCTGTTTTTGTATTCCATTCCCTACATTTCATGATGACTCCACTCAGAATCATGACTTCTCTGTGGGAGAAATACTTTTTTAAAATGGCAAATAATTATTTCATTCATTTTCACCAATTTTATAGAATAGACATACTATATGACACTCAGAACTCAGTTTTAAAAATATGTGATACAGCAGTTTGTTTGATCAGAAGGAAGTATAGGTGTGTATCACTGGGCTAAAGAAGTGGCTAGGAAAGTGGGCAGGGCTAGATCTTAAAGAAACAGAAAGCTAAATTATGCAAATAAGGTTTTTACAATACATGGGATTGAAAGCCATTCACAGACTTTAAGTAATGAGATAAATCAGAAGCATATAATAGATAAATCCTTCTGGTACAGTGAAGAATAATTTGCAAAATGGTGATTCTTGAGGGCTAACTGTATGGCCTATATGAAATAATTAAATACAAAGTTGAAATTTAAGGTATTTTAAATTAGGGTACTTTATCATGACAAGGTTATGTCTAAAGGTACTTGCTAAAAATAATAATTTTCTATATACAAATATGAAATTTAGAATGTCAACAGTGCTTAAACAAAATTGAGAGATAAACTTAAACTAGAAATATAATTGCCAGACATGTGGTCCAGGCTTTTATATTTATTTTTCTTTAAACCCATACAAATATATGAACATACTAAAAGAAAAAAAATTAACAAAGATTATGAACTGGATATTGTGGATTGAATTGTGTTCCTCCAAAATTCATGTGTTCAAGTACTTATATCCAGCATCTCAAAAAGAGACCTTGTTTGAAAATAGGTCTTTTTAGATGACCAGGTTAAGATGAAATCACTAAAGTGTCCCTAATCTGATATAACCAGTATCCTTATAAAAAGAGGAAATATGAACACAGGGACCCACCTGCAGAGAGAAGACAATGGGAAGACAAAGAATGATCATCACATGTGTATCGGAGCTATACTGCTGCAAACTGAGGAACTACCAGAATCTAGGGGACAGACTTGGGATCATTCTTCCTTAGCATTTTCAGAGGGAATATGACTCTGCTGACACACGAACCTTAAGTTTCCAACCTCCAGAACTGTGAAACAATAATTTTCTGTTGTTGAAGCCACCCAGTTTGTGGTACTTTCCTGTGTCAGTATTAGCAATCTGCACATTGAATTTCAAAAAAAAAAAAAAAAAAAAAAGGCAGTACAACTGACCAGTAAAATAAGAAAACATGTTTTAACATTCCTGCCATTAAAGAAATTCAAGTCTGAAAAGTAAAATATAATTTTTAATGATCAAATATTTAAAAGGATGAGTGTCTGTTAAAATTCACTCTTTTAAACTGTCAGTGGAGCTACAAATAGACTTAATACAAGTAAAGACACTTAATGTATCACACTTAGCGTGGTGACTGTATTGTATAGCATAAGTGATAGTTAGAATGAGTGATGTAATTATATATCTGTATTAAATTATACATGTAATATAACCATAGCAATAGCAATAAAGTATCCCGGTCTTAATATTTGTATGCTTGGATAGCTTAATTCCACTCTTAGAAATGTATTCCATTTCTGTATTTAATGATATTTTTCCATACTGAGGAGGAAAGATAAAGAATGAAATTATGTGAAAGAAATAAAAGCACAAGGTGATAGAGAAGGATTGGGGGATGTTTGGAGTGAAAAGCATGGATGAGTAACATTTAGCTGTATTGTCAGGAAAGTACTCTCTTTCCAAGTGATACGTGAATAGAAACCTATATAAGAATCATATGGAAATCTTTGAGAAAAGAAGGATTTCCAGTCAGTGCGATGGATTAGGACTTAGGACATAGAGCCAAAGGAGGGGCGAGCTTGTTTGCAAGTGATGTGGGAAGGCTGAGAACTGCGTAGTTGTGTCACTATCCCAAGGTACTCACACATGCGTGTGTGCATTGATGCATGCAGGTGCCAGGGGGAGCAACTGTACTTGATATCCCTTGAGGGAAGGAGCTCACCTGAGTTTTGTGGAAGAGATTGAGCAAAGACATAGGATTTCCCCCAAAGCAATTAACAAAGGCATCATGAATGATAAGATTTTTAAGTTTGTTTCAAAATATTGGTAAAAATTATCCCAGTGAAATAGAAGAAGCTATTCTAGTTGGAGTTAACCATGCATGGAACTGACAGCCATTCTGGAAACTGCAAGAATTGATTTGTTTTAGGAATGGTTAGAAGACAAAACAGTTGGAAGGGTACTGTGCAGTGGAAGTAAAAAGAATTTGCACTTGCTAAGTATTTGTGAGACCAAATTGTGAAAAAAGTTCTATGTTATAAAACTTTAGCTGATAATAAAATATTATAAAGGGGACAGCAATTGTACCACTGGTGTTTAGCTTGTTATTAATAAAGGAAAGGGGAGTAAAGGGGCTTGGACATTGAACTTAATAAACTGGGGAGCAAAGCCTATTTGCTTCATGAGGAAGACACAGCCTCACACCCCAGGGATCAGAGCATCACTCTGCCAAGGGGATTAACACTTCCCTCTTCTGCCTCCCAGTACCAGATTGTTGAGGGTCACAAATGCTTGACAAAGGTGCTTGACTAAGGAGGCCCTAACAGGGGCTGGACCTATCAAAATCCCACAACACTTGGGATATTCACTGGTTCTTTTGAAAAAGTTGGTCTTTTCCAAGCCCAAGCTAATATAATCCCAGGGCAACAAAGAAGCTCTCTTTCTTTCTTTTTCCCACCTAATGACTTGTACTTATACAGTGTACTCGCCTGTGCTCTCCATGGCCAAGTGGCCCACAGAGGCTCATAGCCCATGGCCTTGGGGATTCCACACACAAGCCCCAGAAGGGCCTTAATAATGCAGCACAGCAATGGACTGCAGCTGGAAACACACATTAAACTAGCTGGATGCTAGAATGGCCAGGACATTGATATGAAGCAGACACTCTGGGAAGTGGCCTTTATTCTGACCCTACTGAAGTTGAGATTAGAACTTTTCCATAGTGAGACAAACAGGAATGGGACATTGGGAAGTTAGGAGGAGAATTCCTTAATTAAAAATCATCAAAAACTGTTTACCACAGTACCCTGTTCTCCACTGCAGTCCTCAGGAAATTCTTTCCCTTACAACATGGCAAGAATTCCATTTCCCTTGATAACAGAATATTATGTGGATGTTACTTTCTAGTCACAGTGTATTTTAATATAATTTTATAATTAAATTTTGAAATTGATTCTAAACATAATATTGCTATGTATTGTTCCTGGAAGGTCTTTGATAAAGTTTTCTCTTACATCAAAAAAAGGTAACATATTTTAATTTAAAAAGATCTCACTGGAGTGAGATCTTCTTTCAGGCACTTTTTCATATAGCCCTGAATTCTTGCTTTCTCTCAGATGACTACACTAGTGATAAAATACATTATTACCCCATTTTTATAAATTAAAATACTCTTCCAACAATACTCTTTTAAAAAACACTTTTCTGTTGTTACTATTAGTCCTTATAATAGTTATGATGAATACATTCTAAATACCATAAGGTTTCTGGTGACATTTTATATGTGTTGATTTTACTTTTTTGCTTAAAGTTGTACTTAATATAATAATGGTGATAATAGCAAACATTTATACACCATTTAGTAAGTGGCAATCACTATTCTAAGTACCTTTTACATATTTATTATTAATTTTATGCTTTTCAGAAAACCTATGAGCTAGCAGCCATTATTATTTTCATTTTACAGATGAAGACATAGAAGCAGAAGAAAGAAGCTTATTCTAGGCATGTGGCAGATAGATAAAAAGCCAGGATAAAATCCCCAGTATTATGCATTTGTTGACAAGAAGAAATATTGTTTCTTTACATGTCCATATAAATTTTCAAATGAAATCTGTAAGAAATATGATTATTTACTAGTCCATTTTTCATAACCTCTAACCTGACCTAGGTTTCCTCATTTAAACTGAATCTTTAAAACATCAGTGAATCTTTTTAAAAAAGAGAAATTTTCAAGTTGTTTATTTAATTCTTCTATCCAGGAAAATTGAGATATTAATGTACTAATTCTCAATATGAAAGAATACAAGAAAACACATAAATTTACAGATTCTTTTGAATTAATTAATAACAACTCTCAAGTGAAACTGAAAACCAGCACAGGGGAAATGCAGTAATCACCAGTGCTGCCAGTCATATGAGAACGGAATCCCAGCGCTTACCTTCTCTGGACCCCATGAAGGCATTCTTTTAGGGAATCAGGATCATCCATCTCTTCCCCATTTTCTAAATTTCTACTGGAGTTCTTCTTTTGAGTATGTTTTATTGCCAACAAATTAAAAAACCAAATATGAATAAGGTCTTCATTAATATTCTAGAAATTATAACATATTCAAAGAAGTAATATATGTTCTTTACTAATACCATATAATTAAGTGGAAAATTGATATAGATTATTGTAAATGTTCATGTATTCAACTGTCATAAACAAGGAACACTGTGGCAGATGCTGAAATACAGATGTTGTTGTTCTCTCCATTTGTAATAAAGTAGAAAACTCCCCTCTGTGTGGTCAAGAAAGTAACAAAATGAGAAAGGGAGAGAGAGAGTTGTGTCTATATCTCCCTTATGCGTATCTCAGATATCAAGGTCATTTCCCAGTCCACAGTAATCAGATCCCTTTCCAAGAGCCCTGAGGTAGGGAAAACTTACATTCTTCAATCCCCACCCCCTCTTGCTTAGGAGCATGCTCTTTGATCTCTCTGCCAAGACTTACGTGTAAAACTTAACCTCTTCCTCAGATGGTAGATAAAAAGCATACATGGACATGTTGATTTAGTAGAATTTACAGAATATTCAATTTATGGGCAGGGGATGGTGCACTCCATCTCACACAGATCTCTTTTCACACTATTCAAAAGAGCTTTTCTGTTCTCTTTAGTCATCTTTACATATCCTAATCCCAAACAGAAGAATCTTTTATTTAACATAAAGGACATATTTTCTCATTTATGTTGAAAATGCATGATTTGGAAGAATGATTGACAAAAGTTATAGATAGGTATAGTAGAATTAGTGAAGACACACATAATCTCTTTGAGCAGACCTAGTTATTATGCCAGTAAGAAGTTTGTGATACCCTTATGAAAGATGGTAAATACCAGCTCTATTTGAAAAAAAAAAAAGCTTTATATGTTATATTGCAGGAATCTATTTGGAATTTTTAAGCAGAATATAAAAACAGACGGATAAAGGGGAAAGAATATAGGTCCATGGAGTCCAATTAAAATGTCATTGTAATTATCCTGACCTAAGTGATACTACCAGAAGACACGACGGTGCCATAAGGAGTGAAGAAAATTGAGAGACAGCATGAAGGAGCTGTTAAGATTTTCTACTATCTTGAAGCCAGCAAAATACTAGGTGCACCTGGAGTTATAAAGTTTAAAAAAATAAAAATCTCTAACATGGGATTTTAGACATTAAAAAGAATGCACATCACATTCACACCTGAATAAAGCAAAAGATGGATAGCGAATCTAACTCCAACAATCTTTTGAAAGCTCAAGCAGTATTATCATACAATTAAGCATATCAATGTACTGAAAGTCCAACTTGGCCTTAGTAATTTGTTCAGTGTCATGAAATGAACAAATTCATGCTCATAAACACTAGATTATAAGTTGCAGTATTGAATAAATCATAATTTGCTAGTGTTAGAATAAAATATACAGGATCAAAGACATCTGAAGGCATTCATGAATTCAATCATTTTATTGAGCAACCACTCTGTGCTTGCATACACCAGAATGACAGTCCATACTCAAGGCTGCAAATCATAGTGGGGAAGGTAGTGAGATAGAAAACAATGAGCTTTTACATATGTCCTATAAAGGTGGATACATAGGCTGTGAGGAAATTAGTGGTGGGGATCACCCAGATATAACATCAATAAACATTAATTCGGCTGTTCCAAGAGATGAATGGTTGTATACCTTATTTTCTGGAAATCTGATTTGGGAAAGTATCTCTACTTTGCTTACGCCACCATGTCTAATTACCACTTTTCTTCTTCTATGTATGTAGGATGGGGAGAGGAAAAAAAGGGAGAGAATTTTCTTTTTTCAACAATAATCAAAGTCTTAAGACATAAAATAAAGAGAATTTCTAGTATTTGTGTAAGAACCATGCTAATGGTCAGAGGTGAGAAACCTTTCCTGTAATTACTTCATGAAGGTTTCCCCTTTACAATCTAGGAGGCAGACTGTCTGCAAACAAGCTCTGCATGTCATTTATATAGTCTGCACACACTTTG
The DNA here is from genome assembly GCF_004126475.2 of Phyllostomus discolor. Classification (NCBI taxonomy): domain Eukaryota; kingdom Metazoa; phylum Chordata; class Mammalia; order Chiroptera; family Phyllostomidae; genus Phyllostomus; species Phyllostomus discolor. The sequence continues at coordinate 93,133,158 of NC_040903.2, read as the reverse complement.
AAGAATCTCAAATTTAGTTAACAGCATAAAACACTTTTCTCTCTTTCTTACTGATTTTTTTCATGTTGAATTAACATTACTCATTCAGAAATTTCTGTCAAGGAAATATACTGGAGGAATAATACATTGTTCCTGGTTTTGAAGAACTCTCCAGTAAATTTTCCCCCTTTTGACAAAACTCCATGATCACCATGTATTGTTCTAATTCTATGCTTATTCCTCTCAATTCCTGTACACTTACATCCTCTTCCTTTTCTTCCTCTTATTCACAGAAAACCATCACACTTTTTTTTGTTAGGTACTGTCAGTAAACACACAGCATTGAGATCCTAGAACCAGCACTGACAAAAACATTGGTGTTTAATGAAAAATATCTAGAGAGGGAGGCAGGAGGATGGGAGTGGGAGCTTTGTAAAAAGTATTAAATATGGATCTAAGATGGCGTCAGAGTAGGAAGGAGCAGATTTGGCTTTCTTCTGCTCAGGGGAGAAAATCCTGACCAATCTATGGAGTAGAAAGGCAAGCAACCAACATATTTCAGCATTTTTGAAAATAGAGGACCAAGGATTGTGGCAGAACCGAAAGAACAAAGAATGGATCCTAAGGGGAGTGCTGCAACAAGACAAAAAAGAATAGGTGGAGGAGGTGAACACCAGGATACCCACTGGAAGAGGAAACCCAACAACAAAGGAACCACTAACAGATAACAGCAGAAGAAGGTGAAGGAGGGAGTAGTAACCACACAAACCTCAATCCAGGACTTATCTGGAAATACAACTAAACAGTAGAGACAGTACCCAATACAAACAACTGAACAAGATTTCTTTAAACCTTGTACACAAAGAAGAACCAGCTTCAACACAACCTGCCCTCACCAGCACAGCAAAATACAGAAGGTGGTGGACAAAGTGACCCACATTTAACCAGCTGGTGGGAAGGAAACACCAAAGAAAGACTCAACAACAATCAAAACCCAAAGGCAAACACAAAGCCAACTTAAACGACAGCCCAAGACCAGCGAGCTTGGGGGGTCAAGGAAACAGCACCACTGAAACTCACTGCTACTCTACTAAAGAAGTTTACATCATAAACCCAGGGAGCCAGGACAGATCAATATAAGAAGCTGAGGCAAACAAGAAGAGTCTCACAAACAATGGGAAGACAAAGAAATAATCCCCAAATGAAAGGAAAGGAGGAAGCCTCAAAAAGAATGCTAAATGAAACAGAGGCAATTCAACTATCAGATATTAAATTCAAAGCAGTGATTGTCAGGAAGCTCAATGAGCTCACAATGAGCTACGAGAGTCTACAGGGAAGCTACAATGAACTCAATGAAAACTACATCAGCATAAAAAAGGAAATAGAAACTCTCAACAAGGGCCAAGAGGAAATAAAGAATACAATTTCTGAACTGAAGAACACAGTAGAAGGAATCAAAAGCAGGATCGATGAAGCAGAAGATCGGATCAGCGAGCTAGAGGACAAAATAGAAGAAAACACCCAGAAAGAGCAAGAAAAGGAAAAGAGGCTCAGAAAAAATGAAGAGGGATTAAGAGAAATGCAAGACAATATGAAACATAATAATATCCGTATAATAGGGATACCAGAAGGAGAAGAAGAACAAGGGATAGAAAACCTAGTTGAACAAGTGATGATGGAAAACTTCCCTAATTTGATGAGACAAAAAGTCACACAAATACAGGAAACACAGAGAGCCCCAATCAAGAGGAACCCAAGGAGGCCCACCTCAAGACACATCATAATTAAAATGGCAAAATTCCAAGACAAAGAGAGAATATTAAAGGCAGCAAGGGAGAAAAAGGAAGTAACATACAAGGGGGCCCCAATAAGGCTAACAGCTGACTTCTCAATGGAAACACTCCAAGCCAGAAGAGAATGGCAAGAAATAATCCAAGTAATGAGAACCAGAGGCATGCAACCACGACTACTTTACCCAGCAAGGCTCTCAATTAAGATAGAAGGCCAAATAAGAAGCTTCTCAGACAAAAGAAGTCTAAAAGAATACAGCTCCACTAAACCAGCTCTCCAAGAGATGCTGAAGGGACTGCTTTAAGGAAAGAAAGGAAAAGAGAGAGTGAGAGAGGATCACACGTACATAAAAGGCAATGAATAAGTACGTATCAATAATAACCTTAAACGTAAATGGATTAAACGCTCCAATCAAAAGACATAGAATAGCTGATTGGATAAGAAAACATGACCCACACATATGCTGTCTACAAGAGACCCACCTCAGGATAAAAGATCTGCACAGGTTGAGAGTGAAGGGCTGGAAACAAATTTTCCAAGCAAATGGACAGGAAAAAAAAGCCAGGGTAGCAATACTCATATCTGACAAAATAGACTTCCAAAGAAGGTCCATAAAGAGAGACCCAGAAGGTCATTTCATAATACTCAAGGGAAGCATTCACCAAGAAGACATAAATATTGTAAATATATATGCACCCAACATAGGAGCACCTAAATACATAAAGAAAATCTTACAGGACTTCAAGAAAGATATGGACAGCAACACAATTATTGTGGGGGATTTTAACACCCCTCTATCAAAAATGGACAGATCTTCCAAACAAAATATCAACAAAGATATTGAGGCATTGAACAATACACTAGACAAACTGGGCTTTACTGATATTTACAGAACCCTCCATCCCAAAGAAGCTAAATACACATTTTTTTCAAATGTACATTTGAACATGGAACATGGAACATGGAAATGTACATGGAACATTTTCAAAGATTGACCACATGATAGGACACAAAACAAGCCTCAACAATTTCAAAAAAATTGAAATCATACCAAGCAATTTCTTGGATCACAAGGGACTGAAACTAGAAACCAACCCCAAGGAAAAAAACCCAAAACACTCAAATTCATGGAGACTAAACAGCATGCTATTAAACAATGAATGGGTCAAGAATGATATTAGGGAAGAAATCAAACGGTTTTTGGAAACAAATGAAAACGAAGTCACAACAATCCAAAACTTATGGGATACAGCCAAGGCAGTCCTGAGAGGGAAGATCATAGCGATACAGGCCCACCTAAAAAAGTTAGAAACATTTCAAACAAACAACCTAACCCTACGTCTACAAGAACTCGAGGAACAACAACAAAGACAGCCCAGAGCAAGCAGAAGGAAGGAAATAACCAAGATCAGAGCAGAATTAAATGACATAGAGACTAAAAGCACAATTCTAAAGATCAATGAATCCAAGAGTTGGTTCTTTGAAAAGATAAAATCGACAAGCCTTTAAGCAGACTCATCAAGAAAAAAAGAGAGAAAACCCAAATAAACACAATCAGAAATGAAAGAGGAGAGATTATAACAGATACCTCAGAAATACAAAGGATTGTAACAAATTACTACAAAGAGCTGTATGCCAAGAAATTTGAAAACCTAGATGAAATGGACAAATTTCTAGAAAAATATAACCTTCCAAAACTCAATAAAATGGAAGCAGAAAGCCTGAACAAACCAATAACTGCAAAAGAAATTGAAGCAGTAATCAAAAAACTCCCAACACACAAAAGCCCTGGACCAGATGGTTTCACAGGAGAATTCTACAAAGCATTTAAGGAAGAACTAACACCTATCCTTCATAGACTATTTCAAAAAATCCAAAAAGATGGAAGACTCCCAAACTCTTTTTATGAGGCCAACATCATCTTAATTCCAAAACCAGATAAAGACACAACAAAGATAGAAAACTACAGGCCAATATCGCTGATGAACATTGACGCTAAAATCCTCAACAAGATACTGGCAAACCGCATCCAACAGTACATTAAGAAGATCATACACCATGACCAAGTGGGATTCATTCCAGGGATGCAAGGATGGTACAATATTCTCAAATCAGTAAATGTAATACATCACATAAACAAAAGCAAAGACAAAAACCACATGATCATATCAATAGATGCAGAAAAAGCATTTGATAAGGTACAGCACCCATTTATGATAAAAACACTCAGTAAAGTGGGAATAGAGGGAACATTCCTCAACATAATAAAGGCCATATATGAGAAACCTGCAGCCAACATTATACTCAATGGACAAAGATTAAAATCTTTTCCACTAAGAAGAGGAACAAGACAAGGATGTCCACTTTCACCACTTCTATTCAATATAGTACTGGAAGTTCTAGCCACAGCAGTCAGACAAGAAAAAGAAATAAAAGGAATCCAAATCGGAAAGGAGGAAACAAAACTGTCACTGTTCGCAGATGACATGATAGTGTACATAGAAAATCCTATAGACTCCACCAAAAAACTGCTTGACCTAATAAATGAATTTGGTAAAACAGCGGGATACAAAGTCAATATCCAGAAATCAAAGGCATTTCTGTACACCAACAATGAAACAGCAGAAGCAGAAATCAAGAAAAAAATTCCATTTGAAATAGCAAAAAGAAAAATAAAATACCTAGGAATAATCCTAACCAAAGAGGTAAAAGACCTGTATTCAGAAAACTACATAACACTGAGGAGAGAAATCAAGGAAGACACAAACAAATGGAAACATACACCGTGTTCATGGATTGGAAGAATTAATATCATTAAAATGTCCATACTACCAAAAGCAATTTACACATTCAATGCAATACCTATTAAAGTACCAATGGCATATTTCACAGACATAGAACAAACACTTCAACAATTTATATGGAACCATAAACGACCCCGAATAGCTGCTGCAATTTTGAGAAAGAAGAGTAAAGTAGGAGGAATCACAATACCTGACACTAAACTATACTACAAGGCCACTGTAATCAAAACAGCCTGGTACTGGCATAAAAACAGGCACATAGACCGATGGAACAGAACAGAGAGCCCAGAAATAAACCCAAGCCTCTACGGTCAATTAATATTTGACAAAGGAAGCAGAAACATAAAATGGAATAAAAATAGTCTCTTCAACAAATGGTGTTGGGAGAACTGGACAGCTACGTGCAAAAAAATGAAACTCGAGCACCAACTTACACCTTATACAAAAATAGATTCAAGGTGGATAAAAGACTTAAATATAAAACGTGACACCATTAAAGTCCTAGAGGAGAACGTAGGTAGGAAAATCTCAGATATTTCACGCAGAAACTTTTTCACTGACTTGTCTCCTAGAGCAAGGGACATAAAGGAAAGAATAAACAAATGGGACCTCATCAAAATTAAAAGCTTTTGCACAGCTAAGGAAAACAGTATAAAAATACTGTTTTTTATACAGTTTTTCCTGTATAAAAAATAAAAAGAGAACCAACTGTATGGGAAAACATATTTGCCAATGATACCTCAGACAAGGGTTTAATCTCCAAAATATATAAAGAACTTACACGACTCCACTCTAAGAAGACAAGTAACCCAATTAAAAAATGGGCAAAGGACTTGAACAGACACTTCTCCAAGGAGGACATACAGAAAATCCAAAGACACATGAAGCGATGCTCAATATCGCTAGCCATCAGAGAGATGCAGATTAAAACCACAATGAGATACCTCTTCACACCAGTCAGAATGGCCATCATAAACAAAGCAACAAACAACAAGTGTTGGAGAGGATGTGGAGAAAGAGGGTCCCTAGTGCATTGTTGGTGGGACTGCAGACTGGTACAACCACTATGGAAAGCAGTTTGGAACTTCCTCAGAAAACTAAAAATGGATCTGCCTTTTGACCCAGCAATTCCATTGCTGGGACTCTATCCTAAGAACACTAAAACACCAATACAAAAGAACCTTTGCACCCCGATGTTCATAGCAGCACAATTTACAATAGCTAGGTGCTGGAAGCAACCTAGATGCCCATCAGTAAATGAATGGATCAAAAAACTATGGTACATTTACACAATGGAATTCTATGCAGCAGAAAGAAAGAAGGAGCTCATACCCTTTGCAACAGCATGGATGGAGCTGGAAAGCATTATGCTAAGTGAAACAAGCCAGGCAGTGAAAGACAAATACCACATGATATCACCTTTAACAGGAATCTAAACAACAAAACAAAACAAAACAAAAACTAGCAAAATATAACCAAAGACACTGAAATAGGGGATAGTCTGACAGTGGCCAGAGGGGAGAGAAGAGGGAGTTTCAGGGGGGAATGGGTAGAGATTACAGGAACAAATTTGGAGGACACATGGACAAAAACTAGGGGTGGGGGGTAATGGGGGGAAGGGGGGGTGGGTTGGGTGGGTGGGCTGGAATGGGAGTAGGGGGGAGAAAACTGTACTTGAACAATGATTAAAATAAAAAAAGTATTAAATATGTATCCTTTTATTACAGGTTTTGTAAATATGAAGAAAGACCTGTAAAGCTTAAATTGTTTTTGATGGGACTTTCTTCCAAAGTTGAAGAGAGGAAAAAGAGCCAATGATGTAGCATCTTATGGAAGATACACTTAAGATCAAATCTCTTTAAGACATTGTCTGAAGGATTAATAGAAGTTATAATTTAGTAAATCTCTTACCAAATGTGTAAAGTGAGGAGAAATAGGTATTAAAAAGAAATCAAGTAAGAATCAATACTAAAATATTTTTGTGAATGGAGATAGAAATCTCTATAATAAAATTCAATAAAAATAAATTTGTATCAGTGATAGTAAGTAAAGTGTTATTATAACCTATTCTGAGAACAACCAGATTATTTTATGGAAAGCGTTTTGTTAGATTACATACAGTGCAAAAACAAAACAAACAAACAAAAAATGGCATTCCCAATCTAAAGGGAGAAGAGATAGAAATGAAGATTGCAAACATTTACTCAAGTGGAAAAAATCACAAGTGATTTAAGGACTAGTAATGGGCAATGTCTTTCTCTTCAAAATTTACGGACAACAGGTTTGCGTCTTCATAAAATTTTATATTCTCTATGAAGTTGCATTTCATCACAATGGGGTCATATGTACAAAAGGTAATATCACTTTACCTCTAAAGCTGGGCAGTCTGTTTGTGTCAGTGCCACTGTAAACTGGTGGACTCTATACCCTGCCAAAAAACAAGAACAAAATTTACTCATCATTTTGTCTCTTGCATTGTCCCAAAAAGTGAGTAGGGTTCCTTTTTTCTCCTTCTTTCTCTGAGTAGTACTTATCCAGTTTCTCAGCACTAAATATATTTTTTTATGAAAAATTCCTCTTTTTGCATGAAATCTCAGTGACAGGCCAAAACTCACATTAATTTTACTTCCCTTTAGTTTGTGTCTCTTACCAATTGGCCATCATGTTTTTGATCCATTTTGTCTTGTGACATTTTCCCATTCTCATTGTAACCTTGAGTGTTGGTTAAATGAAAATAACTCATAATGTCAAACTGTGGCCCTGGCTAGTGTGGCTCAGTAGTTGAGTGCCGGCCTGTGAATTAAAGGGTCACCAGTTCAATTCCCAGTCTACAGCACATGCCTGGGTTATGGGCCAGGTCCCCAGTAGGGGGCATGTGAAAAGCAACCACAAATTGATGTTTCTTTCCCTCTCTTTCTCCTTCCCTTCCCCTTTCTAAAAATAAATAAATCAAATCTTTAAAACAATAAGCTTCAAAAAAACTATGAAGCATGTATTTATGCTCTTGGGTTGTCTGTTTTCATAGTCCTTGCTTGGTAGTGTATTGTGGCTGAAACACACTGTTAATCTTATCATTCTTGAAAATGTGTTGCTTTTAAAAGACTTACCACATGGTAACTGAAAAGCACCTCTATTCCTTGACATACTGAAACCTATGAAAATGGGGCTTTACTTCCCAAAGTAGGTATTCTTTTTTAAAAATATGACTTTTATTTTTTGTATTCTTGCTTATTCCATTATAGTTGTCCCAACATTTTCTTCTTTGCCCTCTTCTGTCCCACCCCACCTCCACTCCCACCATCCAGAATCATATACCCTGTTCATGGATTGGAAGAATTAGCATCAATAAAATATCCATATTACCCAAAGCAATCTATAGATTTGTTGCGTGTGGGTCACCGGCCAGCAGTGACCACGGAACACTGTGGATGGCTCGCCGAAAACATGTGAGAAGAAACACAGTCACAGAGACAGACCAGTTTCTGTGGGGAAGTAGGGACGAAATGGCCACCCCCCCTAGTGGGGAGCATGCTGATTTACCATCCCTACCTGCTTTTATTGGGCTCATTTTGCATAATAATTCAGGTAAAGTACAGTACTCATTAAGGGGAAGTAAGGAACCATAGAAAACAAGGAACTCTGCCGGTCTATTTTGAGTCGGGGGTCAAAGAACTGTAAGACTTTGAGGAACAAACTAACTTCCTCCTAGGACCCTTCTCATTCAACTGAGAGCATTCTAAACAAAGAAGGTTTCACAGTAATTTACATATTCTTTCTTAGGCCTGATCACCCAGTGAATCTGTCCTTTTCAGCACAGAGCTATACCATCCCTGTCATTGTTTCAGGCTTAGGTGGAGCAAGGGAACTAAGGCAACCAAGAGATAAGGAGATTTTCTCCCAGATAATGAGAACTCAGGCTATGTCAGAGCCAAGGAGCAAGGGTCCATCACCCCCTTTGCTGCAGCCCCCAAAGTCCTTCTTTTGGGGGGCCTCCCAAAGTGATCGTGCCTGTCTTAGGTCATTCCCCCCTTGGGGAATCTTACCCGTCTTTGGCTAACTGACCAAGCTTTTTGGGGTTCAGTTATGAATAAAGCAGCAGAAGCAGTATTGCTGCCAGGGAGATAAGCTTTTGTCTCCTTGCTGGCTTACGGTTCCAAGAGCGTTCCCTTAGCTTTAGCCTAGGCGGGGATTTCAGCTTCTGATACCAGTCAGGGCGGTTCCTAACATAGATTCAATGCAATTTCTATTAGAATATCAATGGCATATTTCACAGATCTAGAAAAAATATTCCAACAATTTATATGGAACAAATAAAGACCTTGAATAGCCACAGCAATCTTGAGAAAGAAGAACAAAGTTAGAGGGATCACAATACTTGATATCAAACTGTATGATAAGTCCACTGTAGTCAAAACAGTCTGGTACTGGCATAAAAGCAGACACTTAGATCAAAGGAACAGAATAAAGATCCCAGAAATAAACCTGTATTTCTATGGTCAATTAATATTTTACAAAGTGGTCTCAAGCATACAATGGAGTAAAAATAGCCTGTTCACTAGCCATCAGAGAGATGCAAATTAAAACCACAATGAGATACCACTTCACAGCAGTGAGAATGGCCATCAAAAACAAATTCACAAACAAATGTTGGAAAGGATGTGGAGAAAAGGGAACCTTAGTGCACTGTTGGTGGGAATGCAGGGAGGTGCAGCCACTGTGGAAAACAGTATGGAATTTCCTCAGGAAACTAAAAATGGAACTGCCTTTTGACCCAGCAATTCCACTGCTGGGATTATACCCTAAGAACCCTAAAACACCAATCTGAAAGAACCCATGCACCCCACTGTTCATAGCAGCACAGTTTACAATAGCCAAGTGCTGGAAGCAATCTAAGTGCCAATCAATAAATGAGTGGGTAAAAAAACTATGGTACAGTTACGCAATGGAATTCTAAGCAACAGAAAGAAAAAAGGAGCTCCTACTGTTTTTGACAGCATGGATGGAACTGGAGAGTATTATGCTAAGTGGAATAAGCCAGGTGGTAAGAGACGAATACCATATGATCTTACCTTTAACAGGAACCTAATAAACAAAAGAAAAAAGCAAACAAGATATAACCAGAAACATTGAAATTAAGAACAATCTAACAGTAATAGAGGGTAGATGGGAGGGGATAATGGGGGGAAGGGTTTTCAGGAACAACTATAAAGGACACATGGGTAAAACCAAGAGGAAGGGTGGAAGCAAGGGATGGAGTTGGATTTGAGTGGGGTTGGGGGATGATGGGGGGTAAATGCAGACAACTATAATTAAACAACAATAGAATAATTAAAAAATAAAAAAGTGAAAAAAATAGCTTCTTCCATACATGGTGTGCAAAAAAAAAAAAAAAAGAAAAAAGAAACTAGACCACCAACTTACACCATACACCAGAATAAACTCAAAATGGAGGATAAATTTTTACTAGAAATATCCCATGTAGCAATATTTTTGGTGATAAATCTCCAAAGTAGGTATTCTCAATTATGATTCTTGTTGTTCATTTAAATTTTTAATTTAAAAATTTGTGATTGTTTTGTAAGTATGAAAAATAAATGTCAAGTTGCCAATGGTAAACCAAAAATACCAAAGAATATGTGGGAGGGTCTGTGTCTGTGTCTCTCATAGCCATATCTTTTTAAGGAGAAAAGTTCTAAGAATTCCATGCACAGATTTTAACTTCATTTCAACTTCAAAATTTCATGCTACACTGACAGCTGAGTCATTAACATCTTTCAGTCAATTGTTTAAAAATCAGGAAATATAAATTTTTAAATTTAAAAATAAAATAAATTTGTGTTTTTTACATGGGACATATATTTTAATCACTGGACTGCAAATTAACAAATATCCTCCCTGAATCTCAAAACTCCTTTCTTATCATTACATTGTCAAATATACCATACTTTTCTTTTGGTGTATTTGTTTGGGGCATCAATTTTCTACAATCAATGAAATCTATTGCTACCCTGTTTCAAGCCATGGGCAACTCCTGAGCAGTAGGGTCTGACTGCAGAAATGTCGGGTGTAATGAGACAAGGAAAACCCAGCAAGTAACAACTGCTTCTTATATTGTCCTCTGAAGGGCAAGCACTTGGGCAATTGTAGTTGCACCTTTGATGTTGTAGGAGATAATAGCATGCAGTGATTTAATAAAGAAATACATCTTATAAGTATAGAGTACTTTTAAAATATGTTTATGTGTTTATTTTGCCCTGAAACACATGTGTTAGGTAGAAAGAACTAGGTATTTTTATATACATTTTTTTTGATTAGGCAGTAAACACAAAATTTATTAGGGGAATGCCTAAATAAATCATTTACTTGAAAAAGCCATTAGAGGGAACACGCAAAGCATGCATAGAGAATTAGCATTGGCTGAAAATAATTGAGTGTTAAAGTCACACTTACCAACAATGCCAAAGTGTGATTTATGAAAAGAAGGTATGTATTCACACCTGTCCTGGTGCAACCTTCTCAACTCCAAGGATAAACTGAAAAAAGGCTATAAGCCTGTTGAGAGAAGGAATCACTTTTTGCATCACAGATCTTATCTACAACAATGAATTATAGATGACAGAACAGCATGGTTCTCTGACTCAAGACCTCTTTAGTTTGCCAAGGTATAAAGTAAAAAAGAAAATTAAAAACAAAGAAAAGAAAGTGCCTACACACTCACTGACAGAAAGTGCGCACTCTCTGAAATAATTATATAGGATATATACATTCTGAAAAAAAAATTACTCCAGATAATACTGCAATTGAATGAAAATTATGTCAGAATAAGTCATATTTCAAAATATAAGGCAAGCTCATTCAGAAAGCACGGATAAAAATAAATTAAGTAGAACTGAGTTAAATCTCATGGATGATGATGATACAATTATATATAATATGGTTTGTATAAGAAGCATTCTGTGTAAAGAAAATAACTTGGAGTGAAAGTTCAAAAGTTTATTTAATAAAACTTAAGAATTTATGTAAGTTAGAAAAAGCACCCAGGAAATATATGTCTAGAAAATTTTGTGTAAGTTGGAGTAAGGGCTTATAAATTGTTTGGTTTTGGAATAAATGAGTAAACTTATGCTAAATGTAATCATTCAAATGATGAAAACAAACACGAAGGAAAAATATATGTATGTACATGGGGCCTAAAAATTTCTGTAGAAAATAAACAAATCACTCAATTCAGTAAAGAAAAGAAAAAAGATAGGATATTGAATAATGAAAGTCAAATAGGATGGGAGAAAAAACTCAAATACATTTATTATTAGAGTTACTATAAATAAACTACAATTCTCTATTGAAAAACAGTACCTTTAATAGGAATAAAAATCATGAGCTCTATCATGATTGCCAGAGAAATGACATCTATTTCAAAGTCACAATGGTATAAAAGAGAGCTATGGCCAAAGATATAGTAGGAAGTAAATTAAAGTGAAATGCTCTGATGTTATGATGAGGTAACATTAACATTTATTAAATGTTTGTAATGTTGCAAATAGTGTATTTGTTTTGCGAGAAAGACTTCATTATTCTTGTTTTACAGATAGAAAAAAATAAGTCATTGAAAATATAGGCAGTTTACTTATTGAATAGGATTTGTACTTAAATCCTATGAATAGAAGTGCAATACTAGATTTGACTCACAATTTTTTATTCTTTCTATCATATCAAACTTCATTAGCTGAGAGAACAGAAAGTGTTTGGTTAAGTACATCTATGTACCTATAACATCTAAGCGGTGTATGTCAGGAGTATACCACTTATTTTTAACCTTTAAATTATCAGCAATACCAGATAGCTAACATTCACTCTGAATCTACTATAATCAAATATTTATCAGGACGACACAGTGGTTCAGTAGAATAGGAGAGAACCTAAACTTATCCAAGTGTAAAAGAGAATTTTGTATGAAATGGTAGAATTCTCTGCCAGTAAAAAAGGGCCAAACTGCTTAACAATGGTGTTTGACAACTGACTATTTAGAAGGATGTAAAATTAGATCCAAACATCTCATCATACATATAAATGTGTCTATATGGAGTTAAAGTTCAAAATGTAAAACTAATGAAATAATTACTAAATTAAATAAAAAGCCTCAAATGGTGACATCAGGGTATTTTTATAATAAAAGGTTGGGTAAATTTTGAAATCTATAGAAAGATAATAGATCAGGAAGAAATATTGTCAACATATGAGAGGAAAATATATTATCTCTCTCAAACAAAATGATCCTAAAAAAATGTCTAAACAAAATAAAAAAACCAAACATTATAGTGGGCAGAAGGGTATGCTTAAGAAATGTAGAGAAAAAACATATAAATGTCCAATAAACTTGTGAATTGATTTTTCACTTCACTAGCAGGCTCTGTTTCAAGGGCAAGAAACCAGTAATCCAGGTTCCCACAGGCATCCTTACTTGGGGTTTAAAGGTCTGTGGCCATCATCTTAGGAGCTTTTTATTTTTTATTTTAAGATTTTACTTATTTATTTATAGAGAGAAGGGAAGGGAGGGAGAAAGAAAGGGAGAGGAACATCAATGTGTGGTTGCCTCTCATGAGCACCCTACAACCCAGGCATGTGCCCTAGACTGGGAATTGAACCAGCGACCCTTTGGTTCACAGGCCCATGCTCAATCCACTGAGCTATATCAGCCAGGGCATTTTGGGAGTTTTAATAATTTTGTTTTTGAATTTGGCTTTTGTGAGTGAACTCTGATGGGATATTGGGAAAATGCACGGTGGCTCCCATGAGGTCTAGCTTCTTTTCACCTTCCTGCCTCCCGCCACCTCCCTGGGACAGGTTCTTCCCCTCCTTGTAGGGGACAGAGATCAGCTTGTGTGTCTGGGAAAGGACCCTGTTTTGCTGTTGGCCTGTGGGCACAGGGCCATAGACTCCGTGCAAAGAGGCAGGTCAGGCATTGCCCCAGGTACTCTGGGTAGGACAAGGCAAAGGCAGCCCACCATTTCTGGCTGCCTCACTGCTTATTCAGTGAGTTATTCAGCAGGGCTCTCTTGCTCACTTACATCGAAGTACCAACTATGTCCAGGTGTAAAGGCTTCAGTCCTTGGAGTCACCCGTTGTCCATGGGTAACAGGACTGAGCTGTGGGAAGGGGACATTTTTTCTCTGGATCCAGGCTGGGCCCTGCATCATCATTTAATATTGGGCTCAGCAAATCCCTGAGCTAATTCTGCTCACCACTAGTCATGGTAAGGAACTTAAAACAATGACATGTCGTGTTATTCAGTCTCATCAGAGGGACCAAAAAGTAAAGTAGTGACCAATGTAACAGTGAGGGAGCTAGGAAATGGGTCCTCACTGTGCTTCTGGAAAATTTTGGATCATTATCTACAGTACTTTCTTCCAAATTTTTAATAGCTCTTATGCAGCCTCAGCAAACCCACTTTGAGGAATGTTTCAGATAGTAAATCAAGTCAAATATTACTAAATGCATGTTGTTTGTTAATAAATATTATTATTGTTAAGTAAAAATAAATGGTATTAAGTGAAAATACATTTCTAAGGTATTTCTTGCATCTTCATATATGAAAAAGAATTTGGGCAAAATCTGCATTTCTATACAAAGATGAATGGATAAATTGGTTCATTAAACTATGGGATACTGGGAAGCTAGTAAAATAAAATGAATTAGGCATGGCTAGAATAGTCAAGTGAAAAAAGTCACAGAATGTTGTTAAATATAATTCCATATTATAAAAAATAATTAAAAATAATACATTTCATATATAGCTGTCCTAAATTGACAATGATTGTTAAGTCTGTGGGGAAGGGATAAATCTGTGGAAGGCAGAAGGTAATAACTTAAAAATTCTGAGGTATATATTCTGTCATTTAAATGGTATGAATATATTTTATGTTTATCCTTTAAAATTATATGAATGGAAATATATACATGTGTGTAGGAATATATTAATAAACATGTATATATATGACTATGATATACTTTCATTTATGTACATAAGAGGCATAAATTCCTAAGAATCTTCGGTATTCTAATTGAATGGCAATTAAGACTTGCACCAAAAACTGTACCTTTTTTTGAGAGCAGACCAACTACAACAGTGAGCAAATTATTAACAGTCTGTGTTTTGATAAACTCTGTGACGTGACTTTAAATATTCAACATGGCATCACTTAAAAAAAAGAGAGGGGGCAAACACTTTTCTTGTATCCCTCTCCTGAGATTAAGTGTTGATTTTTAACTTTCTGGAAGAAAACCTAGACTTTTGACTTTGTTGATTTTGCACATATCTGTCGGTGGTATGCTAAAACACTAACCTAAATCCTTTGTCTCACTTGTGCCCCAGTTCTTCAGTTGGAGTGTAAATTGATAAGCCCAAAGAATGGCATCTCCATCATATGTTATACTAGGGCTGCTCAGGGTTCTTCTCTTAAAAGAAATCTCTATTTTCCTACACGAGAATCCAGCTTTCAATGTATTAGGCATTGTTCACAGATGCCAACATTTCTTTCCTATATTTTAATTACTGTTTTGAGGAAACATTTCAGAGTCTTGCCAAATAATTGCTAATTCAGCCTTAAAACAAGACCTAAGAAAAACAAAAGTATTCATCCTAGAATCAGGAGAAATAAAATATACCTGTAAGTTTGTATCAATGAGTTTAAAGGTATAATGTTTCTTAGATTGATTTAGTGAAACTCATTTCTATGCCTTTTAGTCTTTTACTTAGAGTGGGGATAAACTCCTGTTGTACTAACCGTTATTATCAGACAAGGCATGTCTTATACTACACAGTATTATTGAAATAACAGTTATTGCTGTTACAATTATTATATGTGACTTGAGGGCATGCAAATTGGACATGCTGCTTCTCCTGAATCCTATTCTGAGCTCAGCAGCCCATTTGTCAAATGACCACTTTTAAATCTGTGTCTAAATTTAGCTTATAGTGTAAGCTAAATTTAGCTTAAAGTGTAAATTTTGACATTACTTTTAATAAAAGCACACAGAGAAAATAAAAAGCTATTTTATTATCCACTACTCCTTGCCTTTGTGCCAAATTAAGTACAACACAATGCTCTGAGCTATAAAATAATATATAATCGTGAAGGCATGAAAGCAAGGATGTCTTTGGATGCTGATGCTGTTTACAGAAGAATTTT
This sequence comes from Phyllostomus discolor, assembly GCF_004126475.2. Taxonomy (NCBI): domain Eukaryota; kingdom Metazoa; phylum Chordata; class Mammalia; order Chiroptera; family Phyllostomidae; genus Phyllostomus; species Phyllostomus discolor. The sequence goes on along the minus strand of NC_040903.2, from coordinate 93,117,395 downwards.
GGGTGTGTTTAGTCACAGGATTCAGTGGAGCTTCCCCCTTTCTTCATCACAGCCATGGTAAAAATAACTCAAAACTACTTTTCTTTATTTAAGGTACAATACTATGGAGTGTTTTCCAAGAAAACTAAGTTTTTATATATACAGAAATAATATTTATATAAAGACATTCTTTCTGTCTAAATAACTAGTCTTATTTGAGGGGAGAGGGATTTTTGTGATCTTGTTGAGTGTATGTGTGTGTTGAGCCAGGGCCCTCTGACATGGAATTTTGCAAAAGAAAATTGTTTTGATGCTTCCTCTCTCTGTTATGTGTATAAATCATTATTCTGTATTCAGTTCTATTAAGCTTGGTAAGTCACCACAGTTACTCAATTCTTCTCCTTTTCTCAATTAGGTATTAACTGGAACCTGCTTTCTAATTCTGAGCAATTAAAGGAGCATTGTTAATCTTCTTAGGAGTTCTGTAAAATGACAAAGGAGCTTTAACATCCTTCTAGCACTCCACTTATTCCAGTGTCATTTCTGATATACAAAAAATTCCACAATTCACTTAATTAATGTATAACTACCGGTGAGACAGATTGGGAGCAAGAAGAACTCTCTCCCAACAATAACAACAACAAAAAATCTAAAGCTGTTATCAAAATGTTTTTAAGTAAAAGAAAAGGATCTTAGAAATTCTATTGTCCAAAAATGTATACAAGGAAAGAAAGCTACCTATCCTACCTAGCTGTTGTCTTACCTGGACTGGTAAAAAAATTTTAAAATCAACAATGAAATAATTTAGTGCATTGGTCTTATCTTCTTTTCCCATTCCTTTTTTTTCTTTCATTCCCTTTTACCTTTAGATTTCTATCTCTTCTCTTTATTTTACAGTCTCTGAAAATACAGTTTTTCTTGAGTTTATTCATGATATAATTATTAAGTGAAGAATTCTTTGGCAAATTTGATAAAGAGTTAATAAGCAACATTATGTTGATATACGAATCTGCTGTTTATTGACCTCATGTTTAAAACACAGCTATTTTCCCAAGACTCTAAACATTATAATAATGTTCATTTCATCTTCAAAATTTCAGGGTCAAATTAATCTTAGCTATAATTATTTGTCTTATTTGAAAAGATTTTCAGATATTTGTGATTTTTAATATGTATAAGTTCTGTGGGAACATTAAGCTCCTTAAAGAGTTGACACAGGTGTTGGTGGCTTTAAAGTTCTCAAAATAATTTACCCAATATAATTCCCTAAAGACTAAGGTTATAATTTAAATTTTCTCATATTATCAGATGCACCACAAAAGTTTTTTCATGATATTGTCTTCAAATTACATGTAAAGGGTATGCTTAAGTTTGTAAATATATACAATTACATGAAATCACTATAACCAGAATTTTGCAATTTAAGGTTTTTACTCTGTGGTTAAATTGTGATATATTTACCCAGATTTTCTATGAAGCTTGGGGGATTTTTATAAAATTACATTACACTAAAATAGTATTTATATTGTTAATTGGAATAAAATAGAATTAAAAAGGAAAAGCTATAAGGACTCATACTAGACATCATCCAAAACAAGCCCTCAGGCTCTCTCTCTAATCTGCAGAATGTTATCTCACCCTAACCCCATGTGTATATAGTAATATATTATGTGCATATACTATTTATTGCCAGCCCTAATTTTTCTCTTTTAGTTTTAATAAAACAATTAGAAAAGTTTACTTATTTTCTTTTTGTACTCATCTGGACCAGTTTGTATATTCCCAGTGGAAAGCACAGTTATAGACACTGAATTTGACAGAAAATTTGAGTGTTATTCTGTTAGCTAATTAATTGCAAGATGTACTAGGAAAAACAAGTTGTCTGACTCTATGTTCAAAAATTCCCTGAACACATGGGATTATATTTCTAATAATTGAAACAATTTCTTGTATCTTGATTATTATTAATCCAATGAATATACAAATCACTTACTAAATAACCATTAAGTCCAAGAAAAATGTGAACTAGTTTTCCTATTTGTAGAAAACAACTTGAGGTCATAGAGCCCTGAGTGTGTCTTAATGTCCTTGACAGTAGGCTAGTAAAATCAAACTCAATGTAATTGGATATGCTGTGTCACTGGGTTTTAAACTAATAAGGATGGAGAGAAGAGGTAATGTAAAGAAATTATTTTTAAAAACCACCTCTACAGTTGAAAGGTCTGTGTCAAGGAGCCTTGGCAGTTTACCAACAAGAAATTTACAAGGGCTATTTGAGTCAGGGCTTTCCTGATTTAGTAATCCATACCAATTCATGTATTCATTCATTCAACAGCTACTTAGTAAATGCCCACTTTGTGATAGGCACCGTGCCCTCATGCCCTCCACTCCTCATACAACCTCCTTGCCAGTCCCAGAAGTCCATTGTGTCATGTATTTTTCACCTAGCCAAATTCATTCTGACAATCTCATTGTATTTTTTCATTCAGATTCAACATGCCTCAGTTTTGTTTTTCTTATATGCAGGAGAAATATTTGATATTAGAGCAAAGAAAAGAAAAAGCCAACGTACTTGAAATCATTTTTGGTGGGCAGAAAATAGCATCACCAGTAGCAAAAGCAGAAAGTTACAAAGAACACATATTCTAAAACTTACAAACACAAATACTCTGAGACATAAAGAATGTACTGAGAATTTAAGCCAGTATTTGAAGATTTTTAATTATTAATCATCAAATATAATGATGAATAACTGGGAAAAATAATAGCCTCTCAATATCATGAGACATTTTGGAGCATGTCTGCTGCATGGAGCTATTAACAGTTATTTTCTAGTGACGCATCATATTCTTAAACTAAAAAAAAGTGAAAAGGAAGAATTTATCAAATTCTTGTACTATAAAAGATATACTACTTGTTTTTCTTCTAAAACCTTATTTTCTATAAACTAACTATATTTAAGAGTCATCACTGGTAAATCTAGATTAACCTGGAAACATATTGAATTACAAATGCAGTGACAAAACACTGGCATCACTGAACATTTGTAATGTGAAAGGGACTAATCTTTGGATTTTTAGAGAAACCATTTCAATTGTTATTTACCAAACCACATGAGGTTTTTCTAATATTAACCCCATTCTACATATGAGAAACTGAGACGTTAGAGATCTAATGATGATATCCAGTTAGTGAATTATAGATTACAAAAAACTTACTTGTAATCATATGGTATTTGTCTTTCTCTGACTGGCTTATTTCACTTACCACATAATACTCTCCAGGTCCATTCATGTTGTTGCAAAAAATAAGATTTTTTTAAGTAGTATTCCATTGTGTAAATGTACCACAGCTTTTTATCCACTCATTTACTGATAGTCACTTGGGCTGTTTCCAGATCGTGGCTATTGTAAGCAACACTGCAATGAACACAGGGGTGCATATGTTCTTTCAAATCAGTGTTTTGAGTTTCTTTGGATAAATCCCCAGAAGTGGAGTCATAAAGTAGCTCCAATTTTAATATTTTTTTACATTTCTTAATCATTTTATTATTATTCTGTTACAGTTGTCCTAATTTTCCCCTATGCCTTCCTCCTCCCATTGACCACCCCACAACAGTAAATACCCACACTCTTGTCTGTGCCTGTGGCCTCAGAGTTGTGTTTAACAGGGTTCCTAGTCCCTGAGTAACTGATTTTCAGAAAGGAACGGTTTTCTTGTTAGCCAGCTTGCAGGTTGTTGTCAATGAAGTGAATGAATTTTAAACTGGTTTTGATGGCTACTTGTTGCTATGGCTACCAAACACCACTTCTCCTATGGAGTGTAGGTATTTTTCATTTCAATTTCAGTTAAAACTGAACTATAGTCCAATCTGGTTAATATTTTTGGTTTGTTTATACAAAAAAATAAAATCCTGCTTCTTTTGTACTAAATATAATATACACCATCCATTATTATTCTGTTGGTCCCCAAAATCTCAAAGGCAGCTTCAGCTATATGCCATTTTTGATACATCTTTTTTTCTTACCATTTTACTAAAAACATTATTCTGTTAAACCACTTGGAATATGTCACTATAGGATAGTAATATTTAATAGTAATATTTAAATGATAACTCACTGATGAAAATGTCTTATTACTTATATCCAAAGGAAGTTAATAGCATCAAAAATAAGTAAAATACCAAATAAAAATTTTTTATTATGCAAATAATAAAAAATGAAATCTTTTTTAATCAAGAAACTCTTGCAGTAGTTTATAAATTGGTCATTTTTTCTTTGTCTTAGTGGAATTAAGTTATTTTATTATCATTTTTATAATCTTTCATGCATTTTACATTTTAGCTTATCTCTAACAGTAGCATTGCCATGAAAAGTGAGTGAATATGAATATTCATATACACACATTTTATATTTTGGGATGACTGTCAGTATTTAAATCTTAGTTCTAATTCTTCCTTTATGAATGACCTTGCATTACTTTACTTGACCACCCAGTCCTCAAATTCCTGCTTCAATGACATGTAGAGAACCTCAGAATCTATTTCATGGGGTAGAAATAAGTAAGGTACTACTTATAAAATTCTTAGCATTGTAAGTGGTCAAAAATATATACTTCTGTGTTAGTTGCAGACATGACCATTGTATAGTTATTTTATTACTACTATTCAGCTGTTATACAAATTAAGTTGATAGATACACTTATTTAAATCAAAATAAATTAGCATGTATTTGTTAAACAGATACTCTATATGTACACAGAACTAAATTAAATGCAAAGAACATAATTAAAATTAATATTATGTTTTGCTTGTCATTAAGCAACTGATACATATTGTATAAGATAGGAATTATGTTTTACATATATATGCATATATACACACACACACACATTAGATGGAGAGCCAGTTTGTGTCACATCATTTGCGTCACTGACACCAAGCTCAAGGTCATTTGATGCCAGTGTCTTTGCGTGTTCTACCACCATGTAAATACGGTTTCTTTCCTCTGAACCTTAGTTTCTCAATATTTTGTTTAGTCTTAGATAGTATTTATTATTTAAAGTAGAATATACATATATATATAGAAGCACATACCTAAATATAACTCCCCCAACATCAGTTTTGAAACTCCAATTGGATCTGCATATATATATGTGCTTCTCTCTCTATATATAGATATATACACACACACACATATATATGTGCTGCATATATATATGTGCTTCTATATAGAGAGATATATATACACACACACACATATATATACACATATAATGTTTGGGAGAGATGGCATGTATATGGCAAAATATCTTTTCACATGAGGGAATGCATGACTTTCCACAGATTTAGATAATACTTTATGACATTTAATGATTTTAAATTGTTTCTTCTAGACTTTTGCCTCTCTAACTTTATTTTCAAATTTTACAGTTTATATGTTTAATTTATATTATAATTAGAATGAATTTTCCTTCTCCTTTTTAAGTAATAATTCTAATAATAATAATAAAGAAACAGCTTATATAAGATATATTGCTAAACTTTGTTGAAGAAAAGCAAGACTGAGATTGTAAGAAAGGAGCTAATTTTACAGAAATACTAGTTTGTTCAAATAATATTCCCAGTATTATATTCACAATGCAGGATCATGTTTAGCTCATTCAACTAAACCAATTATTTAGCCGCATTAAATAGAGAGAATTGTTATTTTTGCATACAATTTTCTTCTCCTATCAAATTTTAAAATATGACCCTCCTCTTTAGAGACAAGGAAGTAAAGCAAATTGCTTCTAAAATGTTTTGTACTTTATATATTCCATAATGATGTCATCCACTAATTACTTTTTACTCACAATTTTCTGAGATGACCTAAAATTAATTAAGTAAATGTAAAATAGTTGCTAGTATGTGCAACTCTTATGAGTAAAGTATTTTTCATATTAGTATTTTCTCTGATTTCATAACTTACACCATCTATTGCAGGAAAATTCTGAAGAAAATATAATCTCCTCTCAACATAGCAATAAGCTACCCCTCTAAATAGAATTAAGACTGCAATTTCCAACTTTGTATTTCCAATGATGTATTTTACTACAAAATTAAATGTTATATCAACAAAAAAAGCAGTAATTTAATGTAATAAATATATTTGCATCTGCCAGGAAGTCAGTTGCCTCAATTACAAGATATAATTTCAGGCAATAAATCAAATATCGCTAGAATAATAGTTACATGCTATCAGTTTTAGATGTGATTATAACAACAGGAATGTCATAGAAAAATTTTATTTTCAAAATTTGGTATTAAAAACAAATTTTGGCAAAAAGACCATAGGGTGGACATTTTATAAATAAACTCCATATAACTTTTAGAACTGAAATACAGGAGCAAAGATTTCATTTGTCTTTTCATAGAAGATGGTTCACTTTATAACAATTTGTTACTCCACTGAGGTTTTTGTTTACCCTCCCTCTCAAATCCCTTGAGAGTTTCACCATCTGTTTTTAAAAGAGCAATATACCTGTCTAGCCTCCAGCTATTTAGCTTGTGACTCTAGCAATCTGATGAAAACATAAAACAGCTTGACAGAAATACCAGTTCTTTCTCTTCTGCAGACCCTTCCCCAGATACAGCCTTGTTTAAAAATTAAATTTATCAAGGTGATATTGGTTAATTATATTACATACATTTCAAGTGTAAAAATTCTATAACAGATTATCTGTATATTGCATGTGTGCGCTTTTAACTTCCCACATGTGAAAACAGTAAGCCTGTGTCCTTAGGATTTAGCTTGTTAACCTAACAGCAGCTCATTGAAATGCCTTTGAATTATTCAATTGATGGCTGAGGTGGAAGAAGCAGTCAGGGTATACCTATCAGTCTAAGTCCTAATTTAAACAAGATGATTTGTTTTATGACATATAAATTGGCCTGAAGACATGACACTCTGCAAAAATGTGTGAATTATTTTAAGAGGAGGTAGGCACTGACAACAAAAATAAATAAATATATTGATTATTCTAATCTTATTTAAATTTATTTGTAAATAAGGAAAATCATGGTTTTTAGTTTACAATGTAAATTTTACTTCTATCTTGATTACATTAATTTACCATAAAATTTTTAAACTAATTTTATAGGTGTTTTTAATTAGGAAAAAAGATTTTTCATTATAGAAATTTGGATTAAAAAATGTGGAAAGAAAAGTTTTCATTGGTAGAATTTTAAGTGGACCTGCCAATGACCCTGGTTCTTGTGGAATTCTCTTCTTTCTGAGTGTAGGTAGAACTCTGAGTATTATGTGATATAATCCCCATGATTATCACATGAGCCCTTTAAAAGCAGAGAGTTTTCCCTGGCTATAAACAAAAGGGCAGGTCAGAAAAGGTTAGAAGCATAAAAAGAATGTCACACTTGTGGCTGGCTTTGACAATGGAGAGGACTTGCAGGCAGCTTCTAGAAGCTGGGAGAAACATCTGAGTGACAGCTGGCAAGAAAACAAGGATTTCAGTCTCACAGTGTGAGGGACTGGAGTTTACCAACAATCCAAATAAATACCCGCTTCTCCAATTCCCCCAATGAGAATGTAGCTTGATTAACACCTAGCTTTCACCCTTGTGAAACTCTAAGAAGAGAATTTACGTTGGTCTGCCCCAATTTTTAAAAAAAATGTTGCCTAGCACTTGACAATGACATTAACAGTTTACTTAATCATTTCCCTGTAATTTAGTATCTAGGTAGTTTAGGGTATAATTATATTTTAGTTAACAGTGTAGACTCCTTAAATTTGTATTTCAACTCTATTATAATCTTGCTGTGTAACTTCAGGAAAGTCACTTAACATTTCCATGCTTTAGTTTCCAAAAAAGTGAAATGCATCTAACAATTGTACTTATTTTATGGGGTTATTGTGTGGACTAAATGCGTTTGTTTATATACAGATATATCTACAACTATACAGACATAGATATGTAAAATATTTAACTCCTGGCATATAAAAAGGTTCTCAATATATGTTAGTTATTTATATTGTAACTCATATTTTTTGTTTTTATGACTATTTTGTCAAATGCCTAGATTAGAATTGTAATGGCAAATAATTAAATCACTGAATCAAATCATTGTACACAGTAAGAACAAAGTCATTTTCTACAGCAAAATTGCTTGTAAATTGTAACCTACAGAGAATCTTGAAAATAGTGAAAATCTTTTATCTTTTTTTTCTTAATTGGAGGGGACAAGTTACAGAAATGCAAGTGGCTGATTTGTTGTACACTATCAGAATTTAGATAATTTTGAGATTATACTTTACCCAAACTGAGACCTATTTAAAGTTCTTTATTTCCTTGGCTCAAGAAACTAGTCAACTTATTTGCCTATTCTGAACTATTTAAAATTACTATTACAAACCATTAGAAGAAAAGAAAATTAATCCCTGAAAATGTAAAAAAAGAGTTGGTGGTACATATACTGCTATAAAATTATGTATCAATAAAATGCCAAGGGCAAATACAAACAGAAATGGGGAATAAGAATGAGTTCTCACTGTGCGGCATGCCCACATTAGTTCAAACAGTGTTTCTGAAAACCGGAACCTTGTTAAAAGATGGATTCTGATTTAGTCATTCTGCAGACACAAACTTCTGTATTTCTGAAAAAAAAAAAGTCCCAGATATACAATACTATTGTCCTACAGACCACACTTTTAAGACAAAGAGGTAGAACATCATTATCAATCACCAGAACTGCAGATTCACACGGCCCATTTACAATAGGACACAGGACTTTAATTGAAGTTGGTTTTGCTAACAGATTGACCAATTTGGGGGGAAATAATGGACACACATTCAAAGTGTATGTTTATAAAAGTAATTTACAATAACCCTCAAATCACTGTGATTTTTAAAAACAATTTTAACTGTAGAGTAACAGTTTCCAAGATCAACATGAAAACTTTTATTGATTGGAATTCAACCCTTGTACCTAGCTGGTGACTTAGAGGTGGCATGTGGAGTATAGTCAAAGTTACCTGGAGAATGTCTTCATGACAAATAAACCACTTAATAAATTCAATGGTCCAAGGACACTCAAAAAACAATATTGACTCAGATCCCATTGGTTAGTCTTGGGCCACAGCCAATTGTACTGGAAAACCTGCTGTCGAAGCATATTGGTACTGGCTTCAGTTTTAAACCTATTTTATTTACAACATAAATTGAAATTACTAGGCAGTAATAAGCTTTATCTTTTTAATTTCCTTCTTTTAAGTTCCTGTCATGATTTTGCTCTTTAAAAGCTTTTCCTTTTCTTTGATTAATTAAGCAAATTTATACACCCATTTACAAGGCATTTCCCCAAGTGTTACTGGAAAAACTAAGCATACATTTTGCTCTCCACATAAAGAAGGCTTGCGTTATAAAGGATCCACTTAAATGATACATAAAACTTTCCCCATATAATTAACACACACACACACACACACACACACACACACACACAGAAAACTCCAGCTAGCAAGTTAGCACTGGATCAAAGTGCCTCCACCGGATCCATCATTTTCTCAGCACTGAGCTCTGGCTGACTCTGCTCTTGGATAATTAAGCAAAATTCCTGTTAGGTTTAATTTCATTAAATGAATTTAGTGTTTTCACTTTGTCTGCAATCTGATGACAACTTTTATAATGAAATGGAAAGTAAGGTAAATTCAGTTTGCTACAGTTTAACTTTATGAACAAAAGAAAGTCACATCAGGTGCTTCTTATTTTGAGGATATTCATTCTTTCATCGTAAATGGTCCCAGTTCTGGTGAGGAAGGTCTGAGACTGAATGGTTCAATGATGTTGGGCAATACAGAGGTAGAATTTTAAAAAAGGTAAAGCAAGGAGATAATACTTAAAAGTATATTTTTCACTCCTCAGTAATAAAAGAGAAAATCCTAAAGTTTATAGGAAAAAAGGTAAGATATTATCATATGAAGTAGAAAAACAGATATAAACCAAAAATCCCTGCAGATTCAACTACCATTCCCTTTCTTTTTGGGAAAAGTCTTTAAAATCCATAGGCTCCCTCGCTGCTCCACAAGGGTACAATGCTGAAGTGGCAGAAAAAACCAGTGGATTGGATCTCTCTTCAGTATGTGATTTCTTAAAAATAATAGAACTGAGGCATAGATTTTAAGTTTCAATTACTCTGCTCTCATAGACAAAAATTAACAAAAAAACTATTAATATTATGTGGGACCTTACTTGAATGTGTGTTGGGGAACAGAGAAAGGAGCCATGTATGAGCATATTGCCTTGGAATGTTTGTTGAAAGGTCCTGACTGACACACAGTCTTTATAAAAATATGGCCGTCACTTTCAAACTTGCAGCGTTAGGTAATCTGTGTATTTAGAAGAGGAAGCATCGGAAGCATGGATACATGAAATAGACTGACAACTGCTTCTTCTACCTCTCCTCTTCATCCTCCTTCTTTCACCTCTCCCCTTCATCCTCCCTCTTCTGTGTTCCCTCTTCCCCTCCTGCATCTCTGCTCTCCCTGCCTTCCCCTTTTCCGACCCCTTCTGTGCCTATTGCCTCCTCACTTACACTAATCCCACAGAATTACAGTTCTAGTTATTTATGGGTTCAATACACTTTGGCAGTCTGTGCTAAAAATCTATTATGTATAATGTTTCCATGGAAAATGTTTCTAAATGCAAACAACCAACTCAGGTGTGCACCTGCAGAACAGTGATGTTTCCTAAAGCACAAAGCACCACCAGTGTAACTACTTATACTACTATGTGTAGCCCAAGAGCAATACCCAGGTTTTGATGGAGTTGAAGCTTAGAGATTATTTGATGTTCCCTCTCAAAGAAAAAGAACACAAATACATAATTAGGTACAAAATGTGTGTCTATTTAAAATAGAAAAAGAAATCTTAACACTCTTTAGGAGGCTTGCTGATTCAGGTGCTTCTTTTCTACCAAGGGTTTTCAGGAAATCTATCAGAAATGTTTCTATAAGAAGGTATCCTGATTGCAATTTGATTTCTCTTCCAAACATATTATTTTGGCCAAAAAATGTTTTTTTATAACATGGCTCTAGTATTGTTTAGTTGTCTTTAACTCCATTCAAAACAATTTTGCTAGATTGTATTTTAACAGTTGTCATATCAGCATGCATTTAAAAAAACAACAAAATTGGTGAATTTTCATGTCCATTTGAATACTGAAGATCAAAAAATTAAGCAACATTCTTGGCATATTGTGGTTTATTAATATTCAAGAAAGTTAAAAATGCAACTGAAATGCAAAAAGAAATTTGTGCAGTGTGTAAAGATACTATGGCTGATTAAACTTGTCAAAAGAGGTTTGGGAAGTTTTGTGCTGGAGATTTCTTGCTGGGCTACTATGCTCCATAGTACCCAGTTGAAGTTGATAGCGATCAAAGTGAGACAATAATTGAGAAAAATCAACATTATACTATATGGGAAATGACCAACATACTCAAAATATCCAAATCAAGAAAGATATTGGTAAAAATGAAAAATTAGTTTATTTTACAGAATAAAACTAAATGGACTTTTCAGCCACCCCAATAGAACACTCCACAAACAATCACACATCCTAGAGGCCCAGGGAAGGGAGGAGTGCTGAAGCTCCTTTCTTTAGCTTTATGCTAAATACACCTCATCCATATCCTTTTAGAATAAACTCATTTTCTTCTCTTTTAATAGAATAAAATAATGGAAAGTTTAAAACCATTGGGTCTTTGAGTATTTAAGAATGTCAGGCATACATAATGCCAATAATATTAATGGCTGTAGTTTATGTATATCTAAAAATATAGTCTATATAATTTATAGAAATATGTATACTATATTTATTATAAAGTATTAAAATACTTAAAGATTTAATACCATTACCATAACATTTTAATTATTTTGAACTATTTAAGTACTTGTCCATTCTACATTAATTAGGTTGGTTGCCATATTTATCTGTTCTAGTTGTAATTATCCTCACACAGTGGATAAGAACAATGTGATGCCATCCCTAAGAGTAATTAAACATACATCCAATCCAGTTGTGCTCCTTGATTTTTTATGTAGTTTGAGAATTTAGGGGATTCACAAAACTGTTTATTTCCTTTAAAATCTTTCCAACAACTTGAAAACTACATTAGTAATTTGAAAAGTAAAGTCCCTAATACCGTGTATCACATTTATTATTTTAGTAGCAAGTTTTTCACACTTCATCACTGAACCAAGAATTCTGTCATCTTGTGAAAAGATAGCAAAATTGCCCACACTGGTGAGATTTGTAAATTGGAAGCAAGTGTGAAGGTAAAATGATGAGAAAAGCACATTAACCAACACAGAGTTCAATACAAGATTAACACTTCGGCCTAGACATGTATGAGAAGTAGCTAACATGAACTGAAGATTTAAAATTTAAGATAAGGAGCTTTCCATTACTAAGTTACATCCTTAGAAAAATTTCTGAAAATGAGAAGCACAACGTATTTTGCATGTAAATTTAAGATAATATTTTTCAAGACATTGCAGAATAGAACTTACTTTAATCCTAAACCTGATTCATCAAGTGATTCTAGAAACCTTGCATTTTATGCCTCTCCTTTCATCAAAGTAAAGATCACAGTTAAGGTAAAGTACAGGAAGCTTGATTAGCAATTGGAGTAAGTGGAAGTAAAGTAGACTGTGGTCATAAGTTTCAGTATACGCCACCCAATTCATGCCTTCATCACTGAGAACTCACAGAGCTTTCAACTCAGATAATCTTCCCCCAATTATCCTGTGTCCATATAACCTATCATGGCTCCCAACTGAAGGTTCTTCACTCATTTAGCAAATTTTTCTTTTCATAAAAAAAAAGATTATCAGTCTATATATGTGTTCCCTTCTGTTGTCACCTTCAAGCCTTGTTATATTAATTCTCTCTTGGTATTTCTAATAATAATGCAATTAGTAGTAGTTGATACTTTTTTATGGTTTACTACAGATCAGACATTGTGCTAAAAGCTTTATCTTTATCACCTTATTTAATTTCCCCAATACCTATGTGATTTAAGGATTGCTTTTATCCTATTTTTCCAATGTTGAGGATTATCTGTCACTTCTTTTGCCTTGTTCTAAATTTGTGCCTTTACATGGATTTCTTCCTCTCCACTAAAAAGTACCATTAAATCCTTCTTCCTCTTTTCTTGGTTTCCCAAAGTTATCTACTCTCCTTTCTTACTTCACTATAAAATAGTGCGCCTTCAGGATGGGTGTTAGTGTTGTCAGATCGATTGGGTAACAAGATTCAACCTGAGAAATTTTATTTTCCTGATGATCATGGAAGAAAGCGCTCTGTTTTTCTGGCTTCATCAATCTAGTCGAGTGTCATCTGGAAGGTAATTTACTGTTTCTTCTCAAAGTTGCTTTATCTATGCTAAGGAGAAAAGAATATTAGAAATTTATATTCTTATAGTCCCAGCACAGAGAGATGGGTCTAACAAAGTGAATATCGATGCAAGGATTCTTTAATTTACTAGAAAATAAAGTGTGCTGGTTTTAAAAAAATAATAATGCACCTTCAATTCTATCTCTTCCTCAGGCTAGCTATTTATTTTCTTTTAGTGAAGAAAAAAAATTTGGAGAATAGCCATCTATATATACTCCCTGTCACCAGTTGTTAGACTCCAGTTTGCTTTGACCCACTGCCTCTGGGTTCAGGCCCACTAACTTGTGAATCTGCTTTGTGACATTTCAGCCTGCTGCCCAGTCCTTGGTTCTTGTTTAGCTCCCAGCCCATTTGACTTCCACAAGGCAAACAATATTGCAACCTTAGCATAGTTATTAATGTAGACTCTCAAACTTCAAATCTAAGACTTACCTGTAGCTTTCCACTGCTTGTAATTAGCTACCTTTTGCTGTATAATAAACTTAGTTGTCTAAAAGGTGACATATTTATTATCCCACAATTTCTGTGATTTGGGAATCTGTGTATGACTAAACTCAGCCCTTCCTTTAGGGTCTCATGATGCTGTGGTCAAGATGTTGCCAGGGCCTCTTTTCTTAGTGTCATCTGGGTAAAGAGCCGTTTGAAGGTCATTCAGGTTATTGGAAGAATTCATTTCCTTAATACTGTAGGAAGGAACGCTTGAGTTACTAGCTAACATACCTTGGCACTTTGGCTAATCCGTATCTGATGAGAAAACTAACCTGAATGGGTTAATAACATTATTATTTACCTAGTATTTACTAAGCATTTTATATGTGCCAAGTACAATTTTAAATTTTTTCATGTTTTAACTCATTTAGTCATCACAGCAATTCTATGAGATATGTGGCATTATTTGTCTCTAAGTTATGGGGCAACTCAACACAGGAATAGGTTGAGTTGCCCCAGTTCATATAGCTAATAGACAATGGAATCAGAATATATGAATAAGCCTTTTGAGTTAAGAATCCACAATTATAAATGTGACATTATAATAAATTTTTTATAAAAATAATTTCTTCTTTTAAATTTGAAAGATGAAAAGAATGCTCATGAGAAAATTGACAGTATTTAACTTTGCAATAAAACTAGAATTCATTAAGCAATTTTTTTCTTTTCTAATGCTACCAAACTTGTCATCAATAAAATCATGCCAGTCATTAATGCTAAGTGCTGTGTCTGTGGCTCACATGTTTTAATACTGGTATATCAATCTTAAGGAAGATGATTTAGTGGTGTGTAGACCTATACTTCAAAGAAATGAAGCACAATGATGGGAAAACTGTGGGAGGAGCCAGCCTGGAAACAGACTGGTACTGCTGTCATGAATATTGTCCTTAGTCAGGTGGAGACTGGTGTGCCTCCTTGGCTTCTAAATTACTAAAAGTAGCTGACAAGCTGTAGTCAGGTAATGCTCCATAAGTATTTCCTGAGTTCGTGCCCAGCTTTGTTCACATTAGCCACAGGCAACAATGCCCAGACATTGGAAATGGATTCCTTTGAGGTCAAGAGTGAGATACCAGAGGAAATGGGCTACTGATGACACTAGTTTGATCACAGAAGGGAGGGGTAAGGGATTGGCCATAGACAAACAACTGCCTCATGAACACTGACTGCATGGACTACTTTTGAATTGTCAACACTGAGTGAATATTTCCAGACTCTAGAGCAGCTAGCAGTGTAATGAATATAACCTTCAAAGCTTCAGTTTCCACATTTATAAAAAGGAAGTGATGAGTGCATACTTCATATTAAATGGTAGCTTATTAAAATTATTTAAGTTGATATTATTTTAAAAAGTCAAGATTCTAATATCCTGGAAGAGAGTAAGAGTTTAATACATGTTAACTATTAATATTAGCCCTTATAGTATTGTTATGAGAATTAAATAGCACTTACCTTGATAAATATTGATTTTTACTATTAAATTAATTTATTATTATTATAGTTACAGTACTATAGCAAACTTTTATTAAGTGCTTGCTTTATAACCAAGTTGTATACAATCCTTGCAAAAAGGTGTTTTTTAGTAAGATCTTAGAAAATAAAGATTCTATGTGGGTCACCATATAAAGGTTCCAGCACAAATAACAACCTTTTTTCATTATAAAATTATAGCATGTAAATCTGTAACACAACAATATCACACTCAAGCACATATATGACATTTTAGGTGAAATGTTCAAATTAAAACTATAAATTATTACACCCATATTATTACCCTACCAACCACACTCAAGCAGGCCTTACTTCTGCCAGACCTTGAGTATTACTAGAAAGTTTGGCATCATTTCATCAAGATTGAGAAGCAACCTGAATGATCACTGTTGAACTTCTGCATGAAAATGGGACAAAAGGAGGAACTTCCTGATAGGCCAAGAAGCAGTTTCAGATCTACTCAAGTAAAATCATTGGTAGAACATGTAAAATATATAATTAAATAAAATGTGAAATCGCATATTGCCTGTAACAGTGGAACATTGCAAGTTTCACAGATCAACTCTGCAAATCCAAATTCTTTAGGTACTGGGTGTTATTTGGCACAAACTGGTAGGGTTCTTTTGACAAAAGCTATATATCAGTGGGACTACTTTATTATCCCATTTCCTAACAGGCTGAATGAAAGGTGAGATCCATCATCAGTGACATTATATTCATATTGCTAGCTGACACTCTAGCAAGTTTCCTATTAGAAAATAAAAGAAATAACTTCATTTGGAAAATTTGAATTATTATCTAGTAGATGTTGCAACTTACAAAATGGCTGATCTTAGTGACACCTCTTGATATGGCTGAGTAGAAAAGATGAATAGGCAAGAAAAGACCAAATACTAAGAGAGTTGATGGGGTTGTTTTCATTATCTGTTTAGCTTGGGAAACTAATGATTGATTTCTTCTTGTATGAGCAGACATGAAACATGGCCATAGTCTCTAGCTTAGCCTCAGATGTCATGTTTTCCAGGTTCTCACTCACACAGACAAGTTTTACTAAAAATGTTAAAGGCTATTGAGTGATTTTCTGTTACTCTACTGATTAAGGATTTAATGAGCTTAGAGGCAGGTAGAAAGGAGGATAACTAGAAGTAAGAGCTTGGATAAACCAAAGTGGGCCCTCTTTTAGTGTGTCAGAGTTGACTGAATATCACTCTGATAAACACAGTTGGTCCCATAAATCCTCATAGTAGTTAAAGCATTTTATCACAGCTTATTAGACTGTGATAAAATGTATAGTTCAGTAGATGTCCTCATATATTCTGGAAATTACCAGCACCCATTTATATGGAACCTGTACTACTAGTTTTAATTAACTGAAATCATCTGCTTGGAATTATGCTCTCAATTTATCTCACATTTCAATCTCCATAAATTCTTCCTCAGTGCTTTACTCTGTAGAATGCAAATGGGTCCTGTACCAATCCCCAGCAATGCCTAAAGTCATCAGACAATGTGTATTGCATACACTTAAAGCCTGGGGAGATACTGGACTAAACCAGCTTTGTTGTGTTCATTTAACCTGAAAAACAAACAAAATTTTACTTACTCCAAATTTACCACTTCTTGTTGCCAGAATAGTACACTATTCTACTTAAAACATTGATTGTTTTTCTACAGTATGGTATCTGATGCATTTAATGTAAAAAATATAGTACCACTAATGTATATATTTTGGCCAAATTAAAGTTTTTTATATTTTGTCTTCTTATTCCTTCTTTTACAAAATTGAAAATAAAATATTAAATTTCAGCATTTAATATAACTTATAAGGCAGTTAATAATAAAATAATAATTAATTATTATCTATTAACTTATTATCAACTGCCCTATAATTAATAACTATTATTAATCATTAATTTATTGATAACATATTATTAATAATACCATTGTATATATAATATAACGTAAAGTTAAAATGCATAGTATTATAAATAACCCTGCAATAAATATAAAGAAGCATATTTTCTTTTGAATTAGTATTTTGGGTTTCTTTGGATGTGTTCCCAGAAGTAGAATCACTGGGTCATAGGCAGTTCCATTTTTAATATTTTGAGAAAACTCCATACCATTTTCTACACTGGCTGCTCCAGTCTGCATGCCCACCAACAGTGCACAAGTGTTCCCTTTCCTCCACATCCTTGCCAACTCTGGTTTGCTGATTTATTGATGATAACTATTCTGACAGGCTAATGTAACATATATGTGGAATCTAAACAAAATAAAGAACAAACAAAATAGATACAGGCTTATAGATACAGAAAGCAAACTGAAGGTTGCTAGAGAAGAGAAGGGTTGGAGGACTGGTTGAAAATGATGAAGGGAGTAACTAGTACAAACCGGTCATTACGAAACAGTGATGGAATGTAAAGTACAGCACAGGGACTATAGTCAACAATATCATAATAACTGTGTGTGGTGCCAGGTGGGTACTTGGAACATTGGGGGAAGGGGGAAACTTGTAAAGTATGTGATTGTCTAGCCCCTATACTATACACCCCAAACTAAAAATAGTATTGAATGCAACAATAATTGAAAAATAAATTTTAAATTAAAACTACGTAGTATCTAGCATCCAGAGAAGTGAACTGCTCTGGGGTAAGCCAGGATACTAGAAGTGTTAAAAAATACTTTAAAAAATGTGTTAAGAATTACAACTGATGGCATGGTGGTTTATTACTTCTTTCTTTACTGCTGTGAAATAAGTGCGTGTAAGGTTTTGCTGGTTTTGATTTCACAGACAGACTGGGAAAGCTAGGGTTTGAAGGACTTTCCTCGGACTTGTCTCCACATGAATATTATGTTTCAGTTGTGTTCATTGCCAGTTCAAGAATAGTTCTCTGCAAACAGTAGGTGCTTAATAAACATTGCTGGTTAACTGTGTAATTACATCGGTGATGCATATTCCTGTTTTTAAAAAGAATACAATGAAGTAATTTGCATCACATGGGTGAGCACAGAGAGTGTTTAATTCAGTCTAACGTTCTTCCCAAACGAGTCAATATTTCCTTGAATTGAATTTCTCATGATCACACAGTGTGAGTAAAATACTCTCTGGGAATAAAGTGCTGCTCAACCATGTGATAAAAATTAACTCCTTCAGAGCACCAGGGATTTAATGGCAAATTATTTCTTCTATGGTACAAAAATAATCCAAATTGCCAATTAATCATTTCCCAGGATATGTCAAACTATAGGCCGCAGTTTTTGGAAACATCTTGTAAAGATAGTTTGCCCTTTTTTTTCCCAGCTGGCCATTCTGCTGGGCCTTAGGAGTCTTTCTCCTCCTTTGTGCTCTTTGCTTTGCTCTCATTCAGAGCAATGTTTAGATGTGTGTGTATAATAAATGACGTGAATGTCTCTGGGGCAGACAGACTGGCCTGTAGCATCCATTGATTGTCTTTTCAACAGTGCTTCCCCTGCCATACTGGCAGAGTCCTGATTTTGTTTCAATGTCCAGGTTTTTTTCAATGTCAAGATCAGAGCCCTGGTTTTTGTTTTTACTCAGGTACCCTGATGGCTTGAAGCAAGTCATAGTGGTTTTGTTCCTCTCAGGGATTAATTTACACGTGGATTTTTGAACCAGTGTGATCTACGTGGTATAAGGAGAAGACTGGGTAGTTTGGGGTAAGATTTTTACTCACTGATAAAGTAGGACACAAGAAAGAAGCAAACTTTCTTTTACCACAGGGTATCTGGACCTCTAACTGCTGTAGTCATCTTGCTGCCAAGAGAGGAAACACACTCAGGATAAGGCTAAGACTGAGTGCCATTGGGCATAGACATAGAAAACTGTGTCCTCGAAACACTGCTGCTGAGCCCTCTGAGGGTGTTGGGCCCGACCTCTGAAGCCCAAGCTCCCGCTAAGGGAAAGCAGTAATTTGAAAAGTGAGGAAATCTCTGGCATATATAAAAGAAATTATTCTTCATTGTTTATAATAGTTGAGACAGAGTTGTTTGTTAATTGCAGGTTAATCAAACATCTTCTTTTAACTTATCTTAGGCCACGGAAAATAAGTATATCCTTTGATAGGATCTGGGAAAGACTCTATAATGATCTGTTCTCTGTCAAGACAAGATCCTCATACACAGATCGTGTCCTGGCCTGGAGATATTCAGCAGAGAAGACACTTTTTAGGATTGTACAGTACTCCAACAACACAGTCAGAAAATATTTAATATTTGTGATTATTAATAATTATGTAAATATGATGAAGTAAAGTAGAATTTACTTCTTTTTAAAACTAAAAGAATAGTCATATATGTGTTTCAAAACACTTAGTTAGGGACCTCAAGATCCACATTTCTAGGAGGAAATGTTTTTATCACAAAGGATAATCAAAATTTTGATTAGCATTTTTCATAAGAGCAGACCTCCTATGCACAGAGACTCTACCTTGGGACTGGAACCCCAAGAACAAGTAGACAACAAATTTGTTGGGAGTAGATTGAAACAAAATAAAACTCCAGGATAAACACTCATGTTCTTGTGTTTAAACTTATCAGGATTGGAGGAAGCGGTGAGAGATAGGAGAGTATAAAAGAAAAAAATGTGTAAAATGGGCACTTCTATACAGAAGCCATTTTGCATTTAAATAGCACCTGGAGAAATAATGTGTACTCTGAATTATTATCTTAGGATCACAAATCCATTTTAAGATACATGGTACAACTAAATATTAGAAAAGAGTAATATTGTAATTTCATTTCAGGTGGAAGAAAAACATATTCTATAGTCCTAAAAATAGTAAAACATATTCATTGAACATCTGATCATTTCAGATGAAAAATCTGAAAGATTTGCAAGGTATATTGTAACATTAAAAGTGAAAGACAATCTGTAGTAAAACAAAAGACTTACTGTTTGCATTTTTATAATGTTAGAGTCACAAAGATCATTAATTAGTATTAGTTGACACTGTTTTTACTTTGCAATGATGAGTCCTATAGAGTGCTTACTGTCTATAATCCTGTTAACCTTGACTACAAAATAGAATGGCATTCACATATTAGTTTTATCTCTGTGTAAAAACATCATAATAATAATGTCCTATTCTTTTCTTAAAACAATCCTATCTTTCATTGCTCCTGGCTGTGTGAAATACTATTATAGTTGAAGGAGAATTTGCATAATGCTTTTAAGCACTTAATAGCTATGAAAATTTTAATCTACTATGGAATGTTTATAATATATAGAAAGCTGAAATTTTTATTGTGAAAGAGGATTATTAAGGGATGTCATCTAACCAAGAGAACAATTGTAATACATGGATAGATGACTCTTAAGGGCTTATGATTTGCAAATAGTTTTGAGATTTTCCATTAACTATTTAACCAATGCCTCTCTTTGGAAAGGACTTAACTTAGAAAATGATGTTCATTTAAATGTTTTATTTTAAAATTAGTTTGCTGTCCTCAATGTGATTCCTGCGTTAGTCTCTGGGGTTTTAATTCATATTGTATGAAAGGATCTCTGTAGAGAATACTGCTTTCCCTTGTCACCCTGCTTTTGATCTGACAGTGTACACTTCTGATCCAGAGCTCAAGATGACTAACGGACAAAAGACAAAGTGGAGGGCTCCCTGGTGTGTTTTGCTGGATATCATGCAAACCTAAATTCTATATAATATTACTCTTCTATGAAGTGTTGAATGGTGAATTTGGTAATTTGATAGTAATTATAATAATTCATCAAATAATTTTAAGAGAAAAACTAATTTTCTAAATAATTTGTGCATTACACTTTTCTTATTATCTTTCAGTAGACCTAACTGTTTGGAGAATAAAGTCTTGTGTTTACACATGAAACAGTTTATAACTGTGTAAACTCTCTGTTCTTGGCCTTAGGTTTTTATTACATAAAATGAAATAGAAAGGATGTGACAAAAATTCTTGTGATGATCAAATGAGGTAAGTATGAGAAATTATATTACATACATATAGTAATAAGTAATATATCTTTTAAGATAATGCAATATTCTAAATTTTTAATAACCAACTCTGTTTGCCCATTAAAACATGAGTTCCTTTATTTTAAAGCATCACTATAAATGATAGTATCTTTTACATTTTTTAAGTGCCTCAGAACTTTTTGGAAGAATTAAGGAATAAATGATGACCTATAAGTATGCTGCCATGTATACATGCATTTATTGTTTTTAATAAAAGAAGAATCCCAAAATATATTTTCAAAAAATTACTGAAATACTTTCAACTGGTTTTTGCTCTATATAGCTCACTGACAAAAATATGTCAAGTATGTTGTGCACTGATTTTTGAAACTATCAATTTTTTTTTTGAGCAACTGTGTTTGCAGTCAGGATGTGAGTAAGTAAAAAGTCAAAAATCTATATTGTACATGTGAAATGCAAACTTTACCATTTACCAACACATGAATGTGTGAAGAACCCAGTGCCAGGGAATACAGAAGTCATATTCATTATAGGAGAAATAACTCTATAGTCCAAATTCTTAACAAATCATTCATAGAAGTAGTCTTGATTTGCAGTAAGTCTGTGAAGGGACTAGTTTACTACCCAATGACAAAAGTTTATACTTAAGTAGTGATAAATTTCAGCCTTTTTACATATATATTATCTTCCTATCCTTTCATTTTCTTTTACTTAAATATGTGCCTTGCCACATATTTTATGGAGGTATGATTATATTTAAAGATAATGCTTAAACATTTTTAATATCAAATCTTCTTAAGACTTTAATGCATTGACATTAAAATTTTCAAATCTGCTTGCTGTGGGCTTTTGTAGATCTTTGCTCTTACTACTGCTCTTTTGCATGTGGCAACACTGAGACAAATGTTGCCATAGAGGGATGCTCCATGTGGCACATCGTGCATTTCAGTCATTGCAGTGAATGTGTCATGTGTTTACTTGAAATGAAGGTCTCCATGGTTTCATGTCCTGTGCTGTGACGCATTTGTGAAGCAGCAGCTGTATTTCACATAAGATAAGTTCTCACTTCAGAGATGATTAATGTGCCTTCTGAAAATATTATTTGTAAGATATCATGAAAGAAACAGCACTATGCAAATAAAATTACATAAGAAATATAATAACTTCAGGAAATAAGATACTTTTATTATATAGAATAATGCCTGTAAGATAATATGTGTGTATATTACCTACACAGTCATTTAGACTTCACGATTTTTCATTTTTTTAACAATTATTTATACAGATGCATCAGATATAAATGTGACTTAAAAGTTATCTCAAAGACTTGACTGTCTTATTGATACTGTTTCTACTGCCTTTAACAGTGCCTGGGATATAGTGATGTTTTATTAAGATTTTTTTGAATGAATAAATAAATGAACTATAATAGAATTATCTAGGGCTATCTATTTTGGGGAAAAATAAATGTTTTCAGAATAAAATGCACAATTAAAATGTGTATATTTGCCAAATGAATATAATAAGTGTCTAAACAGAAATAAAATGGAATAATTTATTTTTAATTCCTAATAAGGGCAAGAAAAGCATGCTTTTTCTTGAAGAGAAAGTTTTCCGCACTGACCAAAGAGAAGCTCTCAAATTTCACTTTGCACAAAGTTACCTGAACATCTATTTTTTCATATGTATATTTTTCACTTTTAAATGTAAATTATTTTCATAAAAGTGATATAAATACCTTTTTATCAGTACCCAGATTAAGAAGCAGATCATTATTTTGAAGGCCTTCTGTAGGTTCACTTAGATTTTCTGTGTTTGACCTTTATATAAATAAAGGGGATTAATTTTTACATATGGAAATCTGATATATATGTATATATACACAAACATAAACATACATACATATACTCTGATTTGGTAGATGTGGAATGGAATGCAAGAACCTGCCTGCATCAATTAAGCTCTCTATTTATTGATAGATATAAAGATAGAGAAAGATGGTTATAGGAATATGGATATGGATTCCTACAGGGACATTGATCCTCTATTTTTCACAAAGACTGCCAGTTTGTGAGACTGTGTGGTAATATAGTAGTTAAAACACACTTGGTAGCACGCTGCCCAAATTCAGCTCTAGGCTGTAGCCTGCATTAGCAGGTATTATACTTTACTGCGTATAATGTACTCCTGTCTATAATGTGCACCCACGTTTTGGGCCCAAACTTTCAGGGAAAAAACCTTCCATTTTAATTTTTAATTCAATTTTATTTATTTATATTTAGGTACTTTGTTGTATTACAAAATAATTTTAGCATTTGTTTTTGAGCATATGATACAAGAAATTTTATGTAACAAATAATTACAAAACACAAGAATAGATACAAGGTATTTCAGGTACTACCCATGTATGATGCACATCCTTATTTTTCCCTAAAAATTATGGCAAAAAATTGCATATTATACACAGCAAAATATGGTAAATCATTTAACCTTAATTTGTCTCAGTTTCTTCTTTAGCTAAATGAATATAATACCAATGTCTACATTACAAAAATATTATAGAATTAACTTATATATGACAAGTGTTTAGTAGTGCCTGCCATGTGGTGAATTATAGTTATTTTTATTAATACTTCTTCAGATTCCAATTTGCTAGCTGCTTTTCAGTACTATGAACTGAACTATAGCCTTTGCTGAACTTTTTTTCTCTTTGTTTTTCTTTTTTTCTGAGGAAAACTTGATTTTCAATTTATAAGTACAGTAATTTCATCTGGTGACTATAAAGGTACATTTTCATAGTTCACCTTTAGTGACAATAAGAAGAGTTTAAAGTGGGGTATTCCTAATGCTACCTCATATTATTACAGAAAGCCAGAATTATCTTGGACCAGAGCAGATTTTGTTTTTAGAACTTAGGCTGACTCTAAAGCCTCTCTGACTCAAATATGTCTGAACTCCTTCCTTTACCCTTCATTTCTGAAAAAAACAAAGATGAAAGGGGAAGAGAAGAGAAAAAAGAGAGAGGAGAGGAGAGGAGAGGAGGGGAGGGGAGGGGAGAGGAGGGGAGGGGAGGGGCGGGGAGGGGAAAGAGGAGACACAATGACAGTTTCTAAGCACAAATTCAGGTATCTGGTTGCAAAAGTCCTCCATGATTCCATATAAGAGCATTTGGAAACTAAAGGCCATGATCTTCAGCATATAAAGTTTATTTCCACCCATGCTATCATGTGGATCATGCTGTGGAATAAGAAAGGAGTCAAGGAGAATTTCAATAATCCAGAGAACACATTATAAGCTCTTTGCTAGGGTCCTTGCTTCCAAGGATTCTTCAGTGCTAAATAAATTATTGGTGACTGCCATATAAACTAAAGTCTCTGCCTTAGTTCCATATTCATTATTATTTGATAAATACCCTGGGCACTGTACATGGTGCTGGGAATCTAGTAGTAAAGACAACACCTCATGGTGCTTCCCTCATACAATTCACAATCTATTGGGCAGGAATTAGGGGACAAGCAATAAACAGTTTGACAAGTATAATTTTGTGAGTTATCAACTTCTTTGGAATAAATAAATTTCTCATCAAACTTGTTGTTTCATTAAGTTGTCTGACCAATGAACTTCACACATTTTTCTTTTTTTTTAAGATTTATTTATTTATTTTTAGAGAGGTAAGGGAGGGAGAAAGAGAGAGAAACATGAATGTGTGGTTGCTGGGGGCCGTGGCCTGCAAGCCTAGCATGTACCCTGTCTGGGAATTGAACCTGTGATACTTTGGTTTGCAGCCCATGCTCAATCCACTGAGCTATGCCAGCCAGGCTACATTTTCCCTTTTTTGTAAGATGTGTTAACCTTTACACAGTTTTACTATGCAATACCAGTAACTGTGGAATGAGTTAATTTAAGTTTAACTCAAAATAGCTAATAAATTTTTTTTCTCCAGTTTCAGTCCTCAAAACAAACTGACTCCACCTAAAATTCTTCCAGAATATGAAAAGGTGTGTATGAATAAACTCAACAGCCTACCAAGCTTCATCAGCTCAAGTTTTAATAGTATTTGGTCATTTGGGACTCTACTTTCAGTATAGTTCATTTGCACTGAAATGCAGAGGAGAAATGGTATTAGTAGAATACAGAAGTAAAATGTAGAGTAAACTGTAGTAGCAGTAAAAATGAGGTTTTGCATTTGACTTGGAGCAACCATCAAGGGGAAAGATAGCAATGAATTCCAGGCCAAGAGTGTAATGATAAGAGTGCTTTGATAATCTCTAAAGAGTTTTGAGGAGCACAGCAATATTCATCAGGATTGAATTTCAAGAGGATATACTTGTAGTAGTCTATAGAATTAGTGACCTCCACAAATACACTTTTTCATCTTTTTTTTCTTTTGGAGTAAGCTATTCTGGTATGTATTTAAGAATACCAAATGTACTTTATATAAATTATATTTGTATAAATTTTTTTCTTCTACATATTTTTATTTCTAACATTTTTCTTTTTCTTAAATTGTTGTTAAAGCACAATTTCTCCATTTTCACCCCACCACATCCCCCTGCCCCATCCATCCCTGCCTCCTGCCTTCTAACCCACCCCCTTTGGCTTTGTCCATATGTTCTCTGTACATGTTCTTTGATGGCCCACCCCCTGTTATCCCTATTATCCCTCTCCCCCCTCCTCTCTGGTTATTTCATCTTTAAAACAGCAGTTAAGATTAACCCCCCATTTTCATACTAGAGTTTGAACCTATTATTCGCTTCCTCACATATCACATTGATAGAAACTATACTGGGCCAAACCTTGTGATTCCTGCATGACTTTGAATCATATTTATTTTTAAATCAATATAAATTAGTGTAATTATAGGCTCAGAATGGACAGGCACCATCTATTGATAGGCGTAGTCATTAATTTAGTCAGCAGCTATTCATTTGATACCTACTGCGTGTAAGGCTATTTCCTAGACTCCAGATTGTGGAAGTAAATAAAATGGGCTGGAATCCCTGACTACCAAGCATACTTTTTCATGGGGAGAAAAAAATCAATGGACAAGATTTATGTGTAAATTATACAATGTATTAAAAATGATGATTAGTGTTATTTAGAAAAATTAAATGGGGAAGCTGAATATGGAAGTGATGGGGAATTATTATTTTATATGGGGAGAGGATATTTAGAAAAGTCCCATTGAGAAGATACACTACTTATAATAAATGAAAAAAAATGGGAAAATAACCCTCTGAGTGCATATGTACATATACTTGAATATCATTTTCAAGAAATCTGATGAAAACCAGAATTGTTATCCTCCTGCCATTAAGAATAGGAAAGACAGACATTTTCTCCTTTCTAAAAGGTATTGTTGCACTATCAGAAATCAGAAGTCTTCTTAGGCAGTCTGACAAGTTGGTTATGGCCTCTAGAGACTACTGACTTTGTAGTAGCTAGGCTAAAACTAAGTTTGCATTTGGCATAGTCTAACTTTACATGAGCCACAGTAAATAATTCCATCAAGAGTCCCTTAGGGGAACATTTTGCAACTCCTGAGCTCAAAATGAGGCAATGCTTCTCTTAATCATATGTTTTAGAGAAGCCAATTGAGATTTTACCTCTTCCAGGAAATGATCTTAGCCAGAACCTCCCCAAGCTGTGTGGTGTAGATTTCCATGGGTCTAAATCCTGGACAGCAGGTAAACAGCACGCTTGCTTCCTTGTCCATGGCAGATTTGGATAGTAAGTCATGACAGTTTTTGCCATAGAATACTAAGACTACCTTAAAATTCTTCTCAAGTTAGACTTCTGGGCAGACAGTAACACTATCACTGAGATGATTTTTTTTAAGATTTTATTTATTTATTTTTAGGGAGGGAAGGGAGGGAGAGAGAGAGAGAGAAAGAGAGAAGAGAGAGACAGAAACATTGATGTGCGGTTGCTGGGGGTTATGGCCTGCAACCCAGGAATGTACCCTGGCTGGGAATCGAACCTGGGACACTTTGGTTCCCAGCTCGCCCTCAATTCACTGAGCTACGCCAGCCAGGGCTGAGATGATTTTTAAGACAAAACTGAGAATGTCTTTTGTCAGTGGAGATTAAAAGCTCTTTATAAAAATTGATTCTACATACAGGACTCCTACTATTCACTTCCAATATGGAGGAGGGATGATCACAAGTGGGCAAGAATATCATTCAACCCTCAACTCCCTTAACAGAATGTAACATTGCTATCAGACTACTTGTTGTCTTTTCAGTCATCAGTGTAGGTTTGTGTGTGCTAGGTATCTGCCCGAGAGCTCAGTCTTGAAATGAGTATTGTGTAGCTCCAGACAAAATATGGTGAATCAAGTGATACTCCTCAACATCCATCTTAAAGACATGGTAATAATTTATTTCTCTACATAGGTTCAAATTAGTGCATTAACAGATAGCGCACTTCACTTCTTAGTAATGATGGTTGCCGTGATTCTCTCTTCAGCTTTCCAATTTTACTAATATATGTAGCAGCCAAATGAAGACACTTCCTGCACTTTCTGCAGATTTTAAGATATTGTTATTTAATAGGTTTTATGTTGTAAGTTGTTTCTAAGTTTAAAAAAACTGTCACATGTTTGTTTTTCCTGAAAGATAATTATTTTCCTTTCAGATGACAAAAAGCCATATTACTTCAGTTTGCTTTTTACCTTGGCAGACACAAATTTTAAACTTTAATTTTAAGTTTCAGCAAAAATCCCCTCTATATTATAATCACCTCTCATCTTTCCTGCTGGCTACTTGTCTATATTGAATCTGATCTATTAAAAATACTGTGTGAAAAATATGAGTTTTATTTCAAACATCTCCTATATATGTAGAAGTACTCACATGCACATTGGAAATTAGTACATTCATACAGACCTTGTTTTCTAAACACCTGCAAGGGATACCACTGTAATGGATCCATGTAATGGACACAGGATGTCCCACATCAATGCTGTTTTTTGGGTTACTGTAGCTGTTGTCTACCTGTCTAGTATACAAGGGTATACTGCTACCAGCTCACAACTCTGTTGCTTTTTGAGGATTTCCTCAATGTAAGGATTCTGACTCTCTTAAGGCTCTGGCCTTCCTAGAGGAGGGCTTATGCTCAGTCAAGTGCTGCTGCAGGGGATATAAAGGCTCTGCCTTTATATTTATTCATTCATTTTCATTTGAAGGAACAGAAGGGCCATTTCATCTCTAGAGCTCTACCTGCAACCTGATGAGAACTCACCTGCAACCACATTGTTGATCAGCTCTTTTATCTGCTCCCTCCTGTCCTCCTAACTTCATACAGATAAGTCTCCCCCAAAGCACTGCTAGATAAATCTGCACACAGCTCCCTGTCTCAGTGTCTCCTTAGAGGAATTCCAAACCAAGTCCCCATCTCAGTTTTTCTTTCTATTTATTTATTTATTTATTACACAAAAAGAGCATTCTAGACAATGAAAAGTCTAAAGAATACTGATGAATTAATTTAGATGCTGAATGATATTACTTTTTATAGTTCAACATGTTTTACCACAGAGTAGTCTGGATCTATTAAATAGCTTAATCTACCTATTATGCATACTTACTGTCAATCTTACCAAATTAATTTTTCCAGATTAGTATAGAATGTAAGTGGAAATTAGAAATAATTTTAATCTTTGTGTTTGTTTTGGTTACACCTTTAAAGTCAAACAATAGAATCTCAGTGACTAGCTGCTGGATATGAAAAGGAGAGTCAATATTATATTTTTTATAAAATTAAAGGAAAGAAATAAAAGAAAATTATGAAAGGAAAATTTTATGAAATTAAAGGACAGGTAAAATTAAAATTTTTTAAAAATTATAGAAAATAAAAAAACTTCCAAACATACACAAAATTCTTCTGTTAATAAAATGAATGTCATAAATTTATGAAATCAAACTTTTTTTATAGTTCTAGCACCAAGTCAATTTTTAAAGTGATGGCTTAGCCATTAGTTAATGTTTGAAATTGATGACTAAAATTATTCCACCTAAGTGGACTTTGCATGTTTTATTAAAGTATGGTATAAAGCAAATTTATCTAAAATTAATAATATATTCATAACAGAATAGACACTATGCTGCACCCACCATAAACCTTGAGAAAAATTTTTTAAAATTTATTTTTATTGCATTTGCCCCATTACCATTTGTTCCCCTTGTATCCTCTTCCACCTCCATTCACCTTCCTCCTCTGCTGAAATCACTACATTGTTGTCCATGTCCATGAGTC